>NC_142438.1:128355000-129609285 GCF_059453495.1 Arachis ipaensis
AGAGAGAGAGGAAGACAAAGAGAGGGGAGGGGAAAAAGAGGGGAAGGAGGAGAGAGACGAAAAAAGAAAATAGAGAGGATGGAGAGAGAGAAAGGAGGGGAGAGAGGGAGAGAAGAAGAGAGAGAAAGAAAGAGAAAAAGGAGAGAGAGGGAGAGAAGGAGAGAGGGAGGGAAGAAGAGAGAGAGAGCAGAATAGGGAAAGGAGAGAGAGAGAGGGAGAGAGAGAGAGGGAGAGAGAGAGGGGGAGGGAGGGAGAGAGAGGGAGAGAGAGAGAGAGGGGGAGGGAGGGAGAGAGAGGGAGAGAGAGAGAGAGAGGGAGGAGGGAGGGAGAGAGAGAGAGGGAGAGAGAGAGGGAGGAGGGAGGGAGAGAGAGGGAGAGAGAGAGAGAGAGGGGGAGGGAGGGAGAGAGAGGGAGAGAGAGAGAGAGGGAGGAGGGAGGGAGAGAGAGAGAGGGAGGAGGGAGGGAGAGAGAGAGGGAGAGAGAGAGAGGGAGAGGAGAGAGAGTGAGAAGGGAGAGAGAGAGAAAGAAAGATGGAGAGTGTGAAAACTAGTTTTAGCCTATAAACCAGTTTAAACTGGTTTTTTTAATTAAAACCAGTTTTATTTTTATGAACTGGTTTAAACTAGTGCACTGTATTATAAACTAGTTTAGAACCAATTTCATATGTGACAAAGCAGTTTGGTTCAATTTCTAAACCATTTAAAATGGTTTAGTGCAGTTTCAGTTCAGTTTATAGAAAAACTGAACCATGCACACCCCTACTACCAGTAAGGGTTCAATGCTTGATTCTATGTTCCCTGCTTTCATGAGCTATCTTCTTACAAGTTTACTTGCTTTTTATTGTATGATTTGAATTAGTGAAATCTGATTTATGTTTGTCTTGAAAAGCTTATTTACTTTTAACCAAGTAGGTAGAAACATTTTGCATTTAGTTGCATCCATATAGATAGGATTGCATTTCATACATTCTACCACCCCTCTTCATCTTTATAGTTTCTCTTGAGCTTAGCATGAGGACATGCTAATGTTTAAGTGTGGGGAGGTTGATAAACTGCTATTTTATGGTTTATCTTGTGCTCAATTGAGTGGTTTTTATCAACTCTTTATCTACTTATTCATTCAAAATGCATGGTTTTACAATTCCTTCCCAGAATTTGTGCTATGATTGAAAACATGTTTCTTTAGTCTTAATTTGCTAATATTAATCCTTTCCTATTACCATTAGATGCCTTGATATGTGTGTTAAGTGATTTCAGAAATTACAGGGCAGGAATGGTTTAGAGGATGAAAAGGAAGCATGCAAAAGTGGAAGGAATACAAGAAGTTGGAGAAATTGCTAAGCTGTCCAACCTGACCTCTTCGCACTCAAACGGCTATAACTTTAGCTACAGAAGTCCAAATGATGCGGTTCTAGTTGCGTTGGAAAGCTAACGTCCGGGGCTTCGATTTGATATATAATATGCTACAGTTTTCCTGACGCTAAGTGACGCGACCGCGTGCTCCATGCGGCCACGTCGCAGTGACGGAAATCCAGCGTGGCTGAATTCGAGACCAGCGAATTCTGGGCTGTTTCTGACCCAGTTCTCGGCCCAGAAAACACAGATTATAGGCTATAAAGTGGAGGAATGCATCCATTCATGAGGAGGCTTTCACATTCACAATTTTAGGAGTAGATGTAGTTTTTAGAGAGAGAGGTTCTCTCCTCTCTCTTAAGATTAGGATTTAGGACTTCTCTTAGTTTTAGGAGTGACTCTCAATCCCAGGTTCAATGTTCTTTTTATTTCTCTTCTCACTTTTGTTTATGACTCTTTATGATTGATTTTCTATTTTAATATATTTTGAGGTATTTCAGACTTATGATTGCTCTCTTTAATTTATGTTACTGTCGCTTCCCATCTGAAGGCATTTTTATTCCGATAAATTTACTTTTTCCCTTTTGGTCTTGGTTAAGAAAGTAGTAACTCAGGAGTTACCTTATCTCAACATAATTGATAACTGTTATCTTTGCTAATTGAACTGAACTTCAAATAATCCCAACCTTTTCTTAGGAAATAAATAGGATTCGAAGATCAAACTAATTAGTCCCTTGACTTTCCTTTGCTTTAGTAAAGGTCAACTAAGTGGAATTAAGATTCAACTTTCATTATTATTGATAAGGATAACTAAGTCTGGGCTTTTAATTTCTTATACCTTGCCAAGAGATTTTATTATTGTTATTTTATTTTACTTGTCATTTAAATATACCTGTGCCCATTGCCCAAACTCAACATTCCCCAGAAAACTCATAACCAATAATAAATACACCTCCCTACAATTCCTTGAGAAGACGACCCGAGGTTTAAATACTCGGTTATCAATTTTAAAGGGGTTTGTTACTTGTGACAACCAAAACGTTTGTACGAAGGGATTTCTGTCGGTTTAGAGACTATATCTACAACGCGACTATTTTTATGAAATTCTTTACTGGCAAAAATCCTAACGTCAATGAACCTTTTTCTGATTCAATTATTCTATGGAATAAGTACTCCTAGAAGATTTTAATAATCTCCTTGGTTGTTCTTGAAGAGAACTGATGAATGAATCATTGAACCATATTAGTTAGATAATCCAAACCCTTGAACCAGTTTGATTTCCCTTCTCCCGGTTCAACCAAACCATGCTTCCCTTAAATAAACCAAACCTAAAGAAACTCTGATTAAACTCATCTTCTCTTCTCCTCTCACAACCAAATGTGTTTTCAAAGGAAACCATGGTTACCTCTTCATGTAATCTATCCTGTGATGTGGTGTTGCCAGAGGAAGAGGCCACGAAGCCTTGTCACACCAGCTCACCTCTTCCCACCTTCTGTAGATATATATAGATGTTAGCCAAGTCTCTCAATTTTCCTGGAAACCACACGAAGAGAAGAAAGGAAGCAAGAGTGGTGGCCAAGAAGAAGGAAGAGGAAGACCCAGCAAAAATCATCATCATCTGCGTGCGTCACCGCCAAGAAGAAGGAGAAGGGCCATCAAGAGAGCTGCTACCCGAAGCCAAAGAAGGAACCCTACCTCTTTTCCTTCCTGGTTTTCTTAGTGTTCTTCTTGTTGGGTAAGAACCAATAACTCTGTGTTCTGTTGCTTTTCCCTAAATTAAAGATTCTACCTTTATTGAGCTTCAATTCTTTTAATTGGTGACCAAGCCAATCAAATTTAGTCCATCACAAGAGTAAGAACTATTTTCTTGCTCCATATGCAACTCGGCCACTTAACCATGTGAATTGACAAATCTCTTTAATTTTGTCTCTGTAAATATAACTTAGTGTAGTACTCGTTATTTTGATACTTGGCATATATCCTCAAACTTAACTTATGTTTATATATGTATGTATGTATATATACTCTGTTATAATGTGCTTTTCGATAATATGACTTTAAGTATTGTCCTTGCAAGTAACAATATGACGTTTCACGAGAAATAGTTTATTCACGATTAAATCGGTAAAGGCTTATATTAAAATTCGGGTCTAGAGCCAAGTAGGTTCTTACGATAAGTATCACCTGAGCAGTTGGCATTGGTCATGACATGTTGAAGGTTGGGGTGTTACAGTTGGTATCAGAGCGGTTTGTCTTTTGAGCCTTGGGACGGACTGCCTATGCTTCCTTACATACTCTGAATCTTTTTATACCATGCATTTAGGATATTTTTGTAATATAATCTGCATGAAGGTCTATGAACATCCATTGTAAGTAATATTAATACTTAATTTTGATATATTAAGACTGATCACCTTAATATTGATTATTAGGTATTGATAGGACTCAAATGGCTGTGAATAGGCGAAGACGCCCTCGATTGGGAGGAACAAATGAGGGAACTTTCCCTGATGCAGCGGCTATTCTCGAATCTGTAAATGCTATGGCTGCTACTGTACGTGATTCAGTAGATGCTACTAACCGAGTAGCTGAACGTCTTGATCGTCAGAATGGAGCTGAAAATAACCATGAGCCTAGACATGGAAATGAAAATGGTGACGAAGATGAAGGTGGACTACATAACGATAACCGGCCCATGACTTTAGCCACTTTCTTGAAGATAAATCCGCCTCAATTCCATGGGGATATGGTGCACGAAATTGTGATCATCAACAATGGCGCCAAAGGACTTGGAGCTCTTAAACGTGAATCACACTTTGTCACAATTCCGCACAACTAACCAGCAAGTGCACTGGGTCGTCCAAGTAATAAACCTTACGTGAGTAAGGGTCGATCTCACGGAGATTGTCGGCTTGAAGCAAGCTATGGTCATCTTGTAAATCTCAGTCAGGCGGATTCAAATGGTTATGGAGTTTAAGATGATGAAAATAAACATAAAATAAAGATAGAGATACTTATGTAATTCATTGGTGGATTTCAGATAAGCGTATGAAGATGCTTTGTTCCCCTTGAACCTCTGCTTTCCTATTGCCTTCTTCCAATCATTCATACTCCTTTCCATGGCAAGCTTTATGTTGGGCATCACCGTTGTCAATGGCTACATCCCGTCCTCTCAGTGAAAATGGTCCTGATGCTCTGTCACAACATCGGCTAATCAGCTGTCGGTTCTCGATCATGTCAGAATAGGATCCATTGATCCTTTTGCGTCTGTCACACGCCCCACAATTGCGAGTTTGAAGCTCGTCACAGTCATCCCTTCCCAGATCCTACTCGGAATACCACAGACAAGGTTTAGACTTTCCGGATCTCAGGAATGGCTGCCATTAATTCTAGCTTATACCACGAAGGTTCCAATCTTAGATTAGAAACCCAAGAGATACGCATTCAAGCCATTGCTAGTAGAACAGAGGTGGTTGTCAGGCACATGTTCAAAGGTGAGAATGATGATGAGTGTCACGGATCATCACATTCATCAAGTTGAAGAATGAATGAATATCATGGAGAAGAAATAGACTTGAGTTGAATAGAAAAACAATAGTACTTTGTATTAATTCATGAAGAACAGCAGAGCTCCACACCTTAATCTATGGTGTGTAAAAACTCCACCGTTGAAAATACATAAGAACAAATAGTGTAAGCATGGCCGAATGGCCATCCTTAAAGGTCTAAGGACTAAACGTCCCAAGATGTGTGTCCAAATATAATAGTAAAAGGTCCTATTTATAGAGAACTAGTAGCCTAGGGTTACAGAAATCAGTAATTAATGCAGAAATCTTCTTCCGGGCCCACTTGGTGTGTTCTTGGGCTGAGCATTGAAGCTTCCATGTGTAGAGACTTTTCTTGGAGTTAAACGCCAACTTTTGTGCCAGTTTGGGCGTTTAACTCCAGCTTTTGTGCCAGTTTTGGAGTTAAACGCTAGAATTCTTAAGCTGACTTGGAACGCCTGTTTGGGCCATCAAATCTCGGGCAAAGTATAGACTATTATATATTGCTGGAAAGCCAGGATGTCTACTTTCCAACGCAAGTAAGAGCACGCCAATTGGGCTTCTGTAGCTCCAGAAAATCCACTTTGAGTGCAAGGAGGTCAGAATCCAACAGCATCTGCAGTCCTTTTTCAGCCTCTGAATCAGATTTTTGCTCAGGTCCCTCAATTTCAGCCAGAAAATACCTGAAATCATAGAAAAACACACAAAATCATAGTAAAGTCCAGAAGAGTGATTTTTATTTAAAAACTAATAAAAATATAATAAAAACTAACTAAAATATACTAAAAATAATGCCAAAAAGCGTATAAATTATCCGCTCATCACAACACCAAACTTAAATTGTTGCTTGTCCCCAAGCAACTGAAAATCAAATAGGATAAAAAGAAGAGAATGTACAATGAATTTCAAAAACATCTATGAAGCTCAGTATTAATTAGATGAGTGGGGCTTTTAGCTTTTTGCTTCTGAACAATTTTGGCATCTCACTTTATCCTTTGAAGTTCAGAATGATTGGCATCTATAGGAACTCAGAATCCAGATAGTGTTATTGATTCTCCTAGTTAAGTACGTTGATTCTTGAACACAGCTACTTTATGAGTCTTGGCCGTGGCCCTAAGCACTTTGTTTTCCAGTATTACCACCGGATACATAAATGCCACAGACACATAACTGGGTGAACCTTTTCAGATTATGACTCAGCTTTGCTAGAGTCCCCAATTAGAGGTATCCAGGGTTCTTAAGCACACTCTTCTTTTTGCTTTGGACCTCGACTTTAACCGCTCAGTCTCAAGTTTTCACTTGACACCTTCACGCCACAAGGACATGGTTAGGGACAACTTGGTTTAGCCGCTTAGGCCAGGATTTTATTCCTGTGGGCCCTCCTATCCACTGATGCTCAAAGCCTTGGATCCTTTTTATCACCCTTGCCTTTTGGTTTAAAGGGGTATTGGCTTTTTCTGCTTGCTTTTCTTTTTTTTTTTTGCAAGCTTTTCACTGCTTTTTCTTGCTTCAAGAATCAATTTTATGATTTTTCAGATCATCAGATAACATTTCTCCTTTTCCTTTCATTCTTTCAAGAGCCAACAATTTTAACATTTATAAACAATCAAATTCAAAAATATGCACTGTTCAAGCATTCATTCAGAAAGACAATAGTATTGCCGCCACATCAAAATAATTAAACTGTTTTAAAATTTGAAATTCATGCACTTCTTTTTCTTTTTCAATTAAAAAAAACATTTTCCATTTAAGAAAGGTGATGGATTCATTTTCATAGCTTTAAGGCATAGACACTTAGACACTAATGATCATGTAATAAAGACACAAACATAAATAAACATAAAGCACAATTTTCGAAAAATAGAAAAATAAAGAACAAGGAAATTAAAGAACGGGTCCACCTTAGTGATGGCGGCTTGTTCTTCCTCTTAAAGATCTTATGGAGTGCTTGAGCTCCTCAATGTCTCTTCCTTGCCTTTGTTGCTCCTCTCTCATGGTTCTTTGATCTTCTCTAATTTCATGGAGGAGGATGGAATGCTCTTGGTGTTCCACCCTTAGTTGTCCCATGTTGGAACTTAATTCTCCTAGGGAGGTGTTGATTTGCTCCCAATAGTTTTGTGGAGGAAGATGCATCCCTTGAGGTATCTCAGGGATTTCATGATGAGGAATTTCCTCATGCTCTTGATGAGGTTCTCTTGTTTTCTCCATCCTTTTCTTAGTGATGGGCTTGTCCTCATCAATGAGAATGTCTCCCTCTATGTCAATTCCAACCAAATTGCAAAGGTGACAAATGAGATGAGGGAAGGCTAACCTTGCCAAAGGAGAGGACTTGTCCGCCACCTTGTAGAGTTCTTGGGATATAACCTCATGAACTTCCACTTCCTCTCCAATCATGATGCTATGTATCATGATAGCCTGGTCTATAGTAGCTTCGGACCGGTTGCTAGTGGGAATGATTGAGCGTTGGATGAATTTCAACCATCCCCTAGCCACGGGCTTGAGGTCATGCCTTCTTAGTTGAACCGGCTTCCCTCTTGAATCTCTCTTCCATTGAGCGCCCTCTTCACATATGTCCGTGAGGACTTGGTCCAACCTTTGATCAAAGTTGACCCTTCTTGTGTATGGGTGTGCATCTCCTTGCATCATAGGCAAGTTGAATGCCAACCTTACATTTTCCGAACTAAAATCCAAGTATTTCCCTCGGACCATTGTAAGCCAATTCTCGGGGTTCGGGTTCACATTTTGATCATGGTTCTTGGTGATCCATGCATTGGCATAGAACTCTTGAACCATTAAGATTCCGACTTGTTGAATGGGGTTGGTGAGAACTTCCCAACCTCTTCTTCGGATCTCATGTCGGATCTCTGGATATTCATTCTTTTTGAGTTTGAAAGAGACCTCGGGGATCACCTTCTTCTTGGCCACAACTTCATAGAAGTATTCTTGATGCACCCTTGAGAGGAATCTCTCCATCTCCCATGACTCGGAGGTGGAAGCTTTTGCCTTCCCTTTCCTCTTTCTAGAGGTTTCTCCGGCCTTTGGTGCCATAAATGGTTATGGAAAAACAAAAAGCTTTAGCTTTTACCACACCAAACTTAGAAGGTTGCTCGTCTTCGAGCAAAAGAAGAAAGAAGAAAGTAGAAGAAGAAGAAATAGAGGAGATGGAGTGGGCTTTGTGTTTCGGCCAAGGGGGAGAAGTGGTGTTTAGGTTGTGTGAAAATGAAGGAGTGAAGATGGGTTTATATAGGAGTGAGAGGGGTGTGTATGGTTCAGCCATAGAGGGTGGGTTTGGGAGGAAAAGTGGTTTGAATTTGAATGGTGAGGTAGGTGGGGTTTTATGAAGGATGGATGTAAGTGGTAAAGAGAATGGTGGGATTTGATAGGTGAGGGATTTTTGGGGAAGAGGTATTGAGGTGATTGGTGAATGGGTGAAGAAATGAGAGAGAGGTGGGATAGGTGGGGATCCTGTGGGGTCCACAGATCCTGAGGTGTCAAGGATTTCTCATCCCTACACCATGTGGCGTGAAAAACGCCCCTTGCTACCAATCCTGGCGTTAAACGCCAGGCTACTGCCCATTTCTGGTGTTAAACGCCAGTCTGGTGTCCATTTCTGGCGTTAAACACCCAGAATGGTGCCAGACTGGGCATTTAACGCCCATTCTGCTACCCTTACTGGCGTTTAAACGCCAGTAGGTTTCTCCTCTAGGGTGTTCTGTTTTTCATTCTATTTTTCACTTTGTTTTTTCCTTTTCAATTGTTTTTGTGACTTCACATGATCATCAACCTACAGAAAATATAAAATAACAATAGAAAATAGAAATTTAACATAGATAAGTAAAGATTGGGTTGCCTCCTGATGAGCGGATAATTTATACGCTTTTTGGCATTGTTTTTAGTATGTTTTTAGTAGAATCTAGTTACTTTTAGGGATGTTTTCATTAGTTTTTATGTTAAATTCACATTTCTGGACTTTACTATGAGTTTGTGTGTTTTTTTGTGATTTCAGGTATTTTCTGGCTGAAATTGAGGGACTTGAGCAAAAATCAGATTCAGAGGTTGAAGGAGGACTGCTGATGCTGTTGGATTCTGACCTCCCTGCACTCAAAGTAGATTTTCTGGAGCTACAGAACTCAAAATGGCGCGCTTCTAATTTCGTTGGAAAGTAGACATCCAGGGCTTTCCAGCAATATATAATAGTCCATACTTTGGATGAGTTTAGATGACGTAAAAGGGCGTTGAACGCCAGTTCTACGCTGCTGTCTGGAGTTAAACGCCAGAAACACGTCACAAGCCAGAGTTGAACGCCAGAAATATGTTACAAACTGGCGTTCAACTCCAAGATTGACCTCTACATGTGTAACATTCAAGCTCAGCCCAAGCACACACCAAGTGGGCCCCGGAAGTGGATTTATGCATCAATTACTTACTTCTGTAAACCCTAGTAACTAGTTTAGTATAAATAGGACTTTTTACTATTGTATTAGACATCTTTGATCAGTTTTATGCGATCTTAGACTTTCATGGGGGCTGGCCATTCGGCCATGCCTGAACCATTATCACTTATGTATTTTCATACGGTAGAGTTTCTGCACTCCATATATTAAGGTGTGGAGCTCTGCTGTTCCTCAAAGATTAATGCAAAGTACTACTGTTTTTCTATTCAACTCAACTTATTCCGCTTCTAAGATATTCATTCGCACTTCAACCTGAATGTGATGAACATGACAATCATCATCATTCCCTATGAACGCGTGCCTGACAACCACTTCCGTTCTACCTTAGATTGAATGAGTATCTCTTGGATCTCTTAATCAGAATCTTCGTGGTATAAGCTAGATTGATGGCGGCATTCATGAGAGTCCGGAAAGTCTAAACCTTGTCTGTGGTATTCCGAGTAGGACTCTGGGATTGAATGACTGTGACGAACTTCAAACTCGCGAGTGCTGGGCGTAGTGACAGACGCAAAAGGAGGGTGAATCCTATTCCAACATGATCGAGAACCTCAGATGATTAGCCGTGCTGTGACAGAGCATTTGGACCATTTTCATAAGAGGATCAACAATGGTGCCAAAGGACTTGGAGCTCTTAAATGTGAATCACACTTTGTCACAATTCCGCACAACTAACCAGCAAGTGCACTGGGTCGTCCAAGTAATAAACCTTATGTGAGTAAGGGTCGATCCCACGGAGATTGTCGGCTTGAAGCAAGCTATGGTCATCTTGTAAATCTCAGTCAGGCGGATTCAAATGGTTATGGAGTTTAAGGTGATGAAAATAAACATAAAATAAAGATAGAGATACTTATGTAATTCATTGGTAGATTTCAGATAAGCGTATGAAGATGCTTTGTTCCCCTTGAACCTCTGCTTTCCTATTGCCTTCTTCCAATCATTCATACTCCTTTCCATGGCAAGCTTTATGTTGGGCATCACCGTTGTCAATGGCTACATTCCGTCCTCTCAGTGAAAATGGTCCTGATGCTCTGTCACAACATCGGCTAATCAGCTGTCGGTTCTCGATCATGTCGGAATAGGATCCATTGATCCTTTTGCGTCTGTCACACTCCCCACAATCGCGAGTTTGAAGCTCGTCACAGTCATCCCTTCCCAAATCCTACTTGGAATACCATAGACAAGGTTTAGACTTTCCGGATCTCAGGAATGGCTCCCATTAATTCTAGCCTATACCACGAAGGTTCCAATCTTAGATTAGAAACCCAAGAGATACGCATTCAAGCCATTGCTAGTAGAATAGAGGTGGTTGTCAGGCACATGTTCATAGGTGAGAATGATGATGAGTGTCACGGATCATCACATTCATCAAGTTGAAGAACGAATGAATATCTTGGAGAAGAAATAGACTTGAGTTGAATAGAAAAACAATAGTACTTTGTATTAATTCATGAAGAATAGCAGAGCTCCACACCTTAATCTATGGTGTGTAGAAACTCCACCGTTGAAAATACATAAGAACAAATAGTGTAAGCATAGCCAAATGGCCAGCCTCAAAGGTCTAAGGACTAAACGTCCTAAGATGTGTGTCCAAATACAATAGTAAAAGGCCCTATTTATAGAGAACTAGTAGCCTAGGGTTACAGAAATCAGTAATTAATACAGAAATCTTTTTCCGGACCCACTTGGTGTGTGCTTGGGCTGAGCATTGAAGCTTCCATGTGTAGAGACTTTTCTTGGAGTTAAACACCAACTTTTGTGCCAGTTTGGGCGTTTAACTCCAGCTTTTGTGCCAGTTTTTGAGTTAAACGTTAGAATTCTTGAGTTGAATTGGAACGCCTTTTTGGGCCATCAAATCTAAGGCAAAGTATGGACTATTATATATTGCTGGAAAGCCCAGGATGTCTACTTTCCAACTCAATTGAGAGCGCGCCAATTGGGCTTCTGTAGCTCCAGAAAATCCACTTTGAGTGCAGGGAGGTCAGAATCCAACAGCATCTGCAGTCTTTTTTCAGCCTCTGAATCAGATTTTTGCTCAGGTCCCTCAATTTCAGCCAGAAAATACCTGAAATCACAGAAAAATACACAAACTCATAGTAAAGTCCAGAAGAGTAATTTTTATTTAAAAACTAATAAAAACTAACTAAAATATATGATGCTGCATAAACTTGTTATGCTACGATTTAGGAAATTGCACGATCGGCAAAATTCCTTCCGGCAAGTGCACCGGTTATCGTCAAGTAAAAACTCACAATAGAGTGAGGTCGAATCCCACAAGGATTGGTTGAGTGAGCAATTCGGATTAGAAGTATGTTCTAGTTGAGCGGAATCAAGATTTAGATGAGAATTGCGGAATGTAAAATTGCATGAATTAAAGAGCGAGAAGCTAAATTGCTGAAATTAAAAGGGATGGGGGTGATTGCATGAATTTAATTGCAGAATATAAAGAGAAAGTGGTAAATCAGAAATGAGGAGTTCATTGGGTGTTAGGAGATATTGAGATCTCCGAATCAAAACAACTTTTATCCCTTCCTCAACCAATGCATTCATTGAATTTTGCTTGGCAATCTTATATGATTGGATCCCAATCCCTTGGCTCACCAATTCTCTCTAAAAACAAACAAATTCCCAATCCCTTGGTTTAAATGTTCATAAGAAGAGATGATGCTCGATCACTGATTATACCACACAGTTTCATGAACCACAATTTGGTAGGATTACATGTCACAATATCCATCCAAACCCCAATTCAATTCACTGTGAGAAAGCTTCTCTAGCATGAATCCTCCATTCCTTTCCCAAGGTTCCGAAGGATTCCAATTATGGGCAGTTTCTTTCCCAAGACAACTACCCAATGGAATTAGATTCGAGAAGCTTTCTAACAAAATTCAAGAGAAAAGATTGAAGAAGAAGATAAAACTATTATTGATTCATTGAATTACAATAGAGCTCCCTAACCCAATGAAAGGGGTTTAGTGAGTCATCGCTCTGAATTCAATTACAAAACTAAAAGAAAATGATCCAAAGTTCCCCCTGTGTCTCCCCTCAGGGGCTGGATTCCCCTTCAATCCCCCCCGTGTCTCAAATGCAGAAACTAAGGCCTTTAAATAGGCTCCCTAAATTACAAAATGAAAATGAAATTCAAAGCAAATTACAATCAAATGAAAATAAACTATTCTAGATTATTCTTGTGGCCTTGATTTGGTGTTGTTGATGGGCCTTGCTTGCTTGAAGGGTAGAGTGACATAATTGATCCAAAAAGGATAATGATCCATTAAACTACACTCAAACGTTGCACCCCCCTTTCTTGAGTCGTCACTTTGTTCTCTTGTCAACCTTGCCAATTTGATGCCAAATATAGACTATTATACCTCTTTGGAAAGCTATGGATGTCAGCTTTCTAACGCAACTGAAAGCACCTCAATTGGATCTCTATAGCTCAAGTTATGCTTGATTGAAGGTGACAAGGTTGCTGGTTGGTTTGACAGCGTTTAAGCCAACGTTTAAGTCACTTAAACGTGCTCGAAAATGCCAATTTTGGGAGCTCAGTTGCATTGTCCACCCCATACTTCTATACATTGTTGGAAAGCTCTGGATGTCTACTTTCCAATGCAACTGAAAGCGCATCATTTGGAGTTCTACAACTCGAGTTATACTCCATGGAAGGTGAAGAGGTCAGCTGGCCTGATTGCATGTTGGTACTATGCTCTTCTATGCACATTACGGGGCTGTTTTCTCCCTCAATTTTTAGTATCCACCATGCATGCCATATATGCTTGGAAAGCTCTAGATGTCTTCTTTCCAATGCATTTTGAATCACCTCATTTGGAGTTTTGTAGCTCAAGTTATTTATGTTTGAAGAAGGCATGGTCAAGCTGTTCCATATAACACGTTTAAGCTCCAGTTTAAGCTTAAACTGGAGCTTAAACGCTGGCACTCCCTGGAGGCACAAGCTCGAGCACGTTTAAGCTTCAGTTTAAGGTTAAACTGAAGCTTAAACGTGGAAATGAGAAAGCAACCCTGGAGGAGAAAAAATAGTCGAACACGTTTAAGCTTCAGTTTAAGGTTAAACTGAAGCTTAAACGTGGAAATGAGAAAGCAACCCTGGAGGAGGGAAATAGTCGAACACGTTTAAGCTCCAGTTTAAGGTTAAACTGGAGCTTAAACGTGGAAATGCTCCTGGTGCCTTTCTTACTTCTGGCGTTTAACCTCCAGTTTAAGGTTAAACTGGAGGTTAAACGTGGAAATGCTTCCTGGTGAGAATTGTGTCGAACACGTTTAAGCTCCAGTTTAAGGTTAAACTGGAGCTTAAACGTGGAAATGCTCCCTTGGAGAAATTCTCATTCTGGCGTTTAACTTCCAGTTTAAGGTTAAACTGGAGGTTAAACGCCAGTTCCAGCATTTCTTAGCCTTCATGATTCTGGCGTTTAAGCTCCAGTTTAAGCTTAAACTGGAACTTAAACTCCACATGTGATATTCAAGCTTCCTTTATTGATTTTGTTGCTTCCTTGCCTAGCCTCTTCTTCCCTGAAATCATCCAAACAACTGCATCAAAGTCTTGCAAAATTTCATGAGAAATCTTTCATTCATAGCATTCAAGGAATATAACTAAAAACTCATGGAATTTGCATCAAAATCTTCATGTTTGAATGATTTAAGACAAGCATGACTATTTGGCCCAAATGATTACTTAAGGCTCAAAAAAATGCATAAAACAACTAAAAATAACAGAAAAATGCTAGTGAAACTAGCCTAAGATGCCTTGGCATCAATATACTAAAAATATACTAAAAATAATGCCAAAAGCGTATAAATTATCCGCTCATCAGGACACTAGTGCTACACGAGCTGATGACTGGTTTAAAGAAATAGGATGAGCAATGCGAGCCCAACAAGTCCTTGAAGGACAACAGTGGAATTTGTTGCTTATATGTTGAGGAATGACGTGCAATATTGGTGGCAGGGAATACTCCAACTACTAGGAAGAGAAGCTATTGACATTTCCTGGGAGGAATTTTCAGTTGAATTTTATAAGAAGTATTTTCCTCAGTGCTTTCGCACTGCTAAGGAATTGGATTTGATTCAGTTGAAACAAGGAAACATGACAGTCACTGAGTACACTCGCAAGTTTGAAGAGTTATGCCGGTTCTCGAGTGTTTGTCAAGGAGCACCAGCTGCATTCGAGAAATGGAAGTGCATCAAGTTCGAATGAGGACTTAGAGAAGAATTGTTAGCTCATGTGGGCCTAATGGAAATACAGAATTTTGCAGAATTAGTTAACAAGAGCCAACTAACGGAGGAATGTGTTAAGAAGCTGGTGGCAGCACAAACTAACCACAGGAACCTTCCAACAAGGGATTTCAATCGTAACCTCGCTTCTCAAGGAAGAAACTTCAAAGTAACTCGGCAGCCAGACTTAGGTAAACAGCTGCAACCAACCCAACCAAAATTGATATGCGCCATGTGTGGAAAGAATCATGGAGGCAAGCCCTGCTTGTTGAAGTCTGGGGTTTGCTATAATTGCGGAAAGCCCAGACATATAACCAAAGAATGCATACGGCGAAAGCCTAAATTTGGTACCTCTGGATAGCAATAGCCAGGAAGGGTGTTTGTTTTGGATGCGGGAAATACTATCGAAACCGATCCCCACAATCGAGGTAACAAAATTTTGAGGATAAAATTTTTTTAGGGGGGTAGAATATAACCTGTAACATCCTAATTACCCTAAGCCTTACCTCGCGCTGTAAAGCAAAGGTTAATCAGAGATTATGACAGTTCTAAAGCTCATACGTATAACATATAGAAGAAATAATATAATCTAGAAGTCCGATGAAGGATATAGCTCAAAAACAGGAGTGATATAAACAAGGTAATAGTATAATAGAGAAATATCATAAGAAAACTAGCCACGACTCGCGGAGTTTAAGTTGGCTAGCCATATATAGACCCTATAGAAACCTGACAGTTTAAAAAACAGCTTATACAAGTTTTTCTCTCATAATACAAGCCTCTAGGCTAAACAAAATACAAAAGAGATATGTATAAACAAGATAAACCAAAAGACTCCAAAAGAATCCAGGATCCTCCGCTTCTGCCACCATCCAAAGCAACTCACCGAGGTGGGTTGCGACCTGCATCTGAAAAACACAACAAAGATATGGTATGAGAACCAGAGGTTCTCAGTATGGTAACAGTGCCTAGTGATGTAGGATATAAGACCCCGGGACGCCAAAGGCAATCCTAAGCTCCATATCCATCACAAGATTCAAACTTAAAGCATTCTAAGACAATATAAGAATAATATAAACCTTATCATAAATAAACCGGGTAATCTATCTTAAGAGATTTCTATTCTAACCAAACACCGCTGTCCCACAGCCTTCACCAACCTATCCTCCATGCGATCCCATCGCCACCGCCTTCCAAACCTCCTCAATTCCAGTAGAAAGCACAATTAATAACAATGCAAGTAATTCACAAGTAAAGGCATACAAGGCAAGTAGATCAAGTAAGCAATTAGGCATGTTATGCAATTAGGCATACAATTACAAGTCGGCAAAGCAAACAAACAGATAGAAAATGCATATGATGAATGCTTGCCCTACTGGTTGTGATATCACATTGTCGGTTCAACTGTCAACCCGACACATCTCCATGGAGACGTCGCCCTTCGGATTTTTCATATGGGAACCCCCGAGATATAGTGCCCGGATCACTGTCCAGGTACCGGCGCCTGCACACCTATAGATCCGAAGGGATGCGAGCGGGATACTCTTGCCTTAGACCTCACATCTCAACGTAAGCCGGATTAACCACCGTCCTTACGCCGCCGCCGCTACCACGACAGGCGGAATTAACCACCGTCCCTGTCGGGCGCATATCATCTCATAATCTCAGTAAAAACATTATTTAAGTGGTTTTCAGAAAACATTTTCAGTATACATAGATCCATCATCTCATTCAGAGTCCGCGAATCTTCTCAACCACTATCCATTCATAACTCAGTTTCCACTTATCAAGGCTCATCATTTCTCATCTCATATGTCCATCACCCTTCACCTAACGTCAAACCGTTCTCAGCACGCCAGAAACCTAGGCCTCCGTTTTCTAATTTATCATAAAATCATGTACTAGAACCCTTAAGTCATATCCCATGTTCTATTACTCAAAACTAGGCCCAAAAGTCTTAAAATGGTGTTTTAGAAGCTTACAACCTTGTTGGGAAGGTAGAATCAAGGTTCTGAAAACCAAATCGGTCATCGAACCGTTCTAGCTACTGGTTCACTGGTTCATAGGTTCAACTGGTTCGACCATGGTTGAACCGAAAAAACCGTTTTCTAATAAAATAATAAATAAAATATAAATAAACACATTAAAACATAATTATAGTCTAATATAAACCTTAAAGCTGTAATTACATGTCCCTAAAGGCCATTGGGAGCACCTTATATTCCTAACCTAAGTTCTCAACCGTTACCTCATTATTCTAATTACTACCTGCATAGGTCTAAAGTTTTAATATGATTCATTGCTGCATCAAAATATCCCAAAAAATTTAACTAAATCATCTATTGTCTGCTGGTGTACGAAATTACAATCACACTTTTGTAACTCCGCACAACTAACCAGCAAGTGCACTGGGTTGTCCAAGTAATACCTTACGTGAGTAAGGGTCGATCCCACGGAGATTGTCGGCTTGAAGCAAGCTATGGTTATCTTGTAATTCTTAGTCAGGATATCAATAATTCTCAGATTTAATTGTAAAAAGTAAAAGAACATGAAATAAATACTTGTTTTGCAGTAATGGAGAACAGGTTGAGGTTTTGGAGATGCTCTATCTTCTGAATCTCTGCTTTCCTACTGTCTTCTTCTTCATGCATGCAAGGCTCCTTCCATGGCAAGTTGTATGTTGGTGGATCACCGTTGTCAATGGCTACCATCCGTCCTCTCACTGAAAATGGTCCAAATGCGGCTGTCACCGCACGGCTAATCATCTGTCGGTTCTCACTCATGTTGGAATAGGATCCATTGATCCTTTTGCGTCTGTCACTACGCCCAGCACTTGCGAGTTTGAAGCTCGTCACAATCATCCCTTTTCAGATCCTACTCGGAATACCACAGACAAGGTTTAGACTTTCCGGATCTCAAGAATGGCTGCCAATAATTCTAGCTTATACCACGAAGACTCTGATCTGAATCAGGAGGCTAAGAGATATGCACTCAATCTAAGGTAGAACGGAGGTGGTTGTCAGGCACGCGTTCATAGGTGATGATGAGTGTCACGGATCATCACATTCATCAAGTTGAAGAACAAGTGTATATCTTAGAGAAGAGACAAGCGTGATTGAATGAAAAACAATAGTAATTGCATTAATTCATCAAAATACAGCAGAGCTCCTCACCCCCCCAACCATGGGGTTTAGAGACTCATGCCATCAGAAATAAAATATGAAATGTGTAAAGTGTCATGAGGTACAAGATGAATAACTAAAAGTAGCTTTTATAATAAACTAGTGACCTAGGGTTACAGAAAATGAGTAAGCTAGAATAGTTAGTGTAAAAATCCACTTCCAGGGCCCACTTGATATGTACTTGGGCTGAGTATTGAAGCTTTCACGTGTAGATACCTTTCTTGGAGTTAAACGCCAACTTTTGTGCCAGTTTGGGCGTTTAACTCCAGCTTTCATGCCAGTTCTGGCGTTTTGACGCCAGAATTTCTATGCTGACTTGGAACGCCAGTTTGGGCCATCAAATCTCGGACAAAGTATGGACTATTATATATTGCTGGAAAACCCAGGATGTCTACTTTCCAACGCAATTAAAAGCGCACCAATTGTACTTCTGTAGCTCCAGAAAATCCACTTCGAGTGCAGGGAGGTTAGAATCCAACAGCATCTGCAGTCCTTTTTCAGCCTCTGAATCATATTTTTGCTCATGTCCCTCAATTTCAGCCAGAAAATACCTGAAATCACAGAAAAACACACAAACTCATAGTAAAGTCTAGAAATGTGATTTTTGAATAAAAACTAATAAAAACATAATAAAAACAAACTAAAATATACTAAAAAATACTAAAAACAATGCCAAAAAGCGTATAAATTATCCGCCCATCACAATACCAAACTTAAATTGTTGCTTGTCCCCAAGCAACTAAAAACAAGGTAGGATAAAAAGAATAGAATATACAATGAATTCCAAAAACATCTATGAAGATCAGTCTTAATTAGATGAGCGGGGCTATTAGCTTTTTGCTTCTGAACAGTTTTGGCATCTCACTTTATCCTTTGAAGTTCAGAATGATTGGCATCTATAGGAACTCAAAATTCAGATAGTGTTATTGATTCTCCTAGTTCAGTATGTTGATTCTTGAACACAGCTACTTTATGAGTCTTGGCCGTGACCCTAAGCATTTTGTTTTCCAGTATTACCACCGGATATATAAATGCCACAGACACATAACTGGGTGAACCTTTTCAGATTGTGACTCAGCTTTGCTAGAGTCCCCAATTAGAGGTGTCCAGAGCTCTTAAGCATACTCTTTTTGCTTTGGACCACGACTTTAACCGCTCAGTCTCAAGCTTCTCACTTGACACCTTCACACCACAAGCACATGGTTAGGGACAGCTTGGTTTAGCCGCTTAGGCCAGGATTTTATTCCTGTAGGCCCTCCTATCCACTGATGCTCAAAGCCTTGGATCCTTTTATTTTACCCCTGCCTTTTGGTTTAAAGGGCTATTGACTTTTTCTGCTTGCTTTTTCTTTTTCTTTATTTTTCTTTATTTTTCTCTTTTTTTTTCTCAAGCTTTGTATTCACTGCTTTTTCTTGCTTCAAGAATCATTTTTATGATTTTTCAGATTATCAATAACATTTCTCCTTTTCCATTATTCTTTCAATAGCCAACAATTTTAACATTCATAAACAACAAATTCAAAAATATGCACTGTTCAAGCATTCATTCAGAAAGACAAAAAACATTGCCACCACATCAAAATAATTAAACTGTTTTAAAATTCGAAATTCACGTATTTCTTTTTCTTTTTCAGAAAATATTTTTTATTTTAAGAAAGGTGATGGATTCATAGGACATTCATAGCTTTAAGTCATAGACACTAAGATACTAATGATCATGTAGTAAAGACATAAACATAGATAGAACATCAAGCATAGAAATCGAAAAACAGAAAAATAAGAGCAAGGAAATTAAAGAACGGGTCCACCTTAGTGATGGCGGCTTGTTTTTCCTCTTGAAGATCTTATGACGTACTTTAGCTCCTCTATGTCTCTTCCTTGCCTTTGTTGCTTCTCTCTCATGGCCTTTTGGTCCACGGGTAGATGACAGGCCTTGCCATACACAAGCTGGTATGGAGAGGTTCCTATAGGAGTCTTGAATGCTGTTCTGTATGCCCACAGAGCATCATCCAAGCTTTTTGCGCAATCCTTTCTATGAGCAATTACAGTCTATTCCAGGATTCTTTTTAGTTCTCTATTAGAGACTTCAGCCTGCCCATTTGTCTATGGGTGATATGGAGTTACTACTTTGTGGCTAATTCCATATCGGACCATAGCAGAGTATAGCTGTTTATTGCAGAAATGAGTGCCTCTGTCACTGATTAGTACTCTGGGGACACCAAATCTGCTGAAGATATGTTTCTGGAGGAACTTCAGCACGGTCTTAGTATCATTAGTGGGTGTGGCAATTGCTTCTACCCATTTAGATACATAGTCTACTGCCACCAGAATGTAAGTGTTTGAGTATGATGGTGGGAAAGGACCCATGAAGTCAATACCCCAAACATCAAATAACTCAATCTCTAAGATCCCTTGTTGAGGCATGGCATAACCATGAGGCAAGTTGCCAGCTCTTTGGAAACTGTCACAGTTACGCACAAACTCTCGGGCATCTCTGTGGAGGGTAGGCCAGTAGAACCCACATTGGAGAACCTTAGTGGCTGTTCGCTCACCTCCGAAATGTCCTCCATACTGTGATCCATGGCAATGCCATAGGATCTTCTGTGCCTCCTCTCTAGGTGTGCATCTGCGGATCATTCTGTCTGCACATCTCTTAAAGAGATACGATTCATCCCATAAGTAGTACTTTGCATCAGAAATTAGTTTTTTTGTTTGCACCCTACTGTACTCCTTGGGTATGAACCTCACAGCTTTATAATTTACAATGTCTGCAAACCATGGTGCTTCCTGAATGGCGAAGAGTTGCTCATCCTGAAAGGTCTCAGAGATTTCAGTAGAAGGGAGAGACGCCCCTACTACTGGTTCAATCCGGGACAGGTGATCAGCTATCTGGTTCTCTGTCCCTTATTTCTATATCAAACTCTTGCAGAAGTAACACCCATCTTATGAGCCTGGGTTTTGAATCCTGCTTTGTGAGTAGGTATTTAAGAGCAGCATGGTCAGTATACACAATCACTTTTGAACCTACTAAATAGGATCTAAACTTGTCAATGGCATAAACCACTGCAAGTAACTCTTTTTCTGTGGTTGTGTAATTCTTCTGTGCATCATTTAAAACACGGCTAGCATAGTAAATGACGTGCAGAAGCTTGTTATGCCTCTGTCTCAACACTGCACCAATGGCATGATCACTGGCATCACACATTAGTTCAAATGGTAATGTCCAGTCTGGTGCAGAGATGACTGGTGCTGTGACCAGCTTAGCTTTCAGGGTTTCAAACGCTTGCAGACACTCTGTGTCAAACACAAATGGCATGTCAGCAGCTAGCAGATTGCTCAGAGGTTTTGCAATTTTTGAAAAATCCTTTATAAACCTCCTGTAAAATCCTGCATGTCCCAGAAAGCTTCTGATTGCCTTTACATTGGCAGGTGGTGGTAATTTTTCAATTACCTCTACCTTAGCTTGATCCACCTCTATTCCCTTGTTTGAAATTTTATGCCCAAGGACAATTCCTTCAGTCACCATAAAGTGACATTTTTCCCAGTTTAAAACTAGGTTGGTCTCTTGGCATCTTCTCAGAACAAGTGCTAAATGGTCAAGACAGGAGCTGAATGAGTCTCCAAATACTGAAAAGTCATCCATGAAGACTTCCAGAAATTTCTCTACCATATCAGAGAAGATAGAGAGCATGCACCTCTGAAAGGTTGTAGGTGCATTACATAGACCAAAGGGCATCCTTCTGTAGGCAAATACTCCAGAAGAACATGTGAATGCTGTTTTCTCTTGGTCCTGATGATCTACTACAATTTGGTTGTATCCTGAATAGCCATCCAAAAAGCAGTAGTATTCATGACCTGCTAGTCTCTCTAGCATCTGGTCTATGAATGGTAAAGGAAAATGATCCTTTCTAGTGGCTGTATTGAGCCTTCTATAGTCAATACACATACGCCACCCTGTAACTGTTCTTGTAGGAACCAGTTCATTCTTTTCATTATGAACCACTGTCATTCCTCCCTTCTTAGGGACAACATGGACAGGGCTCACCCAGGGGCTATCAGAAATAGGATAAATAATCCCAGCCTCTAGTAACTTAGTGACCTCTTTCTGCACCACTTCCTTCATGGCTGGATTTAGCCACCTCTGTGGTTGAACCACTGGCTTAGCATCATCCTCCAATAGGATCTTGTGCATGCATCTTGCTGGGCTAATGCCCTTAAGATCACTTATGGACCACCCAAGAGCTGTCTTGTGTGTCCTTAGCACTTGAATTAGTGCTTTCTCTTCCTGTGGATTTAAAGCAGAGCTTATGATCACTGGAAAAGTGTCACCCTCTCCCAGAAATGCATATTTCAGGGATGATGGTAGTGGTTTGAGCTCGGGTTTAGGAGGTTTCTCCTCTTCCTGAGGAGTTTTCAGAGGTTCTTTTATTTCTTCTGATTCCTCCAGATCAGGCTGAACATCTTTAAAGATATCCTCTAGCTCTGATTCGAGACTTTCAGTCATATTGATCTCTTCCACCAAAGAGTCAACAATATCAGCGCTCATGTAGTCATTTGATGTGTCTGGATGCTGCATAGCTTTGACAGCATTTAACTTGAACTCATCTTCATTGACTCTCAAGGTCACTTCCCCTTTTTCTACATCAATAAGAGTTCGTCCAGTTGCTAGGAAAGGTCTTCCTAGAATGAGAGTTGCACTCTTGTGATCCTCCATTTCCAGCACTACAAAGTCAGTGGAAAAGGCAAATGGCCCAACCTTGACAATCATGTCCTCAATTATGCCTGACGGATATTTAATGGAGCCATCAGCAAGTTGAAGACATATCCGGGTTAGTTTGACTTCTTCAGTCAAGCCAAGCTTTTTGATAGTGGATGCAGGTATTAGGTTGATACTTACTCCAAGATCACATAGAGCTGTCTTGGTACAAGCACCCTCTAATGTGCATGGTATCATAAAGCTTCCTGGATCTTTAAACTTCTCTGATAAGCTTTTCTGAATGACTGCACTGCATTCTTCAGTGAGAAACACCTTTTCAGTTTCTCTCCAATCCTTCTTATGACTTAAGATCTCTTTCATGAACTTAGCATAAGAGGGTATTTGCTCAAGTGCCTCTGCAAACGGGATCTTTATCTCAAGAGTCCTGAGATAGTCTATAAAGCGGGCAAATTATTTATCCTGTTCTGCTTGGCAGAGTTTCTGAGGATAAGGCATCTTGGCTTTATATTCTTCAACCTTAGTTGCTGCAGGTTTATTCCCTACAGAGGTGGTTGGAGAAGCCTTCTTAGAGGGGTTACTATCAGCACTTGCAGGTGTCTGATCCCTCATTGGTGTTTGAATGCCAGGATTGGGTGCTGGATAGGCATTTAACGGCAGCTTCCCACCCTTTTCTGGCGTTTGAACGCCAGAACTGGGCAAGGAATGGGCGTTCAACGCCAACTTTTCTCCCTTTTCTGGCATTTGAACGCTAGAAGTAGGCATCCACTGGGTGTTTGACGCCAATCTTTCACCTTTTTCTGGTGTTTGAACGCCAGAATTATTCCTCTCTGGGCTCTTGCTGTCCTTAGAGGGATTTTGGGCAGTGGTTTGGTCATCCTCTGTCAGTTGTTCCTTTCTTGGCTTTCTGCTACTTTGAGCTGATTTATTCAATGTCTTCCCGCTCCTTAGTTGGACAGCTTGGCATTCTTCTGTTATCTGTTTAGATAGCTGCTGTCTTGTCTGATTCAATTGTGCTTCCATATTTTTGTTAGCATTTTTAGTGTCTTGGAGCATCTCTTTAAATTCTGCTAATTATTTTGTCACAAGGAGTAATTGCTGATTAAGTTCAACAATATGTTCTTGAGGATTAGGATCAGTAGTTACTGTCCTAGCTTCTTCTTTTATGGAGGACTCACTGCTTGAGTACAGATGTTGATTTCTAGCAACCGTATCTATGAGTTCTTGAGCCTCTTCAATCGTCTTTCTCATGTGTATAGATCCACCAGCTGAGTAGTCTAGAGACATTTGAGCTCTTTCTGTAAGCCCATAGTAGAAGATGTCTAACTGTACCCACTCTGAAAATATTTCAGAGGGGCATTTCCTTAGCATTCCTCTGTACCTCTCCCAGGAATTATAAAGGGATTCATGATCCTCTTGTTTAAAGCCTTGGATGTCCAGCCTCAGCTGTGTCATCCTCTTTGGAGGGTAAAATTGATTCAGGAATTTGTCTGATAACTGTCTCCATGTTTTTATGCTTGCTGTGGGTTGGTTATTTAACCACCTCTTAGCTTGATCTTTTACAGCAAATGGAAACAGTAATAATCTATAGACTTCCTGATCCACTTCTTTATCACGTACTGTGTCAGTAATTTGTAAGAACTGTGCCAGAAACTCAGTAGGTTCTTCCTGTGGAAGACCAGAATACTGGCAATTTTGCTGCACCATGATAATGAGCTGAGGATTTAGCTCAAAACTGCTTGCTTTGATGGGAGGTATACAGATGCTACTCCCATATGCAGCTGTAATGGGGTTAGCATATGATCCCAGAGTCCTTCTGGACTGTTTATTTCCACTTATGTCCATGATGGAGAAAAGGAAATTGATATGAATTGCAATTAAATTATACTTTTAATTTTTTATTTTATTTAATTAAAAGTAACCGAATAAAATAAAATGAAATAAATAAAAAATAAAATAAAAGTTTCGAAAATTAAGAGAAAAAGATAAATAAATAATTCGAATGCTAAAATGGCTAATTAATTAAAAAGATTTGAAAATTTCTGGATATGATTTTCGAAAATTAGAAGAAAATGGAATAAAAGCAAATTGAAAACTAAATTAATTAATTAATTAAAAAGATTTTGGAAAAAGAATGCTTAGTTAATTTCGAAATATGAAAGAGAAAAGTAGTTAGGTGATTTTTTTGAAAAAGATTTTGAAATTAGCAATAAAAAAGATATGATTGAAAATTATTTTGAAAAAGATATGATTGAGAAAATATGATTGCAATTTAATAAAAAAAGATATGATTGAAAAGATATGATTGAAGAAATTAAAAAGATTTGATTTTTGAAAAAGATTTGAAAAGATCAATTTTTGAAATTAGAATTTTGACTTGACTAAAAAAAAGATATGATTTTGAAAATCTTTGACTAATTTAATGCAAAATTTTGAAATTTATGAGTAAAATAAGGAAAAGATATTTTTTATTTTTGAATTTTAATGAGGAAAGAGAAAAACAACAAAATGACACTAAACTTAGAAATTTTAGATCAAAACAAAGAGAACAAACAAGAAAACTTTGAATGTCAAGATGAACACCAAGAACACTTTGAAGATCAAGATGAACACCAAGAACAAATTTTTGAAAAATTTTTAAGTAAATAAAAGCACAAGGGACACCAAACTTAAAATTTTTTTAGAAAATCAACCACAAATTTTGAAATTTTAAAGGAAAACACAAAGAAGACACCAAACTTAGAATTTTTAAAGATCAAGAAAGAACTAAGAACATGCAAATTCGAAAAATTGAAAGAAAATAAAAGCATACAATTGACACCAAACTTAAAATATGAAACTAACTCAAATAAAAGACTCAAATTTAGTGACTCTAAACCAACAAAAATAAATTATTCCTAATCTAAGCAACAAGATAAACCGTCAGTTGTCCAAACTCGAACAATCCCCGGCAACGGCGCCAAAAACTTGGTGCACAAAATTACAATCACACTTTTGCAACTCCGCACAACTAACCAGCAAGTGCACTGGGTTGTCCAAGTAATACCTTACGTGAGTAAGGGTCGATCCCACGGAGATTGTCGGGTTGAAGCAAGCTATGATTATCTTGTAACTCTTAGTCAGGATATCAATAATTCTTAGATTTAATTGTAAAAAGTAAAAGAACATGAAATAAATACTTGTTTTGCAGTAATGGAGAACAGGTTGAGGTTTTGGAGATGCTCTATCTTCTGAATCTCTGCTTTCCTACTGTCTTCTTCTTCATGCACAAAAGGCTCCTTCCATGGCAAGCTTTATGTTGGTGGATCACCGTTGTCAATGGCTACCATCCATCCTCTCACTGAAAATGGTCCAAATGCGGCTGTCACCGCACGGCTAATCATTTGTCGGTTCTCACTCATGCTGGAATAGGATCCATTGATCCTTTTGCGTCTGTCACTACGCCCAGCACTTGCGAGTTTGAAGCTCGTCACAGTTATCCCTTCCCAGATCCTACTCGAAATACCACAGACAAGGTTTAGACTTTCCGGATCTCAAGAATGGCTGCCAATAATTCTAGCTTATACCACAAAGACTCTGATCTGAATCAGGAGGCTAAGAGATATGCACTCAGTCTAAGGTAGAACGGAGGTGGTTGTCAGGCACACATTCATAGGTGAGAATGATGATGAGTGTCACAGATCATCACATTCATCAATTTGAAGAACAAGTGTATATCTTAGAGAAGAGACAAGCGTGATTGAACGGAAAACAGTAGTAATTGCATTAATTCATCAAAACACAGTAGAGTTCCTCACCCCCAACCATGGGGTTTAGAGACTCATGCCATCAGAAATACAATATGAAACGTGTAAAGTGTCATGAGGTACAAGATGAATAACTAAAAGTAGCTTTTATAATAAACTAGTGACCTAGGGTTACAGAAAATGAGTAAGCTAGAATAGTTAGTGTAAAAATCCACTTCCGGGGCCCACTTGGTGTGTGCTTGGGCTGAGCATTGAGGCTTTCACGTGTAGAGACCTTTCTTGGAGTTAAACGCTAGCTTTTGTGCCAGTTTGGGCGTTTAACTCCAGTTTTTATGCCAGTTCTGGCGTTTTGACGCCAAAATTTCTATGCTGACCTGGAACGCCGGTTTGGGCCATCAAATCTCGGGCAAAGTATGAACTATTATATATTGTTGGAAAGCCCATGATGTCTACTTTCCAACACAATTAAGAGCACACCAATTGGGCTTCTGTAGCTCCAGAAAATCCATTTCGAGTGCAGGGAGGTCAGAATTCAACAGCATCTGCAGTTCTTTTTCAGCCTCTGAATCAGATTTTTGCTCAGGTCCCTTGGTGCACGAAATCGTGATCGTTCATTCCTTGGTAACGGCACTAAAAACTTAATACACATGTTCATAATTTTATTTCTTTTTCACAATTTCGATACAACTAACCAGCAAGTGCACTGGGTCGTCCAAGTAATAAACCTTACGTGAGTAAGGGTCGATCCCACGGAGATTGTCGGCTTGAAGCAAGCTATGGTCACCTTGTAAATCTCAGTCAGGCGGATTCAAAAGGTTATAGAGTTTTAATAATTAAAAGATAAATAAAACATAAACTAGGATAGAAATACTTATGTAATTCATTGGTGAGAATTTCAGATAAGCGTATAGAGATGCTTTCGTTCCTCTGAACCTCTGCTTTCCTGCTGTCTTCATCCAATCATTCCTACTCCTTTCCATGGAAAGCTTTATGTAGGGCATCACCGTTGTCAATGGCTACATCCCATCCTCTCTGTGAAAATGGTCCAATGCGCTGTCACTGCATGGCTAATCATCTGTCGGTTCTCGATCATACTAGAATAGGATTTACTATCCTTTTGCGTCTGTCACTACGCCCAGCACTCGCGAGTTTGAAGCTCGTCACAGCCATCCCTTCCCAGATCCTACTCGGAATACCACAGACAAGGTTTAGACTTTTCGGATCTCAAGAATGGCCATCCATGGGTTCTAACTTATACCACGAAGACTCTAATATCTCGGACTCGGTCCCCTATATTAGATATCTAAGAGATATTCATTCTAGCTTGTTTGCATGTAGAACAGAAGTGTTTGTCAGGAACGCATTCATAAGTGAGAATGATGATGAGCGTCACATAATCATCACATTCATCATGTTCTTGGGTGCGAATGGATATCTTAGAATAGGAATAAGTTTGAATTGAATAGAAAAACAGTAGTACTTTGTATTAATTCATGAGGAATAGCAGAGCTCCACACCTTAATCTATGGAATGTAGAAACTCTACCGTTGAAAATACATAAGTGATAAGGTCCAGGCATGGCCGAATGGCCAGCCCGCATGATCTAAGAACTAAACGTCCAGAAATGTAAATATAATAGTAAAAAGTCTTATTTATACTAAACTAGTTACTAGGGTTTACAGAGATAAGTAAATGATGCAGAAATCCACTTTCGGGGCCCACTTGGTGTGTGCTTGGGCTGAGCATTGAGCTTTACACATGTAGAGGCTTCTCTTAGAGTTGAACGCCAGTTTGTAACCTGTTTCTGGTGTTTAACTCCACTTTGCAACCTGTTTCTGGCGTTTGACTTCAGAATGCAGCATAGAATTGGAGTTCAATGCCAGTTTGCGTCATCTAAACTCGGACAAAGTATGGACTATTATATATTGTTGGAAAGCCCTGGATGTCTACTTTCCAAAGCAATTGAGAGAACACAATTTGGAGTTCTTTAGCTCCAGAAAATCCACTTTGAGTGCAGGGAGGTTAGAATCCAACAGCATCTGCAGTCCTTCTTCAACCTCTGAATCTGATTTTTGCTCAAGTCCCTCAATTTCAGCTAGAAAATACTTGAAATCATAGAAAAACACACAAACTCATAGTAAAGTCCAGAAATGTGAATTTTAATTAAAAACTAATAAAAATATACTAAAAACTAACTAAATCATACAAAAAACTGTGTAAAAACAATGCCAAAAAACGTATAAATTATCCGCTCATCACAACACCAAACTTAAATTATTGCTTGTCCCCGAGCAACTGAAAATCAAATAGGATAAAAAGAAGAGAATATACTATAAATTCCAAAATATCAATGAAACTTAGCTCCAATCAGATGAGCGGGACTTGTAGCTTTTTTTGCCTCTTGAATAGTTTTGGCATCTCACTTTATCCATTGAAGTTCAGAATGATTGGCATCTATAGGAACTCAGAGTTCAGATAGTGTTATTGATTCTCCTAGTTCAGTATGTTGATTCTTGAACACAGCTACTTTATGAGTCTTGGCCGTGGCCCTAAGCACTTTGTTTTCCAATATTACCACCGGATACATAAATGCCACAGACACATAACTGGGTGAACCTTTTCAGATTGTGACTCAACTTTGCTAAAGTCCCCAATTAGAGGTGTCCAGGGTTCTTAAGCACACTCTGTTTTTGCTTTGGACCTCGACTTTAACCGTTCAGTCTCAAGTTTTCACTTGACACATTCACGCCACAAGCACATGGTTAGGGACAGCTTGGTTTAGCCACTTAGGCCAGGATTTTATTCCTTTAGGCCCTCCTATCCACTGATGCTCAAAGCCTTGGATCCTTTTTATTTACCCTTGCCTTTTGGTTTTAAGGGCTATTGGCTTTTTCTGCTTGCTTTTTCTTTTTCTTTTTTTTTCGCTATTTTTCTTTTTTTTTTTCGCTATTATTTTTTCTGCAAGCTTTTGTATTCACTGCTTTTTCTTGCTTCAAGAATCATTTTTATAATTTTTCAGATTATCAGATAACATGTCTCCTTTTTCCTTATTCTTCAAGAGCCAACATATTTAACATTCATGAACAACAACTTCAAAAGACATATGCACTGTTCAAGCATTAATTCAGAAAACAAAAAGTGTTGCCACCACATCAAAATAATTAAACTAGTTTCAAGGATGAATTCGAAACCATGTACTTCTTGTTCTTTTGTTTTTAAAATTATTTTCATTTAAGAGAGGTGATGGATTCATATTCATAACTTTAAGGCATAGACACTTAGACACTAATGATCATGTAATAAGACACAAATATAAATAAACATAAAGCTCAAAAATCGAAAAAAATAGGAAAATAAATAAACAAGGAGATTAAGGAATGAGTCCACCTTAGTGAGGGTGGCGTCTTCCTTTTCTTGAAGAAACAATGGTGCTCTTGAGCTCCTCTATATCTCTTCCTTGTCTTTCTTGCTCCTCCCTCATAGCTCTTTGATCTTCTCTAATTTCATGGAGGATGATGGAGTGCTCTTGGTGCTCCACCCTTAGTTGTCCCATGTTAGAGCTTAATTCTCCTAGGGTGGTGTTAATTTGCTCCCAGTAATTCTGTGGAGGAAAGTGCATCCCCTGAGGCATCTCAGGGATTTCATGGTGAGGAATTCCCTCATGCTCATGTTGAGGTCCATGATCTCTTGTTTGCTCCATCCTTTTCTTAGTGATGGGCTTATCCTCTTCAACGAGGATGTCTCCCTCTATGTCAATTCCAGCTGAATTGCAGAGGTGGCATATGAGGTGAGGAAAGGCTAACCTTGCCCAAGTGGAGGACTTGTCAGCCACCTTGTAAAGTTCTTGAGGTATAATCTCATGAACTTCCACCTCTTCTCCAATCATGATACTATAGATCATGATGGCCCGGTCTATAGTAACTTTAGACCGGTTACTAGTAGGAATGATTGAGCGTTGAATGAACTCTAGCCATCCCCTAGCCACTGGTTTGAGGTCATGCCTTCTTAGTTGAACCGGCTTGCCTCTTGAGTCAATTTTCCATTGAGCTCCTTCCTCACATATGTCTATGAGGACTTGGTCCAACCTTTGATCAAAGTTGACCCTTCTTGTGTAGGGGCGTGCGTTCTCTTCCATCATTGGTAAGTTGAACGCCAACCTTACATTTTCCGGACTGAAATCTAAGTATTTCCCCTGAACCATGGTAAGCCAATGCTTTGGATTCAGGTTCACACTTTGATCATGGTTCCTAGTGATCCATGCGTTTGCATAGAACTCTTGAACCATTAGGATCCTGACTTGTTGAATGGGGGGGGTTGGTGAGAACTTTCCAACCTCTTCTTTAGATCTCAAGTCGGATCTCCGGATACTCATTCTTCTTGAGCTTGAAAGGAACCTCAGGGATCACTTTCTTCTTGGCCACAACTTCATAGAAGTGGTCTTGATGGACCTTTGAGATGAATCTCTCCATCTCCCATGGCTCCGAGGTGGAAGCTATTGTCGTCCCTTTCCTCTTTCTTGAGGTTTCTCTGGCCTTAGGTGCCATTGATGGTTATGGAAAACAAAAAGCAATGCTTTTTACCACACCAAAATTAAAATGTTTGCTCGTCCCCGAGCAAAAGAAGAAAGAAAGAAGAAAGAGAAGAAGAGAAATAGAGGAGAGGAAGAGAGAGGTTGTTTCGGCCAAGGGGGAGAAGAGAGGTTTATGTTGTGTGAAAATGAAGAAGGAATGAGGGGTTTATATAGGAGTGGGGGGAGGGTGAAGTTTCGGCCATTAGGGTTGGGTTTGGGAGGGAAATTAGTTTGAATTCAAAGGTAGGTAGGGTTTTTGGGGAAGAGAGGATGGATGTGAGTGGTGAAGAGGTGATGGGGAAGAGTGATTGAGTTGATTGGTGAAGGGTATTTAGGGAAGAGAGTCATGAAAAGGTGTGAAGAGGAGAGAAGGAAAAGTCGGGATCCTGTGGGTTCCACAGATCCTTATGGGATCCTGTGGGGTCAACAGATCAAGTGGGGTCAAGGACTTAACATCCCTGCCCCAATTAGGCGTGTAAAACGCCCTTGCTATGCAATCCTGGCGTTTAATGCCAGACTGCTGCCTGTTTCTGGTGTTAAACGCCCAAATGCAGCTTGTTTCTGGCGTTTAACGCCAGGTAGATGCTTGGTTCTGGCGTTAAACACCAGCTTGGTGCTTGTTTCTGGCGTTAAACGCCAGACAGATGCTTGTTTCTGGCGTTTAAATGCCAGACTGCTCTCCTCCAGGGTGTGCTATTTTTCATTCTATTTTTTATTCTATTTTTGATTTTTCAGTAGTTTTTGTGACTCCACATGATCATCAACCTAATAAAACACGAAATAACAATAGAAAATAAATATAATTAGATAACATTGGGTTGCCTCCCAACAAGCGCTTCTTTAATGTCAATAGCTTGACAGTGAGCTCTCATGGAGCCTCACAGATGATCAGAGCAAGGTTGGAACATCCCAACACTAAACTTAGCGTTTGAATGTGGGAGTTCAACACCAAATTTAGTGTTTAGTTGTGGCCTCCCAACACCAAACTTAGAGTTTGACTGTGGGGGCTTTGGTTGACTCTGCAGTGAGACAAGCTCTTCATGCTTCCTCTCCATGGTTACAGAAGGAGATTTTTGAGTTTTAAACACAAGGTTGTCCTCATTCAGTTGAAGGACCAACTCTCCTCTATCCACATCAATCACAGCTCTTGCTGTGGCTAGGAAGGGTCTTCCAAGGATGATGGATTCATCCTCTTCCTTCCCAGTGTCCAAGATTATGAAATCAGCAGGGATGTAAAGGCCTTCAACCTTTACTAGCACGTCCTTTACTAGTCCATAAGCCTATTTTCTTGAGTTGTCTGCCATCTCTAATGAGATTCTGGCAGCTTGCACCTCAAAGATTCCTAGTTTCTCCATTACAGAGAGTGGCATGAGGTTTATCCCTGACCCAAGGTCACATAGAGCCTTCTTAAAGGTCATGGTGCCTATGGTACGAGGTATTAAGAACTTTTTAGGATCCTGTTTCTTCTGAGGCAATGTCAGTTGATCCAGATCACTCAGTTCATTGATGAGCAAGGAAGGTTCATCTTCCCAAGTCTCATTACCAAATAATTTGGCATTCAGCTTCATGATTGCACCAAGGTACTTGGCAACTTGCTCTTCAGTGACATCTTCATTCTCTTCAGAAGAAGAATACTCATCAGAGCTCATGAATGGTATAAGGAGGTTCAATGGAATCTCTATGGTCTCTAGATGAGCCTCAGATTCCTTTGGTTCCTCAGAGGGAAACTCCTTGTTGATCACTGGACGTCCCAGGAAGTCTTCCTCACTGGGATTCATGTCCTCTCCCTCCCTTGTAGGTTAGGCCATGATGGTTAAATCAATGGCCTTGCACTCTCTTTTTGGATTCTCTTATGTATTGCTTGGGAGAGTACTAGGAGGAGTTTCAGTGACTCTTTTACTCAACTGGCCCACTTGTGCCTCCAAATTTCTAATGAAGGATCTTGTTTCATTCATGAAACTTAAAGTGGCCTTAGATAGATCAGAGACTATATTTGCTAAGCTAGATGGATTCTGCTCAGAATTCTCTGTCTGTTGCTGAGTGGATGATGGAAAAGGCTTGCTATTGCTAAACCTGTTTCTTCCACCATTATTAAAGCCTTGTTGAGGCTTTTGTTGATCCTTCCATGAGAAATTTGGATGATTCCTCCATGAGGGATTATAGGTGTTTCCATAGGGTTCACCCATGTAATTCACCTCTGCTATTGCAGGGTTCTCAGGATCATAAGCTTCTTCTTCAGAAGATGCCTCTTTAGTACTGTTGGATGATTCCTTCAATCCATTCAGACTCTGAGAGATCATATTGACTTGCTGAGTCAATATTTTGTTCTGAGCCAATATGGCATTCAGAGTGTCAATTTCAAGAACTCCCTTCCTCATAGGCGTCCCATTATTCACAGGATTCCTTTCAGAAGTGTACATGAACTGGTTATTTGCAACCATGTCAATGAGTTCTTGAGCTTCTGCAGGCATTTTCTTTAGGTGAATGGATCCACCTGCAGAATGGTCCAGTGACATCTTAGATAATTCAGACAGACCATCATAGAATATATCCAGGATGGTCCATTCTGAAAGCATGTCAGAAGGACACTTTTTGGTCAGTTCCTTGTATCTCTCCCAAGCTTCATAGAGGGACTCACCTTCTTTTTGTCTGAAGGTTTGAACATCCACTCTAAGCTTACTAAGCTTTTGAGGAGGAAAGAACTTGGCTAAGAAAGCCGTGACCAGCTTATCCCAAGAGTTCAGGCTATCTTTAGGTTGAGAGTCCAACCATACTCCAGCTCCGTCTCTTACAGCAAACGAGAAAAGCATAAGTCTGTAGACCTCGGGATCAACCCCATTGGTCTTAACAGTATCACAGATCTGCAAGAATTCAGTTAAGAACTGAAAAAGGATCTTCAGATGGAAGTCCATGAAACTTGCAGTTTTGTTGCATCAGAGAAACTAATTGAGGTTTAAGCTCAAAATTGTTTGCTCCAATGGCAGAGATTGAGATGCTTCTTCCATGTAAATTGGAATTTGGTGCAGTAAAGTCACCAAGCATCTTCCTTGCATTGTTATTATTTTCGGCCATGTCTCCTTCCTTTTCGAAAATTTCTGTCATATTTTCTCCAAAGAGTGGAGCTTTAGCTTCCCTTAGCTTCCTCTTCAGAGTCCTTTCAGGTTCAGGATCGGCTTCAACAAGAATGTTCTTATCCTTGTTCCTACTCATATGAAAAAGAAGAGAACACAAAAGAAAATATGGAATCCTCTATGTCACAGTATAGAGATTCCTTATGCAAGTATAAGAAGAGAAGAATGTAAGAAGGAGAAGAGGAAAAATTCGAACACAGAGAGGGGGATGGGGTTCGAATTTTTGGGTGGAGGAGAAGTGTTAGTAGATGAATAAATAAATAGAAGGAGGTGAGGAAGAGAAGAATTCAAAAAATTAAATAAAATAAAATAAAAATATTTTAAAATTAAAGTTAAAATTCAAAAATTAAAATTGAAATCAAATTAAATTAAAAATTAAAATAATTAGTTAAAAAAAAGGGAATTTTGAAAAAGAGGGAAGAGATTTTCGAAAATTAGAGAGAGAGAGAATTAGTTAGGTAGTTTTGAAAAAGATAAGAATCAATCAAAAAGTTAAGTAGTTAATTGAAAAAGATTTGAAAATCAAATTTGAAAAGATAAGAAGTTAGAAAAGATTTTGAAATTGATTTTGAAAGAGATGTGATTAAAATTTATTTTGAAAAAGATTTGAAAAGAAATTTAAAAAGATTTGATTTTGAAAATTAAAGTTGATTACTTGACTCACAAGAAACTAAAAGATATGATTTTAAAATTTAAAGATTGAACATTTCTTAATAGGCAAGTAACAACTTAATATTTTTGAATCAATCACATTAATTGTTAGTATTAAATTCGAAAATATGAAATAGAAATAAGAAAAAGATTTTTGAAAATCAATTTGAAATTTTCGAAAATTATGAAAGAAAAATGAAAAAGATTTGATTTTTTTGAAAAAGATTTGAAAAAGATAGAGTTTTTTTAAAATGAAATTTGATTTGACTCATAAGAAACAACTAATTTTGAAAAATTTTTTAAAAAGTCAACCCAAATTTTCGAAATTTTATGATAGAATAAGGGAAAGATATTTTTTTTGATTTTTTGAATTTTTAATGATGAAAGAGAAAAACATCAAAAAGACTCAATGCATGAAAATTTTGGATCAAAACATGTGATGCATGCAAGAACACTATGAATGTCAAGATGAATACCAAGAACACTTTGAATGTCAAGATGAACACCAAGAACTTATTTTTGAAAAGTTTTCAAGAAAAGAAAACATGCAAGACACCAAATTTAAAATTTTTTTATTCTTTAGACATTAATATTTCAAAAATGCATATGAAAAACAAGAAAAGACACAAAACAAGTAAATATGAAGATCAAACAAGAAGACTGGCCAAGAACAACTTGAAGATCATGAAGAATGCAATGCATGAAATTTTCGAAAATAATTTTTTTTAGAAAATTAAAAAGATGCAATTGACACCAAACTTAAAACTTGACTCTAGACTCAAACAAGAAACACAAAAATATTTTTGATTTTATGATTTTATTAAATTTTTTTTATTTTGGATTTTCGAAAATTTATTTTTAGAAAAACGAAAACACAGAAAAAATTTTTGAAAAATTTTTGAAAAATTATTTTTTAAACAAAATAAAAGTTGAAACAAGAAGAAAATTACCTAATCTGAGCAACAAGATGAACCGTCAGTTGTCCAAACTCGAACAATCTCCGGCAACGGCGCCAAAAACTTGGTGCACGAAATCGTGATCGTTCATTCCTTGGTAACGGCGCTAAAAACTTAATACGCACGTTCATAATTTTATTTCTTTTTCACAATTTCGATACAACTAACCAGCAAGTGCACTGGGTCGTCCAAGTAATAAACCTTACGTGAGTAAGGGTCGATCCCAAGGAGATTGTCGGCTTGAAGCAAGCTATGGTCACCTTATAAATCTTAGTCAGACGGATTCAAAAGGTTATAGAGTTTTAATAATTAAAAGATAAATAAAACATAAACTAGGATAGAAATACTTATTTATGTAGGGCATCACCGTTGTCAATGGCTACATCCCATCCTCTCTGTGAAAATGGTCCAATGCACTGTCACTGCATGGCTAATCATCTGTCGGTTCTCGATCATACTGGAATAGGATTTACTATCCTTTTGCGTCTGTCACTACGCCCAGCACTCGCGAGTTTGAAGCTCGTCACAGCCATCCCTTCCTAGATCCTACTCGGAATACCACAGACAAGGTTTAAACTTTTCGGATCTCAAGAATGGCCATCCATGGGTTCTAACTTATACCACGAAGACTTTATTATCTCGGACTCGGTCTCCTGTATTAGATATCTAAGAGATATTCATTCTAGCTTGTTTGCATGTAGAACGGAAGTGTTTGTCAGACACGCGTTCATAAGTGAGAATGATGATGAGCATCACATAATCATCACATTCATCATGTTCTTGGGTGCGAATGGATATCTTAGAATAGGAATAAGTTTGAATTGAATAGAAAAGCAGTAGTACTTTGTATTAATTCATGAGGAACAGCAGAGCTCCACACCTTAATCTATGGAGTGTAGAAACTCTACCGTTGAAAATACAAAAGTGATAAGGTCCAGGCATGGCCGAATGGCCAGCCCCCATAATCTAAGAACTAAACGTCCGATATGTAAATACAATAGTAAAAAGTTTTATTTATACTAAACTAGTTACTAGGGTTTACAGAGATAAGTAAATAATGCAGAAATCCACTTCCGGGGCCCACTTGGTGTGTGCTTGGGCTGAGCATTGAGCTTTATACGTGTAGAGGCTTCTCTTGGAGTTGAACGCCAGTTTGTAACCTGTTTCTGGCGTTTAACTCCACTTTGCAACCTGTTTCTGGCGTTTGACTCCAGAATGCAGCATGAAACAGGCATTCAACGCCAGTTTGCGTCATCTAAACTCGGGAAAAGTATGGACTATTATATATTGCTGGAAAGCCCTGGATGTCTACTTTCCAACGCAATTGAGAGTGCGCCATTGGAGTTCTGTAGCTCCAGAAAATCCACTTTGAGTGCAGGGAGGTCAGAATCCAACAGCATCTGCAGTCCTTCTTCAACCTCTGAATCTGATTTTTGCTCAAGTCCCTCAATTTCAGCCAGAAAATACCTGAAATCACAGAAAAATACACAAACTCATAGTAAAGTCCAGAAATGTGAATTTTAATTAAAAACTAATAAAAATATACTAAAAACTAACTAAATCATACTAAAAACTGTGTAAAAACAATGCCAAAAAGCGTATAAATTATCCGCTCATCATCCCTCAATTTCAGCTAGAAAATACCTGAAATCACAGAAAAACACACAAACTCATAGTAAAGTCCAGAAATGTGATTTTTGAATAAAAACTAATAAAAACATAATAAAAACAAACTAAAATATACTAAAAACATACTAAAAATAATGCCAAAAAGCGTATAAATTATCCGCTCATCATCTGCTTACTGTAATCCTGTACGTGTTCTAGCAAGTCTTTATATGTTAAAAAATATTCTACCAATTTGCTCGGCTGAGCAGTCTTTATATGTTTAAGTCTCCTATTCTTATTGCCCGGCTGAGCAGCCTTTGAAGTTTGAACATACCTACAACAATCATGAAATATAGAAATCTTAACAAAACCCTGAACATTCACTTCCATTGCAGCAAAATCTTAATTATTTTTTCCACAAAGATTGTTTTTTTCTTCATTGTACCAAACATTTTTTTAGAGGATTGGTCAAATAGCTAACTCTAGGTATCCCTTCAGTAGTTCCGGTCCCCATGAATATAATCTCTGCCTGATCACCAGGTAATTCAACCCCAATATCTCCATTTGTAGAAGGTGCAGTAGCAAATAGAATAAAGGCAAAAAATCAACACAAATTTCACCTAATCCCATATCAAATTAAGAATCTGAACAATCCAAAAGCATAGTTCTAGCTTCAATTAAATAATATCAGAGTACAACCATGCAATCAAATTATGATAATAAATAAATAAGTGGAACAAAATTGGAGAGTAGTTAGTTAGATAGTTACTGGATTGGAGGCGAGAGTGAATGGGAAGGTGAAGAGAAACGGAAGAGGGAGAGCGCCAATAGGAAGAAAAGGAAGAGTGAAATCAGTTAAGTAAACAAAAAACATCCAAAATTTTTCAAAATTATTCACAATTATTCAACAAACAACAAAATCCAGTTCAGTAAACAAAGCAAAATCAGTTCAGTTTCAGTAATCACTACTCAGTAAACAACAATTATTAACCAAAGTTCACAGTTCTGTTTAGCAGGATCAGTTGAATCTTGAATCAGTTCACAGTTTCACACTACACAGTTCAAAGAAAAAAAATAAGGAGACAGAGTTTCAAAGTTTATAGTTTCGGTGTTCATCATGTGACTGTCACAGAGCTTAACAAAATCAAAGATTCAAAGAAATACTCAATTAAACTCATCAGAATCAAACAATCATAACTAAAAAAAATATTACCTGGAACTCTGGAAGCTCGAAGGCACCTTCAAGGCTTCAACAGAACATGCAATAGGGAGAGTGGGAGACAGCGAAGGGACGACGATGAGAGTGAGGCGTTCTCAGTTCTCGACAGCTGCTGCGGTGGCTCGACGGCGGTGGCTTGACCTGTGTGAGAGTGAGGCGTTCTCAGTTCTCGACGGATGTTGCGGTGGCTCGACGGTGGTGGCTCGACCCGTGTGAGAGTGAGGCATTCTCACTTCTCACTTCTCAAGTTCTCAGTTCACTTCACCTCTGAAGCAGCTTTAGTGAAGCTCGATGAATGAGAAGTAGAGAAGGCAATTAGCGATTTGGACATTTGGTAACCGATTTAGCCATTTAGGGTTTCAGAGGCAGAAAATGGCAGCGTTTTATTGCCAGCCAAAAAACCGGCCGGGTCACGGTTCGGTTCGACCGACCGATTATCGGTCGGTTCACCGGTTCAATTCTGGTTTTCAAATTTTGCGATTTTGCTGATTGCTCGAGTCGTTTTTAGGTCCGGTTCACGGTTCGACCGGCCGGTCCAAACTGGTTTTCAAAACATTGGGGAGAATAGTTGAAAAATAAGCAAAATTTAAGAAACAAAACGTGTGCAGCCGCACAGAGGTGTGTGCGTGCGCACGCCCAGAAAATTTTAGAATGTGTGCATACGTATATGTGTGTATGTCAATTATTGTAATTATATTTGTGTATATATGTGTGTGTGCGCATGTTATATTAGTAATTATTGTATTTGTAATTACATATGTGCATATAAGTGTGTGTGTCTGTTATTGTAATTATATATGTGTGTTTGTGTTTGTGTGTATATGTGTGTTATTAGTGATTATTATAGTTGCAAATGTCTGTGTGTGTGTTTATTGTAATTTTAATTATATATGTGCGCGCGTGTGTGCGTGTGTGTGTTATTAGTAATTATTGTAATTGTAATTATATATATTTGTATATATATGTGTGTGTTATTAGTAATTATTATAGTTGTAATTCTATATGTGTATGTTATTAGTGATTACTATAGCTGTAATTATATATGTATATGTGTGTGTCAATTGTTGTAATTTTATGTTTGTATTATTAAGGGTGTTTGCGATGCGATTTGGATCGCTTTTGGATAAAATGTCATCCAAACACTTACTTTATATGCGGTACAGTTTAGATCTATGCTGCCTGTATCATACACAGTTTCTACAACAAAAACCTGTAAACATCAAAACAAATTCTCAAAAACTGTATCATACACATTGTCTCATAATTTTTAGAAAAATAAAAGCTTGCTTTATCAGCAACGAATCACAAATTCATAAAGAATGGATAAAAAAAGGATTTCAATAAGTCTTTTAATGGCTAAAAAAGTTTAAATTTTCCCTCACTAAAAAAAAGTCATCCAATCTAAATTTAACATATAAAATCAATCACAACAGGAGTTACAAATAACAGAATCAATTTTTTTTCTGAGCATAAAATGGAAGGAAAAAACAAAAAATGTGATAAATTGCCAAAAATTGAAACAAAATACAAACCAGAAGACAGAAAATATTTTTTTTTAAATAAAAACACTTAGTATCTATGCTTCAAATAAACACACATGGAAAAATAAGAGGTGCCTGATTTAAAATTTGAAACAGTATAAAAAAAGTGAAATAAAATATTTACGTATTAATTATCAACCATTAAATGTAATACACTAATATATCACTTCATCAACTCATAAGCTAAAGCCTCTCAATTGGAATCATAATATTTTATTACATTATAAATTACTACTTAAGTCACATATAAAGAAAACAAAAATGACTGCATCTAATAAGTCATCCATGAAAAAAAATAAGGCAGTAAAAGAAATAAGGCACCTGTTACCTATGCTTGAATTAAACACCCTCAGAGAAATAGGTCATCCATAAATAAAAAATTAAAAGGGAAAAAGCTTTGAAAGAAAACAAATCCAATTATTAATAAGTGATAGAACTATAATACAGTAAAAGAGTACAAACACTTAGCTCTTCTCCAAAAACTCAACTACCATACAAATAAAACAAATTAAAAGCAAAAATTGATTATCAACTAATTATCAAAACAAGCAAAGCATCTCCATATACTAACATATAATATAAAAAGCAATAAGAGTTAGAAGAGTAAGAGTTACAATTGCAGTGCGAAGCAAATGGAGAAAAAAAAGAGGAGAATAACATTTTATCTCACTCCACCAATAACCTATTTAGTTGTACTTCATTGCTTGCAGTAGGAATGGCAACGGGTTCCCGTAGGGCAGGGACATGTCCCCCGCCCCTGCCTCCCCTCCCCATCCCCATTTCATCCCCACGATGGGTGACGGGGACCCCGTATCCGCCGGGGGCTTGGATCCCTGTGGATATCTGCAGATTTCAAAAAATTAAAATAATAAAAAAATAGAAAAAATTGAGTACAGCAAGAATAATCTCAGTAACAAAATCTTAATAAATTATAATCATAAAAATATAAGTACATCAACAAAATCTAACTAACAAAAATTCAATAAACTGACTTACAAATTCTTCCTGGACAATCTCAATACAATAGTAAAATCGCAACACAACAACCAAAAAACAATAAGCATCCTAGCAGTTTTCCATAAAAAGCTTCAGTAAACACTAAATAATATGCCCTAAGCCTCAATAACCTGAAAAGTCTCAGTAAATAGAAAACTCAGCACAATAAATAACAAAATTAGTTTAACAACTATTAAAAATGTTCATACTCAATCTTTAGCTATAATTTTGATAATATATGGAATCAAAAATTGATTTTCATGCTCATGGAGGCTGGATCAGGCGAACGGAGAAGAAACTACAAAGACTGACTTATCGGAAAGAAGATCACGATCAATGGAGAAGTGGCTGGCGATGATGATGAAGAACAATTGGTGACAGAAACTGGATTGCAACGAAGACGATCCTACTCTCACGACGAAGACAAAGACATCAATGAACACGATTCTCTTCTAACGTGACAAAACAACGATGATTCTGCCTCTGACGACGATGTTCTCCTGGGGCTGGGAAAGGCACGTGGCAACGACGTTCTCCTCGAGCTAGGTGTCAGGCATACGACGGTGATGTTCTCCTCGAATTTACGGTGACCAACGAGAGGGGGAAACAGGGGTAGCAAATAGAGGGCAGGAACATGGAGGTGAGAAGGGAGAAGGGTGGCGGACAGTGGTGAGAGGAGAGGTGAAGAGGAGGCTGGGTTTTGCTCTGGAGAAAACTTCAGAGGAGACGGAGTGACGAACAATAAAGGGTTAGGGAATTATGGAGGTGGAACGTTGGGGAGGGGGGAAAAAATGACGCTGGGGCTAGGGTTTTTGCGTCAGCAGGGGTTAGGGAATTTAAATCCATGCGTACACGTGGATCACGCGTGCGCGTGGATAAGGTAAAATTGAAAAGACGCGAAAGCGTCATTGACGCAAACGCGTGAAGAGGGATAGATGGAGATGACGCGTACGCATGAAGCACGCGTGCGCGTCGACCAGAATCGTGCTAAATGCACGAATCCAGCGTCGTTTTGGTGCAACTCTCTGTTTCAATTTGGGGGGTAAAATTTTAAGGCGATGCGTTGATAAACCACTATTTTATGGTTTATATTGTGTTTAATTGTGTGGTTTTATCATGATCCTTACCCACTTATTCATTAAATTAGCATGAAATTATAATCCCTTCCTGAATTTATAACATGTTCGAAAACTGCTTCCTAGAGACTTTAATTATGTATTTTTAATTCTCCTTTATTCCATTCGATGCCGTGATCTATGTGTTGAATGTTTCAGACTTCATAGGGCATGAATGAGTTGGAGATTGGAAATGAAGCTAGCAAAAATGGAAGGAACACAAGAATTTGAGGAGATAACCAGCGAGAAGTGACGCGGTCACATGGCTCACGCGACCACGCGAAGGAGAGCAAATCGCAGTGACGCGGCCGCATGGCTCACGCGGCCGCGCGGATTGGAAAAGCTCAGGTGACGCGGTAGCGTGGACGACGCAAACGCGTGGCAAGGAAAAGCGCGAATGACGCGTCCGCATGGACGACGCGATCGCGTGACATATGCGATCTGCATAATCTGCAGACTTCGCTGGGGGCAATTTTGGACCTTATTTAAACCCAGTTTTCGGCCCGAAACAGCAGACTAGAGCCAGAGAATATGCAGAAACAAACAACAACATTCATTCGAGACAGTTTACAGTTTTAGATCTAGTTTTTCCTCCTCTAGGTTTTTCTCTCTAGGTTTTAGAAATTTAATTTTCAATTGATCTTAGCATTGGAACATTGAGAAGAGTTATTTCCTCATCAAAACTTCGTCATTCTAGTTCGTTCTCTTAACTTGGTTTTATTCTTCCATGTTCTTTGCTTTGTTCAATTTTGTTATTTGAATATTTTCATGATTATTTCATACAAGGATTATTTCTCCCATTTTAATTTATTTTCCATTCCAATAATCATGTCTTCTTTTAATTCCCTTTCATGTGTTATGGATTTATTATTTGCAATGAGTGAGTAGTTCCCTCACTTGATGGGGAGTTGATTGAAAGGAACTCTTGAGTTGGAAGGATTGAAAGAAAAATTGTAATTGGGTTAACTGTTGGATTGTTATTTAATCACTAACACCAATCCCTTTGAACTAAGTGGGTTGCAACTCGTGAATAGATCTAGCATTCCAACTTGTTTGACTTTCCTTTACCTAGTAAGGGATAACTAAATAGAGCAACCATTAATTATAATTTAATCTTGAAATCATCCCATCAATAATAGAGATTCCAACTAATCAACTCCCAGTCAAGGCTTTTATTCATATTAATTAAATTTCCTCTTTTTAAATTTTCCCTCTACTTAACTCAACTTCTTGGAACATCTGATTAATAAAATAGCACACTTTTCTGCAACTCGTTGGGAGACGACCTGGGACTCCAACTCCCAGTAATTTTTAATTTAAACTCTCTGTGACATATTTCTAAATTGATAGGCAGATTTTTGGTGAGTTAAGAACTATACTTGCAACGTAACTATTTTAATAATTTTTTAATTCACCGACTTCTGCACCTCATCAATTTTTGGCGCCGTTGCCGGGGAGTTGCAATAGAGTGCTAAAGTTATTAATTAGAATTTATTTATTTGCATTTTATTTTATTTTGCTACTATGAGCTCCATGTTTCTTCCGTCAAATGACACGTTCACTTCCTGATCCGCGCTTGCTAATATTCGATCCTGAAATTGAAAGGACTATTTCACGAATAAGGTGAGAACAGCGTCGGTTAGTCCGCTCTGAGGGCGGATCTGAAAGTGAACTTGAGGAAGAAACCAGCCCCCGTTCTACTAATTCGGTTGTTTTACGTGCAGAAGACATGGCAGCTTGGAGAGTTACCATCCAGGAGGAAGGAGCCCCTGATTTTACAATGCAACCGTTTCAAGTGCATCATCCAGCGGTAGCTACAGATTTTGAAATAAAGACCGCACTGCTAAATTTGATGCCCAAGTTTCATGGCCTACCTGCTCAAGAGCCTATCAAGCACTTGAGAGATTTCCAGGCAGCCTGTTCTACTGTCAGGCGTGATGGTACTGATGAAACTTCAATTTTTCTAAAAGCTTTCCCGTTTTCTCTCGAGGGAAAAGCAAGAGAGTGGTACTACACTCAACCTCTGGCAAATGTATCCAACTGGGATACACTCAGAAAGGAGTTTTTGGAAAAATTCTTTCCATCTGAAGTTACTGATAAACTGAGGAAGGATATTTCCACAATTGTTCAGGATGACAATGAAACTCTCTTTGAATACTGGGAGCGCTTCAATAATCTTCTGGAAGCATGCCCCCACCACAGGATTGACAAGATAGTGTTACTTAGCTATATCACACAGGGCATGAGGCCCCAAGATAAGACCACATTGGAAAGTGCTAGCAATGGGTCTATGAAGAAGTACAAGACCACCGATGAGGCTTGGCAATTGATCAGTGATTTAGCTGAATCTACTAGGAACCACAAGCAAAAGCAAGGCCGTTCAAAAGCCGTTGCAGAAGTATCCTCTAATAGAGAGACTGCTGCTCTAGCTCAGAGTATATGAGAGATGACCAACTTGCTAAAGCAGATGCAATTGAATCAACAGCAAGCTCAGCAAGCTCCTCCACCACAGCAAAACCAACAACTAGTCCCACAGAGAATTTGTGGAATCTATGCTGATTACAGCCATTACACTGATGAATGCCCGCAGCTCCAACAAGAAGACAACATGGTGGCATCCACTCATAACTTCTATGACCGCCCCAACCAAGGGTACAATCAAAGTGGAAATAATAACCATGGATGGCAAGACAATTCTAACCAGAATTAGAGGGACAACAATAACAGAAGAGGCAGAGATAATCAGGGAAATCAGAGGTGGAATAATAACAATAACAGGCAGCAGAATCAACCTTACAGAGCACCTCACCTGAGACAAAACCAAGGACCACAAAACAATCAACAGCAGACATCCCAATTTACTCATTCTTCTTTATCTCCTAATGAAGAGCTACTACAATCTTTTGAGCGAAGACAACAGACCATGGAAAATAACATGAATAATATTAACGCCAGTCTGAATGGTCTCACCTCTACTTTGCAAGCTCTTATGTCACAGATTGGATCAACGCAAAATTCCAGTAACCAACCTTCAAACTCCACTGGAATCCCCTCTCAACCATTACCCAATCCAAAGGGAGGCATTAATGCCATCACCCTAAGGTCTGGAACCACACTGCAGGAGAGGAGTCAGGAGGAATCAAGCCCACCAGAATACACCTCAGCTGAAGAGGTAGTAGAAATAGAAGATGTTGAAGAGGAAGAGGACATACAGGACATAGCTGAAGAAGAAATAGCTTGACCACAGGAGGAAGCACCAAAAGGCGCAGACACCACAGAAAACACTACTCCCATTCCATTTCCACAACTTGCAAGGAAGCCCAGGAAGCAGCTGGAACCCGATCCTAAAATGGTAGAGATATTCAAAAAGGTCGAGGTAACTGTTCCCCTTTTTGATGTTATTCAACAGGTACCTAAATATGCAAAGTTTCTAAAAGACTTATGTATACATAAAGACAAAATTAATGAATTAGAAACTATTCCTTTAGGTAGTTCTATATCTGCTTTAATGGGAGGATTACCTGAAAAATGTAGTGATCCAGGTCCTTGTATAGTTAGCTGTACTATTGGTGATGTAGTAATTTATGATTGCATGTGTGATTTAGGAGCATGTGTCAGTATAATGCCTTTGTCTATATATGATATTTTGAGGCTCCCTCCCTTAAAAAGGTCGGCAGCTCGTTTTGTGTTAGCAGATAAAAGCATTATTACAGTGGCTGGAGTTGCTGAAGATGTTTTGGTGAACATTAAAGGGCTTACATTTCCCACTGATTTTTATATCTTGGAGATGCCCCATAATGATTCAGATAAGCCATCATCAATCCTACTTGGAAGACCATTCCTGAAGACATCAAAATTCAAATTGGATGCTTTTTTAGGAACATACTTCTTTGAAATAGATGGCCGCAGAGTAATCTTCAATCTGAATGGAGTCATTGACAAACCCCCAGAAGATCGTTCCATCTTCTAGTGTGATGTCATAGATGAAAGTATAGCTGAAGTTCACAAGGAAGAGTTTGAAGAGAGGCACACTGGACAAGGTCCAAGTGTGGGGACCTTCTTAACTGACAATGAGGGCACTTCGTCATTTTCACAAGCTCCAGATAATCCAGAGCCTACCCATGATCAAAAGTTAGAATTGAAGCCCCTCCCTCCACATCTCAAATATGCTTATCTTGAAGATGAGCAGCAGCTTCCAGTTATTATTGCAAGGGAACTTACTTCTCAACCAGAAGAGCAGTTACTTGATGTGCTGAGGAAGCATAAGAAGGCAATTGGGTGGAGCTTAGCAGACATAGTAGGCATCAACCCTCAAGTATGTGAGCACAGAATATTTTTAGAAGAGGGAGCAAGACCTGTCCGTCAACCCCAAAGAAGATTGAATCCCACCATCTTGGAAGTTGTCAAAAAGGAAGTGACCAGACTATTGGAAGCCGGTATCATATATCCCATTTCAGACAGTGAATGGGTAAGCCTAGTACAAGTGGTGCCCAAGAAGTCTGGAGTCACTATGGTGAAGAATGAGCATGGAGAGCTCATAGAAACTAGAGTTCAGAATGCTTGGAGAGTCTGCATTGATTACAGGCGTCTCAACCAAGCTACTCGTAAGGATCACTACCCACTTCCATTCATTGATCAAATACTGGATCGCCTGTCAGGTAAATCACATTATTGCTTTTTAGATGGATACACATGTTATTTCCAGATTCATATAGCTCCTGAGGATCAGGAAAAGACTACTTTTACATGTCCTTTTGGGACTTATGCTTACAAGAGAATGCCCTTTGGCTTGTGCAATGCACCAGCTACTTTCCAAAGGTGCATGATGAGTCTTTTCTCCGATCTTATTGAGGACTGTATGGAAGTTTTTATGGATGATTTTAGCGTTTATGGTGATTCTTTTAGCCTTTGCTTAGATGGATTATCTAGAGTATTAGATAGATGTGTTAATACAAACCTTGTATTAAACTTCGAAAAATGTCACTTTATGGTAAAACAAGGGATTGTATTAGGACATGTGGTATCTAATAATGGCATTTCTATAGACCCAACAAAGGTGAATGTTTTTTCTAGTCTACCTTACCCCTCTTCTGTGAGGGAAGTCCGTTCGTTCTTTGGCCATGCAGGTTTTTACAGGAGATTTATTAAGGACTTTAGTAAGGTCGCACTTCCCTTATCTAGATTACTGCAGAAGGATATTGAGTTCGAGTTCAGTGGGGATTGCAAACAAGCGTTTGATAAGCTGAAGACTGCTCTGACTCAAGCTCCAATTATGAGAAGACCAGACTGGAGCCAGCCATTTGAAATCATGTGCGATGCTTCCAACCATGCAGTAGGAGCAGCGCTGGCTCAGCGTGAAGGTAAGGATCCTTTCGTTATTGCTTATGCGTCCAAGACTTTAGACACTGCCCAATCCAATTATACTACTACTGAGAAAGAGCTTCTTGCTATTGTTTTTGCTCTGGATAAATTCCGAGCTTATTTACTTGGTACTAGAGTAGTAGTGTATTCGGACCATGTAGCTTTAAAGTATCTATTAGCTAAAAAGGAATCCAAACCAAGACTCATACATTGGATACTGCTATTACAAGAATTTGATTTAGAAATAAAGGATATGAGTGGTAATTAGAATTTAGTGGCAGACCACTTGAGTCGCCTGGAGCATATTAAGGATGATTTTACTCCTATAGATGATAATTTTCCTTTTGATAACCTGCAAGCAGTATCTGAGGTAGTCCCTTGGTATGCACCTGTTGCTAATTATTTAGTTAGCCGCACATTTCCTCCAAATTTTTCTAAGCATCAAAGAGACAAGCTGAAAAGCGAGTCTAAATATTATATATAGGATGACCCATATTTATGGAGATGTGGCGCTGATCAAGTAATTAGACGTTGTGTGCCTCAATCAGAATTCCAGTCCATTTTAGAGGCTTGTCACTCATCTGAGAGTGGAGGACATATTGGTCCTCAAATGACACCTAGAAAGATCTTAGACTGTGGATACTGGTGGCCTACTCTTTTTAGAGACGCTACTGAGTTTTGTAAATCTTGTCTCCCATGCCAGAAATTTGGTAATATATCCAGGAGGGATGAGATGCCTCAACAAATTATGCTTTTCTGTGAAATTTTTTATGTTTGGGGCATTGACTTCATGGGTCCATTTCCAAATTCTAATGGATATTTTTATATATTGTTAGCTGTGGATTATGTTTCCAAATGGGTGGAAGCAATTCCTACCCGCACTGATGATGCTAACACTGTTGTTTCCTTTGTGAGGAACCATATTATATGTCGCATCGGATCACCACGAGCAATCGTGAGCGATCAAGGCACCCATTTTTGTAACAGGAGACTAACAGGATTAATGAAGAAGCATGGGATAATTCATAAAGTTGCAACAGCTTACCATCCCCAAACTAATGGGCAAGCCGAGGTGTCAAACAGAGAAATTAAGCGTATTTTGCAAAAGATAGTAAAGCCTCATAGAAAAGACTGGAGCACCAGGCTACAAGATGCACTCTGGACATACAGAACAGCATACAAGACACCCATTGGGATGAGTCCTTTCCGCTTGGTTTATGGAAAAGCTTGTCATCTCCCAGTTGAAGTAGAACACAAAGCCTTTTGGGCAGTTAAGGAGTGCAACATGGGAATTGAGAAAGCCGGAGCTGAAAGGAAGTTGCAACTGCAGGAACTAGAGAACCTTCGCCTAGAAGCTTATGAAAACTCCAGAATATACAAGGAAAAGATGAAGGTTGTACATGATCAAAACATTAAGAAGAAAGAGTTCCAACCTGGGGATTTAGTCCTCCTTTACAACTCTCGACTAAGGCTCATGCCAGGCAAGTTGAGATCAAGATGGGAAGGTCCATACAGAGTAGAGAAAGCCGAACCGTACGGAGTTTATCACCTAAGCCATCCTTCAAGCTCTGAACTTATTAAGGTTAATGGACAACACCTGAAGCTATACCATGGCGAGAAGGTACAGAGAAACAAGAAGCTTGAGATCTTCCTCTTAGAAGATCCCCACATAGCAGAAGATTGAGCTAGTGGAGCGTCCAACTTACGGACGTTAAAGCAAAGTGCTAGGTGGGAGACAACCCACCATGGTATGATCGTTCTTTTCTTTATTTTTAGTTTTTCCTATTCAATAACTCTTCTCTTTCTTAATGCTTTCATGCATCTGCATTTACATGTTTCAATAAAAAAAAATTTGCTACGCGACGCAATCGCATCAGCAACGCGTTCGCGTCACAAGGAGAGTAAAGAAAAATAAAAATGAACAGAAAGTCACGCTGGAGTGTGGCTGGAGGCGTGCCACTGGCACAAATTAACCCACGCGACTGCATCGCTGACGCGTTCGCGTCGCATGGGAATCATGGCCTCCCACGCGACCGCGTGCCCTGAGTTTTCGACGTAAAAGGGTGCACAATGAAATATTGTGCGAGAGTGATGCTGGATTGGTGCTGGAAGCACAACCCTTATCACGCGACCGCGTCGCTGACGCGGCCGCGTCATCCATTTTCTGGCGCACACTCACGCGATCGCGTCACCCCAATTTTGGCAAATAAAATAATTTGAACAGAGAGTTGTGCTGGAGCGAGGCTGCACTCGCGCCAGAAGCATAATATGGGTCACGCGACCGCGTGACCGACGCGATCGCGTCATCTTACTTGAAGCGCCTTCACACGAACGCGTGCCCCACGCGGCCGCATCGCATGCGCCGCACATCTCAACCTAAATTGCCAAATTATCTTATCTTTCTCTCCTCCAAATCCTAGTTTTTCTTCTCCCTCCTTATTTCTTCCTTCCCCCTTCCCCCTTCTATCTCACCTTTCACTCACTATCTCTCTCACCTCCATTAACAAGGTTTTATTTTCTTCTTCTTTCTTCTCTTTTCTATCATTTTATATATTATTTTATATATAATTCTTCTTCTCATTATTTATATTTTCCTTCTTTTTCTTTTCCCTTTTACATGGTGTTAGAAATTTTTTGAGTCATTATCCCTCATTATATGCTTGTGGATTGTTGCAAATTGTTTGACAATTATTTTTATTCTAATTAAGGGATTGCTTGCATGTTCACCTTCATATTTTCTATACCATATTCATCATGCATGCTATGTGTTTGTGAAAAGGCTTAAATGGCATTATGCACTTCTCTATGTTGTTATACTATTCAATGCTTGCTTTTCACAACTATCCTTTACTATTGTATTAATTGAATTTAATTGTCAATACAAACATGATGGTTTGTTACAAAGTATTGCTTGGTCTATGATACTCATGCCCTTTACCGGCATGCCAATAAACACCTTGCAGTTACTTGTCTTTATATGCACTAGCTATTTTCCATTATTGGCTTTTCACATGTACTCGAGAGCATGTGTTAATGTCATCTACATCCTAATGTGCACCCATCACCACTCTTCCGTTCTCTTCCTTGCTACATATCTATTTGAATTTAATTTACTTTCTCCTCCCTTTTCAGGATGGCCACCAAGAAAGGAAAGGAGAAAGCGACTCCTAAACCCCTAGCAAGAAGAGGCACTAAAAGAGCATTAGTGGCAGAGCCCTCTTCAACCACAGTCAAGCCCTCAACAAAAAGAGTTAAGAGGATAATAAAGGTTGATGAAAAGGAGAAAGCCTTTCCAGCAAAGGACACTGCGCGATTTTCCAATCGCTACTATGAGCAGATGTTTCCTATCCTGGCAGAAAGGAACTATAACAATGAATACCTTCTTATCCTCCCGTCCAATATTGCTACCTTTGTTGAGCCACAAATTGAACGAAGACAATGGGGTTTCCTACGGAGACAGCCAAGGCAAGTCAATCTTTCTTGGGTAGTTGAGTTCTACTCCAACTTCTACATGCCGACCCTGCAGTCTGTTTATGTCCGGCAGAAGCAAGTCCCCATCACAGAAGCGGCCATTCAGCAAGCTCTGAGTCTTCCCCCTATTCCAGAAGGAATGGACGCCTTTCAAGAAGCCGCACTTAAGCGCCAGAGGTACCAATTTAACTGGGACTCCGTTCTCGGAGTTATCACATTACCTGGCAGCCGTTGGATCTACGGATACCACCATACCCGCCCTAAGAGAATCTTGGCTTCAGCACTTACCTTGGAGGCTCGTGTATGAGCACAGATCATGTCCCATTACGTCTTCCCGAGCACTCATGAGTCCTCCTTCACTGTGGACATGGCTGTTCTACTATGGTGCATCCTCACAGACCAACCTCTGAATCTCTCAAGACATATCCGGAATGCTATGGGACACGTACAAATTGTGGGCAACTTACCTTTCCCCGCCTTGGTCTCAGATCTTGTCTCAGCAGCCGGAGTCTCCTACAGAGCTGGGGACACCAAAGCCGTGCTTCCACGGGATGATCAGTATGTCCCTAACGGGAAATACCTCAGACTTCCAGCAGCAACTACAAGTCTTCCTACTGCTCCAGTTGAAGATAATCCTTCTTCAATACCACAAGCACCTACAACTGATGAATTGCTCCAGCAGATAATCGAAAGGTTGGATCGGCAAGAACAGAAAGCAAAGATGAGAGAGCGCCGTAACGAGCGCCGATTCAAACACCTCAAGGAGCTACTCAAGGGACACTTCAGGGACTCAGATACCCCGGACTCCACTTCTTTTACCAACACAGGGAGCCATGATGGTCCCGACTGTGGAGATACTGCCACCAGCCCACCCCTGTTCCTAACAGACGGCACCGAGGACGGTGTAAAGCCTTAAGTGTGGGGAGGTCGGTCAGTACCTGACTTCCGGAGGTAATTTCTTTTCCCTAGCACCAATAATTAGGATACTTCAGTTAGATTTTCTTTCTTTTATAGAATAGAATGAATTGCATAGGTTAGGATAGTTGCATGCATGTTCTACTTGATTGAAAAGACAATAAGTTTCTTTTAAGACTCTATCTTTAGAACAAAATTTCACTAATTTTTTAAAATTTTATGATAAATTTGCTTGAGTTGTATTTGGAACATGATATTTGAGCTAAAGAACACACAACCTGTGAAAGATTTGAGCCTTTATGTATGGTTACATTATTTAACCATAATTATTTCATTCTTGTGTGTTTACTTCTTTATGATTGTGATCTATATTTTGTTTTATCTTATATGTCCAATATTTATTATATTTGCATGCTTGTACATGATTGAGGCCATTATTTGTTTAAACTCACTTATCCAAATTAAGCCTACCCTTTTCAATTACCTTTGTTAACCACTTTGAGCCTTTAAATCCCATTTGTTCTATATTTTACCACATTACTAACCTTAAACTGAAAAACAATTGTATACCCTAAATTGAATCTTTGGTTAACTTAAGATAGAATTGTGTGTGCTAGTTAAGTATGGGAAATTTTGGGAACAAAAGTTGTTAAGGGAATGTGTCATGAGAATTTAATGGGAATTTGGATACCTACTCATGTGAAACTATAAGAATTAAAAATCTATGTGCATTGATAAGCTATATTTATTTTAATGTAAAAAAAAACAAAAACAAAACAAAAACAAAACAAAAAAAAAACAAAAACAAAAAATATATATATATTTATATAAATAAGGGGACAAAAATTATCCCAATGTTAAATTCAGAATTCAAAGATCAATGCACGTATGATAGAATTAAATATAAAGTTAATACATGAGTATGAATAGAAAAAGAGAATTCTGGGTAGCTAGGTATGAACTTTAAGATTACATTAAAAATATATAGGTTGGGTTGAAGCTTGGGTTAATTAAAGATTCAATTTATTAGCTCACTTAATCATATGTATACCCCTACCTGTACCTTAGCCCCATTACAACCTTGAAAAGACCTCATGATGTTTGCATTGGTATATTAACTGTTGTTGATTGGTTAGGAAAAGAACAAAAGTTAGAAAGCATGATTAGAGAAGGATATAGTGATTACCCTATACACTAGAGATTAGAGCGTACATACATTATCAGTGAGGGTTCAATGCTTGAATTTTCATGTTCCCTGCTTTCATGAGCTATCTTCTTGCACATTTATCTGTTTTATTATATATTGATAGAATTAGTGTAATTTGATTTGTAATTGTTTTGAAGAGCTTATTTACTTTTGATCAAGTGGGCAAGAATCATATAGTTGCATTTATTTATATATAGGCTTGCATTGCATTTCATGAGTTTCTACATGTTCATACTTATTTCCTTATCTCCTTCAATTAAGCATGAGGACATGCTAATATTTAAGTGTGGGGAGGTTGATAAACCACTATTTTATGGTTTATATTGTGTTTAATTGTGTTGTTTTATCATGATCCTTACCCACTTATTCATTAAATTAGCATGAAATTATAATCCCTTCCTGAATTTATAACATGTTTGAAAACTGCTTCCTAGAGACTTTAATTATGTATTTTTAATTCTCCTTTATTCCATTCGATGCCGTGATCTGTGTGTTGAATGTTTCAGACTTCATAGGGCATGAATGAGTTGGAGATTGGAAAGGAAGCTAGCAAAAATGGAAAGAACACAAGAATTTGAGGAGATAACCAGCGAGAAGTGATGCGGTTGCATGGCTCACGCGACCGCGCGAAGGAGAGCAAATCGCAGTGACGCGACCGCATGGCTCACGCGGCCGCGCGGATTGGAAAAGCTCAGGCAACGCGGTAGCGTAGACGACGCGAAAGCGTGGCAAGGAAAAGCGCGAATGACGCGTCCGCATGGACGACGCGATCGCGTGACATGTGCGATCTGCATAATCTGCAGACTTCACTGGGGGCAATTTTGGACCTTATTTCGACCCGGTTTTCGGCCCGAAACAGCAGACTAGAGCCAGAGAATATGCAGAAACAAACAACAACATTCATTCGAGACAGTTTACAGTTTTAGATCTAGTTTTTCCTCCTCTAGGTTTTTCTCTCTAGGTTTTAGAAATTTAACTTTCAATTGATCTTAGCATTGGAACATTGAGAAGAGTTATTTCCTCATCAAGACTTCGTCATTCTAGTTCGTTCTCTTAACTTGGTTTTATTCTTCCATGTTCTTTGCTTTGTTCAATTTTGTTATTTGAATATTTTCATGATTATTTCATACAAGGATTATTTCTCCCATTTTAATTTATTTTCCATTCCAATAATCATGTCTTCTTTTAATTCCCTTTCATGTGTTATGGATTTATTATTTGCAATGAGTGAGTAGTTCCCTCACTTGATGGGGAGTTGATTGAAAGGAACTCTTGAGTTGGAAGGATTGAAAGAAAAATTGTAATTGGGTTAACTGTTGGATTGTTATCTAATCACTAACACCAATCCCTTTGAACTAAGTGGGTTGCAACTCGTGAATAGATCTAGCATTCCAACTTGTTTGACTTTCCTTTACCTAGTAAGGGATAACTAAATAGAGCAACCATTAATTATAATTTAATCTTGAAATCATCCCATCAATAATAGAGATTCCAACTAATCAACTCCCAGTCAAGGCTTTTATTCATATTAATTAAATTTCCTCTTTTTAAATTTTCCCTCTACTTAACTCAACTTCTTGGAACATCTGATTAATAAAATAGCACACTTTTCTGCAACTCGTTGGGAGATGACCTGGGACTCCAACTCCCAGTAATTTTTAATTTAAACTCTTTGTGACATATTTCTAAATTGATAGGCAGATTTTTGGTGAGTTAAGAACTATACTTGCAACGTAACTATTTTAATAATTTTTTAATTCACCGACTTCTGCACCTCATCACGCGTGATGATCCAATCAAAACTGTTGGCTTCATTACCTAAAATTATAAGGTAACCAAAAATTAAAACTAATATAAAAAGTGAAGATAACCTATTACAAATCATAAATGGGCATGTTTTCGTATATTAGCAAAGAGGTTCATAGTCATGAGCCCAAGGTTTCTTCAAGTGTTAAAGCATATTACTCCATGAACTAACTATTAGACCCTACATGAGAATAAACAAACACTTCAGCCAATTCAAGCCACATAAATGAAGGCGACAAAAATAATATTCAATACACACTTAAACTAAAAATAATAGAATTTAACATTTTAACATAACACATACGAAAGAAATAAGAGGGGCTTGATTCAAAAGTTAAAACGATATAAAAAAACAAGTGAAATAAAATATTTACACCTCAATTATCAACCATTAAATGTAATACATCACTTCCTCCCCCAAGGTTTCTTCAAGTGTTGAAGCCAATTACTCTTTGAACTAACTATTAGACCTTGCATGTAAGGGTGGAAATAGGCCAAGCCAAGCCAGACTTTACTCTTAACAGGCCAGGCCTGTAATAAAGTATATTGGCTTAAGCCTGGCTTGTAGCCTGATATAGACTTTTTAATGAGTACTGAGTCTAACCTGTTGTTAAATTTGGCATGGCCTAAAGCTTGTCAATAGGCTTTTTTTTAATAAATAATTAAATTTAAAATATAATTTAATTTTTAAAATTATAAAACATAAAATAATAAATTTATGGACAATATTGATACAAAATAAAAATAAAATATCGATAAATAACTATCATTGATTAAAAAAAAGGCAATGTATATGAATATGTTCCCACTTGGCTACTTCCAAAATATGTAACATATCAAAATAAAAGACTTCATCCATATCGAGAGTTGTAATAAACCAACTAAACATAACATCAAATAAAAGCTAATAACTACTGAACGATAGGATTTTCTGCCAGTAAAGAATTTTATAAGAATAATCACGTTGTAGGTATAGTTTCTATACCAGCAAAGAATCCCTTCGTGCAAAAGTTTTGTTTGTCACTAAAGCAAACTCAATAAAATTTATAACTGAAGTATTTAAACCTCGGGTCGTCTCTCAAGGAATTGCAGGGAAGTATGATTTATTATTGGTTATGGAAAAATGTATATTTTTGGATTTTTGAAATAGGGAATAGGAAAATAAATTGGCAATAATTAAAGTAAATTATCATGAAAACCATTGCAAGGTATAAGACTTGAAAATCCCATCCTAGTCATCCTTATCAGGTGTGATGAGAATTATTTATTGCTCCTACTTAGTTAACCCTTACTAAATAAAGGAAACTCAAGTGGACTAATCAATTTGATTCCTCAAGTCCTAGTCAACTCCTATGGAAAGACTAGCTTTAGAGGGATCCAAATCAATCAGTAATTTTCAATTTTCAATCAACAGCTGAGTTTGACAACTCAAGTGTCACCAATTACTCAACCAAAGCCAAAAGGGGAAAAATCTAAATTATTTATATCATAAATAGAAGAAAGCAATCATAAATCTGAAATACCTCGAATTGTATTAAATAAAAAATCAAATTAAACATAGGAATCCATAAACCAATTTGGCAACATAAGTCATCAATAAGGGAAAATAGATAAAGTAGAATACTAAGACAATTAAAAGTAGAAAAGAAACTAAATTAAAGGAACATTGAACCTGGAATTGAGAAGGAATGTACCATAAACTAAGAGAGATCCTAAATTCTAAATCCTAAGAGAGAGGAGATAGCCTCTCTCTCTAGAAAAACTACATCTGAAACTTAAAATTCTCCCTCTTGAATGAATGATTGATTGATGATTTGATTCCCTCATTCTCCAGCCTCTATTCTGTGTTTCTGGGCTTGGATTTGGGCCGAAAAGGAGCCCAGAAATCACTGGGGGTGACTTCTGCAACTTTCTGCACATGGCGTCAGTCACGCGTACGCATCAGTCATGCGTACGCGTCGCTCGTACTCTGCGCTAGGCACGCGTCCGCGTCGTCGATGCGTGCGCATCGCTGCCATTTTCTTCAAAACTCCTTTTTGTGCGTTCCTTTCATTTTTGCATGTTTCCTTTCTGTCCTCTAAGCCATTCCTGCCCTATAAAGCCTGAAAATACTTAACACACAGATCACGGCATCGAATGGTAATAAAGGAATAATTAAAATTAACATTTTTAAGGCTTAGGAAACATGTTTTCATATGTATAACATGATAAGGAAGGAATTGTAAAACCATACAAATTAAATGAATAAGTGGGTGAAGAATTGATAAAAACACTCAATTGAGCACAAGATTAATCATAAAATAGTGGTTTATCAACCTCCCCACACTTAAACATTAGCATGTCCTCATGCTCAACTTAAGAGAGATTGAAAAAGAGTGAAGGTAGAATGGTGGAATCTATGCAATGCAATCTATCTAAATGCAAGCTACCTAAATGAATCATGCAATTCTAATTATTAGATATATAAAACTTTACATGTGGTTAAATTGAGTTAAATTTTTCAAGGAATCATATATGCACAACCAAGGCTAAACCATATTAAAACATATTCACAATTGAGTTGAGTTAATCAAAAGAGTTCACAAACTTGCAAGAATAACAATGATTAAACATGGATATATGGAAATGAGCTATTGAACCCTCACTGGATTTGTATATACACTCTAATCACTCAGTGTTTAGGGTTAATCACTCTTCTCTTCTCTAGTCATGCTTTCTAAAACTTTGTTCTTCATCTAACCAATCAAAAAATATATAATGTACACATGCAAACATCATGAGGTCTTTTCAAGGTTGTAATGGGGTTAAGGCAAGGGTGAGGATATATATATATATATAGTCCAAGATCTCACCTAACATATACATACTTTATACAATTATAAAATTATGCCTAGCTACCCAATTTCTTCCACTTTACATACTCATGTACCAAATTATTTTTTATTTTTATTACATGTGCATTGATTTTTACTAAACTTAATACTGGGGTAATTTTGTGTCCCCTTATTTAATTATTTAATTATAGAATGATTTTTTTAACTTAAACATAAAATATCAATGCACATGGTATTTTAATTAATTAAGTTTCACATGAGCATGCACCCAAATTCCAAGTATTGTGTCAATTTAACACTTTCCTATCAACCATTGTTCCCACAGTTTCTCCACACTTAGTGAATACACAATCTCTATCTTAAGCTAACCAAAGATTCAATTTGGGGTATTTAATTTGTTTTTCTGCTTAAGGCTAGTAATGTGGTTATAGAACAGAAGAGGATTAAAAGGCTCAAGGTGGCTAACAAGGGTGACATAAAAGGGTAGGCTTGTTTGGGATAAGTGAGCTTTTAAATAAACATGGCCTCAATCATATGCTAGCATGTAACTACATTCTATATTGGACATATAGAATAAAACAAAGTAAAGTCTGCAATTATAGAGAAGGAAACACACAGGAATTAAAACTATGGTTAAATAATGTAACTATGCAATTAAGCTCAAATCTCACAGGTTGTGTGTTCTTTGGCTCAAAAACCATATATCAGTTATGTATGTCATGCAAGTAAGAATAAAGAGTTCTAACTCAATCAATGTGAATCCTTGAATGGCTTTTGTAAAGAAATAAATACATTCCTTGAAAAATTGTCGTTACTTTACCAACATTTGTTATTATATATCTATATATATACTAAGTGGATTGTTGTGATTATGAAAAACTAAAAATTTCTAGTTTACTCTCTATTTTCAATTAAACCAAATTATCATATGCTAAAAGGGTAAACTAAACTAAATAATTCATATTTTCTATATCACAACTAATAAGCTAAGAGTGCAAATCAAGCTAAATATCTAAGATATATACAGCCCAAAGTGCAAAATATAATAAAGTCAAAATAAACAGAAATACAGAAAAAAAATGTGCAAATACTGAAAGGAAAGTAAGAGAAAATAAAATAAAATAAAATAAAAATATAGAAAAAGAAATAAAATAAGATAAAAAGGGTCTGAAAGTAGTTCACCAAAATAAACTAGCCAGAGATGGCGACCTCCCCACACTTATATAATAGCATCGTCCTTGATGCTCAATCAAGCTAGGTGTGAAGAAGCGTCATCTCCGGAAAGGTGCTTTATTGGCTCTGTAGGGTGTGTGGGTGCCTGGGGATCTGCCTGCTGAAGCAGAGGCGCTGTCTGTATAGGGACCTGTGGATCTGCTGGCTGTATCTGCTGGGACTCCTCATGCTGGGGCGCTACCTGCTCAGCCTCTGCTCGTGCATCCTCCTCATGCTCATCCGCCTCCTCCTCAGATGGCTCTGATAGTGTGTCAGGCTCGGAGGGGATGTCAGGGTGTCCCGATCTGATCATCAGCTTTAAATGCTCATAGCGTCACTTATTGCGACGCTCCATCCTATTCAGGCGCTCAAATAGTCGGTGCACAAGGTGGTAGATGGGCTGGGAAGCAGGTGAGGGTGCTGTAGGTGTGGGTGTTGTAGCAGGTGCTGAAGGGGTAGCAGAAGATGTGGCTCCATCAGCGGAGGCAGTAAGAGAATGAGGTCTGTAGCCCAGAGCCTCGAACTTCCTGCCGTGTGGGATGATCTTCTTGCAGTCGGCGGCTGGTGGTTTCTCATCCTCAGGTTCCCAGGGTACCTCAGCTCGGTAGCCCAACTGTGTAATTAGATATGGGAAAGGTGGAGTGCCTCGAACATGGACTTTAGCCATGGAGTGACGGTTGAACCGGGGAAGGTACAGGTCCTTACCTTCCATCACGCACCAGATAAGAGTAATCATGGAAGCTGGCACCTCAGTCTCGTGAGTGCTCGACATCACATAGTTGCTCAGAATTTGTTGCCATAGCCGAGCCTCATCATTCAGATAAATGATCTTGATGCCTTTAGGGTTTACTATCGACTTACCCATAACCCATGGGACAGCAGGATCAATAGCTATGGTGCGCTTTACTACTTCCAAATCAAAATGCATAAACCTCATATCTTCCTCAGCCTTCTGGTAACCATCTGGTTCATCTGACTTAGGCTGGAAATGGAGGATATCTTCAATTGCCTCCTCAGTAACTAAAACTTGTTTTCCTCTGAGCTGGATTGCATCTAGGGTCGTTTTAAAATAGTTGTAGTAAATCTCTCTGACCCAAGATGCATTAACCTCAGTCAAATTCCTCTCCAGAAAAAACCAGCCTTTCTGTTTTATCTGTTCTGTGGTGTACTGTTGTAGTTTAGCTGGAATTCGGAGGGTCTTTTCCAAGTATAGGTGCCTTTTAGTCCCAAAGACATAATATTTCAGTTCACAGTAGTAGTTTGCGAACTTGATCGGATCAGTGGCAGGCACTAGTTGATCTATCTTTTCTTGCGGAGTAAAGTTTTTCTCACGCCAGGAGTCATCATGTAGTATATCTAAAATAGTGGTAGATGATTCTCTTCTTTTTCTTTTGCCTGTGCCTGCTTTAGCTTTTCCTTTCCCTTTAGGGTCAAACATCCTGAAAAGCAGAGGTTCCAGGATAAAATTTATTAAACTAAAGCAGGAAAATAGGAAGGTAAATAGTATTCAAGTAATATAAGCATAGATCAGTAAAAGAGGAATGGAAGCCAATGCATGAAGTGAGTCAGAATTATATAGGATGTTGGACTGAATGCAAGGTACAATTCAAAGAATTTAATTTACAATCCAAGAACTATGAGATGCAGAATGTTTGTTTGTCAAGAAACAACAATAGACATGCCATGAAAGCGGTTAAAAGTCAGTTAAGTTAATAGTCAGTTAAGTGAAAAGCCAAAGAAGTAGGTTAGAATTAATAGCATGGTAATGTAGTTCCTAGAAGTGCAAAAGGTTTAGGAATAAGTAGGCTCACATTCATGCATACAATGCAGATTATTGATGATAAACCGTGTGATAAAAGAAGCGCAAAAATGAATAAAATCATCAATAATGCGATTTAACTAAGAAGGGAACCAGAAGGAATAGGAATGCTAGCCCATCCGTCCATGAATTGGCTTGGTTGAAACCAATTAGTGTAGAATTCAAAAGTACCAAAGCCAATTCATGAATGGAAGTTGAGTGAAATAATTTGCAAAAAAATCGGGCAGTATTCCGGCAGTTAAAGGAACGTTCCCGGAAAAACAAATAGCGGAATCAACAGCCAGATGAATGTTGTGAATAGCAGATAGCATGAAGAACAAGAAATCAATGAATCAGGAAGCATAAAGCAAGGCAAAGCAGTTGGCGTATTTGAAACTCAATCAAGCATTCAGGAAATCCTACGAATTCCTTATCAATTGGAAACACTATAACCATGTGTAAATTTATAGGAATCAAGCGAGTGAGTCAATAAAATAGCAAGAATCAGTGATTCTTAAATGTAGCCAGCTTTTTCTTATGGTAAATCCAGCAATTGATAATGAGCAAAAAATATGCATTCAAAGAATCAATGGTCACTGATAAAATAGCAATGAAAGGTCAATTGTAATTCAGATTTGAGTTTCATTAAAATTAGATATTAAGAATCTAAAATTAAGTAACCAAGTTAGCGCAGGTAAAATCATAACAGCATCAACAAACTAAGTCAGGCTCATATAAACCGTAACATTTGTCAATTATCATGAAGAACAAGGTGATTCACATGACACAGGCAGCATTAAGCAGAACAAGTAGCTGGTTAATCCCTAAACGCAACCGATTCCTTGGTATGAGTAGGAGAAGTCTCAAGTTCAAAAGTGTCAAGTTCAATAAAATTAAATTTTTCAAAAATTTGGCAGCATTCCGGCTATAAATTGGAAGTTCCCTAGCAACAGAAATTCAGTTTATATGACGTTAAAGTAGTACATAAAAGAGTAGCAAATAGCAAGTCACATGAATTCAAAAAGAAACAAATTTAATTTCCAGCAAGAAATTAAATTTAGGTGGAATAATGTCAAAACAGCATTTAAACAGTAATGAACAACATATTAGCAGCATCAACAGCACAGCAATTTCAAAATTGCAAAACAGATAAAGCAAGCAGCAAGAACAGTGCAATTATCAGACCTAAATCCACTAACCACATCCTAGCTACCTAACCACCTAGAATCCACTACAAAACATGCATTTCTAAATAACCTAAATTGAACAGAATTGAAAAATGCAAACTAACTAATTTGAACGGAAAAAGAATCGGAATTCAGTGAAACCTGGGAGAGCGGTAAAACAAATGGAACGAAGAGAGAGGGGGTGGTACGGTGGCGCTGGTGGACAGCACGGTGGCGCTGAGATGCTGTGGTGGTGGCGGTGGTGTGTGTTGGCCGCCGGGGGGGTTCTGGGGTGAGAAAGGGGAGAGGAGAAAAAGAAAGGAAGGAGGGGGTGATGGTGGCGGCCGGGGTCGTCGACGGTGGCAGCGCGGCAGGCTGGGTTGCCGACGGGGCAGGGGGCAGTGGGGTTCGAGAGGGGGAAGGAGAAGGAGGAGAAGAGAAGAAGGAGGGGTGAGGGTGAGGGACGGTCGTGGTGGTGGTGGGCGGCGGTCTGGGTGTGGCGGTGGTGGTGGTCTCGGCTATTATGGAGGAAGGGGATGTTGGAGGGAAGAGAGAAGAATGGAGGTGGAACGTTGGGGAGGGGGGAATAAGTGACGCTGGGGCTAGGGTTTTCGCGTCAGGGGGTTGGGGAATTTAAATCCACGCGTACGCGTGGATCACGCGTGCGCGTGGATGAGGTAGAATTGAAAAGACGCAAAAGCGTCATTGACACGAAAGCATGAAGAGGGATAGATGGAGATGACGCGTACGCGTGAAGCACGCATGCGCGTCGACCAGAATCGTGCTAAATGCACGAATCCAGCGTCGTTTTAGCGCAACTCTTTGTTTCAATTTAGGGGGGTAAAATTTTAAGGCGACGCGTGATGATCCAATCAAAACTGTTGGCTTCATTACCTAAAGTTATAAGGTAACCAAGGATTAAAACTAATATGAAAAGTGAAGATAACCTATGACAAATCATAAATGGGCATGTTTTCGTATATTAGCAAAGAGGTTCAAAGTCATGAGCCCAAGGTTTCTTCAAGTGTTAAAGCATATTACTCCATGAACTAACTATTAGACCCTACATGAGAATAAACAAACACTTCAGCCAATTCAAGCCACATAAATGAAGGTGACAAAAATAATATTCAATACACACTTAAACTTAAAATAATAGAATTTAACATTTTAACGTAACACATACGAAAGAAATAAGAGGTGCTTGATTCAAAAGTTAAAACGGTATAAAAAAAACAAGTGAAATAAAATATTTACACCTCAATTATCAACCATTAAATGTAATATATCACTTCCTCCCCCAAGGTTTCTTCAAGTGTTGAAGCCAATTACTCTTTGAACTAACTATTAGACCTTGCATGTAAGGGTGGAAATAGGCCAAGCCAAACCAGACTTTACTCTTAACAGGCCAGGCCTGTAATAAAGTATATTGGCTTAAGCCTGGCATGTAGCCTGATATAGGCTTTTTAATGAGTACTGAGTCTGACCTGTTGTTAAATTTGGCATGGCCTAAAGCTTGTTAATAGGCTTTTTTTTAATAAATAATTAAATTTAAAATATAATTTAATTTTTAAAATTATAAAACATAAAATAATAAATTTATGGACAATATTGATACAAAATAAAAATAAAATATCGATAAATAACTATCATTGATTAAAAAAAAGGCAATGTATATGAATATATTCCCACTTGGCTACTTCTAAAATATGTAACATATCAAAATAAAAGACTTCATCCGTATCGAGAGTTGTAATAAACCAACTAAACATAACATCAAATAAACGCTAATAACTACTGAACGATAGGATTTATTGCCAGTAAAGAATTTTATAAGAATAATCACGTTGTAGGTATAGTTTTTAAACCAGCAAAGAATCCCTTCGTGCAAAAGTTTTGTTTGTCACTAAAGTAAACCCAATAAAATTTATAACCGAAGTATTTATACCTCGGGTCGTCTCTCAAGGAATTGCAGGGAACTATGATTTATTATTGGTTGTGGAAAAAGGTATATTTTTGGGTTTTTGAAATAGGGAACAGGAAAATAAATTGGCAATAATTAAATAAATTATCATGAAAACCATTGCAAGGTATAAGAACTGGAAATTCCATCCTAGTCATCCTTATCAGGTGTGATGAGAATTGTTTATTGCTCCTACTTAGTTAACCCTTACTAAATAAAGAAAAGTCAAGTGGACTAATCAATTTGATTCCTCAAGTCCTAGTCAACTCCTATGGAAAGACTAGTTTTAGAGGGATCCAAATCAATCAGCAATTTCCAATTTTCAATCAACAGCTGAGTTTGACAACTCAAGTGTCACCAATTACTCAACCAAAGCCAAAAGGGGAAAAATCTAAATTATTTATATCATAAATAGAAGAAAGCAATCATAAATCTGAAATACCTCGAATTGTATTATATAAAAAATCAAATTAAACATAGGAATCCATAAACCAATTTGGCAACATAAGTAATCAATAAGGGAAAATAGATAAAGTAGAATACTAAGACAATTAAAAGTAGAAAAGAAACTAAATTAAAGGAACATTGAACCTGGAATTGAGAAGGAATGAACCATAAACTAAGAGAGATCCTAAATCCTAAATCCTAAGAGAGAGGAGAGAGCCTCTCTCTCTAGAAAAACTACATCTAAAACCTAAAATTCTCCCTCTTGAATGAATGATTGATTGATGAATTGATTCCCTCATTCTCCAGCCTCTATTATATGTTTCTGGGCTTGGATTTGGGCCAAAAAGGAGCCCAGAAATTCCTGGGGGTGACTTCTGCAACTTTCTGCACGTGGCGTCAGTCACGCGTACGCGTAGGTCACGCGTGCGCGTCATATGGAGATTTTCCTTGTCACGCGTACGCGTCAGTCACGCGTACGCGTTGCTCGTACTCTGCGCTCGGCACGCGTCCGCGTCGTCGATGCGTGCACGTCGCTGCCATTTTCTTCAAAACTTCATTTTGTACGTTCCTTTCATTTTTGCATGTTTCCTTTCTGTCCTCTAAGCCATTCCTGCCCTATAAAGCCTAAAAATACTTAACACACAGATCATGGCATCGAATGGTAATAAAGGAATAATTAAAATTAACATTTTTAAGGCTTAGGAAACATGTTTTCATATGTATAACATGATAAGGAAGGAATTGTAAAACCATGCAAATTATATGAATAAGTGGGTGAAGAATTGATAAAAACACTCAATTGAGCACAAGATGAATCATAAAATAGTGGTTTATCAACTACTTAAATCAAAACAAAGTAAAAGAAACATTGGACAATTAATCGATTAACCCTCCAAGCTTGAAAGTTATTTAATCTTCTTGTTCCAACACCTTAAAAAAAAGCACACATACACATGTCATTAGATTTTTAAATAATATAAATGCAATAAATATTTTTTTTATTAGTACAAAAGAGAATGTTCAAAATAAATTGTGGTCATAATTTTAGTATATATTATATGATATCTCATTTATATATCATGAAAATTTCAACTTTATTATTCTAACTACTCACATCATACTAATATCAATGTTCTCACATTTATAAAGAGAAATATTTTCTATAACATGGATACTTAGTCAAAAAAGAGAAATATTAGAAAGTTAATTTTACCTTTGATTTTTTCTTCAAACCATACTTGTTGCGAAGCCAATCTCCTTCACAAATGAGAGCTTCTATGGACTCTTGATTTAGTTGAGAATGATATTCATCAATAACTCTTCCTCCAACGCTAAATGAAGACTCTGAAGCCACCGTTGAAATAGGAATTGCTAATATGTTCGTTGCTATTTTAGATAAAATCTTGAACTTCAGGTTATTGTTTTTCCACCACTCCAAAGCACTAAAAGATTTAGAATTGCCTTCAAGAATGTAAGCACTCTTATCAAGATAACCCTCTAATTCTGATTTTGTTGGATGAATGGCTTCTTTTTTCTGAACCATATTCAACATTTCATCAATTCCACTGATTTCAAAATCAACCACATTAGAAGAAGTAACTAGACCATTAGTGTTAACTCCACTTATTGTTGTCTCATCATAACACTTTTCAGCATATTTATTTCTTGCAATGTATTCTTCACTTTATCAATATATTCAGCAGCTAATGTTTAGGTTTGTAAATTAAAGGAAAACAGAATTTAATAACATGTAATTTGTACCTAGGATCCAAAACACAAGCTAGAGACATTACCATATTTCACTCTTTCCAATATTTGTCAAACTTTTCTTTTATTGAGGTTACCATTTCTTTCATGAAGGAATCTCTAATTCTCTATCCTCAATAGCATCATTAATTACTTGTTTCACCCTCCAAACTTTAGGAAGGTACAAAATTTGTAGTAAGATACTCACTACCAGAAAAGACATGAGTAGTAAGATTAAAAGCTTTTAGAAGTTTATAAATCTTCTCAACTTTTCTCCAATCCTCTAATGATGGTTCATAACTGTAGTGGGGTTCTCTTTTTCTACATACAGGAAACATAGATTTAAACTTCAAAGCCACGGATAACATGTTGTAAGTAGAATTCCATCTTGTAGGACAATCAATGATGAGTTTTTTTTCTCCTTCAAACACTTATTCTCAGCAATCTCAACAAATGTTTTAAATCTTGAATCATTAAAATTGACATACTTGATACTTTCACGAACTTTGTAAATAATACCTTTAATTTTACCTAGTCCATCAAACCAACAAATTCAGAATGTGTGCACAGCACCTAACATGAAACAAACTACCACCAAGTTATAGGAAGCATTGTCAACAAATATTAAGAAGACTTTATTTTCAATTCTCCAAGTCTTCAAACACTTGAAAATAGCATCCCAACACCAATGCCACTTCTAGGAGCAACTACTTTGACAAAACTCAAAATCAATTTTTGAAGATTCCACCCTGCATCAATAAAGTGACATGTGATAACCATATATTTAATAATTTGATGGCTTGATCTCCACATGTCAGTTGTCAAACTTATCTTCCTAACACCTTATAACAAAACCTTTAATTATTTCTTTTCTGTCTCATACATTGCCAGCAATCACTCTGAGCAGTTTTGCAGAAAACTTTATGAAATTCAAAATTAGCATATTGGAAGCTCTACATCCAAACTTCATCCTCAACAATGCTGAAAGGATGCTCATGAACCATACTTGCTGTAGCAATTATTTGCCTTATCTTTTCTTGAGAATATCTTGCACCTAGTGTCATAAAGGGATTAACAATTAAATTGGAAGGTTGAAATGAAATCAATAGTTGCTTCTTTTATGCAGTAACATGCAATCTCCTTTTTAAGCAACTACTAGAATGCCTCCATAAATTTAAGAAAACATAGATTTGCAATACTTGCAAATAGCTTTTGTATCTTCAGAACTTTTAACTTGATCAAAATCGTCCCAAATTAGTGAAGCCTTTTTCCTTTTTTGTAATAACAGTTTCATTACCACTATTTTTTCAGTAACTTATTGATTTGTAATAGTTGTTGTCTGTATTGGTGCTTGTAATGCTACAATTTCAGGATCTGTTATTGGCACTGACTGATTAATTTCTTCTCATTTAAAGAAATAAAATTGGCCAATGGATCACTTGGAGTTACAGATTCAGCCATTTCTAAAACGTATTGTAATACCTAACCAAAAATTAATTGACAACATTATCTCATGATTTTTTTTTACTTTCATTATATCAATGGCATAAAGTAGAAACCTTTTAATGAAGAGAAAAATTGATAAAATTTTATGTTTGAAAAAATAGAAACAAATCACAACACAAACAAAAAAATTGAACTTCAAAAAAAGATCATTGACAGAATAAACTCCTAACTGATGAAAAAATAATTAACATTATAACAACAAATATAGAAAATAATAAAATAAAAAATAATTATATGAGGAAGAAGAAGAAGAAGAAGATGAAGATGAAGATGAGGAGAGTGGTAGAAAAACGTGTAGAGTGGAGAAGAAAAGAGAGAATTTTGTGGAAATATATTGAACATATGTATGTTTGTTTCTTTATTAATGTGGAGGAAAAATTTTTAGAATTATTTTATTCGATTGACTTTTGGTATTCTAGCATAAAAGATTAAAGATATTAAGAAAATAAAAATACACATATATAATTAAAGAGACAAATGGCTTAGTAGATAATGGTATTTCAATATTATAGAAGACCCAAGTTCAAATCCTTTCAATATTATAGAAGATCTTTTAAAGAACATAGGCTTTTTTAATAGCCTGAGCTTGGACCCGTTTTCTATCAGGCCAGGTTGTAGGCCAGACGATATGCAGGCTAGGTTGTAGGCTCTTAGCAGACTGCCTGGCCTTTTTCCTTCCCTACTTGCATGAGAATAAACAAATACTTCAGCCAATTGAAGTCACATAAATAAAGGCAACAAAAATAATATTCAATACACATTTAAATTTAAAATAATAGAATTTAATGTTTTAACATAACACATGTGATTCAAGGATGGATCCAAAAATAGGGTAATGCTAGGTAGACAAAAAAAAACAGGCAGAACTTGCCTTATTTAGCATTAATTAATTATCGCAACAATTAATGAATGCTAAATAAGGCAAGTTATGGCTATTTTTGACTGATTTTCTTTGGTTACCAAACATTTCCGCCAAAAATATTATCATGGGGCAATAATAGAATTTAATGTTTTAACCATTGTTCTGAAAACCGAACCGGATTGGCCGGTTCAATCGGATTAACCGAGAATCGGTCACTAGGCCGGTCCGGTTAGGCTAAAAAACTGACTGGCAAAAAACCGGTTGAACCGATGGTTAACCGGTGAACTATTTGGACCGATCAGTTTTTTGCAGTTTTTCTTATCTGACTACTCCCTCCAAACGATGCCGTTCTACCCATTTAGTTTTTTTTTTTAATATAAAGGAAACAGATTCTCTCTCTCTCAATCTCAGTCCAATAATAAATAACCCTAAACCCATTTAACCCTAAATCAGAAGCAACGAAGCCAAGCCCCAAATTCAATCTTCAACACTTCTGCAGCAGCAACCAGCGGCAACATTAACGCCAGCAGAGCTCTTCTCTTCGCCGTCGCAGAGCTCTTCTCCTCGTCGTCGCGTCTCGTCTCACTCTCACTGCGAACGTCTCTCCATTGTCACCTCTGTTCCATTGCTCGGCCGTTGCGAAGCTCTTCTCCCCGCCGTCGCGTCTCGTCTCACTCTCACCGCGAACGTCTCTCCATCGTCACCTCTGTTCCACTATTTAGCCGTCACCTCCTCTCACTGGGACCTTTCCTTCACCTCTGTGGAACGCTCGAGCAGTCGAGCTTCTTCCCTTATTTCTCCAGGTTCTCTCTTTTTCTGCTAAGTTTCTTGATGAGGGATGGGCATCTTCAAGGCTAGAAATGATGGAATTAGCCCTTTCTAGTTGATTGTTGAAGACCTTTGTATTTTAATTGACTTCATTTAGTGATTTTGTTCAGGTATACTGTTCTTTTCCATTTGAGTTAATTCTTTAAAAATAATTTTGTTAATTTTTTGTGGTACTTATTAATTTTGTTAATTGTTGATTTAATTGGCTAATTGTATGGATTCTGATTTCTGAGCTTGTTTTCTGAACTTTTGATGCCTAATGTAATTGATAATTTTCTATTTTGAACTTTTGATGCTGCATGCATTGTTGGCTTCTTGATGTGATTAGAAATTTTCTGTAGATCTGTTCTATTTAATTTGTGTAAATTTGTGTTTGTAAATTATAGCTGTTACTAATTAGAAATTTTTATTTTTGAAGATAGAACAACTAGATGGTGATCAAGCATTACATATATTAATTTTTAATAATTTTATTTAATATTTAATTAAATCGGTTGAACTCCAGTCGGACCATTAAACTAGTGAACCAGTTGTCTTATCGGTTCGTTGACCGGTCCGGTTCTCGCAACCTTGGTTTTAACATAACACATATAATGTAAGATATATTACAAAAAGATACTGATAGAGAATATATTTTAAAGTACAAAAAATATGTATGTACTTTTTACTAACGAAGTGGTCAATTCTTCGTATCATAAAATTCATCGATAATAGAATATGTGTCAATTTTTTTAGCAACTTTCTTCTCAATGAAATTAAAAGACAATTAGCAAAAAATTCATCTTTCATTTTGTTTCTAAATTATTCTTTACAATATTCATAGATAAAAAGAATCTCTCAGTTGTAGCAGTTGAAACAGAGAGAGTTAACACCAAACGAATCAAGAAGGACGGTCACAAGTAGAAAAAGAAACTATTTTATCAAATTTAAAAAATTTTATTTAATTAAAAATATTAGTAATAATATCTTTTTCAAATTTTTTTTAATGTTTAAGCTGGATTGGACTTTTATTTATACTAGACTAAATACTAAATATAATTTTTAAACAATTAAATCATACTTAATAAATTATTACTATTAATTTGTTTTAAAAAAATCTAAAGGGGCCGAGGCCTCCAGTCGCCCCTCCCCCTCCCCCTCCCCCGTATGTCCGTCCCTGCATACGAAGAAATGACACGTGCCTAGTTCAAAAGCTGAAACGATATAAAAAAAATGAAAAGAAATGTTTACACCTCAATTATCAACCATTAAATATAATACATCACTTCCTCAACTCATAAGCTAAAGCCTCTCAATTGGAATCATAATATTCTATTACATTATAAATTACTACTTAAGTAACATAAAAAGAAAATAAAAATGACCGTATCTAATAAGTCATCCATGAATGCCACATTTCATAAAGTAACAAACACATATACAAATCCGAATTATCAAAATGAGTAAAGACCCAACTTGGTTCTTATCCATTTTTACGAAGGACAAGACGAATCTTGTCCAAAAAACATAAACACTTTGGCCCTCAATCTTTTCATTTTAGGATAATACGACCCCTTTGTTTAAAATTCCATTAAATAGTAACAAATATTAATTTTGTGGGGGTTTTATTTGTAATTTATGGGGGTTTGAAACTCCCACAAACTATTAACAAGTTCTTTTTGAAAATTCCTTTACCGGTGGTGGTTAAGGGGAGAAAGACTGTTGCTGGAAATAATATCGCAGAAAAAATAGTAACTACAATATGAAAACCTTTTAAAAGAAAAAATAGCATCAGACACGAAATGAAATAAGATAACATTAATGTTGATGATATTTGTATTAGTGATGATGACAGTAGAGGAGATAACAATTGTGATAAAACATGGCTACACATTAGAAATAGTAGATGTAGAAATGATAATGATAAGGATGAAGAAGGTGGTGGTAGTAGTGGTCATAGTTGGTTATATTGTTGAAAAGAACTTTGTGGGGTTTAAAACCTCCACAAATTACAAATAAAACTCCCACAAAACTAATTTTCATTACTATTTAACGAATTTTTTAACAGAAGTGTCGTATTGTCCTAAAATAAAAAGGTTGAGAACTGAAGTGTCCCTTTTTTTAAACAATGGGCACCTTGTCCTTCGTAAAAATGGATAAAGGCTGGGTTTGGTTTTTGCTCTTATAAAAAACAAATAATACATCTATTATCCATACTTGAATTAAACACCCTCATAAAAATAGACCATCCATAAATAAAAAAAAAACTGTGGAAGGAAATAAATTCAATTATTATTAAGTAATAGAACTACAACACAATGAAAGAGTACAACAAATTCATCACAATGGAATGCAATTTCATCTATTTCCACCAATCCAACATTCTAAACAATAAAAACTTACTTCTAAATACCACTTAACTGGAGTGCCCACTTGTCTCCCTACAGCTCTACACTCGCGATGCCTACCCTAAGCTTGAGAAGCTTCACCTGAGGCGTATGTCTCTCATTGATAATGACCTCAACCTTATCGCTGGGTCCTTTCCCTCCTTTAAAAACTCATTTTCATGTGCTGCAAAGATTTTAGGATCACTTGAATAAGAACAACACACAAAAGGTTAAAACTACTCACTAAATCAATTTAAAGTAAACAGAAAACAAAGCCAATGCAACCAAGGTCCAAATCACAATAAAAAGTATGGCACCTTGTAACACCCTAATATTCAAATCCTTATGCTTGAGTCATAAGTCAATAATAATAAGGTGGTACGCTCTCTAGGTGGATTTATAATATGTATATAAATGAAAGGAAGTATTAAACGAGAAGCCTGAAAGGAATAAAATAAAATCACGATCGGAAATGCTCATGTATCAATGAAAAAGAAAGTAAAACGCATTCAAAAAACAAAGATAAAACATTAAGGACGAATAGAATAAAGACAGAATATATATAAACATAAGTATAATAGCCACTAGTTGTGACCTGCAAAGTTTAAGCCGGCTAGGGTTACAGTAATAAAATTTAGTTTGACAACGGTATTTCCTATCTCTCCCAAAATATACATAAAGGCCTCTATAAGCAAGTCCCAAAAGAAATAAATACATACATATAAGTATTTCAAAATAAACCCAGAGAGATTCTAAACAAAATATAAAACAGAAGTCCAATAAGCTTCGCCATCTCTTAGATGAATCAGAGCTCACTACTGAGTACCAGGACCTGCATCTGAAAAATAAGAGATATATACGAAATGAGAACCCCTGACCCATGGATTTCCAGTACGGTAAAAGTGCCAAAAAGATACTGCATAAGGCAACAAAAAATCACTAAGCAATCTTAAACTCCATATCTCATCATATCCATCTTAAGTTCTCTCTAATCCATAACTTGGCAACTATCATAAGAGGATTCTAATTCTAACTCAATGTTTCTCATACTTTCAAAACTCTCTAACAGAATAGAACCAACTCTCAGCGTCAACCAACACCAGCATGAGGGGCCTCTTAAGTGAGCAAACACAAGCAATGCAAATAAGTAATACACAAGTAGGTCCAAGTAAAGCAAGTAGTATATAATCATATAACATATACAATTAGTCAAACCATTACAATTAAGCAAACCCAAACAAATCAAATATATGCAAATGATGTATGCCTGTTCTATAGCCGATAAGTCTCATTTGTCGGTTATCAAGCCAACCCGATATGTTCGGTAGCGAACCCTGGACAGTCCCTAAGCGCGCATCCCCAAGAGTCTATGCATATAATCATAATCATTCATCAATCAATTCTCATCTCATTAGGAGAATCCGGAGAGTTAAAGTTCCCGGTCACAACTTGTGACGAATGGTCAACAGAATCTCAAATCTCAACCTGGAGCAAGTGGAGTCGACCCACTACATCTACCCAAGGAAATTCGGGACTGAGATAAATTCTCAAATCACATGTCATTCTCAACCAGGAGCAAATGGGGGGCAAACTGCTGTATCTACCCCGGGATACTCAAACCATAACCCGTAGCAAGTGAAACAATGCCACTGCATCTATCCAGACATGTATATCTCAATCAGAATCAATCTCATTGTCAATTCCCTTACTAATATCATTCTCAATTTCATTAACAACCTCCTCTTCAATCTCATCTCAATTCATATTTAATCTCAATCAAACTCATTCGTTATCCTAATTAATTACCACTTATCATCAAAATTATCCTTATCATACATCACTTCATATTTTGTTCATCTCCTTTCAATTTACTAACTCAACTCTTTAGTTTGTTCCTAACTCCTCTATGCTTAATTACACCGGCTCTAAGCTCTTATCGGAGTTTATAAAAATTTAGAAGGCTAAAAGCATGCTTAAAAACTCAAAAATTCAAGTTTTTGAAAATTGAGTGGTCATGCGTACGCATACCTCATGCGGACGTATGAGTGCAAAATTTGGCATAGTCGCGTACGCGAGAAATTTGGGCAGTGGGACACGTTCGCGTACGCATGACATGCGTCGCATACACATGAGTGTTGGACAGAGACCAACTCCCACGTACGCACGACGGGTTCCGCATACGCATAACATACCCGAACTTGAAAAAGCTTATATGTTAAAAAAAACTAATTTTTCAGCCCAAATTTCAAACCTTCATATCTTTTTCACAAATTTCATTTTTCAACCATTCTTGAACTGTTGGAAAGATCGATAAATGAATTTTCATAAAAATTTAGTTTTGTAAAATTTTCAACTTCAATGACCGAGTTATGGCCCGCCGAAGTTGGCCAAAAATCAGTTTTTAACTAAAACTAGGATTTACCAACTTTTTCCAAAGTTCACAAGCCAAAACAGTTTTAACATCAACAAAAAGACACCAAACCACTCTAATTCACACATTCACAGTCTACTAAACTCAAACCTACTTCAATTACACTTTTTAACTCAATTTCATCAATTCCACACTTCAAAATCCTAAATTTCTACTATTCTATCAATCATTCCAATTTCCACACATTCAATATCCAAATTCCATTCAACTCATACATCATCACACAACACATTTACTAACTTACCATTCTTACCTTTTTCGGCCTCCGGCCCAAATTCACGGCTTCCGACCCAACATCCATCAATTCAATACATAATTCATAAATATATTATTACCATCCAACTCATCAAATTTCACAATACATCAACTATGCATAATTACACAATCCTCATCCAAATCATCAATTGCAATAACATCTTAACAACACATATCAATTCCAACTAAATATACAATTCAAACCTAGTCCTAGGGGCATTTGGCCTAGGATTTCACATTATATTATACGGTATTTAAATGAAACTTAAACCATACCTTTAACGACGGCGGTTCATACCCAACACTTGAATTCACTTCTCAATGATACCGAATTTTGAATCTCCACTTCAAGACTCACCCAAAAGCTCCACAAGCTAATTTTAAGTTCTCAAGGTGTACCAAAATCACCCAACACTCTAATATAAATAATGAAGGTTGTGGTAGGCTTAGAGAAGGGGGGTTGAATCTATGCCTTTCTTTTAAGTTACTGAACTGACCCTTTAATCAATCTTTGAATTTCTGATTCTTTTTGAACTCACCAGCGGAAATTTATGAGACAATTTATTTTTGTCTCATGAATATTAGAAAATAGAATAGTGCAGAGAAGAGAAAAGCTAACACCAGCATATATCTTGGTTCGGTTGCCTTGTGCTATGCAACCTACATCCAGTCTCCTCCACAACAATGGAGGAATTTTCACTATAGTTAACAGTATTACATACACCAATTCCACAGGATTGACACAATCCTTTCACACTCAAGTTCTAATCCAACTTGACATTGGCTATACTAATACCTAATTATTCACTCTTAGTGCTAACCCAACTAAGAAAGGGATACCTTACAGGTACAAGATACAAGACACAGACATACCTAAAGAAATATGAAAATAACTCTAGGCTTTTCTCTCAAGTGTATCACTCAGTCTTTTTCCACTCATGGCTTTTACTTGAGCTCTCTCAATATGCCTTTTCACTCAAGGAATTATAGAAAGATAAACATAGAAAAGTAAATTACAATCTGTAAAACATGAAGGAGATTGACTTCATCAACAGCCTATTTGCTATGTGATAAACCAGATTTGCATGTCTCTGATTCAGTTCTTCATTTTTGGCGGAATGCTTCTTTGAAAGAAAGCACTGTCCAAGTAGAGGAACTTCTTTAGAGAGCTACTTCACAGAACAAAACCTCAATACACTGGGTTATCTCTCCTTGCTTCTGAATGAACAAAAATCTTCCTTTTATCTCCTTGCATGTTGCTTGCTCTTCCTAAGTCAACTTCTTGAGCAGTGTGCTTCACCAACCCCAGTCGCTCACTTTCTCCCATTTTTACTTAAATTTGGGACTTTGCTTCTGACCTCTTTGGTTGACCGAAAACCACAAGTCATCATGAACAAAAGTTTCTAATGGTAAAACCTTATCTCAGTCCTTGAAAACCAACTTGGTCCCCAAGATATGTTTAAGACCGTGGATTTACAGCAGAGAAGAACAGACAACATCTTTCCCATGTATCTCAGAATGGATAGGCAGAACGTTGAAGATGAAGAGAAGAAGATCTGATGTATGTAAAAGAAAATGGGTTACCTTTAATCTTTTCTTAAGCTTGATCTGGTTTGAACTTGCTGATTTGACATCTGCCTTTCAAGCTTAATCTCTCTCTTTCTTGCTTCTTTGGTGATTAGTTTAGGAAAGAAGCTCTCTCTCTCACTTTTTCTAATTTCTGACCAAGGCACAAAAGTGAACGTTGCTTTTGGTAAAGCAAATGAGAGGGTTTGCTTGCTGAAATCAAATCGAGCTTGGATCGGGTTATGATTTGCTTGGCCCGTTTTGATTTCTCAGCTTTGTTTCCTTTTGGGCTTCATTTATGTTATTAACCCACCAGCCTTGTTTTTATTTTCATTCTATTTGGGCTGCTAAATTGAATTTTGGCCTGCAACATTTAATAAATAATTAGCAATATACAATTTTTAATAATCAACACTAATTATTTATTTTATCCAAAAATAATATTTTTCATCATTAATTAATTTAGTTAATTTCTTAACTCAACAATCTCCCCTTTGATGACAAACATAATTAAGCAATAACCAAAAGGAATTGTATTTTAGTAAAGTTAGAAAACTTCTCTTTGATTAATGTTTCTTGCTTTGGTGTTGCTCCCCCTTTCTTTTTCAAGAGTAGCTCCCCCTAGATTTATGCTCTCCTCTTTGTTCCTGTTTTATATTGTACTTATAGAGAACACAATAAATAGCTACACACATTTATCTTGAATAAAGGAGTTTAAGCAAACAAAACCACCAAATCAGCCCAACACAGAACATATCAGCCAACCAAAGCTAAGTATCAAGATTAATCAAGGGCAAACCAACAACATATAAAAGCATGTTCCAATAAGTATGTCACTACATTTCCTGCTGCAGCTCAGTAGCAATGAATATTCAAAACTATCAGCCGCACCAATAAAAAATTCACAACTAAGATTCAAAAATCAACATTCAGCACATTCAGCAGGCTATTATTCAGCACATTCAACAGGCTATTAGGCTATTACTCCCCCTTTTGTCATCAAGGGTGGATAAAAAGCAAGATCAACAAAAACATCAGCTTAGACCTACAAGAGAGAGTTAGTGCATAGTCCAAAATATGAAGTAAACTAAACTTAAGTACATCAGTATTTAGAGTATTACAGTCATCCAAAGCAACAAAAAAAAATAAGTTCAGAAGTAACAAAGTAAACAGAATTCATGAGACAAATTGACAGCAGCAGCTTCAAGTAGCAATTCTAGGTATCCAAACCAGTTCCTTCCGAATCAGCTCCTTCTTCAACATCAGTGGCAGGATCTTCATCTTGGTTAAGATTATCAATGAATTTCATAAACACAGCCACTCGATCCCTTGACTTTCGGAGGAAGTTCTCATGTTTGCTGGCTAGCTTTCTTTGCTCTTTGCTCATAGCAATCATGTGATTAGATTGGGAGACAAACTCCTGAACAACATCCTTTACAACGTTCAGCAGAGCATATTTTTTTCCAGTAGAGATGGAAGTACCCTCGGTAGAAGGAGGAGGAGATTCATCAGGTATGAACTCTTCATCATCATCATCTAGAACCACTCTCTCAGATCGAGTAGGTCCTTTTTCCTGTTTCACTGCACCACCTCTCTTTAGATATGAATGTTTGTTTTCATAGTCCTCATTGGTCAAGTCAACACCAAAATGCTCAAATATGCAAGTTAGAAACATGCCATAAGGAAGTGCTTTGTCTTTTTTACTCCTAATAGAATCAAACATGTATCTAACCATCAAATATGCAAATGAAATTTTTGTTTTGGTGAGAAGGGCATATAAAACAAGAGTGTCAGTCTAGGAAATCCTTTGATATGAACCACTTTGAGGAAGTATGATGTGGTTGACGTTTCTGTGCAACTGAGCACGTTCATATCCTAGGGCTTTGTGAGTAGGTGTAATGCCATCAATCAAGGAGACATGTTCACAAATATTAGCCAAAGCATCATTGTAAGAAACACCAACTCCTTCATCCCACTTAACAGAAACATAAGCACAAGGACCAACATCAGTATACTTCAATGAATCACTGATGGTTTCATTATTTAGCACAATATCTCTCCCCTTTACATAGGAATGAACAGTGCCCTCATGATATGTCATGTTTGCATAAAACTCTTTGACCAACAGAGGATAAATAGGTTTTTTGATATCAAAAAGATGATTCCAGTCTAGAAATTCCAAGTTTTCAAAAAAAAAGGAAAGCCTTTCTTTTTCAAAGTTGGTAAATCAGCAAGAAAAGAAGGTCATAAGATACGGTACCTAATAACGCCTTCATAAAAGTCATTGTTCATGGCAGACCTAAATCTAAAAGGATTATAGTTGGAGTGTGATGTCATGAACTGGGATTTATGAGCAAAAGGATCAATGTCAGGTTCTCTAACTGATTTAAGGGGTATACGAGGATTACCTCTCTGTGAACGCAAGGGAACAGACCTTGACCTAGGTTGTGTTGGCTCAGAGACAGGTTCAGTCGCGGCTGGCCATTTCCCTTTCGAAGTACTAGGCTTTGACGACCCTGGTTTTGATGGAGGTTCCTTCAGAGGTTGAGGGTTTGGCGTCGACTTGGCCGAAGAAGGGATCCTTGAAGGGTTCTTGGTGTGAGCCAATGGGATCGGTTCTAGGAGGCAAAGTAGGAGGAGATGGAGATGGAGTGAAGGTTCTGTCCTAAGAACGTGTTGAGGGTTTAGACTTTGCAGGAAGCTTGTGTATCTTCTCTCTAGGAGGTTTTTGCACGATAGTTTTCTTCCTCATTTGGAGGTTTCTGGTTTAAGATGAAAAAGGAGTAATGGAGGTAGTGGAGGAAACCGAAGGGTTTGAGAAGGAGTTATGGAGGGAAGAGAAGGATTATTGGTAACCGTACCCAAAAGAAAATTTCTTAAACCATGCAACTGCATCACCTTGTGATATGACGTGAAAAGACATGACCTCACAAAGAAAGATTTTATTTGATTTTAACATAAAACATGAAAATAATTTTATATTTTGAAAATTTAAAAAAAAAACATTTAAATTAACCTGAAAGCCTTTTTGGACAAACATTATGAATCACACAAGCTAACAAAAAAACAAAAAATATGTAATATTCATATTGGGCCCAGAGGTGGTTTGATTTAAGGAAACACATAGGACCACTCATGATCTGATTTTTTAGGGTGGCCCAGATCAACTTTCACTTGCAACAAGTCCAGAACACACTGATGGAAGGAAAGGTTCTTCACATGCCCAGAATTGTCTTATACTTGTTTATGAGACAAAAGCTCCAACAAACACATCAGCAATTATTAAATAGTAAATTATAGCTCAGAATTCCTAGGCTAGTCCTAAGCATGCAGAATCTGTCCTCAGCAAGTGGTTTTGTGAAAATATCTGCTAATTGCTCCTTAGATTTAACAAATTGAATGCTAATATCTCCCTTTTGTACATGCTCTCTTATTGAGTGAAATTTCACTTCAATATGCTTAGTCCTAGAGTGCAAGACTGAATTTTTTGAAATATTAATGGCACTCATATTATCACACAACAAGGGAATATTTTTAGCATTTAATTTATAATCAGCAAGCTGTGTTTTTAACCACATAGGTTGAGAACAACATGAGGAAGCAGCTATATACTCAGCCTTTGCCGTGGATAAAGCCACTGTTGGCTGTTTCTTACTTGACCAAACATTCAAGGACTTTCCAAGGAAGCAATATAAGCCTGAAGTGCTTCTCCTATCAACTCTATCACCGGCAAAATCTGCATCACAATAACCAACTGTAGAGAAATCATCAATCTTAGGATACCAAAGACCAAAATTGGATGTGCCATGAACATATCTAATGACCCTCTTAACTGCAGAAAGATGTGACTCTTTTGGTTTGGATTGGAACCTTGAACACAATCCAACACTTTGCACAATATCGGGTCTATAGGAAGTTAAGTACATAAGAGAACCAATCATTCCTCTATACCTAGTCTCATCCACATCTTTCTCAGTTTCTCCCTTGTCTAATTTTGAATTAAGGTGCATGGGAGTTCCCATAGGTTTGGCATTTTCCATACCAAATTTCTTAACTAATTCCTTGGCATACTTCTCTTGATGAATGAAAATACCTTTTTCTGTTTGTTTAATTTGTAGCCCAAAGAAAAAATTAAGTTCACCCATCATACTCATGTCAAATTCACTTGTCATGAGTTTTCCAAATTCAGTACAAAGGGATTCATTGACTGATCCAAAAATAATGTCATCAACATATATTTGGACTAAAATAAAGGAATCATTAGAATTTTTGATAAAGAGAGTAGTGTCGGTGGTGCCTCTTTGGAAATTATTTTTCAAAAGAAATGTGCTAAGTCTCTCACACCAAGCTCTAGGAGCTTGTCTCAAACCATAGAGAGCTTTAGATAATTTGAAAACATGGTTGGAAAACTCTTTATTTTCAAAACCTGGTGGCTGCTTCACATACACTTCCCTATCTATCACACCATTTAAAAATGCACATTTCACATCCATTTGATATAATTTAAAACCACAAAATGCAGCATAAGCTAAGAGAAGTCTTATAGCTTCCATTCGGGCAACAGGGGCAAAGGATTCATCAAAGTCTATTCCTTCTTCTTGGTCATATCCTTGTGCCACTAGCCTTGCTTTATTTCTTGCAATGATGTCATCTTCTCCTAACTTGTTCTGAAATATCCACTTAGTGCCGGTCACTTTCTTTCCACTTGGCCTTGGAACCAAAGTCCACACTTGGTTCTTCTCAAACTCTTGGAGCTCATCTTCCATTCCCTTTACCCAAGAAGGGTCACCAAGGACTTCTTTGACATTTTGAGGCTCCATTTAAGAGAGAAGGGCAATGTTTGTTCCTTTATTTGCCTTTCTTGTGGAAGATCGAGTTCTAACCCCATGAAAGACGTCCCCAATGACAAATTCCTCAGGATAATTCTTCAAGAATCTCCATTCACCAGGTCTGGAGGACTTAAAGGCAGATTCAGATACCAAAGAATTCTGGGTGCTGCTTGCTTCAGGATTTCCTTCAGATTCATGAGACAAAATGGGATTGTCTCTTGAATTTTTAGCAACAGCAGTTTCTGGTTCAGCTTGAACAGAATTTCTATTTTCTTGATTTTGCACAGTTTCAACGTCCTTTTAAGCTTGATTTCCTGCATCATAATCTTCCAAAATACTTTGCACCAAGTTAGTATCACAAAATGTAACATGTATGGACTCCTCAATAATCCTAGCATCTTGATGATAAACTCTATATGCTTTACTAGTTGTGGAATATCCTACAAATAAACACTCATACGCCTTTGGATCAAATTTACCCAAATTATCCTTGTTATTTAAAACAAAACATTTGCATCCAAAGATGTGCAAGTAGTCTAAGTTTGGTGGATAACCTTTCCAAAGTTCATAAGGGGTTTTCTTCAAAAATTTTCTTATGATTGTTCTATTCAAAATGTGGCAAGCTGTGTTAACCGCTTCAACCCAAAGGAATTTTGGAACATTACTTTCACAAAGCATAGCTCTTGTCATTTCTTGTATGCTTCTATTTATTCTTTCCACCACACCATTTTGTTGTGGTGTCCTTGAACAAGAGAAGTTATGAAATATTCCAAATTCCTCACAAAAATATTCAAATAGATTGTTTTCAAATTCAGTTCCATGATCACTTCTTATAGAAGATATCTTCAAATCCTTTTCATTTTGAATTTTCTTGCAAAAAGGTTCAAAGGCCGAAAAAGGCTTCATTTTTGTGTGCAAGAAATAAAACCCAACCAAACCTAGTATAGTCATCCACAATCACTAAACTATAATGTTTACTACCTAGGCTTTGAGTTCTTGTTGGACCAAATAAATTAATGTGTAGCAACTCAAGTGGTCTTTTAGTAGAGATGTCTTCCTTTGGTTTAAAAGAGCTTTTTGTTTGTTTTCCCATATGGCAAGCATCACAAGTAATGTCTTTGTCAAACTTTATCAAAGGAAGACCTCTTACTAATTCTTTCTTTACAAGTTTGTTTATTTGAAACATACTTGCATGGCCTAATCTTTTGTGCCATAACCACTTTTCAGATTCTTTAGAATGAAAACAAGCTACATTTTGATCCTTTAGTTCATCAAGAGTAAGTCCATACACATTATTAAAATGCTTGGCAAAAAAAAGCACTTCATTTGTCTTTTTATTTATAACACAGCATTCAAGCCTTTTGAAAGTCACTAAATATCCTAAGTCACAGCTGACTTATACTCAAAAGATTGTGTTTTAAACCACATACCAAAAATATATCATCAATGAAAGTAGATTGTTCATTCTCTACTTTTCCAACAACAATTATTTTACCTTTACCATCATCTCCAAAGATCACAAAACCTCCATCATACTTGTTTAGTTTGATGAAGTAAGTTGACCTTCCAGTCATGTGCCTTGAGCATCCACTATCCAAGTACCACATATCATTTTTGTTCTTGGATGCTAGGCAAATCTGCATGAAAAGCTTCACATAACCTTAGGTATCCAAATAAATTTGGATCCTTTGAAGTTAATCCATCTTGGTTGCCCAAGTGCATTGAAATCACAAATAACATTGTAAACTTTGTTTTCCACAACTCTCTTTTCGATGAAACATTGTGCATATGAATGACCAATTTTCTTGCAATTTACACAATGATTTTCTGATGTGTATCGTTGAACTTTAGGTGAGTTATTTTGCTGGAAATGATTAAAGGGTTGAAATTTTCTGGTTTTTGGAAGAGGTACATTTCTTTTGACAAACTGATTTTTGTTAAAATTGTTCCTCTTTGCAAAAGCATTTTCACCAGAATTTTGTTGAACTTTTTGGCTTTTCGAAATTAGGTTTTGTTGTAAAATGGTGATTTCTTGAAAGCGACCTCATTTTTCGAAAAGTATCCCAAACCTGGCCTGTTTGAACTAGGTTCGGTTCTTGGTGAAGGTTCAGTTTTATTTGTGTATACTTCATCAAATTTTTCTTCAAATGTTGGAACATATCCAATACCAGATTTGATTTATGTGTATTTAGTATTTGATGAAGAAGCCACAAATTTTATAGAGGAATCATTAAAGACTGCATCTTCCTTGGTTATATAACCTAAACCAGATTTTTCAAATAATGGTCTTTGGCTTGCAAGTAATTTGTCCAAGTTACTAGAACTTTGAGCAAATTTTGCTAAGTCACCATTCATCTTTTTAATCATATCATTTAATCTTCATTTTTAGCAATTAACTCATGAGAAGGATCCACAATGTGCTTTCCTTTTAGTTTTTCAAGTTCAGATTTTAGAAATATGTTTTCTTCAATAATGTCCAAAGCACATTTAGTTTTCTTCACTTTTTCTTTTAAAAAATCATTTTCAGCTCTTAAACACATCTCTTTCAGATCTGCACTCATTGTACTTATCAAGCAATTTTGAGGTGTTTAAAGTGAGATCATCAATAATAGCATGTAAATCATCCATAGACAAGTCAAAGTAATTTACCTCATCAAAATTATTGTTTCCAGCCATGAAGCAGTCTTTGTCTTCACCTTCAGATTCTTCTTCCTCATTGGAGTCATTTTCGAGATCCTCCCAAGCTGCCACGAGTACTCTCTTCTTTTCCTTCTTTTCTTTGTCCTCTTTCTTGAGCTTCGGACAGTTTTGCTTGAAGTGTCCAGCCTCCTTGCAATGATGACACGTCACCTTGCTCAAGTCCATCTTGTGTTTCTTTGAGCTTGAACCCTTGTATTTGCCCTTATTTTTCATCATCCTTCTAAATCTCCTAGCAAAAAACATAAGCTCGTCATCTGAAATACCATCACTAAACTCACTTTCTTTTGGTTCTAATTTTGACTTGAGGGTTATTCCCTTTTTCTTTGAGTCTGGGTTTGTGTGTGTGGTTTCATAGGCAAGGAGTTTTCCTCTCAACTCATCATAGGTTATAGGGCTTAGGTTGTTGCTCTCGGTTAGGACAGTGGCAGTGGTTTCCCATTCTTTTATGAGGCTTCTAAGGAGTTTTCTCACTAGGGTTTGTTCTAAGTAGTTTGTACCCATAGCATCAAGGTTGTTGATTATGATCGAGAATCTCTCAAACGCTTCATCAATGCTTTCTCCATCCTTCATGTTGAACATCTCGTATTCTTTTCGCAGCATATCAATCCTCGTTTCTTTGACCTGTTTAGTGCCTTCGTGCGTAACCTGGAGTTTTTCCCAGATTTCTTTGGCTGTCTTGCATCTAGACACCTTTCGGTACTCTTCAAAGCTGATAGCACAATGAAGAAGGTTGATGGCTTTAGCATTCAGCTCCATCTTCTTATTGTCGTCCTCATTCCATTCAGCTTCTTCTTTTGGAGTCACCACTCCATCAGCACTTGTTTTTGTTGGAATCTTAGGACCGCTCATAATAATCTTTCATATGTTGTAATCAATGGATTGGATGAAGATTATCATCCTCTCTTTCCAGTAGGCATAGTTCTTCCCATTGAAGAAAGGTGGCCAGTTGTTTGACTGGCCTTCAGTGAGGGTGTAGGCAACTGTGGTTGTGCCCAAGTTGTTCGCCATTGGATCTTTGCTCCAAGCGGTTAATGTAAGACCCATAAATTTCAAAAAAAAAAAGAAAATTAAATTATATTATTTCTAATTATAAATTAGAATACTAGATTAAAAATTGATTAGTAAATTGATAATTAAGTAGTATTTTTAAAGTAATTTTAAGAGATTAAATTAGATTTCAAATTTGTACAACATACTTTAATTTTATTAAAATTTACCAAATTTCAATTTACCTAAAATTAATAAATTATTGATTTCATTTTTGTCCCAAATTAAACCCTAATTTGCTAAACACTTCCTAAAACTTTAACCCTAATTACCCCACTCCCTTCAGCCGCCATACCCCTTTCCTTTTCTTCCAAAAACAAACTCACAACACCACACTTAGCAACAGCCAAAAATCCACAGAAAGAAAGAAAGAGAGGAGAGGGTGCGAATCAGGAGGGAGAAGAAAGGGGGAGAGCGTGCCGACAAGTCACTGCCGCTCGTCGCGCCACTGTCTTCGCCGATGAAGGAGGAGCGAGGAGAGTGTGTCACGGAGCAGGGGAAGCTCGTGCGAGTGAGGAGCGTCGCCACCGTCGTCGCGCCGTGCGCCGCCAGCTTCGCTGCACCTCGTCATCACCATCGTCGTCGGACCACCATGGAGTCGTTGCCGTCGAACCGGCACTGCGAGCTGCTATCGAGCCTCAAGCAGAATCCGATGCGAAGAGAGAGAGACATAACAACGCGAGGAGAGAGAGAAGGCGTTGCGGGAGTTTCTGCCGCCGCTGCTCTCTCCGCCATCGCCGCTGCCGGAGTCACGAGATGAGGTGGGGAAGGAGACCATTTTCCCTGTTGCTGTTGCAGTCACTGCGCTACTACTGCTACGCTTCATTTTCCTTGTTTTCCTTAATTACCGTAAGTCATTTTTGTTTCTGAACCCCCACTGCTATTGTCATGTTATCCATTGATTGAGAAGTTTAAGACGTTGTTGTTTTAGGATTAAGCTGCTACAACTGTGGACTGTGATGGTTGATGCTCTGAAAGAGTCGTCGCTGCTGGGGCGACTGGAATTACTACTGCCAGTTCTACCGTTGCTACCAATGCTGTTGACTTGCCCCAATTCAAGTTCAGTGTCACTGCCCTAGGTCTAGCCTGTCTCCTGACTCTGTTTCACTTTTATACTCTGAACTGCCTTGGTCTCGTTTATCTATTTATTACGATTTAATTCCATTTTATTTTCGGTATTGCCTTGAATTTTTAGAGTTGTTTCCGCGTTTGATTCCATCAAATTTGATGTTGCTGCTGTTAATACTGCTGATTCTAATGCCATTGCTGCTGTTGCTGTTAATTTGGAATAAGTGGGTTTGTCGCCTTTGATTCTTGAATTCAGCTAGTCGAGGTAGGGGCGCTTTTCTTAAACTTGTTTACTTTCCAGAGTTGTTATAAATCGATATTAATGCGTAAAATACATTTTTGGTGATTTTGTAAGTCTTATGAATTGAATTGAGTTGTTTTGGATGAATGAGGTTATTAGTTGTATTGATTGATTGATCGATTCAGAAAGTTGAATATTCTGATTAGTTGACGGATGTTGTTAAAGTAGTTTTTCTAGAGTTATTGGAAGATATTTAATAATGGCATTTGGTTTAACTTTGGAAATGATTCGATTTTAGGAAAGTTTTAGTATTGAAATTTGATTTGATATTGAACCTGATTTGATATCGGAATTTGATTTTAAAACAAATTTGGAAAGGGCTTGATATTTGAAAACGATTTGTTTATTGAGAATAATTTACTATTTTGGAAATGGGTCGAACAGGGTTTGAGGAACGGTTTGGTTTGAAACTGTTTGAGAAAACCGAGAGTTCTTAATTATTGATTAATGCTGTTGAATGAGATTGATTTAGATTGCGATTTATAGGACTGGTTGATTGGATTCTGGATTTTGCTATTTCCTTGTGTTGAGTGTGGTTGTTGTGAAAATTGTTATTGGGAGTGATTTGACTGATTAACAGGTGTTTGGTTTGGTTTTGGTTGGGACCCGAAAAGGGTGGCAGAATCCGAGTTTTAGAGGAGATGCTGCCGAAATTTTATAAAATTGGAAGTTTTGTTTGAAGTAATTATTTAAGAAGATTTAGTTCTTAAACGTTATTTATTTAAGATTGATTTATTTAGAAAAGAAAGAATTATGTTTTGGATTGAGATTGTTGATTAACGGAAAGAAGGATGATGAGGATTGATTTGAAATATGATTTTAAAATGAATTTGGAAATGGGATATGGATTGATGAATGATGATGATATTGAAAATGGCTTAGATATTGATGAATGATGAATGAATTGTTTATATGGCTTATGAATTTGAAATATCTGAGATACGAGGTTCCCTGGATTAAGTGCCGTGGCTTGCCACCACGTGTACCAGGTTGAAAACTCGATACTCTGTTGACCCTACGACGTAAGTGTGACCGGGCACTATATAAATTCCCGGGAATGTTACCCCCATTGAGCAATATTGATTATTTGAGAAAAAGCTATGCATAGACTCTTGGGGATGCACGTCGGGGGACGGTCTAAGGACAATTCAGACTTGTCGGGTTGGCTGGATAACCGACAGATGAGCCTCATCAGCCATAGGACAGGCATGCATCATATGCATTTGTATGCTTTGCTTGGGTTTGAACTTGTTTTGGTTTGCCTAATTGCTAAACTGTTCTTAACTGCTACTTGAACTATTTGCTGTAACTGCTACCTACTTGTGTTTTCCTTGTCTGTCTTGCCTGTGTTTGTCCTGGCGTGCTACATTTGAGGATGAACTTTGGTGCTGAATTAATGACTGAGTTGTTTGATTGCATGGTTGGTTTCTGATTGAGATTTTCTTATAAGAAAGGAAAGATTTTGGACTTCTGAAAGATTAAATATTGTTTCTTTGAAAGAGTTTTGAACGATTTCCTATTGGTTTTAAAAGATTCATAAGGCAATGATAATCACTGAGCTTGAAAACAGTTTTCTTATTAAATATCTTCTTATGACAACTTTGAAACTTCGCGGTGAGACCGTGTGGTTAGGTTCTCACCCCCCTACAGCTTTACCTTTTCAGGAACCAGATGAAGAGGCATTAAGAAGAGTTATACTGGGTTTGACTTATATGCTGCTGTGTTAATTAGATTATTTTCTTCCCTCATCTTTGTCATTACAAACTTGTAAGAGGGATAGGAATTGTATGTTCTATATGTATATTATTTTATGAGGTATTATGTAAGGAGTCTTGTACATGAATCTATGCCTGCTTGCATTTTTCTTAAGATAAAGTGTTTATTTTCATTTAATAAAAAAAAAGGAAATCAGCGAATACAGTGTCGAGTCAGGCTCCTATTTTAGTATTTAGTATGTAAAGCAGTCGTAATACTTCTTTCTATCAGAGTGGCGCAGCCGGAAGCGTGACTTCTGATAGTGAGGGTGTTACAGTTAAGCTTGATTCTTGAGACCTTAGCTCTGATACCAATTGAAGGTTGTGGTAGGCTGAGAGAAGGGGGTTGAATCTATGCCTTTCTTTTAAGTTACTGAACTGACCCTTTAATCAATCTTTGAATTTCTGATTCTTTTTGAACTCACCAGCGGAAATTTATGTGACAATTTATTTTTGTCTCATGAATATCAGAAAATAGAACAGTGCAAAGAAGAGAAAAGCTAACACCAGCATATATCCTGGTTCGGTTGCCTTGTGCTATGCAACCTACATCCAGTCTCCTCCACAACAATGGAGGAATTTTCACTATAGTTAACAGTATTACATACACCAATTCCACAGGATCGACACAATCCTTTCACACTCAAATTCTAACCCAACTTGACATTGACTATGCTAATACCTAACTATTCACTCTTAGTGCTAACCCAACTAAGAAAGGGATACCTTACAGGTACACGATACAAGACACAAACATACCTAAAGAAATCTGAAAATAACTCTAGGCTTTTCTCTCAAGTGTATCACTCAGTCTTTTTCCACTTATGGCTTTTACTTGAGCTCTCTCAATATGCCTTTTCACTCAAGAAATTATAGAAAGATAAACATAGAAAAGTAAATTACAATCTGTAAAACATGAAGGAAATTGACTTCATCAACAGCCTCTTTGCTATGTGATAAACCAGATTTGCATGTCTCTGATTCAGTTCTTCATTTTTGGCGGAATGCTTCTTTGAAAGAAAGCACTGTCCAAGTAGAGGAACTTCTTTAGAGAGCTACTTCACAGAACAAAATCTCAATACACTGGGTTATCTCTCCTTGCTTCTGAATAAACAAAAATCTTCCTTTTATCTCCTTGCATGTTGCTGGGTTGCTCTTCCTAGGTCAACTTCTTGAGCAGTGTGCTTTACCAACCCCAGCCACTCACTTTCTCCCATTTTTACTTAAATTTGGGACTTTGCTTCTGACCTCTTTGGTTGACCAAAAACCACAAGTCATCATGAACAAAAGTTTCCAATGGTAAAACCTTATCTCAGCCCTTGAAAATCAACTTGATCCCCAAGATATGTTTAAGACCGTGGATTTACAGCAGAGAAGAACAGACAACATCTTTCCCATATATCTCAGAATGGATAGGCAGAATGCTGAAGATGAAGAGAAAAAGATCTGATGCATGTAAAAGGAAATGGGTTACCTTTAATCTTTTCTTAAGCTTGATTTGGTTTGAACTTGCTGATTTGACATCTGCCTTTCAAGCTTAATCTCTCTCTTTCTTGCTTCTTTGGTGATTAGCTTAGGAAAGAAGCTCTCTCTCTCACTTTTTCTGATTTCTGACCAAGGCACAAAAGTGAAGTTGCTTTTGGTAAAGCAAATGAGAGGGATTTGCTTGCTGAAATCAAATCGGGCTTGGATCGGGTTATGATTTGCTTGGCCCGTTTTGATTTCTCAGCTTTGTTTCCTTTTGGGCTTCATTTATGTTATTAACCCACCAGCCTTGTTTTTATTTTCATTCTATTTGGGCTGCTAAATTGAATTTTGGCCTGCAACATTTAATAAATAATTAGCAACATACAATTTTTAATAATCAACACTAATTATTTATTTTGCCTAAAAATAATATTTGTCATCATTAATTAATTTAGTTAATTTCTTAACTCAACAAATAATTTCACACATACATCAACCTAGGGTTCATGAAACTTTATAAATCACAAGAATTTGGTGATCTCTTATCTTAACCCACAAAATTTGTTGATGAAATTCACCAATAGCTTATACTAGAGTACCCCTAAACAACCAAAATCACAAGATTTCTCAAAACCATAACTAAATTTTAAATTGAACATGTTCTACAAAAATGGGGTGAGAGAATTCAAAATTATTACCAATCTTTTTAGATAGAATTGTAGAAGATGATATGGACTTCGTATAGTCGTAAACGGTGTAGCAATTGGAGCACCGGAGAGGAAGTTATGGTGGTTTGAATATATCAAAAGCTAGGATTTTCTCTCTTCTTCCATCTTTTCTTCAATTTCAGCATGAAACACTTATGAATGAGGTTTGGTTGCTGAATGGCCATTAGTAAGGGCTTATATATGTTAGATATGGGCCCAACTTGGGCCCGATTTATTGTCCAATTTTGGGGCAAAACCTTTAAAATTAGCATTTTTAATTCACATTTTAAAAGGGGTACCTCACTGGTACAAGATACAAGACACAAGAAACAACCTAAAAAAATCTGAAATCACTTTAGGCTTTTCACTCAAGTGTATCACTCAGCCTTTTATCACTCATAGGATTTTTCTTGATTCCTCTCTTTCTGCCTTTTACCACTCAAGAAATTACAGAAAGATATACACAGAAAATGAAATACAAACTGTAAAAATTTGAAGGAGATTAATGCTTCAACAGCCTCTGTTGCTATAAGTTGAACCAGATTCACTTGACTCTGATTTCGTTCCCTCATTCTGGCAGAATGCTTCTTTTACTAGAAAGCATTGTCCAAGTTGATGAACTCTACTCAGAGAAAGCTTCTCAGAACAAAACTTCCAAACCCAGGTTCTCTCTCCTTCTTTTCAAAAAATTGAAAATATTTCTTTTGTATTTCTTTCCAAGTAGCTGAGCTACTCTCCTCTGAGTCAACTCCTCGAGTTATGTGCTACCAACTTAGCCTTTCACTATCTTCCATTAATCCCTAAATTAGGAATTTTGGAACAGACCTTTTTTTGCTTGACCAGATGCCTTAGATCAGCAAAGATAAAAGTTGGTCAATGATAAACCCAAATCCGAACTATTAATAATGTGCTTTGTCTCCAAGAAACTTTGTGAACCATTGATTTACAGCAGCAGAGATCAAAGACTTCTTTCTTCATTTATCCAAAAATGGTGTCGCAGAGAGTTGGAGAAGGAGTGAAGAAATTAACATGCATGCAAATGGAAATAAATCACCTTTATCTTCTGACTTAGCTTAATACGGTTTGGTTTTGGCAATTAGACATTTGCTTTTTGCTTAACCTTTCTCTCTCTTTCTTTTCTGGTGATTGGAGCAAGAAGAACGAAGCTCTCTTTCACTTTCTTTCTGAGTTTGTGACTGAAGCAAACATGTGAGGTGCTTTGGAAGGCTTCATCTTGATGGAGTTTTCATGGGCTTGGGTTTGAATAATTTCATTCAGCCCAGCTAGTTGCTTTGCATTATTCTTCTTTGGACTTTGAGTGTTAGGAAGCCTACCGAAGATTTTGTTTCTATTTTTATTTGTTTGGGCTGCTGCAACTTTTATTTAGGCCTGCATCACTTAAACAAATGCAATAAAAACTAATTAGGTGATTAACCTAATAAAATAATGTTTGTCATCATCAAGTAAATTTCTTAACTCAACACCTTAAATAAAAAATATATTTAAAAATATAATAAGAGTGTAAATAATCAAGGTTTTGAAAAATGATTTGAATCGACCAGTCGAACCGATCGAATCGTAAACCGCTGCCATACACGGTTCGGACAGAAGTCAAAACCGCCAAATTTAAAAACCGACAATAGACTGTTGAACCGACCGGAAACCGTTCGGTCGAACCGAACCATGACCCGGCCGGTTTTTGAAATGTGTTAAAAACGGCTGCGTTTTTTGTTGCTGAAAGTGAACCCTAACTCCTCTCTGGTCTCCAGTCTCCACTCTCCACTAACGGGCAGAAGCGGAACACGAAGCAGCACTCACCTAGACGGCTGGATCGAGCTTCCGGCGCAACATCCGTCCAGCCACCACCGCCGCCGTCGCAAATTCCGTGCAGCCAACGTCAACCAGCTCTGTTTGCACAGCCACTTCCTGTCGCGCTTCCAGCTGTGTTTGATATTCGAAAATCGGAACCACCGCCAGTGCCACTTTCCGTCGCGCAGATACTTCCCGCCGGCGCCAGCTCTGTTCCACACTTCCACCCCGTCAGCCACTATCTTGCCTCTTGCCAGCCACTGTCCCCGCCAGCTCTGATTTTTTCCAGGCTTCCAGCTTCTAACCCTAGGTATAAAATTTGTTCTTTGTGTTTTTTAATTTTTGAATCTGCTGTTTAATTTTTGAACCTTCCAGGCTGCTGTTTTAGTGTTTTTTATTTTTTGAATCTGCTGTTTTTGAATTTTTGTTGATAGATTTATTGATTTTAGGATTTACGGTGATTATTTGCTGCTGTTTTTTAATTTTTGTGCTCTGTTCATTTGCTTCCATATATTTTCTTTGATAGTATTTTCCCGATTATAAATTCTGGTTTTGAGTCAAAACTTTGCATTTGTTGTCTGTAGTTTGATTTGAGATCAAATTAGATCTGATCTGATCCTATTAAGTTCAAACTATTCTTGTGGATTTTTGGTGTAGAATTGTTGGTTACCTGTTTGAAGTGTGTATTTCTTGTGATTGGATCTGTTTTGAACTGGATTGTGATTTTATGCTGCATTAGGTGCTGATAGTTTATCTTGGGTGTACTTTTGGGATCATTTACTTGTTAATTATTGGACTTTCAGTTTGGTAAGGATCTTCTTGTACAAATTTGTTATCTTTCTTTAGGTTCCTTATAGGTTTATTTGTAACAAATTTATATAAATTTTGGATCATTTTGAATGTATTTGTTGGCGCAATTGTAAGAAATATACTGAAATTTCGGTTTCAATTTCAGTATCTCAAAGTCTTCTGGTTCTTTGAGTTTTTATACTATTGTACACAACCAAACTCATGATAAATTAGTCGTTTTTTTGCAGGTGCCAGTTTGTATTAGTTCTATTGAAGAATTTGCTTGTTTTCTTGTTGAATAAGAAATAAATTTTTTCTTTCTGTTTTTCTGCATTTGTATGTCAGAATCTTGCCGCGAGAGAAGTACGAATGGTTCCTTGATCTTCAGCGAAATGGAACTGCGAAGAACTCTGGTTTCACTCTGCGGTTCGACCTTATGGTCCTCTTCATAACTGGTCTTACCAATGTTAGGGATGTTATCCCTTTCCCAAGAAGCTATGGCATAGCCAACAACTAACTAACTATGGATACAAGAGAAGTATGATACTCTGGGTGTGTGTAGCATATCAGTTTGAATGTAAGTCCTACTGTCGACAACATTCATATTTTAAATGCTATAAGATTAGATTAGAACATTCAACCAAGCACTATCTTAATTTCACTTGTTATTATTTAATTCTGAGTTTGTATTTTGATAAGATCATATGATTTTGGTTAATGACATTTCATGTATAATTTTAAATTTAGAAGATATTTTAATATTTATATTAGATTATAATTATATTTTAGGATGTTTATTTGTAATTTGTTTATTATTCTATTCTAAAACAATTTTTTCGGTTGAATCATGATTGAACCGGTTGGACCATTAAACCAATAAACCAGTAACTAAAACGTTTCGATGATCGGTTCGGTTTTCAAAACCTTGTAAATAATAGCATTAACTCTTTTCCCTGCTATAATTTATATATAAATAGTTTTTGTAAGATTTTGGTGATAAATCATTGATGTCTTACGCCTTTAGATTTTATGAGAAAATATTAATATGATAATAGCCAAGAGGGTGTGACGAACTGATGATAACCCAAATTTTATTTGAGATAATATGATGACTCTATCGCTAGTAACAAAGAACAGTCCAAAATTTAAATAATCTAGCATAAAATTGAAGGCTCTATTAATTTTTCGTTTATTTGACATTTTTCCAAAACTACCCCTATCTATATTCAAACTTTATTTTTCTAGGTTAAACCAATCACCCTCTAATTGAAAAGGGGCAATAATCACTCAAAAGAACAAATATTACACCAATAAATATTATATACCATAGATTGTCAAAGCAAAAATGTCATTTATATAATAAAATCAGTTATTATAAATTTATATATAAATATATGTATTATTTAATTTATTTTTAATATATATTTTATACTCTAATATATAATTTATTAGTAACTAATTTTAATTTGCATCTAACATGATTGTTGTCAAACATTTTGCCGAATTTATATGTATTACCTTGCATCACTTGATTGGAAAGGTCAATAACCGCTGTTACATGTATCGGGCTATCAAGTGCTTTCACATGTGTTAAAAAACATAATAAAAAGAGCAAAAATACATATATACAAAAAAACTACTACATGAGTATATTTATGTATAAATATATGCGTTATTTAACTCATCATTTTTAATTTATATTTTATATCTTAATATATATTGTATGTAGATGTCTAAAAGTATATGGGAAATGGTAGGTTGAGACATCACATTCTTGTAGAGGCAACACGAGCTTATACATGGGGCGAAATTTCACCTATTTGTAATTTTGTATTGTGTGTGTCTGCGATTATGAATAGCCTAAACAAATTACATTGGGCTAGTTCAAGTGGTTCAACATTAAAGAAGTATACATAGTCTAGAGTATCCTTCGAAGAAACATCAGATATTGTAACTGTTGTCTATAAACATGGTTTTACATTTCCGCAGCAAAGGATTTGCCACATCCACAAGTTTGTGTCGCATTAGGATTCTTGAAAGAGAAACCTCCCCCAATCAAGGCATCACTATAATCCAACTGCATGCCAAATATGAAGAGTAGGCTCTTAGGATCGCAAACTGCAAATACAGATGGAGAAGCCAAAAATGTCAAGTGGTGACTTATATACAACCGTGTGGATGTAGTTCATTTCAATCTTCATTACAGTAAGAAAGTAATAATATTCTAATTTCTAAGTAATGAAAAGTACATTTGTTCAAAAGAGTAAATAAATAAAGAAATGCAGTGCTAACTGCTGTTTGAAATGAGCTGACAAAATTCTAGCAAACAAAGCTTAAATAGAAGTTCATGTTAAACACCAAGATTTTAATCCAGTCTAAGATTAAAATTCATGCCTACCGGAGCAACATAGAGCTAGCAGATAATTACCTGCAATCCTTCAAAATAATAATAATAGAAAATAATTACAACTAGCCAATACATGTTGCACAAAAAAATGGCCATAAACTGCTCCATAGACAGCATCATATATCGGGATTTTCACAAATTCTTAACTCATTAAGAATTCATAGCAATTGCCTAAACCCTAAACCCACATAGATCATATTATGCTGGTCAAACAGCTCAATTAGGAGATTATAAACACAAACATTAATAAGAACTAGAAGATGAAATCATACCAATTACAAAACCATTGTACTCAATGATGGAGTCATCTGGCCTTGTATTAGCCTTGTCCTCAAAATCCATAGTGTACGACATACCGGAGCACCCACCCTGTTTGACACCTATTCTTAAACATAACTCCTCATTTCGCTCAGACCTCATCTTATTCAAGTGCTTCAGTGCATTATCCGTAAGTGATATTGCAGGTGCCACAGCCCCAGATGCAGGTGCAGCTGAAAGATTTTCAAAAGGGGTTTGAGAATGAAAGTAAAAGATTGGATTAGGACAACACGTAGACATCGAGAAAAGGTGTAACACACATGCCACTGCATACAAAATTCAAAGTACATGACAACAGCAGAAAAACTTAAGCTTATTCAAGGAGTGAGTTGGAGGAACACAAAGTACTTGCAAAAAGCAAACGCATCGGATAACTCATATAGTCCATTATCCATCACCTAAATCTATTATATGCATATTATTTCTATGGTTTTATTATTTGGATTTAACTCTGATTCACTGACTCTGATGCCAATTCTGTGATCAAAGCTGTTAAGTATTGATTAATTACTTTGTGATGACAAACATATTTGATTATTTTCTATTATAACTAACTATTATGATGAGCAATGTAGGAATCAATTAAGGATGACCAATCAAGCAAGCTAGAATTGTGCAAAACAGCAATATTAATGAGAATATCATTAAGATGATATCAAACCTAATTTGGAAAAATGTTGCACCATCAAAACAGCAAGTGATACGCTCCAAGAATCAAATTCATGAGTGATTGGATAACTGCTGCATATTATAATCAAACTAAACAAGAAAAGGATTCTCATTCAAAGCCAACGGCTAAGTGCATTGATGTGTGCAACAACTAGTTGATGAAAAAGGAAATTATTCCAATATTGAAGAAGAGATTTCAGCTGTATAAAAAAATTTCATCCAAAAGAGAAGACAGCCATTCGAGCTTAAGTCAGAATATATACACAACCTTGTTTCCTTGTTATTTGAGTGTGTTCTTATTTTTCTTTTGTCTAGATTCAAGCTTATTTTGCGAAATACAAAAGGCAAAGAGACTAGTGCATACAAAAGCCATTTAATCTTTATTTGAGTGTTTTGATTTTCGAAAATGTGTTAGGTTACAATGCATTTGATTCCCCTTAACTAAGTCAGGTTAGCACCTAGGTGATTTACTAAGTTTGAAATAGTTTAGAATTGGTGTTTATAATCATTATTAATTATAGTGAAAATTATATCATTGTTGTGACGTAGGTCATATTGCACTTCGTGACCAAACCAGAATATTCGGTGGTGTTAATCTTCTTCTTTCTTAAAACTCTGCAACTTCCATTTTTGTTTTGTTCTGGCTGCAGAAGGAGACAAAAACAAAAATAATCTCCAGTTTTAGTGTACTGCACAATCTATTTTCCTAAGCATTAAAAATGGTTCATTGATTCAATCCCTTCTCAACTCACTTGAAACCTTCAAAAAGTCAAAATAATACACGACGGAACCGAAATCAGTAAACCCTAACATGAATTTTGCAACAGGTAAAAAGGCAGTACCGCATAATCCAGCAACAATTATGATATTGCTAATCTCGATCTATTTTTGTTATTAATTAACATAATAATAGTTAACGCCAGCTACACAAATAAGCGAGCACTAACAAACAAGAACATCATAAGAAGAGAATAGCACACCGCGAAAATTAAAGCATACCAGAAACTGGGGCTGAAACTGATCGAATTGAAAGCGGCCTTGTTCGATTGAGATTTGACTGTGGAAATCGGAAAGAGAGTGAAGTTTGAGATTGAGTATGACTTTGAGGAACAGAGAGAAGGCGAATAAATTGGGGAGAGGGCGTGGTAGTTGCAGAGAACGCCATTGGAAAAACCGCAAACACCAACTTCCGTTTTCTACCTCCCAATTTTCAATGCTTATGTTGCGTGTACAACATTTCTCTCTTTTTATTTTTATGGTGTTTGTTTTTAGTAGGATGAGAAATTTATACGTATCCATAATCCATATGTTACAAATATAGACAAATAATAACATATCAATATTTTTATTAAAATATCTTTATAATTTAATAAAAATAAAAAAAATTATTTAATTTTTAAAAGATTTAAATATTTTTTTATGTTAGACAAAAATAATTCTTTTAAATTAATCAAATAGTTTAATTTTATAATTTTAAATTTTAAATAATTTAAACAACAAAAACACATTTAATTATTTATTTATATTCAAAAAAATTATTTCAATGTTTTTGACAATTTTCTCTGAAGCTAATTAATCATTTATACTCAATTAAGAGGTTGCGGGTTCGAGTCTCCTATCTTTAGTAAAAAAAAAAATCAATCATTTATACCAAATAAAATAAACAAATTTAAAATATATTAATTAAACATTCTCTTCTCTGTCCTGTTAATAGTCATTTTCTCAGTCTCTTCTCTTTCACACTCGTCTCTCTTTCTAGAATTTTCTTTAACAGACTCTTTTTATTCTCTTTCTTCTCTTCTTTTCGGTAAAGAAGACGAAGAAGCTCTCTTCTTTTTTCCACGGCATCCTGCCAAGATCACTGCAACATTTGTCGTGCGCCTCACTCAGTCGAAGAGAACGTCACGTCAGAGAGCAATCGCCATCTTCCTTATTCCAAAAAGTATTGCCATCTTTTTCGTTCTTCATCACCGTTATTAGCCTTTCTCTATAACTCCTCTTCTTCGTTCCCATTAGATCATGTCACTCATTTTAAATAAGTTGCATTATAAATTTTTTATTTTTTTTTTACAAAAAAATTTATTAAACAATACCTTTAATTATTTGAATTATTATGAATCATTAAGCATTTTAATTATAAAGTAATGGTTAAATGCAATTAATATAATAATAATAATAATAATAATAATAATAATAATAATAATAATTTTCAATTATAAATATTTAAATTACGTATTCTAATGGTCAACTTATATCTATAACAATATATAATGCCAAAATATGGGGTTTGGTGTCCAATTTTCTACTCCCTATTTTAACCCTACTAATATAATTCAAAAATATTTTACCGTTACTTATTTTTTTATCATATTTCACTAACAGTTACAAAAATTCACACATAACTTCTATTCAATTCTTTACTGCCACAATCTCTCTTTTTTTATTTTTTTTATTTTTTTGTGGCCATATATGAAATGAAAAAAAATAATAATTAGAAACTAACGAGTGTTTAACGAGTAGTGATAAATAATTTTTTTATAGACCTTATTATATTCTGAGGTATTCATTTAAATTATATTTTGTTTAATTTTATGTTAGTCTTTGTTTGTACTTTGTATAGTGTTGTTTTGAGTATGTTCAACAATTTAGCCTCACTCTAATTATTCTATTAGAATTTTGTTTGTAATCATAAAATATATATATATATATATATATATATATATATATATATTTTTTTAATTTCATATATTCTACTGTTTCTTTTTTGATCTCTTAATACACTTTGTTATATTTTTCTTGCTACTATTATTTTTTTACCTTTAACACCATCGATTTCATCACATCCATCGTTACAAATTTCATTTAGTTTTACTGCAGATACTACATTCACGTATAACTTCCACCTATATTTTTTTCTCTTTAATTTACTTACCCAATTAATATTTTCATCATTCTTTTACCTTTTTAATTTGTCTCCAATATTTCACGTACAAAGGTAGTGTTCTATCTTTTTCTCTTACCAAAGAAGAACTATTTTTTTTCATCTCAGATGTATTCTTTATTTTTTTAAATATGTTTGTCCTATCAATGATGAATTAAAAAAGTCTAATATTTTGTTAAATTAATTTTTTTTAAATTACTTCATATGGGATAATATTATTTTTTTAATTTTTAAATTATTAATTATACAGAATATTATATTTAAAATTTGAGTGCATGAATATTTATTTTTAAATTAAACTAAAATAAATGAATTATATTACAAAAATATAATTTATTTTAATTTCTATAATATCATTTATTTGACATATGTCACTGGTTATTTGATTAACGTATAAAAGATGTAACATATAAATACTTAGTGATAATTAATTATGGTAGGTGAAGAGAAGGTGGAAGGAGAAGAAAAAAATTAGAAAGAACAAAATAATATAATGAGTATATACCCATTTTGGTCCTCAAAGAATTTTAAACCAGACATTTTAGTCCAACAAAAATTAATTACTCGATTGGTCCCTAACAATTAATTCCATCAGTCACTTAGGTCCTTGGCTCCGTCAACTCTAACGGAAGACAAAATGGACCCTAAAAACTCTAACATGGAACAATCCTGACAACTCTAACAAGGGACAAAATGATCCCTAACCCCTTTATTCGAAAACGACACTGTTCTTCCCCAATTTTTATCATATCTCGCATAACCCTAACATTCATACTCTCCTTCTTCACCTCCACAATCTTCTTTTCCATCTTTTCCTTCCTCCTCTTTAGCTCCAAGATTAAGGCATGGTGTAATTGTCACATGTGTCGCACCTACCTCAACATGTCATGGACCACACACTTCCTAAATCTTTGTGACTGGTACATCCACCTCCTCTGCACTTCACCCACCAAAAGCATCCACTTCCACGTCTTTGATAACAGCACCTCCAACTCCGACAACGTCCACGACATCCTCAAGACCAAGTTCTACAACTACTCCAAGGGCACGCCTTTCTCCACTCTCCGGCAAGCAATATAGATTGTTGGACATTAGGACATCATGAGAAGATTCTCCTTCGACATCATATGCAAATTCTCATTTGAAATAGACACTGAGTGTTTCATTCCTTCTTTCCCAGAGTCCAAGTTGGCAGACAGCTTCGACCTCGCATCCAAGCTATTACAATGAGCAATGTCACCGCTGCCGCTCATATGGAAACTGAAGCGATTACTGAACATTGATTCGAAAAAGAAGCTGAAGAAAACGATCGGAGTGGTGGACAATGTGGTCATGGAGATGTTAGAACAGAGGAGGAGGGAGATGGCAACGACGACGATGAGTCTTAACAAATCAGACTTGCTATCTATATTCATGGGATCCATCGAAGATGACAACTAGTTGAGAGACATAGGCATTAGTTTCCTGAGTATAAATTGGTTGAGAATAAGTTGAGGATTTTTTTTCTTGTGAACATTAAATTTATAGAGTGTGCATTGTGCAGTTTGAAGTTACAGTGTTAGACTATTAGTGTTATACGAGATATGATGAAAATTGAGAGAGAACAGTTTCATTTCCGAACAGAGGAGATCAGGGACCATTTTGTCCCCTGTTAGAGTTGTCAAGGACTATTTTGTCTTCCGTTAGAATTAACGGAGTAAAGGACCTAAGTGACTGACAAAGTTAATTGTTAAGGACCAATCGAGTAATTAATTTTAGTTGAGGACTAAAGTGTCTAGTCTAAAATTCTTTGAGGACCAAAATGGGTATATACTCTAATATAATAATGGCGACTAGACAATGACAGGTATGTGTATAGAGTATAATAATAACAAGAGAAAGAATAATGTTTGATATAGTAAGGGGATATAATAAAAGTTATAAATTAATAATTTTGAAAAATAATAAAATTAAAGAAAATTTAAAAAATTAAATATAAAATTAAAAAAGAAAAATAAAATATTTTTTATCAATTGAAATTATACATGAAGATAAAGAGTCCTTTGAATATAAATTTTTATTTCGACTTCAAATTAAATACTATTAAAAATAAATAATTAAACTTAATAACATTTATAAATAGTTAATTTGTAAATAATGTTTCTAAATTTTTATTTTAATTTTTTTATGCATAATAACAACATAATAAATTTGTTTAATATCTTATTTAATTTAAATTTATAAATTTTATACATTCTAAAAGTTAATTTGATAATTTGGGTAAAAAATTTAAATGCTTTATGTCTTACTTTTTATTAGCGAAACTTCAACAACAACTCATAAAAGTTAACAGAATAGATAGTTATAAATCAAAGTGATAGACAAGATTAAAAGTTGCGAACTTGCGATAATAATACTTGGTAATAATTAATTACGGACGGTCGGGTGAAGAGAAAATGGAAAGAGAAGGAAAAAACGAGACAGGAGAACAAGGTAATATAATCTATAACAATATATAATGCGAATACCTCAAGTTTGGTGTCCAATTTTCTTTCCTATTTTAACCCTGCTAAGTGCCAACATAATCCAAAACTAACTTTACAGTTATGTATTTCACTACCAGTTACAAAAAAAATTCACACGTAACTTCTTTCTCAATTCTCCACTTAAATAATCTATTTTTTTTATCATTTCTTTAATTTTCTTTACTTCTCTTACTCAACTCTAATATTTTTACCTTTTGAATAACTCTTTAGACAACTTCCTAAAATAGACTATGACTATGATAAATGTTGGTTTTAGAAGCATGTACGAAAAGAATAAAAGAATAATTTATGACGAAAGAAGTGTTCAATTATCATCAATAGTAGTGATAAGTAATTTTTGATAAATTTTATTATATTTTGTGATATTCATTTAAATTATATTTTATTTAGTTTTATCTTAGTTTTAGGTTGTACCGTTTTGTTCTGAGTACAATGTACTCTGTAGCTTCACTCTAATTATTTTATTAGAGTTTTTGTTGTAGTTTCTTAAAAAAAATTTATCATTTTTGTATTTCTTTTGATATTTTTCTTCTCCTTTCTTTAACATTTTCAATTGAATTGTCTCCATCCTCCTCCTTTGTCTTCCTCCACTACGGTTACAATTTTTTTTTTCAATTTACTTACTCAATCTATATTTTTAATATATTTTTTTTATTTTTTTAATTTGTTACCAATTTTTCACGTAGATAAATAGCGTTATGTCTTTTTCTCTCATTAATTTGATTTGACAAAAAAAATAGTTTCTTTACATTTTACATGTACATTTTATTTATGTTTTTGACATGTTTGTATTTAACTATCTGTCAACGATGGGATGAAAAAATTTTATAAATATTTTTTACATATTTTTCTTTTTAAATTGCTTTTAATGGGATAATTTTTTTTTTATTTTCTAAAATACTTGATTACTTAGAATATTGTATTTAAAATTTGAGTATATAAATATTTTTAAATTAAACTAAAATAAATAAATTATATTACAAAAAAGTTTATTAATTTTGTCTTTTACAATATTATTTATTTGGCATATTCGCTTATTTATTTAATTGGTATATAATGCATGCAAGAAAATCACACCTATCAAGTATTTCTTAAAATATTAGTATACTAATTTTCTATATAATTAATTATTTAGAGTACTAGATTTGATATTTAATTATGTATAGTATTGTATTTATCATATGGAGAATAATAGTAAGAAAGAATAGTGTTTAATATAGTAAGGGATATAATAAAAATATAAATTAATAATTTTAAAAAAATAATAAAATTAAATATAATTTAAAAAATTAAATATAAAATAAAAAAATAAAATATTTTTTAACAATTGAAATTATGCATGAAGATAGAGAGTGCTTTGAATATAAATTTTTATTTCGGCTTCAAATTAAATACTAATTAAAAATAAATAATTAAACTTAATAACGTTTAAAAATAGTTAATTTGTAAATAATGTTTTTAAATTTTTATTTTAATTTTGTTACACATAATTTTTAATTGAATAATCTTGAAGGGTTTATATATTTATTTTTATGGTCAGTAAATCTGGCCCTTTTTAAAACTAAAGAAGTTATTGATAAGAAGATATATGATGAATTATGAAAGATTTTTTTTATATACACAATTTTTATACTCTCCTATTTTATTTATTAATTATTCTTATATTTTGATATTTAAAAACGAAAAAAGTAAGCATTCTCATTTATTCTATTTTTTCACTATTTATAAAAAAATGAAGACCTCTTCGTATTTAGATTCATATTTTGGCCTACCATTTAAAAAAGAAGACAAATATGAGTATCTATGACATTTAAGTAAAAATTATCTTCTGTAAATAACTAACATGTATTTTGGTTTATATATACTCTTTTTGAATCAGAATAATGTTATTATTATTATTTTTTAATTATATTTTGGTTTATAGTAATTTTAATTTTAATAAATATAATATAAATAAAGCCACATCAACATTAAAATAAAAAAATACTTATCTAATAAATTTGAAGAGTAAATGCTATATTAACAAAAAAATAAAATTAATTTCTTAAAAATAATAGAAAAGCGGCTGAACTGTTGAGCCGCTAGTATATATAATCAACAACACTCTTATTACTATTACAGTACTATTTTATCTATCTCATCATTTCTCACACAAATTGTCGAAAATCTCTTTAACCACTTTTAATTTTAGCACAAGATCAAAATTACAGTATAGAGCATCATTCAATATATAGGCCAATATTTGTATTTTCTTTATAAGTTTGTTATATGTAAAAAATAATAAAATACAATAATACTAAGAAAATAGCTTAAAAAATGACATATGACAAACTTTGTTGTCATATAATGGTGTAAAAGAATACAATTTATAAATTAAAATATTTACTAAAGTAAATACTTCCATATATATAAAATATAGATTGTTAAATCAATTTTTATTAGGTTTAATCATTATGTCGGTTCATGTAGTTTTACTAAATTTTTAATTAGGTCCTTATACTTTTTTTTATTTTTCGATTGAGCATCTATACTATATCAGATTTTGTAACTAAGTCCTTGTCATGACAAAAACGTTAGAATTAACAGAATATTTCATTAAATAAAACAAATATGCCTAACACTTGACTGAATTTGACTGAATATTTTCTATAGTTTAATAGAATATTCCGTTAATTCTAATTTTTTGTCACGGTAGAGACTTAGTTACAAAATCTGATATGATATAGGACCCAATTGAAAAGAAAATAAAAATATAGGAACCTAATTAAAAATTCGATAAAATTATAGAAACCAGTAAAATAATTAAATTTTTTTATTATAATTATTATCATAAAATTTATTATGATACAATTTTTTGTTTTAAGAGTTAATTATAAAATAAAAATGTATCTATTTAAAAATTATGAATAAAAAATTTATAAAATTAACTTTTACACATTGCGCAGGTCTAAATCTCGTTGTTGTTGTTATTATTATTATTATTATTATTATTATTATTATTATTATTATTATTATTATTATTATTATTATTATTATTATTATTATTATTATATAAAAATTAATACTAATTTTTTATATAATGAATTTAAACCACATTATTCTCTGTAATAATGTCATGTCAGTGATTCTAAATACATGACAATAGATGGTAATCATCTAATCTTTTTTAAGTAAAATAAAAAAAAATTATAATTTTAACTTTCTTAATCAATTAAATTTATTAGGACAAATAACGTAAAGAAATAAAATGAAAATCAAATTTACATAAATTTCTAAACCAATAAATATTACGTGGGTAGCGTATTTTAATGTAAATTGAATTCGCTTAAATCGATTTAGGTCTTCATAGGTAAATCGAATTGAATACATTCGATTTAGGATTTGCATAGTAAATTAAATTAACATCATTCGATTTAGGGTCGACGGCAGTAAATCGACCTTATTAGACTCGATTTACTTGGGATGATAAGTGCACTAAGATAAATCAAATGAGATGAATTCGATTTACACAAGAAACAAGACCATAGGGTAAATCGACTCTACTAAATTCGATTTACCATTTACAAACAACCTTATTAAATCGAATTAATTTAATTTGATTTAAATTACACGTCCAACCTATATAAATACCAACATCATAATGTTGAATCCTCATTAGAGTGACACTCAATATGGCTACGGATGATAGCTTTCTAGTTCTTGTGTACTACAAATGTACGATTAAAAAAAATATCGAAAATTAAATTTTTTTATAAAGATCCGTTGAGCGTCTTTATTAGACCTTCTATGAGCCTGGTTGATTTTTATAATACCGTACTATAGAAATTGGGTCTACATGGAATGAAACGAATCGAGAAGTTATATTATCGAATTCTGATTTCTGTTGTTCGGGATGAGGTAAACTCCGACTCGTTTATAATAGACAGTGACGAGGATTTACAAGTTTTATTTCACTGTTATCGGCAGTTTCCGGAGGTGTCCTGAACTATTGGCGAAGCTTGTGGATGTGGTCTCTAACTTAAAAGGATCGAACCGGTATCATCAATCAGTACCTATGGTAGCAGTCTTCAGTTTAACCTCTGTTGTTGCGTCTTTATCTATACCTGTAATTGCATCTGCGAAAAATACGGTGACATCTCCATCTTTTGCAGCTGATCTACACTGCGACGAAATTACAGAACAAAATGCTAACATGAATACTCCTGCTATGATTTCAATTTCTGGGGCGGTTGGAGAATCGGATGTGGTGGAAGATGTAAGACCCGGTTAATTAACGGCTAATTAACCCATAAATGAAAATTTATTCTAGAAAGCCAAAAATGTTATTTTTATGTCTAAATGTGATAGAGGAGATTGAGACGAAAATTTCGGTACCAATTTTATAGAAAACGGACCAAGATTGGACCGAACGGGTCAAACCGGGCCGACCGAACCCAAAGTGGACCCTTGGCCCAACATAACTAAACCAAAACCCTAGTTTTCAGCATTCTCTCTCCTCATTAAACACACACACACACGCTGAAATGGAGTGAGGGAGGAGAAGAACACTCTCTCAAGTTCTCTCCCTTGGTTGATCTTCAAACCACCATAACTTTTGATCTAGAGCTCCGATTGCCGCTCTGTTTGCGGCCACGTGTTCACCGCGGAGAGCCCTACAAAAGCCATACAATCAATCTTGAGGTAAGCCATGTTTTACTGCTCGAAATTCCAGCCCTTGATTTCGAGTTTCATGAGCAAAAATATTGAGATTTTGGATTCTTTGATGTTATAGGACTCAACTCTCTTGAAGGAGAAGGTTAATCTTGTCTCCTTGGACCTTGGGTGTGGTAAGATTCTCAACCCTAGTGTAATTTATTGTCCTATGATGTTTGGGTATTGAGATGTTGTGTATGGGTATGATGATTGTGGCTTAGGTTGTGTATATGTGAATATTAGAGCTTGATTGGTGATTTTGGAAAGCTTGGAAGAGGGTTTTGTGTGATAAAATCTGTCCTTGGAGGTGTTAATACCTTGAGAGCTTGTGGACAAGTGGTTTGGAAGTGCTCCGGTTGAGCGTGGGAAATCGGCTAAGGTATGGTTTCGGTTTCCCGTATCTAATATGTAATGTGGTAGGAAATACTTAGGCTAGAGGCCCTAAGATAGGCATTGAATTGTTGGTGTTGTTGAATGGTTAAAATATATGATGTGTTCATATATGTGATTATGAATATTGATGCCTTGATTGTGTGATATATGAGAAATGCATGTTGTGATATATGCTTGATGGATGATTGAGGTTGAATTGATGGGTGGTACCATGTTGATGGTGAGTATGATGTCGATCATGTATAATGATGGTTGATTAGAAATGGTATTATTGGAAATTGGGATGAGGAAGGATGTATGACATGATATTGTGTTTGTCCTTTAGCCATTTGATTGAGAAGTGTTAAAATGGTTGGATGTGGTTTTGGGAATTTTGGGTAAAATGTCAATGTATGAGTTGAGGATGGCTTGATGTTGATTTGGTACATTTTGATTGATTTCAAAGAAAAGGGATGAAATTGGCATGTTTTGATTGATTTTGAAAAGAGTTGAAAGTGGCTTGTTTTGAAAATGGCACTTTATGGTTTTGTATGAAAACATGGTTTTTGGGCATACTTTGACGGGGCATAACTTGGACTACGGATCTCTGATTTGATCCAAATCTGTTTAGAAATAAAATTGGATCCGGGATGTCCATGCCGTTCGAAAAACGGGTGAAAAATGATTTAAAATTAGGAAGTTATGTCCGTCGGAAGATTGGGGGTTGAGTCTGTGAATTCTGCAGCTTTTAACTTAGAAAATTTTTAGCAGAATGACCCCCCGCGCGTAGGTGCACTTGGCGCGTATGCGCCATTCTTTGAGAAAGCACCATCCACGCGTGCGCATGGTGTGCGCGGGCGCGTCGATGCGTTGCGCCATATGCCCAGCTATTTTCCAGAGAGTTGTGCCAGAGTTGTGCCAGTTTTGTGCCTGGGCGCAAGAGCACCCACGCGTACGCATGGCTGACGCTTGCGCGCTGTTTGGATATTTTTCAACCCGCGCGTTCGCGCGTATGACGCTTGCGCGTCGATAAGTTTTAAGGCCATCCACGCGTGCGCGTGGAGTGCGCGTACGCGTGGCCCTGTTTTCATCCCAAAGTTGATTTTTGAGTTTTAAAAGCCAAATTCCATACTTCTAAGCCTCCGATCTCACCACTTATGTCTTGAATCATTATGATATGACTAGCATGAGGAAAATGGCTAGTGAATATGGTAACTTGCGAGTGAAGCAAGGGAATAATGATTGATCATTGAGGATCAAAGATGATTATGTGAGATGCGGAGGATGGCGGTGGAAGTGCTTGTTATGCCATGGGCCGAAAGGCCGTAATTGTTAATGAATTGGCTGGTTATGGATTTAACTGTGAGCTGGATGGCTAGATTATTGCCGTGTTACGGCGGAGTCATGTTTATGGCTAAGTATAAATGCATATATGCTGTTGAATGAATTGTGAATGTTTGCACTTCCACCATCGGAGATGAGGGTTTTCCTGGGTAGTAGCAGTGGCTAGCCACCACGTGCTCCAGGTTGAGACTCGAAGCTCTGTTGACCCTATGTCGTAAGTGTGGTCGGGCACTGTGAAAGTCCCAGATGAGCTCGCCCCCGTAAATATTCACCAGTGAGGGTGATGGATATGGATCATGATTATGATCAAGTTTATGACGAGTATAACTCGAGTTGGGGATGCGCGACAGAGGGACAGTCCAATGGTTAGCTACCAGGACTTGTCGGGTTGGCTCTATAACCGACAGATGATATCATCAGCCACTAGGGACAGGCATTCATCATATGCATACTATATGAATTGTTTGTGATTGCCTATTTGACTACATATTACTTGCTAATTGTCTAAATGCCTTATCTGTTCCTATTTATAAATCTCTTGTCTGATATAACTGTGTTTGCTATATTATACTCCTGCTGGAGGTTGGGAGGTCTGAAGGAATTGGAAAGGGAAGTATTAGTTAGACTGAAGAATCTTTAGTCAGTTGCCACTTATGGTTTAGCTTGTTTATAAGCTTTGATATTATCTGGAGGAAGTCCTAGGATTGCCTTCGGCTTTCCTCTTTTATTATGTATTATATATGTGGAAGCTGTTACCGTACTGGGGACCTCTGGTTCTCACCCATGCGGATTTTGTGGTTTTCAGATGCAGGACACGAGGTTTCTCGTTGAGGCATGCTGGAAACTTCCGGATTAGCGAAGATCCTTTGTTCTCAGGACTCTGTTTTGGTTTATATATCTTGTTTAGATACTTTTATCTCCATTAAATAATACAAACTGTGATGACTCCTCTTATAGGAGATTTTGGAGAATAGGTTTCTGTATTTGTGTCCCTTTGGGTTTTCTTTGGGGTTTTCCTTATTTATTTATATGTATATATTACTATGCTCGGACCGGTTATCTTCGCAACCGGATTTTGAGTCTTGATATTCCCGTTTTCGACACTCTTTGTATGTATATGATCTCACGTTAGCTTACCCTTTGCTCGTTACGTTATCGATCGGAATGTTGCGCTTTCGAGTTACGGTTTTTGTTTACCCCTTTTTCTACAAAGGCTCCTAGTTATAATCAATTATTCATACTACTATACGTACTAAATTTTTGTTTTAGAGGTCGTAATAGCTTGCCATCTCTGAATTATGACTTAAGCATAAGACTCTGTATGGTAGGGTGTTACAGAAGATGTCCTAAGGAATGATGATGATGTAGAGCCTGCCATGATTGTTAATGACTGTGATGATAATATAGAGAGGAGTATTCTTGTCGAACCCGATAGAACATCAAACTTAAAAATTCAATAGTACTCATCGTATTTCTTAACTCTAAACTTAGATGCGATGAGACAGAAGTTACTGAATGTACAATCCGATTTTGGCACGAGAGATTCACAATAATGCCACCATATTAAAAAAATTCAGCCTATAACTTATCGGTGTTCATTTTGCTACTCCTGTTATTTATTAATTTATTTATTTATTTGGCCATATACTGCTATGATTTATAAGTGTTAGCCTAAATTTTTTTTACGGAAAAGCTCTGCATACAAGCCATTAGGGCTTGTATACTTTACAAGTTCATTAAGCAATAAAACAAAAAAATGCGCTGCTACACATACGTTGTATACACGCGCTATATAAGATCCCGCGTATATCTAACTACCAAATTTAAAAGATTTGTTTCCTTCTTCGTTTTCGTTATTTGGAGATTTGCTTGTTCTTCTTCTCGCGCGTCTTCCCTCCTTCTTCTCCATCGTTCCTTTCCTCTCATTTTCTCACTGGTATGTTCTTCGTTTACGTTACTTTCCTCTCTCTGTGCAACTCGAGCTTCGTTTTCTATTTTGATTTGTTGTTTTCTGAAATCAAAGTTTGAACTCATTTTGAAGATAATGGATCATTCAACCTCAGATTGTCAGCTGAATCCAGGCGAAGTGGATTATGAATTTGAATCTAACGAAGTTCCTGAGGTTTGATTTACATAGGATTAGTATGAATTTTCTTGCAGTAATTTGTATAGCATTGTGTAGTTGAAAAATTGTTGAACATCGACTGTGAAACTAACACGTTAACATGAATCTGTCGATTCAATGTATTAGTTTTGATTGATTATCTGGAATTTATAGCAGACGCTCGGGTGTAGATCAGGTCTTTTTTGGGTGTATTTTTGCTAGAAGTGTGGGTGTATTTACACTTTACTGGTTTTTTGTTATTTTAATTGAGTTATTGTTATTCAAGTGTATTATATCAGACATGATTGGGTGTGTTTTTAGTTTTTGACATGGTGTATTCTGCAGCATGTGTATTTACAATTTATGGCTTTATTGTCATTTTAGTTGAGATGTTGCGGTTCGGGTATATCATATTAGACATGATTGGGTGTATTTGAATCATATCTATGGGTGTATTTGAATCATATCTATGGGTGTATTTACAGTTTTTGACATGGTGTAATGTGCAGCCTCTCTCGGTTGTTGATGACGAGCTTGTTCCGAAGGTTGGAATGACATTTACCACCCTTGAAGATGCTGGAAAATTTTACATGAACTACGCCAAGGCTGCAGGTTTCTCTACAAGAGTTCGGTGCACAAATAGGAAGGGAAACGAGATTAAGAATCAACTGATTACATGTAGCAGAGAGGAAAAATGGAAATCTAAAATATCTCCGACTGAGAAGACCAATCCAACAGTCGGTCTAAACTGTCCTGCAAGAATTTATATACACACATTGAAGGATGTCGGTGCTTGGATCATTTCAAAGGTTGTGCTGGATCATTCACACCCCTACTGTCCAAGTAAAGCAGAGATGCTCAAACAGCACAGGGAACTAAGCATGTCCATTCGTCGTACAATAGAGAATAACGAGGAGGCCGGTATCAGATCAAGCAAAACCTACCAATCATTTGTTGCGGCTGCCGGGGGTCACCGCGAGTTAAATTTTATCGAAAAGGACGTGATGAATTACATTACCAAGGAAGTGCGGAATGTTTCCGAATAAGAAGATGCAAAGGAATTCGGGAAATATTTGTTAAGAATGAAAGAGAAGAATCAGAATTTCTTTTTTGAGCTCGAACTCGAGGAGGATCAATCTATTAAGCTGGCTTTTTGGGCCGATGCAAGAAGCAGAGCTGCCTTTGAGTATTTTGGAGACGTCATTTCATTCGACACCACCTACAATACAAACTGCCCCTGTTTATGATGCTAAATTAATGTATTTTTACGAATTCGCAGTAGAGGTGTATATTGGCTGTTTCTTTGGGTGTATACGAAGAATCTGTTGGAGTGTATTTAATGATTTTGCATTCTGCACTATGGTAATTTGTTTCAGGTATAATTTGGTCTGTGGTTCTTTTGTCGGGGTGAATCACCACGGTCAGTCAACACTTCTCGGATGCTCTTTGATGAAGAACGAAGAAATTGAATCATTCAAATGATTATTTCAATGCTGGCTTCGTTGCATGGGAGGAAACGCTCCGAAAGGGTTTCTCACCAATCAGTGCGCATCAATGAAAAGGGCTTTAGAGGCCTGTATGCCAACAACAATTCACCGTTGGTGTATTTGGCACATCATGAAGAAGATTCCAAGCAAATTAAACGGGTACAAGGGACATGCCGATATTGAACAAGAAATGAGCCAAGTTGTTTGGAACTCTTATAGCAAAGACTCATTCGATAGGAATTTGAATGATTTTCTGCTGAATTTTGGTCTTGCGGACAACAAGTGGCTTTCAGGTAATGTCTTTTTAAAATCTGCATCAGAGGTGTAAATTGCATGTTCTCTCGGGTGTATTTATAGTCTGTGTTTGGGTGTATTCTGCAGATCTGTACAAAGACCGTCACAATGGGTTCCTATCTATCTGGATCACCACTTTTGGGTAGGGATGAGAAGCACACAAAGGAGCGAGAGCACGCATTCATTTTTTAACAAGTATATCACCCGGAACAGCTCACTTATTGAGTTCGTCAAACAATACGATAATTGCCTCGGAAGCAGGGAGCAAGCAGAGAGAGAATCAGATGCTGCAGATTTTCATACGGTCATACCGTGTGCAACCAAATCCTCCATTGAAGCTCAGTTTCAAGATGCGTACACTCATCAAAAGTTTAGGGAAGTCCAAGCACAATTTAGAGGAAATGCGAATTGCATCACCAGATTAACGAATTCCGCTCTAGGCTATTCAGTATACGAAGTCGGAGAACAAGTTTCCAGCTCAATATTCAACAAGTTTGTGGTTACTTACGACTCAGTTGCAGTCGAGGTAAAATGCCAATGCTTATTATTCGAGTCGAGAGCGATACTGTGTCGTCACGCACTAAGCGTGTTAAGCTTCGAACAAGTAAGCCAAGTGTCACCTAGATATATACTGGAACGATGGAGCAAGAAGGTAAAGAGGCGACACACACACATTAAGAGCAGCCACGACGAGCCACTGATGGAGCCAAGAAGCAAGAGGTTCGACCAATTGGTTTTTCGTTCACAAAATATTTGTGAATTTGCATTCGAATCGGAGGAGCTGACTACAATTCTGCACCGTGCGTACGATAACGTCATGGCTGAGATGGAATCTTTAAAAGCCAAAAGGAAGGGGACATATTCTTTATCCCACGAAGACGCCAACTTGGAATCCGTTAACGAGCTTCAAAGCCCGCCAAGGATTCGAACAAGAGGACGTCCAAAAAATAGGCTAGGTTCAAAGTTGGACAAACAGATCGCAAATACCATAAAGAAGAAGAAGACGAAAGTTTTAAGTGAGGTAAAAGTAATGTTCTTTAAATTTGTGGCGATTGAGTTTATTTTTCTCGTTAATAGTTTAGCTAATATGTGAGTGTTATATTCAGATAAACCTGTTTGATGCTGCATCAGCGGTGCATTCAAATTCCAGCCAATATCAAGGACATGTTATGAATTATCAGTTCAGGGTACCAGCAGCAGGGGATAACTCTTTGGGTGTATAGTTTTTCAGAATATGGGTGTAGAAGCACTGTGCTTTTGGGTGTATTTTTGTTAATTCACAATTTACATATAGATACATATATATAATATTTGTGTTTTAGGGTTTACAGGTTAGGTGTAAGGGTTTAGGTTTTAAGTGTTTAGGGTTCAGGGTTTTAGTCACAAAACATCAGGGGGGGATAGATTTCAGGGTGTATGTTCAACTTTATTTGGGTGTAAAAATTCGCAGGTTATGGGTGTATATTTGATTTGATGTTTTTCTTCATATTTTAGTACCTGTAATTCATACATTTTGAATACAGCACAGATAGTTTAACAGCACAGACAGTTTGGGTGTATATTTTATGCAATCTTGGGTGTATTATTACACTTGCGTTGGGTGTAAAAGTTTATAATTTGCATTTATATATGCCTTGATTTTTTCCTTCATATTTTACCACCTGTAATACAGCTTTTGAATACAGCACAGACAATTTAACAGCACAGATAGTTTAATTATGGAAAAAAATATACATGGAATAGAAGTTGTTGATAAATGGCAAATATTTAAAGCATTTGTTCAATTTACAAACTACCCAGCAGTTGGATTACACAGTTTCTATATCAGCAGAATTTATCTGACAAAACGGACTCAATAATACAGAGGATGGCTTCGACAGCCTTATAGCATTACTCTCTCTAATTGCCTGATCTCTCTCTTTATTCATCTCACTGAATAGTATCCGCGAAGCATACTCCACTCTATAGTGGTCCACCTCCTCCTACAATTAAAAAGTATATTCCGTTTAAACAGCAATATTAATTCAGTAAAGTAATACAGAGTTATATAGTTCTAAAGATAGTTACCTGTTTCCAATTATCCCATTCATACTTCCCCTTTTTAATATTTTTCGGCTCAATTAACTCAAGCCACTTCATAACGTAGATACCGCAGTCATAGCTGAAAACGAAGAAAATAAATTACAAATCTCATTTAGGAGGAAAGTTTAATGTTCAGAGTCACAAATTTATACCTTGATTTTTGGCCTGATATTTTAACATATGATGCTTTAATTTCCTTCTCCTTCTCGTCTTTCTGCAGAGGTTTTCCGCCAGCATATGCTCTCAATCTTGAAAATACATATGCCTTAAATACCAAAACAAATCAGTAATACAGCCGAATGAATGCACAAGATACAACCAACTGAATGGACAATATACACCCAACACAACTAACGAAATACACCCAACTTGATAAACAACATACACCCAAATGAATGCACAAGATACAAAGGCAAATGGTTTCACAAAATACACCCAACCCGACGAAGAAATTACACCCAAAAGAGAACATAATTACACCCAAAGCAGAACATACATACACCTTATATTGAACTGAAATAGACCTATCTATTAAAGCAAAGAACACAAAGGCAACTTACAGTGAATTTATTAAGCTGCTTTCTCTCATCGCTTGGAGATTTTTTGTGTAGCGGGTCAAGTATACGACATCTCCACTTTGTTGTATCAATCACCCATAACCACCAATGGCCCGAGTAGCAAACAGCTGTAAAAATCTAAAGGATTGCCACATTTCAACAGTGTGTTATTTTATTTAGCATATAAGTAAAGAACGGTACTAACAAATTTAGCAAATGAAAACTTACATATGGATGAGAAGTTATTTTTTTGCATCTATGAAGGGAATAAAACTCGGGTAGTCTTCCACCCTGAATTCTTTATTGGTTTTTGGTGATATGAATTCCCCCTTTGGGTGCTTCGAAAGGGCCATGCTCTGCAACAATTGCGAAACAAAAAATGAAATACTGAAAATACACCTAAGTAAATACCTTAAATACACCCAAATGACTACACAACTTACCACAATATCGGGGGGCAGACAGTATACTTGTTCTTGAAACCTTTTATCATTTTTCCGGTTGAGGATGTGGCACATGGCAGATACAATCTAGAAATATATGCCAAAAACAATTTACGTTAATAAACATTGCAGTAAACTTTGGTGTAAAATATTAATGTTATTCTAATGTTACCTCAGATTCTATATAACTTTCTGTCTGGAGGGATGCAAGGTGCATTCTAAATAAAATGTAATTATCTTGCGCCATCAGAGTGCAGATGTGGTCATACTCGTTAGTACTGCCATCTGCGTAAGTCTTCAGTCGTGTCCCCCAGATGTAGCACTTTTCTTTCATATCATTCGTAATCTGATTTATTCCCTCAGGAGTTTCAAACTTCCCAGAACTTTCTCCCCCAGTCTCCCTTTGAATTTGTGGACTTTTACTTTTTTCTTTCGCTGCACTGCTTGCTATTTTTGTACCAAATCGTCTAATTATTCTATCAAATTTGCAGCTTCTAGAGATTTTGCCCTTTCTGTCTCCTGCGTTGACGCTCCCTCCTGGCTTGAATCAGTCAAGTCAAGGCTGAATGATGGCATTGGATCTGTTTTAGGAACATAGGATGCTGTCCGTGCCATCATCATCAGGGCAGCAACGTCTTCTGCGGCTGGATGACTGCGTCATCATGTATAACGTATTATAAGAGTAAGAATATACGGATCATAAGCAAAGATTGATTTTAGTCTGATGAACTTACATTTTAGATGGAGCTGGGGGAAGCGTGGGTGTGGTATCTTGAAGTTGTTGGTGGGGTTCAGGGGTGCTTCACAGTTACACAAAATTAATAATGGCGTAAAAAAAACTAATCAGGAACAATATACACTCAAACTGTTAGCAAATATACACCCAAACTCTAAACAAATATACACCCAATACTATTTCTTACGTTTCTGTAGTTCCTTTAATCTGTAGCGGAGGGGTTGGTTCAAAATCTGTCTCAGGTGTTTCTTGAAGTTCCGGCACAGTGGTTATTTGGGACACCAGCACAAAAACTTGAATCGGGACTCTAAACAAGAAGAGAAATGAAAGGTTAACAACGCCTTTGAAAATAATAAGGTTATAAGGTTGAAATATTCTTGGAAAACTCACATTGCAAGCGCATCCGACGGTGTCTGTTCCCTCACAACCATAATATTCGAATCAGCTGGACTCAACCTAAAATACACCCGAACAATTCAAAAAGAAGACAGGCTTTGTTTTTTGAGAACTTACATACTTGCAGTTTTTGCTTTTTTTTCCTGCCTTTTTTTTCTTGAATAAAATAATAAAGGGCTTTTTTTCTAAAAAAATATATATAGAATTAGAAGTAGAAGGTAATAGAAGAACAAAAGTAACGGTTATCTGAAAGAGAAATTACATGCTCTTTGACGGCTGGTTTACACTACTCTGTTCTGTGCATCCTTGAGAGGAAGGATCATCACTTCCCAAGTTCACAGCCGGTATTCTAAACAGATTTCATGTTATTCAGACAAAATAAGATACAGGTATAAAATACACCCAAATGAATGCACAAGATACAACCAATCGAATGGACAATATACACCCAACACAACAAACGAAATATCCCAACTTAATAAATAACATACACCCAATTTGATCAACAAAATACACCCAAATGGTTCCACAAAATACACCCAAATCATGATAACAAGATTTTATTAAATAAAGCTTCTTACGTTTTAGAGGAGACATAGCGACCTTCTGTCGATCACAGGTCAGCTTGGTTCTCCCTGCGAAATAAGAAACAATTATTAGCAAAGAAAACACACCAAAATCTGAAATAGACACCCCAACAAGACATACCCCTCTGCAGCAGATTTTTCAACGTTTCCCCTTAGCAATTCATCTAGTTCTTCACTTGATATTTCATATGTCTCACTACATTCATAAAAGAAGATGTTAACAAAAATAATTACGATGATAGACGGTAATATAGCTAACAAGGTACTGTACCCATCAAAGTATTGATGTTCTTCAGGAGATGAATCCTCCACAACAACTTTTTTCTTTTTTGGTTGTGTTCTGGGTGGAAAAAAAAGTATGAATTAGAAATAAAAAAGTAATTTTATCACAGAATATTTATCCAAAGAAGTGCTTACTTTTTTGGTGTTGTTTTTGTCTTTTTCTTTTTCTTTTTCTTCTCCGCCGGTGATGATTTTTCGCTTCTATAAGTTAATAAGAGACATTTCAGTTAATACATAAAATCTTTATAATGAAGCCAAAAGAAAGGAGTAATAATTTCATAATATTACTCATCACTTGATTCAGATTCAGAATCTGACTCCTCTTGACTCTTCTTTCTTTTTCTGGTGTCCATTCTGTAAGGCAAACGATCATTATTTAGAATATACTAAAGATATAAAATACACCCAAATGAATGCACAAGACACACCCAACTGAATGGACAATATACAACCAACGCAGCAAATGAAATAAACCCAACATAATAAACTACATACACCCAACTTGATCAACAAAATATACCCAAATGTTTTCAAAAAATACACCCAACTCGAAAAAGAAATTACATACAAGTATGGTACTTACTTTTTCTCCTTTTTGCTGGGGTGTTTTCTTGCTGAGTCCTCTGAGTCTTCTTGAGTCTCAGACTCAGAGGTAGAACTGTCACTGTTAATAGTTGTTTCTTTCTCCGAAGAGGATGTTGAACTTGCCTTTCTTTTTTTTGTTTTTTTTATTTCTTGTTTTTTTTCTTTTTTCTCTTTTTTTTTTCATTTTCTCTATTTTTTTTGTTTGCGCCATGTTTACAATCCCCTGAAACATCAGATAATTTATTTAGCAGCATTCAGATAAATAAATATACACCCAACATATTATGTTCAACTTACCAAAATTTCCTCTGTTTCTGCATTCATTCTTTCGACCAACTGCTCCTTACTCCAGTTGGCAATCCATGGTTTTGGTGGTCTTTCAGCCCTCTTCTTGCCTTTGTTTTTTGAAAGATGAAAGTATATTATCATCAGGGCAAAGAGGCAGCCATCAATTGCCTTCTTCTTTTTCTCCTTGTAGTCTGTGATGCCATTGACGATGAAGGTCAAAACATGGCCCCCCAGTTTCGCTCCGAGATGCCGTCCATCTCAAAAATTGGAGCCAGGTGCACAGGCGAGATTTTGTTTATTGTCGTTGGCAAAAGGAACGCCATCTGTATATAAAGGATGAAAATTCTTTTGAACATTAGGCGTTCCTCTTCGTTACCAACGCCGATATCCATCACTCATCGGTAAGACTTTTGAGGGTCTTACCCTGGAATCTTCTAAAAATTATTTTGTCATCCTCAGAAAGTTTCTTATACTAGACTTTCTGAGGAAACAGTTTTCCTACAAAAAGAAAAACAACAAAGTATCAAAGTCGGTTCAAATACACCCAAGCATCAACCTTAAATACACCCAAGCATCAACTTAATATACACCTATAATTTTGAGCTAGTTACCTGTTGCATTGATGCCAAGCGCATGACCTATCTTTCTTGGGGTTATTTTGAAAGAACCATATCCTGTTTCCAGTCTGTTCTCCCCAAATTTGAAGTTGTTTGCTAGCTCCCTTAACAGTTGGTGATGCACCCTTAGTGGTGGGATGTGCATCAACCCACCGAATCCTAGATCTCTCACAATCGCCTTCTTCTCCTCAGTCATGTTTCTGAATTTATCACTTAGGAAATGTGTGGCACACTTAAGGTCTTTTGTTTGGTTTCTTGCTGCCATTTTCTCTGAAATGAAAAATACACCCAAAGACATCAGTAAGATACACCCATATATATGAGTCAGATACACCCATTGATAACAGTAAGATACACCCATAGATATGATTCAGATACATCCATTGATAACAGTGAGATACACCCATAGATATGATTCAGATACATCCATATATATCAGTCAGGTATCACTCAAACATGCTTTAATATCAAGCAACATTACAAGGTCAAGCAATATACACCCCCCAATCTACGGAATATACCCCCAAAAATCAGTTACCAGAAAATCTAGAACAACAAGAATAACATGAGAACCTAGAACAACAACGTAGAAGAACAGTGTAACAAAGAAGGAAGAATAACAGTAAACCCTAGAACAACAACGTAGAAGAAAAGTAAAACCTAGTTTGTAATGTAACACACCTTGAGTATTCTTGCTTTGTTTTCGCTGGAGATTCTTGATGGAGATTTTGATGGTGTGTTGATGGAGGTTTCGAAGGTTAGCGACGAGTTCTATATTTTTATTTTCGATTTTCGCTCGAAAATGGAAGGGTTGCTTTGTCTTCGAATTTCTTTGAGAAGTGGAAGAAGTGGAAGAGTCTGCCATTACTCGTAGCGTACGTAATCGTTTGAGTGGCGAGCGCGTGAATGTTACGCTCTATTCAATCTCTCTTCATGCGCGTGAGTTGTATTTAGGCTGGGCCAACTTGTAAACTTGTAAGTGTAGCAGGCCCGTTTTTTTTATTCCACACACTTATCATATTACATGTTCGAGGGCCCAATATTGAGCACGTGACTCCTAAACTGTCTCTAAGCTTACTAGGCTACTGCCTACTAGCTCCCCTGATAAAAAAAAAAAAAAAAGCTTACTAGCTCCGATCACATGCTCCATTTCCCAGTACGGTGGTTCCCACCATTTCCACCGTCAACCATTCTTAACGGAGATGCGTGGCATTGTCATCCCTTCGGAGATAATTTCTCATCAAAGCGACTACCACACCGCTTCAATGCAACCCTCTCCTTCTCGTCAGAGACTTCACCACTGGTGGCTTTCGGGGACGACAGAGAATCCACGTACTCTGACGTGCCGAGGCCTTGCCGGAGGAAATCGAAGAGGAAGCCGTATGTGACGCCGATGAAGGTGCTGATAGAGAGGGCGAAGAAGGAGAGAGAAGCGCGTAAGGCACAACCATGTAGGGTTCTGGAGGAACCACCGGATAACGGGTTGCTGGTTCCGGAACTCGTTGAGGTGGCTCACGAGTATATCTAGCTCGAAATTCACTCGTATCTGGTCTGAGTCAACTCGCCTGAGTCATTCCCGTGCTGTGCTGCGAGTAAGTTACTATGCATATTTGATTTTTATGTTGATTCTGAAATTTCTAAGCTAGAAAAGTTGCCAAATGTTGCAAAATTGAGGAACCAGTTAATTAGGTTTCTGTTAAAATTGATTTTTGAAGAGTTTCAATTTTTTTTCCTTTTTACATAATCATTTAATCTTCAAACTTTGGTTATGGATTGTAAAGAACTTATGGTAATGATAAGATTATTTTGATTGCCCTTAAGTATAGAACACGTTGCACTTGCTGAGATTGAGCGAATAAGTTAGGAAGTGCACATTTTTGTCTGGATTTGCACTGTGTGATGGATATGTTCTAAGGAAATTTTGTATTTTGAGTTGCATTCTAGGCTTTTTGGTTGTTATCATTTAACATTTAGAGAGATGAAGAGAGAAAAAAGAGTGTAATTTATTATTATTATAATTTTTTAGATGGTGTTGTGGTCTTATGGACTGTATGTGCTTCTTTATTTATTTATTTTTTCTTCGTTCGAACTAGGCTTCACTTTTACTGGTTTCTCCATATCAGGTTATGCAATGAGGTTCACATTGGTTATGTTGGTCATGAAATTCGAACATGTACTGGACCAAGGAGTGGTTCTAGGAGCGCAATGCATGTTTGGAGAAGGGGAGGGGCTCGACATGTGGTCCTCTTCCCAAAATGCTTTCATCTTTGTGGCTGTGTTGGTAAGCCAAGAGTTGGACATGATGAGAGGTTCAGTGTCCCTCGCATCCCTGCCATTGTTGAACTCTGTATACAGGCCAGTGTAGATCTTGCAAAGTATCCCACAAAAAGGAGAACGAAACCCGTATACTGTATTGAGGGGAGAATTGTTGATTTTGAATCAGTTGCGAAGATATTGAAAATAAGTAAATAACATAAAACTTTCTTCTGAAAATATCAAAGCTCTTCTCGATGCATCTCCTGTGCTGGCAAGGCATGTAGAGAATTTCCCAAATTTAGAGATGAACAATACCAATCTGGATTGGTTGAGTGAGGAAGAACGGAACAAATTCAGGGATTTAAGTAGTCATACCCTAGAGGCATGGTTTGAGATGATATCAGGTGCAAAGATGATGGAGAAGTACAGTGTGCATACTTGTGGATATTGTCCCGAGGTCCAGGTTGGTCCGAAGGGACATAAGTTGAGAATGTGCAAGGCTTCAAAGCATCAGTCTCGGAATGGTTTACATGCGTGGCAAGAGGCAACAATAGATGATCTTGTGGGTCCAAATTATGTTTGGCATGTCGACGATTTGAATGGATCTCCTCTGAATAACAATTTGAAGAGATATTATGGCAAGGCTCCGGCTGTGGTGGAACTCTGTGTGCATGGAGGGGCTCATGTTCCAAATCAGTATAAGAGCATGATGAGATTAGATGTTGTCTCCCCAGATCGAGATGAAGTTGACCTTGTTGCCTGATACATCATAACCCCCTTTGAAGTTAGACGATATATTCTCAATCAAGATTTGAAATTCAATCAGATAAGATATTGGAGTATTGAGTTTCATCAAAGATGAGGTTTGGTCCCCGTTGCTATTTTTTCTGTTGTGACTTCTATAGGTCAAAATTCTTGATCTTCATACATAATAAATGAGTTACCAGCATATTCTATCTTCGGAAAAAGATACATAGCTTAAAGGGAGGTATAACAGATATAAGATATTTCCTTATCGTGTTGTGGGTCTCAAATTGGTATGCTTTCGGCTCATCAAACTGTGCAGTTTTTTGTGAAGAAGTGTTGACTATCGACACTGGAATTGATACCAATGAAAGACCAAACAGCAGGTAGTCCAAACTTCAATGCACATAAATGAAGATTCTAGCAGCAACCATCAAAATAGATCTGAACTTTCATCTTCGGTGACAAACTTAAAGCATGCCATTGGTATAGTCTTCTCTAAAGGATGCTTGTTAAGTTCTGGTTTTCAAGTCACCTGAGTTTGCTTCCCTTAATATTTGTTGAGCATGATTCCCTGCACTTACTTTTAGGTTATTGGTTGCTGAAAAAGGTAAGATTGTGGAAGGATTCAGAACTATGGAAATCGTTCTGTTATCACACTGAATTTGTAGGCTCCACATAGAGATGTTTTCCTAAGAGAAACTCCTTAAGTTACCACACCCCTTATTGTATATTCAAATGCATTTTTATTTAGTGATATTCCAATGAAGATTTTATAAGTCTTCATGTGAAAATGTTTTCTTTTGACCCTTAGATGATGGATTGTAGGATTAGATTTTGATAATTATGATTCTGTTAGTACCTAATTAAATCAAGTTGGTTAGTTGCTGCATGAATCTTCGTGAAGCTTCAATACACCAAGTTTGAATATTCACTTTTTTTTTTGCTGATTAAGTACTGGCAGATTTTAATAAAAGTGCTGAACTCTTAGACTGTCTCTTATAGTTATATACCCTTTATTTTGGCTAGTAATTTGTTAACAATTCTATCCCTATAAACAAAAAAAAAAAAAGAAAAACTTCTATGTACATGTGTTGTACAGTAGTTATGAATGAGAATAAATATGGTGTAGAAAGAAAAACTCCTTAGCTTCCTATGTTTTTTCTTATGAGTGTTAGAGATGAAAATATGAATTTAACATGTTTTATTTGTAATCTTCTTTTATATATATAGATATCCCTGAATCGATTAAACCTAAATAAAAATTCAAATTTACTACAACTATTACAAATAATGAAACCAGAGACAAAAGTATATGGTCCATATAATACTAATAAATATGGTAGTGATGAGACAAAAAACCCTCCATTAAAAACCTTTACTAATGCAACTCACACAAACTAATTAAGTGATCCCAACAGAGTCTCCAATACGGCACTACTAAAATAAGTAATATAAAACATTTTTCTTATTTTCTATTGAATATTTATTTCTTTAATTCCACTAGAATGCCAATTGTTAATGACCTCTTTTAGTTACAAGTTACAACATAACATCACTAACATTTTCCGCTACTGCCACAAATTACAAATTGGTGTTAGGAAGAATTGAATTCTTGAGAAAAATTTTGCCACAAAAAAAGAAAGAGACTAATCTTGAATAATCCAGATATGATATTAAAACTATTTTATGTCTTGATCTTGGTTTTGTGGTGGTGGTGCAGTCCAATATTCTTTAATTGCTACAAAAATCTTTTGTCTGTTGTAAGGTCCATCTTCATGGTCAGTGATTCTACTTTCCCATTGGATTGCATCTGCAAAGCTCTTCACCTTGGTCAACACATCAACATCATCACGCAATACGACACCACCTTGTGGCCTCAAAATCCTATCCATCTCTAACAGAATCTGCTCCATGTTGCATCTGTATGCATGTGACAACATTAGTTTTATGAATTAGAATTTACAAGGTTTTGTAAAAGACAACACTCACATACAGAATAAATATATACATATTTTGTAATAGAATTATATTGTATTTAAAAAAAGTGACGAAATCCACATATCTGATAATTTATTTTTACTCTACACAATTTCATTCTGTATGACTGTATGAGAGTAGGCACCATAGTAAATTGTAACCTTGTTTTATTATAGGTACTGTTCAAATTTGTCTACTTGTAAAATTTTTAATTGTTTTTATAATTTAAATATTTCTACTAAATTTCTGTACTAAATGATAATCACAATTTTTTTTAAAGAAATTTACTACAATTATATAAAACTAACTAAAAATTGAATAAAACTACAGAAATTTCAAGAATAATTTTAACTTAAACCAGAAGATGTTGTCACCCATTTTTTTCCCCCTTTTCATAGTCAAAATGAGATTACCTGTTTTGATAGAGGCTAAACACTGAATCACCATGAATGAAGTCATAAGTTCTTGGGTAGGTAGACATGGCTTCACACCTAAGAGAAGACAAGAGTAGTAAGTAATTAATTTCAACTACTATCAAGTGCTCAAAAATATATTAATGACAAGATGAATTGGCCCATATTTTACTATTATAAAATTACTAAATCTGAATCAAGTGTATCTGTGAAACAGGTTCTTGTCTACAATAGAGGACAAATTTTGATGGAACGGAAGTTATTTTTAGCAGAAAATAATATAATATGAAACTAATCCTACTAATTGATAGCCACTCATTTTCCCCCTATAAAGCAGCTACTAGTGGGAAGTCCTGTATATAAAATTTTAACTAATAACTCATATATATATATATATATATATATATATATATATATATATATATATATATATATATATATATATACCACTTGAATCAATCGCATGTCGATTAAAATTGATTTGTCTTAGCAAAATAAAAGTTTAGAGATTTATTTGGTGATTGAATTTTTTTAAGGATTAAAATATTTAAAAATTCTTTGAAAATTGATTTGGGATATTACTAAAAAACAACTTACCAAGAGATCAAACAACTCTATAGTGACAATAAAATGAAGAACAAATACCCAAATTGATCCTAAGGAATTTTAAATTAGACATTTTAATCCCCAACAAATTTTATTCTTAAAAAGTCCTTAAGAATTACTTCTGTTAGACAATTTGATCCTTGCGTCGTTTTGAAGGGGACTATTTGTCGTAGAGTGTATTTTTTTAGAACTTAATTTGTCTTATAATAAAATTTGTTAGTGACTTATTTATCCAAAGACTTTTAGAGAATAAAAATTTGTTGGGAACTAAAGTGTCCGATCTGAAATTTTTTAGGGACCAAATAGGATATATACTCTAAAATGAAATAGATCAAGTAACTAAATAAAAAGGAAGTAAGGTATATATACCAGTTTTGATAGGTTCCAATCAATCCACGTTCATAAATGGCACCAAGAGTGTTAATTTCAGCCTCAACAGGAACAACATTCATGACCCAAACAGGATCATCAACAAGTGCAGCTGCAAATCCACCCAAGTAAGAGTTCATATCAAGCACATTTCTGTACCTCCCTTTCTCTGCTAGCTGGTGATCAAGTTTCTTGTAATATGCAACTCTCCTTTTCCATAATTCAGTGTCCTCTTTGAACATCTCACCACTTATTCCTTCCAAACTTCCACTGCTTATCCTTGGTGGAATTGAGGTTAGCCTCTGGGGCCATTTTGGTAATTTTCCACCAGCAACTTCTTTTATGTCGTTTACATCAGGTAGTGGGGTTAAGCAGGTGTCCAATTTTGTGTACCTGTAATCAAAATTGAAAGCATGGTAGGGTAAGCATCCAAAGGAAATATAATAATGTAAATAATAAAAATATAAAGAAAGAGCATATATAGGGATTGGATAAATTTTGTTTTTAATTTCTATAAAAACAAATTTAATTTGTATGCTATGACAGTATAAAATTTTTTTTACAAACAGTCAATTATATATTGATATATCAACAAAAATAACTAATTTTCAAACTCATCGCTTAAAAAATCATCTAAATCCATAAATATGATTGAAAAACTATGTAAAACTCTTTATACTGTTCAATGTATCAAAATTAAATTAATTAACTATTTAAGATTTTGGTCTTTATAAAGTTTTTTCATGTAAAAAATAAAAGAAATAATTCGGAAGTAAAATGGTTCTTCTTAGTGATTTTATATACAAATCAACTTCATATCTATAATTCGAAGGGTTATGCTAGGTAACCAATAACTTTTTTGAACAACATGAACAACCATCAATCAAATCAAAACACACTACACTTCCAAATTACTCACCAAAATCTTAATATTAGAATAACCATCCGCACACCTAATAAAATGAACATCTGATATATCCATTGTTCACATTGTTTAGTATTTTCATTGTCTACCTATACTTTTCGTAATTCAAAGTATAAGTATATATCTCTAAATTAATATGTATAGGTTAATTTTGCTTACAATTTCTCTCAAATATTTTGAACTAAAAAATCACAAGAATTTAGAGTAAACAGAAAACCAAAAATAAATAAATACTTTCTGTAGAGACCAAAAAATGAGAAAAGAAACTCCTAATATAAACAGAGTTGATATGGTTTAGAAGTGAGATAAATGGAGATCTCTTAAAATATAAAATAAAATTTGGAGTAACATTATCTTCTGACAACAAAGTAAATGCATGCATAGACACCAAAAAAACAAAAAATGTAAATGCATGAATCTATAGCAATAATATGAAACACAAGCTAAGATTCATGATTAAGTAGGTAATAAGTAGTAGGTACTTGAGAGAGGTTTTGCTAACAAAAGCTGCAATATGAGACATAGCAAACTACAGCGTCTAGTCTCTTTCTATCACTCCTAAACTCTCTTCAGATGCAAGAATATTTAGAATTTACCTCTCTTCTCTTCCTTTCCTTTTTTTTTTAATTTTCTTTTTTCACTAGCAGACAACACACTTACAAAAGCTAAATGCAATACAAAGAACAAAAACAAAAATCAATATTAACAATAATATGAGAGTGCAAGTGAAATTTGGTTTTAATATCTTTAGAATAGATTAAAATAAGTTTTTTAAGTCTAAAAAATATCTCTAATTGAGAAAAATCAAAATCCTTATTCCTTAATAGAAGTTTTGAAAACAAAATCCTGGCTGTATTCATTCGGAAAAAAAAAATCCCCAATGATTTTAATGGCAAACAAACAACATCAAAACATTATCCAATTAAATGAGTCGGCTATATGGATAAGAGAAAATCATTGAATTTTATCATGTGTCATGTTTATAGTAAGAATATTTAAACGACTTTAGTGTCAGATTTAAAAAATTCTTAAATTTTTATGTAAGAATTCACCGAATATTTTTTTATCTAAAAAATTTATTTTTCTTCTGAAATAATTTTATGATAATTGCAAAATAATGTTAAAATCTAGCTAGTCCGTCCTAAGTCCTCAATGAATTTATGACATAAAAAATATAACAATACTGAAAAAAAAAATGTGGAGTGTGACCACTTAATTACCATGCTGCATCTGGATCCTGTGCCTGGCAGAAGGGTTTACCATTCTTGAAGATTTTTCTCTGCATCTTGCAATGAACATGATTGGTGGGTTTCTGCCAAATAGCAAGATCACCTCTCTCAACAAGTTTCTTCCAACAAAGACTCTTAGCAACTTCTTCAATGGAATCTTGTTCATCTTTGAGGCTCTGACGTGTCCTCTCCCACCCTCTCCAGTGTTTAGCATAGTTTATTGGTGGTCCTGATAGGATCCAATACCCACCAGGACGCAACACTCTATCCACTTCAGTTAAGTATATTCCATCTGCCAATAAATCAACAACTTTAGTGTATATATCTGATATGTCTATGTAAATCACTATTTTTGTCACTATAATAATGGCTACATTATTTTCACTTTGTCACTATTACTCTTGGTAATTCACTAGGTCCCAAATGCGAACTAGTTTGATTAATTAATCAGAATACATTGTCATAGCTTAATAGTCTAAATAAGTTTTGAGTACATATTCAAATTGGTATCTAAGGAATTTCAGATTGGATATTTTGGTCTCTAAAAAATTTTTATTTTCTATAAGTCTTCGAAAATTATTTCCGCTGGACAAATCAGTCTCTTTATTGCTTTTAATCAAATTTTTAATATGCATGTTGGATAAATCTTTAACAAATTTTATTATAAGACAATTAAGTCCCAAAACATATTAATTTTCTGTGTAGGAACCAATTTGTTAGATACCAAAGTATCTCATCGATCTAAAATTCTTTTGAGAACTAACTCGAGAGTTTATTCAATAAGTTTTTAATGCTTGACAAATGAAAAACTTATCATTTTAGTTTCTATGAAATTTTTCTTATGATTTTGATCCAAAAATTTTTAGAAGGAAATTAAATGAAATTGCTTTCTATGATGATCCTTACATAGATCAACTCGAAGATTAGTACTTAAGTACTTATGCTTCAAATTAACATGTGAAAATGATATTTATGTGAAATGACATTAGCAACCAATTTCACAAATTTTAAGAGATTTTAGACTAAAATAACAAGAACCAAAATTATTTAATCATAAGACTTACAATTAATCTAACTACAAAATGAAATACCATGACTTGGAAATCATTATTCATAAGGATGATTATTCTAATGAACAATATTTTATGTTAAAAGAGAAAATGATGTACCTACCAAACTGGCCCCAAGGAATAAGGCAACGTGAGCAATGAGCAATGTCAAAGGCTCTTGAAGGGTATGGAAGTCTTTTTGAGGCAATGACTCCAATCAAAGCAGGGACACCTCGTTCCAATGCAAATTGAACCTGTGCCTCATGTGTGTCTCTTGGTGCAAATGACACTGTTAATATGTCACGGGACAAAAGATATGCTCCAAAACTTGCAACCTGATTTGGATATCAAATTCCAACTTAGAGCACAAGTAAGGAAAAAAAAAAAAAACTATTTACACTTTACTTACACCCTTAGTCTAAACTGGGATTAAATTACACTCTATATCATGTATTATGGTATGATAATTATTTTCTTGTGTTAATTTCCGTGATTGGCCAATAGGTTGCTGCATATACAGCAGATGAGATTTGAACTTCTTATTAAATGGACGAGTGAGCTAACCACTCTACCAATCCAAATTTGCTATTATTATATGATAAATTTAACTGTGTATACATTTAACACATGAAATAAATTGTTTTGCACATTTTTTAATATGAAGTATTATTTTGTTGAATTGAATTATAAATAACTAACTTATTAGATCATTTCTACTCTTACAAAAATATAAAATTTGAGAAATACTTGCAAAATTGTAAAATATATTTAATTTAATACATGTTTCAAAAGCTTATTTTTATCTAAATTTTAGCTATATTGTGGATTGATTAAAATTGTAATCGTTTCATGAGTTAAATGTTACACAGTTAGACTTATCATATATTCATATATAATATATGAAAAGGATAATTTATCTTCCTATCTTTAAGAGATATTAGAGCAACTGAAACACAAAAAATAAGGGAAAAAAAAAAGAAAAAAAATGGGGTAAAATATGCATGACCTATAGTTTTAAGTCAAGTTCATAAAGTATGGCGTACTTTTTCCTGATTAAAAATGTCTATTATTATCTTTCAATGCATGCACTCATGCAATGCATCATGTTACTAAAATTAGTGCCCTGGTGGGGATCCTGTGATGTAATTAAATCTTTGTATATATAGCGACAAAACAAAGCACATGCCACATCATAATTCACATTCATAATTTCTTAATTATTTTTTTTTAAAAAAATAACTTAAACAATAAATACTTAAATTAAAAGTAATTTATAAAGAAGTTATTTTATATTTAGTTTTTTAGTTTTAAAAATACTTATTTTAAAATAAGAGCTATAAAAAAATTTTATTATAGAAAAAGTCATTTTTTTAACTTCTTTATAAACACTTAAATAACTTTTTAAAAGTTATAATTTGGTTTTGAAATTGTATCAAATATTAATGTTAATAACTTTTTATAAGTTAAAAGTAAGAGAAAAAAAAAAAGAGAAGTGCTAGGGGGCTAATAAATTTTATAATTTGTAGCCATCAATTAGCCATCATTAATAATTTTAATGGTGTGAGATTTCATCTAAAGATGTGAGATTACTCACTTTATTTTTGCTGGTTAAGTATTGGCCAAATTTTAATAAAAGTACTGGCCTTATGTTAATAATAACTAGAGTAAATATCACAAAAATAGGAGAGAAATTAATGGAGTGAAATCTTGATTAAGCAAAAAATGGGGTAAAGTGGGGCATGATTATTGTGACGGTTTGATAGTAAGTAATTTTAGTCAATGTATTATTAATTTATTATTATTGTGCTTTTTACCTATTCTCAACCATCAACATAAAATCAAAAGCAGAGGACCATGTGAATTAAAAATAAGTTTGGTAGCATATTAATGCAAAATCTAACCGAATCATTGAATGATTGGATAAAACTTTCGGTACTTCATTCATCAATACTCTTTACTTCAATTTGAAGAATAATGTACTAAGACTAAGATTGTTTTGCAAACCAAATTTTGATGTTATCTTTTTCTTTTCTTTTTTTTTTTCTCCCTAAAAAAAGTTAAGAAAATAATAATGAAGTTAAGATTCTCACGATATTTAATGAGTCTTTCATCGATGTAAAAACCAATTTCTTAAAAATAATATAAAACAAAGCAAGGGGAAAAAAACATCACCTCACAAGCTAGATTTTCTTTTCCTATATTCCCTTATTCTTAATTATTCTTTTTAAACATCCAATCCATCTTCATCAAATATAGTCTAGGAAATTTCGTTGCACTTTTAGGAAATGACTATGAACTCAAGCATAAATCAAATATATCTTCTAATTTGAATTATAAATCCAAGTTATTACCAAAATTAACCATTCAAAGAGCAACACCAGAAGACAAAAAAGAAAGAAAGAAATAAAGAACACGACGAGGGAGGTTCAATTATTGGAAACTGAGAAAATGGGGCATTATCTTGCTTTAGATTGTTCAATGGGGTTTATCCACAACTTATTCGACTAGTTATAAAAGTAGATAAAACCTCCAGAGTTATTATTCCTCTCTTTTCTTAAAAGAAAACCTTTTTTCAAACTTTTGAATATAAGTTATTTTTAAGAGCGAATTAAACTTTTTTTAGTTGATATCAAGTCAATTGTTTTAAATTATTTTTTTTATCTTAATCTAATTTTCATATTTTAAATTTTAATTTGAAATCCTAAATTTCTAAAAAATAAGAGTTTAAAAAATTAACTAATATTAACCTAAATTTTACTAGCAATTACAATTACTTATTCTAGTTATACTTTCTCAAAGCATGCCATGCCTTCTATTGAACCCAATAAACTTACCTAAACCAAACTTTATTCCAGAGTGGATCTTCTCCAATGAAAAAAAATTAAATAGTGTCCAATCTTTAATCTCATTTTTTATTGCTCTATTTTTTTTCTTTAATTTTGATCCTACTTATAGAATTAAAAGTGAACACTTTATTCTCTCTAATTTAAAAGAACTAGAGAGGATCCATTTCCAACTTTACCCTCATTTCTAAGCCACTATCAAATTCAAAACAAGAGACATGAAACCGGTTCAAGAGAGACAAAAACCGGTTCAGTCAATAAAGAACAAAAGGCAAAACAAAACATAAACAAAAACAAATACTGAAATACGTACCCCACAACCCGTATCAATGGCGGTTCTGATGGACCCATCTCGAAGCTTAATCAGCTTCGCAATCTCATCAATGTAAGCGTTAGCTCCACGCGGAAACATCGTTCCTCCACCGGGGAATCGGAATCTGTCTCCATTGAAATGGACCCAATTCTGCATCTTCTTCTCCACCGTTAACTCCTTGTGCGGCACGTTCGCGTACCACACCGAGTCCCGACTCTCCGGCCACCGAAGCGGCAACCGGTATCCGAACGGCGCCGGAATCCGGCACCGGAGAATCTCCTCCGGTGCCGGACAGTGCCTCTCCCGATATACGAGCCTCTGTCGGGGGAATTTCAGGGATCTTTTCAAGTCCTCACATGGGGTGTACTCGTAGAGTTTCGGGTCGCACGGTGGCGCGTGGTACTCACGCGCCGCTGTGGCAGGTGGGTCTTGGAGTTTGTGTCTGGCCTCGAAGTGGATGGTGGGAAGTTGGATTTGTAGGGTTGATGGGGTACTGGTACTGGTGGTGGTGGTGGTGGTGTTGGTGGAAGGCTGGAAACATGTGGCGGCGGAGTAGGGACGGTGGTGGGTCCAGAGGCCGAAGAGGTAGAAGAGGGAGCAGAGGACGATGGAGAAAGTGATGAAGTAAAAATTGGTGAATGGTAATAAGGTCTTATTGTATTGTCTTTTGGAAGTGAAGTTGTGGAATAAGCTTTTGAAGTTATTAGTATTGTTGGCCATTTTTGTTCTATGCTTTTCTTCACTAACACTAGTTCACTTCTACTACAGTTCTACTAGTCTACTAGAGAGAGAGAGAGAGAGAGAGAGAGAGAGAGAGAGAGAGATGATTGAAGTTGATGAAGAAGATAGAGCGGAGTGGTTTAGTTGCAACATGCTCTCTCTTGCTAGCTATAGTGTATAGTGTGGGATTCATAATGTTGTTTTAAATGGAATCATAGATATTTTTAAGAAAGGTGGTGTAAAGTTAGAAATCATTGGTAGAGTTCTTTATTATTATTATTATTATTATTATTATTATTATTATTATTATTATTATTATTATTATCATTGATAATGAAGTGGAAAGTGTGATAATCAATTAATAATCAAATACGAAATCCTAAGTTTAGATGAGAAGATTTAAGTATTTAACCATTAAGGTCTGGCCTTAATTGTTATTTAGAGTTCAATTGAATATGTTAACTGAAAATTAATCATTAAATTAATTATTGTGATTTATATCATTTTTTATAATTTTAATATATATTTTATATGCTATAATTAATTTTGTGTGTGTATATAATATAGTTATAATATTTATGATGATAAAAAAAATGTTTGTATTATTATTATTATTATTATTATTATTATTATTATTATTATTATAAAAGAGTTTAATAATATCATTTTAATCTCATATTTATGTTTATATGATTTAAATTAATAAATTATTGTATACCGAAAAGATTAACAAATTATTAAATAAAATAATTTTAATATCATAATATGTAATTAAATATTTATAAAAATATTTATATTAATAATGTTGAAAATTAATTTTTTTTATTTATTAAATAATTAAATAAAAATAGAAGTCAAGCACAAATTTTCGTATTATTGAAATAACATACAGAAAACTATGCCTTGGTCATGAATAATAGAATTTGGTAATGTTTTGGATTTTGTGACTTGTATGTTAAGGATGGGGAAACAATTGCATGGTGGATGGGTGATGATAGTGGCAACTTGCAAGTATAATACAGTATCTTTCTTTACCGTATCCTTTTGCTTTTGTGTTTTGTCCTTTAATTTGTTTCTGTATTTTTATCATTATCTTATAATAGAACAAATCAAAATTAATGGCATATAGTTGTCCATACATGTTCAAAATCAAGAACCTAATACATGTTAACAAATAGTTACTAGATAAGGGTAAAAGGGTGAAATGGAATTCACCATAGATAGAAAAATATGTATGTTAATTAAATAAAGATGTCTAGTTCAAAATTAAAATTCGTCAAATGTCACTAAAATAAAAATTACTTTATAGTAATATATTTTTGGTGGTAATAACATAATGGCTATTATATATTTTATTTAACGTATGTTTTTGTGACAATTACATATTTATCGTCATTATTATATGTTATAACAATAATTATATACCTTGGTCGGTCATTAAATATATCTTTATCGAAAATTATATAATTATCGCTAAAATCTTTTAGTAACAAAGTATAAGACAACTAATATTTAATAGTTGTCGGTAAATATATTAGGTTATTATCGCTATTTTTATTACCGCTAAAAAAAATAAATAATAAAAAAATAATTTTTTAATAGTGCGTTCATAGTATATTTGTTTGGAATAAATCAATATTTGTTTATTGAACTCTATTAAAAATAATAAATAATGCATGAATTGGTTTTTCGAAAAACCAATAAGAGTGCTTAAATTTTTTTATGACAAAAAAATATTAGGATATGAATTGAAATTTTTTTTTTTGGAATCATTATAAATTTACAACAATCCCAACAGAAAAGTGAATTACTGAACAAATAAATAAAAGAAATAAAAACTTCTAGAAATTCAAAAGTAACATAATTTTATTCAACAAATATAAGCTAAGCTACAAAACACTAATCAATACAATTAAAATTTCTTTATTATAGACACAAAATCAAGCCTAATTAAAATTTCTTTATTATAAGTAGAAATTAAAATGTCTTATTTTTAATAGTTGAAGTTCTTTTTAAAAAAATTTTACATTTGAAAATATTTCTAATTAAGTATCCAAATATAATATTTTTAAAAATTATTAAAATTCTCAAAAAGTATATTCCTTCTTTAAAATATTCTATCCAAAGCAAAAATATGTTACATACATATGTTCTGTATATGTAATAGTATGTCACTTTTAGATGGATAATATTGATATTGAAGATGTTTTGTTTGGCTCAGAATTGAGATACAACAATACAAGATCATGGTTGACTTATAGATCAAGTATAAGCCAATAAACTTACTTCAAGTCACATGAGCTCCTTTTATTATGAGACTGAAGAGTGAAGAGATCAGAGTGTTTGGAAATTAGTAGACTGCTATTCTATATCTCTATGTTTCTTTTTTCTTTAATTGCTATTATTATTGTAAAAGAAAAGAAGTAGAAAAAACACCAATCTCCAATATTGGTAGTTACACTATGACAATTGTTGAATGTTTCGTGGAAGGAATGACATGTCTAAAGCTTTTGGAAAGTGAAAGTGAAATTATTAGAAACTGAGTTTTTAGTAGTTCCCATCTGACTGTTTCGTTTTGTCTCCTGCTAAAATGGTACCTTTTCTTTCTTTTCCCATATGTATTTTAAAAAATAATAAATAAATAAAATCCTGAGGAACATTATTGCTCTTATAATTTTAGAAAATTGTTACTTGAGATTATTTTTCCTCTCGATATATATATGTGCATTTTTCGATACTTGAACTTACATGTTCTTATCATTTATACAAAGAGTAAATTATTTATTACTATTTTTTTTAATAATTTTTATGTTTTAATAGTGTGTCCCCATTATTTATTGAAGTGATGAAAAATTTAATTAACTGCTAGATTGGTATAAGCTTCGCATGTGCGACCGTTGTTAATCATAGGTTTTGCATACTTTAGAAAGGATTTTTTTTTTTTTTTGGGTAAATATGGACTTTGTAATCAGACACAAATACAAGAAGAGAGAAAGATCTTTAGTCTTTTTTAGTCATCGATTGATGTAGAAAATTCTTTTTGAGATATTTATTATATTAAAATATATTTTGCTTCAAATTGATGCTATTATATTATTGGTACTAGACAAACTAGGAATGTGTTTATGTGAGTGAGGTGGCAACTAGCAACTAGCAACTAGCAACTAGACATTAAGAAATGTAACTCGCACATGTATTTTACAATGAGAATACTATTTTTATACATATCTAAATTTGCAAAGGACATATATTCTTGGATAAATAAATTGATGTCTCATGAACACACGAGGAACCCATTGAGTGCACATGGGACTCATGTGATTCAAATTATATATATGAATCACAATCACAAGATCAATCAAACACAAGTTCTTAGTTCCTAGATTTTATGCAAAGTGCATAGAAATTTCGCCCTAGACTGTTAAATTTATTTTTAAGTAGTGTTATATAAACGTTAGCATTTCAATCACGATAAATATTTCATTGTAGAATATGAATTTAACTTGATTATAAAGAAGATGAACATGAGAAAAAAAAAAGAAGCAAGAAAACACAAATGAAAAACATATTTTTAGTACCACACATGTTATTTTTTTGAAAGCATTAAAAAATAAAAAAATTCAAAACTTTCTTTTATGAACTTAGAAGAATAATCAAGAAGATAAGTTAAGACTTCTAATCATTTTTTTAAGATTTTAATTTTTTTCATTCTCTATATCTCACTTAAAATTAACTAAAAAAAAAGAAATCACTTTTTTTTTTTACTAAAGATTGGAAAACTCGAATCTGCGATATCTTAGATGAGTATGGAGAGACTATGCTAACGAGCTATAGCTCAAATGGCATAATTTCTTCATACTCACCTAGAGTTCGTGGGTTCGACTCTTCTTATCTTTAGGAAAAAAAAAAGGAAATCACATTTAATGAGAACATTTCTTTTCAAAATTATTGATGTCATAATTTTAGTAGTTTATTTTATTACAATTAAATATTTTTACAATGGAGGTAATATCACTTTTTTTTATCTATGCCAAAAAATGTATAAAATTTATATATAATTCAAAAGTAAAATTTTGTATTAAAAATAATCTAATTGAAACACGTTAATTTCCATGCATTTAAGATTTACCAAATACAACCTCACTCTTTATTGGAGTATAAATTTTTTTTTTCTCTTGCAAATACTCTACTAGAACACAACTTCAAAAATTTTAATTTATTTTTTTTTTTTTTTTGGTGACTAAAACACGTTAGTATTTTTTTTTGGTGACTGAAATAAATTAAACAAAGAAAAACAAAAGAAAACAAAACAAGGAACTGCTTAAATAGAGGGACAGTCCCGTTTAAGACTACTCTTAAACTCCTCCCAAGGTGAAAGAAGCTCCGCATGCGAAAGTTGTAACTTCATCGCCATCTTTGCTATAGTATCTGCCACCGTGTTTGCATCTCTCATAATCAAACGAAAGTCAACACGCCAATTCCAATGCATGATATCTCTTATTTTGAGCACCAGTGGATCAATAAACCCAAAACCATCTTGAGTAACAAGATTAAATGCTTCCACACAATCCGTCTCACAAATAACATCTCGTTGACCCACATCCCAAGCTAAGAGATATCCTCTCCAAATAGCAAACAATTCTCCTTGAAGAATACTATTACTCTCAATCATTCCCAAACACCCCCTTTACCAGCTCCCATTACAATCTCTAATAACACAAGCAAAACCAACACTATCACCCGAACCAAAATAACTAGCATCACAATTAATCTTAAAAGTACCAATGGATGGGGGATTCCAAAAACCATTTAGAGTAGAGGGAAGGGACATACGTTGTAATTCAAAAATATTTCTAAGCTCCTTTTCTGAAGTTAATGCCAGACAAATGACTTTTTCCGGAGGCCAAGTTTCATGGGGATTAAAGATGTCGTTATTCCTTGCTCGCCATATCCACCAAAGTCCCGAAAAGAACTTGAACGGGTGCTCTCTGCTATGATACAAGAACCAGTTCTTCAAATCCAAAGGATGACAAGGAATATCCAACCTTTGCCAGACAAGCTGAGCTTTTGGACAATCCCGAATACAATGTATAACCGATTCCTGGCTAGAAAGACATCTTGGACACCTATCCGATGACGACATCCCTCTTCTAAAGCGAAAACTTGCAGTAGGAAGAGCATCCTTAAGACACAACCAAGCCAAAAACTTATGCTTTTCCGGAACAAGCTGACGCCAAAGCCAAAGCCAATTCTCCCTCTCCTCCCAACCAAACAGCTGCTTACACAACCACAAGTAACCATTGCGTGAGTCATAGACTTTGGCAGCGCCCACTTCCGGACCTGCTTGTTCATCTGGATTGTAAGAGAGAATATTATCTTTCAGATTTTGAGATAAAGGAGAATAAAGAGTATCCAAATGCCACCTACCAACCGACCAAATATCCTGTATCCGGAGATTCGAATCAGAAATGTGGACATAATCCATCTCATTAGTTAACCGTCCTTCTCTCCTCCAGCTAGAAAACCAAAAATTCTGGTTCAAATCTCCAATACACCAAGCAAACCCATCCTTCAACACTTTCCAAGCCTTGCAAAGACACCTCCAAATGGGAGAGTCCTTGTTCTTAGGATAACTAAAACAGTCATATAGAGATGATCGGTATTTGGCATCCAATAATTGGACCCATAGCTTGTTTGGCTGCTGGAAAAAAGTCCAAACTAGCTTCCCAAGAAGAGCAATATTTACACAATAAGGATCTCTAATCCCCAAACCTCCATATTTTTTTGGAGTAACCAGTACCTTCCAACTAACAAGATTCAATCCTCTTCCATCAACTTGTCCTTTCCAAAGAAAATTCCTCATCATAGACTCCAATTTACTAATGATTCCTTTGGGAAAAATAGAGACCTGCATCTGGTACGTGGGAATAGCAGCGGCAACAGAATTAACCAAGCAGAGTCTACCAGCCCGATTGAGTAAACTCCCTTTCCAGCTTGCTAGCCTACTCCGAATCTTATCCAGGACACCATTGAAAGCTGAACGAGTCACCCTAGAATGGCTAAGGGTAACTCCAAGATACTTGCCCAAATCCTGGACAAATCTGATAGAGGATACCCCAGTGAAAACCTCTTTCCTTGTTGCAGAGACATTCTTGGAGCAAAGCGCTTTAGACTTCTCCACATTAATCTTCATCCCAGATGCTTTGCAAAAAGTCTCTAAAACCAACATCACATTTTGCACTTGTCTCTTTGTAGCTTTACAGAATAGAAGCAAGTCATCCGCAAACATTAAATGGGATATTCTTGGTCCCCCTCTAGAAATAGCAACCGGCTCCCACAAGCCCAAATCAACCTGATGACTAATAAAGCATGCCAGTCGCTCCATACACAACACAAAAAGATAGGGTGACATAGGGTCTCCTTGTCTAAGACCTTGGCTAGGAGTAGAGCCATTCAGACGACTCCCATTCCAAAGAATAGATAAGGAAGAAGCAGTGACACAATTCATAATCAAATTAAGTGTAGGAATAGGAAAACCAAAACTCTTAAGGGTATGAGCTAAAAACCTCCAGTCAACTCTGTCATAAGCTTTCTCCAGATCAATCTTAAAGGCCAGTGTGCCTTTCTTTGATTTAGTCTTCTTCATAAAGTGGAGGACTTCTTGAGCAATAATGATGTTGTCAGGAGTTCCTCGTCCCGGAATAAATCCTCCTTGAAGCGGGCCAACAATCTCCACAAGATGAGGACGAAGCCTATTAACAAGGACCTTCGTGATGATCTTGTAAACTACATTGCAGAGACTAATCGGCCTGAAATCTTTCATAGATACCGGTGATTCAACCTTTGGAATGAGAACCAGTAAAGTCTCCAACATTCTCGGATCAAGAGTAACACCGGAGAATGCCTGCTTAACCATCTTCCAAACATCAAGACCAATGATCTCCCAATATTCTTTGAAGAAGAAAGCTTGAAACCCATCCGGACCTGGAGCTTTAAAAGAGTTCATGTGAAAAACAGCTGTTTTGACTTCCTCCATAGTAACTGGTGCCGTAAGATTATTGCAAGCTTCCTCATTCAGAGAAGGAAGAGGCACATCACCAAGGCAACCCAACTCAACATTATCCAAATGACAGAATAAGTTTTTATAGAAAGACTCTGCTTCTTGACTCAGAACCTCTGGATCAGTTTCCCACACTCCATCCTTGAGAAAAAGGCCATGAATCTTATTATGCTTCCTTCGCGCAAGAGTTTGAATATGAAAGAATCTTGTATTCCTATCCCCGAACCTTACCCATTGCTCTCTGGACTTTTGGAACCATAGGAGCTCTTCTTGCACTAGAGTATTATTATAATTATCAAGCAACTGTTGCTCTTTCTGACGCAAATAAATACTATCCACCACTTCCAAACGCTTTTGTAAATAATTAATCTGCTGCTCTAATTCACATTTCTTAACAAAAATGTTACCAAATACCTTCGAGTTAAACTCTAGTGAATTCTTCTGTACTTCTGAAAGCTTGCCATGAATTCCTCTATTACCAGACCACCATGACTGGTTCACAATATCTTTATACCCAGGATGAGTAGCCCAAGCAGCAACAAATCGGAAAGGTCGATTCCCTTTAGGCTGAGGACGACCTTTACAACGCACCAGAATAGGGCAATGATCAGACTGAAGCCTATTTAAAACTTCTGCATAAGCCTCTGGAAAGATAGATAACCAACTACTATTTATACAGACTCGATCAAGCTTTTTTGCCACGTCAACATAATTTTTCACCCTCCTGTACCAAGAAAACTGTCTCCCGATAGTCTTCAGATCAAACAAACCACTATCCCCTAATGAAGTAGCAAACATGTCTGCTCTTTGATGAGAAAATTGACAGCCCTTAGATTCATGAGAAAATTTGACTTCATTAAAATCACCAAGAACAATCCAAGGTCCTTGAAAAACCATGAATTGTGCAACAAGATAATCCCAAAGGAGAACCCTTTTATTAAATTGAGGACTGCCATAAATACCACTACACCTCCAAATTAAATTATCAAAGTGAACCTCAACAGTAACACCCTGATCAAAAGCATCAATGAACTTACAACAAACACCCTTCATAGAGGATAGAAACCAAATACCTCCCTTATGCCCCCCTGCCTCTACTATACCAACAGAGTGATACCCCTACCTTTCCCAAAATAATTTTAAATGCTGAAAAGGGGAGTGATTTTCAACCACAATAAAGAAAACAGGTCTAAATTTCCTAACAAGTTCCTTACAATGCACCCGGGATAACTTATTAGAAGCACCCCTAATATTCCAAACAATCATATTTAAACTATCCATAAATAATAGGGACAGAATAAATAAGAACATAAACTCTAAACAGAATCACCAACCTCAATAGGTGGTTTGTCCTGCGGTACTAGCACACTCTGATCCTCAATAATTGCCACCTTTGGACCCCCTGACACTGCACTTGCCATGCTTCCATCTACTAAGGTTTCCTCCGTTGTGCCACCATTTTTATCAACTGGCGAGTTCTGCAAGGAGGAAGGCCGAGGACGCTTCCGTAGAGAAATTCCACGACGTGCAGGAGTTCTGCGCGATGGAGATGGCGCAATTTCATGTTTTTCTTGCTTCCCCATCCTAATGCCAGTTGATTTGCCTCCATCACCATGCAAATTGGGCCTTGAAACCCTTCTCGAACCAAACTTGTGCTGCTTTCCATCTTGGTCCTTCAAACCTGATGACTGGCCCATTGTAAATTTTTTCTTACGCAGCACTTGTTGCCAGCCCTCTCCATCATCCATGCATGCCTCATTAACAAGACCATCAGGCACGTGAGGAGCCAATGATTCCGTAACCACATCCTTCCCTTTAACAACTCCTAATTTCTCACCCAAATCACGAGCTTCTGATTCAGCCTCTTTTTGAATCTCATGATTGTTGTGTGGCACTAGTGTTGGGGCTTCATTATTTTTTCCATCACCAAAGGAATTTATGTTTCCTTCCAAGGACTCCTTCTCCATGCACAACGATTTATCATGCCCATACCGTGCACAAGTAGCGCAAATCAAATGTAAACTCTCGTACTCCACTTCATAAGTCACACCCTCCACTATAATATGTTTGATTACAGGCAACTCAAGATTAATTTGAACACAAGCTCGGGCATATTTTCCTCTTTCTGCAAGCTTAGTAGCCAAATCTACTTTCACCGGAATCCCAATTGCAGAAGCAATTCGCAGCATTGCTTGTTCCTGGTAGCACCAAATTGGAAGTCCCGAGACTCGAATCCATACCAGCGTTGATCCAAAGGATTTTTCGTATGGCCTAAAATCCACATCCCATGGCTTTACTGCAACATAGTGACCGTCTATCAACCACGGGCCACCAAGAATGACTTTCTCACGATCCCCAGCAATGTCAAATTTAACCAAAAAATATCCAAATCCCACATCCAACAAATCAAACCCTCCTTTGATGCGCCATACTATCCGGAGCTTATGCATGAGAGCCGTGTAGCCATAATACTTATCCAGCACCTTGATCACGATGGCTTCCTTATAAGGTTCAGCTAGACAGCTCTTTGTCTCCTTGGTAAAACTGACACTTGGTGGACGAGAATCACCCTGCTTACCTGTCACCGTCGCGATACCATCCCCAGATAAAGACCCTACTAATGCAAAGGCCGTAGACTTTTCTGCACCAATGACTTTATCTCTAAAAGAAACCTTGGATGGCTTTCCTAACCCCTCTCGAGAAGAACCCTCCTTAACACCGGATACACACCCACCCACGCTCTCCCCCTTATCTCTTCCGATGGCATGGCCATCTTCCTCACCGTGTTTCACCCTCAACCGCTCGCCCCCGCTTTCTCCTTCTCTCATTCTCTTTGAGTACGGAGTACGTACTCTTTCTCTGCTAGGGTTTTTTTTAAAATATTTTAATACAACTACGACAATATTTGCTTATGTAGGTTGCCACTTTCTTTCATATTTTTTGGTGAGCTTTTAAAAAAAGATTTTTTTTTGAGTTATCTTTTTTTAAAAGATCTTATAGAAAAGTAAAAATAATTTTATGTTTGGATATCTCATGTAAAAAGATCTTTTTATCTATCAATTATGTTTGGGTATAATAGTATAAAAGTACTTTTTTGTTCATTTATTACATGAAAAACATCTTTTTTTAAGGAAAAAAGATCTTTTAAAAAAAGATGTAAATTACAGCTTCTCAAAAAAGATCTTTTTTTAATTTTACTAGTGCTTTTACTTTTACTACTAGAAATTTGCCAAACACGTTAAAAAATAAAAAAAAGATCTTTTTTCATTGAAAAAAGATCTTTTTTTAACAAAATAATAGCGCCCAAACATGCACTAAACACCAATATAATAAAGAGAATTAACCACTCAGTCCACACCAATGTATAATGGTAGAAATTCAAATGTAATTAATTTCATATAAAATTAATAGTTGAAAATTATTAAAAAATTTAATAAATTTAATTAAATTATTATTTATCAACCTTCAGCTATCAATTTCATATGAAGTTAACTTTCTTTAAATTTTCGTTATGTGCAAGACATACTTTGATATAATAAAAACCCTAAGAAATAACAGGCTAATCAATTAGTAGTTATTACAATGTTTCTGCAGTGTCCACCATATGGGCATCATAGAGCCAATTGTGGCTGTTACACATTTTCCCCACAATTCCTTCATCGTAGTGCAACCACCACCACAATCACGACCGCCACCGTGTTTACAATTTAAACCATGCGACATTAGTAAGGTTATAAATTCTTTGCTTCCATACAATTAAGGGAACAAAAGAATGAAGCAATCCGGAGATTTTTCTTTTTCCTCCTAGACAGATCAGAATATGTTGGTTAATTGGATGTGAACTCCGTATAACATAAGCAGACTTCAAATTTACAGTATATATGAAGCACCACAAAAAAAATTAGCTAAGTTAAACAGAACAAACTCTTATTATTTGGTAATAAGAAGAATAAAAACAATTTCATGCTTACCCTCTAGTAGTTGTTCGGAAGGAGAGAATCCGAAGAAATCCCCAATTTATTTGTAACTATTATCTACCACTCGATACGATCACATCAGCAATTCGTCCTGAATCCTGATACAGTTTTGTGAATACAACTAATTGCCATTGACACTTTAGGCTGATAACCTCAAATATGATCATACAATAGCCGTCAAGAATAGATGAATTTGAATTCATGTTCTTTTCATTGTATTTGAACCCAATTTGGCATCCTCTTTGATTGTACTTTTGGTTCAATTGTACCAAGAGTTGGTTTCTCGACAGCAACCTGTAGGTCAATATCCATGGATATATCAAAGGGATGTTATAGCTGCAAGAAATTACTCCAGGAACATCATTGAACCCATTCTGATGGGTTTCGCAGTCGCTGTTTCCGATGAGACATCTAAGACTGGGGGATCCACATCCATTGCATATTCTTTACAGTCTTTATCTAAATTGTGTTATTTATCCTTATCATCGCACGAAGCTAAAACCTCATTCACTTCAGTGGCGAAAGCTTTCTCTGTTTCCTTCTCAACGTCCATGTCAGCAGGTAGACTCTCAGATGGGATCCCATTTTCATTGCTGTGACAACCTACAACTTGAGTCCATCATCAGAGTCATCACCATCAAGAGATATATCATCATTGATTTTAAACTGTTTATTATCTAACTTGGGATCTTGATTACGTGAGACTACTCTTTTCTCATTAGGATCTTTCTTTATCAAGCAGGGTATTTAACCATTGCTGAACAGAAACTGCCAAGGAGACTGACTGCATGATCTCGAATTAAAGAGTCATAGTTCTTTACAGAAGGCGGAATGGACCTTCTCTTTCGATACATGCTAATAACTTTCATTGAACCGGGATTGTGAACAACAAGTGGTGGCCCGTCTCGGGTAATCCCATACCTTGGTAGAGAAATTCAGATGGACTTCATTCTGCATGCATTCCTGAATCACAGATTCATACATTGTACAACTTCTGGATAAACGGAAACCGATTCCTCCTTTACTTCTGCACTCCTCCAAGGCTGCTTCAAGCTAATGATGAGTGCTTCAGTCATCATTTTATCGTCTGAGCATGACCTCTCAAGCATTCAACAACATCCCACATGTTTTCTCTCACGAGCACTTTCACCATCACCTCATAGAGGCCATCATCATTTCCTTATACAACGTCATAGCCTTTTTAACTGAGTATGCTAGACAATCAGCTTTGATTCCTGACCCACGCATGCAATTAAATGTAGCTTCCGCCTCCACTTTCTTTCGGCGATGGTGGGGGATGGCCGGCTGGGTAATGACAACTTTTGATGATGATGAGTGGGTTTAGGGTTAGAGAAAGGGGAGGGTGTTTTCAGTTTGTTTTTGTAAAAACCCGAAATCTTTTCGGTTCAATTAATTTACCGGTTAATTGCCAGTTTGACCAGTTCTTTTACCCATTTTTTGACCAGTTTGACCAGTTCAATTAGTTTTTTGCTAGTTAAACTGGCTGATCAAGTTCGATTTTTAGAACCATGAGTTCAAGGCCGACGACGATGGAGACTGCAACGCCAACAGCTCCAAGCAGACCTTCGAGAGGTGATGACGGCAACCCCGCTGGCTATCATCTGAAGTTTGAAGGTGGCTGCAAGCCTGCAACCTTCTTGTCTTTGACAGGGTTTAGCCATTTGTGAATTGAGAGAGAAATTTTTGGGTTTTTTCAGTAATTCAAAAAAACCAGCCCAATTTAATTAGTTGTCCGGTTCGGTTTTCAGAATAAAACTTACGTAAAAATCTCAACTAACTTAACAATTGATGGTTTTATACCACCACAAAAGAGGCAGAGAAGAATCAGAAGTTCAGAACACAACTTAGCAGAGAATGGCATCCTTTGAAGATGAGGAGGATATTGACATGGGGTAACTCCTTTCTTTATTTCTCCTCTTTTAATCAATTGTTGAGATGAAGGGTTATCTACTTCTTTTGCTTATTGGTTTTAGTATCACATGATGTATATATAATTATTAATTTGTTTTGCCTTTTGAGTTTTGACAACAATTATTATACAACATATATACACAAAGTTTGTCTACATATTCCCTCTCTTTGATGCTAAAGCAATGTGTATGTTAATCCATTTGATTTGCAAGGTGTTTGAAAAGGTAAACTATAATTTCATTTCACTTCATCAGTTCATCAAGAATTTAATTCAGTAAATTAAAGGTTTAAACATTATGCATTATGGTTAACTAGTTAATACCAGTCCTTAATTGATTTTATCATTTGAATATATCTAACTTTTAAATATGTAATTGCAGACTTGCTGATGATATTGCTTTTAGTTCAGATGGTGAGGTAATTAAGTGTTTAATTCAATTATTTTTTTCGTTCTGTTATGTTGTGTTCTTAATTTATTCAATATGTTAATTTATTATTATATATTTTGCAGGGGAAGGAAGAGCAAGGAAGTGATAATAACAAAAACAATGATTTAATTAGTGTCCAAACTTCAACTGATGATAAAGAAAGAGAGAAAGAGAGTGAAAAATTATCAGATGAGAAAATGAAAAAACCACAGATGACAAAGTATGAAAGGGCAAAGATTTTGGGAACAAGGGCTCTTCAGATAAGGTATTACTTTTTGGCATTTCTGATTTTGATTAAAGTAACATTTCATATCATGATAATTATTATGCTAAACTATGATATTTTAATTTCTTATGGTTTTGTAGCATGGATGCACCTGTAATGGTACCTTTGAATGGTGAAACGGATCCACTTGAGGTAATAATTGTTCCTTCCAATATTGCCATTCTTTTCTACCATTAGCACTTGCACAAAAATTCATTTTGTACTCCATGTATAGAAACATTGGTAAGTTAATTTAAGATTTTCTATTTAAATAAATTAAAATTTTCGTAAGAATAGAAGTTGTTGCTTAATAATATACAAGAGGTACCATTTTCACAACATCCTAATACGTTTGACTTAAAAGGTATTTCACATGAAGGTGTTAAGAATTGAGTATGTGTTTGAAATGAAATACATTTTCCATGAGTGAGATTATTACGAAATGAATTTTTTTTTTTATCAAATTAAGCACGTTACATATGAAGGAATAGAAAAATATAATTACTTTAAAATTCGAACTTTTTCTTTTTAATATTGTATTACTAGAAGTGAAATCCTTCATCATGAACCAAACTATGTGTTGAGCACAACTATGGCCATTTACAAAACGTCAGTGACGTTTTGTGTTTCTTCAATTAAAATAATATTTTTTATTACAAAACGTCAGCGACGTTTTGTTCTTTCATGATTAAAAAATTTTTTTTATCGCAAAACGTCAACGACGTTTTGTGTTACTACCACAACGTGTAGAACACCAAAATGATCAAATATTTTTGTATTTCACATTAAAATTATTCATATATAAAAATTTTAGCCTTAAAATTCACCTAATGCGAAATGTGTGTGGTCTTGGCACCATGGCCAATCCCATGGAAGAAAAAATATACAAGAGAGTGAAGTGAGGGGTAAACCGGAAGAGTTGAAAAAGAAGAGCAAATATAAAAGACAGAATGAAGTTTTTTTTGGGTCATGAAGACAGAATGAAGTTAAGTTACAAAGAAATAAGAAGTGTGAGGTGCATTTTTTTTTGGTATTCGTGTGAGGTGCATTTATTTATTTATTTTTAATTGAAACAAGGCTAAAAGCCCAAAAAAGAAAAGGCCGAAAAGTGTGAGGTGCATTTAGACATTTATCTATCAGATGATAAGTTAGACATATGAACAATAATTCTTTCGTGGGTTAAAATAATCCTCTGACATTGTGTCAAAACCCAAACAATATTTTTGTCGAAAAGCCCTTAAATTATATATATAAAAGAAAGATACACATTCCACATTACACTTAGGGTTTTAGGAAAATTTGAAATCAATTGAACCAATTTAGATTGATCGAGGAGTTAGCTTCTTCGTCCGCTTAAGTAAGAATCAGGGATTCGAATCTTGTTTTGTGTGTACAATAACTTATTAACCAAACATACTCTTAAATAGAGTTCAAATCTGCGACAAATTAATTTTTGAGCTATCAGATTTAGAGATACAGACTTAATTTAATTAAAACAAATTATTCATTTCGCCGTTCATCCATCTTTAAATAATGCTTCATGCTAAATAAATAGGATTGTGCTCTTTGTTAATCAAATAAATTTTAACTTTTTTATTTATTATATTTTATATTAATAAATTAAATTTAAAGTCTGGTATTTATAATTTAGCTAGAGACTAAAGCCTAGGGTTTAAATTTTAGATTAGAATCTAAGATGTTCTATTTTTTGTTTTTTTTTATTTATTTTTTAATAACAAGTTAATTTTTAGAAAATACTGTATCAAGTTATTATATACTCCACCATTTTATTATATACTCCATTGCTTACTATATTATCTACTTTCTTGATCTTTTCTTTAAACTTCATAATTTTCTTATTTATATTACCAAATTTTTTTTATGCCACCTTTTTAGAGGATCTTTCGACGTCTTCAATTATCTGTAAATTGTACCTCCTCTAAATCTCTACATTTTTTCTTAACCATTCTTAGAAATTCTTGATATATAAACCATAAATTTAGACTTCGAAACGGTCTAAATCTAACTCTAACTTTAATATACACTTCCTTATTTGTTGAATATTGAGTCAAAGTAATAGGTCATAGACATTAAGTTAAGTTTGTTAAGATCTAACTTTAGGGTTTGTACTTAATTTAATTAGTTAATAATCTTAGGATTAGTTAGGGTTAGCTCTTACTTTTGTTTATGGCATAGTAATTAGTTATATAATCATTGTGTTTTATCCATATCATATGAATATTAGGTGTCACTCATTTCATTTCAACCTATCAACTTTTTATTATTCAAAACTTTTCGATAGACAGATAGCATTCATATCATTTTTTCTTTTGTTAAGTAACCTTTGATTCCTTTTTTACCATGAATTGTCAAAGATTGCAATAAAGGAGCTTCGCGAGGGGGTCTTACCCTTCACTATCCGAAGGCAATTTCCTGATGGATCGTAAGTTCAATGATTAAGTCGTATTATATATATTATGATGATTACAGTAACTATAATATTTTAAAAAAATACTGTTAAAATTAAAATAATAATTTTTTATTGAATAATACTTTTTTAAAAATATTACTTAAAAAAATATGTCTTTAATTTTAACAATACTTACATATTCAATATAATCACCATAGTATAGTCATATTAGAATCCTATATATATGTGTGTGTGAATTGGCATTGATTATATATATATAATGAAATTTGCACTCTATGCAGGTACAAAGAGTGGAATGTTTCTGATATGATAGATCCTTACGCTTGAGGTATAAGAGGAAGATATATATCTTGATGGAAATTTTTTTATTCATAAAGTTAATTAACTTATGCTTAATATATGTTAGCACACATAACTTGTTTCTACCTGCTGGCTATTTAGCATTCAAATAATGGCATTTTTACACTTGTCTCTTTAGCCAAACTATTTTACCATTTTTTTTAGGTTTTTTATTGATATGTGCCTCGGATGAGACTTGATACATGATTAGATATTGAATTTTTCTTCCATCTCTAGAGAATTCGAATTGGAACCATAATACAGTAGTATAAGTTATTCCGGCCGCAATGGTATTAGTATATAATAGAATTTAATTTTGATATATTCGATATATAACTATTTTATACATGTATTTAATTACATAATATTATATTAATAAAAATAATTATTTTTTTATATTAAATACGTGAATTTTTTTTGGTGACTGAAATAAACTAAACAAAGAAAAACAAAACAAATGATCTGTTTAAATAGAGAGACCGTTTTTTTTAAGACTATTCTTAAACTCCTCCCAAAGTGAAAGAAGCTCTACATGAGAAAGTTGTAACTTCATCGCCGTCTTTGCCATAGTATCTGCCACCGTGTTTGCATCTCTCATAATCAAACAAAAGTCAACATGTCAATTCCAATGCATGATGTCTCTTATTTTGAGCACCAATGGATCAATAAACCCAAAACCATATTGGTGATTAGTAACAAGATTAAATGCTTCCACACAATCCGTTTCACAAATAACATCTCGTTGACCCACATCCCAAGCTAAGAGATATCCTCTCCAAATAGCAAATAATTCCCCTTGAAGAATACTATTACTCTCAATCATTCCCAAATATCCCCTTTGCCAACTCCCATTACAATCTCTAATAACACAAGCAAAATCAACACTATCACCCAAATTAAGATAACTAGCATCACAATTAATCTTGAAAGTACCAATGAATAAGGGATTCCAAAAGCCATTTAGAGTAGAGGGAAGGGACATACGTTGTAATTCAAAAATATTCCTAAGCTCCTTTTCTAAAGTTAATGCCAGACAAATCACTTTTTCCGGAGGCCAAGTTTCATGAGGATTAAAGATGTCATTATTCCTTACTCGCCATATCCACCAAAGTCCTGAAAAGAATTTGAACGAATGCTCTGCTATGATACAAGAATCAGTTCTTCAAATCCAAAGGATGACAAGAAATATCCAACCTATGCCATACAAGCTGAGCTTCTGGGCAATTCCGAATACAATGTAAAACTGATTCCTAGTTAGAAAGACATCTTGGGCACCTATCCAATGATGACATCCCTCTTCTAAAGCAAAAATTTGTAATAGGAAGAGCCTCCTTAAGACACAACCAAGCAAAAAATTTGTGCTTTTTCGAAACAAGCTGATGCCAAATCTAAAGCCAATTCTCCTACTCCTCCCAACCAAAAAGCTTCTTACACAACCACAAGTAACCATTGCGTGAGTCATAGACTTTGGCAGCAGACCCAAACCAATACCAACCCACTTCCGGACCTGCTTGAACATCTGGATTGTAAGAGAGAATATTACCTTTCAGATTTTGAGATAAAGGAGAATAAAGAGTATCCAAATGCCACCTACCAACCGACCAAATATCCTGTATCTGGAGATTCAAATCAGAAATGTGAACATAATCCATCTTATTAGATAACCGTCCTTCTCTCCTCCAACTAGAAAACCAAAAATTTTGGTTCAAATCTCCAATTCACCAAGCAAATCCATCCTTCAACACTTCTCAAGCCTTGCAAAGACTCCTCCAAATGGGAGAGCCCTTGTTCTTTGGACAACTAAAACAGTTATATAGAGATGATCGGTATTTGGTATCCAACAATTGGACCCATAACTTGTTTGGCTGCTGGAAAAAAGTCCAAATGAACTTTCCAAGAAGAGCAATATTCACACAATAAGGATCTCTAATCCCCAAACCTCCATATTTTTTTGGAGTAACCAGTACCTTCTAACTAACAAGATTCAATCCTCTTCTATCAACTTGTCCTTTCCAAAGAAAATTTCTCATCATAGACTCCAATTTACTAATGATTCCTTTGGGAAAAATAGAGACCTGCATCTAGTACGTAGGAATAGCGGCTGCAACAGAATTAACCAAGCAGAGTCTACCAGTCCGATTGAGTAAACTCCATTTCCATCTTGCTAGTCTACTTCAAATCTTGTCCAGGACACCATTGAAAGCTGAACGGGTCACCCTAGAATGGCTAAGGGTAACCTCAAGATACTTGCCCAAGTCCTGGACAAATCTGATAGAGGATACCCCAGTGAAAATCTCTTTCCTTGTTGCAGAGACATTCTTGGAGCAAAGCGTTTTAGACTTCTCCACATTAATCTTCATCCTAGATGCTTTGCAAAAGGTCTCTAAAACCAACATCACATTTTGCACTTGTCTCTTTGTAGCTTTACAGAATAGAAGCAAGTCATCCGCAAACATTAAGTGGGATATTCTTGGTCCCCCTCTAGAAACAGCAACCGGCTCCCACAAGCCCAAATCAACCTGATGACTAATAAATCATGCTAATCGCTCCATACACAATACAAAAAGATAGGGTGACATAGGGTCTCCTTGTTTAAGACCCCGACTAGGAGTAAAGTCATTCAGACGATTCCCATTCCAAAGAATAGATAAGGAGGAAGCAGTGACACAATTCATAATCAAATTAATTGTAGGAATAGGAAAACCAAAGCTCTTAAGGGTATGAGCTAAAAACCTTCAGTCAACTCTGTCATAAGCTTTCTCTAGATCAATCTTAAAGGCCAGTGTTCCTTTCTTTGATTTAGTCTTCTTCATAAAGTGGAGGACTTCTTGAGCAATAATGATGTTATCAAGAGTTCCTCGTCTTGGAATAAATCCTCCTTGAAGCGGGCCAACAATCTCCGCAAGATGAGGATGGAGCCTATTAACAAGGACCTTCGTGATGATCTTGTAAACTACATTGCAGAGACTAATTGGCCTGAAATCTTTCATAGATACCGGTGATTCAACCTTTGGAATAAGAACCAGTAAAGTCTCCATCATTCTTGGATCAAGAGTAACACTGGAAAATGCCTGCTTAACCATCTTCCAAACATCAAGACCAATGATCTCTCAATATTCTTTGAAGAAGAAAGTTTGAAACCCATCAGGACCCGGAGCTTTAAAGGAGTTCATGTGAAAAACAGCTATTCTGACTTCCTCCATAGTAATTAGTGCCGTAAGATTATTGCAAGCTTCCTCATTCAGAGAAGGAAGAGGCACATCACCAAGGCAACCCAAATCAACATCATCCAAATGACAGAATAAGCTTTTATAGAAAGACTCTGCTTCTTGACTCAGAACCTCTGGATCAGTTTTCCACACTCCATCCTTGAGAAAAAGGCCATGAATTTTATTATGCTTCCTTCGCACAAGAGTTTGAATATGAAAGAATCTTGTATTCCTATCCCCGAACCTTACCCACTGCTCTTTGGACTTTTAGAACCATAGGAGCTCTTCTTGCACTAGAGTATTATTATAATCATCAAGCAACTGTTGCTCTTTTTGATGCAAATAAATGCTATCCACCACTTCTAAATGCTTTTGTAAATAAAATCTGCTGCTCTAATTCACATTTCTTAACAAAAAAGTTACCAAATGCCTTCGAGTTAAACTCTAGTGAATTCTTCTGTACTTCCGAAAGCTTGCCATGAATCCCTCTATTACCAGACCACCATGACTGATTCACAATATCCCTATACCCCGGATAAGTAGCCCAAGCAGCAACAAAACGGAAAGGTCGATTCCCTTTAGGCTGAGGACGACCTTTACAACGCACCAGAATAAGACAATGATCAGACTGAAGCCTATTTAAAACTTCTGCATAAGCCTCTGGAAAGATAGATAACCAACTACTATTTATACAGAGTCGGTCAAGCTTTTTTGCCACGTCAACATAATTTTTCACCCTCCTGTACCAAGAAAACTACCTCCCAATAGTCTTCAGATCAAACAAATCACTATCTCCTAATGAAGTAGCAAACATGTATGCTCTTTGATGAGAAAATTGACAGCCCTTAGATTCATGAGAAAATTTGACTTCATTAAAATCACCAAGAATAATCCAAGGTCCTTGAAATACCATGGATTGTGCAACAAGATAATCCCAAAAGAGAACCCTTTTATTAAATTGAGGACTACCATAAATACCACTACACCTCTAAACTAAATTATCAGATTGAACCTCAATAGTAACACCGTGATCAAAAGCATCAATGAACTTACAACAAACACCCTTCATAGAGGATAGAAACCAAATACCCCCTTATGCCCCTCTGCTTCCACTATACCAACAGAGTGATACCCCAACCTTTCCCAAAACAATTTTAAATGCTGAAAAGGGGAGTGAGTTTCAACCACAATAAAGAAAACAGGTCTAAATTTCCTAACAAGTTCATTACAATGCACCCGGGCTAATTTATTAGAAGCACCCCTAATATTCCAAATAATCATATTTAAACTATCCATAAATAATAGGGACAGAATAAATAAAAACATAAACTCTAAATAGAATCACCAACCTCAATAGGTGGTTTGTCCTACGGTACTGGCACACTCTGATCCTCAATAATTGCAACCTTCGGACCCCCTAATGCTGCACCTGCCATGCTTCCATCTACTAAGGTTTCCTCTGTTGCGCCACCATTTTTATCAACTGGCGAATTCTGCAGGGAGGAAGGCCGCGGACGCTTCCGTAGAGAAATTCCACGACGTGCAGGAGTTCTACGCGATGGAGATGGCGCAATTTCATGTTTTTCTCGCTTCCCCATCCTAATGGAAATTGATTTGCCTCCATCACCATGCAAATTGGGCCTTGGAACCCTTCTCGAACCATACTTGTGCTGCTTTCCATCTTGGTCCTTCAAACCTGATGGCTGACCCATTGTGAATTTTTCCTTACGCAGCACTTGTTGCTAACCCTCTTCATCATTCATGCATGTCTCATTAACATGACCATTAGGTACGTGAGGAGCCAATGATTCCGTAACCGCATCCTTCCCTTTAACAACTCCTAATTTCTCACCCGAATTACGAGAATTCTCACTCAAATCGCGAGCTTCCAATTCAGCCTCTTTTTGAATCTCATGATTGTTGTATGGCACTAGTGTCGGGGCTTCATTATTTTTTTTTCATCATCACCAAAAGAATCACCGTTTCCTTCCAAGGACTCCTTCTCCCTGCACAATAATTTATCATGCCCATACCATGCACAAGTAGAACAAATCAGCTGTAAACTCTCGTACTCCACTTCATGAGTCATACCCTCCACTATAATATGTTTGATTACAAGCAACCCAAGATTAATTTGAACACAAGCTTGGGCATATTTTCCTCTTTCTGCAAGCTTAGTGGCCAAGTCTACTTTCACCAGAACCCCTATTGCAGAAGCAATTCGCAACATTGCTTGTTCCTGGTAACACCAGATTGGAAGTCCCAAGACTCGAATCCATACTAGCGTTGATCCGAAGGATTTTTCGCCGAAGGATTTTTCGCATGGCCTAAAATCTATGTCCCATGGCTTTACTGCAACATAGTGACCGTCTATCAACCACGGACCACCAAGAATGACTTTCTCACGATCCGCAGCCATATCAAATTTAACCAAAAAATATCCAAACCCCACATCCAACAAATCAAACCCTCCTTTGATGCGCCATACTATCCGAAACTTATGCATAAGAGTCGTATAGCCATAATGCTTATCCACCACCTTGATCACGATGGCTTCTTATAAGGTTTAGCTAGATAGCTCTTTGCCTCCTTAGTAAAACTGACACTTGGTGGACGAGAATCACCCTGCTTACCTGTCACCGTCGCGATACCATCCCGGGATAAAGACCCTACTAATGCAAAGGCTTTAGACTTTTCTGCACCAAATGACCTTATCTCCAAAAAAGACCTTAGATAGCTTTTTTAAACCCTCTCGAGAAGAATCCTCCTTAACACCGGATACACACCCTCCCATGCTCTCCCCCTGATCTCTTCCGATGGCATGGCATGGCCATCTTGCTCACCGTATTTCACCTTCAACCGCTCGCCCCGCTCTCTCCTTCTCTCATTCTCTTTGAGTACGGAGTACGTACTCTTTTTCTGTTAAGATTTTTCTTTTATTAAGTACGTGAATAATCATTTAAAAAACAGTTGTAATTATATAACTATGTAAAATATTTTATATTGCCAATACATCAAAATTAAACTCTTAATAATATAAACATATAGAATTCAAAATAGAATGGAAAAAAGACTCATCATGGGCTTTTTGCTTTTTAACAATATTAATTTATTTAATATGTTTTAATGTTTTAAATAAAAAATAATTTAAAATAAAAATTCACATTAAATTTATTAAATTATTTAATGATCTTATAAACTAAAATACAATCATATATTATTATAAACTCCCTCCTATTACATCATTTTAACTTCCGTCCTAAAATAAAATTCTATACGGTCATAATAGAAGAAATATGTCAACTAGGGTCGGCTATTAAGAAAAAAGTACTACTTCCAATGGAAAAAAAATTATTTGATGTTCTGTATTTGGGAGGAGGAGTGCTATACATACAAGTCATTTAGTTTACAAGTCATCATACAAGTTGAGAGAAACTTAATAAAAAACACGCTGACCCATATACGATTTTCATGGCGTGCTCCTCCTTCTCTTCCTCATCTTCCTTCTTCTTCTCCTCCTCTTCCTTCTTCTTCTCCTTCTTCTTCTCCTACTCTTTTTCTTCTTCTTTCATGAAAACGAGTTTCTTGTCAAATTTGATCTCCTTCGTGCGTTCTCTCTTTGCCTTTTCATTCGTTGTTTTATCTGTGTTTATCACTGGTATTCTTGCTTCGTTTTTTTTTTATTTTCATGGTTTTTGAAATCAAGCTTTGAAATCGTTTTGAAGATAATGGAACTTCAGAAATACACCCAAACGATTATAGAAATACACCCAAACAATTACAGAAATACACCCAAAGAATTACAGAAATACACCCAAACGATTAAGGAAATTCACCAAAACGATTATAAAAATACACCCAAAAGATTACAGAAATACATCCAAAGGATTACGAAAATACACCCAAAATTCGTTGAAGTACACCTTATGCATAATTCAGAAATCTTTCTCTTTCTCCTCCTCATCTTCTGTTGCTTCTTCTTCTTCAAAAACGATTTCAGAGTTTGATGTCAAAAAACAATGGAAATCGAGAATAACGAAAAAAGAAAACAGAGAGAAATGCACGTCAATGAAGAAAGAGAAAGAGAAGGCAAGAAACGAAAGAAAAGAAGAAGAAGAAGAGGAAGAGGAAGAAGAACGAAGAAGGTGCAGGAGATGAGGAGGAAAAAGATGAAAAACGTGCAGTCAAGAAGAACGAGGAGAAACACGACGATAAAGATGAAACACTTCAAAAACGAAGAAGAAGAAGAAGAAGAAGAAGAAGAAGAAGAAGAAGAAGAAGAAGAAGAAGAAGAAGAAGAAGAAGAAAAATAAGAAAAAATAAATGACTTGTATGACTTGTATGTGAAAAGATTTGTATGTGGAGAATTTTTTATTTGGGATAATAAATTAATAATACATGATAGATCAGATCTTTGATGCTTCCATAACTTATTAATGTTCGTATTCCTTCTCTTGTTTTCCTCTGAAAATAGTTAATATAAGCCAAACGGCTTAGTCCTTGATATTAATTTTTTAAATATGAATGCTAAAGTGGTAACATGGAAATATAATAATTTACTTTCTTGCTATCAAATTTATTATTATTTTTTTAATTTAATATATGTTTTTTCAAACAAATTCTGAGAATAACAAATTCAAATGGGGTTGCCATCATTATGTGTATTATCCGATTCAGCTACAAATTAAACAATAATCAATGATCAATCATTCTTAATTTTATTATTGGACACCTCAGCATCCATGAGTATAAAAATACTATGATGCCAATATATCATTGTTAGTAATAAAAATGTTACTTTGGGTATATTTAAAATTATCAAATTAATTAGTATGTATTTATATATTAATATATATTATTTTACATATTTTAGTATATATTTTAAATTTTAATATATATTTTTATATGAATAATTGATTTGATGTCTAATTTTAATATATACCTAGTATGGTTATTTCTAATATAATAAATATCATGAATAAAATAAAATTATATTAAGGCGTTGATGAAAAGCTTAAAATATATTTTAAAAAATAATGTAAATTTGAATTTTTTTTTTGTTATTATGATAGTTCTTTTAGTAGGTAATATGTAAAAATTTTCGTAAATACTTGTTAAACATTGTGTATGTTATGAACTTCACGAATTATTGATCACTACTGAATTCAAAACCGTTTTTAGAAAAATAAAATAAGAAAAGCATACTGTTACGGATCCGACCCACGGATCTCGCATACCCGGTTACCCGGGGACAACCCGTTTCGACCCGAAGGCCCAAAACCGGCCCTTCAAAGTTCCTAACCAACTTTTGAACCCAAATATCTCTCTTATCTTAGCCAAATAAGATAAGATAAGATATTCACCATCACCTATAAATAGAGGACCCAGGTCCCTCTAGGTATTCATTCATTCCTCACACTTTCTACCTCTTAGATCCATTCTGACTTGAGCGTCGGAGTGTCTTTGCAGGTACCACCCCCCATCGCTCCAGTCAAGCAATCCGGTTCCAGCCTTGCCCGCGGGTTCCCGATTCACCCTTCAACCCGTACCGGAGACATCTTGTACATTGGCGTCGTCTGTGGGGACCCTGCGCCAGCTGGGCCCGATGGGGGACGTCCTGGAGGAAACCCCCTCAAGCCAAGATGACTCTCAACCGATTAACCCAACCCCCGAGCACCGAGAGGTCACGAACCAAGCGAGAATAGCGAGTACTGTCCAAAACGCGAACGACCACGACGTCACGAACCAACGACATCCTGAGAAAGCCAGGGACAAAGCGGCGCAGATCATCCAGGATCTCTGCCTCCGGGTTCAGGAACTCGAAGGCAAGATAACCAATAAAGAAAAACACAACAACGAACACGGAAGCCATGCAACCTCCAGATCAAGATCTCGCTGCGGTAGGTCGCCAACCCGACGACACGACAGAAGAGACGATCGCAGCTCCTCACGTGACCACAGACACGAGAAATCGCCAGAACGGCGATACAACAAGAAACATAACCGTAGCGCTTCTCGAGATCTGAGTTATCAACACTACTCAGACGAAGATCGGAGGGACCGAAACACCAAACGCACAAGAAACGACCATATAATAATGGGAGCTACACCCTTTACAGAAAAAATCCTAAGAGCAAAACTCCCCAAAGGCTTCGACAAACCTACCGATATGAAGTACGATGGAACTAAGGATCCCCAAGAACATCTAATGGCTTTTGAAGCCAGAATGAACCTAGAAGGAGCGGCCGACGCGGTCCGATGCAGAGCCTTCCCGGTAACCCTCGCCGGGCCCGCGATCAAATGGTTCAACGCCCTCCCAAACGGATCCATAGCCAATTTTCACGATATTACACGAAAGTTCATGGCCCAGTTCACTACTAGGATCACTAAAGCCAAACACCCCATCAGCTTACTAGGGGTCACACAAAAACAAGAGGAATCCACAAGAAAATACCTCGACCGCTTCAACGACGAATGCCTAACGGTCGACGAACTCACGGATTCCGTCGCAAGCTTTTGCCTGACCAATGGGCTAATGAACGAAGATTTCCGCAAACACCTCACCACCAGACCGGTATGGACCATGCATGAGATCCAGAACGTCGCCAAAGACTACATCAACGACGAAGAAGTCAGCCAGGTCATCGCGGCCAACAAGCGGCAGCACGGCAACACCCAACGCGGCAACTCGGCTTCTCACCATAACCCAACACCCAAAGAGAATCAACGGGACCACCCCAGGCCGACCAGCCGACCACCGAGAATAGGCAAATTCTCTAATTACACGCCCCTGACAGCACCAATTACCGAGATATACCACCAAATAGCAGATTGAGGCATCATTCCGAAAGCCCGACAACTCAAAGAAAGGACAGGAGGCAACAAAACCCTCTACTGCGAATACCACCGAGGTTACGGTCACAAAACACAAGATTGTTTCGACCTTAAGGACGCCCTTGAACAAGCCATACGAGACGGCAAACTCCCAGAATTTGCCAAAATCATCAGAGAACCGAGGCGCGCGGAGAAAGACAGGTCGCCGGAAAGAGAAGGACGTAACTCGAGAACCCAAAAGCAACCCCCCAGGAAAAGCCCAGAGGAAGATCCGACCATCATAGTAAACGTCATCACAGGCAAGGACGTATCGAGCAAGTCAAAACTAATAATGAAGAAAGACCTCAAGGTAATGGCTGTAAGGAACCAACCCCAATCTCCGCGGTCGACAATACGATAACGTTTTTACCAGAGGACTGCCAACACGGCACCTCAGCCGAGGATGCCCCTTTCATTATCTCAGCTAGAATCGGAACAGGACTCGTACGAAGGATACTGGTAGACACTGGGGCAGACTCAAACATCCTTTTTCGAGGAGCCTTCGATAAACTCGGACTCCACAACGACAACCTCCAAACACACCGCCACGGCGTCACGGGACTCGGAGACAACTTTCTCAAACCAGATGGCTCAATCACACTTCCCATCACCATAGGAACGAGCAGCCAGAAGAAGACAATCCTCTCTGAATTCGTAGTCCTAAAAGACTCCACAGCCTATAACGTGATCCTCGGAAGGAAAACAATCAATGACTTCTCCGCAGTCATCTTTACTAAATACCTCCTTATGAAATTCAGAACCAACGACGGCTCCGTCGGTACCATCCACGGGGACCGAGAAGTCGCAGCCGAATGCGACAACACCAGCCTAGCCCTAAGGAAGAAATCCCGAGATGCGGCCGGAGTATTCCTAGCTGACCTGGATGCCCGACAAAATGGCCAACCCAGGCCAGAGCCAGAAGGAGATATGGAAAAACTACAAATAGGGCCAACCAAAGATGAATACACCTTTATTAATAGGAACCTCCCATATGACCTCAAAAAGGAACTCTCTCAACTCCTAAAACAAAATAGAGACCTGTTTGCATTCACACCAGCCGACATGCTGGGAATAAACTCCGACCTAATGTCCCACCGTCTAGCCGTGGACCCCAAAGCTAAACCAGTAGCACAAAGAAGAAGAAAAATGTCATCAGACCGAGCCACCGAAGTCAAAAAACAAGTTAAAGCCCTACTCGAGGCCAACTTCATCCGGGAACTCCCCTACACGACCTGGCTAGCCAATGTCGTACTAGTGAAAAAATCTAACGGGAAATGGCGAATGTGCGTCGACTACACGGACCTCAACAAAGCTTGTCCGAAGGACGTTTTCCCCCTACCAAACATCGACGGATTGGTAGATGCTGCATCCGGTCACCGATACCTCAGCTTCATGGACGCATATTCCGAATACAACCAGATTCCGATGCACCGACCAGACGAAGAGAAAACAACGTTCATCACCCCGGACGGGACGTACTGCTACACAGTAATGCCCTTCGGCTTGAAAAATGCTGGAGCAACCTATCAAAGACTTGTTAACAAGATATTTCGAGACCTGTCCGGTAACAAATTAGAAGTCTACATAGACGACATGCTCGCCAAGACAGAATCCGGCGAACAACTAACCAACGACCTCAAGGTCATAATGAACACCCTACGAAAGCACCAAATGCGACTCAACCCGGCAAAATGTGCCTTCGGAATGAAAGCAGGGAAGTTCCTCGGCTTCATGATTACGCAACGCGGAGTTGAAGCAAACCCAGAGAAATGTCGCGCTGTCCTCGAAATGACAAGCCCCAAAAACCTTAAAGACATCCAAAAGCTTACCGGCCGACTGACGGCATTATCGCGCTTTCTCGGAGCATCGGCTCAGAAAGCGACCCCTTTCTTCAAACTAATGAAAAAAGGAGCCCCTTTCAAATGGGAGACGGAATGTGAAGAAGCATTCCAACACTTCAAGAGGGTCCTAGCGGAACCACCAATCCTCGCCAAACCCCAAACAGGGGAAACACTTTACTTATACCTCTCCATAACGGAAGAGGCACTCGCAGCAGCACTCGTCCGTGAAAACGAGAAAAAGGAACAAAAACCCGTATACTTCATAAGCAAAGTCCTACAAGATGCGGAAGCTCGCTACTCACGCTTAGAAAAGCTAGCTTTCACACTCCTTACAGCCTCCCGACGCCTACGACAATACTTCCAAGCTCATCCCATGACGGTTCGAACCAACCAGGCGGTCAAGTAGGTGTTGCAGAAACCCGACCTAGCGGGAAGAACGCTAGCGTGGTCCATCGAACTATCTCAATTCCAGATCAAATTCGAACCCCGAAACACGATCAAAGCACAAGCCATGGCCGACTTCATCGCCGAGATGACTCCGGGAAAGCTCACCCCCGAATCATGGAAACTACATGTCGACGGCTCATCAAACTCCACCTACGGAGGCGCCGGAGTCATACTCGAAAACCAAGACGGGATCACGATTGAACAGTCGGTACGATACGTGACAAACCCCAATTTGACGGGTTGTTTTGCATTGAATTCAGAGTATTTTGATAACCTTTTGTCACATTTAGCCTAGGAATTAGCATGATTTTGTTATCTCTCCCATATTCGTGCTTAAGTGTAAAAACATGCTTTCTAAGCCTTATTTTGATGAATTCTAGTTCTTCTTTGATTCCATAAGATGCCTTAAGGTGTTTGCTAGTGATTCCAGGATTGAAGTAGGCTAGGCATGGATCAAAAGAAGCAAGGAAGGAAGCATACAAGTGGAGAGAAGCATAAAAAGTCAAAGAAGCAAAGTCAGCCATGCACGCGCACGCGCACAAGGTGCTCACGCGCACATTGCAGAATTGACCAGGGACGCGCACGCGTACCATGCGCGCACGCGCCGATGATGGCACATGACCTCATTAATGCAACACGTGCCTGGCGATTTGAGAGGGTTTCTGAACCCATTTTTGGCGCCAAATTGCTAAGGGAAAGGAATAAAAGGATGAAGGATTAAGGGGAAGGCATAATAACATCATCATTGTGATAACCATCACTTCCAACTAACTAATCACTTTTTAGTTTAGTTTTTAGTTTTGAGAGTTAGTTTCTAGAGAGAGAAACTCTCACTTCTCTCTAGAATTAGGATTAGGTTTAGTTTAATAATCTTATATCTAGATCTTAATTCATGCTTTCATCTCCTTCTATCTCTCAATTCTTTGTTGCTACATTCATCTTCTTCTATTCTTTTGTTGTAATTTCCTTTATGTTGTTCTTATGTTTTGTTGTAGATCTACTCTTACTCCTTCTATTTTCTTTCAATTCAATTAGAGGTAATTCATAATAATTTTGTTCCTTTTGATTGTTGTTGTTAATTCCTTGCCATAATTGTTGTTAGATGCTATTTTTGTTATCCAATTACTTTGCTTTTCTTTTATGCCTTCTAAGTGTTTGATGAAATGCTTGGTTGGATTTTAGTATAGATTTTGTTCCTCTTGGCTATGGTAGAGTAATTAGTGACGCTTGAGTTATCTAATTCCTTTGTTGATTGATAATTGGAGAGATTGCTAATTGGTTTGGAGTGCACTAAAGCTAGTCTTTCCTTGGGAGTTGGCTAGGACTTGTGGCTCAAGTCAATTCATCCACTTGACTTTCCTTTAATTAGTAAGGGTTAACTAAGTGGTAGCAATGAACAATTCCCATCACAATTGAGAAGGATAACTAGGATAGGACTTCTAGTTTTCACACCTTTCCAAGAGCCTTTCATAGTTTTTAGTTTATTTTCATTGCCATTTACTTTCCATGCTCCTTATCCAAAACCCCAAAATAACTCATAACCAATAACAAGACACTTCATTGTAATTCCTAGGGAGAACGACCCGAGGTCCAATACTTCGGTTTATAAATTCTAGGGGTTTGTACTAGTGACAAACAACTTTTTGTATGAAAGGATTATTGCTTGGTTTAGAAACTATACTTTACAACGAGATTTCATTTGTGAAATTCTAAACCGTCAAAAATCCATTCGTCAATACGAATTCCCAGTATCAAACAACCAAGCAGAATACGAGGCCCTCTTGGCAAGCCTATCCTTAGCCCGGGAAGTCGGAGCAAAGGTCCTAGAAGTAAATACCGATTCACAGGTAGTCAGTTCCCAAATTAACGGAGACTACCAGACACGAGATCCCCTACTCCAACAATACCTCGCCAAGGTAAACAAACTAAAAGAAGGATTCGAACACGTCACCATACAACACGTCCCTAGGGAACGAAATGCCAGAGCAGACCTACTCTCCAAGCTAGCCAGTACCAAACCCGGACACGGTAACAAATCGTTAATCCAGGAAGTCGTGAAGACACCCTCCGTGTCAACAACAACCAACGCTCACCTGACAATCTCAAACCAGGGATCTTGGACCTACCCTATCCTGCAATACCTCCTCGATGGAACATTGCCACCAGACCCCAAAGAGGAAAAACGAATAAGAAGGGAAGCTGCCAACTATACTATTGTCGCAGGACAGCTATACAAACGCGGATTCTCGCAACCCCTGCTTAAATGCATCGAACCCGAGAACACGGAGTACATACTCCGAGAAATCCACCAAGGCTGCTGCGGTCACCACGTCGGAGGCAAAACATTAGCCTAAAAAGTCATCAGAGCAGGCTACTTCTGGCCCACGGTTATCCGGGATTCCATACAAATAGTTAAAAACTGCGACAAATGCCAAAGGCACGCCAATATCCACCAAGCCGCGCCGCACCAGCTCAGCACCATATCGGCAGAGCGGCCGTTCGGCACTTGGGGCATCGACCTCGTCGGACCCTTCCCTACGGCACCCGGCCAATTTAAATACCTCATCGTTGCCATAGACTACTACACTAAATGGATCGAAGCCGAACCCCTGTCCTCCATAATGGCAACCCAATGCCGAAAATTCCTCTAGCGCCAGATCATCACCCGATTCGGGATCCCCGAGATCGTTATCTCGGACAACGGAACCCAATTCACCGACAAAAAATTCAGAGAATTTTTAGAAGGGCTACGTGTATCTCACCGTTTCAGCTCGGTAGAACACCCTCAGACAAACGGACAGGTGGAATCCGCAAACAAAATAATCGTCAAAGGACTTAAAAAGCGGCTCGACAAAGCCAAAGGACTATGGGTCGGATCGGTCCTATGGTCATACCGAACCACACCTCAAACGACAACGGGAGAAACACCTTTCCGACTAACATACGGTGTTGAGGCGGTCATCCCGGTAGAGATCGGAGACCCAAGCCCCAGAAAAACGGTCAGAGGTAACGATGAGGAAGCAGAACGAGACCTCATTGACGAAACAAGAAGCATAACCCATCTCAGGGAGCTAGCCCTAAAGCAAAGAATCAGCCTAAGATACAATCACGGAGTCATCCGGCGAGAATTCGCGGCCGACGACCTCGTCTTATGACAAAACGATATCGGTCCCCTGACCCCAGGAGAAGGGAAGCTCACCCCCAACTGGAAAGGACCGTACATAATCAAGGCTGTAATCGGAAAAGGAGCGTACAAACTCGAACGGCTCAACGGCGACGAAGTCCCGAGAACATGGAACGTCACCAACTTGCGACGATACTACACCTAGACCAACCTACAAAGGTTGCACCCTTGTCCTCATTTCTATTTTTTTACTTCTCCTACCAGTTTACAAATTCTAAGGTTTTATTTCTCATCTAAGTTTTAAACTCGGGTATTCTTTCCCGCTCATCCGACAAAACCATGAAACTCAATTAACGGATGGGTGTGAAGACAAGATATGGGATCCCGGTTCGCTATATGAAGACCAACTATGGGGACTCGTATCTTGGGTAGAACTGTGCCCGAGCTTGATGAATATGGTTGGAAATTCTGTCAACCAATTGAGGAGCAAAGATCCTTGGAGATTCAAGGATGAGTACAAACATAAGCCACCATGACAATAAGCATCTCAAAATGTCCAACTTAAGGACTTAAACTAAAAGTGCTAGGTGGGAGACACCCCACCATGGTAAACTCTTTCCATTCTCTTTTGAATTTGCCTAATAAGTGATTTGAGTTACCATTGTAGGTAGATATTTCACATAATTTGTTTGTACAACTTAATTGTTAGCTTAGTCACATGCATGTTGTGTTTAGTAGTAGATGAATAATATCAACAATTGCATTTTTGTGAATTGCATGATGGTTGAGTGAATAAGAGTTGTGAACACTAAGGGGAGCACCCAGCAAATTTTTTTTTCTGAGAAAAAAAAAAAAAAGGGGGCGTGGACGCGCGCGCACAACGTACGCGTACGCGTCCCGACGCGCATGCACCACGAGCCACACTCCAGAGAGTTGGGCCTCCCTTGGGCAAACATTGTGCCTTGAGCCCAACATTGACCCACGCGGACGCGCACCTGCCGCGCCCGCGCCGATTTGCTGCTGCAATTGATTGAGCCAAACCCCAGAGAGTTAAGCCATTTCTGGGCTAGCTCTCGGCCCCAGGCCCAACCAGACCTGCGCGAGCGCATGCATCGCGCCGGCGCGCCATTTCACAACTCGTCAAAGTACGCGGACGCGCACTTTCCGCGCGCGCGTCCCTGCGTGGTGCCACCAAACTAGGCCATGGACCAGAGAGTTGGGCGTGCCTCAAGCCCATTCTAAGCCTCAGGCCCAATCTCATGTACGCGTGCGCGCATGGTACGCGCACGCGCCCCTGCCTAATATGCCACCCCACGTTAGCGCGCACTATCCGCTCACGCGTGGATCTCCATTCCCCTCAATGCACGCGGACGCGTACTTGCCGCGTGCGCGCAAATCTAGTGGCGCGACTCCCAGGCCATTCTCCAGAGAGTTAGGCCTGAGTTGGGCCAACTCTAAGCCCCTAGCCCAACTCCATGCACGCGTGCGCGCACGGTACGCGCGCGCGCCCTTCCCTATTTTGCTCACCCCCGCTTAAGCGCGTTGTACGCGCACGCGTAGGACCCACGTTTTTTTTCAATGGACGCAGACGCGCAAGGTGCGCGCGCGCCGATTCAAAAATAGGGATAACCCTAGCTCGCGAAGCACACTGCGCAGTCGCGCACCCCATTTCCCCAGCCTCCATCTTCTTCTTCTTCTCTCCCCCAACTGCCATCGCAGCAGCAGCACCGGCCGCCGCCGCGCCATCATCACCGCCGGCCACTCGCCCTCAACTTCTCTTCCCCTCTCACCACCACCCGTCCTCTCCCTCTCTCTCTCTCACTCCTCTCTTTCTCCACCACCGCGCCACCATCTCCGCCACCGCGCCGCCATCACTGCCTTCCCCTCTTCTCCCTCCCCTTCTCTCTTCCTCCTCGGACCTCCTCTCTGCCTCTGTCCCAACCGCCGCGACCTCCATCGCCGCCGGTGCAACCCCACAGCCGCGCTGCTCCGGCCAGTTCCCCCACCGCCTCACTTCATTTTTCTTCCCTCCTTTTCCTCGGTTCAATCTCTGCAACTAGGTTCCTCCTCTCCTCTGTTTTACTTTGTTTCGCTGTTTTTTTGTTAATTCCATTAGTGTAGTTAGAATTAGATTAGTTAGTTTGATTTAGGTGGTTAGCGAATCTGGGCTGAGTAGTGGATTTAGGCATTGTTTGACTCTATGTTGCTATATGAAACTGCTCTATTCTGCTGCGTATGCCATTTGTGTTGCTGGGTTGTATTTCACTGCTGCTGTGCTTAATTGATATTGTCTTCTTACTGCTCATGCTATGTTGCTATCCGGGAACGTCCAATTTTTAGCCGGAATGCTGCCCGATTTTCAAGGAAATTAGTTTCATCTTGATCTTTATTTCAGTTTTGGGCAAATTTCCGTTTCCTTTTTGACTTCCCGGATTTGCACATTCATGGTGAACATAAACCACAACTTTTCTTTTCATTACGCATAAATATCATCATATCACTGACCTACTTTTCTAACTTACTAACTTCTTTAACCATTCCACTTCCACTCACCTTTAACCATCTTCAACAACTTCCTTCAACTATATGATGATATTATTGCCTTGTGAATACGAGTTGTTGACTTTAATGAAGCTTGCATTTTTTTTGGTTTACTTGTTCACTTTTGCATATTCATTGCAACATCATGATTGTTCTCTGTCATTTATGACCTGACCATGTTTTTTGCTACATGCTAAATGTTTTATATATTCTATCACATTTTTCAGGATGTCGGATAAAGGCAAAGCCATAGCCTCCGCCTCTAAGAAGAGAAAACACTCTACCCCCTCCATTCCTTCCATCTACCAGAACTATGCTAAGAATCCATTGCATGAAGAGGATAAAGAGAATTAGCAGTTGCCTTCTACTAATCCAGACAAATTCCCCAATCTCTACTGTGAGCTTCGGTTCTCTAGATATCGAGCAACGAAGCTAAATATTGAGAAGAAGTTGCTCCTACCTAATGATGTGAGACGGCGCATTAACGGTCGGATCCTTGAGTTAGGTATTGACTTTGTTGACCGGGATTTGGGTGACATAAATATATCTTGGGTGAAGGAATTCTACTGCAATTTTTTCCGTCCGACCTTGGATTCAGTTCAGGTGCGGGGTAGAGAGATTATGGTCACCGAGACCGCCATTGGGGAGGCATTACATTGCCGACACATTCCGCATGACCAGTGTGCCCATCATCAGGCTGAGATAGCCATCCATACCATGACTTTTGATTATGAGGCGCTTCGGCGCGTGATTGGGATACCGGATGCTTCATGGGTTATGGATGCGGGCAACACCAAGCCAAAGGGGATGTTATTCACTCATTTGACTAGGGAGGCCAGGACTTGGCAGATGATCTTCGCCCACTACGTCCTGCCTACCACCCACTTTTCTGAGGTCCCCATGGAGATGCTTCTACTGATCGGGTGTGTTATGGAGGGGAAGGATGTCTCCTTCCCTAGACTTATCCGACAGTGCATGTGGCGGGCGCATATTCGTGGCCTACTTCCATTTCCTACATTGGTCACGAGTATGGCAGCCTTAGCTGATGTCCCGTGGTCAGATGATGATGTGCGACCACCACCAGCTGATGCAGATGACAGGGAGGTTACTATCCCCTGGGGTGTTTGGGTGCACGAGAAGCCACCTGCTAGACGCCGCTCTCGGGCTAGAGCTGTCGTAGGGACACCTTCACCACCAGCCCCTACAGCTGGCCCATCATCTTCTACACCCGCAGCTCCTTCACCATCTACAGACCCTCCCGCAGCACCTGAGCCTACCTACCTCCTGGTCCAGCGTCTCTTCCGGTTCTTAGAGCGAGAGCGCCACCATGTCAGACGCCGTTTGGATCGGATGGACCAGGCACTTATCTCTCTGGGCGCTGAGCTACCTCCGCTTCCCGATTCTCCGGCCTCCGATGAGCTGGATCATCAGGAGGAGGACGCAGAGGCGCCGGTTCAGCAGGATGCCCCTGACACTACAGAGCCACCTCAGACACAGGAGACTCAGCCGGTCCCACAGCCACAGTCAGAGCCAGAGCCTATCGTTGTACCTCCCACTGATCCTCCGGTTTAGCATCGAGGACGATGCTTGGTTTTAAGTGTGGGGAGGGCACCGGTAGCATTATCTGGGAACCGGTGAACTTTTCAGCCTAGTTATCCTATTTTGCACATCTTTGTATATATTTTGATGCCATTTCTAGTTTGCTTTGGATACTTTTACTGCTTATCTTGGATTTTAGATATTTTGATGCTTTTGGGTATTTTTAGATATTTTGGATGATAGATTCCGTACTTTTAGTTGGATTCTTCTTTATACATTTTGTTTATCTTTGTTTTTAGTTTGTGGTTGTGATTAGAAATCATATTTTAAGTGAAACTTAGCCACCCTTTTTGCATAAGAAATTGGTTCTAAGTGAAAAAGAAAAGGGTGAACTAAGGAAATTTTTGAACTTTTCAATCACAACAATGCTTAGTCAAACATTGAGGTTTTTCAAGGAGTTTAAATATAGGGCATTAACCCAATTGATTGAAAAAAAGAATTTTTGAAACTTGCTTGAATTTCATACCTTGTGAAGCATGTATTGAATTGAGAACACAAGCTTGTGAGACTTGAGCCTATTGATGTGGTTACATTTTATAACCATTTATTTTCCATTCTTGTGTGAAATTGTTCTCTTTCCATGATTGCGATCCTTGATTTGCTTGATTCTATATATCCATTTATTTCTTGTGTTTGTGCATTTATATGATTGAGGCCATTCTTTCATTAGCCACTTACCCAAATAGCCAACCCTTTGCTCTCCATTGTTAGCCAATTTTGAGCCTATGCTTAACCAACTTATTCTTATTCTAGCACATTACAAGCCTAAGGCGGAAAACCAATGAAAAGTCCTTGTTTGGATCTTTGATTGACCTAGGCTAATGCGAGTGTTTTATTATTCAAAGTTGGTGAGGCTTGGGAACATTGGATGGGATAAAAGGGGCAATACACTTTTATGTTTAGGAATTGGGCACATATTCATGTATTGATCAAATGTAGAGACCTTATGCATTGATGTTCTTGTATTTAGTTTGAAAGAAGAAAAAGAATAAAAATATATATATATATATATATATATATATATATATATATATATATATATAAAGGAAAGAAAAAAAAAAGAAAATGATGAAAATAAAAATAAAATGAAAGAAAAAAAAAGAGAAAAATAATAATAATAATAATAAAAGGGGACAAAATGCCCCAAAGTGAAGTCAATAAAAAGGAATCAATGCATAGGTGTTGTGAATCAAATAAAAAAAATGCATGAGTATGTAAGAAAAAAGTGAAGAATGGGTAGTTATAATAGCTCGCATTTGTATAGGTCATTAAATAGGTTAGGTGGGAAAGTCTATGCTAATCAAAGATTCAAATCCTAGTCCACTTGACCATAAATGATCCTACCTTGACCCTAACCCCATTACAACCTAAATGAAAGACCTCATGATGAATGTATGCATGCATTGAATAAATGTTGATTGTTAGAAGAAAATCAAATTTTGGAAAACACGATTAGAAGAGAATTGAGTGAATTAACCCTTAAACACTTGAGTGAATAGAGCGGATACACATCCGGTGAGGGTTCAAAAGTTCAATTACATGTATTCACCTATATTATCTATGTTCTTGCAAGTTTGAACTCCTTTTTGACAATTCAATACAATTGTGGTTTGGACTTAGTCCTTATTGCCTAGCTCTTGTGCTTACACATGCTCTCTTGGGAATTGATTTGTTTGAACTAAGCATTTCCAATTGCTTTAGATAGTTGCATTTAGATAGGACTCATATAGTTTAGTTGCATTCAATAAATGTCATACCCCTTAGTTCCTTCTTATTTTAGCATGAGGACATGCTAAGGCTTAAGTGTGGAGGTTGACAAACCCCAATTTGACGGTTTGTTTTGCATTGAATTCAGAGTATTTTGATAACCTTTTGTCACATTTAGCCTAGGAATTAGCATGATTTTGTTATCTCTCCCATATTCGTGCTTAAGTGTAAAAACATGCTTTCTAAGCCTTATTTTGATGAATTCTAGTTCTTCTTTGATTCCATAAGATGCCTTAAGGTGTTTGCTAGTGATTCCAGGATTGAAGTAGGCTAGGCATGGATCAAAGGAAGCAAGGAAGGAAGCATACAAGTGGAGAGAAGCATAAAAAGTCAAAGAAGCAAAGTCAGCCATGCACGCGCACGCGCACAAGGCGCTCACGCGCACATTGCAGAATTGACCAGGGACGCGCACGCGTACCATGCGCGCACGCGCCGATGATGGCACATGACCTCATTAATGCAACACGTGCCTGGCGATTTGAGAGGGTTTCTGAACCCATTTTTGGCGCCAAATTGCTAAGGGAAAGGAATAAAAGGATGAAGGATTAAGGGGAAGGCATAATAACATCATCATTGTGATAACCATCACTTCCAACTAACTAATCACTTTTTAGTTTAGTTTTTAGTTTTGAGAGTTAGTTTCTAGAGAGAGAAACTCTCACTTCTCTCTAGAATTAGGATTAGGTTTAGTTTAATAATCTTATATCTAGATCTTAATTCATGCTTTCATCTCCTTCTATCTCTCAATTCTTTGTTGCTACATTCATCTTCTTCTATTCTTTTGTTGTAATTTCCTTTATGTTGTTCTTATGTTTTGTTGTAGATCTACTCTTACTCCTTCTATTTTCTTTCAATTCAATTAGAGGTAATTCATAATAATTGTGTTCCTTTTGATTGTTGTTGTTAATTCCTTGCCATAATTGTTGTTAGATGCTATTTTTGTTATCCAATTACTTTGCTTTTCTTTTATGCCTTCTAAGTGTTTGATGAAATGCTTGGTTGGATTTTAGTATAGATTTTGTTCCTCTTGGCTATGGTAGAGTAATTAGTGACGCTTGAGTTATCTAATTCCTTTGTTGATTGATAATTGGAGAGATTGCTAATTGGTTTGGAGTGCACTAAAGCTAGTCTTTCCTTGGGAGTTGGCTAGGACTTGTGGCTCAAGTCAATTCATCCACTTGACTTTCCTTTAATTAGTAAGGGTTAACTAAGTGGTAGCAATGAACAATTCCCATCACAATTGAGAAGGATAACTAGGATAGGACTTCTAGTTTTCACACCTTTCCAAGAGCCTTTCATAGTTTTTAGTTTATTTTCATTGCCATTTACTTTCCATGCTCCTTATCCAAAACCCCAAAATAACTCATAACCAATAACAAGACACTTCATTGTAATTCCTAGGGAGAACGACCCGAGGTCCAATACTTCGGTTTATAAATTCTAGGGGTTTGTACTAGTGACAAACAACTTTTTGTATGAAAGGATTATTGCTTGGTTTAGAAACTATACTTTACAACGAGATTTCATTTGTGAAATTCTAAACCGTCAAAAATCCATTCGTCAATACGAATTCCCAGTATCAAACAACCAAGCAGAATACGAGGCCCTCTTGGCAAGCCTATCCTTAGCCCGGGAAGTCGGAGCAAAGGTCCTAGAAGTAAATACCGATTCACAGGTAGTCAGTTCCCAAATTAACGGAGACTACCAGACACGAGATCCCCTACTCCAACAATACCTCGCCAAGGTAAACAAACTAAAAGAAGGATTCGAACACGTCACCATACAACACGTCCCTAGGGAACGAAATGCCAGAGCAGACCTACTCTCCAAGCTAGCCAGTACCAAACCCGGACACGGTAACAAATCGTTAATCCAGGAAGTCGTGAAGACACCCTCCGTGTCAACAACAACCAACGCTCACCTGACAATCTCAAACCAGGGATCTTGGACCTACCCTATCCTGCAATACCTCCTCGATGGAACATTGCCACCAGACCCCAAAGAGGAAAAACGAATAAGAAGGGAAGCTGCCAACTATACTATTGTCGCAGGACAGCTATACAAACGCGGATTCTCGCAACCCCTGCTTAAATGCATCGAACCCGAGAACACGGAGTACATACTCCGAGAAATCCACCAAGGCTGCTGCGGTCACCACGTCGGAGGCAAAACATTAGCCTAAAAAGTCATCAGAGCAGGCTACTTCTGGCCCACGGTTATCCGGGATTCCATACAAATAGTTAAAAACTGCGACAAATGCCAAAGGCACGCCAATATCCACCAAGCCGCGCCGCACCAGCTCAGCACCATATCGGCAGAGCGGCCGTTCGGCACTTGGGGCATCGACCTCGTCGGACCCTTCCCTACGGCACCCGGCCAATTTAAATACCTCATCGTTGCCATAGACTACTACACTAAATGGATCGAAGCCGAACCCCTGTCCTCCATAATGGCAACCCAATGCCGAAAATTCCTCTAGCGCCAGATCATCACCCGATTCGGGATCCCCGAGATCGTTATCTCGGACAACGGAACCCAATTCACCGACAAAAAATTCAGAGAATTTTTAGAAGGGCTACGTGTATCTCACCGTTTCAGCTCGGTAGAACACCCTCAGACAAACGGACAGGTGGAATCCGCAAACAAAATAATCGTCAAAGGACTTAAAAAGCGGCTCGACAAAGCCAAAGGACTATGGGTCGGATCGGTCCTATGGTCATACCGAACCACACCTCAAACGACAACGGGAGAAACACCTTTCCGACTAACATACGGTGTTGAGGCGGTCATCCCGGTAGAGATCGGAGACCCAAGCCCCAGAAAAACGGTCAGAGGTAACGATGAGGAAGCAGAACGAGACCTCATTGACGAAACAAGAAGCATAACCCATCTCAGGGAGCTAGCCCTAAAGCAAAGAATCAGCCTAAGATACAATCACGGAGTCATCCGGCGAGAATTCGCGGCCGACGACCTCGTCTTATGACAAAACGATATCGGTCCCCTGACCCCAGGAGAAGGGAAGCTCACCCCCAACTGGAAAGGACCGTACATAATCAAGGCTGTAATCGGAAAAGGAGCGTACAAACTCGAACGGCTCAACGGCGACGAAGTCCCGAGAACATGGAACGTCACCAACTTGCGACGATACTACACCTAGACCAACCTACAAAGGTTGCACCCTTGTCCTCATTTCTATTTTTTTACTTCTCCTACCAGTTTACAAATTCTAAGGTTTTATTTCTCATCTAAGTTTTAAACTCGGGTATTCTTTCCCGCTACCAACGGAGGGTTTTAACGAGGCCCAACCATCAATAAAAATTCCATTAGAACAGCTATTTCTATTTTCCTAAGTGTCCCAAATACGGAACAAAAATGCGGCCGCAACTGGGAGACTGATCACCCCCAGGCCCAAACACGCGGATATCCACAAAAGAACCCGACCAAACGACGGTCCGAGGAGACAAACGAAATACACACGGAATAGCCTAAAACGGAATATATGATAGGCCCGGACGGCCCAAAAGCAACGTAACAACGGAACATACAAAAGGCCCAAACGGCCAATAAGCACTATTAAAACGAAAATAAAGTGTTCCAAAATCAAAATACACGGCCCTTGGCCATCCGAAAATATCCAAAACACAGTTCAAAGAAAAAACCAAAGAGATAAAGGTAAAAGCTACTCGAGGTCAACGATCTGGCCATCACGAACAGTCTTGAAGGCCCCCATCACGGACATATCCACACCAGGAGCTAGCACTGAGGCTTGAGCCCTCATCGTTTCCTCGGTAGCCGCAATTGCATCCTTCGCATCTGCTAGCAACTCCGTCTTCTCCTTCTTCAAGGCAGCAACCTCAGCCTTTAAAGCCTCCGACTCGGCAAGAAGCATGGCAGCCTGAGAACCCACATCGGAAGCCCGCTGTCGCTCCTCTGCCAACTGAGAGAGAAGCGAAGTTTCAACCTCGGCAAGTCGGAGAATCTCTGCCCCGGCCTCCTTAGAAGACTTCACAGCCCTCTCCCTCGCAGCTTCGGCAGCCTCAAGTTCCCCCTTCAACTTGGCTACCTCAGCATGAGAATGATGAAGCTTCTTATCCAGCAAACCAACCTGAGCCATCACAGGCTCAGCCTTCCGAACAACAACGGCAGACCGAAGGAGAGCACGATATACCGACTTGGCCTGGAACGAAACATCGCAGCCATCAAAAAATGGCTCCGTTCCAGGCATCAAGTGTTGATCAATAAACCCCGGGGCATCGAAGCGTCGATCCATCACGCTGGGCACAAGACCCTCATCCTCAAAAGTCTCACTGCTCGGGTCCTCAGGCCTCTTTCTCTTCCGAGAAGCCTCAGCAGCCGTCACCACGACGACTTCAGGAGAGTTTGCAGGGCCAGGAGAAACTTGAGCATCGGCCCGCGCACCCGAAGAAATCACCTCCTGAGAAACCGGCTGAGAATCCACGGCAGGATTAGAGACAGGAGTAGCCGGGGACGACGACCCCTCCTCCTGGGCCATCGCCGGCTTCAGACGTGCCAAGGATGTCAAGCCACCAGCCATCTCAACTGCAAGGAAACAAGAAACAAAAATCCCAAGTTACGAAAATGGAAAACAAAACATAAAAACAAGTAAAGAACGGACACACACGACACACACCAACATACGACCGGCAAGCAACCGGATCACCCATCACGTCCCGAGGATTAAGAGGACGCTCCCCAAATAACTGCCACAGAACAAGAGCGATATCCCGCTCCTCCGAGGACAAGAAATCCTTCGAAACCCAAGTAAACACGGACGGACCAGCCTTAAAGTTCCAGTAAGTGGGGAACCGACGTTCACCCTCCAGCGTCAACCAAAAAGGGTGATGCCCCCTCGCGGGACAAACTTTAAAGTAACCACTCTTAAAACCATGGAAGGAGTCTTCATACAAACCGAAAACCCGACGGTGGGGCTGAGCTTGGAAAAATACATATCCCTTCTTATGCTTCCTCTCCTTAGTCGGAAGAGTACACAAGAAAAGGAAAAGAAAAACATTTACTGAGGCAGGTAGCTCTAAATAATCACAAACAAGTTCAAAAGACCGTATTGCCGCCCAGCTGTTCGGATGTAGCTGGGACGGCGCCACGGAGCACCGATTCAATAACTGCTGAACAAACGGAGAAAAGGGAAGCCGAACACCAAGCCGGGTAAACATCGCCTCATACACCCACATCCAATCCGGCACTGTCGGGGAGTCGAGATTGGTATAGCAAACCCTCTCGTCAACCCCAGGGAGGGCAAGCTCATAGTGGCGTTCGGCATCGCCACCCCCACAAACAGCCCCTTCATCACGGAGCCGTTGGAGGTCTGCCTCCGTCATCCGCGACGGTGTCCCCCAAACATCACTGGTGACCCAAGAAAAAAGGTCAGGGACACCCCCCGCCGGGGCCACCGGAGCCCTCACACCCTCCGTCCGTCGGCGAGCCATACCTAAAATATCGACGAGCACCACCGTCAGCCAAACCTCACGGCAGAAAATGACGGCGGGTAAAAAACCAAAAACAAACACCGCCACCGCACACCACCAATTATACGGTGGCACTCGCCCTAGCCCTTTTCTAAAAACCCAACAGAACTATCTAACCACCATACAAACACCACAAAACTACTCTAAAACTACACTTAGCAAAAACAAAAAACCGCAAAAAACAAAGCAGAAGAAGCAAAAAGAAACGAGAGAAATGCTAACCTGATAAATCAAAGGAAGAAAATCCGAAGGAAAGATGCCGCAGAAGAAGACCAACCAAAACCACAGAAAACGAAAATGGAGAATGGGAAATGCTCTGGTTAGAAAAAGAAGCAATAGAGAAGTAAAAGCAGAACGAGGGAACTGAAGGAGGAAAACCAAAACGGTTTTTGAAAAAAGCAAAATGACGAAAATACCCTTAGAAAGCAAAGCAAACGCAAGGGCAAAAACGAAAAAGCACAGCCTGCAATAAATACCCCCTCGAAAGAAGGTAACGCCTCGAAGAACGCAACAGACGCGACTGATACGGAAGAGTCACGTCAGACCTAAACGGTCAGACGAATCTTCCACGATACGAATACCGAGGCACCGACCTCATCTCGAAGAAATCAGACGGGCACCCGAGAAAAAATCGAGCCCATAACAAACGTCTCCCAGCGACAGACCGACCTCGCTCGCTCTCCTGCTGCGGGGGCAACTGTTACGGATCCGACCCACGGATCCCGCATACCCGGTTACCCGGGGACAAACCGTTTCGACCCGAAGGCCCAAAACCGGCCCTTCAAAGCTCCTAACCAACTTTCGAACCCAAATATCTCTCTTATCTTAGCCAAATAAGATAAGATAAGATATTCACCATCACCTATAAATAGAGGACCCAGGTCCCTCCAGGTATTCATTCATTCCTCACACTTTTTACCTCTTAGATCCATTCTGACTTGAGCGTCGGAGTGTCTTTGCAGGTACCACCCCCCATCGCTCCAGTCAAGCAATCCGGTTCCAGCCTTGTCCGCGGGTTCCTGATCCACCCTTCAACCCGTACCGGAGACATCTCGTACACATACCAAGATGCTATTTGCAAATAATATAATCCGGGTGGGCGTGGAGAGGGGAATTATTTTATGTCTGACACATGCTGGGTAGCAAGAGGGGAACCAAAAATCGACCTTTTTTAAACTTTTAATAATAATTAAAGCATTGTTGTCTTAAAAATATAATAAAAATAAGGGCTAAGTACTGAAATCGTTCCTAAGGTCTGTGGTGAAAATCAAAATCGTTCCCGACTTTTTTTGTTATTAAAATCATCCTCAACGTTATAAAACGTTATAAAATCGTTCTTTTCTACTTTAATTTTATTTTTTTACCATATTACCCTTCATTATTAATAAAAATAATTAAAATTAAAAATAATATTAAACCCCTCCCCCCTCTCTTCCCTCCGTAACTCACTCCCTCACCCCACCCTCCCCTCCCCTCCCTCCGTAACTCACCCCCTCACCCCACTCCCTCCCTCACCCCTCACCCCTCACCCCATTCCTGACTCCCGACTCCCGTACCTCCCTTACCCCCTCACCCCACTCTCCCATTACTAGGGGTGACAAGTGGGGAAGCTCGCCCCGCCCCGCCCCGCCTAGTGAGGCGGTCTCAGAATCCTAACCCGCCCCGCCTAACGGCGGGCTGGTGGGCCGGCGGGTTAAGCCCGCCAAATAACCTTTTTTTTTTACTTTTAACTATTAAATAATATATAAAGGCATAAAAAATCTCTCCTATTTTTACTTTTAACTATTATAATTTCTAAAAGTATAAACAAATTATAATTTTTATATTCACAGACATTAAAGTCTTTGTAATTATAAATATCTAATAAATATAATTATAAACCAAGTTTTCATCCAAAATATAATTATAAATATTGTTCCCAAAGTAAAATAAACATAATCCAAAACATAATTATAAATATTGTCTCTAAAACAAAATAAATATAATCCAAAATACTCAATTTTCATCTTCATTCTCTTGTAAGTTGGGTTGGGAGAAGTTGGGTTTTGGTAAAAAAATTGTAAAAATACCCCTTGCTAAAAAAATTCTAAGCCCGGCGAGGAAGCCCGCCCCGCCCTGCCAAAGCTTGCCAAAGCCCGTGGTTTAAGCGGTGCGGGTTAGGCGGGCTTTTACTATTTGGCGGTCCCAATTTTCCAGCCCAGCCTGCCTTTTTGGCGGGTTACGCGGGCCGGCCCGGCGGGTTTAGGCCCGTTTGCCACTCCTACCCATCACCCCACTCCCGTCACCCCTATCCCCAACCCCAATTTCAACTTCAATTTTTCTTCTCACCACCGCCGCCGCCATTGCGTGGTCATCGGGAGGGGGATCTCGCCGGCGCTGCTTCTTTTTCTGCTTTTGCCCTGCTTCTGCTTGAACTTCTGTGGTCATCTGTGACTGCTTCTGTTGTTTTACTGTTTTTGAATTTGAAAACTGAAATTGTAATTGATGATTATTGAATTATTGTTTATTGAAATTGTTGTGATTATTGAAATTTTTATGGTTCTTCTGCCTCTGATTTTTTTGTTGATTTATTTTATTTTGTAAATGTTGCTGTTAATTTATTTTGTTTTGTTATGAGTAATGAATGGCTATGGTGGCAGTGGTTTTGGTGGTGAGGAAAGAAAGAGTGAGAAGAGGAAGGAGATTGGGGAAGAGTGAGAAGAGGAAGGGGAAGAGGAAAGGGTGAGGGAGTGGCGGTGAGGGGTTTACGGGAGGGTGAGTGAGGGAGTGGAGTGGGAGAGTTACGCAAGGGGTGGGGTGGGGTGGGGGGTAGGGTGGTTTTGTTTTAATTTTTTAATATTTTTTAATTTTAATTATTTTTATTAATAATGAAGGGTAATATGGTAAAAAAAATAAAATTAAAGTAGAAAAGGACGATTTTATAACGTTTTGTAACGTTGATGATGATTTTAATAACAAAAAAATGTCGGGGACGATTTTGATTTTCACCTTAGACCTTAGGGACGATTTCAGTACTTAACCCTAAAAATAATTAGAAATAAGTATTTGAGTAAGCTACTTGGCTCTATGATTGATGGAAGTATTTAAGGGAGCATTTGTTTACGAAAATAGGATAGGACAAGATACTGATAATAGAACAGGACAAGATATGATACAAAATTTTATGTTTTTATATTCTGTTTGGTGATAAATTAGAACAAATTATAAAAATTTAATTTATTTTTATTTTTTTTCATTCAAAAAATTTGAGATGAAAAATATAATAATAAAGAATATAATTATAAAAAATTAACAAAAATAATGAAAGAAAAAATGAAAAATAAGTTATGTCCCTTATTAGTATTTTCGTGTCTTTTTTGTCATGATGAACATAAAATACACTAATTTAATATCTCTGAACATATTGTATCTGTCTATGTCTCCTCTATCAAATATAATTTTATGTCTCAGTGTCTCTATTTTAGTGTCCTATCTCTCTAAACAAATGCAGCTTAAAAGAAAATCTAATGAGAAGTGGTGAATAAAACCTAGCATTTGGATAAGTACTTCATTTGTTTATTCAAATGGATAAGATTGAAGTAATGAACTAAGCCTTTCTTCATCACATGAAAAGAGTAAAAAGAATAATTACCCAAAAAAAAAAAGTAAAAAGAATGACTTCAATTAGAAGACACAAAGTATGAAATTGTGTTTGAACGAGCTTTTGATAAATTGTCAAATTGATAATAGTATTGTAAAATAAATAAATAAATAAGAGATAAATCACATGAAAATAGTAAAAAGAATAATTACCCAAAAAAAAAAAAGAATGACTTCAATTAGAAGACACAAAGTATGAAATTGTGTTTGAACGAGCTTTTGATAAATTGTCAAATTGATAATAGTATTGTAAAATAAATAAATAAATAAGAGATAATAGATATAAAATAAAAAGTATAATTAGATAACTTTAATATTAATATTCACTATAATTAATATCTCAATATAATAGATATGATTCATATATATATATATATTACTAATATATATAATAAAGTATATAAAAGAGAAAATAGTGTTTTAACAGTATAAAAGAGAGAGAGAATTGTTATTGAGTATAAAAGAGAGAGAGAATTGTTATTGATTGATTGTGTGTATTACTTCAAGTGAATTCTATAGTGTAGAAAAAGAGAATCTTCTACATATATATTAATGTGTTGTCAAAATATATTATTGACAAGTGTTAGAGTGAGAAAGACTTAAGACAATTTTTAAATATGATCAGCAAACTACTGTATTTGTTGTTTTCTTATGCACGTATCCTGCTTAATTTATAAACCTCATTAAACTATATTTTTATTTTTTTGGTTTTACCCAAACGGTATCCCCCAACGCGATAGGTTAAAGACTAATCCGTCGCGGATCCGAGCTCCATTTAAAGGTCTGCCGCTAGCCAATGAGTTGCTGCATACACAAAGCGGGGTTTGAACTCCCGACACTTGCTTAAGCGGACGAGTGAGCTGACCACTTGACCAACTCAAATTAGTTCATTGAACTATATTTTATTAGTGCTAATGTGACATCAAGATGGGCTTTGGTTAAGGATGATTTTTTTATTTTTGTAGAACTGTGCAGATTATGAGTCAGGCCAATTGAGTTTGACCGGGCTTCTCGTATTCTTGTTTTGGACTAAAATGAAGCCCTCTATAAATATTATTGTATGTACAGACATTTTTTATTTTAGACTATGAGACATATAAGTAATGGTCTTTAAAATTTTTGTTATGTATTGTAAGAATCCTTTCTCAACATCAATGGAATTATTTGTCCATTGTTAGCATTAGAGGTAGCACCAGGAGTGAGAACGAGTTAGAGGATTGGTTAGGTCTGTTCGGTCGGGTCTAATTTGTAGACCTTGACCTACTCCAAAAAAAGAATACAAAAAAAAATCTGATCCAAAAGCTAAAACAAAGAAAAGTTAAAACCCCCCAAAAAAAATACAAAGAAACATATTCCAAGATAATTTATGAGTAGTGTTACAATATAATAATAATAATAATAATAATAATAATAATAATAATAATAATAATCTATACCAATATATAAAATCAATACTAGAATTTAGTGTCAAAGTTTAGTAGACATCATTTGTCCTCAAATAATTTATTTTACAAACTAAATTTATAGACAAAATAGTAATAATACATTTTTATTTTTAATTAAAAAATTATTAACCCATAAAAGAGTCAAATAACTACCACAATCGTAATAAAATTAAATAACTGCTCCACTTACAAATATCTATGTCATCGATCTTCTTTTGTGCGTCTTGCTATCTTTTGGTTCTGCATTTATTGAGAAAGGGAGAATTCAACATACCAATAATTATGTTGTCACCGAAAAACAAATGCAACATCATCTCGCAAGAAGACGTGCAAATCATTTGACAAGGGAGTTGATACAACTCCAAAGGCAACACAGGTATCTATATTTTGCCTTTTGAAAAATATAGGGTTTAGTATTTTATATAAAACCAATACTTATATAAAATACTAAGCACACGATCATGGAACTGGTCCAAATAATAGACATTATGATAATATAAGTGTTTAGTATTTTATATTCACGGTTTATTTTATTTTTGAATTCTAATTTTTAATTTTTAAAAGAAAATTCAAAAGACAAGTGCTCTTTATCTTATTCCATCTTTATATCTAAAGTTTGTTTTTTTGTATAACAGTAGATCCAGTACTGTTCAATATCTCAAAAAAAATTTTATATGAATCAGCTTCAAACAATATATAAAGGCAATATACAATTTGATGTTCAAAGAATAACAATAATTTTTTTAAATATTTTATTTTCATAATGTAATATATAATATTTATTCAAAGAATTTTTCATAATGAATAAATTTAAAGATATATTATTGTCTTATTGAACATTACTATATATAAAATGTCTAATAACAAATAAGATTATGAATTTCATAATAAATAATTAAAATAAATATTTATCAAATAAAAATTTTAAAATATACAATACATTTATAATCTAAAACAATATATAAAGAGAATATAGAGAGAATGGTGTCCAATTTTCGTATAACAATTTTAACCTTATTGATAAATAATGATTGACGTAACTGCATTTTAAAAATTAGAATAAAATGCAATTATTATTAACTTTCCTTCATTCATATTGCGATTACATTTTTTTTATTTTACGCGCAACTCCCATTCATTGTGTCCTCTTCTTCGTTTCACTAAATATAGTACTTTCTTTTATCTTTCAGGTAATCCTATTAGCCTTATATTTACAAAGTATAATTATCAAAGATCTCTTACTATAATTAATACATAGGTATTAATTGTGCCAATAATTACATAATTTTTTTTGTCTTTTTTTATCTCTTTGAGTTATGTAAATTTTATTTTATTTCTTAACTATGGATACAATATCTTCTCAATTTTGAAAGAGAAAGTCTATATGCCTTTATTCAAATCGTCATAAAACTTTAAAGTATATTCAGTTTGAAACTTTGAATGGTATCAACAATTTAAGAGAATAGATTTAAACTTAAATAATTATTTTTAATGAAGAGCATTGGGTATATATTTATTAAATTTTAAAAAAATTGTGTATTTATATGTCATCTTTTATTTTTGTGGTAATGGACAGCAGTAGTACTCACATCATCATTTCAAAGTTCATTTTATAGTTATGTCAATTCATAAAGTATTTTACAAAAATTATGTTTAACTAAATTTTTTATCTTATAATTATTTTATATTTTGGGATTTAAAATTTTGTATTTTTATTTTTATCAAATATTATTTTTGTATTTTATTTTAATTTTGTTAGTTTAAAAGTACTAATATTAATTTTAAATTTTTTAATTTTTAGAATAAATAAAAAGATGTGATTTCTTTTAAAAATTAGATTATTCAAAAACTACTTATTATAAAAGAGGTTAAGTTTAATTCTTGATATGTTAAATAAAAGATATTTTAATTAGATAAAAAAATTTAAAAAAAATATAAAAATATAAGAACACATATCAGATAAAAAAATTTTCTTCTTTCTACATCAAATTGATAAAAGAAAAAGACATAATTATTTTTTACATAAAAAATTAGGAATAAATTAAAAGAATAGAAGAATGATTGAAAATATAAATTAAATAAGTAAACTAAAGAGAAGAAAAAATGTAACTGGAAGTTATGCATGAAATAATCTAATAGAATTTGCAACTGCAATCGATAAAGGCAACAAAAGACGATGGAGGCGATTCAATTGAGCGTGTTGAAGAAAAGAGAAGGGCGATAATAAGAGAAACACATAAAAATGTGCATGAAGAACAAAATTCGTAGATTTTCTAAAAAAAAAACTTTAACAGAATAATTAGAGTGAAATCAAACTATTGGTGAGAGTACCAAGACCGTTTAAACAAAAGGATATAAACTAAAAGTAACATAAAATTAAACAAAACATAAAAATGATGAATAATGTAAAGACATTGATAAAATAAAGGATATAAACTAAAACTAACATAGAATTAAATAAAACATGAAGATGGTAAAAAATGTGAAGATATTGATGTTCGCTTAGTTACAGATACTCGGTATTTTTTTTTTCAATTCAACTAGGTATCCTTTAAAAGTTGTACAATATTCAGCCTTTTATTACAATAATTTAAAAAAATTAAAACAAGCACATCTAAAAATTATAAATAAATTTAGTGTCTTTTTAAAATTAAATACATATTCAAAATACAAATTAAATAAAACTGAAATTTAAAATTTTAATTTTAATTTTAAATTTCTGTTTCAGATTTAATATATTTAATTATTAATATATTAAAATTTAAATATACATCCAAAAATCAAATTAGTTAGGATTCAAAATTTTGAATTTAAAATTCTAAAATAAATATTAAACCATCTTAAATTACTAGTAAAATCTTCACTCTGTAAACATCCAGAGCTGCAGCACCTCCCCCTCCTTATTTGTGGCCGCTTTCGTCTTCTCCCACGTTGCGCACTCCTATGCGGAGTTAAGCCCCACTTTGGTCCCTGAGATTGACGAGTTGCACCGATTTAGTCCTCCAGATCCCAATTGCACCAAATTAGTCCCCCAGATTCGAAAAAATGCACCACGTTAGTCCTTTCTCTATTTTCCGTCACCGGAGGTCTGACGCCGTTAGTGACTTGGCAAATATTGCCACGCTGGACACAGTAACGGTTGTATGACGTGGCCTAAAGTTTGAATTGCTCCAATTTAGTCCTTATCCCCCTTTTAAAACCTAAGTTCACCATGTCACCCCATCATCTTCTTCTTCTACCCGTTTCTCTCTGGTTCTTCGTCTCCTGCTCCCTTCCAAGTTTACCAGCATGATTGCAAGTGGGAGCCAGAGTTCCATGCGGTCCAACAGTAGGAGTTCCAGTCGAAGTAGAGGGTCGGTTGTTCCACAGTGGTGTGGGTGTGGGTGCCGCCCTGTTCTTCGGTGGTCCACAACAGAGGCTAACCCTAACAAGCCATTCTTTGGGTGCCCTAACTACAATGTTAATGGTAAGAGGTGGTGTGGTTTGTTTGTCTGGGCTGACATTGGAGAAGAAGACCTGAGAGGAAGGGTAATGTCTACTGTGGATGGTGACCAAGTTAGGGTGGATTTGGCTTGGAGAATTGGGAAGATAGAAGCTGAAATTAGAACCCAAAAAATGTACATTTTAAGTTTGGCTTTGTTTGTAGTTTTTGTTGTGGGTTTTATGTTGGTAGTTAAAGCTTGAAAATGAGTTTGTGTTTCTGTATTCAGGGTGGAAGTGTATTAGAAGAAAGTAAAGTTTTTCTTCTCAGATGTCATATTTGTTTTCTGTCATTCAATGAAATTGCTGAAAGAATTTGCAAAAAAATGCATGTGAAGTAGCATACTTGAAGCTGGAAGAAATTGTAACAATATCAATATCCATATCAATAAGTTTTAACAAAAGTAACAATAATCCTGCCTTACTAATGACAACTGTTTAGACAAAATACACCTTAGCCAAAGGCCACAGAGTGTCATGATTGTCATAATCTATTCAGATATACTAAAAGTCTACTGTCATAAATTCAGGCCACAAAACAAAAAGCATCATTTACAAAAAGCTGTCAAGTTTCATCCAAAATAGGCAAAAAAAGGATCATCTTCATTTCTTCTTCCTTGGTGGCTTGAAGCCAGGTGTTGGGACAAATTTGAGAAAGTTGGCCAGTCTTGAAGATGTGGCTGAGCTTGCTCCTTGTAGTGGATCCACAGTAATCGAGCCTGATGGTGGTGTGGAGGACCTCCTTCTTGTCTGCAACTTTGATGGCCTCGCAGGTGGATCCTGTTTCAGTAGGACATAAATTCAATTCAACGTGGACAACAATTTTGAGGTTGATATGTGAAACTAAATGCAACTACCTCTTGACTATGTTGGGACTGTTGTGCATCGGAGTAGTTTGGCTGGGAGAGGTCGATCTCAACTGGTGCAGGTGGCTGAGCAGGGGCTTCTGGAGCAGCTTGAGACGGTGCTTCTGGAGGAGGCGGAGCAGGTGCATCTGGAGGAGCTTCAGTAGGTGCTTGTTCAGTGGGCTTTGTCTTAGCAGCAGCTGCAGCTGCTGCTGCATCAGCAAGAGCTTGAGCAACATCAGCAGCTCTCTTTTTTGGACAACCCCTCTTTGTGTGCCCCTTTTGTAGACAGTATTTGCAGGTAAATGGTTTTAGTTGTCTCTTTAGAGTCCCAGTTACCTTAGACTTCTTGCTTCCCTCATTACCCTCATCTGCATCCTTTCTCCTTTTCTTTGTTACTGGTCCAGGCTTCTTCTTTTTCTTTGGAGCTTGTGGTCTATTCTGGTCAGATTTTTCCCAAAGAGATTGTCCAGGCAATGGATTTATGTAATGTGTATAGGTGTCTCTATATGCGTCCATGGTGAGCCACTTATGGCAGAAATCTTCAGGCCTCTTATTCACCCTTGCGAGGGCTGCACACGCATGCACACAGGGCATTCCTGAAGGAATTAACAAAGTAATGTGTCATTAAAGTATTTAACACAGTTCTCTTGGTTAATAAAGAAGTATGTAATTACCTGTTAGCATCCAAAATTGACATGTGCAGAGTCGCTTGCCCAAATCCACTACCATGTTAGTTGGATGACCATGAACTTCAAACTTCTCATAGTTATCATCCCCTGTCCAGATTGGCATCCAACTTTTAGACTCCTTCCTGATCTTGTCCAACCTACTTTGAACCACTGGTGGTAGCTTTCCTACATGCTTGGCTAACTTAACTTTGTTTTTAGCGATTGTTCTCAAAATAAACATTCTGACCTCCTCAAGTAGCGTGATGATTGGCTTGGCCCTTGCTTCCTTCATTCTTGCATTAAAGACCTCGCAAGCGTTATTGCAGATATTATCCAGTTTAGGAGCATGACTAAATGCTGACTTTGTCCAGGACTCCATAGGCCACTTGTTCAGGTAACTCCACGCATCTTCATTAATTTTTTTAATCTTCTTCATATTGTCAGAGAAATCTTGATAAGTTGTTGATCGTGCGCATTCCCAAAGTAAACCCCTTAACTCTAAATCCTTCCACTGCTTGTTAAAATTTCTCCATAAGTGCCACACGCAAAACCTATGGTGGACATGAGGCATGACCTCCTGGACTGCAGACAGCAGGCCCTGCATGTGAAACAGAAACAATTCGTGATATATAATAGTCCCTGAGTTACGCATCGTGATACATAATAGTCCCTGGCTTACAAATCGTGATACATAATAGTCCCTGACTTAAAAATCGAGATACATAATAGTCCCTGAGTTATAAGTCGTGATACATAATAGTCCCTAGGAGCATAGTTCACATAAAACTCAAACAGTATACAACAGTAACAACATTCAGTTCACAGCTTTATACAACTAAGTTTACATCATACAATTCAGTTCACAACATACTATGCACAAGCAGTAAAGGCATTCAGTTCACAGCAATACAATTCAGTTCAAGGTACTTACATTAACTAGCAATAGGCTATACCAATTCTAATACAACAACCTACTAGGAAAGGGCAAACAATAGCCATTTATATTTACCTTCTGCATGTCGCTCATGAAGCACCATTTGTTTTCTTTATAGTCTCCAAGGTCCTCATGGAGTAGCTCCAGAAACCACCTCCAGTTCTCCGTGTTCTCGACATCCACAATTGCCCATGCTATAACATAGATGTGATGATTTGCGTCCTGACCCACAGCGGATAGAATCTGGCCTCCAGTTTGAGTTTTAAGGAACGCACCATCTAAACCAATCAGTCGCCTGCACCTGGCCTTAAAACCATTTTTGCACCCACTAAGACATACATACATCCTCTGAAAGATCACATTTCCATCTGGTTGGGGGATGGTTCCTATTCTAACTGTTGACCCCGGATTACACTTCAATAGAGTTTCTCCATAGTCCCTTACCATTGCATACTGGGCCTTCTCATCCCCATACACCACAGCTCTAGCGTCTGCCAAGGCTCTAGAAATTGAATTCCTATTCAGTACAAGATCACACTTGGACTTGAAGTATACAGCTGCCTCACATTGTCTGAAGTTAGGATATTTCCTAACCTTCTTCACTAACTTGCTAGTCAACCAATTCCTATTTGCAGCTCGGTTGGAGGCCTCTCTAGCACAAGTGTGGTCGTCATTCAAGGTTTTTATCTGCCAACATGTCTCCTCGTGGTCTCGTGATGCATATACCACCCACTTGCAATCCTCAACTTTACAAACAGCCCTGCATCTCACAGCATCGTTCTTAATAAACTGAATCCTCCTACCTTCTTGAATTGTAAACTCTCTCACTGCCTCTCTGAACTCCCACTTTGTATTAAATTTCATCCCCACCTCAAGTTTTAAATCACCGAATCGAATACCATCTCTAAATACTGGGAATACATCATCTGGCTCTTCTTCAGAAAATTCTTCATTCGAAGGAGGAGGAGTCTTCATTTCCTCGGAGTGCCAAGAGTTGGCACCATCAGACTCTGCTCCAGGATCATATGAGTTGTCCAGATTTTCATCTCCGGTCACAGGCACTTCTAAGAAACTCAAGTCCACATCACACTCCTCATCATCCACAACCAATGCGTCATCATCGTTAAGAAACTTCCTCTTAGACTTTGCTAGTCCCTCAGCAGGTGCATGCTTCGAGCCAGGCTCTCTCCTCTTGGTCTCACATTTTTTAACAACATCATCATCAGTTGAGCTATCATCTCTCCCAGGATCATATGAACTGTCCTCTGTGGTGTGTTCATCTTCAGAAGAAGACAACCTCAGCACTTCTTTTTTCTTCTCATGTTGCTTCCTAGTCCTCACTTGTGAAGCAGACCTTGTGCAATAGGCTTTAGCTCTGATTTTGGGCTTTGCCTTTGGGTTGGGCTTAGACACAGATTTTTTGTTGGGCTTGGGCTTGGGCTTAGAGGCATTCTTCGGGTTGGCAGTGGCCTTCTGTGATGAGGTAGTATTGGCTTTCTGATTTGGGTTGACATTTGAATTGGGTTTCAGTTTTGGGGGAACTGGAGGAGTAGTTGTAACAGGCTCTGCAGTAGTAGCTTGGCTAGGATTAGAGTTGGGTGTGGTAGTAGGATTACTGTTTTGGGTTGTTGGGTTACTAGCACCAGGATCTGTTGGTTCTGTGGTCTTGGGTGGTGAGGTATTATGCATTGGTTCAATGCTCTTGGTGAATGGAGTCTCATCAGCAGGGGTAGTGGGTTTATTAGCTGGGTTTGGGGTTTCATCTTGTAGGGGTTCATGGTCATCTTCATCACTAGGCTCTCTCAAATCATCATGGTCACCCTCAACATACTCCACAATCTCATTTCCCTCAAGAATTTCTGGTGTTGAAACTGCATGCTCAAAGTAAACATCAACCAGCCCCTCATTCTTTTCACCCATGAAACACATCTCTCTCAGCTCATCATCACAATTCAGAGCTCTTAACCCAACTTCTAAACTCCTCCCAGGCACATGCCACCAACATTCTCCTATCCTATCATATCCTAGTTCCTTATAATAATTTCTCACCCAAAAAACATCTAAAGTATCTACATCAATGTCCCCAACGCATGCCTTCTTATCAGGAGAATATATAGTCATCCCTTTTTCATCTTTCTGAAATTTTCCCCCATGGTGGAACATTATATCTAAGTGCACATCCATCTGCATGATTAACAAAAATTTCTTTTCAGAAACAGTTCCACACAATGATCCCTTTAACATACTTTTCATCAACTACATTCATACATTATAGAAACATATATCAAAATAAAACAAATTTATCCACCATCAGAACAGAGCATGAAGACAAACCCCAAAAAAACAGTTGCAGACAACATCCAAATAAAACCCTAGCCCAAATTCCACTACAAACCTTATGGAAAAACAACTTACAAAGCAATAAACTATGATCAACAACCATCAACGCATTCCCTAAAATTTGAAAAAAAATATTTTTAAATTCTTCACTAACCTCGGTGACGGAACAGAAGCTCCTTGTTGCAGCAAAGTCCCTCCTCACACAACTGTTCAATGTTTTCTTGCGATCAAGCAGTCTCCGGAATCCTATTGCTTAGTCGTTCCTGATTTCAGTGACTAACGGAGGAGAGACGTTTTTCCTCTGTGTCAGTCATGGAGGGGTTGAAGACGAAGAGTGAAGAACAACGAGGGAGAGGCTAACGTTTTGTTTTCCTTTGCATAGAAACGACGTCGCTCAAAGGGGGATTTTAGCGCCAATCTACAAACGACGCCGTTTCCACCGTGTCCAGCGTGGCAATATTTGCCAAGTCACTAACGGCGTCAGACCTCCGGTGACGGAAAATAGGGAAAGGACTAACGTGGTGCATTTTTTCGAATCTGGGGGACTAATTTGGTGCAATTGGGATCTGGAGGACTAAATCGGTGCAACTCGTCAATCTCAGGGACCAAAGTGGGGCTTAACTCCTCCTATGCGACAATCTCCTTCTTCGGCGATGCGCTCCTCCCCGCGACGCACACTTTCCCTACGCACACCCCGCGCCTCCTCCATTGATCGGCTCCTCCCCATCCCTGATCTCCTCCCTCGCGCCATGCACAACTGCCCCATTCTCCCGCGCCTCTCCATGTCTCCTCCCCCACGTCGCACTCCTTCTATCTCTGGTAGTTCTGCTTGCAAAATTCTAAAAAAATTTGGTTGAGTTCATTCATGAAGATATATTATCCCTTTTTTTGGCTTAATAAAAAGTTCTATTTTTTAAAATTTATGTATAATATTGGAAGTGTATGTGTTTTTTTTAAATGTATTTGTGATTATAATTTTTTTTTCACTCATATGTTTGATTTGGGAGTTGTAATGTTAACCTAATTTGGATGTGTCAATACTTAATTTTGGATGTGTTTATGTTGTTCATTATGTTCTTATGTACATATATAAGTTTTTTTACATGAGTTTTGGATGTGTTGATAAAATATTTAGAATGCATTCTTATAATTTTGGATGTGTATTTGAGTTTAATTTTTTCTGTGTTCAATATGTAATTTAGAACTACAATGACAATAATTTAGATGTGTTAATACATAATTTTGAATGTGTTTATATTGTCTATTTAATTTTAGATGTATTTTTGACATAAGTTTTAAATGTTTTGAATTAAAAAAAATAATTGAAGTGAGTTTAATTGATTTTGAAAACTTCATTAATTTTTTAAAAATTAGCACACGAAAAGTTGTTACGAGTTTTATGGTTTGGTTTGCAAAAAATTAATGTATTGCAAATGGTTACAAATTTCACGGTGATAAGTATTCAAAATAAAAGTAGTTCCTTAAAAATAGGAAATATGATTAATTAAAAAATTAAAATAATAAAATATTAGATTTAAAAGATGAATAAAGACTGAATTTTGTTGTACAAGTAGTATTTTCTTTTTTTTTATTGGGTGATGTGTTATCATGGTTATAGGAATAATAAAATTATTTTTATTTTAGTGTGAAGTTATTAGATTTTTCAAAATAAATTTTATGATTATTTTGTCTTTATAATTTGTTTTATGAAATAGTTTGTTAGAGGATAAATATAGTCCAAAAAAATTAGAAACTAAAGTCTTGATCAACTCTTTATATTGGCTTTATAGATTTTCACCTTTTGTTATATGGTACGAAGATTATATATAATATAATAAATGGTACATGTTCTCATATATAAAAACATGAAACTTAATATTACCCTTTCATGAAGTTTTTCTACCTTAATAAAAGAACTAACATCATTTACACTTAATGTTTATTTTTGTACTTAATAAAAAAACTAATATAATTTAACTTTAATTTTTAACTTTCAAGATACATGAAAAGTTGTAATCTTTTATGCATTAGATAATTTAAAAGATCTTTATTATATATAGAAAGTTAAACATATTCTAAACTTAAAAATTAATTTTTTATTAATAAAATTAAATTTGTTCAAAATCATAAGGAGAGTTAAAAAGAGAAAGAGAAAGTTGAAACTTTTTAACTAATTGCAAAGAATCACCACCATCAAAGCTATTAAATTTGAGTATATTAAGTGAGGTTTAAGAAGAAAACTAGAACAATAAATCTAAAAGTTTTCTGTCTCTCTTTATATAGTGTTTCACTTAACTGACTATTTTTTATGGATAGTATTCAAATGACGAACAAAATAATAAGAAGATTCGTATTAGATTATGAAAATTAATCTCAACCTTATAATACGACGGCGTTATTTCAAAACATGTAAAATGAAATAATAAAGTATAGTTTAATTGATGTGCACAATAAAATAAATATGAAACTTATAAAATAGCAGTCAAATGTGGATAATAATGGCTGTCTTCTGTCTTAAGGCACTATATTAAACTGCAAATTAAATTTATAATTATTAGTTAAAAAATTTACAATTATGTACTATTTTTTATTATTTTGGTTGAAAATAATATATTTTGATATTGTATTTTAGGATTACTGACATCAAATTTTGATAATTTCGAAAAATTTTAAATGCTTTATGTCTTAATTCTTTTAGAAAAACTTCAATAACTCATAAAAGTTAACACAAAAGATAGTTATAAATCAAAATGATAGACAAGAGTAAAAGTTGCGATGATGATACTTGGTAATAATTAATAACGATTGGATGAAGAGGATGTGGGAGGAGAAGAAAAAAATGAGAAATGAAAACAAGGTAATATAAGAGTGACGATGAGACAATGACATGTATATGTATATAGAACAATATATAGTAAGAGAAAGAATAGTGTTTGATATAGTGAAGCGATATAATACAAATATAAATTAATAATTTTGAAAGAATATGTACTTAAAGATTGTTTAAAAAATTAAATATAAAATAAAAAAAATATTTTTTATCAATTGAAACTATGTATGAAGATAAAGAGTGTTTTGAATATAAATTTTTATTTTTGTTTTAAATTAAATACTATTAAAAATAAAAAATAAACTTAATAACGTTTCTAAATAGTTAATTGTAAATAATGTTTCTAAATCTTTATTTTTATATTGTTACACATAATAACAATATAATAAATTTGTTTAATATCTTATTTACTTTAAATTTATAAATTTTGTACATTTTAAAAGTTAAATAACTTATAAAATTTTTATTTTTGTTTTTAATTTTTTATTTTTAATGTTTAGATTATTTTATTAAATTTATAATTTTAAAAATAAAATTATAAAAATTAATCTCTTCACAATAATAAAAAAGCGGCTGAACAGGCACGATAGTACCTGTTGAGCCGCTAGTTGGCCTAAATAATATTATTATAGATATTATTATATTGTCTTAATGTACTTTACATAATTATAATCTCAATTATTAAATAATTTAATAATTTTTTAATATAATATTATACAGATATAAAATTTTTATAACTGTATTATTATAAGAAAAATATATATGTTCAATGTTTAATAATATATTTGTTATTAAATTTTTTGACTCTGTAACAAAAAAATTTAGTAGATAATTCTGGTATATCTTTTTAACCTTTTTTTTATAATTTAGTTTGCCATTTAATTTAAATTATTTTTACAATATCTCTATGTTAATGTACTCTTAGTACTATTTATCTATAATTTATCTACTCAATGTACTCTCAAATTCTCAACATACATTATTTTCATGTTAATAATATTTTTTTTTAAATATTTAGATACTCATAATAAAAGTGAAACTGATTCAAGTAATAGACCGATTGATAATAAATATGGGTAGGACTCCTGTATATTTATTTAATTAATAGTAATTTATTTTTTCATAAATTTTGATCCAATAAACCTTCTATTATTGTCCTAAATAATATTATTATAAAATAAATAAAATGTTCTCGTTGTATCATTATAAAAAAATTATATTAGATATATGTTTAATAATATAATTATAACTTAAATTTTTTGCCGTATAACAAAAAAAATTAGTTGATAATTTCGATTTTTTTTATACTTTTTCTTCTAAAAAATAGATATATCAGAAGTGGTAATTTTTTCACTACATAAATTTAAATTGATAAATTTACTATTTTTAATATAATTATTATGCTACCAGTTTAATATAATTTTTATATTCACGAATTACTTATCTCTCTAAAGAAAAATTATACACTGTAAAATATAATTATTTAAAATACATTATTATCGTTCCAATAATATGATTGCTATTATTCAGATGCTCATAATAATAGTGGTCCAATTAATATCTAATAGAATTTTACATTTCATATAATATTCTACAATTCTTTTAAACGTCTTATTTAATACACAAAAATGTTCAAGTATTTTTAATAAATATATATAATATTATAAAAAAATAAATGATAATTTTTTCACTTAATAAATCTGTTATATAGTTACACTTTAATCATTTTTTAAATGGTAACTTTTTACAGAAACTCAAACTGCCTATCATATATTTATATTTTACGGTCACTATCTATTTTTTTTAGTTATTCAGAGTTTGGATAATTATGATATTAATGGGTATTCTACGTATTCTATTACTTCCAATCAATTTAATTTTTTATAATTTGTTTCTTATAAAGTAACCTCTCAAATATCACTGATACTGTACAAACTTAATTCAATGAACAATTTTATAATTTTTTTAATGTGTTTTTTTACATACTATCAGAAATTCATGGAAATAGAACTGATCAAAATAATAGACGTAAAAAAAATATAACTGATTAGTATTCTACTTTTTTTTTATATATATTTAGTATTGTGACATAATTTTAATAGGTAAATAAATTTATAAAAAAATTATTATTTTATTCTTATATGTTAGCATATTAATGTATTCATAGTAAACATTAAGTGTGAGCATAATTGATATTAAAAAATTTATTTATTTAAGATTATTACAAGAACCAATTATAAAAAAAAGAGTGCCAATGCCTAACAAAAAATAAATTAAAATCTATACACAAAAAATTTTATAAAAACCAATATAATATTTAAAATATTTATTTGCCAATTAAAATAAAAAATATATAAACTTTAGCGAAAATGAAAAAATAGTTAATTTAAAAAATTTTATATTTTATTGAATTATTTTCTTATAATTCACATAAATATGACAAAATAAAATAATTAAATAAAATGTTAAAAATGAATTTATTTAAGATTATTACAAGAACCAATTATAAAAAAAAAGTGCCGGTGCCTAACAAAAAAAAATAAAATCTATACACAAAAAATTTTATAAAAACCAAAATAATACTTAAAATATTTATTTGCCAATTAAAATGAAAAATATGTAAACTTTAGCGAAAACAAAAAAATAGTTAATTTTAAAAATTTTATATTTTGTTGAATCATTTTGTTATAATTCATACAAATATGACAAAATAAAATAATTAAATAAAATATATTTTAGAAAATAAAATAAATAGTGAAAATTAAAATGATAACTCTAGGTGATAGCATACAAAATAATAATTATTAGAAGTAATAGAACAAATAAAATATGAACCAATATTATCGTCATGTATTGTATTACTTCGACCAGTAATATCTAAACATTTAAAAAATATGAAACAAAACATACAAACTAAAATATTTAGCCAAAGACAAAAATCGTCATACCCTATATAAGATAATTAACTAAAAAATGCTATAAGACAACTGATGCAACAGAGAACTTTATACAAAAAAAATTATGACTTTTAAATATGGACCCTAAACCCTAAACCCTAAACCCTAAACCCTAAACCGTTACATACTTCTATTTCTATGTTAGTAATCATAATCATATGTTATCTAATAGGTTCATTCCCTTCAAATTTATTCTATTGGTTGAAAAGGAACGGTTAAAACAGACAAGACCCAATTCTAGAAGATGATAAAAAAAGAAATAGTGTTCCAACAACATACAAGGTAATGCAATCATCGTAATCAGAATGTTATTGATATGCCTATTATCTATCTCCCTTCTATATTCTTAATTTTTCATTAAATAAAGGGAAAGAGTTTATGCCTAAAATATTAAAAAGTTACTCTGAAATTGTAACGGAGATTATGTTTCCCATATTGAATAAAGTTGCAAAAAATAATTTTAAACCAGTGATAATAAATTAAACATTTTTCTTTTTCCAGCAACAAACTCACATAAGCGGAACTAACTCATGTTAGTAAAGAAGATTAGAAGAACATTGCAGGTACCTTATTATAGATTAAAAAAGGCACAAAATAGAGGTAATATCGGATAATTATAGATTTGAATGCTCTACAGAGGGTTTAATGACTTATTTTATTGTGCATAGGTAGAAAATCCAATCTCAAATAAAAAATTTCAATTTTACAGGTTTTATTTTTTTATTATTAAATTGTCATTCAAATATAATGAAATTTGTATTAGTATATGGTATATTTTATTGATTTCTAAATTTTGTAGTTCTTCAAGGCTCAAGAATTTATTGATAAGGAGATGTATGAGGAATTGCTAAAGATTTTTACTCGGTACAAATTCAGAAATTACTTTAAGTTTATCTTAACGTTTTTACTTATAGTTTGATCTATAATCACCAAAAAAAGATATAATTATTTTTCTTCTTTACACTTTTTGTAGGCACAAGAAAGATTTTTTAAATACAGATCCATACTTTGACTTACCACTTAAAAAAAAAGGTCCCTAAACAAAGAAAAAGAATATAACTTTTAAATATGGCTCATTTTTTGTAAATAATCGTTTTTTTTATTTATTTTTATGACTTTGAGTTAGATAGAAGAAGATAAAATATTATTGTAATAACTATTTTATGGATTATGTTATTTGTAGATAGGTGATGTATGTGTTCATTATAATTAAATCATTTTTATATTATTGTTGTTTATAGATAGATAATATATGAAATTTTAATTTGAACATTTCTATATTATCATTGACTATTCTATATTATTATTTTTATGTTATTCGAATTTAAAATATTAAAATTTATTAAAATAATTAATTTTAAATTCCATAAAAAAGTAGCTGAACAGATACGGCAGTGCCTGTTAAGCCGCTAATAGTAGTAATAATAATAATAATCGGTCATGATAATTTTATTTACGGTATATATTTGTTTATTTTTATAATAATAAATATTAATAAAATTAAAAAAATTAATAATAATATTTAAAAATAATAAAAATAATATCGATAATAATGTTAGAAGATAATAATAATAATAGTAGTAAGAATAATATAACAAAAATAATAATTATAGTAAATTACCAACAACTATTACTACTATTACTCGTCAAAGGTATAAGATTTATGAGTTATAATTTAATGTAGGATTAGAATATAGAATTAATTGTTTATATAATTTATAGTATTATGATATACATATTATGTGTAAAACTCCCAAAATTAGTAAATAATTAGTCAATAAATTAAATTTTAATTTAGAAAATTAAAAATGTGAATATTACATTAAAATAGGATAGAGCTCTTTAAAACGAAAATTTTGACACTAATTTCAAAAAATTTGGCCCAAGATTGGGTCGAACAGACCAAACCAGTTGAACCGGGTCCAAACCGAGTCCGTGGCCCCAACCAAATCACTTAACATATGAGCTAAGGCTCATATCTTCCCATTTCAGCATGCAAAACACGCTGGGCAGCTAGCCAAAGGGGGAAGAACACCATGAGTTTCTAGGGATAAACGCGGATCGGATCGGATCGGATCCAATATCTGCAGTTTTTAAGGTTGGATCCGATCCGATCCGCACATTTGCGGATCGAATCAGATCAGATATCGGATATATCCGCAAAATACAAAAATATTTTTAAAAGCTTATTTTTATTAAAAAAATATCAATAAAATTCATTTTTTCTATTCTTTTAAATATGTTTACTCTTAAATAATAAATTAAAATAATACAACATATATGATCATTATTAGTTGAAATAAAATATAAAAGAATATTTACTTATTTATTTCTTTATTTTTGTAGATACGCGGATATGCGGATACCAACAGAAAATCCGCAATCCGATCCAATTAGCGTGCGGATCCGATCCGATCCGATCCGAAAGCCTTGCGAATTGGATCCATATCCGCAAATTTCGGATCGAATTCGGATAAACACCGCGGATATGCGGATCGGATCCGATCCATAAACACCCCTATGAGTTCCCAAACCCTTGGCATTAATTCAAATCCACGTAACTTTTGATTCGAAGCTCCGATTGACGATCCGTTTGCAGCCACGCGACCGCAGCGTCGAGCTCTACAAAGCCCAGTCTTTTATTAGGTATGGAACTCACTTCTCAATTTCAGAATTCTCCTTCCCAAATTTCGAAATTCAATGAGAATCTATGTTGAATTTTGTTTAATTTTGGTGTTTAGGTTGGAATTAACTTGCGGGTATTGTCGAGTTTAGCTCATTAGAGCTATGGGTTAGGTAAGCACCCACAAATCCTTTTAAAATTTTGAGTTAGTGAGCTTTACATTGATTGTGTTGATAAATGTGTTGTTAGATTAAAATTGGTTGTTGACTGGAGTCGATTTGAGAATTTGGGAAGCTTGTGATAAAGTCTTGGAGGCTGGGTTTTGCTTGAAAAGAAGCAGGAATTTCAAAGTTTGGGGTGTAAAATATAAGAGAGGTGTTCCGGGTTTATCGGAGAATGGGCCAAGGTATGGTTTCGGTTTCTCATAATTAAAATATAATGTGTCATGAAAACGTAGGTTAGTTGACTGTAAGATAAGATTTGAATTGTTGATTAGTGATATTGATTGATTATGTGGATTGGGAATTGTTGATTATGTTGGGAATAAGTAGTATGACCACAATCCAATCAATCACGTGTCAAATAATTTGTTATTGTTATTATATTAAAATGTTAATATAATAACGTCCTTGATTAAATTTAGAGATTTATCATTGTGATAGTGATCACAATATTATTGAGAGATGAATATTTTATAATTTAATCTAAATTGTTCTTGGTCATAGGATTATTAAAAAGGACATTAATAGTCTAGAAAGATCAATATATATATAATGGTCTTCATTAGATGAAGATTAATAGATCTCATTTATTAAATTATATATATTGATGGTACATATAGAGATGTGACCATTGAATTGACTCACTCTGAGAATTTCTAATGGTTATAATTACCGTATATTTGTCAATAGATATTCTCAAGATGAACATAGTAATAGAGTTTCCTTTGACCTGCGACTGTCATAGTAATTAACAATGTATTTATTATACTTTGATTCCAGACACCTAATACCCTAGGGTGCTAGTTGAATGGATATTAGGTATGATTTAAATACTTGTAGAATTAATGATTAGTCAATAAGAAATCCGTCAACTCTCGGTAAAGAGTTTGAGCTCTCTGATTATAATGACTGAGATGAATAAAATCTTGGTCAAGGGGATTGAATGAATGAAGAAATGAGTTTCTTAGGTCATTCACAGTTCATTATAATAATGGTAACAAGTTAGAGTTTGATAATTAAACCATACTCTAAGGGTTAACCAAGAGCTGGAAAGATGGAAGAAATTATACTTTGTTCTTCTGAGGTTCTTAGTAAAAATATATTACTTCATACTATCGGGTCGTTGAGGAGTGTTACTAGACGCCAATCTTGATTAGTAAATTTAGTATGACTAATTTACTACCCGCTTAGTATTGAACCTATGGGGTCACACACTAACGAGTGTTCTAATCTTTGCTGTAGAATTATTTAATTATTATTTTGATTTGATCAAATAAATAATTATATTGATTCAAATGGAATATTATTATATTCTTTGCTACCACCAAGAATATTATAATAGTATGATAATTCAGAATATTAAATGAGATTTGAGAATAATTAGTTATTCTATTTGTAAACTTGAATTCTAAATTTGGATGAGATCCTAATTGATTCTATTTCAAATTGAATTATGATATGATTAATGAAATTTGAAGGAGTCAGATTCAGAATTTCAAGGTATGATTTTAAATTTGAATTGCTCAATAACAAATCTCATACTATATATATGTATGTAAGAGTAGAGAAAAGAGAGAGAATAACAAGAGTTTTATTCTTTTACCTCTACACACATAAATGTATGTGAGCCTAATTCTTGGAGAAGAATTTTATGGTGTGCAAAAGGTTGCAAAGAGGTTCTCAATTTAGATAAGATATCCATTGGTCAAAGAGTTGACAGGAAAGGTTGGTCTCGGTGTGGATACACATAGTACCTTCGTACCATCGAAGGAGAAAAAGGATTTTTACTAGCGTACTCAGGTATTTAGATCTGATCTATATATTATTGGAATAAAGTTTAAGCACAAAATAGATCTTTAAGGATTACTTTTTTTTCTTCTGCTGCGTATTATGAACACATGGTAATCCTTCAGTGGTATCAGAGCTTTGGCTTTTTTGTGTTTAAATTTAGTTTAATTCCTCTGTTGGTCCCTTTAGTTTTGCAAAATTTTTAATTAGGTCCTTGTACTTTTTTTCCTTTTAATTGAGCCCTTGCACCAATTTTTTTTTTAATTGGGTTCCTACACTTTTTTTTTCCTTTTATTTGGGTCCCTGTACCAATTTTTTATTTTTAGTTGGATCCCTATAAAATTAAGCCAATTACTGCTAAGAGGGACCTAATTGAAAAAAAAAAATTAGTGCAGGGACCCAATTAAAAGGAAAAAAAGTATAGGACCTAATTGAAAATTTTGCGAAACTATAGGGATTAACAGAGTAATTAAACCTTTAAATTTTTATTCCTATTTTCTTAAAGTTTATGAATTAATAGAATTAATTCAAATTGTTTTTAAGCATGTGATGTATTTATTTCTATTGAGATGGTTTTCTAATAAATTAATAATTAATTTATTTGAATGTTAATTATTTAATTATGGTTAAATTATTATTTTTATGGTTATGATTTTAATCAAATTTTATTTGATTTTTTTTCATAACTTTGAAACCTCGTTTTAAAAGAATAAAAATATTTATTTTTATATATAAGTGTATATATTGAGAGTGTCAAATTTGATTTGATAATTTTTAAGGCTAAACGTTAGTACATGAAAAATCAAATTTTGATTTGATTGATGTGTTTTGAACACTATAATTTTAGAAATTAGTTTTTTCTAATGTTCTTGATTATAAAGAGCGGCCTGACAACCAGGAGTTTTATTTTCAAGATAATAACCAGTGTATACATTTGATGTATTAAAGATTTAAATTTATATTTTTACCTAGACAACCTGGGAGTATAAAATTTAATCCATAAATACTGGTAGAAATTCTCTAATAATTGAGATAAATCCTAAAAGTTAGGAGTTTGCCAAAAATAAATTTATCTCTTGTTTACAAGGAGCAACCTGACAACCAGAAAATTTGTACTCAAAGATAGAATTTATTTATGCATATGGTGATGTATAAGAAGAATTAATTTTATACTTGAACCTAGACAACCTAGGGGTATAAAATATAATTCAGTTAAATAATTGTTTGACAACCAAATAACCATTTGGGATTATAATTGTATGTGATACAATTTAATCATATTTATTTGGAATAGGTATGAGTAGCAACTTGACAATCAAGGTACTCATTCACAATTCTAAATAATTTTGTCAGAAATATAGATTTCTTAATTTACTTTCATATTTTAAATTTTTTAAATATGTCCACCTTTTGTGTGACATACCTGAAAGTAATATATTAAATACAATTTGAGAATTATATTTTCAAAGGATTATCACTGAGATGAAAATCCTACTGAAGTAATATCCTCAAATAAAATTGGTTATGAACTGTTAGAACTTGTAAAGTATTTAAAATATTATTTTACTACAATATGGGTTGTTTTAACAACCATGAGTTCTAATTTCATAAGCATTTTTCCACTATTTATTATTGAACATCTTGAGAAGATCTGGTGCTCAAAGTAAGATAGTATGACTATCAAAATTTCTTTTTTAAATTAGTGGGAGTATTGGACGATATATTTTGAATTAAATAACTTTAGAAGTTGGAATGCCATTAGGCAAATGACTTTAGCGAGATTTGTTTTTGCAAGTATTTTTGGAGATTTATTTTGTTACAAACAATTTATAAATGACCATAATATGATTAAGGTTCGTGATCTTTTGAAAAACTCAATATGAGTATTGAGGATGCGAATCAAAAATTGCTCTTAAGGGTTGGTTTGACCAGTAATAAAGATATTGAGTATTTTTATTATAAGAGCTTAAAGTAAAATATCTAATTATCTAATTGATATTCTATTGAATAGAGAATGAGATTCTCTCAATACACAAATATTAGTACTCTATGTATCCTATCATGGTTAAAAATATGAAATTTGATTTAGTTGAGTATCATTATTTGTTAAATATCTGGACTACATTTTAGAAATATTACTAAATTAATAAATTTCTCATTAAATCAATCTTTTTATCCATATGAGATATGAAAAAGGCATAAGCTGAAACTCAAGAATATTAGAGTTTGGAGATGTCTTATATGTGTTAAGAGATTGCACAATAATAGAATTGATATTAGGTCCAATAAATAAGATTTATTGGTTACCCTAAAAAAATAATGAGATTATTTTTATCACTCTTTTTATGACAAAATGTCTGTGATAAGAGGTTAAACTCCTTTTTAGAAAAGGGATTCCATCTTAAAGAAAGAGTGGGAGTACAATTACTTTTATTAGAATTGTATACCACTCAATAGAGGATATACTTTCTCCTGAAAGTATAAAAGGTTTGATCGTCAAACTAACTTTTTGAAAAAGTAGCCTATTTGTATAATGATACAATTCTATAAAGATAGATCTAATGGTTACTTAGATTTTTTTATAACTATGTTCAATAAGGATTGTTCTTAAAATAAAATTATGCACTATTGTAGTGGGAGATTTCATGTTTTGAGAAAACGTGATATTTATTATGCACTAGATGTATTTTTAAAAAGGTCAAGCAAACATGCTCAAGAGCAAAGGTGTTTAAGGTCAAAAGAGTTTTGATAAATACAAATGTGCATTGAAAAATTATACACATGATTGATTGGTTCTAGTACAAGTGGAAGATTATTGTGATAATAGTATGCCCAAGATCCAATCTATCATGATTGGCTCTCGTGCAAGTGGGAGATTGTTGGGAATAAGTAGTATGACTACAATCTAATCAATCACGTGTCAAATAATTTGTTATTGTTATTATATTAAAATATTAATATAATAACGTCATTGATTAAATTTAGAGATTTATCATTGTGATAGTGATCACAATATTGAGAGATGAATATTTTATAATTTAATCTAAATTGTTCTTGGTCATAGAATTATTAAAAAGGACATCAATAATCTAGAAAGATCAATATATATATAATGGTCTTCATTGGATGAAAATTAATAGATCTCATTTATTAAATTATATATATAGATGGTGCATATAGAGATATGACCATTAAACTGACTCACTCTGAGAATTTCTAATGGTTATAATTACCGTATATTTGTCAATAGGATATTCTCAAGATGAACATAGTAATAGAGTTTCCTTTGACCTGCGACTGTCATAGTAATTAACAATGTATTTATTATACTTTGATTCCGGACACCTAATACCCTAGGGTGCTAGTTGAATGGATATTGGGTATGATTTAAATGCTTGTAGAATTAATGATTAGTCAATAAGGAATCCGTCAACTCTCGGTAAAGAGTTTGAGCTCTATGATTATAATGACTGAGATGAATAAAACATTGGCCAAGGGGATTGAATGAATGAAAAAATGAGTTTCTTAGGTCATTCACAGTTCATTATAATAATGGTAACAAGTTAGAGTTTGATAATTAAACCATACTCTAAGGGTTAACCAAGAGTTAGAAAGATGGAAGGAATTATACTTTGTTCTTCTGAGGTTCTTAGTAAAAATATATTACTTCATACTATCGAATCGTTGAGGAGTGTTGCTAGACGCCAACCTTGATTAGTAAATTTAATATGACTAATTTACTACCCGCTTAGTATTGAACCTATGGGGTCACACACTAACGAGTGTTCTAATCTTTGCTATAGAATTATTTAATTATTATTTTGATTTGATCAAATAAATAATTATATTGATTCAAATGGAACATTATTATATTCTTTGCTAGCATCAAGAATATAATAATAGTATGATAATTCAGAATATTAAATGAGATTTGAGAATAATTAGTTATTCTATTTGTAAACTTGAATTCTAAATTTGGATGAGATCCTAATTGATTCTGTTTCAAATTGAATTATGATATGATTAATGAAATTTGAAGGAGTCAGATTTGGAATTTCAAGGTATGATTTAAATTTGAATTGAGATTCAAATTTAAAATCAATAACAAATCTCATACTATATATATGTATGCTAAGAGTAGTGAAAATAGAGAGAATAACAAGAGTTTTATTCTTTTACCTCTGTACACATAAATGTATGTGAGCCTAATTCTTGGAGAAGAATTTTATGGCGTGCAAAAGGTTGCAAAGAGGTTCTCAATTTAGATAAGATATCCATTGGTCAAAGAGTTGACAGGAAAGGTTGGTCTCGGTGTGGATACGCATAGTACCTTCGTACCATCGAAGGAGAAAAAGGATTTTTACTAGCGTACTCAGGTATTTAGATCTGATCTATATATTATTGGAATAAAGTTTAAACACAAAATAGATCTTTAAGGATTACTTTCTTTTCTTCCACTGCGTGTTATGAACACACGGTAATCCTTCAGATTAGTGATATTGATTGATTATGTGGATTGGGGATTATTTGATGACCAATTGTTGAGAATTTCTGAATTTTGATGATTATATTGGATTGTTGTTGTTGAGATGGTTATTGATGTATTGTGATGGCGATGAATTTGATTGGTAGTTGATTTGGAATTGATTTTGAGAAGTATTAAAGGGGTTGAATTTTGAAATACTAAACTACTTGTTGAAAATCTGAAGTTTTGAAATGAAACGACAACTTTGAAAGTGAACTGACATCTTAATAGTGATTAAAATTAGATGAGACTAAAAGCTAAGCGAACTACAACAAGTATAGTTATCAATATTCAATTTTAAATGTTTCGTATTAACTAGAGAATTAGTTATGATTTTTCAAAGTTGAATTATAAAATTTGATTTTCGGCATTACTTTTAAACGAAGTCAGAAACTTTGAAAAGTTATAACTAATTCTGTGATCATAGGAATTGCATGGGACCAAGTCTGGATTAAACTTCGAAATATAGGGAATTGGACTAGAAAATTTGAGGCATTTTTGTTAAATGTACAATTTATGGAGAATTTTTAAATTTAAGTTGATAAATCTGTCCTGCATCAGAGAAGTTCAAACATGGCAGTAACTTGTTTGTTTTGTTGCGACTCCTACGAGCTGAGTTTTGGAGTGAAACTAATTTTGTTTTAAAATTGATTAACTTGGTTTATTGCTCTAAAATTTTAGAATTTTAGGAGTTAAGGATTGGGAGTTGTGAATTTTTAAAAATTGGTGATCAAGGCCAGAAAGAACAAGTTTTCAGCAAGTTATGCATCAACTTTTAATGCTTGTAACTCTTAGAATTGAATAGAAATTGGGTTGAAACTAAGACACACTTGTTGCTATATAAGTTAGGAGTTTTTAAATCAAATTTTAGCCTAGTTGAAGTTTTTTAGTAAAAGTTATACAAGTTGAAAGATACTAAGCTGCTTGATTTCTAAAATAGATTTTGAATTATTTCTATCTAACTTTCAAATGATGTAACTTCTTTATTAAAAATGATATTGACCTGGAATCAATTGAAAAAGAAAATTGGATAAGTTAAATTTAACCATATTAATTTTGAAGGTGGTTGGAATTAATTTAAATTTTATATAGAATATTGAATATTACACACTGCTGCTGTTTTTCTGGTTTTTAAGCACTGCAGAGCAGGCACGGTTTTTCTTCTATTCCCGAGGCTAGATTGATCAGAAAATGATGATTTTTAGTTTATTAGAAAGTTTAATCTGAGATGGTTGCCTGGACATAAAGTTTGTACAATTCCAAATTCATTTAGAATTTTAAAAATAGAATTGAAATTAGGCTGCCGGTGTTATTTTGGTAACTACCTTGGGTATGGATCTTAAGAAAAGATTCCTATATTATTATCAAATATTTTTGAGAATGTACTGTTGTAATACTTGCTGATAAAAGGTTGGTGAAATGTTGAGAAAGAGGTTTAAATATGAAATTGTTTTGAGCTTGACTTGGCAAAGTTCATGGTGGTTTACCGCTTGCCCATTGTCGAGACGTATGTGGGGTTCATGGTGGTGTACCGCCCACATGTTTTTAAAAGAAAGAGAATGTATGTGGGGTTCGTAGTAGTGTACCGCCCACATGTTTTTAAAAGAGAATGTTGTGTGAGGTTCGTGGTGGTTTACCGCCCACATGTGTGTGTTGTTTTTCCAATTGAAGATCTTGCGAGGTTCGTGGTGGTGTACCGCTCACAATGGTGGGGTTCGTGGTGGTGTACCGCCCGCCAGGTGGGGTTCTTGGTGGTGTACTGCCCACCGGTTTTCAAGAGGACGATATCCGGGTTAGCTACCGGATGTGTCGGGCTCTGACAAAGTAACCAACACGTGAGCTCACGGCCAGTAGGAAAGGCATGCATCATATGCATTTATGTAACTTGTTTGGTTTTCACTACTTGGGTTTGCTTACTTGAATATCTATGCTTATTTGCTATATTTGCTGTGTTTGAATGTCTACTTGTGCTTGCCTTGTCTGCTTTGTCTGTTTGTGCATTGGTGTTTTGGAGGATTGGAGAAAGAGATGAAGAGCTTATGGGTTAAGTTAGGAAGTTAGATAGAACCAGGAATCCTTAGATACCTCACTCTGTTTATGGTTTAAAATGTTGGTTTTAAGTTTGAATCTATTGTCGGAAGTTCTAGGATTGCCTTCGGCTTTTCCGGGACCTTATATGTTAGTTATGTGGGCATCGTTACCATGCTGAGAATCTCCGGTTCTCATCCCATACATATTTTGTGGTTTTCAGATGCAGGACGTGAGACACCTCGCTGAGGCATACTGAAAGCTTCTGATAGCAGAGATCTTTGTCTTTGGAACTTTATTTTGAATATATGTATATATGTAGATACTTTTATCTCCACTACTTATGTACTGATGTATTAACTTCCTCTTAGAAGTTATTTTGGAGAAATAGGTTCTGTAACTCTGTATCTTGGGCTTATTTTGGGTTCTCTTATATATATGTTATATACTTATGTGCTTAAGTCGGTTTAATTTGTCTTCGCGAGCCGAGTCCTGAGTTTTGATATTTGTTCCTTGGAGCTCTCTTTCGGTTATATCTATATTAGCTTCTCTTATCTTTCCGTTTTTCATTTATGTAGCGCGAGTGTTGTGTTTTTCATTTTACCATTTTCGATTTTAACTTTTCTTCAAAGAATCCTAATAATAAATCTTTTTCACTATATATATATATATATATATTTACTTTTAGAAGTCGTAGCGCCTTGTCACCTCTGTTTTACATCCTAGGTGTAAAGTTTTGTGTGGTAGGGTGATACATTATGATTTAAGGTGCTTAGTCTAAGTGTTTGAGCTTTAATATTTAGGAGTTAGAGTATATAGTTTAGAGTTGTTTGATAATGAAATAAGATTAATGGTATATAGTAGAGTAGGATATGCATCATGTATTTGGAGTTAAGAATTTATTATTTATAGTTTAAGATTTAAAAGTTAATCCTTGTAATATATATTTTATTATTTATGGCTTATGACTTAGTATTTAGATTTTAGGGTTGAGTTTTAGAATTTAATTAAAGATTGATAAAGAAAGATAAATTATTTAACGTTTAGGGTTAAATTTTAAAAATTTAATTAGAGGTTGATGAAAAAGAATAAATATTATTGTTAATTTTTTAAATTTATTAATATTTATTATTATGAAAATAAACAAGCATATACCGTAAATAAATTATTATGATCGATTATTATTATTATTATTATTATTATTATTATTATTATTATTATTATTATTATTATTATTATTATTATTATTATTATTATTATTATTATTATTATTATACGTTAACACCATATATTAAAATATTGTAACAATACTCATAAATTATCTTAGAATATGTTTCTTTGTATTTTTTTGGGGTTTTTAACTTTTTATTTATTAGTTTTTGGGTCAGACTTTTTTTTTGTATTCTTTTTTTTGGAATAGGGTCAAGGTCCATAAGTTGGATCCGACCCAACAGGCCTAACCAATCCGTTAATCCGTTTCCATTTCTGCTGTCATCTCTAACGCAACAATGGACAAATAACTCTATTAATGTTGAGAAAGGATTCCTACAATACATAACAAAAAATCAAAAGACCATTACTATATATCTCATAGTCTAAAACAAAAAATTTATGTACATACAATAAAATTCATAAATAGGGTTTCACTCTAATTCAAAACAAGAATACGAAAAGCCCAATCAAATTCAACTGGTCTGACCCATAATCTACACGATTTTACAAAATACAAAAAAATCATCCTTAATCAAGGCCTAGCCTGATGTCACATTAGCACTAATGAAATATAGTTCAATCAGGTTTATAAATTAAGTAGGGCACGTGCATAGGGGAACAATAAATACTATAGTTTGCTGATCATGTCCAGAAATTATTTTCAGTTTTTTTTTATTCTAGACACTTGTCAATAATATATTTTGACAACACATTAATACATGTATAGAAGATTCTCTTTTTCTATACCATAAAATTCACCATTGCCTCATATATGTGCCTCTATTTATACATGCATGGAGACCTCTTTTTTCACTCTCATTAAATGTGACTTTCCTTGGTAACATATATTTCAGTATGGAAAAAATGAGCCGCCATGTTAAATGGGCATCCATCTCATTCTTATTACAACACTCCCCTTGGATGACCATTTAGGATTATGCCTCATTAAAATCTTACTAAAGCAAAACCCAATGGAAAAAAAAATTTTAGTGAAAGAAAAAGAGTATAATATCCTTTGTGATGGGGACTGCCTCCTTAAAAACCTTGTTAAGAAAAATCCAATGAAAAAAAAAACTTGATCACGGAAAAAAGAATATAGCCTCCCCTTCTTGTCACCATTATTTAATATCTCGAAATTGCCGCATCCCAATCTGATGTATCAATCTTTCAAAGGAGGATCTTAGAAGTGACTTTGTAAATAAATCTGCCAGATTATCGCTTGAGCGGGTCTGTTGGACATCAATTGTTCCTTGATTTTGAAAATTGTGAGTGAAAAAAAATTTGGGAGAAATATGCTTTGTTTTATCACCTTTGAGGTATCCACTCTTAAGTTGAGCAATGCATGTTGTATTATCTTTAAACAGGACAGTTGGAGCTATCTTATGATCAATTAGTCCACATGATGACAGAATATATTGGATCAAACTCTTGAGAAAAAAAATACTCGCGACTAGCTTCATGTATTGCTAGTATTTCAGCATGATTAGATGATGTTACTGCAATCGTCTGTTTCGTGGACCTCCATGATATAGCTGTACCACCATATGTGAACAGATATCCTGTTTGAGATTTCCCTTTGTGTGGGTCGGACAAGTATCCTGCATCTGCATAGCCAACTAGTTGTGACTTGGATTCATATGGATAAAACAATCTCATATCAACTATTCCATGAAGATATCGAAAGATTTGTTTGATTCCATTCCAATGTCTTCTGGTTGGAGAGGAACTATACCTTGCTAATAAATTCACAGCAAATAATATATCGGGTTGTGTATTATTAGAAGATACATTAGCGCTCCAATGGCACTAAGATATGGTACTTCAAGACCAATGATATCTTTATTTTCTTTTTTAGGATGGAATTGATCATTTTTCACATCTAAAGACCTTACGATCATTGTGGTACTTAATGGATGTGACTTATCCATATAAAATCTCTTCAAGATCTTTTCTGTGTATGTTGTTTGATGAATAAAGATCCCATTTTTTGTATGCTCGATCTGCAGGCCGAGACAAAATTTAGTCTTTCCAAGATCTTTCATCTCAAACTCTTCTTTTAGAACTTTTATAGTTGTTAGAATCTCTTCAGGGGTTCCAATAATATTTAAATCATCAACGTACACAGCAATTATAATGAACCCAGATGCAAATTTCTTTATGAAAATACATGGACAAATATATCATTCTTGAATCCGTTTTTGGCCAAATACTCAGTAAGACGATTATACCACATTCGTCTAGATTGCTTTAGACCATATAAAGATCTTTACAATTTAATTGAGTATAACCCCTGTGAATATTCACTGGATAGTTTAGACATCTTTAGTCCTTCAGGGAATTTCATATAGATATTACGATCTAATGATCCGTATAAATATGCTGTTACCATATCCATTAAATGCATATGTAGTTTATGGTATGCGGATAAACTGACCAAATAACGCAATGTTATTGCATCCACTACAGGGGAATATGTTTCTTCATAATCTATACCGGGCCTTTGTGAAAAATCTTATGCCACAAGTCGAGCTTTGTAGCGTACAACTTCATTTTTCTCATTTCGTTTTCTCACAAATACCCATCTGTATCCAACAGGTTTTACATCTTCTAGTGTACGGACTACAGGTTCAAAGACTTCATGTTTTGTAAGTGAGTCTAACTCAGTCTTCATAGTTTCTTCCCATTTTGGCCAATCATTTCTTTGTTGATATTCTTGAACTGTTCTTGGCTTAAGATCCTACTTTCATGCATGATATTTAATGCCACATTATATGCAAATATTTTATTGACAATTGTCTTATTTCGGTTCTATTTTTCTCCTGTAAAGACATAATTTATCGAGATCTCGTCATTTTCACAATTTTCAGGTACCTGAACGTCTTTTGGCGTCAAAACTATATCAGAATTTTGGACAACTGCAGGTGTCTTTACTATGTCTTTTTCAACAGGAATATGATTTACCTCTTTTCTTTTTCGAGGATTTTTGTCTTTGAAATCGACAAGCATACCACGCTTCTGACGTGAATTTGTTTCGGTGGCTATTCGTCCGACTGAGACATCAATTCGAATTGGAGCATTTTTAGCTGGTATATATAGGATTTAGTTATCCTTTTTGTATTAGAAAGTGCATTAGGCAATTCATTTGCTATTCTTTGCAAATGTATAATCTTTTGAACTTCTAGTTTACATTGCCCTGATCGAGGATCTAAATGCATTAAAGATGATGCATTCCAATTAAGTTCCTTTTTAAGAAGCTTATTCTCTCTCCCTAATGTTGGAAATTTTGATTCATCAAAATGATAATATGCAAATCGGAATTTAAATACATCTCCAGTTTGTATCTCAAGATACCTCACTGTAGAGGGAGAATCATATCCAACATATATCCCCAATTTTTTTTGGGGTCCTGTTTTGGTGCGAGAAGGTGGTGCAATGAGAACATATATCACACACCCGAATATTCTTAAATGGAAAACATTTGGCTGCTGGCCAAAAGCTAATTGCATAGGAAAAAACTGATGATAACTTGTTGGTTTTAAACGAATAAGTGTTACGGCATGTAAAATAGCATGCCCCAAGCTGAGGTTGGGAGATTTGTTCTCATAAATAAGGTTCTAGCAATTAACTGGAGGCGTTTAATAAGTGATTCTGCTAACCCATTTTGTGTATGAACATGAGCTACTGGATGTTCAACGCTTATTCTATTAGCCATACAATAAGCATAAAAGGCTTGGGAAGTAAATTCACCAGCATTATTAAGACAGATTGCTCGGATTGGATTTTCTGGAAATTGTGCTTTTAATCGAATAATTTGAGCAAATAATCTCGCAAATGGCAGGTTGCGAAAAGACAATAAGCACACATGTGACGATTTCTAGGAATTCAGGGGACTCAAATCCAATCTTTACTGGTGATGACTTTAAAATTAGTTTTTCTTGAGAACATGCAACACAACAAAATTCACTAGATTTAAGAATCTTCTGGTTCTTTAGTAAATGTCAATGCAGGGACGGATCCAGAAATTTTAATATGAAGGGGCCGAATTTTAAATAATTTTTTTTCATTCCATAAAATTAATTAACATATAATTATTAAAGTTAGTTTTTTAAAAGATTTAACATATATATATATATATATATATATATATAATTATAATTTTTTTCACAATTTTATTTTTAATATTACATAAAAGAAATATAACAATATCAATAGTACATTATAAAATTATAAAATACCAATAAGTTATAGCGTGTTTAGTTAAAAATTATCACATATTAATTAAAATTAATTCTTTTAAAAATTTTAAAAAATTTAAAAATTAATTATAAATTATTAATTATTTGAAAGACACAGTACCTTTATAGAATACAAGATATAAGATATTTTTATAAAATTTTTTCTTTTAACAACGTAAATTTAGAAGAAAAATGAGGATTTTTTACAAGAAAAGAATATCTAAAGTACATAATGTGATGACAAAAATATAACTACGTAAGTCATTATTAATATAATAATATAAATATTAAATATATATATTAATATAAAAAATAAATAATTTTTTTAAAATAAATATAGTGATTATTATATAAAAACTAATTTGAAACACTTGATGGTATGATATTAAATTAATTAAGTAAAAAATATTAGTAAATTAAACAATTAAGACATAAATCTATCATATAGTGAAAAATAATATATATAAAACTATTAAATTATATAATATTTTTTATTTTTTAAACACACATCTCGTATATAACTATAGTTTGTTAAAATTTGGGGGGCACTACTCGCCCCCTCTAGGTCCGTCTTTGTGTCCATGTGAGTTTTCAATAATTCTCCATATCATGGTTGTTCTCGGATAACCCAGTGGATCATGCCAAGTTATGAATTTATTTGGGCTGGTAAACTTCTGGTTTATAATGGCACGTGATTCAATTGCACTAATTTTAGTAAAATATAACTCAGATGAAAGTGAGGGTAACTTTTCTAATATAACCTTTTTATTTGAATCATGAGTTGTGATATATAAGTACTCATGATTTTCCTCATTCATTGTTTCAATATGATATCCATTTCGACGAATATCTTTAAAACTCAATAAGTTCCTTAGAGACTTAGTAAACAATAGTGCATTATTTATTATGAATTTTGTTCCTCCCTAAAACAAAACTATAACTCTTCCGGAACCTTCTATCACATTGCCTGAGCCAATAATAATATTAACATATTCTTCTTTTGGCATAAGATGAGTAAAATATATAGTACTTTTGAGAATGGTGTGCGAACTTGTATTATCCGCAAGGCAAACATCTTTACTATATGTCTTGCTTTTTTTTTCAAAGACAAATAATAATAAAATGAATAGAAATATTTGCACAGTAAAATTATTTTCTTAATTAAAAATATTTTTCTAAAAAGTATAGTATATACTAAAAATTTTATTATTATTATCTTAGCGCATTCAGTAATTTTTAAATTCATAAATATTTTATTAAACATTATTTATATATATCATACTTGAAATTTAAATACATTGAAAATAAAACTTAACAAGAATTTTTTTATTTACATGAGTACTTTAGCAAATCCAAATATTAAACATTTTCATCATTGATCAAATGACCAATATTTTCTTCAAGATTCTCAAAAAAATCAAATACATCATAATTAGTGGTGTAATTTTCAGCAGCATTATTTAAAACAAAATTCGTCTCCTTTTCTTTGTCGTCATTTTTCAAAGATATTTGATAAAGATCGACTAGGTGCCTTGGAGTATAACAGGTACGCGATCAATGACCCTTTTCCACCACAACGGAAATATTTATCCTCTGTTGATTTATTTTACCCATTGTTTCTTTCTTTATTCCACTTCTGGTGAGATTCTTTCTTGTGAACATAATTTTTTTGCCTTCTATAATTTTTCTTGTTGCCAAAACCTTACCATTTACCTCTTCTGGGGTTATGATTTTCCGCATTTATTTCAGCAAATGGGACAGCGACAGACATTTCATGATTTTTTAAAAGCAACTCATTGTTGCTTTCAGCAATAAGAAGGTAAGAAATTAACTCAGAATATTTTTAAATTCTTTTTCTCGATACTACTGCTGCAGGAGCACATTCGAGGCATGGAAGGTCGAGAAAGTTTTCTCTAACATATTATTATCAGTTATCTTTTTCCCATATAATTTCATTCGTGAGGTGATTCAAAACATTGCTGAATTATATTCACTTATGGATTTAAAATTCTGTAGACGCAAGTGCGTCCATTCATATCGGACTTGAAGAAATATCAATGTCTTTTGATGATTATACCTTTTTTCAAGGTTTTTTCACAGATCTGCAGGATCTTTAATGTGAGATATTCATTTTTCAATTTTTCGTCAAGATGACGACGAAAGAAGATCATGACTTTGACTTTATCCTTTTGGGATGCATTATTTTCAGCCTTAATGGTATCTCCAAGATCCATTGAATCAAAATGGATTTCATCATCTAGTATCCATGATAAGTAGTTGTTTCCAGATATATCAAGAGTATTAAATTCAAGATGAGAAAGTTTCGACATAATGAAAATTTGTTACCTGAGTCTTCCTAAAATTTGATCAAAGTCTGGTGCTGATAACGTGTGGTAAAATAAATAAATAAATAAATAAGAAAGAGATAATAAATAAAAAATAAAGAAGTATAATTAGATAACTCTAATATTAATATTCACCACAATTAATATCTCAATATAATATAAATGATTCATATATATTACTAATATATATAGTAAAGTATATAAAAGAGAGAGAGAAGAGTGTTTTGGCAGTATAAAAGAGGGAGAAAATTGTTATTGATTGATTGTGTGTATTGCTTTATATACGTGACTCTATTTATACATGCATGGAGACCTCTTTTTTCACTCTCATCAAATATAACTTTTCTTGGTAACATAGCATTTCAGTATGAAAAAATGAGCAGCTCATGCTAAATGGGCATCCATCTCATTCTTATCACAACAAATAGCAAATTAATATCATGAAACACAATAAATTAGGGGTAAAACATATTTTTAAATTGTTTCTTTTTTAATATTACCAAATTATTTGGTTTTAAATTTTGTTTTTAAAATATCGTATAAATTGATATAAATTAAAATAAGTTAATAGAGAATTATAGTAACTCATTTTTAAATTAAATTGCTTTATTATTATCAAATAAATTATTTTAATTTAAATTTATTTAATAGAAAAACAGTACTTTAGAGTAATTCGATTTATCTTAAATCGATTTATTAGGACTACTAAATGTATGTAAACTAATTTAATATAAACCTATTTTATTAGGAAAGTAATTTTTTTCTAAACTTTTTATGTAAATTTAAAATTTTTATTGTAAGAATTTTTTGTAGTTGTTGTAAATAATTTTATAAAATTTAAAAATTTCTTACCAAATGTTATGAGGATGATATAAATTTATAATGAGTCACTAAAAAATATAAATTTATAATGTATTCATTACATATTCATTATATAATCAAAATTTTTAAATTTTATAATAATGTACTATATTTTTTAAATTAGGATTTTGGTTATTTGTGTTTGATAAAGGTGAAAGATTTAGTGAATTTAAACGGTTTAGGGCGGTGGAGGACGATGAAAAGAATAGTGGAGGATCATCATCATCACATAAATGTTTATCAATGGTGTTAGAACTAGAACAAATGGTAATAGGAGCACACTAAGACACAAAATACAATGGTAGAACTATAAACAACAACAATCACCAAGAGTTTCTATGGAAGCATTAGCATCATCGTAATGATTATCATGTTTCTGCTCCTGCTCTTTGGGTTGGCCCAAAAAGAGGGCATTAACAAGAACTAATATGCATATTGTTGCTGTATCTTCTCATAATCAATTGTTACAAACATGTCACTACTCTTCATACTTCATCAAGTCCATAATTCCTTTTAATTCCATTTTCTTAGTTTATTAATTTAATATAATCTTAGTTTAGCTTTTTTTTTTTTTAAATAAATCAACTTCTCTGTTATTATTACCATTGAGCTAATTCAATACTCATTCTATCTATACATCAATTTTTTATTTCTCAACTTGGACTACCTTAATTTTTATTTTTTCACCTTGATTATCACCTTAATAAATTAATTTTTTAAAGTTGAATTTGACAGAGAACAAGTTAGTGCTAATGTGATTTATATTTGACAATTTTTATATAAAAATAGATTAAATAAAATAAATATTATTTAAATTATATTATTCAAAATTACGTCTAGATAAACATTATTAAAAAAATATAAATTTATATTATTCAAAATCACATTTTTTTTCAACACTCTTCTGGCTATAATTTTTTTAAAATAATTTAAATTTATGTGTTGAATTCAAATAATCTTTTAGTCATAATTTTTTAGTACTTTTGTAGTACTCTTTTTTTATTTAATTTGATTTTTTTAATGAGATCAACAATTCATTTTATAAAAAATTAACAACAATAAATAAAGTACACTTTAATTAAAAAATCTGCAATAAAATTATAAACAAAAAAAAATTCTAAAAAAAATTATATTAATAAAAAGAATTAAAAATTTTATATGAATGATAAGTACTAAAATTTTTATTAAAAAACTAAGGATATAAATCACTTAAAGAATAAAGGATAAAAATATAAATTTGATAAAAAAATTCTTTTTCCATCATTTCTTCACCCATAAACAATTGAACGGTTACCATTTGTTATTTCATGTAATATAAAATTACATTTGCGTTTGTGAAAAAAACAAACAAAAAATTGAGATTTAACGTGTATAATAATATATTTTTAATTTATATTTTTAGACATTCTAATGACATGATCTGTATAGCAAAATGCAAAATTTTATAGCTATGGCAACAACATTAGACTAAAGTGGAGGCATCGTATCAAGAAATAAGAAACAGAAGAGAGGAAGAGGAAATACAAAGGAGTGAGACAGAAACTGTGAAAAGACGGACAGCTAAAATTTAAAACCCTCGTAAAGCACCAAGAGTCTGGCTCCAAACCTTTCACATGGTGTAAGACGCCGCAAGAGCTTCCGACTAAGTCGCATTGAAGTTTAGAGGAATATAGTCAAACTCAACTTCACTGAAAATGTCATAGCAATCACAGTACCACCACAACAAACAACTGCCGTTTAGCATATCGGGAACCAGTTTTTCCGTCTGTGATGTAGGGACTACTGAAGATTTGCACGTAGCAGCAATAAACCAAAAATTGTGTGTCAACGGAAAGTCAAGAATCCATGATTTCGTGCCACGTGTCCAATCACGGAAGCTCTAGAGGAATCAGTGGCACTGGATCCTTGCTCTCCTCCCCGAATTTAACTTGCATGCTGTCAATACTCTGATTGTTGAAGAGCTCCGTGATCACATTCATGGATTTGATTAGTGTCTTTACCATTCACAAATGAATTTGGCAATTCAAAGTTCGTTACTTTATCAATGTCTTCTTCGTCTGCCTTCGGAATCTTCATGACCATTACCATTGTCCTTGGAGTACATAGGAAATTAATTTTTGACCATTTTATAAAATTTAAAGTTTTTTTTATAAGCGTTTTTATAAGATTTAAATTTTGTATTGTTATAAATAAAATAACACAATTGAATTAACATATGTTTTTAATGGACTCTTATTATTTAGTAAAAAGTACGAGTTTATAAAAATATATTATATTTTTATAAAATTAATTTTTTTTAATAGTATGAGTATGTATGAGTACATGCCAATGAGTAATAGCTCAAATGGCATAGTCTTCCCATACTCAATTAAGAGGTTGCAGGTTCCAGTCTCCTATCTTTGGTAAAAAAAAAAAAGTATGTATGAGTACATTATAAATTTATATAATATTCATAACATCTTGTAAGAAAATTTTAAATCTTATAAAATTATTTACAATAATTACAAAAAATATTTATAATAAAAATTTTAAAATTTTATAATCATGTTTAACTTAAAATTGTTATTAAAATTTTAGTCGTATTCATTACAAAATGAATAAATACTATAAAATTTTTTAAAAATTATAACAATATATAAATACAAAATAAATAAACGATTTAGTATGATACAACTAAATTTATAAAAAAAATTCACCTTTTTAGCAAATTAGTTTATGTTAAATTGATTTATATGTATTTTATAACACTAGTAAATCCTGAATGAATCTTAACACCTATAGAGAAATGAAATAGAGAAATAGAAAGGTGAGAAACGTCGTGTTATTGATGAAAAGGATTATAGTGATAACTTCGTTTGGCTAAGAGATGTATATTTATAACAACTAAGACTCAAGTCAAGATTTATAACTAACTGCACTTTGTAACAGCAAAACTAACTTTTACTAATTCCTATAGGTGTAACAGCTTTATGAATTAACTAACCATATTAGTTCAAACCAACTACTTCTCTGATACTCCCCTCAAACTAAGAGAGGTCTTGAAATAACTTTGAGTTTGTAACGAAACTTATCAAATGATGAGGCACTTAATGATATTGTTAATATGTTTGTAATTTGTTGTGACCCTGGAATATGAACCACACTAAGTTGCTTCTTGTTGACTTTATCCCTCACTACTTGGATGTCAAGTTGGAAGTGTTTAGTTTTTTCATATAAAACTGGATTTGTTGTGAGTATTGTGGTGTGGATTTTGAGAATATTTACGACTGAACCGACAAGTGCACCGAGTCATCTAAGTAATACCTCAGGTGAGTGAGGGTCGATCCCACGAGAACTGATGGATTGAGCAACAATGGTCGATTAATTGGTTTAATTAGGTAGACAGAAAAGTTGGTTTGGTGGTTTTTAAAAGTATTAAACAATAAATCAAGAATAAAGAAAGCAAATAGTGAAATTGGTGTAAAATCAGTGAGAGAAAACAGTTAAGGTATCGGAGATGTTTAATTTTTCGGATTAAGTTTTCTTACCAACTATTTTAATCATGCAAGATTCATTTCATGGCAAATTGTAATTGACTAAACCCTAATGTTTTAGTGATTTAGTCTCCTCTAATCTTCATCAACCGCCAATGTCTTGGTCACTTGACTCCGATTAGAGGGCTAGGTTCAAATCTAGTTTATTGCCACAAAAACCCTAATTATCCAAAGATAAACGGATTATATGTCACGTATCCAGATTAGTTCAAGTAAATAGCAATTTAGGAGGAGTTTACTTTCAAGCTATGTCCAGGTGAGAGACCTCTTCCAAAGGTCACAAGAACGCATCTAGAATAAGGGTCATACTTTCGTTCCACCTAGATTCATAAAATGAAGAACAAAAGTTATCCTTAAAACTGAATCAATATATTAATTAAAATAGAAAAGCAATAGTCTTAATCCATAGAGATAAACAGAGCTTCCAACCTTAACCAAGGAGGTTTAGTGGCTCATGACTTACAGAGAAAACAAAGATTCTGAAAAGCGTGAAAGTGCGAAAGAGCCAAGTTCCCCCAAAAGGGTGAATCTTTTCCCTTTTATATCTAACCTAATTTGATTTGAAACTAAAATAAAATATTAAATTCTAAAATTAAAAGATATTGTTTGTAAATAAAAATTACAAAAATAAAATAAAAGATAACTAATAAAAGCTAAATCCACTCGAAGATGCTTCATTGATGAGGCTTCAATTCGGATTGCCTGGCGCTAAACGCCAGTTGGGCATTTAGCGCCCAAAGAGGTAGAAAGCTTCCTGGACGTGCTGTGTTGCTTGGCGTTTAGCGCCCAAGAAGGTTGCTTCAAGTATTCTCCTATAAGCTCAAAACTATGCCAAATTGTTCCGAATTTCACCTAAAATAAATAAAAATACTAAAACACTAAAAGTAGCATCTAAAGAGAATTTTTTCACTAAAATAATATAAAACTTAATAAATTCTAACTGAAAAAGGCTAGAAAATAAGGGGGAAAAGAGTACAAGATACTCACGCATCACAATACCAAACTTGAACTGTTGCTTGTCCTGAAACAACTAAAACAATATAGGACTGAGAAAGAAGAGAAAAACGCCCAAGACTTGAGTATTCCTTTAAGCTCATGTCTAAGTACTGAGTGGGGCTAATGACATTCTAACTTTGAATAGGTTCGGCATCTCACTATCCTTTGAAGCTCAGAAGTATTGATAACTTTCAGCACTAGAACTCGGATGATATTATGGATTCTCTTCTTTAGGCTCTAATTGATCATTGAACACAGTTTTTATTTTCTTTTCTTTTAGTGCTTTGCACCTTGAGCCTAGCCATGATTCTAAGTGTTTTGTCCTCAAGGTTAACTTGATACAGGAACACCACAAGCACTTAACTGAGGAACTCCTTGAGTCTTAATTTTTCCTTTAACTTCCTCTCAGTCAGTGGTGCTCAGAGCCTTTAGCATACTCTGTAATTGTATTTGGTCACGACTCTTGGTGCTCTGTCTCAAGGGTTACTTGACACATTCACACCACAAGCATATGGTTAGGGAAAACCACTCTTTTGAGCTTTAGATCAATTTTGACCCTCCTAACCATTGATCCACAGAGCCTTGGACCTTTTCTCTTTTATTTTCTTTTTTTTTTTGCTGTTTGTTTTGCTTTAAGGATCAATGTCTTATTAGGTTAGAGAATCCATAATACTTCTTGATGAGCGGATAATTTATACGCTTTTTGGCATTGTTTCTAGGTAGTTTTTAATATGTTTTAGTCACTTTTTATTATATTTTTATTAGTTTTTAAATAAAAATCACATTTCTGGACTTTACTATGAGTTTGTGTATTTCTCTGGGATTTCAGGTAATTTCTGGCTGAAATTGAGAAAGCTGAGCAAAAATCTGATTCAGGTTGAAAAAGGACTGCAGATGCTGTTGGATTCTGACCTCCCTGCACTCAAAGTAGATTTTCTGAAGCTACAGGAGTCCAAATGGCGCACTCCCAATTGCGTTGGAAAGTAGACATCCAGGGATTTCCAGCAATATATAATAGTCCATACTTTGCTCAAGGATAGACGACATAAACTAGAGTTCAACGCCAGTTCCATGTTGCAGTCTGGCATTAAACGCCAGAAACAGGTTACAAGTTAGAGTTAAACGCCCAAAACAGGTTACAACCTAGCGTTTAACTCCAGAAACAGCCTAAGCACGTGTAAAGCTTAAGTCTCAGCCCCAGCACACACCAAGTGGGTCCCAGAAGTGGATTTCTGCACTATCTATCATAGTTTACTCATTCTCTGCAAACCTAGATTACTAGCTTACTATTGAAACAACTTTTAGAGAATTATTTTGTATCTCATGACATTTTTAGATCTGAAATTTGTACTCTTTGATGGCATGAGTCTCTGAACTCCATTGTTGGGGGTGAGGAGCTCTGCTGTGTTTCGATGAATTAATGCAACTATTTCTGTTTTCTATTCAAACACGCTTGTTTCTATCTAAGATGTTTATTCGCACTTCAATATGATGGATGTGATGATCCGTGACACTCATCATCATCCTCAACCTATGAACGCGTGCCTGACAACCACCTCCGTTCTACCTTCGATTGAATGAATATCTCTTAGATTCCTTAATCAGAATCTTCGTGGTATAAGCTACAATCCATTGGCAGCATTCTTGAGAATCCGGAAAGTCTAAACATTGTCTGTGGTATTCCGAGTAGGATTCAGGGATTGAATGACTGTGACGAGCTTCAAACTCACAAGGGCTGGGCGTAGTGACAGACGCAAAAGGATCAATGGATCCTATTCCAGCATGAGTGGGAACCGACAGATGATTAGTCGTGCGGTGACAGCGCACCTGGACCTTTTTCACTGAGAGGACGGAGGTAGCCATTGACAACGGTGATCCACCAACACACAGCTTGCCATAGGAGGAACCTTACATGCGTGAAGAAGAAGACATGGAAAAAGCAGAGATTCAGAAGACAAAGCATCTCCAAAACTCCAACATATTCTCCATTATTGCAGAACAAGTATTTAATCCATGCTCTTTTATTCTTTGCAATTCATATTGATAATTATAATTGATTTCCTGACTAAGATTTACAAGATAAACATAGATTGCTTCAAACCAACAATCTCTGTGGGATCGACCCTTACTCACGTAAGGTATTACTTGGACGACCCAGTGCACTTGCTGGTCAGTGGTACGAGTTGTGAAAAGTGTGATTCACAATTCGTGCACCAAGTTTTTGGCGCTGTTGCTGGGGATTGTTCGAGTTTGAACAACTGACGGTTCATCCTATTGCTTAGATTAGGAAGATTTTGTCTTTTGGGTCAGAGTCTTTTACTTTCTTTTCAAAAATCTTTCAAAAGATTTTTATTTTTCTTTATTAATCTGTGATTTTGTCTTTGAGTCTTTTATTATTGTTCTTGTTAAAATTTTAGAATCCTTATTTTCTTTTTCAAAAATAATTTTTTGAAATTTTAATTTTTTTACTAATAATTGAATTTCTTTGTTTTGAGTTTAGTTTTATATTTTAAGTTTGGTGTCAATTGAATGTCTTTATTTTCCTTTAAAATTTTCGAATTAGTGTTCATTGTTCTTTCTTGATCTTCAAGTTGTTCTTGTTTATTTTCCTTGTTTGATCTTTAGTTTCTCTTGTTCTGTGTCTTTTCTTGTTTTTCTTGTGCTTTTTCAAAATATCAGTTTCCAAGAAAAATTTTATTTTTTTATACAATATTAAAATACGTTAAATTTATAGCTCAATTGGCTAGAGCGTTGTGCTTATGTTCTTGGTAATTGGCTATCTTCTTTTTAAAATTTTTTTCTAAATAATTTTTCTTTGATTAAATCTTGTGCCAAACTTTAAGTTTGGTATTTTCTTGTTAGCTTTTCTTTTGTTTTCGAAAATTTTATGTAAGTTTTCTAAAAATTTTAAGTTTGGTGTTCTTTCTTCATGTTCTTGTTGTTCTTGTGAGTCTTCAAGGTGTTCTTGAGTTTTCCTTGTGTCTTGATCTTAAAATTTTTAAGTTTGGTATTCCTTGGTGTTTTTCCTCCAAAATTTTCGAAAATAAAGAGCATTAGATCTAAAAATTTTAAGTTGTGTGTCTTTTGTGTGTTTTTCTTTTTCATCATAAAATTCAAAAATAAAAAAATATCTTCTCTAACTATTTTTGAGCAAATTTCGAAATTTTTTTCAAAAAATTCAGATTTTTATTTTAAAATTTCTATTTTATCTTATCTTAGTTTTAAAAGTTTCAAAATTCAATTTTTTTTTCAAAAAAATCATATCTTTTTCAAAATTTTATCTTATCTTATTTCAAATTTCAAATTTCAACTCTCAAAATTTCAAAATTCAAATTTCAAAATTTAAAATTCAAAATCTAATTTTCAAATTTAAAAATCAAATCTTTTCAAAATTTAAATCTTTTTCAAATCCTTATCTTATATTGTTGACTTTTTCAAAAATTCAAAATTCAATTTTCAAATTTCAACTTTCAAATTTCAAATTTTCAAATTTCAATTTTCAAATTTTCAAATTTCAAATTTCAAATTTCAAAATTTAATTTTCAAATTTAAAATTTAAATTTCAAAACTTTTTAATTTAAATTCCTTATCTTCTCTTACCTACCTTATCTTATCTTTTCTAATATCAAATCTTAAAATCAAATATTTTTCATATCTTTTCTTTTTTTTATTTTATTTTATTCTCTTACAAGTATCTTTAATTTTAAGACATATCTTTTTCAAAACTTCCTAACCAATTTCTCTCTCTTCATTTTTTTCGAAAATCCTCACCCGCAGCTTTTTCAAATCTTTTTAATTAATTAATTTAGTTTTTAATTTTCTTTTATTTTTTTCTTCTAATTTGCGAAAATATAGTAAATTTTTCAGTTATTTTATTTTATTTTATTTTATTTTATTTTAATTTTGGTTTTCAAAAAAAAAAAATTGCAATCCGCATCATCTCCCTTTCTCCATCATGGACCTAAGTGGAAATGAACAGTCCAGAAGGACTCTGGGGTCATATGCTAACCCCACTACTGCTTCATATGAGAGCAGTATCTGTATACCCTCCATTGGAGTCAGTAGCTTTGAGTTGAATCCTCAGCTCATTATCATGGTGCAGCAAAGTTGCTAGTATTCCGGTCTTCCACAGGAAGAACCTACAGAGTTTCTGGCACAATTTTTACAAATTGCTGACACAGTACATGATAAGAAAGTAGATCAGGATGTCTATAGATTATTACTGTTTCCATTTGCTGTAAAAGACCAAGCTAAGAGGTGGTTAAATAACCAACCTAAGGCTAGCATAAGGACATGGAAACATCTGTTAGAAAAATTCCTGAATCAATACTTCCCTCCAAAATGGATGACACAGCTAAGGCTGGACATCCAAGGCTTTAAACAAGGAGATAATGAATCTCTTTATGATGCTTGGGAGAGATACAGAGAGATGCTAAGAAAATGCCCCTCTGAAATGTTTTCAGAATGGGTGCAGTTAGACATCTTCTATTATGGGCTTACAGAGAAAGCTCAAATTTCTCTAGATCACTCAGCTGGTGGATCTATACACATGAGAAAGACAATTGAAGAGGCTCAAGAGCTTATTGATACAGTTGCCAGAAATCAGCATCTGTACCTAAGCAGTGAATCTTTCATGAAAGAAGAGGCTAAAACAGTAACTGATGAACTTAGTCCTGCAGAACAAATTACTGAATTCAATCAGCAATTAGACTTTCTAACAAAACAGCTGGCCGAATTCAAGGAGATACTACAAGACACAAGAATGGCTAATATAAATATGGAGGTACAGTTGAAGAAAATAGAACAATAGTTATTAAAACAAATAACAAAAGAGTGCCAAGCAGTTCAATTACGAAGTGAAAAAATATTAAATACCTCACTTCAAGGCAGCAGGAAGCCAAGAAATAAACAAACTGCTATCCAAAATCCCTCTGAGGACAGTAAGAGCCCAGAGAGGAATAACTCTGGCATTCAAACGCCAGAAACAAGCAAGGAGTTGGTGTCAAACGCCCAATGGAAGCTCAGTTCTGGCGTTCAAACGCCAGGAACAAGTAAGGAGTTGGTGTCCAACGCCACTCCAGCTTCTAACTCTGGCATTCAAATGCCAGTGAGGGATCAGACACACACAAGTGCTGATAACAACCCCTCTAAAAAGGCTTCTCCAACCACCTCTGTAGGAAATAAACCTGCAGGAACTAAGGTTGAGGAATACAAAACCAAGATGCCTTATCCTCAAAAACTCCGCCAAGAGGAGAAGGATAAGCAATTTGCTCGCTTTGCAGACTATCTCAGGACTCTTGAAATAAAGATTCCGTTTGTAGAGGCACTTGAGCAAATACCCTCTTATGCCAAGTTCATGAAAGAGATCTTGAGTCATAAGAAGGATTGGAGAGAAACTGAAAGAGTTCTTCTCACTGAAGAATGTAGTACAGTCATTCTGAAAAGCTTCCCAGAAAAGCTTAAGATCCCGGGAGCTTTTTGATACCGTGCACATTAGAGGATAATTGCACCAAGACAGCTTTATGTGATCTTGGGGCAAGCATCAATCTAATACCTGCATCCACTATCAGAAAGTTTGGTTTAACTGAAGAAGTCAAACCAACCTGGATGAAAATATTTGGATCTTCTTGTGGGAGCCTATGAAACTAGCAGTTCTGCTGCAGTAGAGTGATCAATTGTGGTTTTAGCTCAAAATTGTTTACACTAATAGGAGATACTACAATACTGGACCCATAAAAATCAAGAGTAGGGGCAGTGTAGGAGCTCAGCATCTTGCTAGCTTGCTCATTACCATTTGGATTCCCACCATTAACATTAACAACATTATTGGGATTGTTGGAATCCATGGCTTCCTTCTCAAAAGTATCCCTGAGATTCTCACCGGCTCTGTAAGCACTAGCTTGTTGTAAATGCCTCCTCAAGGTCCTCTCAGGCTCAGGATCAAAAGCATGAAAGGGTTTTTTATCCATGTTCCTGCTCATAAACAAACAGAAAATAAGAAAAAGTGGAACTCTCTATGTAAGAGTATAAAGAACTTCCAGTGAGATATCCTATGTGAAAAGAAATAAAATAGAACAAGGCAAGCAATTAAACTAAAAATTTTTGAAAACAAATAAGAAAGAGTAGCTAACAATGTTCGAAAATTAAACAATAGACAATAATAATGTTTTCAAAAATTGCAAAAAGAAAAATCACTAATGAGACACCAACCTTAAAATAATAAATTAAGGGAAAATAAAAAAAAACTTAATTCAAAAATTTAAAGAAAATAAACAAACAAATAAAACTAAGAAAAATATCTAATCTAAGCAATCGGACAACTGATAGTTGTCAATCACTGTCAGTCGCCGACAACGATGCCAAAAACTTGGTGCAGATTTTGAGAATATCCACAACTGAACCGAAAAATGCACCGGGTCGTCCAAGTAATACCTCAGGTAAGTGAGGGTCGATCCCATAAGGACTGATGGATTGAGCAACAATGGTCGACTGATTGGTTTAGTTAGACAGATAGAAAAGTTGGTTTGGTGGTTTTTAAAAGCATTAAACAATAAATCAAGAATAAAGAAAGCAAATAGTGAAATTGGTGTAAAATCAGTGAGAGAAAACAGTTAAGGTATCGGAGATGTTTACTTTTCTGGATTAAGTTTTCTTACCAACTATTTTAATCATGTAAGATTCATTTCATGACAAACTGCAATTGACTAAATCCTAATGTCTTAGTGATTTAGTCTCCTCTAATCTTCATCAACCGCCAATGTCTTGGTCACTTGACTCTGATTAGAGGGTTAGGTTCAAATCTAGTTTATGGCCACAAAAATCCTAATTACCCAAAGCTAAATGGATTATATGTCACGTATCCAGATTAGTTCAAGTAATTAGCAATTTATGAGGAGTTTACTTTCAAGCTGTGTCCAGGTGAGAGACCTCTTCAAAGGGTCACAAGAACGCATCTAGAATAAGGGTCATACTTTCGTTTCAGACAGATTCATAAAATAAAGAACGAAAGTAATCCTTGAAACTGAATTAATACATCAATTAAAATAGAAAAGTAATAATCTTAATTCATAGAGATAAACAGAGCTCTTAACCTTAACCAAGGAGGTTTAGTAGCTGATGACTTACGGAGAAAACAAGGGTTCTGAAAAGTGTGAAAGTGCGAAAGAGCCAAGGCCCCCCCAAAGGATGAATCTTTTCCCTTTTATATCTAACCTAATTTGATTTGAAACTAAAATAAAATATTAAATTCTAAAACTAAAAGATATTGTTTGTAAATAAAAATTATAAAAATAAAATAAAAGATAACTAATAAAAGCTAAATCCACTCGAAGATGCTTCATTGATGAGGCTTCAATTCGAATTGTCTGGCGCTAAACGCCAGTTGGGCGTTTAGCTCCTAAAGAGGCAGAAAACTTTCTGGACGTGTTGTGTTGCTGGCTCCCAAGAGGGTTGCTTCAAGTATTCTCCTATAAGCTCAAAATTCTGTCAAATTGCTCCAAATTTCACCTGAAATAAATAAAAACACTAAAACACTCAAAGTAGCATTCAAAGAGAATTTTTGCACTAAAATAATATAAAACTTAATAAATTCTAACTGAAAAAAAAGCTAGAAAATAAGAGAAAAAAGGATACAAAATACTCACGCATCACGTTACAGTGCTCATATTGTCGCACAGAATCAAAGGTGTTGTTCTCAAACTGATGTGTAGCTCTCTAAGCAGGTTATGCAACCATTCAAGTTTTGCCTCACACTCACACATAGCCAAACTCCTGAATTTAGCTTCAGCTAATTGTTATTTGTTTACTGCATCACCAAGAAATTAAGTTAGTACCAAGGTATATACAAAATCTAGAAACATATTTTCGGTCTTCTAGATTGGCCCCCCAATCTGCATCTGAGAAACCATAAAGTTTGAAATCATCACACTTATGAAAGACCAAACCAAATGATTTAGTGTCCTGTAAGTATCACAAAATTATTTTCATTGCTTTTCATGAGACAAGAGTGGCTCATGCATAAATTGTGAAACTTTACAGAGAGCAAAGGAAAGATCAGGCCTGGTAACTGTGATATACTACAATGCAAAGATCAGGCCTGGTAACTGTGATATACTACAATGCTCCAACTACTGATCTATAAAGGGTTGGATATTTGAAATTTTCTGATCCAGAAGAGGTTAGTTGAAGGTAACTAATCATGGTGTTGCCATTTGAACTGCACCACTCATTCCAACCTTAGACAGCAGTTTATCAATGTGCCTGGATTGTGACAAATGCAATTGTCCCTCTGCTGTTTTATGTACTTCAATGGCAAAAAAGTAATTTAACTCTTCCAAGTCTTTCAAAGTAAAGGTACTGTGTAATTGATTTATCATGTGTTGTATCTCAAGAGTATCATTCCCTGTGAGAATGATCTCATCTACATAACATAACAAATAAAGGGCAGATGTAGGAGTGGATTTAATAAAGAGTGAAGTATTTGATTTTGCACTAGAGAAGCCAAACTTTTCTAAAGTAGATTTTAATTTTAAAAACCTCTCTCAAGGAGCATGTTTTAGGCCATACAAACTTCTATTTAATTTACACACAAGATTGGCAGATACTTGAACAAAACCAATAGGTTGTTCCATAAAAATGGTTTGATGAAGATCACCATTTAAAAATGCATTGTTAAAATTTAATTGTTTAATTAACCATCATCTAGATAAGGCTATAGACAACACAATTCTCACTATGGCAGGTCTTATAACAGGACTAAAGACTTATTGAGAGTCAATTCCTTTAGATTGATGAAATTCCTTTGCAACAAGTCTACCCTTATATCTTTGAAGACTGCCATCCGGATTCTTCTTAATTGTAAAGACCACCTACAGCCAATAACATTGGCATTTGGTGGTATTGGAACAAGGGTCCATGTATGATTTTTCATAAGTGCCTGATATTCTTCTTCCATGGCTTTTAGCCATTTCGGACCAGCCAAAGCAACAATAGCAGAAGATGGTGATTTATCTTCATCTAAAAGATTAGTGGAAGCTATAGTATTATAAATTTTTGGTTTCATGATACTTGATTTGGATCTGGTAACCATTTTGTGTTGATTTAGATGTTGATTATAAGATGGCAGAGGTTGATGAATAGGTGGATCAGTGTCAATGGCATATGTGTATGCTGAGAAGATTTTGAACCAGTTGTGTCTATTGGTAATGAAGTACTAGAGGTAGCATTAGAATCAGAATTATTTGGAGGAGTTGATGTTGAATTTAATTAGTGGTGTATCTAGCGTTTGACCATCAGAATTACTATCTGTATCATTAGAGGTGCTAGAAAAACAATTAGTAGCTTGAGAATTAGAAGTAAGTAAAGGTTGTTGCTGAATTGTACTAATAGAAGGGATGTGATGAGTAGTATGTAAGGGAGCAAAATTAGTGAAATTACAAAATAGTTTATTATAAGGGAATTTAGATTCATCGAAGAGAACATTTCTAGAAATATAAACCTTACCAGATGGAGACAAACACTTATACCCTTTAGAGTGAGAAGCATACCCAATGAATACACACTGATGTGATTTATAATCAAATTTATTATCATTATAAGGTCTAAGGTGAGGAAAACAAGAGCTGTCAAAGGTTCTCAATTGAGCATAATTAGGTTTCTTGGCAAATAATTTTTCAAAAGGTGATATGTTATGCAATACAGTGTTTAGGAGTTTATTTATTAAAAAAGTAGCAGTAGAAAAGGCTTCATCCCAATATGTTAAGGGCATGGAGGCATCGGATAGCATAATCAATCCCTTTCTATTTTGCTCATAAATATAAGAACAAGAGAAACGATAAGAAATGCCTTCAGTTGAGAAGAATTCTTTAAAACTGCTATTTACAAATTCTTTGTCATTATCAGATTGAAAATATTTGATGGAGCGGCCAGTTAATTTTTCAATGTATGCTTTATATTGCTGAAATGCATGAAAGACTTGTGACTTAGAAACAAGTCGATATATGCAAGTGTACCTAGAGAATGCATCGATAAATGTAACATAGTACCTGAATCCTAAGTGAGAAATGCAAGGAGTTGGTCCCCAAACATCAGAATAAACAAGTTCAAGAGGATTATTATACACAGTAGAAGATGATGGAAATGGTAGAGCATGCATTTTAGCTTTAGCACAATGATTACAAAAACGAGTAAAGGCAGAAGAAGATTTTTTATTTATTGGAACATTACAAGATGATAGAATCTTATATACAACTTTATCATTAGCATGGCCAAGTCTTTTGTGCCAATTATCTAAAATATTGCAAGAAACAGTAAAGGAGTAACAATTTATAGTAGGAGGAACATGTTTAGGGATAGAAGCATCAAGAAATTGATAAATGCCTCCTCTTCTATAGCCACGAAGTAGAATTTTCTTAGTGAATGAGCATTTGACATAGCAAATGTGAGCATGAAACTTGAAGAACACCTGATTGTCCTCGCAAAATGAACAACACTTATTAGATTTTTTGTTAGTTCAGGTGTATGAATGAGAGTAGATAAACTAAACAGTCGAGTAGTAGAATTAGAATGCAAAAAAAATTGACCAATGTGCTTAATTGTCATACCTGATCTATTACCTCCATGTACTTATTCTGGTCCATGATAAACAAAATAGGTAAGTAAATTGGACATATCATGAGTGATATGATGTGAGGCACCAGTGTTAGGGTGCCATGCATCATCACTAATAGAGGAAGGCATAGCTACATAGGCAGAGAGATTATGAAAGGAAGATGATGGTGAAGGAGGGGTAGAGGATCTTGATTGTTGTAATTGATTAGAGAATTATGATAAGGCAGTGGTAGAATGGTATTGAAGATTTTGTGTTTAAGAGGGTGAAGAAAAATTTTGATCGAATCTGTGATAACAGTGCCAACTGCCAAGTCAAGTATCCAAGTTTCCCACAAACTTGGCATTGTGGCCGTGTGTTGCTATAAAAATGGCGCCCTCTACGTCCTTGTCTTCCTCCTCTGCCACCAGATCCTTTCGCTCCATATGTGAATTGAGATGAACTAATTTGAGTAATGTGAGGCTGAGCTAGAATTGTATCTAGTTTTTTATATTTCTCAATCATGTCCTCATGATAAAGAAGGAGAGTTTCAACTTCAATGAGTGAGAAATTTTCAGGTTTAGAAGTAACAATAGAAACAAACACATGATAATATTCATTGAGTCCTTTGATGATTGCATCAATATGTTGTTCAGTGGTGATAAAATCTTCTAAGGCTGATAATGAATCTGCTACATTCTTGATTTTTTGAATATAATCTGAAGCCTTCAAACCTGCTTTCTTGTTCAATTTTAGTTGTGGCTTGAGTTACTTGATTTTGTATTTGGTTGATTTGGCAAAATATTCTTCAATCTTGAATCAAATTTTATGTGCAAATTTGCAATTGACCATCTTTGTTGTGAAACTATCCTCCAAGAAGCCAGAAGAAAGGATATGATATTATGATCTTCTTGACGTCATCTCTTGTAATTTTGGACTTCAATTCTAGCATCTTGATCTTGATTATTGGCATATTGATTAAGGATGGATGAAGGTGAGAGATAATCTTGTAGATCTTGCTCAAAAATTTCTGTTAGGGCTTGTTGTTGCCAAGTTTTATGGTTATTTTCTCCTAATTTGATGCTGATAGAATTCTGGAATTTTTTGGGGGCAAAGGTTGGTGTAGCAATAAAAGTGTTATTAGGTGATGGGTTATTGTTTGAAGAAGCAGAATTTGAGATGGATGCCATGGATGATAAGAGTTTACCTAGCTCTTGATACCATGAATGAATCATAACAATTATAGAGAAATGAAATAGGGAATAAAAAATGTGAGAAATGTAATAGGTTATTGATGAGAATGATTATAGTGTTAACTTCACTTGGCTAAGAGAGTATATTTATAAGTTATAACAGTGTGCTAACCAAGACTCAAGCGAAGATTTATAACTAATTGCACTCTATAACAGCAAAACTAACTTTTACTAGTTAGTGTAACAGCTTTATGAACTAAATCATTTTAACTTACATCAATTTAAGACATTTTGAAAATTAAATTTAAAAGGGGATAATCTGATAATATTAAAAACCAATCAATTTAAAAATATATTTCACCCATAAATGAATGAATTTCTTCTTCTATTTGGCCGTTGCCTATTTATAAGTGTGTCATTTTTTTATGATGGTTTAGCCAATAGTATTTGTAAATAATAACAAATACCTTATCTTAATGTATCTACCCATAGGCCAATAGTATATCACGTATCATAATAAACTAATTAATTAATTAATTAATTGTAACATTGTTGTGATAGATTATTAGCATTATTTAACTATACAATAAAAAATTTTCTCACTATATATATATATTTGCGAAACTACGAAAGTTGTTAAGTAGACATATTTCTAAGTAAAAGATTGAATTTTAGGAAATAACAAAAAATTAATATCATAATAAAAAAAATAAATTGAAGTTTTATATATAATTTAAAAGAAGAAATTAAAGTTTGAGGGATCATTATATAACAACCCGAATTTTTAAAAATTGAATAATAGATTATTCATAATTTATTATTTTATTTAAAAAAATATTTTTTTAAAAGTAATTAAATTAAATTTTATGATATTTTGAGTTAAAAATTTATTAAAATTTTTAAATTATTTTTATTATAATGAGATATTTTAAAAAAAAATAAAATAAAATAAAATACAAAATAATAATAATAATAATAATAATAATAATAATAATAATAATAATAATAATAATAATTTATTATTATTATTATTGTTGTTGTTATTATTATTATAATTCTTTTGTTTATTTTATTATTATTATAATAATAATAATAAATTGAAGTTTTATATATAATTTATAAGAAGAAATTAAAGTTTGAGGGATCATTATATAACAACCTGAATTTTTAAAAATTAAATAATAAATTATTTATAATTTATTATTTTATTTTAAAAAAATTATTTTTTAAAAGTAATTAAATTAAATTTTATGATAATTTGAATAAAAAATTTATTGAAATTTTTTAATTATTTTTATTACAATGAGATATTTAAAAAAATAAAATAAAATACATAATAATAATATTATTACTATTATTATTATTATTATTATTATTATTATTGGGTAAGGGGATAAAGGAAAAAAATTTAGCCGAAGCCTTTAAGGGAGTAAACAAAGCAAATTTAAAACATGGCTCATATGCCTTATACATACATATATAATTATATTTTTGCCTTGGATTCATTTACTTGACCAAAGTCATTAAGGCAAATGAAAAGAAAGAAACTGGCAACGTGGCTTGTAATGCCTTTATACATATATATTATCATGACACATAAGTCTTAACACCACAAACCCTAAAATAATCACCATCATGCCTTTTATTATATTCAATATCATCACCGAATTAAAACCTGGAAAGAGAATGAAAGTGAGAGACCGAGTGTCCTTGAAGGAGAGTCGTGACACCTCCATGATTTCAGGCTTCGATTTTTTGAAATCCGTAACTCCAATAACAAATTTAATCTGATAAAAGTGTTCGTATCTTCTTTCTCTACACGTTGGCATTATTTTTGTCTGGTAAAAGTTGACGGTGACATAGCTCTTTTTCTCTTTGAGTTCGGCCAATTAGAGTTCTAGGAAATACAGACGATTTCTGACGTTTTCTTCTTCAACAGTTCGGTCAAAAAGCTTTTTCGGAGTTTTTGTTGATTTTGATTCTGTACGGAGGTTGGGGATTTCGTTTTTAAATTAAAAGTTTTTAATTCATGAATGTTCAAAAGCTTAATGAGTAATTGCAAATAATTTATGACTGTCTGGACTTGTTGAATGACGAATTTGTGTTGAATTTGTAACTGTAAAACTAATTGAATTTGATGAATATGTGTTAGATTTTCTAAATATTTGAGAATGCTAAAGATTCTGATTTTTAGCTGGTTGTGATGAGAATTATCGAAACTGTGGCTATGAATAAATTATGTGTATGTTTTAGTAAAATGATGTAAAAATTGAGAATAAGGTATGGAGTGAGATAAGTTAATGAATGATAAAAAAGAAGGAGCCGTGAGAGTGGTGAAGTCTATTTTAAGGAGAGGTTTTGCCAAGTTCTTGTAAAAATATACGAAAAAGTGATTTTATTTTGGAAACCTGATTTACAAGCTTATTTTGAGAAATAACTCTATGTTAGAAAAAGATTTGGTTTATATATTTACTCATAATTGAGAAAAAGTCTTTGTATTAAAAAAAAATTGATTTATTGGAAGTGATCATTGAGAATTGAAAATGAATTTATAATATTGAATTTGATTTGTTTGAATTATCAAGAAGGGTTTTGAGAATTGAAGATAGTTTGGTAGGACCCTTGAAGGTTGGCAAAATTCGGATTTTAGAGAAAATGCTGTAGAAATTTTTATAAAATTCCGAAGCTTATTTAAAGCGTTATTTAAAAGAAAATTTGATTTAAGAATTGTATTAATTGATTTTGATTTATTAAGAAAAGATTCTTGTTTTTAGTTCAATTTATTGAGAAAAGTATAATGTTTTAAGTTCAATCTATTAAGAAAAGATTTTGTTTTAAGTTAGGAATTGAGTTCGGTTTAGTAAGAAAGTGACTTTTATCTTGATTAAAAGTTAAAGAAGTTTGGGTATTTGAAAATTAAAGGTTTTGATGCTAAGATTGAAAGTATACCTATGAGGTGATGTGGAGGTAAGAGTAATTGATTATTTGGTGATGTGGAGGTATGTGTAATTAAGCGGTGATGTGGAGATACGTGTAATAATATAGGTGATGCGGAGATATGTGTAATTAAGCAGTGATGCGGAGGTATGTTTACTAATATAGGTGATGCGGAAGTGTGTGTTTATAATTGGTGATGTGGAGGCATAATAAGGAAGAAGAAAATGAGAAGCCATGTATGAAAGAGATAACTGAAACGGATAATGAATCATGAAAATTGTATGTTAAATGGGCCTTGTGCCAAAGTGCTAATGCGGAAGTGTCCGGCTGACTGATAGCCTAAGATTGCTAATGCAGGAATGTCTGCCTAACTGATAGCATATTGTATGTTAAACGGGCCTTTGTGCCAAATTGCTAATGCGAAAGTGCCTGCCTAACTGATAGCCTGAGGTTGCTAATGCGGGAATGTTCGCCTAACTGATAGCCTGTTTCTACCGTGATGCCAAGATATCCTAACTGACATGGGTTCTTCCATGATGATAATTGTGCCTGACTGACACAGAAAAGAAACCATATTCGTGGTTCGCCTCGAATAACATTGGGTTGCGGGTAGACAACCAAAGCGTGAGTTCATGACCTGCCTAGGATAGACATGCATCATATTGTTTGCGTATTTGTATTTGGTTGTGTTTTGTTTGTTGTATTTTCTCAGTGATTGTGCTAGTTGTCTTATTTTGCCTTGCTTGTGTGTTCAATTGGATCTCTGGTACTATTAGTTTATGTACTAAAGTGTTTAAGAATTATTGTTGTAAATGAGTTTTGTTTTATGTTCAGAAATTTTAATAAAAGCAATTAATTGTCTAAAGTAAAATTAAAAAGTATTTTCAAAGGGTTGATAAAAGAATAGTTCTATAGAGTAAAGTCAATTATTCGCATTTTGTTCATTACTTTTACGGCATTCACTTTTCCTACTGAGAACATGCGAGGACGACGTTCTCACCCCCTACAGATCTTCTGTTTCAGTAACAGGTTCAGAAATTTTTAGCGCGGAGCCGCGACTGAACATCAGAGTTTTATGTGTATATATGTATATCCGTGTTTTCTTTGTATAGTTTAGTTTTAGACTTTATTTTCCCCTCGCCGCTTATTGTCTATGATTTTTAGAGGGGTAGGACTTGTATTTGAGAATCTTGGAATATGTTTATGTATATAATGATGTGTGATTATGTATATATATATATATGTATCATTTTGGCTAAGTGGTTAAAAGTAACGACTTTCCGTTTTCTTGATTAAAACTCCGATTTGTATTCGCGAAAGCTCAATATTAAATAAAGATAGTATAAAATGAAAAGGGTTAGAGGTAAGTAACGCCTAAACCTTTAGTACGATCATGAGGTGCTAAAAGATGGGGTGTTACATTATGGTATCAGAGCAGTTCATTCCTGTTAGAGCCTTGGGAATGGACTGACTATGCTTCACTGCATACTCTGAGTGTTTGTCTTGCGATAGGACTTGTCTTAATGACAAAAGTTAGATTTTATATGCATGATTGTCTGTTGATTAACGCTATTAGCTCACTATTGCATACCTCATGGTATTAAGTCTGGCCAACTTGATATTAATGAGTTATGTATATGGGAGCACTAATGGATTGTCATGGACGAAATAGAGTTAATAGATAATGCGAATCACAGGGTTTGAGAATGTTAGAAGTTAAGATTTAGGAGTTGGCTTCATTTAACCGTAGAGTCCTTATTGGTGCTAATGTAGTTTGAAGTCATCTCTTCCTTCATTGCTTGAAATGAAATTCTTTGTTTTGAACTTCCTTCTTAGGATATGATTTATTTATATTCCAACCATATCTTATCGCTAATGCATATCCTTGATTGACTATGCTCCTATGCATTGCTTGAATCTTTTGGAACATTCACCCTTATCGCTATTTACTTATCATTGTTTTGTGCATCCTTGTTAGAGTCTAACTTTAAGCATTTTTCTAAAATCTCTACAACATACCACACTTTTTCTATTATCTTCATAAGATATAATTTCTTTTACATTTGAAAAACTGAACGTGCCAAACCTTTCTATTTTTTTTCTCTGGTACTTTTGAAAATGGAGCTGGTGAGAATCTTTTCCATCTTATAACAATTTTTGAGAGCGAAAATTTTTGTAAGGTAGATAGGATATAACAACCCGAGTTTTTGAAAATTAAATAATGAGTTATTCATGATTTATTATTTTATTTAAAAAAAATTATTTTTCTAAAAATAATTAAATTAAATTTTATGATACTTTGAGTTAAAAATTTATTAAAATTTTTAAATTATTTTTATTACAATGAGATATTTAAAAAAATAAAATAAAATACAAAATTATTATTATTATTATTATTATTATTATTATTATTATTGGGTAAGGGGATAAAGGAAAAAGATTTAGCCGAAACCTTTAATGGAGTAAACAAAGCAAATTTGAAACATGGCTCATATGCCTTATACATACATACATAATCATATTTTTGCCTTGGATTCATTTACTTGGCCAAAACCATTAAGGCAAATGAAAAGAAAGAAATTGGCAACGTGGCTTGTAATGCCTTTATACATATATATATTATCTAGGGACGGACGTACATATATAATTGTGGGGGCAATCACCCCACTACAATTTAAAATTTTTTTGAGTAGTATATGATAATAATATTTATTTGTCCCATTAAATTATTGAATTTGATTCCACAATAATTTTTTATTCAATTTTTGGTACTTCATAGTCAATTTAAAAATTTTATATTAGATGTCATTAGAATGATCAATTCTCAATTTAAATGAAATTTGTGTTTTTTTTTAGAAATCGACTCGAAAGATTATTCTTTATCTTTTTTATATTAGTTTTAATTTTTTTTCATAACAATTGCATTAATTGAAAGAACTTTTTCAACTATGAATCTCAATAAATATTGGCTTCTAATTGTATGAGAAGTAAATTTTTAAATAAGTATTTACTTATATATATGTAAGAATAATACTACACATCCAAGTCTTTTTATGAATTAAGTCTAACCAAGTTAAACAATAATACTTGAAATAATGTTAGTGATAACTGATTTTTGTTATCTTAGACTAACTTGGGTGGACTTGGTTAACAAAAGAACATGAATATGTAGCATTATCCTATATAAAAAGACAGATATTTCGATTGTAGTGTTAAGAAAAAGATTAATTAATTTTTTTATAATACGAAACCTAAATAATAAAATTCTAAATTATATATTATTATTTAAATTACTATTTTAGTGTTTTAATTTGTAAATTAGATATTTTAAAAATTAACCATATTATATGTATATAAAAAATAACCAGCTGTATATATATATTGAAATAAAAAATATACATTAAAAATAAATTAAACAATACATATATTTATATATAAATACATAACGATTAATAAATAATTTGATAACTGATTTTTATATACACATAATATCTTTATTATAAAAATTATTTTATATATATATTTTGTCCCCACTATCAAAATTTTCTGAATCCGTCACTGATTATCATGATACCTAAGTCTTAACGCCACAAACCCTAAAATAATCACCATCATGCCTTTTATTATATTCAATATCATCACCGAATTAAAACCTGGAAAGAGAATGAAAGTGAGAGACCGAGTGTCCTTGAAGGAGAGTCGTGACACCTCCATGATTTCAGGCTTTGATTTTTTGAAATCTGTAACTCCAATAAAAAATATAATCTGATAAAAGTGTTTGTATCCTCCTCTTTTACACATTATTATTTTTATTTGGTAGAATTTGACGGTGACGTAGTTCTTCTTTTCCTTGAGTTCGACCAATTGGAGTTCTAGGAAGCACAAATGATTTTTGACGTTTTCTTCTTCAGCAGTTCGATCAGAAAGCTTCTTCGAAGTTTTCGTTGATTTTGATTATGTATGGAGGTAGGGGGTTTCGTTTTTAAATTAAAAGTTTTTAATTCAAGAATGCTCAAAAGTTTAATGAGTAATTGCAAATAATTTATGACTGTCTGGATTAGTTGAATGATGAATTTGTGACTGTGAAAATAATTGAATTTGATAAATATGTGTTTGATTTTCTGAATATTTGAGAATGCTAAAGATTCTTATTTATAGCTGGTTGTGATGAGAATTGTCGAAACTGTAGCTATGAATAAATTATGTGTATGTTTTGGTAAAATGATGTAAAAATTGAGAATAATGTATGGATTGAGATAAGTTAAAGAATGATAAAAAGGAGGGAGTCGTGAGGGTGGTGAAGTGTATTTAAGGAGAGGTTCTGCTAAGTTCTTGTAAAAATATACGAAAAAGTGATTTTATTTTGGAAACCTGATTTACAAGCTTATTTTGAGAAATAACTCTATGTTAGAAAAAGATTTGGCTTACATATTTACTCATAAGTGAGAAAAAGGTCTTTGTATTAAAAAAAATTTGATTTATTGGAAGTGATCTTTGAGAATTGAAAATGGATTTATAATATCGAATTTGATTTGTTTGAATTACCAAGAAGGGTTTTGAGAATTGAAGATGGTTTGGTAGGGACCCTTGAAGGGTGGCAAAGCTCGGATTTTAGAGAAAATACTGTAGAAATTTTTATAAAACTCTGAGACTTGTTTAAAGCGTTATTTAAAAGAAATTTTGATTTAAGAATCGTATTAATTAATTTTGATTTATTAATGTTTTTAGTTCGATTTATTAAGAAAAGTATAATGTTTTAAGTTCAATCTATTAAGAAAATATTTTGTTTTAAGTTAGGAATTGAGTTTGGTTTATTTAGAAAGTGACTTTTATCTTGATTAAAAGTTCGAGAAGTTTGGGTATTTGAAAATTAAAGGTTTCGATGCTAAGACTAAAAGTATACCTATGAGGTGATGTGGAGGTAAGAGTAATTGATTATTTGGTGATGCGGAGGTACGTGTAATAATATAGGTGATGCGGAGGTATGTGTAATTAAGAGGTGATGTAGAGATACGTTTACTAATATAGGTAATGCGGAGGTGTGTGTTTATAATTGGTGATGTGGAGGCATAATAAAGAAGAAGAAAATGAGAAGCCATGTATGAAAGAGATAACTGAAACGGATAATGAATCATGAAAAGTGTATGTCAAATTGGCCTTGTGCCAAAGTGCTAATGCAGAAGTGCCCGGCTGACTGATAGCCTAAGATTGCTCATGCGAAAATATCCGCCTAACTGATAGCATATTGTATGTTAAACGGGCATTTGTGCCAAATTGCTAATACAAAAGTGCCCGCCTAACTGATAGCCTGAGGTTGCTAATGCGGGAATGTTCGCCTAACTGAGATCCTGTTTCTACCGTGATGCCAAGATATCCTAACTGACATGGGTTCTCCCTTGATGATAATTGTGCCTGACTTATACGGAAAAGAAACCATATTCGGGATTCGCCCCGAATAACATGGGGTTGCGGGTAGACAAGCGAAGCGTGAGCTCATGACCTGCCTAGGACAGACATGCATCATATTGTTTGTATATTTGCATTTGGTTGTATTTTGCGTGTTGTATTTTCTCTATGATTGTTCTAGTTGTCTTATTCTGCCTTACTTGTGTGTTCAATTGGATCTCTGGTACTATTAGTTTATGTACTAAAGTGTTTAAGAATTATTGTTGTAAATGAGTTTTGTTTTAAGTTCAGAAATTTTAATGAAAGCAAGTAATTGTCTAAAGTAAAATTAAAAAGTATTTTTAAAGGGTTGATAAAAGAATAGTTCTATAGAGTAAAGTCAATTATTCGCATTTTGTTCATTACTTTTATGACATTCACTTTTCCTACTGAGAACATGCGAGGACGACGTTCACACCCCTTACAGATCTTCTGTTTCAGTAACAGGTTCAGGAATTCTTAGCGCGGAGCCGCGACTGAACATTAGAGTTTTACGTGTGTTTGTGTGTGTGTGTATATATATATATATATATATATATATCCGTATTTTCTGTGTATGGTTTAGTTTTAGACTTTATTTTCCCCTCGCCGCTTATTGTCTATGATTTTTAGAGGGGTTGGACTTGTATTTGAGAATTTTGGAATATGTTTATGTATATAATAATGTGTGATTTTGTGTGTGTGTGTGTGTATATATATATGTATCATTTTGGCTGTGTGGTTAAAAGTAACGACTTTCCGTTTTCTTGATTAAAACTCCTATTCGTATTCGCGAAGGTTCAATATTAAATAAAGATAGTATAAAATGAAAAGGGTTAGAGGTAAGTAACTCCTAAGCCTTTAGTACAATCATGAGGTGCTAAAAGTTAGGATATTACACATTACCCTCCTTCTCCTGTTATTTGACTTTAATTGCATGAATAATAGCAAATATAAACCTCTTATATTTCAGTATCTTCTTAAACTAGATTTAACTCTACATTAAACATACTACATAGTTATATGTATTCAGTAGTTTCATCACCAAAAAAGACTTCGATAATAATGATTGAACCTCTTAAGTATGTTCGATATTTATTGCTATAAAATATAGACAAATATTTTGAGATGACATTTAGTTATTGTTAGGAATAACTAAGCGTAGTAGTAATAAGAAGTAGTGAAAAATTAGTAAGCTGTGAGTATTAGAATCTTCTAGAGTCAAGGCTGTTAGCTGAGTTGTTAAGGCCGTTAGCACTATGTTGAGATGTCATGAGTCGGTTACAACTATCTCAGAGTATAAGTAACACATTGTAGCTTAGTTTCTATAACTTTGAATAACAAAATACATTTCTCTCTTCTCAGTTGCTCTTCATGGCTATCAACTCTCTGTAATTCTCTTTCACATGTTCTTAATTCTCACTGATCTCTAGTAGCTTTCATGGTATCAGTTCTGATACTTTTCATGATATCAGTTCTGATACCTTTCATGGTATCAGTCTAATACCTTTCATGGTATGAGAGCATCAGGTTTTGATCCATGGTTGATCCTAGTATCACGATAACTTTTGCAGCAACAAACATAATTACCTCCATAGCAAGAACCTCAATTAACACAATAACGCTGAAACTCTATGAGAACAATGTTATTCCATGGAAGCATTAGGCTCTAGCATTCATCAACACAAATGGCCTCAAAGATCACCTGAATTAAAAGAAAGTTCCATGTAGATATACATCTGAAGAAGACAGAAGTGCAGATGTAAAGACTCAAGAATTTCTGACATGGGAACAGGATGATCAATTTCTAGTTCCGTGGTTTTTACTTAGATAGATCCATCCTTTATAAGTCAAATAGCCAACTATGAATATGCGTGTGAGATCTGAAGTAAGCTTAAAGAGTATTTCGCAAAACGATTAAAATCGAAAGTGAAGCAACTGAAGTCACAAATTAAAACGGTAAAACTACAAGGTTCTACATTAGAATACATGTCTAAACTCAAGAAAATCACAAATGCTCTTTCAGCACTAGGTTCACCACTATTGAGTGAAGAATTTGTAGATGCAGTAACTCAAGGACTCAATGAGAATTTCAGTGCCTTTATCACCATGATATCGGCAAGAGCTGAATTCATCTGAAAGTGAGGTTGAGGCATAACTCTTTAGTCAGGAAGAACTAGTTGAAAGGTTCTGAAAGACTGAACTTGGTACAATTCAGGTCAATCTAACACGAATAGGAGAAAATCAAGCTCAAGAGAAAAATCAATACAATAATATGCAAAACTACTACAACAGCCATAGTCATCAAGGCATGCTAGGTAGGGGTCAATCTTATCAAGCTTCTCGAGGTCGATTTTGGGGTAGAAGAGATTATAGAGGAGGCAAATCTGGTTTTCAAGGCAATCGAGTTGTATGTCAGCTGTGTACAAGACCTGGACATACCGTGTGGAAGTGATACCACCGGTTCAATGAGAATTATCCCAATCCAAACACGATAGCCTCACATCCACCACCATCTTCAAGTGTGTTTCACCAACCTCAATTAACACAACCGGCTAATCCACTGGTAGCAGTAGTTCCAGCCTCTACACCATTGACTGATAAAGCGTAGTACTTGGACACCAGAGCCTCACATCACATAACCTTTGATGGCAACAATCTGGTCACAGGCTTAGAGTTTGAAGGAGTAGATCAAGTGTTCGCAGGTAATGGCCAAGGTATGAACATTACTAATATTGGCAAAATTGCTCTATTCTCTAGTACCAATCCCAAATCATATTTTAAGATTCTAAATCTACTTCATGTCCCCTCAATCACCAAAAACCTGATAAGCATAGCAAAGTTTGCCTTCGGCAATCGAGTGTTTTTTGAATTATGGCCATTTAACTGATTTGTAAAATCTCAAGAGACAAGGGAGACACTACTCAAAGGTTCTCTTAGACAGGGACTTAATCAATTTGATGAAACTAGAGTGTTGGCCACAGATGATAAAGTCAATAAGCTAGAAAAACAAAACAGAATGAGCCACTATAATAAGTAAAATACATCCAAGTTTAATCATTTGATTTGTAATAATAGTATTACTAAAAAACCTGGTGATGATATGAGTGCTGCAAAACCGACTGTTGATAGATTGGGTACTGTGGTTGATGATATGAGTGATGCAGAATTGATTGTTGATAGATTGGGTGCTGTAAATTTTTCTGGAGTTAAGTCTCAAAGTGATCCCTAAAGTTACACTCCGGACTCGAAGTGGTCCCTGAACTTAATAGTTACTCAAATTCATCCCTGAAGTTGTACTCCAAGAACCAAACTCATCCTTCAAGCAATTTTCGTCCACTTGGTACCACCGGAAAGCTGATATAGACTCTATCTTAACACATTGGCAAACCCTAAAATGACATAGTATTGTGTTGGCGTGCAAACATTGTGAAACGACGTCGTTCCAAACTATATTGTAACCCCTCTCTCAAAGTTAAATCAACACTTCTCTCTCCCCCTCAAAACACATACAGAGGCATTTCTTCCTCCCTTTATTCCTCAACGACGATGATGTGATTTGCGCCACTGTAGTTGCTGCCTTCGAAAATGACTGCACTCCAACGTCGGCTTCATCATCGTCATCATTCAGAGAGTGTGTGCTAAAGACTGTATTCTCCATTAGAGGTAAGCAAAAAGAAAAAGAGGAAGTAGAAATAAGAGATGCTCTGTTTTACCTTAATGTTGATGGTTTGCTGTTCTTGCTACGGTTTCATCGAAACTAGTTTTGTTAGTGACCAGGGTAAATATTTTTTTTAATCAATGGTTGTTCGTTATGATTGATAGCTACTTCATCATTCTTATAGATTGATTTTAGTGGCATGTGGTTTAGGGTTTATAGATGTTAGGTTGATGATAGAAGGGTTTATATTTTGATTATAGAGGTTTTAGGGGTGTTGTTAAAACATAATGAGTTTGATTGTTCAATTTTGATTTTTGAGTTGTTAATTAATATTAATTTTGGTAGTTATAGTAGCTATCATAGGGTTTAATTGGTTTGTTAAAGTAGTTATGACATCTATTGTGGTTGGATCTCCTTCTTCATTCTTCTGTACCATAAATTGCCTCTAAAATATGAAAAGAAGCCATATTATGAAGTTGCTTATTTAAATACTTTCAGTATTTATTCTTAATCACCTGGACACTTTATCAATGATGCAAGTCAAATTCAATCACAAGATATGAATATTAATATTAATATTATTTTTTATTTAGTATATGAAAAATTTTATGATAAATACAAATTTTATGAACGAATGTTTTAACTGTGAAATTGCAAGCCTGACTTAAAATTATTTGGAGCATACCATAACATATGTAATGAAGTTGATTTAATGTTGTTGATAGTAGCATTCTGAATTTGTTAATGATCCCATTGTCCTTCAAAAACATATGTCACTTATTTCTAAATCCCGCTTAATACATGCTAATATTGCTTCTATAGTTATTTGACTGTCAACCTCCATGTGTGTGTAGTATTTTAGGATAATAGCTTGTCGTGATTAATAATGATTTACATATACTAATTCCTGTAAATGCCACCCTACAATATTAAGGGATATTGAGGAGTAAGGTGCATAAGGCTCTGAAGGAGAAGTATGGAGACAAAGGGTATAAGGAAGGTGATGTTATTGGTTTTTATATCATTGTTTTTGGATTTGGGATCTGATTATGTAAAGTATGGTCAGTACTGCTGCATCTTTGGTTCATTATACATCATAGATATAATCACATTCCTTTTTGAATTTCGCAAACTAAATATCTACTTATTGGAAATTAGGTGTGCTTAATTTACCTACTTTAAAGAATTTATTGTACAAATGAATGAATCAATGACAAATTTGAATTTGAAAGATGTAGTTCGCTTCTTTTTGTTGAGAAAGATAATAGGTTGGCAGAACCTGTCATCACGGGGATATTGAAGTACTCACCAGTAACGAATTGTCAAAAAGAAGTTATTTTTCTTGGAGATCTGTCTTATTAGTTACTGTAGTAACAAATCAAATTTTGTAAATCTCATTGCTTGTGCTGTTATAAATGAAATTCCCTTGCCTATAATATAAATTCTGAATTTCCTTTGCTGTAAGTTTTATTCTAAGTGTTCCATGTTTATAAAAATCACCTGCTTCCAAATATTATATTGTATGCAGGAAGTGAGATATCTTTCTTAAAAAAATGGCGTATACCAAGGTTTAGTTTTCAAGGATCTTTTTGGCGGTCGATACTACTCTGCTACTTCAATGTGTACTCTCCCCCAATGAACCAAACTGCATGGTCAAGTTCAACTTTGGCCCCGACTTTGAATTTTTTCCCCCGAGGAATTCCAAGATCGGCCGATTCCCACCCAATGATCGAAGTTCCCTACCACAGTTTTGATAATCGAGGCTACAGAGAAGAAACTGTGAAAAGGTTGATGCCCTTTAAGTGAAACTTAAATTCTTTTCTGTTTCAAGCTTGATAAATTCTTATGTTGCACACGCACCTCTTTGATTATGCTATCAAAGGGCTGATAAATTCTTATGTAATTGCTTGATTGTTGTTAGCTTTTAAATGAATATTTTATCCATGGGATGTTGCTTTTAATTATGTTGCATCCTTAGGTGGTTGTTGCATGCTAAAAAATATTGTTTGGCTTCAAAGATGAAAAAGAGAAAGTAAGAGAAGAGAAGATAAGAGAAGAGAAATTTAGGGATTAGGGTTTTTAAATTTGATTTAGGGACCAAATTTCCACAAAAAATTTACTAATCCACGTCAGTTAGCCATTGCCTAGTCAGCGTGTCAGAGATGAGTCCACATCAGCTTTCCGATGACCCCTATTGATGGAAAATGCTTGAAGGATGACTCTGAGTCCCAGAGTGTAATTTTAGTGATGAATATGGATAATTATTAACTTCAGGGACTATTTTGAGTCTCGAGTGTAACTTCAGGGACCACTTTAAGGTTTAACTCAATTTTACTGCTACTGCTAACTTTGATGCTGTAAGTGTGAATTCTATAGAAAATGTAAAACTTGAAGAGAGTGAAAATAGGTCTAAGTCAGTGTTTGTATTTGATGTATGGCATATATAGTTGGGTCATCCAGCCAACTCTATTGTACACAAAGTGATAAAAATTTGTAATGTTACTATTTCCGATGTCAATAAAAACAGTTCAAGTTCTTCAAATCAAATAATATAAGGATTATGCAGTGCATATTGTCAGGGAAAACACCACAAATTACTTTTTTCGGACTCCACAACTACCTATATCCAACCCTTGTCAGGCCAGCACCCATGGTTAAGTAACTCAGGATACAAATACTACATAGTTTTTATTGATGCAACAACCAGATATACTTGTATTTATCTTTTTTGCACAATAAATCTCAAGCGCATCAAGCTTTTCTACAATATAAACTACTCTTAGAGAATAAAACAGGATGCAGGATTAAGACACTATAAACTGACAATGGAAACGAGTACACATCTCAACTCTTTACCAAGACATTGATGCAACATGGTATTGCTCATAGAATGAGTTGTCCTTACACTCATGAGCAGAATGGAACTGCTGAGCGCAAGCACACACATATTACAGAAATGGGACTTACCTTACTCTCTCATGCCTCAATGCCTTTAAAGTTATGGGATGAAGCTTTTCTCACCGATACACACATCATAAACTAGCTTCCGTCTTCTGTAACTCACCAAAAATCACCCTCTGAGCTTATGAACAAGCAAGTCCCGAACTACAAAGCCCTCAAGACCTTTGGTTGTATATGCTACCCCTAATTGAAACACTACCAACTCCATAAGTTTAATTTCAAGACCTCAAAATGCCTATTCTTTGGCTACTTACCCTTCCCCAAAGGATACAAATGCTTGACCCAATCTGGCAAAATTCTCATTTCCAGACATGTATTATTCGATGAAACTGAATTTTCATTATCTGAGCTCTTTTCAAACACCTTACCGACATGTACAATACCGCATCAGTCGCACACAACCACAACTTAATTTTCTAAACCTGCTCCTTCTCTCTCTGTTACAAAACCTTCAGTGCAGCCAACTTCACAGCAACAACATCTGTAAGACCCAAACTTTTTGAAGTTAGGTTAAGAACTAGTTTTAATATATTTTAATGGATCAATGCTCGATTTTCAGAAATTACTCTATTAAAAGTAATTGAACCAAGTTGTGATAAATTAATTTTTGAAATAAATTAATATTTTTATCTAATTTTATAATTATTGAATAATTTTCTATAATTAAATTATAAAGTTTAGTGATTATAAAATAATAAGAATTTTATATGAAATGAAATAAATAATTGAGATTTGGAGTTTAATAATTCTATTTTTATGAATAAAGAAAATTAATGATATTATCTTATATTTTAAATTAGAATATTTATTTAGAAATAATTTGCAAGTTGATGAATAAACGAAATTTTTTGTATGATTAAATTAGGTTTTTAAGCCTCTTTTAAAATATGCTTGCCAAAAATGGTGATGAAAAACATTTCAAATCATTGCCTTTACTGAGACGTTCAGTTCAGATGAGTTGTACTGGTGCTGACATGCAAAAATTTTTCTAATATTCTTGTTATTAAATCCAAACAGATTCAACATTATCCAAACTCAAAATTTCATATGATTCATCATGATCCGTGGCTGTTGTATAGGAAGAGAGAAATGCATTCTAGAAAATGAAAACAAGAAATAAAAATATATGACTAAACTACCAAAAGTAACCATGAAAGATTGATTCGCTGACAAAAGTAACCATGGAAGATTATAACCCTTTAGATACCCACAATTGATTTGCTCCGTTTGTCAAAAATAGCCAAGTCTGATGTAGCCTTAGCAGAGTGGCATACGTGGACTGTTTACTTTGACGATAATACGTGTTGGTAGGATCATAACCCTTCCAGTGGGAGCAGCAATTCAACACCAAATTAAAAAAAAATTAACAGTCTTTATCTTTTTTTTTGGAATCTATATTTATGTAATTTACCTCAATACTTTACTGATAAGGATCAATTATGTTTACTATTTTTATTTTGGATTATCATGTCGTGTTCGTATGCTACATACGCTACTTAAACAGTTATTGATGTACCTTTTTAGAACCTTATGAATGCTTATGAGTGCTTGTGATTATGCAGATTTTCTAATACATATTATATTATGATATTGATGTTATTATGATTAACTAATTTCTCAACTCAGAATACTTAAACAATGTTGGAAAAGAATAACAATTATTGAAAATAGTGATAGAATAAAAATACAATAAATAGCAAATGTATCATCCCATTCAAACATGAATTACGTTGTTCTTCATTGGTAGAAAATGACCCTGTACCAAAACTAGTTCTAAACTTATGCATAAAGTTTGGACTCAAACTTCCCAATCACTTGTATATGACCATTACAAACAAGAAAAGTATAAACTGCAGAAACAATCCTAAAGACACGGACACAAGCCATACTTTCATAGCTTTGATTTCACCTTCAATGTTCTTCTTAACCTTCGTGGCCATGTTAACATTTCTCTCCCTGTGGTCTATTGGAACAATCGTCACATCTTGATTAGCAACACCACATTCATGCTCATTGAGTCTTCTAATCAAACACCTTGCCAAACTTTGCCATCCCCCATCAATTTCATCAACCCAAACAAAATAATTGCAGTTTCGACTTTACAGAAGCCAAAAAATTGAAATATCGGAGATGCAGAAGAACCCTATACTTGTCTAATTATCATAAATAATGTTCCATACCTTCAAAAAGGGGCAACAAATAAACTATCTTCCAGGATTAGTAATCGTCAAACATTCCAACAAGACAACATACTCACCACAGTGACATCTTCCATCCATAATTTCCTTCTTCTTCATCTTCGAATGTGAAGCTCCTGAAAATCTGCTTCCTTCATTTGTAGTTACTTCTCTCCTTGACATTGCTCAAATTCTATGAGAATAAATTAATTCAGGAATTAGAGTTCTTCATTTGTAGTTACCTTGGATGATTGTGCTCGAGTATAATTTTACCCTGCAAAAACTGGGTTCCAACTAAGAAGAACGAAGAATTAGGGTTCAAATTGACCCTAAATGATACTAAATACACGTATGCCTACCAACACGTGTTATCGTCAAAGTAAACAGTCCACGTATGCCATTCTGCTAAGGCTACATCAGACTTGACTATTTTTGACAAACGGAGCAAATCACTTGGCTATTTTTGACAAACAGAGCAAATCAATTGTGGGTATCTAAGGAGTTATGATCTTCCATGGTTACTTTTTTCAGCGAATCAAACTTCCATGGTTACTTTTAGTGGTTTAGTCAAAATATATAATAAAATTTTAAGTTAAAACCACTAATGATATTATCAATGAATGAAATCATAAACAGCGAAGAAGGGGAAAGCATACAACTTGCTTATGACAAAATCAAACTTGCTGATGTGTCTCTCTATTTTCTTGGTTGACTATGATGAGCTATTTATACAGTTATACTATTTAAATCTTTGCAACAAGGCTATAACAGCTTGTTTCCACTCAAATACCTCTCCCACCCTGCTCTGTGCTCCAAAGATACGGCAAAATCATGCCACTTTCATGATGAAATTCTGCTAATAATTCAAAGACTATGCTTCTTCGGATTGTCCATCCTGGTGGTCACACTGAACTTCATGACAGACCTGTGACTATAGCCGAGATTATGAGCCTAACCTAAGGGTATGGGATAGTATCTTACATTTGATTCAATATATTTTCACTTAAAACATCGAATAAAACATGTCATGAAAAAATTGGATTTGCTTGACAGGTTTACAATAAACATGGTGGTACAACTGAGTTAGTTTTAGCAAATTCCAACATATTTTTTAAATTCTAACGGCAGCAAATGCTCTAAAATCTTTCCTCTTTCGCATTGCATCCTTAATTATTTTAGTGAATCAATTCGAAGGCATCCTAAGCAACCACATTGTAAATGCGCACTTGAAAATATATAGTCAATAAAAGATCAACACCAGGTACAAGCCTAAATAGAATGCTTGGATAACTCGATGCAAATTTTGGGTAGAAAGTCCCATAAATTCTGCAATTACTCTAGCTGAAAGAGTGTCTTGTTCCTACAGAGGGGGCAAAAAGGTAAGGCTGCAGTCACCAATACTTGATAGCAGTTCAGTATCTAAAATCATTAACGTAATTGTGCCTATCACAAAGAATAACTGAATAACTGAATAATTGAGTGATATTATCAACTAACTATTTATTTTCTTTTTTCTTTTCTTTTTTTTAGTAGAAAGAAAGAAGATGAAGAAGAAGAAGAAGAAAGAGAGAAACAACTACACATTAGATATTATTTACCATAGGATGTAAACAAATTAGTTCTACAAAAAATTGATGCATTTTAAAGGTTTTGCAGTAACTTTGCTCCCTATTAGTAGGCCTATAAGTTCTAAAAATGCAATATAGATAAACAATCTCTATGTGCTAACATCATATGAAGAAACATACTCAAGGAATTTTATTTTAGTCTCATCATATGATGTGTGTCAATGGCCCAATAGTTGGTGCCAGAATTATTTTGGTCTTTTGGCAGTAATAGCTCAAGTAACTTTCTGTTAAACCTATTAAAGCATATGGCTAGCCTGTATGCAAACAATATACCTGAATAACTTGATTTGCTTCTTCTGGTGACTTTTTTTGTTCGATGCAGCCAGGCTTCCATATCTTGAAGCACTTGATTTAAAGATGAACATTCTACCTAAAAAAATGTTGACAAAAGTTTCAGTAGATCTCCATGGCAGAATATTAATTAATAATCAGCCTTCATGGTTTTAAATAAATAAATAAAGATTAATTGTTCTATGTACCTCAAGAAGTGTCACCTTCTACTCAAGTTCAGTGGCCTTTGCTGTCCCCGCATCTGCTATTCTCTTAAAAGAGAAGCAACTAAATTCAATGTATATAACCTTGATTGAAAAGAGAGACTAGTAGTAACCTTATTTAAACAAATTATTTCCTTGTTAATTTGGTACCGCTACTCATGATTAATTAGAATCAATCTCTACATACAAGTCTTTTCACTATACAAGTTATACAATTCCTGAAAATTCCTAATCTCTAAAACGTGCCTCTTATGGCATGTATGTTTCATGCATCTCCTTAACAGATTTTCCAATCAATCAACGTGCGAATATATAACTTCCTTTTTCGAGAGGATTTCGTTTCCTTTTTTGAATTCCTTCTGTGTTTTCTTACCTTCTCTCTTCGATCTCTTTCGTGCGTTTCTCTCTCCCTTTTCCTTTGCTGTTTACGTAAGTTTTTCTCTCTGTTCTCTTTCTTTTTTTTTGTTTTTCATTGTTTCTGAAATCAAGCTCTGAAATCATTTTTAAGATAATGGATGATTCAACTTCAGATTATCAGCTGAACCAGAGCGAAGTGGATTTTGAATTTGAATTCAATGAAGTTCCTGAGGTGTGGTTTAATTCTAATTAATAATTGAATCTGAATTTGAATCTAGTTAGTAGTTTATGATTGTGTAGCTGAATAATACGTGAACCTTGTCTGTGAAATTTATTGTTCATTGTTCCTTGTTTGAATTGAATCTAATGTACTAGTTCTGATGAATTTTCTGCATTTTATATCAGGGGTGTAAATCAAGAATATTTGGGTCTATTTCAGGAAAGTTTGGGTATATTTACAGTTTATGATATTTCATCTCATTGAGGGTGAATTGTCTTATTATTTTAGTTGAATTGTTTTAGTTTTTGTTTATTGATAATTCATGAATCTGATTTTTGTTATTTTTGATAATGGTTTTATAGTTGTATTTGCATTCTATAGTTTATGCTTGTTTTAATATGGTGTATTTTGCAGAAAATCTGTGGTGTTGATGAGCAGTTTGTATCTAAGGTTGGGATGACCTTTAACACCCTTGAAGATGCTGCAAAATTCTACAAGGATAATGCGAAGGCTGCGGATTTTTCTACAAGAGTTCGGAGCACAAATAAAAAGGAAAACGAAATTAAGAATCAATTGATTATATGTAGCATAGAGGGAAAATGGAAATTGAAAATATCTCTGACTGAGAAGACAAATCCCTCAGGTGGATTTGAAGTAGGAAAATCGAAAATTTTTTTTATTGTTTTGAGTCCAATCAAGTGGTTGAGGTGTGGTTCAATTCAAAAGAAAAAAATGTAGCATTAGAGGAAATATTTTTCTGTATTCGCAAAAAATTTGGATGTAACACGAAGATATTTGGGTGTAAGACAAAGATATTTGGGTGTATTTATAAGAATTTTGGGTGTATTTTTATTCTGATAAGTTCTGCATAACTTAAAACTCTTCCTCTTCCTCCTCCTCATCTTCTGCTTCTTTTTTCATCATCATCACTATCTTTTTCTTCTTTTTTCTTTTATTCATCTTTTCTTTTTTATTTTACCTTCTGAAGTTTCTTCTTATTTTACTCTCTTAACAAGAATAAAAACCAAAAAAATCAAACAAAGAAGAAGAAATACATAATGCTGTAAAATTACTTGGAAGAGGATGAACTTACATTCATTTAACTAAAAGAAAGAAAGAAATAAGAAAAAGAAGAAGAAGAAAAAAATGCAGCATTAGAAAAAACATTTTTCTTACAAAAATGCTATTTGTACACTAAAATCAGACACGAAAATCAGCCACCAATGTATTTGTGTATAAATACATGTGTACTTTAATTTATTTTCAATGTATATTTGTATTCCAGTATGTATTTTATACTGGTAGCTGACTTTGGTGGCTAATTTTAGTGTAGACGTAGCATAACTCATTTCTATATTTGTAGCAAATTTGGGTGTAAAACGAAGATATTTGGGTGTAATACGAAGATATTTGGGTGTAAAACGAATATATTTGGGTGTATTTTTATTCTGATAAGTTCTGCATAATTCATAACTCTTCCTCTTCATCCTCCTCATCTTCTACTGCTGCTTCTTTTTTTTTTCATCATCATCATCATCATCATCATCATCACCATCTTCTTTTTCTTTTTTCCTTATTCATTTTTTTCTTTCTGTTTTACCTTCTCAAGTTTCTTTTTGTTTTACTCTTTTAACAAGAATAAAAATAAAAAAAAATCAAACAAAGAAGAAGAAGAAACACATAATGCTACAAAATTACTTGGAAGAGGATGAACTTACATTCATTTAACTAAAAGAAAGAAAGAAATAAGGAAAAGAAGAAGAAACAAATGCAGCATTAGAGAAAATATTTTTCTGTACAAAAATGCTATTTGTACACTAAAATCAGCCACTAAAATTAGCCACCAATGTATTTGTGTATAAATACATGTGTGCTTTAATTTATTTTCAATGTATATTTGTATTCCAGTATACTTTAGTGGCTGATTTTAGTGTACACGTATCATAACTCATTTATGTATTTGCAGCAAATTTGGATGTAAAACGAAGATATTTGGGTGTAAAACGAAGATATTTGGATGTATTTTTATTCTGATAAGTTCTGCATAATTCAGAACTCTTCATCTTCCTCCTCCTCCTCTTCTGCTGTTTCTTCTTCTTCATCTTCTTATTTCATATTCTCATAATTCTTTTTGGAAGGAAAAAATCAAATAAAGAAGAAAAAAATATATAATGTTACAAAATCAAAAGAAGAAGGAGGAGAAACACGACGATGAAGATGAAACACGCGAAGAAAAAGGAGGAAAAATACAAAGAAAAAAGGAGAAGAAGAAGGAAAAAGAGAAAGAGGAGAAGAAACACGAAAAAAATGACAGTTGTGGTTTTCATCGAGGAAGAAGAAGAAGAGTCGTTCATAATGGTGAAGGAGCGCTTTGGAAACGTGATGCGCGTGTTAACACACTTTTGTGGGTTAGCATAGCTTTTGTTGGGTTTGGCCCAACTTATAAGACTTGTAAGTCAAAAAGACTTGTATGTGTAGCATAACTGTAATTTGTAATACAGATACCTTGTTAGTAATTTAAAAAAAAGCAAGACCGAATAGCAGCATTCAATGAGTTGAAAGGATCTCCCTTCCCTCTTTCAAATTTAATAAAACACAAGCTTTTTTTTTCCGAAGATAGATAAATTGCATTTCTTTAGAAAGTAAAGAGACACATTGTCCAAAGAGGGACAAAAGCAAGAATCTCAGATAGTGATATACATATCACTAAAAGATAAAAATTAAACTTAAAGAAAGAGAAGGTAAAGTTGAAACGCTTCATCTTTTCTGAAGAATTTCTCTTTGCAATCGGAAGGCCATATGCTTGACGCTGATGTTCTCTTAGCTTCAAAAATTTCTAGGTTTCGGACTTTCCATAAGGACCAGCATATACATGCAAAGACTGTAAGGGAGGATTCACTTCCTTGGCTGCATCTCACCGCCGTGAGCCACCAGGTTGTGAAATCGACAGGATCCTGTTGGGTAATCGCCGGTACAACGGGAAAAGAGCTCTAGATTTCCTTTGCTGGACCACAGTGTCGCAAGCAGTGCACGATTGATTCCTGCTCCGTTCCACATCTTGAGCACAGTGAGAAAGTTGTTGGAAATCGATGGTGAAGAAGTTCCAGCACAGGTAACTTTTCGTTGCAAGCTTTCCATAAAAATACTTGTATTTTCGATGGGATTTTTAACCCCCAAATGGCTTTCCAGATTATAGGATTCCTCATTACAACTGGGATTTGCTCCGCTGGGTCATGGAAAAAATTGTAAGCAACAAGATAGCCCGACGCTGAATCGTACTACTTCCGCTTATTCCCAATCCACTGGATTTTGTCTCTACTATCCGTATTAATGCTGAGGGAGAGAATACGGTTCCTGACTGCTGAAGGGAACAACTCAGTGATCAAATCCTGGTTCCATCTTCGTGTCTCGGTAAGTAAATCCTTTACCATATTAATTTCTGTTATTGGACTGCTGTTAATGTTTAGTTGAAAGGGATAAGGGGGTAGCCAAGGGTCGTGCCATATGCAAATATTCTCTCCTGTGCCAATGCTCCAACACAAACTTTTTCCACCACCTTTCTTCCCTCTAATAAGCTCTGCCATCCCTAGGACGGCTGGTAACCTTTTACAGCTTGTAATGTGTTTGAGTATCTATAGTATCTCCCTTTCAGTATGTAAGCTAGCAATGAGTTAGGATTAATAGTAATACGCCAGAATTGTTTGCCTAGCAGTGCCATATTCTGAGCCTTTAAGTCCTTAAATCCCAAGCCTCCTTGCTTTTTTGGTCTCGTCATATGGTCCCAGCTGATCCAGGCCATCTTTCTCTCTGAACCACGCTGACCCCACCAAAATTGTGATAATATCCTGTGGATATCATCTATGAGTGAGTCTGGTAGTCGAAAACAGGAAAGGGTGTACACAGGAATAGCTTCTCCAACTGCCTTGATTAGGACATGTCGTCCCCCAGCTGATAATAGTTGCCTCTTCCATGTCTGGGCTCTTTGGCAGATCTTGTCTATAACTGCACCAAAAGTGGCTTTCTTGGATCTTTGTATCACTGATGGTAGACCAAGGTATTTATCCTGAGCTCCTACATGTTCAATGTTAATCACCTCTGCCAAATGCTGTCTCAGAGTATTAGGACTGTTCTGGCTGAAGAAAATTGCAGATTTATTTAAATTAACTTTTTGTCCGCTGATTATTTTGTAGTCATAGAGTAGAGCTAGGATATTAGTTCATGCCTCCTCTGTTGCTTTACAAAATAGTATTGAGTCATCCGCAAAAAGAAGGTGGCTAACTGCTGGACTTCTTCTATGAATCTGAATACCTTGTATGAGCCTGTTTTGCTCTGCCCTGTGTAGCAGATAGGAAAGTCCTTCTGCACAAAAGAGAAAAAGGTATGGTGACAAGGGATCTCCTTGACAGATTCCCCTTGTTGGCTTAAAGAAGCCATAAGGTTGTCCTTCCATAAGTACAGACTAAGAAACAGTAGTAACAAGTTCTCGAATCCAAGATATCCATCTAGCATCAAAGCCCATTTTCTCCATTATAAACCATAGAAATTTCCACTCCACTCTATCATAGGCTTTACTCATATCCAATTTATTGGCCATTTCATGTACCAAACCAGATTTCTTGGTTTTTAAATAATGCATACATTCATGAGCCATAAAAATATTATCAGAAATTAATCTACCCTTTAGAAAAGCACTCTGATTAAGGCTAATAAGATCATTCATAAAATATTGCAGTCGATGCACCAGAATCTTCGAAATAATCTTATAAAATACTGAGGATAGACTAATAGGTCTGACCTGTGTCATATATCGGGCATCTGAAATCTTGGGGATCAAACATATTTGCGTATGGTTGAAACCCTTTAAGATCCTCCCTCCACCAAAAAAGCTCGCCACTGCTCTATATACATCTTTGCATACCACGTTCCATTAGAATTGGAAAAATTTACCAGTGAATCCATCATCACCTGGAGCACTTTGTGAGCAAACACTGAAAGTGGCTCTCTTTGTTTCCTCCATTGATACTGGTCTCAGCAGCTTACGGTTCATGGAAGCTGTCACCGTAGGACGAAAATTATTAAAAAAGTCTCTAGGGTCAACACAATTAGTAGCGGAAAATAACTCTATGAAATAATTTTCAGCCACCATTGAAATACCTTCGGGGTCGGATGCGACGTCTCTGTCATTTCCAACCAGCCTCCTAATTTTATTTTTTCGGTTTCTGGCGTGGAATTTTTGGTGGAAGAAGCGATTATTTTTGTCACCTTCTTTTAGCCACTTACATCGTGATTTCGCTCGCCAATAACTCTCCTCCTTTATCTACTCTTTTTCTAATTTGTTTTCCAACTCCACCAGAACTTCACCCCCGAAAACTCCATTCTCCCTCAGCTGATCCAGCTGCTGAGTCAAATCCTCAATTGTTTTTCTTGAGTTTGTTCGGTTCTGTTTCTGCCAATCGACTAGTCGGTGACGAAAGAGCTTCAATTTTTAGGCCAAAACAAACATTGGTGAACCTTGGAAAGTATTAGACCAAGCATCCTCTATAATCTTCTTCACTTCCTCTATCTCACACCACCTCTCTTGGAATTTAAAGCGCCTTTTTGATGACTGCTGCGCAGAAATTGTGATTACACTTTAATTATGTAAAATTCATCGCTCTTTCTTTCCCTGGTAATGGCGTCAAAAACATGATGCCAATACCATGGTTCACAACTTCGCACAACTAACCAGCAAGTGCACTGGGTCGTCCAAGTAATACCTTACGTGAGTAAGGGTCGAATCCCACGGAGATTGTTGGTATGAAGCAAGCTATGGTCACCTTGTAAATCTCAGTTAGGCGGATATAAAATAGTAATGGGGTTTTTGAATATAATTAATAAAATAGGGATAGAAATACTTATGTAAATCATTGGTGAGAATTTCAGATAAGCGAATAGAGATGCTTTCATTCCTCTGAACCTCTGCTTTTCTGCTATCTTCATCCAATCAGTCTTACTCCTTTCCATGGCTGGCTTTATGTGATACATCACCATTGTCAATGGCTACTTTCGGTCTTCTCTCGGGAAAATGATCCAAATGCCCTGTCACGGCACGGCTAATCGTCTGGAGGCATCACCCTTGTCAATGGCTTCACCTTATCCTCTCAGTGAAAATGGTCAACGCACCCTGTCACGGCACGGCTATTCATCTGTCGGTTCTCGATCATGCTGGAATAGGATTTACTATCCTTTTGCGTCTGTCACTACGCCCAGCAATCGCGAGTTTGGAGCTCGTCACAGTCATTCATTTATTGAATCCTACTCGGAATACCACAGACAAGGTTTAGACCTTCCGGATTCTCTTGAATGCCGCCATCATTCTAGCTTACACCACGAAGATTCCGATTAAGAGATCTAAGAGATACTCATTCAATTCTAATGTAGAACGGAAGTGGTTGTCAGGCACGCGTTCATAGGGAATGATGATGATTGTCACGTTCATCACATTCAGGTTGAAGTGCGAATGAATATCTTGGAAGCAAAATAAGATGAATTGAATAGAAAATAGTAGTACTTTGCATTAATCTTTGAGGAACAGCAGAGCTCTACACCTTAATCTATGGAGTGTAGAAACTCTACCGTTAAAAGTACATAAGTGAAGGTCCAGGCATGGCCGAGATGGCCAGCCCCCAATTGTGATCTAAGATAGCATACAACTGATCAAAGATGCCTAATACAATAGTAAAAGGTCCTATTTATAATAAACTAGCTACTAGGATTTACATGAGTAAGTAATTGATGCATAAATCCACTTCCTGGGCCCACTTGGTGTGTGTTTGGGCTGAGCCTGAGTGTTGCACGTGTAGAGGTTCTTCTTGGAGTTGAACGCCAGTATTTGTGCCAGTTTGGGCGTTCAGCTCTAGTTTTGGCTCCTTTTCTGGCGCTGGACGCCAGATTTGGGTAGAAAGCTGGCATTGAACGCCAGTTTACGTCATCTATTCTTGGCCAAAGTATGAACTATTATACATTGCTGGAAAGCCCTGGATGTCTACTTTTCAACGCATTTGGAAGCGCGCCATTTCGAGTTCTGTAGCTCCAGAAAATCCACTTTGAGTGCAGGGAGGTCAGAATCCAACAGCATCAGCAGTCCTTCTTCAACCTCTGAATCAGATTTTTGCTCAAGTCCCTCAATTTCAGCCAGAAAATACCTGAAATCACAGAAAAATACACAAACTCATAGTAAAGTCCAGAAATGTGAATTTAACATAAAAACTAATGAAAACATCCCTAAAAGTAACTAGATTCTACTAAAAACATACTAAAAACAATGTCAAAAAGCGTATAAATTATCCGCTCATCACAACACCAAACTTAAATTGTTGCTTGTCCCCAAGCAACTGAAAATCAAATAGGATAAAAAGAAGAGAATATACTATAAATTCCAAACTATCAATGAAACATAGCTTCAATCATATGAGCGGGACTTATAGCTTTTTGCCTCTTGAATAGTTTTGGCATCTCACTTTATCCATTGAGGTTCAGAATGATTGGCATCTATAGGAACTTCAGATTTCGAATAGTGTTATTTGACTCTCCTAATTCAGTATGATGATTCTTGAACACAGCTTCTTTATGAGTCTTGGCCGTGGCCCTAAGCACTTTGTTTTCCAGTATTACCACCGGATACATAAATGCCACAGACACATAATTGGGTGAACCTTTTCAGATTGTGACTCAGCTTTGCTAAAGTCCCCAATTAGAGGTGTCCAGGGTTCTTAATCACACTCTTCTTTTGCTTTGGACCTTGACTTTAACCGCTCAGTCTCAAGTTTTCACTTGACACCTACACGCCACAAGCACATGGTTAGGGACAGCTTGGTTTAGCCGCTTAGACCAGGATTTTATTCCTTTAGGCCCTCCTATCCACTGATGCTCAAAGCCTTGGGATCCTTTTTATTTGCCCTTGCCTTTTGGTTTTAAGGGTTATTGGCTTTTTCTGCTTGCTTTTTCTTTTTCTTTCTATTTTTTTTCGCCCTTTTTTTTTTCTGCAAGCTTTGTTCTTTGCTGCTTTTTCTTGATTCAAGAATCATTTTTATGATTTTTAGATTATCAAATAACATGTCTCCTAGTCATCATTCTTTCAAGAGCCAACATATTTAACATTCTTAAACAACAACTTCAAAAGACATATGCACTGTTCAAGCATACATTCAGAAAACAAGAAGCATTGTCACCACATCAATATAATTAAGCTAAGTTCAAGGATAAATTCGAAACTCATGTACTTCTTGTTCTTTTGAATTAAAACATTTTTCATTTAAGAGAGGTGATGGATTCATAGGACATTCATAACTTTAAGACAAAGTTACTAACTACTAATGATCATGTAATGAAGACACAAACATAGATAAGCACATAACATAGAAAACGAAAAACAGAGAAAGCAAGAACAAGGAATGAATCCACCTTAGTGATGGTGGCGTTTCCTTCTTGAGGAACCAATGATGTCCTTGAGCTCTTCTATGTCTCTTCCTTGTCTTTGTTGCTCCTCCCTCATTGCTTTTTGATCTTCTCTTATTTCATGAAGCATGATGGAGTGCTCTTGATGTTCCACCCTTAGTTGTCCCATATTGGAACTCAATTCTTCTAGGGAGGTGTTGATTTGCTCCCAATAGTTTTGTGGAGGAAAGTGCATTTGAGGCATCTCCGGGATCTCATGGTGATGAGCTTCCTGCGCCTCTTGAGCTCCATGAATGGGCTCTCTTGCTTGCTCCATCTTTTTCTTAGTGATGGGCTTCTCTTCTTTAATAGGAATGTCTCCTTCTATGAAAGCTCCAGCTGAGTAACATAGATGGCAAATGAGGTGAGGGAAGGCTAACCTTGCCATAGTGGAGGACTTGTCAGCCACCTTGTAGAGTTCTTGAGGTATAATCTCATGAACTTCCACCTCTTCTCCAATCATGATGCTATGGATCATGATGGCCCGGTCTATAGTAACTTCAGACCGTTGCTAGTGGGAATGATTGAGCATTGAATGAACTCCAACCATCCTCTAGCTATAGGCTTGAGGTCCAATCTTCTTAGTTGAACCGGCTTGCCTTTGGAGTCAATCTTCCATTGAGCTCCTTCTACACATATGTCCATAAGGACTTGGTCCAACCTTTGATCAAAGTTGACTCTCCTTGTGTAGGGGCGTGCGTTCTCTTCCATGTTTGGCAAGTTGAACGCCAACCTCACATTTTCCGGACTAAAATCTAAGTATTTTCCCCGAACCATTGTAACATAGTTCTTCGGATTTGGGTTCCTACTTTGATCATGGTTCTTGGTGATCCATGCATTAGCATAGAACTCTTGAACCATTAGGATGCCGACTTGTTGGATGGGATTTGTTAGAACTTCCCAACCTCTTCTTTGAATTTCATGTCGGATCTCCGGATACTCATTTCTTTTGAGTTTAAAAGGGACCTCAGGGATCACCTTTTTCTTGGCCACAACATCATAGAAGTGGTCTTGATGGGCTTTGGAGATGAACCTTTCCATCTCCCATGACTCGGATGTGGAAGCTTTTGTCTTCCCTTTCCCTCTTCTAGAGGATTCTTCGGTCTTGGGTGCCATCAATGGTAATGGAAAAACAAAAAAAGCTATGCTTTTACCACACCAAACTTAGAATATTGCTCGCCCTCGAGCAATAAACAAAAGAATAGAAGAAGAAGAAGAAGAAATATGGAGAGGGAGAGGGAGATGTGGTTTCGGCCAAGGAGAGTGTAGAGGGGTGTGTTGTGTGAATTTGATGAAGAATGGAGGTCTTTATATAGGGAAGGGAGGGGGGGTTAAGGTTCGGCCATATGGGTGGGTTTGGGTGGGAGATTGGTTTTGAATTTTGAAGGTAGGTGGAGTTTATGAGGTAGGTTTATGGGGAAGAGTGGATGGATGTGAGTGGTGAAGAGGTGATGGGGAAGAGAGTTTGAGGTGATTGGTGAAGGGTTTTTGGGGAAGAGTGTTTATGGGGTTGTGTGAAAGAGAGTGGTGAGAAGAAGTGAGTGGAGGTAGGTGGGGATCCTATGGGGTCCACAGATCCTGAGTGGATCCTGTGGGGTCCACAGATCCTGAGTGGATCCTGTGGAATCCACAAATCCTGAGGTGTTCAAGGATTTACATCCCTGCACCCATTAGGCATGTAAAAATGCCTTTGTACCCAACTCTGGGCGTTCAGCGCCAGGTTGGTGGCCATTTTGGGCATTCAACGCCCATTTGTGTGCCATTTCTGGCGTTGAACGCCAGAACCATGCCTGTTCTGGCGTTCAGCGCCCAGAAGCTGCCTATTTTGGGCGTTCAGCGCCAGAACCATGCTCTGTTCTGGCGCTGAACGCCAGACAGATGCTCCTCCAGGGTGTGATTTTTCTTCTGCTGTTTTTGACTCCGTTTTCAATTTTTATATTTATTTTGTGACTCCACATGATCATGAACCTAAGAAAACATGAAAAACAATAAAAATAAGAATTAGATAAACATTGGGTTGCCTCCCAACAAGCGCTTCTTTAATGTCAATAGCTTGACAGTGAGGTCTCATGGAGCCTCACAGATGTGCAGAGCTTTGTTGAGACTCTCCAACACCAAACTTAGAGTTTGACTGTGGGGGCTCTGGTTGACTCTGCTTGGAGAGAAGCTTTTTCTGCTTCCTCTCCATGGTTGCAGAGGGAGATCCTTGAGTTTTAAACACAAGGGAATCCTCATTCCATTGAAGGACTAGTTCACCTCTGTCAACATCAATCACAGCTCTTGCTGTGGCCAGGAAAGGTCTTCCTAGGATGATGGATTCATCCTCTTCCTTTCCAGTATCCAGGACTATGAAATCAGCAGGGATGTAAAGGCCTTCAACCTTTACTAACACGTCCTCTACTTGTCCATAAGCCTGTTTTCTTGAGCTGTCTGCCATCTCTAGTGAGATTTTAGCAGCTTGCACCCCATAGATTCCCAGTTTCTCTATTACAGAGAGGGGCATGAGGTTTATTCCTGAATCAAGGTCACACAGAGCTTTAAAGATCATAGTGCCTATGGTACAGGGTATTATGAACTTTCCAGGATCCTGTCTCTTCTGAGGTAATGTCAGTTGATCCAGATCACTCAGTTCATTGATGAACAAGGGAGGTTCAACTTCCCAAGTATCAATGCCAAATAATTTGGCATTCAGCTTCATGATTGCACCAAGAAACTTGGCAGTTTGCTCTTCAGTAACATCCTCATTCTCTTCAGAAGAGGAATACTCATCAGAGCTCATGAAGGGCATAAGGAGGTTCAATGGAATCTCTATGGTCTCTAGATGAGCCTTAGAGTCCTTTGATTCCTCAGAGGGAAGCTCCTTATTGATCACTGAACGTCCCAGGAGGTCTTCCTCCTTGGGATTCACGTCCTCTCCTTCCCTTACAGGTTCGGCCATGGTGCTTATGTCAATGGCCTTGCACTCTCCTTTTGGGTTCTCTTCTGTATTGCTTGGGAGAGTACTAGGAGGGATTTCAGTGATCCTTTTACTCAGCTGGCCCACTTGTGCTTCTAGATTTCTAATGGAAGACTTTGTTTCATTCATGAAACTTATAGTGGCTTAGATAGATCAGAGACTAGATTTGCTAAATTAGAAGCATTTTGTTCAGAGTTCTCTGTCTGTTGCTGAGTTGATGATGGAAAAGGCTTGCTATTGCTAAACCTGTTTCTTCCACCATTATTAAAGCCTTGTTGGGGCTTTTGATCCTTCCATGAGAAATTTGGATGATTTCTCCATGTTGAGTTATAGGTGTTTCCATAAGGTTCACCTAAGTAATTTACCTCTGCTATTGCAGGGTTCTCAGGATCATAGGCTTCTTCTTCAGAAGAAGCCTGATGAGCGGATATTTTATACGCTTTTTGGGGATAATTTCATATAGTTTTGAGTATGTTTTAGTTAGTTTTTAGTCTATTTCTAGTAGTTTTTAGGAAAAATTCATATTTCTGGAATTTACTATGAGTTGTGTGTTTTTCTGTAATTTCAGGTATTTTTCTGGCTGAAATTGAAGGAGCTGAGCAAAAATCTGATTTAGGCTGAAAAAGGACTGCTGATGCTGTTGGATTCTGACCTCCCTGCACTCAAAGTGGATTTTCTTGAGCTACAGAACTCGAAATGGTGTGCTTCTAATTGCGTTGGAAAGTAGACATCCAGGGCTTTCCAGCAATATATAATAGTCCATACTTTGCACAAGAATAGATGACGTAAACTGGCGTTCAACGCCAGTCCTCTGCCCAATTCTGGCGTCCAGCGCCAGAAAAGGATCAAAAACTGGAGTTGAACGCCCAAACTGGCACAAAAACTGGCGTTCAACTCCACAAATGGCCTCTGCACGTGGATTGCTTAAAGTCTCAGCCCCAGCACACACCAAGTGGGCCCCAGTACACCAAGTGGGCCCCAGAAGTGGATCTCTGCATCATCCATCATAGTCCACTCATATTTTGTAACCCTAGGCTACTAGTTTAGTATTTAAACAACTTTTAGAGACTTATTTTATATCTCATGACATTTCAGATCTAAACTTTGTATTCTCTAACGGCATGAGTCTCTAAACCCCATTGTTGGGGGTGAGGAGCTCTGCTGTGTCTCAATGAATTAATGCAAGTATTTCTGTTTTCTATTCAAACACGCTTGTTCCTATCTAAGATGTTCATTCGCGCTTAACTGTGATGAAGGTGATGATCTGTGACATTCATCACCTTCCTCAAACCATGAACGTGTGCCTGACAACCACCTCCGTTCTATATCCGATTGAATGAGTATCTCTTAGATTCTTTAATCAGAATCTCCGTGGTATAAGCTAGAACTGATGGCAGCATTCATGAGAATCCGGAAAGTCTAAACCTTGTCTGTGGTATTCCGAGTAGGATTCAAGGATTGAATGACTGTGACGAGCTTCAAACTCCTGAAGGCTGGGCGTTAGTGACAGATGCAAAAGGATAGTAAATCCTATTCCAACCGGATCGAGAACCAACCGGTGATTAGCCGTGCTGTGACAGAGCGCGCGAGCGTAGTTTTCACTGGAAGGATGGAAGGTAGCCATTGACAACGGTGATCCACCAACACACAGCTTGCCATAGGAGGACGTGCGTGCGTGAATCAGAAGACAGAGGAAAGCAGAGATTCAGAAGACAAAGCATCTCCAAAACTCCAACATATTCTCCATTACTACACAACAAGTAACTTTTAATTTATGCTCTACTGGTTATTCACAATTCAACTAATAAACATAATTGATTTCCTGACTAAGATTTACAAGATAACCATAGATTGCTTCAAACCAACAATCTCTGTGGGATTCGACCCTTACTCACGTAAGGTATTACTTGGACGACCCAGTGCACTTGCTGGTCAGTGGCACGCGTTGTGAAATGTGTGATTCGTGATTTGTGCTACCAAGATTTTGGCGCCGTTGCCGGGGATTGTTCGTGTTTGAACAACTGACGGATTATTTTGTTGCTTAGATTAGGAAAAATTTTCTCTTTTTTGGTTTAGAGTCTTTTATTATTTATCCCTTGTTAAAACACTTTAAATTTATAGCTCAGTTATTTAGAACGTGGTGTTTATGTTCATGATAATTGGCTAGCATATTTTTAAAAAAAAAAAAAAAACCTTTTTCAAAAATAATTTTTCTATTAAATCCTGTGCCAAACCTTAATAAGGTCCCGTAACTCATTTGGCTAGAACATTAATTTGATTGGGTTAGAATCTTTTATACTCTTTTTAAAAACCTTTTTCAAAAATAATTTTTCTATTAAATCCTGTGCCAAACTTTAAGTTTGGTGTTTTCAAAAATAATCTTTCTTAAAATTTTTTTTTTGAAGGTTCCAAAGCTCATTTGGCTAGGGCATTAATTTGATTGGGTTAGATTAATTTATATTCTTTTCAAAACCTTCTTTTTCAAAAATATTTTTTCTATTAAATCTTGTGCCAAACTTTAAGTTTGGTGTTTTCTTGTTGATTCCCCTTTGATTTTCGAAAATTTTGGTTTGGTTTTCTAAAAATTTTAAGTTTGGTGTTCTTCCTTCATGTTCTTGTGTTCTTGTGAGTCTTCAAAGTGTTCTTGAGTTTCCTTGTGTCTTGATCTTAAAATTTTTTAGTTTGGTGTTCCTTGGTGTTTTCCCTCCAAATTTTTCGAAAACAAGGAGCATTAGATCTAAAAATTTTAAATCTTGTACTATCTTATTGTTTTTCTCTCTCCTCACTAAATTCAAAAATATCTTTTCAAAATATCTTTTCTAACTTCCTATCTTTTCAAAATTTGTTTCAACTAACTAACCAACTTTTTGTTTGTTTCTTAACTTTTTCAAAACTACCTAACTAACTCTCTCTCTCTCAAATTTTCGAAAATATCTCCCCTCTTTTTCAAAAATTTTGTTTTTTTTTTAACTAATTATTTTTAAATTCTAAAAAAAAAAATTTCAAAATTCAAATTCTTTTTAGTTATTTTATTTTATTTAAGTATTTACTTCTTATAAAATAAAATAAATAAAAAGATAAATCAGTCCAAGTTATATCCATAGAAATCCATCATGGACATAAGTGGAAATGAACAGTCCAGGAGGACTCTGGGGTCATATTCTAACCCCTCTACTGCTTCATATGGGAGTAGCATATGCATACCCTCCATTGGAGTTAGTAGCTTTGAGTTGAATCCTCAGCTCATTATCATGGTGCAGCAAAGTTGCCAGTATTCCGGTCTTCCACAGGAAGAACCTACAGAGTTTCTGGCACAGTTTCTACAGATTGCTGACACAGTACATGATAAGGAAATAGATCAGGATGTCTACAGACTATTACTGTTTCCATTTGCTGTAAAAGATCAAGCTAAGAGGTGGTTAAATAACCAACCTAAGGCCAGCATAAGAACATGGAAACAGCTGACAGAAAAATTCCTGAATCAATATTTCCCTCCAAAAAGGATGACACAGCTAAGGCTGGACATCCAAGGCTTTAAACAAGGAGATAATGAATCTCTTTATGATGCCTGGGAGAGATACAGAGAGATGCTACGAAAATGCCCCTCTGAAATATTTTCAGAGTGGGTTCAGTTAGACATCTTCTACTATGGGCTTGCAGAAGGAGCTCAGATGTCTTTAGATTACTCAGCTGGTGGATCTATCCATATGAGAAAGACAATCGAAGAGGCTCAAGAGCTCATTGATACAGTTGCCAGGAATCATCATCTGTATCTAAGTAGCAACCCTTCCATGAATGAAGAGGTTAAAACAGTAACTGCTGAATTCAGTACTGTAAAACAAGCTGCTGAATTCAATCAGCAATTAGATTTTCTAACAAAGCAGCTAGCTGAATTCAAAGACAGGTTACAGGAGACAAGGATAGCTAATATACATATGGAAGAACAGTTTAAGCAAACAAAGCAGCAGCTATCAAAGCAAATAGCAGAAGAATGCCAAGCAGTTCAATTAAGAAGTGGGAAAACATTAAATACCCCACCTCAAGGCATCAAAAATTCAAGAAATAAGCAACCCACCAAAGATTCCCCTGAGGACAGTAAGAGCCCAGGGAAAAATAATTCTGGCACTAAAACGCCAGAAAATGGGTGGAAGGCTGGCGCTGAACGCCCAGACCATGCCCAAAACTGGCGTTCAGCGCCAGGAACAGACAGTGAGCTGGCGTCTAACGTCACTCCAACTTCTAACTCTGGTACGCAATTGCCAGTGAGGGATCAGACACACATAAGTGCTGATAACAACCCCTCTAAAAAGGCTTCTTTAACCACTAAGGTTGAGGAATATAAAGCCAAGATACCTTATCCTCAAAAACTCCGGAAAGAGGAGCAGGATAAGCAATTTGCTCGCTTTGCAGATTATCTGAGGACTCTTGAAATAAAGATTCCATTTGCAGAGGCACTTGAGCAAATACCTTCTTATGCCAAGTTCATGAAAGAGATCTTGAGTCATAAAAAGGAGTGGAGAGAAACAGAAAGAGTTCTCCTCACTGAAGAATGCAGTGCAGTCATTCTGAAAAGCTTTCCTGAAAAGCTTAAAGACCCTGGGAGCTTTCTGATACCATGCATATTAGAAGGTGATTGCACCAAGACAGCTTTATGCGATCTTGGGGCAAGCATCAACCTGATACCTGCATCCACTATCAGGAAGCTTGGCTTAACTGAAGAAGTTAAACCAACCCGGATATGTCTCCAACTTGCTGATGGTTCCACTAAATACCCATCAGGCGTGATTGAGGACATGATTGTCAGAGTTGGGCCATTCGCCTTTCCCACTGACTTTGTTGTGCTGGAAATGGAGGAGCACAAGAGTGCTACTCTCATTCTAGGAAGACCCTTCCTAGCAACTGGACGATCCCTCATTGACGTCCAGCAGGGGGAAATAACCCTGAGAGTCAACGATGACGAGTTCAAGTTGAACGCTGTCAAAGCCATGCAGCATCCAGACACATCAACAGACTGCATGAAAGTTGACCTTATTGACTCTTTGGTAGAAGAGATCAACATGGCTGAGAGTTTCGAATCAGAGTTGGAAAACATCTTTAAAGATGTTCAGCCTGATTTGGAGGATTCAGAGGACATGAAAGAGCCTCTGAACTTTCTTCTGAAAGAGGAAAAACCTCCTAAACTAGAGCTCAAGCCACTGCCACCATCCTTGAAATATGCATTTCTAGGAGAAGGTGACACTTTTCCAGTGATCATAAGCTCTGCTTTAAATTCACAGGAAGAGGAAGCACTTATTCAAGTTCTAAGGACACACAAGACAGCTCTTGGGTGGTCCATAGGTGACCTTAAGGGCATAAGCCCAACTAGATGCATGCACAAAATCCTATTGGAGGATAATGCCAAACCAGTGGTTCAACCACAGAGGCGGCTAAATCCAGCCATGAAGGAAGTGGTGCAGAAAGAGGTCACCAAATTACTAGAGGCTGGGATTATTTATCCCATTTCTGATAGCCCCTGGGTGAGCCCTGTTCAAGTCGTCCCAAAAAAGGGAGGCATGACAGTGATTCATAATGAAAAAAATGAACTGGTTCCTACAAGAACAGTTACAGGGTGGCGCATGTGTATTGACTACAGAAGGCTCAATACAGCCACCAGAAAGGATCATTTTCCTTTACCATTCATAGACCAGATGCTAGAGAGACTAGCAGGTCATGATTTTTACTGCTTTTTGGATGGCTACTCAGGCTATAACCAGATTGCAGTAGACCCCCAGGATCAAGAGAAAACAGCATTCACATGTCCATCCGGAGTGTTTGCTTATAGAAGGATGCCCTTTGGGCTATGCAATGCACCTGCAACCTTCCAGAGATGCATGCTCTCTATTTTCTCTGATATGGTGGAAAAATTTCTGGAAGTCTTCATGGATGACTTCTCAGTATATGGAGACTCATTCAGCTCCTGTCTTGATCACCTGAAACTTGTTCTGAAAAGATGCCAAGAAACCAACCTAGTTTTAAACTGGAAAAAGTGTCACTTCATGGTGACTGAAGGAATTGTTCTTGGGCATAAAATCTCAAACAAGGGAATAGAGGTGGACCAAGCAAAAATAGAGGTAATTGAAAAATTACCACCACCTGCCAATGTTAAGGCAATCAGAAGCTTTCTGGGGCATGCAGGATTCTATAGGAGGTTTATAAAGGATTTTTCAAAAATCGCAAAACCTCTAAGCAATCTGCTAGCTGCTGACACGCCATTTGTGTTTGACACAGCATGCCTGCAGGCGTTTGAAACGCTGAAAGCTAAGCTGGTCACAGCACCAGTCATTTCTGCACCAGACTGGACATTGCCATTTGGGTTAATGTGTGATGCCAGTGATCATGCCATTGGTGCAGTACTGGGACAGAGGCATGACAAGCTTCTGCATGTCATTTATTATGCCAGTCGCGTTTTAAATGATGCCCAGAAGAATTACACAACCACAGAAAAGGAATTACTTGCAGTGGTTTACGCCATTGACAAGTTCAGATCCTACTTAGTAGGATCAAAGGTGATTGTGTACACTGACCATGCTGCTCTTAAGTATCTACTCACAAAGCAGGATTCAAAACCCAGGCTCATCAGATGGGTATTGCTTCTGCAAGAGTTTGATATAGAAATAAGAGACAGAAAAGGGACAGAGAACCAAGTGGCTGATCATCTGTCCCGGATAGAGCCAGTGGAAGGGATGTCCCTCCCCTTCCTTGAGATCTCTGAGACGTTCCCTGATGAGCATCTATTTGCCATTCAGGAAGCACCATGGTTTGCCGATATTGCAAACTATAAAGCTGCAAGGTTCATACCCAAGGAGTACAATAGAATACAAAAAAAGAAACTAATTACTGATGCAAAGTACTACTTGTGGGATGAGCCCTATCTCTTTAAGAGATGTGCAGACGGAATTATCCGTAGGTGTGTCCCCAGAGAGGAAGCACAGAGAATCCTATGGCATTGCCATGGATCTCAATATGGAGGCCATTTCGGAGGTGAGCGAACAGCCACCAAGGTCCTCCAATGTGGCTTCTATTGGCCCACACTCTATAAAGATTCCCGAGAGTTTGTACGTAATTGTGACAGTTGCCAAAGAGCTGGTAATCTGCCTCATGGTTACGCCATGCCTCAACAAGGAATCTTGGAAATAGAGTTGTTTGATGTATGGGGAATTGACTTCATGGGACCTTTCCCACCATCATACTCAAACACTTATATTCTGGTGGCAGTTGACTATGTATCAAAATGGGTTGAGGCTATCGCCACACCCTCCAATGATACTAAAACAGTGCTGAAATTCCTCCAGAAACATATCTTTAGCAGGTTTGGTGTCCCTAGAGTGTTAATCAGCGATGGGGGCACTCACTTCTGCAATAAACAGCTTTACTCTGCCATGGTTCGGTATGGAATTCGCCACAAAGTGGCCACTCCATATCATCCACAAACCAACGGGCAAGCTGAAGTCTCTAACAGAGAATTAAAGAGAATCCTGGAACGGACAGTAAATACCCGTAGAAAGGATTGGGCAAGGAGCTTGGATGATGCTCTGTGGGCTTACAGAACAGCATTCAAGACCCCTATAGGGACCTCTCCATACCAACTCGTGTATGGTAAGGCATGCCACTTGCCCGTGGAACTGGAACACAAGGCCTATTGGGCAACCAGATTCCTAAACTTAGATGCCAAATTAGCAGGAGAAAAACGATTGCTCCAGCTAAATGAGCTAGAGGAATTCAGATTCACAGCTTTCGAAAATGCCAAGCTTTATAAAGAAAAATAAAAAAAATGGCATGACAGAAAGCTGTCATCTAGAATCTTTGAACCAGGACAGAAGGTCCTGTTGTTTAACTCTAGACTCAGGCTATTCCCCGGGAAACTGAAATCCCGGTGGAGGGGACCATACGTGATTACAAGTGTGTCACCATATGGTTATGTGGAGCTTCAAGATATTGATTCTGATAAGAAGTTCATTGTCAATGGACAGAGAATCAAGCATTATCTTGAAGGCAACACTGAGCAAGAATGCTCAAGGCTGAAGCTAGATTAAAAGCTCAGCAAGGTCCAGCTAAAGACAATAAAGAAGCGCTTGCTGGGAGGCAACCCAGCCATGGGGCAACAATCCTCCATGCATTTTGCCCTATTTCTATCTTTATATTTTATATATAGTTCATTGACAACAAGGTAAATAATCATTTACAGAAGACCTCGGCACACAAAACAGAGTAAAAGAGCTCAATGGCAAGAAAACGCCAGTAAAGGGGCATTTTGGGCGTTCAGCGCCCAAAATGGGCATCCACTGGGCGCTGAACGCCAGTAATGGCAGCATTTGGGCGTTCAGCACCAGGAATGGCCACCCACTGGGCGTTGAACGCCAGTAATGGCAGCAACTGGGCGCTGAACGCCCAGGAGATCAGCATTTGGGCACTGAACGCCCAAAACAGGCAGTGTTTGGGCGTTCAAACGCCAGGAGGACAGGGAGGAGCCATTTCCAGTGATTCCACACGAATTTCCAATTTAATTTTAAAATTTGAATGCTTCAATGCATGATTTTTACATGAATATATCAAGAACCCTGATTTCTAAAATCCTTAATTTTTAAAAAAAAATCCAATTTTCCAAATTCAATCCAACTCTTTTCAAAATCTTTTCTGAAAAATCTATCTTTTTCAAAATCTATCTTTTTCACTCAAAAATCTTTTCAACTAATCCATATCTTTTTCAATATCTTTTTCATATTATCTTTTTCAAAATCCAGAATTATCTTTTTCAAAAAAAAAAAAAACTATCCTATCTTTTCAAAATTAAACTATATCTTCTATCTTATCTTTTTCAACTCAATCTTTTTATCTTATCTCCTCCAATTTTTCGAAAATCCACCCCTCCCCCCCTTTAAATTGGGTTCGGCCTCCCCCCCTCCTTCATCAACAAGTGCTACTCAATCTCCTTCTATCCCTCTCCTTTCTCTTCTTTTGCTTGAGGACAAGCAAACCTCTAAGTTTGGTGTGTTTTTCCGAAATCACTAAGATCATGGCTCCCAAAGGGAAACAATACACTCCTAGAGACAAGAAAGAGAGCGTTCCAAAACCACTTTGGAATCAAGGGAAGTTCTTATCTAAAGAACATTCAGACCATTATCTTAAAGTAATGGGTCTGAGATCAGTGATCCCGGAAGTTAGATTCGATCTGAAAGAAGATGAATATCCGGAGATCCAGGAGCAAATTCGAATCAGGAACTGGGAAGTCCTAGCTAATCCTGAAATGAAAGTAGGAAGGAACATGGTCTAGGAGTTCTATGCTAATATGTGGCAGACTGACAAGCAAAGACTATCTGGAACAGCCTGCTACGAATTTCGAACCATGGTCAGGGGAAAGATTGTTCATACCACCCCTGACAAGATCAGAGAGATACTAAAGCTACCTCAGCTAAAGGATGATCCAGACTCCTTCAACAGGAGGATGATGCGAGCAGACATTGGCCTGAATAAAATTGGGGAGGACATCTGTATTCCTGGAGCCAGGTGGACCACCAACACAAAGGGCGTCCCAAATCAACTCAAGAGGGAGGATCTCAAACCAGTTGCCAGAGGATGGCTGGACTTCATTGGGCGTTCTCTGTTGCCCACCAGCAACCGTTCTGAAGTCACAGTTAAAAGAGCAGTAATGATTCATTGCATCATGATGGGAAAGGAAGTGGAGGTTCATCAGCTGATTTCAACAGAGCTCTATAAGATTGCTAACAAAAATTCAAGAGAGGCCAGGTTGGCTTATCCAAGCGTGATTTCTCTGCTCTGCAAGGACGCTGGAGTCAAGATGGGAATAACTGAATATATCCTAATTGAAAGGCCAATCACCAAAGCATCAATGGAGAGACAACAAGCACAGGAGGATCCTATAAAGAAAAGAGCACAGGAATTCCTTCCAGAGATTCCTCAAGCAGAATATTGGGAACATCTTGAGACGTCTGTCACCAAGATACAGGAAGCTATGGAGCAAATAATAAAACAACAGAAGGAACACAGTCAAATGCTAACCCATATGCTTAAAGAACAAGAGGAGCAAGGACGTGACTTAAGGGAACTGAAGCGCCAAAAATCTTCTGTGATACCAAGCCTCCCAAGGATCAGAGGAACCCCCATACCCCCAGATAAAGGTTGTTAATTTCCAATTTCTGCCTTAACTCTGTGACAGTGTCCTTATAAAAAGTTTACCTTAGACGTCATATAGTAGTAATTAGTATCTATTTTGATTTTATCTCCAATTAAGCTATAGTTTATTTTTCTCATCATCAGCAAACGTGAATAAAGTAGTAGATCTTTTGAATAAGAAGCAATAAAATTTTGAGTTTTAATAAGAGAAATTCTAATTAGTTAAATGTGGTGGCAATGCTTTCTGTCTTCTGAATGAATGCTTGAACAGTGCATATATCTTTTGAATTTGTTGTTTAAGACTGTTAAATATGTTGGCTCTTGAAAGAATGATGAACATGAGACATGTTATTGAGAATCTGAAAAATCATAAAAATGATTCTTGAAGCAAGAAAAAGCAGCAAAGAACAAAGCTTGCAGAAAAAAAAAAAAAGAGAAAGAAAAAAAAAAGAGAAAGCAAGCAAAAAGCCAAAGCCCTTAAAACCAAAAGGCAAGGGTAATAAAAAGGATCCCAAGGCTTTGAGCATCAGTGGATAGGAGGGCCAAAAAGGAATAAAATCCTGGCCTAAGCGGCTAAATCAAGCTGTCCCTAACCATGTGCTTGTGGCGTGAAGGTGTCAAGTGAAAACTTGAGACTGAGCGGTTAAAGTCAAGGTCCAAAGCAAAAAGAAGAGTGTGCTTAAGAACTCTGGACACCTCTAATTGGGGACTTTAGCAAAGCTGAGTCACAATCTAAAAGGTTCACCCAATTATGTGTCTGTGGCATTTATGTATCCGGTAGTAATACTGGAAAACAAAGTGCTTAGGGCCACGGCCAAGACTCATAAAGAAGCTGTGTTCAAGAATCATCACACTGAACTAAGAGAATCAATAACACTATCTGAATTCTGAGTTCCTATAGATGCCAATCACTCTGAGCTTCAATGGATAAAGTGAGATGCCAAAACTGTTCAGAAGCAAAAAGCTACTAGTCCCGCTCATCTAATTAGAATCTGAGCTTCATTCAAAAACTCTGAGATATTATTGCTTCTCAACCTATTAGTCTTCTATTTTATTTGTCTAGTTGCTTGAGGACAAGCAACAGTTTAAGTTTGGTGTTATGATGAGCGGATATTTTATACGCTTTTTGGGGATAATTTCATATAGTTTTGAGTATGTTTTAGTTAGTTTTTAGTCTATTTCTAGTAGTTTTTAGGAAAAATTCATATTTCTGGACTTTACTATGAGTTGTGTGTTTTTCTGTAATTTCAGGTATTTTTCTGGCTGAAATTGAAGGAGCTGAGCAAAAATCTGATTTAGGCTGAAAAAGGACTGCTGATGCTGTTGGATTCTGACCTCCCTGCACTCAAAGTGGATTTTCTGGAGCTACAGAACTCGAAATGGCGTGCTTCCAATTGCGTTGGAAAGTAGACATCCAGGGATTTCCAGAAATATATAATAGTCCATACTTTGCACAAGAATAGACGACGTAAATTGGCGTTCAACGCCAGTCCTCTGCCCAATTCTGGCGTCCAGCGCCAGAAAAGGATAAAAAACTGGAGTTGAACGCCCAAACTGGCACAAAAACTGGCGTTCAACTCCACAAATGGCCTCTGCACGTGGATTGCTTAAAGTCTCAGCCCCAGCACACACCAAGTGGGCCCCAGCACACCAAGTGGGCCCCAGAAGTGGATCTCTGCATCATCCATCATAGTCCACTCATATTTTGTAACCCTAGGCTACTAGTTTAGTATTTAAACAACTTTTAGAGACTTATTTTGTATCTCATGACATTTCAGATCTAAACTTTGTATTCTCTGACGGCATGAGTCTCTAAACCCCATTGTTGGGGGTGAGGAGCTCTGCTGTGTCTCAATGAATTAATGCAAGTATTTCTGTTTTCCATTCAAACACGCTTGTTCCTATCTAAGATGTTCATTCACGCTTAACTGTGATGAAGGTGATGATCTGTGACATTCATCACCTTCCTCAAACCATGAACGTGTGCCTGACAACCACCTCCATTCTATATCCGATTGAATGAGTATCTCTTAGATTCTTTAATCAGAATCTCCGTGGTATAAGCTAGAACTGATGGCAGCATTCATGAGAATCCGAAAAGTCTAAACCTTGTCTGTGGTATTCCGAGTAGGATTCAAGGATTGAATGACTGTGACGAGCTTCAAACTCCTGAAGGCTGGGCGTTAGTGACAGATGCAAAAGGATAGTAAATCCTATTCCAACCGGATCGAGAACCAACCGGTGATTAGCCGTGCTGTGACAGAGCGCGCGAGCGTAGTTTTCACCGGAAGGATGGAAGGTAGCCATTGACAACGGTGATCCACCAACACACAGCTTGCCATAGGAGGACGTGTGTGCGTGAATCAGAAGACAGAGGAAAGCAGAGATTCAGAAGACAAAGCATCTCCAAAACTCCAACATATTCTCCATTACTACACAACAAGTAACTTTTAATTTATGCTCTACTGGTTATTCACAATTCAACTGATAAACATAATTGATTTCCTGACTAAGATTTACAAGATAACCATAGATTGCTTCAAACCAACAATCTCTGTGGGATTCGACCCTTACTCACGTAAGGTATTACTTGGACGACCCAGTGCACTTGCTGGTCAGTGGCACGCGTTGTGAAAAGTGTGATTCGTGATTTGTGCTACCAAAGCCTCTTGGGTACTGTTGGATGTAGCTTGCATTCCATTCAGACTCTGAGAGATCATATTGACTTGCTGAGTCAATATTTTATTCTGAGCCAATATGGCATTCAGAGTATCAACCTCAAGAACTCCCTTCTTCATAGGCGCCCCATTATTCACAGGATTCCTTTCAGAAGTGTACATGAACTGGTTATTAGCAACCATGTCAATGAGTTCTTGAGTTTCTGCAGGCGTTTTCTTTAGGTGAATGGATCCACCTGCAGAAGTGTCCAGTGACATCTTGGATAGCTCAGATAAACCATCATAGAATATATCCAGGATGGTCCATTCTGAAAGCATGTCAGAAGGACACTTTTTGGTCAACTGTTTGTATCTTTCCCAAGCTTCATAGAGGGATTCACCTTCTTTCTGTCTGAAAGTTTGAACATCAGCTCTAAGCTTGCTCAGCTTTTGAGGAGGAAAGTACTTGGCTAAGAAAGCCGTGACCAGCTTATCCCAAGAGTTCAGGCTATCTTTGGGTTGAGAATCCAACCATAATCTAGCTCTGTCTCTTACAGCAAAAGGGAAAAGCATGAGCCTGTAGACTTCAGGATCTACTCCATTAGTCTTAACAGTATCACATATCTGCAAGAATTCAGTTAAGAACTGAAAAGGATCTTCAGATGGAAGTCCATGAAACTTGCAGTTCTGCTGCATCAGAGAAACTAATTGAGGTTTCAGCTCAAAGTTGTTTGCTCCAATGGCAGGAATGGAGATGCTTCTTCCATGTAAATTGGAATTAGGTGCAGTAAAGTCACCAAGCATCTTCCTTACATTATTATTATTTTCGGCTGTCATCTCCTCTTCCTGTTCGAAAATTTCTGAAAGGTTATCTCTGGATTGTTGTAATTTAGCTTCTCTTAATTTTCTCTTCAGAGTCCTTTCAGGTTCTGGATCTGCTTCCACAAGAATGTTCTTATCCTTGCTCCTGCTCATATGACAAAGAAGAAGGCACAGAAAAATAATAATAATAATAGAGATCCTTTATACCACAGTATAGGGATCTCTGTGTGAGTAGAAGAAGAGGGGGAGACAAGGAATGTAATATAATGGAAGAAACACAACTGTGAGGATGGTAGAGATGTGAGATGTTAGGATATGAATGAATAAATAGAGTAAGATGGGGGAGGGAAAATTTTCGAAAATTATTTTTGAAAAAGAGTTAGTGATTTTTGAAAATAGTTTTTGAAAAAGGGTAGTAATTTTTTGAAAAATTTTAAAATCAAAAATAAAAATAATTAGTTAATAAAAAAAATAAATTTTTGAAAAAGAGGGAAGATATTTTCAAAAATGAGAGAGAGAGAGTTAGTTAGGTAGTTTTGAAAAAGTTAAGAAACAAACAAAAAGTTAGTTAGTTAGTTGAAACAAATTTTGAAAAGATAAGAAGTTAGGAGGTTAGAAAAGATATTTTTGAAAAGATATGATTGAAATTAGTTTTGAAAAAGATTTGATTTTTAAAATCACAATTAATGACTTGATTCACAAGAAATCACAAGATATGATTCTAGAACTTAAAGTTTGAATCTTTCTTAATAAGCAAGTAACAAACTTGAAATTTTTGAATCAAAACATTAATTGTTATTGTTATTTTCGAAAATTTGATATAAAAATAAGAAAAAGATTTTTGAAAAATATTTTTGGAATTTTCGAAAATAACTAAGAATTTTGAAAAAGATTTGATTTTTGAAAAAGATTTTGAAAAAGATAAGATTTTCAAATTGAAAATTTGATTTGACTCATAAGAAACAACTTGATTTTTAAAAATTTTTGAAAAAAAGTCAAATCTAATTTTCGAATTTATGAGAGAGAAAGAGGGAAAGATATTTTATTTTTTTTTTATTTTTGAATTTTTATGATGAGAGAGAAAAACACTAAAAAGATGCAATGCATGAAATTTTTAGATCAAAACAATGAATGCATGCAAGAATGCTATGAATGTCAAGATGAACACCAAGAACACTATGAATGTCAAGATGAACACCAAGAACATATTTTTGAAAAATTTTTGATGCAAAGAAAACATGTAAGACACCAAACTTAGAAATCTTTCATGTTTAGACTCTAAGAAACGAAAAATGCACATGTAAAACAAGAAAAGACACAAAACATGAAAACATCAAGATCAAACAAGAAGACTTACCAAGAACAACTTGAAGATCATGAAGAACACTATGAATGCATGATATTTTCGAAAAATGCAAGATGCATATGCAAGTGACACCAAACTTATGATATGACTCAAGACTCAAACAAGAAACACAAAAATTATTTTTGATTTTTATGATTTTCTAATTTTTTTTTGGATTTTTCGAAAATTAATTGAAAAAGGAAAATAAGGATTCCAAAATTTTTAATATGAATTCCAGGAATCTTGCATTCTTAGTCTAAAGCTTCAGTCCAGGAATTAGACAGGGCTCACTAGCCAGCCAAGCTTTCAATGAAAGCTCCGGTCCAAAACACTAGACATGGCCAATGGCCAGCCAAGCTTCAGCATGTAAATCAAGAACAGTAGCAAATGGATTAACAACAACTAACTTGGTCTTGATAACAAATTGCAAGCCTCAGTCCAAATGAATTTAGACATGGCTTTTCAGCCAGCCAGGCTTCACATGCTTCATGAAACACTAGAATTCATTCTTAAAAATTTTGAATAAAAATATATTTTTGAAAATATTTTTTTTTCGAAAACAGGTGAGAAAATTTTGAAATATTTTTGAAAAATTTTTGAAAATAAAATAAAAAGAAAAGTACCTAATCTGAGCAACAAGATGAACCGTCAGTTGTCCAAACTCGAACAACCCCCGGCAACGGCGCCAAAAACTTGGTGTTGTTGCCGGGATTGGGATCTCAGACGATTCTTGGCGCCAAACAGGAACAATTAGATCCCCGGCAACGGCGCCAAAATCTTGGTGCGCAGAAATTGTGATTACACTTTAATTATGTAAAATTCATCGCTCTTTCTTTCCATGGTAATGGCGCCAAAAACATGATGCCAATACCATGGTTCACAACTTCGCACAACTAACCAGCAAGTGCACTGGGTTGTCCAAGTAATACCTTACGTGAGTAAGGGTCGAATCCCACGGAGATTGTTGGTATGAAGCAAGCTATGGTCACCTTGTAAATCTCAGTTAGGCGGATATAAAATAGTAATGGGGTTTTTGAATATAATTAATAAAATAGGGATAGAAATACTTATGTAAATCATTGGTGAGAATTTCAGATAAGCGAATAGAGATGCTTTCGTTCCTCTGAACCTCTGCTTTTCTGCTATCTTCATCCAATCAGTCTTACTCCTTTCCATGGCTGGCTTTATGTGATACATCACCATTGTCAATGGCTACTTTCGGTCTTCTCTCGGGAAAATGATCCAAATGCCCTGTCACGGCACGGCTAATCGTCTGGAGGCATCACCCTTGTCAATGGCTTCACCTTATCCTCTCAGTGAAAATGGTCAACGCACCCTGTCACGGCACGGCTATTCATCTGTCGGTTCTCGATCATGCTGGAATAGGATTTACTATCCTTTTGCGTCTGTCACTACGCCCAGCAATCGCGAGTTTGGAGCTCGTCACAGTCATTCATTCATTGAATCCTACTCGGAATACCACAGACAAGGTTTAGACCTTCCGGATTCTCTTGAATGCCGCCATCATTCTAGCTTACACCACGAAGATTCCGATTAAGAGATCTAAGAGATACTCATTCAATTCTAATGTAGAACGGAAGTGGTTGTCAGGCACGCGTTCATAGGGAATGATGATGATTGTCACGTTCATCACATTCAGGTTGAAGTGCGAATGAATATCTTGGAAGCAAAATAAGATGAATTGAATAGAAAACAGTAGTACTTTGCATTAATCTTTGAGGAACAGCAGAGCTCTACACCTTAATCTATGGAGTGTAGAAACTCTACCGTTAAAAGTACATAAGTGAAGGTCCAGGCATGGCCGAGATGGCCAGCCCCCTATTGTGATCTAAGATAGCATACAACTGATCAAAGATGCCTAATACAATAGTAAAAGGTCCTATTTATAATAAACTAGCTACTAGGGTTTACATGAGTAAGTAATTGATGCATAAATCCACTTCCTGGGCCCACTTGGTGTGTGTTTGGGCTGAGCCTGAGTGTTGCACGTGTAGAGGTTCTTCTTGGAGTTGAACGCCAGTATTTGTGCCAGTTTGGGCGTTCAGCTCTGGTTTTGGCTCCTTTTCTGGCGCTGGACGCCAGATTTGGGTAGAAAGCTGGCGTTGAACGCCAGTTTACGTCGTCTATTCTTGGCCAAAGTATGGACTATTATATATTTCTGGAAAGCCCTGGATGTCTACTTTCCAACGCAATTGGAAGCGCACCATTTCGAGTTCTGTAGCTCCAGAAAATCCACTTTGAGTGAAGGGAGGTCAGAATCCAACAGCATCAGCAGTCCTTCTTCAACCTCTGAATCAGATTTTTGCTCAAGTCCCTCAATTTCAGCCAGAAAATACCTGAAATCACAGAAAAATACACAAACTCATAGTAAAGTCCAGAAATGTGAATTTAACATAAAAACTAATGAAAACATCCCTAAAAGTAACTAGATTCTACTAAAAACATACTAAAAACAATGTCAAAAAGCGTATAAATTATCCGCTCATCAATGACCATCTTGGAGGGGTGGCATCTAGTAGCAATGGAGCATGATCCGATCCATTTTCAGATAATCTCCTAACAACAGCTGCTTCATATCCTTCCCTCCAAGCCACACCTACCATGACCCGGTCAAGTCTCTTCTGTATCAATTCACCCCGATTCCTCCTATTTGACCATGTAAAGCATTGACCGATCATTCCCAAATCAACCAATTGATTGTCATTGATAAATCTGTTGAAATTTTCAATGGAAGTTGCTGATCTTGTAATCCCTCCCTCTTTTTCTTCATTATTTTTTATTGCATTGAAATCACTCATTATAACAATATTTCCTTGAAATTGTTGAAGCTGTACGAATAGTGCCTCAAATTGCCCCACTCTAATTTGTTCATTAGTACTTAAGTATACTCCCACCAGCCCCCACACCATACGCTTATTCTCATCTTTAATTGTGGCAATCACAGAAAAAGAGTTTTGAGCAATTATCCTTACCTCAATAAAGTCCTTCCATGCCAGAGCTATACCTCTCGATAGACCACTTGAATCAACAATAGTAAAATTAGTGAATGCACATGATATGAGTTTCTGTTCAACAAGTCGATTTTAGTTTTTAGTTTCACTTAGAAAAACCAACTCGGGGAAGTAGGATTGACACATCCCTTTAAGATTATGGGCTGTCAGGGATCTCCCCAAACCCCGACAGTTCCATGAAAGGATCTTCATGGTGCTGGGGGTGCCATTGAACGGCTGGCACCCTCCACTCTCTCCACTTCCATATATAACTTCTCTGCTGTTTCTTCTGCTCTTCTTTTAACTCCACTCATTGATTCAGCACCTTCAGTATTTTTTCTAGCTGAATGTTTTAGCCGCTTAAAGTGGCTGCCATAGTGACTTGGAGGCACATTATCCCTTTGGTTCTCCATTGGGGCTCCACTAGAGTTAGAGGCATTTAAAGTGATACTCGCGTCCTGCATCCCGAGTTGCATTAGACTGAATTGTGTCGCATTTTTTTGACCTCTAGCTAGCTCCTTTTCTTCATTGCATCCAATATTGATTTGTACTCCATTCTCTGCTGCTCCCCTCACCGACTCCTTGAAGCTGAAGTTAGCAAAACCCTCTATGAGGCAATTTGGCATCAGTTTCTTACGTCTCACTGATTGGTTGGCTTGGGGCCTTGTTTGTTTCTCAATGTTGCCCTTCTCTTGCAATTCCACCCTTTTTCCAACTTGATCGGCTCTCACCCATTCTCCTATTTTATCTTTATTAATTCTTTCCTTCTTAGCATCTTCCATGAACTTGGGGCACAATTTATGGTCATGGCCTATTTGTGCACAGTATGTACATGATGAGTTTGGAAAACTCTTATTTAAGTTTGATGATGAACAAACATTATTAAAATATTTAACTACAAAATTATTAATTTGATCTTAATTCATATTTGCTTAATTAATAATTTTGTTGTGCAGATTTTATGTTGGGCCGAAAAATGAGCTTTTTGGTATAAGCCCAACAATCAGCCTTGATGCATGGTTTATAATAAGTGGATGAAATTTTATTGATGGGCCAAGCTCAATGTTGTTACAACCAAGCCCATGGTTAATTTTCTCATGCTTGATCTGAAATAAAATTCATCAGGAAAGCAAATGTTATCTAATTGGGCCAGCTTTAACTTCAATACTACAAGCCCAAATCCTATTAGTGATGAATGGTTCCAAACTTGGTCCGAAACCAAGATAAAATAAAAGCAAAATGCTTTCAACGGATCCAAGCTCTTAACCATGTGATGGATTTCAAAATCTATTACATTGTTAATTAATGCATGGGAAATATGAGAGAGAAAAGTTCAGCTGAAATTGATTGATGGCTATAATGACTACACGCCACTCTAAACTAGGGAAGAAAAAGCAACTTTTACCAACAAAGTGGTTTATCACATTGAATTGCTTTTCTTCTAAATTGTTTATTCTCTCTCATCTCTTTCTTGTTTCTTCTTCGGTCCTTGTCCAGGAAGCTATGGACGCTATGCTCATCAACCAAGAAAAAGAAGAAGCTGCATGCATCAAGACCATCAAGCTAATGATGGCAAGAAAACATACTAAAATAAAAATGAGCTGTGGCTAAGATACTCACCAAATGTGGTTAGATTTGGTGAGGTTATCTTGAGTTCTTCATGCTCAAAAATGGAAGGTAAAGATTCGGCCAAGCAAGGGAGATTCTTGAAGCATGGCTTGTCTTTGATTCTGTTTAACCACCACAGGGAGTAGCTAGAGTGGCGAAGTGATGGTTAAGGCAGAGATTGAAGCAGATGAAGTCATTATCATCATGAAGCATCAAGGGCCAGAAATCCATCTTGGAGAGCAAGCCAAGGATGGATAGCTCGGATTGATGAAGGGTGATGATCAAGGAAGAACTAGAGGTAATTGCATGGTTATCTCTTCTCTCTCTATATGGCCGAACTGGTTCTGTTTGTTGAAGGAGGAAGAAGTTGGTTCAGTTTTTGGCTTCAATAAGTGGAGGCTTCCCTCTTCTATATTAAGGGTGAACAACCACTGTTTGGAGCAAGGAGTTAGAAGTAAGCATTGAGAGTGCACGGCACAGGATTCTCAGAGCTACCTAAGCTTACATATTTTCTTCTCCTTCAATGTATTCTGTTTTATATTTTTCTGTTTAATTTTGTCATGTCTTGAGTCTCATGGAAAAAGGAAAACAGTGAGGTTTGTATGAAAAAGCCATAGAGCGGAAAAAAACAGAGAGTGCAAAATTAAAAGAAAAAGCCATAGATGTTCTTAGAGTTCCTTTGTTCATCTATGTTGTGTTTCATGATTCTGTGGGAATCCCCTTGTAAGTTGGGTTAGCACTTTACAGTTTGTAATCAGGTTGATTATAGTGAAATTCCATCATTGTTGTGATGGAGACTGGATGTAGGCTGCACTGCACTTAGCAGCTGAACCAGGATATATCTGGGTGTAATCTTTCTTCTCTCCTACTCCATTTCTGTTTTCTACTGCACAGGAGCAAAAACTAAAAATGTCTCGTGCAAAGTGACGAGACAAAACAAAAAGTCTCGTGACTAGGGACGAGATAAAAGAAAAAGTCTCGTGTCCAGTGACAAACCCCAATTTGACGGTTTGTTTTGCATTGAATTTAGAGTATTTTGATAACCTTTTGTCACATTTAGCCTAAGAATTAGCATGGTTTTGTTATCTCTTCCATAATTGTGCTCAAGTGTAAAAACATGCTTTTTAAGCCCTATTTTGATGAATTCTAGTTTCTGTTTGATTCCATAAGATGCCTTGATGTGTTTGCTAGTAACCTCAGGTTGAAATAGGCTAGGCATGGATCAAAGGAAGCAAGGAAGGAAGCATACAAGTGGAGAGAAGCATAAAAAGTCAAAGAAGCAAAGTCAGCCATGCACGCGCACGCGCACAAGGCGCTCGCGCGCACATTGCAGAATCGACCAGGGACGCGCATGCGTACCATGCGCGCACGCGCCGATGCTGGCACATGACCTCATTAATGCAACACGTGCCTGGCGATTTGAGAGGGTTTCTGAACCCATTTTTGGCGCCAAATTGCTAAGGGAAAGGAATAAAAGGATGAAGGATTAAGGGGAAGGCATCATTATCATTTAGGATTTGGATGACTTGAAACTAATCAATTTTTTTAGTGAGTTTTAGTTTTGAGAGTTAGTTTCTAGAGAGAGAAGCTCTCTCTTCTCTCTAGGATTAGGATTAGGATTAGGTTTAGGTTAATCTCTCTTCTTAGATCTAGGTTTAACTCATGCTTTGATTCACTTTTCATTCACCAATTCCTAATCTTCTCCTTTTCCTCTTTCTAGTTGTGTGCTTTAATAGTTGTAATTCTTCATTTTGTTTTGGATATATTGTTGTTCCTTTGTTTTCTTTCAATAATGCAATTTGAGGTAATTCATGATAATTGTGATTTCCTTGATTGTTGTTGTTAATTCTTTACATTCAATTGTAGTTAGAATTCATTCTTGTTGTGATTGACTATACTTTTCTTTTGTGCCTTCCAAGTGTTTGATGAAATGCTTGGTTGGATTTTAGTGTAGATTTAGATCCTCTTGGCCTAGGTAGAGTAATTAGTGACACTTGAGTTATCTAATTCCTTTGTTGATTGATAATTGGAGAGATTGCTAATTGGTTCGGAGTGCACTAAAGCTAGTCTTTCCTTGGAAGTTGGCTAGGACTTGTGGCTCAAGTCAATTCATCCACTTGACTTTCCTTTAATTAGTAAGGGTTAACTAAGTGGTAGCAATGAACAATTCTCATCACAATTGAGAAAGATAACTAGGATAGGACTTCTAGTTCTCACACCTTACCAAGAGCCTTTTATAGTTGTTAGTTTATTTCCATTGCCATTTACTTTTCATGCCTCTCATCCAAAACCCCAAAATAACTCATAACCAATAACAAGACACTTCATTGTAATTCCTAGGGAGAACGACCCGAGGTCCAATACTTCGGTTTATAAATTTTAGGGGTTTGTACTAGTGACAAACAAATTTTTGCATGAAAGGATTAGTGATTGGTTTAGAAACTATACTTGCAATGAGATTTCATTTGTGAAATTCTAAACCATCAAAAATCCGTTCGTCATCCAGGGACGAGCCAAAATAGAAAAGTCTCCTCTGAATTCAGCAAGTGTTAGCAACAAAAAAAGGGGGCTAAGATTCAACCCCCCCTTCTCTTAGCCACTGAAACCATCAATACAGATTGTACCTAATCTCTCATATCGGACAACCACCTCTACTTTGTTTTTATCTGGACCAATCACGCTGAGGCTGTCTCTGATAGTTTGCTCTCCTCTTATTTCAACTTTGGCCTTGAGTATTCTGGTTTCTCGCCCTTTAACATAAAAAAATCCTGCATCTATCACTTTACCCAATCCTCCTCCCAGTTTATGAGCCACTTCTACGGTTTTAAAGGCTTCAGGAGCGCCCCAAAATTGGGCCCATATTGGGATGATACTAATTCTCTGTTCATCAACTTTCGCCCCTTCCTTCCACCGTTGGACGTGAAGCGCGTAATCCTTGAATAACCACGGTGAACCCTTCTCTATTCTCATCGCATCCCATTCTCTATCGAAGAAGAAGTGAAATTGGTTGTGTCCTATCTCTGTAACTCTAAAACCGTCAGGATACCCCCATATTGCCCGTAACGCTCCCTCCATTGTCCCCGTAGAGAATTGTTTGAGCGAACAGTTTGCCAATTAGACTGTTAATACAGTTTGAAATTCATCTCCTTATATCTTCTTCCTCCAATTGTATCAAACCCTCACCATCATCTTCATTCTCTGGTACCCTTTCCTGGCTGTTTCTTCTCCTATCCTCCATGCTCTGTGTGATAGAAGAACGTAGACTTGTAGAATGTAATGAATTGTTGATGTGGTAGAGACTTGTTTATGATTGACGTGAGAAAATTTTTTGAAAAGTTGACCTTGACGGCAAGAAAACTCTGTTAAGAGTAAAAACCCTAGCAGAACATTGTTACCTTGACAGAAACTCTGTTAAGAATAAAACACAAGCTTTTAAGATTTTTAACGATGAAAATCATTTTATAATCATCTTAAAATTTACTATACAAGATCCTTTTGTATTCTCAAAAATTTTTAATCCAATGAATGAGAACACCTAGGGATTTAAAATTAAACACAATGAAACAAAAATAAAACAGAAATCAGTGACAGAAACCAAAATAGAAGTTAAAATAAACAAACTAGAAAGGACGACGCAGAAGTAATACTCTCGGTTATTTTAATTTAAATTGGGTTAAACTTGTGACAACCAAACTAAACCTTGATAGCACTAATTACCGGTTTAGAATTATACTTGCGGCGAACTTGAGTTTTGATTTATTGGAAATTCTAAACCGGTCATTAGAGACTCGTCAAAGAGCGTTTAGTCTTAGATTTGAAGGTTGACTGAGAAATCCAAAAAAACAAAGAACATTTGATTTTTTTTAGTATATTTTTAAATTTTTTTTTGTATGAATGATTGATTAGAATTCATGGAGAATCGTCAATAACATTGAAATAATCTCTGAGTATGATAAATAATTAAATGTGTTTTTGTTTTTTAAATTATTTAAATTTTAAAACTATAAAATTAATCAATTTAATTAATTTAAAAGGATAATTTTTGTCTAACATAAAAAAAAAAGTATTTAAGTCTTTTAAAAAATTAAATAAAAATATTTTTTATTTTTATTAAATTATAAAAGTGTTTTAGTAAAAATAGTAATATGATATATATTTTTTTAAAACAATTAGATGCTGACATAGAAAATAAATTTCACATATCATATTATTATTTGTCCATATTTTTAATATATCAATACGTATGAATTTATCATCGTACCAAACAAACACCTATTTTTATTATTTGGGTAGAGTTTTTAATTCCTTTATACTCTTTTTTCCCCAGGTCGTTCGAGATTTCGAGCCTAATAACATTTCTGAATTTGATATTTCCTGGCAAAATGGGGCCCTTGTTTTCTAATTCTATATATTCACCACAAATATTCACCAAGTCTTTTGTTCCTTGCCAAAATAAATAAAAATTAATTAAATCACAGTGTATTTTTTGGTCGATATTAAATTACAGTTTCAAAAATTAAGATAACAATCATACTTACACAAAAGTTGCAACCAATTACATATAAAATATATACTTGATATTTTACAAAAAAATATTATGACCAAATTTCAATAAAAATACTAGCCCCATAAACTTTTTCTTTAAAATTAGGGTAAAAAACCTTAATAAGCCAAGTCAAGAATCATGTAACGTAAATACGCCAAAGCGAAAATCGTTTCAGCAATAAGCCAAATCATATTTTTATATAATTCGAACCATGCTGGTTCGAATTCTATTTCTACATAATTCGAACCAGCTTGGTTCGAATTACACACAAACACACGCACACACGTAATTCGAACCAGCTTGGTTCGAATTACACACAAACACACGCACACACTAATTCGAACTAGCTTTGTTCGAATTACACACAGTAATTTATGGTATAATTCGAATTATGCTGTTAAAAAATTAATAATTTATTTAAAAAAATTTATTAAAAAAATTAATAATTTAAAAATTAAAAAAATATATTTTTTTATTTCATACGTTAAAAAAAACTAACAAAATATTTAATTACGAGACTTCTTTAAAATATTAATGAGCTATCAATTCGAATTCCGTACAATACTTTTCTGTCCATTTTTAATAGTTCATGAATATTTTTTAATAAATTTTTTTAATAAATTTTTTTAAATTATAGTACAAAAAATATTTTATCCTATGCAAAACAATTTAAAAAAATGGCTTAAAAAATGTTAGGAGTACTATAAAAATTTGTAATGTTATAATAACTTAGGTAAATACATGCATGTACTCAAATTTTAAATAAAATACTCTACATAGTCAATAATAATTTAGAAATGAAAGAAAATATTTTATTCCATACAAAATAATTAAAAAATATATTTTATTCTATACAAAATAATTTTAAAAAATGGCTTAAAAGATGTTATGAGTACTATAAAAGTTTGTAATATTCTAGTGATTTAGGTAAATACATGATAAAAATATTTTTTCTTTAATTTCTAAATTATTAGTGACTATGTGGAGTATTTTTTTAATGTCCTAAGTCATTAGGACATTACAAATTTTTATAGTACTTCTAACATCTTTTAAGCCATTTTTTAAATTATTTTGCATAGAATAAAATATTTTTTTGTGGTATAATTTAAATAAATTTATTAAAAAATATTCATGAACTATCAAGAATGGGCAGAAAAGTATTGTATAGAATTCGAATTGCTCACCATATCATTTGAATCAGAGTAATTCGAACTTCCCTATGCGTAATTCGAATCATGTAATATCTCACCATATAATTTAAATAATTTTATTAAAAAATTATCATGAATATTTTTTAATAAATTTATTTAAATTATATCATAAAAAATATTTTATTCTATGCAAAATAATTTAAAAAATGGCTTAAAAGATGTTAGAAGTACTATAAAAATTTGTAATATCCTAATGACTTAAGACATTAAAGAAATACTCCACATAGTCACTAATAATTTAGAAATTAAAGAAAAAATATTTTTATCATGTATTTACCTAAATCACTAGAATATTACAAACTTTATAGTACTCATAACATTTTTTAAGCCATTTTTTAAAATTATTTTGTATAGAATAAAATATATTTTTTAATTATTTTGTATGGAATAAAATATTTTCTTTCATTTCTAAATTATTATTGACTATGTAGAGTATTTTATTTAAAATTTGAGTACATGCATGTATTTACCTAAGTTATTATAACATTACAAATTTTTATAGTACTCCTAATATTTTTTAAGCCATTTTTTTAAATTGTTTTGCATAGGATAAAATATTTTTTGTACTATAATTTAAAAAAATTTATTAAAAAAATTTATTAAAAAATATTCATGAACTATTAAAAATGGACAGAAAAGTATTGTATGGAATTCGAATTGATAGCTCATTAATATTTTAAAGAAGTCTCGATTAAATATTTTGTTAGCTTTTTTTAACGTATGAAATAAAAATATATATTTTTTTAATTTTTAAATTATTAATTTTTTTAATAAATTTTTTTAAATAAATTATTAATTTTTTAACAGCATAATTCGAATTATACCATGAATTACTGTGTGTAATTCGAACCAAGCTAGTTCGAATTAGTGTGTGCGTGTGTTTGTGTGTAATTCGAACCAGCTTGGTTCGAATTACGTGTGTGCGTGTGTTTGTGTGTAATTCGAACCAAGCTGGTTCGAATTATGTAGAAATAGAATTCGAACCAGCATGGTTCGAATTATATAAAAATATGATTTGGCTTATTGCTGAAACGATTTTCGCTTTGGCGTATTTACGTTACATGATTCTTGACTTGGCTTATTAAGGTTTTTTACCCTTAAAATTATTAATATTTAATTCTTTTTATTATAGTACATTTAATTATTCTACTAACTGATTATTTAGCTAAAGAATTATATAAATTATTATATATAGCTAAAAAATTGTATAAATTATTTTATATAAATATGCACAAATAATATATAATAACTGAAAATTGTGTAAATTTTTAGTGTATATATAATATTTTTGTTAAAATAAATATTGCGAATTGAGCTACGGAAAATGGGCCAATATATATGGATTTATCATACTGGTGAACTGCTCAATTTGCGTTTTTGCATTTAAATCTGATCCTTACCATGCTAAATTAAAAGATCAAATAATAAATAAATAAATAAGCTAAAATGCTACATCATACTTCACAAGAGAAGGACAAAAGTAACATAAGGTTTATCAAAATACATTCATCCTCTAAATTCCAAAAAAAAAAAAAAAATCAGCATGCACAACCACCTCTTTGTTCTGCTTCCGAAACAGTTTCAGATATTCCAGGAAAATAACTGTGAAGAAGAGAAAAAACATTAGCGGTTAGCCCCCAACAGAAGCAAAATAGCAGAATCACTCTAGCTTCTCTTAAATGAAGTTATGTATGTATTAAATGATTCTCACATGTCTTGTGTGTGCTCGTTTTCTGATGCAATTTTTGCTACGTTTAAAAATGCCTCGTCAACATTGTATCCTTCTTTTGCAGAGGTTTCAAAGTATGGTAGGTTTCCTCTAGAAGCACACCATTCCCTAGCTTTCTTCTCAGTCACCTGCAACAAGTTGAATGAGATTTCAACTTCAAAACTATGCATATTAATCTAAAAGGCCCAAACTCTTTTTAATACCTTTCTACTGTTCCCACCATCTACATCAACCTTGTTTCCAAGTAACACAAAGGGAAATGCTTCATGATCATTCAAATCTGCCTGAGGCCAAACACCAAAACATATAAGATATAATCTTCATGTATTGCTCATTCAGAAAGGTGCTAAATAGTACACACCTGCTTAATGAACTCATCATGCCAATTGTTTAGTGTGTCAAATGTCTTGTGTGCATTTACATCATACACCAAAACACAACAATCTGCACCTCTATAAAATGCAGCACCTAAACTATTGAACCTTTCTTGTCCTGCTGTATCCCAAATCTGCCAAAAGAGTCTCATTTATTGTTTTGACCAAACTAAGAATGTGTTTGTTAAAAGTTAAGTTATCAGAAATAACTTAAAATTACTAACCTGTAAAGTGACGAGTTTATCATCTACTTGTAGCTCCTTTGTGACAAAATCAGCACCAATTGTGGCTTTATAATGCTGGCTGAATTTTCTATAAACGTACCTAAATTCAAAATTAAGGTCTCCACGGTAATACTATACTATGCTATATATGCATTTCTTTTTTGCGTTTAGTGCGAAACACAAATCAAGAAAACACCCAATAAAGGAAAAATACTAATTTAGAAGTCAATTCCTATTAGTATGGAAAATAATAATGTGAATGTGGAAAATGGAAACATTTAGGGCCCAATTAATAGCAGCCAACTGTCACATGAACCAGTGTTCCCTCCAAGCATAGATTGCCAACTCATGTGCCAATAATGATTATGACTATGCAATACACTGTTTTTTTAAAACGGAACAAAAACAAAAAGGGGGAAACATTGAAAAGATTGAAAGCATTCATAGTTTAGAATTAATAATGCACTTCCAGCCAATCACTGACATCAGAAAAAATAATAACAAACTTCCGCTCTTTAAAAAAAAATTAATAATAATAATGATTATGAACAATGCTGAAAATGCAAGTGCCAAATGGATACTGGTTCATCAAAGAAGTCTTCCCAACCCTGAAATAAGATAGATGAAGAAAAATGAATTGTGATTAACAATTTATCAACACTGGACAAAGCATGAATGAAAGTAGTCTCATCCAAATGATAATGTGTATGTTTGGATTTGGTCTAGAATCTTCAAATTTTGCAGCTTTTACAAACACAAAAATTATCATACTAAGCAGAACTATAGAAGCATACGAAGAAGAAGAAATCATGAATGGGATTTTAGAAAGAATAAAAAAAATGAGAGAGATATATGCATACCCACTATCACCAAGGAGTATGACCTTAAGCAAGGTTCTCTTCTTGTGGGAAATGTCCATGATTGGAAGCAAACAAATGGTGGCACAGAGCAGTGGAAGAACAAAAAGATTTATGAGAGAAAAGTTATATTATTGTTGTTGAATGTTGATGATAGCCTCCTTTTTGGGTAATTGCTTTTCTTTTTTTCTGCATTTGAATGATGCTGGTGAGAAGCATGTGAAGCCTTGCCAACCAAAACCAACGTTCTGGTGACAGCGGTGCATTCTTATTTTTAACCATAATAATAATTAAAAAAAGTTTATATGTATAACTCTGTATTTGGTGTTGACTTAAGTTAAAGCTTAGATAATTGTTTCATAGAGCCGAAATTGAACATTATTGGATATACGTGCTACCCTCTCATTGCTTCATCTGAATATGGTGGTGGTTACACTGACAGTTGGAGAGTTGAAGAAGAAAAAACGGTTGAGCTAGACTTTGTTGTCTAATCCAACTATCCAAGTGACAAGGTGACTATAATTTTCACTTTTACCCAATAATGTAAGTGTTTAATACTTTTACCCAATAAATACCAATAAAATTTATACGTTTTAATACTTAAAGTAATAAATTTAAAATTTAATTATTTTTATTCTAATAATATATGAAAATTAAATTTTATGATATAATTAGTGATTACTTATTTCAGGTGAAAATCACTTTCATCCCATGTGTGATGCGTTAATGATTCATAATGTGCCATCAATTTGTATGTGGTTTTCTGGATCTGTTACACGATCGTGTTGTAATTTTTGTATCTTCATATTGAACATGATGCGTATGGGGAGAGGTAGATATCAAAGATAAAAATTTACGTGCAACTATTTAAGTACAGTTATCTTCGTATAAAATTGATAAATAAGAGTCGTTAGATAATAATTTAATCAAATCTATCATTGCATATCAAATTCTATGCAACATCAGTCACAATTCATAGGACGATCTATCCTAAATAATGATAAATGCATGATACATATATTAATTAATCTTCTATATTAAATGGTAATTTTACTTTTCTCAAGATATTTTTAATTTTGTGTAGATAATAATAAAAAATTATATATTAATCTTCCCTTCTATCAAATTAAAAAAAAAAATAGGTCTTTCTTTTAGAATAAAATTTTATAATCGAGCAAAATATTTAATCAAATTTGACCAAATTGATATAATTGTTTTTCATACACGCACTTTTTTTTTTTTCTCCTTCATGTTTCTCTAATTTCTTCTTCGTGTTTCTCTTCCTTTTCCCACTAATATTGCTACTTCTTCTCTTCCTCCTCCTCCTCCTCTATTTTTCTCATCTTTCTCTTCTTTTTTTTGAAAGAGGAAACAAGCTTAAAACACTCGGTGGAGCGTACATCGGACAGAAATTAAAACGAAGCAACTCTTATGTCATCTCCAGCATAGCTATCAACAACATGAGTTAGCCTTCAAACCACTCCCTTGAGCAATAAAACGACCTATCAACACAATTCATTTCTACACAACCAGATATTCCATATAACTGAGAAGAAACTCACTAACCATTTTTTCCGCATGTTTTTTTTCTTAAATGCATCGTCCTCCAACTCTCAAAGTGTTCTTTTATGGATCCTGGGATACTCCAAATACGACCCACATGAGTAATCCATGTGCACCATACCTGCCAAACAAATTCACACGTAACAAACAGATGTTGTACAGATTCAACTTCCTTGTTACACATAACACAAATATTATCACTACGTTCAATGATGCCTAATCTACTCAAATGATCCTTTGTATTAACTCGACTTACTAGCACAAACTAAATAAACAACTCAACTCGAAGGGACACTAATCCTTTCTAAATTTCATTTGTGAACTTGTAGTTAAGGATATCATCTCTTTTGTTATTGTCGTCATCACTACCACCTCTATCTCCTCTTCTTTCTCTTTCTTTTCTCATTTGAATTTTTTTATCTCCTCGTTTCTTTTCCTCCTTCTCCTCCTCCATCATCATCATTATCATCTTCGTTATTGTTATCGTTATTGTCATGTCGTCTTCTTTTTATATGTATAACAGTTCAAATCCAGAATGAACTGAAATTCCTTAATGATGACGACACACAAACAAACTCAGTTTAAAATAAACTCAGACTAGAATATACCAAAATTAAATCATAATGCACAGAAATTACTTAATGATGATGACTAGGATGGAAAAAAAATCCAAATCCACAGAAATTACTCAGAGAGCAAAATGGGAACCCGCGAAGTCCTATGGGACTGGGACCCATCCCCACAAACAAACGGGATGGGGCGGAGATTGAAGTACCCGCCTCATGGGGACTAGCTAAATCCCCATTAGAATGAAATTACTTGAATGTCCTTTATATATATATATATATATATATATATATATATATATAACAATCTTAATTTTTTTTAGTATTATTTAAAAACAAACTAATGATGTGCATAATATCTAAACTTGCTTCAACTAATTATTTAAATTTGTATCATTACAAGAAAGGAGTATTATTACCGAATCATGATTGTCGACCAAGATTTGTTAATTGTTATATTGTTATGTTGGAAACTTTTTTATTTTGTTTTATTTTAATTTGTATATTGTTGATTTAGTATTTATGTTATTTTGTTGAATGCGTTTGAAATGGATTTAATTTGATATATTTTAGTTGAATTATACGAAATTTTATCATGATTGTGTGTTTTTCTTTTTAAGTTTAATATCCACGGATAAATGTGGGTATTTGCCTCCTCCACGGTAGAATAAATAGAGACCCACTGATCTGTGACGGGGATGGGATGAGGGGAGGGGGATCGGAATATGCTAAATGGGGACGGGAGCGGGGGGAGGCCATGGATACCCATTGTTATCCCTAATAATGACTCACACAGACTCAATTCAAAACAAGTACAGACCAAAAGTGCACCTTATTTAAATTCACAATACACTGAAATTATTTAATGATAACTCAAAATTTCTCCTCCTTCTTCTTCATCATTATTATCATCATCTTCTTTTCTTATTCATATTCTTCTTCTTGGTTTACCTTCTCATTATTTTTCTAGTTTTACTCTCTTAGCAATAAGAACAAGAAAAAATTAAACAAAGAAGAAGAAGAAATGCATAATACAACAAAATTATTAGAAAAATGAGAAAAAAAAATTGCAGCAACAACAACAATAAAAGAACAATGATGAGGAAAAAATATAAAAGAAGAAGGAGAAGAAACGCAAATAAGAAGAAGGAGGAAGAGGAATGCGAAAGCATTCACGTAGTTAAAGCATGTATTCACGTTCTTACTAATGAAATTAATTTTTAATGGATTTAGACTAACTTAATTAAACTTAATTGTCAAAAAAATTTGGATGTATAATATCTCTTATTCTCATACGTTGTCCTTCATTAATTACAACATCACACTGAAGTGAAGAGTGTTTTATTTCGTTAAGAGTTTAAGAGTATAAAAAAGGGAGAGAGGTGTAAGTTTGAAAATATATTATAACGGTAAAATCTTTTTTCAAATATCTGAGAATGTGAATTTTGTATGTGAAAATTTGTGTGATGTTATTTCTTTTACAATAACATTTGAGGATGTAAGTGTGAGCCTTGATGGACAATCCTGGCTCATCACAAAATAAATTCGTCCCAAACAAAAACAATATGTGAATCTTTAAGTACATCTGACAGTCAAGTGCGATATCGAATTGCATACACCACTTTAGGATGTGGAGCCATGAAAGTTTGACTTCCTTTATGATTAACTATAGTAGGTACAATTCCAAACTGTATCATGAATTTATTTTCGAGGCTAGTAATGCTGCTATCTGTAAATCTTAACATTAGCATACCTTTTATTAGGAGTCCAAATATCATTGCAACATTTTCTAAGGTAATTGTGCATTCACTGTGTAAAAGATGAAATATGACTCTTTGGATGCCAGCATTCAATTAAGATATGTATAAGTGCGCTGTATAAAGTAAGTTTTTCAATTTGAGATATGTGATAAAATTCACTATTATGTAACTCGAATTCATCAATTCGGTGATCATACACATCTTGGTGGAAATGTCTTGATTCCAAATTTGTTTAACTCTGAAACAAATAAAAAAATATAATCGATAAAAATATTAATAAACAAACAAACAAACAAACAACAACAATAATAATAAATAAACAAACATAAAAATAATTACATATGGTAAACAATTAATGTATTTAACAATGTGATCTTCAAGACCAGGGACGGATCTACATTGATGGAAGAGGGGGCATTTGCCCCCACAAGGTTTAAAAGAAATACTAATACTTTGTTAAACTTAACATTTAATAATTTTATATTATTAAATTTGATTTAACATAAAATAAAAAATTAAATAAATAAATAAACTAAAAAAAGTGATAATTAATTTTATTATATTAGTTAATTAGCTGATAATTAAATTAAGTTATATTAGCTTAGTCGTCCACTTAAGCAAGTGTTGTGAGTTCGAATTTTGTCTCGTATATATAGTAACTCATTGGCCCTTTTAAATGAAATTCAAATTTTTGATAATTAATCCTTAATTTGTTGGGTATCGTAGAAACAAAAAAAATATATCTATACCTAAATTTTATTATATTTTTACCCCCACAACTAAATTTTTCTGGGTCCGTCACTGTTCAAGACGTATAATGTCATAAACCATCTTTCATTTTTATTCTTTCTTAAACAAAAAATCTATTCTATTATATAAAAAATATATATATTTAATATATATTCAACAACAACAATAATAATATACTTTTTTATTCAAATTAATGAAAATATACATTTAAAAAATAATACTTAACATCACATTAAATCAAACTAGCAATATCATTACGGTATTATTAGTATTATTAACATATAATTTTATTTAGATATCATAAAAAGAATTACAAAATATTATTTAAGTAATAATACATTAAATAACATATTAAAATATAATAAAATATAATATAATAAAGTATTATTTTAAAGAAAATATTATATATAAAACATGTATTTAAATATAACATAAAAATAATAACATATTTCAATATATATATATATACACAGTAAATGAAATATATTCAACATATTAACAATAATATATTTTAACAATATATATATACTAACATATCATATTAAATATGTTTAACATAATTTTAAATGTTTAAAATATATAGTTAAATAAAATATTTAAATAATATATAATAACGTGTTAAATCATATATTTAAATAATGTATGTTAACATAATATTATATATAAAACATATATTTAAATATTACATAAAAATAATTACATATTTCAATTTTTTAAAAAGTCTATACGTATGTTAAAATTTTAAATATATTTACGTATTTTTAAGTTTTATTTATACATATTTAAATATGATTACATATTTTTATATATATTTTTTCGTATTTAAATATATTTATAATAATATATTATATAAGATATATTTAACCTATTTAAATAATATACATCTAGTATTTTTTTATAAATTCAAAATATATCTAAATATCTTAATATAACTAATATTATGTAACTAACTAACACTAAGTTTAACATTTTTATCACTATTAATTAATTAATTAACACAAAATTATAAAAAAATGAGGGAGTTTATTTATTAATATTTTTGCACATAAATCGTGCCTCCCCGTGAGATTAATCTTAAAAACACCTGACTTTTTTTGGCCTAGGACACGATTCTTCTTTCGAAATGTCTATGCATGCATAAATTATTTTAGGGTGACAAGACTAACATATTATATAACTTCCCCTCTCTCTCCCCCCACTCTCTAAGACAATTTATATAAGAGTGGGATCAGAATATTCACTTTTTAAAATCTGATTTAAGAGAATCCAATAGTTTCTTCCTTCCTTTATTTTATTTAAATAAAAAATTCTTTTACAAAAACAGTAAAGCAATTGCCATCTTATAATTAAATGTGAAATAAACTAATGTGCCACTGCACATCCTTAATCAAAAGCGATTTTGATTTTGATTTCGGACGTTGATAATTAGATGCTAATAATTGTTAGACCCTTTTATTTATTTTTAGGTGAATAAACTACCATTTCTACTCATAAAAGTTGAAAAGGCTGACATATCTACCCATAGAAGATAAAAATTACCATTTGTACTCATAAAAAATTGATTTCGCAAGCAAAATTATCCAAACCCTAAATAATTACATAAAATCCCCAAACTACCCTTGGTGAGTCTCATCCTCTTCATCTTCATCTAAACCGTGAACCCCATCTAAACCGTGAACCCCATTGCTGCAGCACCCTCCCCTTTCCGCATTCTCTCTCTCTTCCTTCTACTCTATCTTCTTTAATCGTCCCTCTCTCTTTCTCTCTTCCCTCTTCGCATTTTTCTCCTTCCTCTTCTTTCTCTATTGATATCTCTCTCATCTTTGCCGTTCTTTTCTCTCTTTTGTGTATTAATGGTGGTTCCTCCTTTTGCTGTTGCGAGCTCCATCTTCTCCTCCCCTCCTCTTTTTCTTCTTCTTTTTCGGGAGGTTTTTGGCTTCAGGAGGTAGCAATTTTGAGTCCTCTATTTTCTGCAACCACAACTTCTTCAACGTTGAGTTCCTTCCTTTTTCAAATGTCGTATCTTCGTCTTCTTCTCTCGGCGTCGCTGCTCTCTTTCTACTCCTAGCGATGCGTTTTCGTCATCTCCTCCCAGCATCGCCAAAATCGAATTAATGTTCTGTGTTATTTGCAACGAAAATAGTGATCTTGAATATGAGAAATTGACAATTTTTGGTGAAGGTTCTAAGAAATTAGGGTTTTATTTTGAATCTATGTATGTTCTATTCTTCAATTTGATCTGAGTTTGTTCTTTTTTTGTGATTTTGAAGAGGATAGTGGCTGGGCTATGTTGGTGTTCAAGAGGTGAGAGAGGAAAAGAGGGAGAGAGAGAGAGAGAGAGAGAGAGATGATGCTACGGCAGTGGTGGTTTAGGTGTTGCAGATAGTGAGTGAGGGTGGGTGCGTGCGTGAGAGAAGAGAAAGGGATAGTTTGGGGATTTTATGTAATTATTTAGGATTTTGGTAATTTTGCTTGCGAAATCAATTTTTTATGGGTACAAATGGTAATTTTTGTTTTCTATGGGTAGATATATCAGCGTTTTCAACTTTTATGGGTAGAAATGATAGTTTACTCTTTTTAGGTTAACTATTAATTTGGTATTTGAAAAATCCAGTCGCTCATAAAAAGATTTTTAAAAAATTTCATCGATGAAATAGTCTCTGAATAATTTAAAAATATGAAAAAAATCAATAAATATTATAATTTTTTGTAAGTAACAAAAATTTTTCATATTTGGCAAATAACTTAGCCATTAAATTTAAATTTTTGTGGCAAAATTTAAATAACTATTTATAAACTGAACAAAAAAATTTAGAACAAAATTTGATTTCTAAATTTTTATTTTTCAAAAAAAAATGTGCTCATTCACAATACAAATTTTTTTTAAAGAAAGTTCACTTGACAAAATAAAAATTACCAAATTTTAAGAACGAGAATATCTTATTTTTCTAATAATAATTGTAAAATTTTGTATCAAAATTTAATTTCTAAAATCATTTTTTATAATATATATTTAATATCTAGTTTTTTTTTGTCATATTTTAAAATCTTTTGAGAGTTTATTTGTTATTAGTATTTTTTAAGGTTCGTTTTATCAGCGACTTTTAAGTACCATTTTAATAGTTTTTTTTTTTGGTATTGTTAGATCTTTTTATAGTTATTGTTGTTACTGGGTTTATTGGACCCTTAATCTGAATTTATTATGGAGACTATAAACTTGATACGTGTTGATATATATATGCTTCTTAAGCAGCTTGTTCCAATAATAAAAAAAAAAAGCCTGTTTCATTTTCTTTTAAAATTATCATTGCGTTGATACTTCTATGAAGGTGTTCATACCCTGGCCCAATAAATAGGGCCCAAGATCTAAGCAAAGAAGTCCAACCCAAAAGGTTGGCCCTCCTCCAGTACCAGCCTTCGTCCCAGAAGTCGGTACTAAACACGACCTGCTCCAAAGAAGTCGGATACGAGGGTTAGCTGGCAGATAACACTCATTCGAATGAGTAACTGCCCCTAGAAACTCTCTAACCACTTCATAGAGCCATATCTTAACCTCCCTAAGATATGGGAACGGTTATCCGCCTAAAAAGGTGGCACTACTTCAGCGGTGGTTATTGGTTCACCACTATAAATACCCTGACTTCCCTCAGGTATCACTAAGTCCAATACATTCTAAACTTGCTTATACCCTTGCTAACTTAGGCATCGGAGTGTCTTTGCAGGTATCACCCCCCATTCTTTCACACGTGCAAGTCGGACGGAGGAACACCGAGTTTCGGGCAAACGCAATAGTCTCCTCCCTCACACGTTTGGGCCTACCAACGTCATCCGGCCCACCAATCTCTGGTTACCCACCGTAACATTGGCGCCGTTGCCGGGGACCCGAGAGATCAACCAGTGATGGCGGAAAGATCCCCTGAAGAAGGTCATGTGGAGACAGATTCTGATCAAGAGAATTTGAACACCGGAAACAATGAAGCAGATCAGAACCTCCACCAGGAAGCTAATGATCAACATAGGGAAGGCACCTCCGGAATCAAAAATCCGAAGGTGAACTCCTCGGAGGGGCGCGAATCAGAAAAAGAAGGACCCTCCCACACTAGTGAGCTTATGGGATTAATCCATAGCCGCCTCGAGCAGCTAGAACAGGAGCGGGAACGACAAAAGGAAGCTGAAAAGAACCTAAAAGAGGAGATGGAGCGACGAAAAGAGTTAGAAAGAAAACTCTTAAAATTAGAATCCTCCCTCAAAAGTCGGAATTCCCACGGCGATAGAGAAGATTCTCCCTTAGGAGAGAAAGATCCGTTTAGCGAGGACATAATGAGGGCAAAAGTTCCGAGAAACTTTAGAAGCCCCGATATGGACCTCTACGATGGAACCACCGATCCAAAGCATCATCTGAGCAACTTTAAAAGTCGGATGTATCTGACCGACGCTTCTGACGCTACGCGATGCAAAGCTTTTCCGACAACCTTGTCAAAAGCAGCGATGAAGTGGTTCGACAGCCTCCCTCCGAGGTCAATTACCAGTTTTGAAGACCTCTCAAGAAAGTTCTTGATGAGGTTCTCCATCCAGAAGGATAAAGTAAAGCATGCACCAAGTCTCCTGGGAATAAAACAGGAGGTCGGAGAGTCCTTACGGGCCTATATGGAAAGGTTCAACAAAGCATGTTTGGAGATTCAAGACCTGCCCACCGAAGCAGTCATCATGGGGCTAGTCAATGGTCTTAGAGAAGGTCCCTTCTCACAGTCCATATCAAAAAGACACCCCGCCTCTTTAAATGATGTACAGGAAAGAGCCGAAAAATACATCAATATGGAAGAAAACGCTAGGCTAAGAGACCCAAGTTTGCGACTCGGGCACCCTCCCTCAACGAAAGAGAGGGAGAGGGAAGCGAAGAAGAAGGAAGAGCTCGGCCTTGATAGGCCAAGAAAATATCACTCTTATACTCCATTGAAAGTCCCTGTAGTGGATGTATATAGAGAAATTTGTAACACCGAAAGGCTGCCTCCCCCCAGACCTATTAAGAATAAAAAAGGGGGAAGTCGCGGGGATTACTGTGAGTACCATAAGATATATGGGCACTCTACAAACGACTGTTACGACCTTAAAAATGTGATAGAAAAGCTGGCCAGAGAAGGTCGGCTTGACAGATATCTCATAGAAAGGTCGGACAGTCATGGAAAAAGAAAGCGAGATGATATGGACAAAAGAGACCCACCACTGCAAACTCCGGAAAGACATATCCATATGATCTCAGGAGGGTTTGCAGGAGGGGGACTCACGAAATCCTCTCGTAAGAGACACCTCAAGAGAGTGTACCAGATTGAAGAGGGGTCCTCCGACCTCCCAACCATTTCATTCACAAAGGAAGATGGGCGAGGAATAATCCCTGGGCACGACGACCCAGTGGTAATCACCATGATCCTGGCAAATGCCCATCTACACAGAACACTAGTAGACCAAGGAAGCTCGGCGGACATCCTATTCAAGCCCGCCTTCGACAAGCTAGGTTTAGATGAGAAAGAGTTGAGAGCCTACCCCGACACCTTGTACGGACTAGGTGACACGCCAATAAAGCCACTAGGATTTTTGCCCCTCCACACCACCTTTGGAAAGGGGGAGAAATCAAAGACTCTGAGTATAGACTTCATAGTCATCGACGTGGGGTCGGCCTATAATGCTCTAATCGGCAGAGCTACCCTTAATCGACTCGGAGCGGTGGTATCGACACCCCACCTTTGCATGAAATTCCCGACCCCAGCAGGGATAGCAACGGTGAAGGGAGATCAGAAGCTAGCAAGAAAATGCTACAACGAAAGCCTAAACCTGAGAGGAAAAGGCAAAGAGGTTCACACAATAGAGCTCGGTGGAGCAAGGATTAAAGAAGAGCTGCGACCCCAGCCCGGGGGAAAAACCGAGGAGATTCAGGTCGGCGAAGAGGAAGGAAAAAATACTCACATAGGAGCCAACCTAAGGGAAACCTTAAGACAAGGATTGACTAAGCTCCTAAAAGATAACTCCGATCTCTTCGCCTGGAAGGCCTCCGACATGCCTGGGATAGACCCCAAGCTCATGTCTCACAAGCTCTCGGTCTACTCAGGGTCCCGACCTGTGCAACAGAGAAGACGCAAGCTCGGCCCAGAACGAGCCCTAGTAGTAGAAGAACAAGTGCAGGCGCTCCTAGAAGCCGGCTTCATCAAAGAAGTCAAATACCCAACATGGCTAGCCAATGTAGTGCTAGTCAAAAAACAAAATGGCAAATGGAGAATGTGCGTCGACTACACCGACTTAAATAAGGCATGTCCCAAGGACCCTTATCCACTACCAAGCATTGATGCCCTAGTAGACTCTAGCTCGGGTTATCAATACTTGTCGTTTATGGACGCCTACTCGGGATATAACCAAATCCCGATGTACGAACCAGACCAGGAAAAAACATCATTCATCACGCCCAGAGCTAACTTTTGCTACGTGGTCATGCCATTTGGATTGAAAAATGCAGGGGCCACATATCAGAGGCTGATGAACAAGGTGTTTTCCCCTCACTTAGGAAACTTAATGGAAGTATACGTCGACGATATGTTGGTAAAGACCAAGAAGGAAGTCGACCTCTTGTCTGACCTCTCACAAGTCTTCGACACCATAAGGTTGCACGGGATGAGACTAAATCCTGCAAAGTGCGCCTTCGCAGTGGAGGCAGGAAAATTTCTAGGATTCATGCTAACACAAAGAGGGATTGAAGCCAATCCCGACAAGTGTAGAGCTATCCTAGAGATGAAAAGCCCGACTTGTTTGAGAGAGGTCCAACAGCTGAATGGCCGACTAGCAGCTCTCTCCAGATTTTTGGCAGGATCAGCACTAAGATCCCTTCCGCTGTTCTCCCTACTGAGAAAGGGGCATCAGTTTGAGTGGACTCCCGAATGCGAGGAGGCGTTCCAGGAGTTCAAAAAGTTTTTGAGCCAGCCTCCTATCTTGACCCGACCTATAGCCGGAAAAGACCTCATCCTATACCTCTCCGTGGCAGACAGGGCTGTCTCAGCAGCCTTGATAAGAGAAGAGGAGGTCAGGCAACACCCAATCTACTTCATCAGTAAAGTTCTACAGGGCCCTGAGCTAAGGTACCACAAATTAGAAAAGTTCGCCTACTCCTTAGTAATAGCCTCTCGAAGGCTACGGCCTTACTTTCAGGCTCACACAATAAGAGTCCGCACGAATCAACCCATGAAGCAAATCCTCCAAAAAACGGATATTGTAGGAAGAATGGTACAATGGGCAATAGAGCTCTCCGAGTTCGACTTAAAGTATGAAACTCGGACGGCGATTAAAGCCCAGTGCCTCGCCGACTTCGTTGCCGAATATGCAGGGGATCAAGAGGACAAACCGACTACTTGGGAACTCTATGTGGATGGATCCTCCAATAAAACAGGAAGCGGCGCAGGCATAATATTGGTAGATGAAAGGGGAACCCAGATAGAAGTTTCCCTCAAGTTCGAATTCCCAGCTTCAAATAATCAGGCAGAATACGAAGCCTTGATCGCAGGATTGAAGCTGGCTGAAGAAGTCGGTGCTACGAAAGTGATGGTATACAGCGACTCCCAAGTGGTGACCTCTCAAATAAGTGGGGAGTACCAGGCAAAAGACCCAACTATGAAAAGGTACTTGGAGAAAGCCTCGGAACTCTTGGGGCGCTTTGCAGAAACCGAGGTGAAGCACATAACTCGGGATCTAAACAGCAGAGCAGACGCCCTATCCAAGCTAGCAAGCACCAAGCCAGGAGGAAATAACAAAAGCCTGATTCAAGAGACTCTCCAGGAACCTTCAGTGGTAAAAATGGAAGACACACTAGAAGTCCTTGAAGTGGTCGGATTGAACCTCGGATGGATGAACCCCTTAGTCGAATACCTAAAATTCGACATCCTCCCTAAGGAGGAAAAAGAAGCCCAAAAAATCCGAAGGGAAGCACAACACTATACCTTGGTGAAAAATGTTCTCTATAGAAGGGGGATATCAACACCATTGCTAAAGTGTGTGCCGACCTCAAAAACCACCGAGGTGTTGGAGGAGGTACACAGTGGAATCTGCGGGAATCATCTCGGAGCCAGGTCATTGGCCAGGAAAGTGATCCGAGCAGGATTCTACTGGTCAACCTTGCAGAAAGATGCCACAGAATTTGTGAAAAAGTGCCAGCCATGTCAAATGCATGCAAATTTCCACGTGGCTCCCCCAGAAGAGCTCATTAGTATCACTTCTCCATGGCCCTTTGCAAAATGGGGAATGGATCTGTTAGGTCCTTTTCCCCAGGCGCCAGGACAAGTTAAATACCTAATAGTGGGAATAGATTACTTCACAAAGTGGATAGAAGCAGAACCACTGGCCACCATCACTGCACAAAGAAGTCGAAGGTTCCTCTACAAAAATATCATCACAAGGTATGGGATACCTTACTCCATCACTACAGATAATGGGACCCAGTTCACTGACTCCACCTTTAGAAGCCTGGTAGCCAGTATGAAAATAAAACACCAGTTCACCTCGGTGGAACACCCACAAGCCAACGGGCAAGCCGAAGCAGCCAACAAAGTCATACTGGCAGGACTGAAGAAAAGATTACAAGATGCGAAAGGAGCTTGGGCTGAAGAGCTCCAACAAGTACTATGGGCTTACAGAACAACACCCCAATCCGCCACTGGAGAAACGCCCTTCCGACTAGTCTATGGCGTAGAAGCAATGATCCCAATAGAGATCAATGAGCGAAGCCCAAGAGTGATTTTCCACGACGAGATCAGGAATATACAGGGGCACAAAGAAGAGCTCGACCTGCTCCCTGAAGTCCGAGAAGAAGATCAAATAAGAGAAGCAGCGCTAAAACAAAGGATGACTACAAGATACAACAAAAAAGTCATTCGAAGGAATTTCACCCCTGACGACTTAGTCTTAATCAGAAACGACATTGGAGTCAACAAATCTGGGGAGGGAAAGCTCGCTGCTAATTGGAAAGGACCATACAAGATCGAGGAGGTCTTAGGAAAGGGCTATTATAAGGTGACCGACTTAGGCGGCACCGAGTTACCAAGGTCATGGCATGCTTGTAATATGAAAAGGTACTACAGCTAAGAAGCGAACTCTACTCCCTGATGTACTCTTTTCCCAGCTTCATGATTTTTTCCCAGAATCAAAGGGTTTTTTCTGGAGAAGGGTTTTTAACGAGGCATCATAGTAGGGGCTAAGGGAAATAAATTATCAAAAGCCCTTAGTAGCAATAAGGTACCTCCTCAATTAATAAAGATCTTTTTCATTTTAAATATCTCTTTTAAATTCCCTTTTTATTTTTCCTTCTACGAAACGCGCCGATTTAAGCTCGACAAAACGTGAAAATCCCATGAACCGACCTAGATGGTCGTCAGGATAAAACGACGAGGTACAAGTCGGCGTAAAGAGGCTATAGAAGTCGATCATGATAAACTCGGAAGCAATCCGACTCATAGGTCGGAAAACGAAGCCGAGTAAAGCTAAAATGAATCGCAAAAGTAGCCTAAGTCACGAAAAACTCAATAAAACAAAATTGAGTACTAGGAATAACAAAAAGAGATAAGGAAAAACTATGAAAGAATAGCAAGGCTGCCTTAAGAAAATTCAGAAAAGCAGGCAAGCCCCAAAGAAAAGGTTTTTTTTCCTAGAAAAGATCAAGGAGTCAAAAGAACCACGAACAGAAAAAGCATGCGCACATAAGGTAACTCAAAACCTTTATCCAAAAAAGGGTACTTATTTTTTAACTTACAATAACCCTTATAAAAAGGGGTATCATAAAGTGTTTTGTTTACGGCCCTAAAAGGCCAAAAAATTGTTCAAACACTACCAAAATAAATAAAGAGTTTAAAAAAGAGGGGCCCACAGGCCGGGCCCCAATAGCCAAAATCACTTCTCAAGAGGATCACCACCAGCAGAGTCAGGGGGAACACCAGAAGCAGGAGTCGAAGAGGAAGTCGGAGGAGCGGTAGAGGAACTCGGAGCATCCTTGGAACGAGGAGGGGACTCTATGATCCTCTGACCCCGAGTCTTTAAATCAGACTCAGACTCCACCACGGGGACAGGAGGATCCACGATGGCACCATCAACTACAATCTTATCAGGGTCCAAAGGAGAAAGGTCCAAGTCAGGAGCAATAACTCCGACCTGTTCCTTGAAAATCCTCCAAGCCTCGTCAGCACCATCCGCAATAGAGTCCTCCAACTCAGTATAGGCCTTCCGAGCGTTCAGCAAGTCATTCTTTACAGACACAAGATCAGCAAACAAACTGTTGTAGCTGGCTTGCGCTGCTTTCCTCAAATCCATCTCCATGTTGCACTGGGCTTGCAACTTCTTCCCCTTCTCTCTGAGGCTGTCCCTCTCCTCCGTCAGTTTGGCGACTTTCCCCTCCAACTCCTTCTCATGCTCCTGATATATACGAAGCCTACCCTCCAGCTCCTCGACCCTCGAGGTCGTCCCTAAAGAGCTGATGGGAGTCTTCTCAAATATATCCAAGAGTTTGCCACAAACCCCCGCCGTCTTGAGACTCTCCTCAACCACAGTAGTGAGGTAGTGCCGAACAGAGACATCATCCATACTCATACGAGCATGAGGATAGATGTTCTTTCGGACGAACGCAAGAGCGTCCGCCTCACCAGTAGCGCCAGACTCTAAGGTCTTGCGCTTCTTTGGCTCTGGTTCAGGAGTAGGTCGGACGGGAGGGGGCGGCAGAGAAGAAGCAGAGGAAGAAATTACAATAGGTTGAGAGGAAGTCCCGACGTTCCGAGGAGGAGGAGGGGGAGAGACAACCATTCTAACACCTCCAGACCTGGCTCGAGACTTTGCCTTGGCTTCCTGAACCCTCTGGTAAGACTCTTGAGCATTTTTCTTTGCCATCTCTGCAAAAACAAAATGATAGCTAAAATCAGATAAAGTCGGAAAAAGAAATCGCAAGTCGGAAATAAGCAAGAAGTGCAAAAAGCTACCTAATTGTGGCTGGACAAAGGCCGGCGACCCCTGGAGAAATTTTTTAGTATCCAAGTATGGGGCCCTCCCCCACACTTCTCGGAGGAACCCCACAATGGCTACCTCGACCTCATTTAGGTCATCTAGACCATATTTCTCGCAGGGGGAGGCCTCCAGCCAATATAAAGGAAATCGGGGAGAGGAATGCTCATCCAGGAAAAAGGGGTGGTGACCCTCTACAGCTTGCACTTTGAAAAAATAGTTCTTGAAGTCGTGAAAGGACTCGTCAAAAAGGGTAAAAAGCCTCCGACCTTGAATGGCTCGAAAGGACACCCACTGTTGCTTATTATTTAGCCCACTGAAGGGTTTGGTCATATAGAAAAGGTAAAAGAAAATCCTTAGAGAAGTCGGAAACTCTAGAGCCTGGCTGATAAATTGATAAATTTTTAGAAAACCCCAAGAGTTGGGGTGAAGCTGGGTGGGAGCCACTCGGCAATGACGCAATACAGACATTTCAAACTCTGAAAAAGGGAGGAAAACGCCCAAACGAGTGACCATACTCTCATACATAAAAAAGAAATGAGGGGCCGTCTCGTCAGCCCTCCCGAAACAAACCCGGTCTTCTGGACCCGGGACTACCAACTCGTACTTGGGCTCATCTTCTTCAGAAGTACAAATTCTATAGTGAGTACGAAGGTGGGTGATAAATTCAGTGTCAACGGAGGGCTCCTCCCCTAGAACCGTAACGTCTACCCACTGGGAGAGAGCATCTACGGAAGCCATTTTCTTTTCTTAAAAAAGGGGGTGACAAGAAACCTACAAAAGAAAAGAAAAATCAACACACGGTCTCTAAGGGAAGGGGCACGGAACTAAAGCCTACAAACCAAATCTACCTACAAGATAAAGGCACGCAAATAGAAAACATGTCACAGAAGGGAAAAAACTAACCTTTGAGTCTGAAATCAAGACAGGAGGAAGTAAGAACCTTCGAAACGCAACAATACAGCACGAACAAATGCAAGGGAAATTTGAAAGATTGCAGAAACGAAACAACGAAAGAGAGGGAAAGTATTTATAAAGACGTTAGGGGCATAATGGTAAAATGGGGGCAGTCATTAATGAAGATGCACCGTTACCAAGGCCATTAAATCTCTACGCACACCCCTAACGGACACGACGCTTGATTAGACGTAACTGTCAGAACCGAAAGGTCAAGAAAGATCACGTCGGTTCCTAAACCATCACGTCGGTCCTCCTGCAAATCGGCCAAAACCCCGAGTTGAATACTCGAACCCAACTCTTAAAAAGAAATTGGGCTCGAGTAGGGGCACTGTTCATACCCTGGCCCAATAAATAGGGCCCAAGATCTAAGCAAAGAAGCCCAACCCAAAGGGTTGGCCCTCCTCCAGTACCAGCCTTCGTCCCAGAAGTCGGTACTAAACACGACCTGCTCCAAAGAAGTCGGATACGAGGGTTAGCTGGCAGATAACACTCATTCGAATGAGTAACTGCCCCTAGAAACTCTCTAACCACTTCATAGAGCCATATCTTAACCTCCCTAAGATATGGGAACGGTTATCCGCCTAAAAAGGTGGCACTACTTCAGCGGTGGTTATTGGTTCACCACTATAAATACCCTGACTTCCCTCAGGTATCACTAAGTCCAATACATTCTAAACTTGCTTATACCCTTGCTAACTTAGGCATCGGAGTGTCTTTGCAGGTATCACCCCCCATTCTTTCACACGTGCAAGTCGGACGGAGGAACACCGAGTTTCGGGCAAACGCGATAGTCTCCTCCCTCACACGTTTGGGCCTACCAACGTCATCCGGCCCACCAATCTCTGGTTACCCACCGTAACAGAAGGTAAGATTGTAATTAGGCAAATAGTAAAGAGTGTAGTTGAATAGTTAAAGTATTTAGAGATATTTTTCTTTACTTTTTTTATTATGTGTGCACTGTTTAGTGTTGAAGTACCTCAATTTTTTTTGTTTATAATTTAATAATATTTAATTTCTGTTTATTCTTTTTTTTTTTTCTTCTTAAATACTTTAGTTTGTTATTTTCAGTTATTCTTATAACTGGTTCTTTTGTTGTTGAAGCATTCATTTAATAATTGATTCAAGGTATCAAGAGTTTAAGGTTATAAATTCATGGCAAACTCTAAAGAAGATTATGGCAACTCAATCAAAACAAATGCAGCAATCACACCTCAAGCAATTGCATCTTTACCTCCCAATTTCTTCCAGCATCGACCATTCAACCCCATTGTAGATAAGCTCACAGAAACCAAGCATAAAACCTGGCAACAACAAGCACTATTTACAATTTGGGGCCAAAAACTGCAAGATCACCTCTATCAAAATCGTGTTCCTGTTCAATTTGACTCACTAAAAAATAAACTTGTAGGTATTGACACTTCCAAACAAGCAATGGCGCTAGGATAACTATAATTTGATATCTTGGATGTCAGCATTCATGGATGTGACATTCAAGAACAAGATGGTAGGATGCACTTTTGTTTATGAGATCTGGTCAAGAACTGAATATTACTATGTAAAGTCTGCTAGATACAAGATTAAGCAATTGAAGACACATTAAAGTCTATCAAGAAATAAGATTTGAATGCTTCTGATTATATCACTAAAATTAAGAATATTGCAAACTCACTTACTACCTTGGGTGAACCTCTTCAATCTGATAAGCACATTGAAGCAATTTTGGAAGGGTTAACTGAGGATTATCATGTTCTATTAACGATGGTGAATTCTAAATCTAAAATGTTTAGCTTGGCTGAAGTAGAGACTATGGTGCTTACACATGATGATATGGCTAAAAAATTCATAAAATCTACAAATGCATGATCCAAGCAAACATAGTTCAAGGCTCTTTTAATCAAATTCCTAACAATATTTGATTTAATTGTGGTAGAAGAGATAGAGATGGACGTTTTGGTAGAGGGGACAAATTGTTCTTTGACAACACTAGACCTCAATGTCAAGTGTGTGGAAGGTTTGGACACATTGCATGGAAATGCTTCCATCGGTTCAATCAAAAAATTTCACCACCCTTACAATGTCAGAACAACAATTCTAATTCTTCAATGTCCTCATCAAACCTGCCTAGCACAACTTCTCAATCTAATTCAATATTCACAACTCTATCCCTCCCAACACAAGCGTTTCACAATCTCTCTACCTACCTAACTATCGTAAGCACAGTTTCAAACCCTTCATGGTATCTAGATACAGAGGCAACACACATGTTACTGCTAATCAATCTAATATGTTGCAATCATATGAGTACCTTGGTCCAGAACAAGTTCAACTTGGCAATGGTTCAAGTATTTCTATATCTTATATAGGTAGCTCTTTTTTTATGCTTTAGATTCAAAAAGGTGGTTGTTGAGTTTGAAGAACTAATCTATTCTATTATATAAAAATTGAATTTTTGTTGATGGAGTTGACGTAGTATGCTCTGAAGAGTGTTTCCCGATTTAATTATTTTAACTCATTCAATACAATTTATTACAATGACTTAATAATTTCAACTAATTGATTTGATTAAATATTTAAATATCAATATAATTTAGTATAATTTATATTACTTAATTAATTATACTACATTAATTGTAATTCGTTATATTAGTGAATTGGTTTTTTCATTTATGAAGTCTAAAATAAAATAAATAATTTATTATTTATTCTAATTAAATTTATTAAATTTAATTATATATTATATATGAATTAACGTTAATTTATAAATTATTTTATATTATAATATTCAATCAAATAAATTGTAAATTACTTTGAATTATATACGCACGGGAAAATAGATTTAAATGTGGTTTATATAGTATAGATAGTATTTAATTAAGAATGGTGTATTTTTAAGTGTTTTGATATGACTTAATTATATCAACTAAATGATTTGACTAGATATTTAAATATCAACGTAATTTATTATAGTATATAATACTTGATTAATTTTACTACATTAATTGTAATTCCTTATATTAGTTAATTGGTTTATTCATTTATAAAGTCTGAAATAAAATAAATAATTTGTTGTTTATTCTAATTGAATTCATTAAATTTAATTATATTATATATAAATTAAAGATAATTTATAAATCACCTTAATTTCCTTAGCTTTTTATATTCCGTGGATTGTTAAGTTTTAAGTTTTATATTTCCGTAAGCAAAAGTAATATAAGGCAAAACTTTCTTTATTCTAAACGGAATTATTCTATGTATTATTAACTAATATCATTAGATTTGATTTATTAAAAATATAAAATAATTTTATATAACAAATTATTAATTAAACTCATTCTAAAACGTAAGCAAAATAAATTAATTTCCTAGGCAGCCCAATGTAGATTCATGATTTATACAACAATCAAACAAAGCATAGAACTTGTGAATTGTAATAAAAAGGGAATGAAAAAGTAGGGCCCACACCATGTTGGCTTGCTTGCCTCCATTGCATCTTAACAAAACATGGACCTATGGAGACTAATCCCGATTCCAAGCTGGACAGATAGAAAACCTATCCGAATCTCATACAATTAATTTCAACCCGCACCCAAAGTCCTATTTTAGTCTTTTTGGGTCTTCTCTCTCTCAGCAAGCAAGCATATACGCCAGCAATGGAGAACGGCGTCTTGGCACTGGCAACTTCAGAACGGCAAAGATGAGAAGACTGGTTACTCATACGGCGACGAGATGATGATGGGGTTGTGCCGGGGAGGAGGTCGACAACGATCAGAGATACTAATGTGACCAGAGAGGTTAGATAGCGGACCAGCAAGAGGAGACTTTCACTAATGTTGTTGTCATTCAGATCGCCGTCGCACTGGGATGCTCCCTATCTGTAACTGATGGAGGTGAGCTGCTGCAAGGAAGGCATGGATTCAGATCTTATTTTCATACTCCTTTTTTTTACTCAGTACATTTTGATTTGCCAGTATTTATGATGTAGAATAAGTGTTTTATTTTCAATTCAAATCTTTTTTCGTTTTTTAAATCATCAAGACAGATTTTTCTTCTTTTGGATTATGGAGGATATGTGATTTTGGATGCACTCCAATTTTAAAATGGTTTACTCGAAAATATACCTCTTTTTAGTTGCTATAAAAGTCTAAGAGGTGTGATCCTACAATCTTACCATATGTACTTGCTAGAATTTACGTTTGCTCTTATTTTTTTCACTAAAGAAAAAATAGTTAGGCGATATGATTTGTTAGAGATGATTGCACCGCCAAAAGAATGTTGGAAGATTCATGTCAGAATAATCAGACTTTGGTCTTTACCGAGATTCAAAGACCCCAAATCCATTAGCTCTATTGAAATGGTGTTGATGGATGAGTAGGTACTTCTAATATTATTCATGCACACAATTGTTTCTCTATTTTCATACACTTAGTCCCATATTTGTATGATTCTCACCTCATAATTGTCATAAATTCAACCTCAGCAGTTTCTACTTTTCTTGGGACTATTCATTCAAAAATAGACAAAATCCAATTCTGTGTTTCTCTGTAAGAAAACATAAGCTTTTTATCATAAAAAAATTCTACAGTCAAAAACAGATTTAATATATAGCTAATGTTGTATTCGGCCAATAAAGAGAGGGATTGGGGGACTTTTAGCAAGATTTTTATAGACAATTATATAAAATTATAAATTTTAGCTTGCAAAGACATGCACTAATGCCAAGATACATAATCACTAAGTAATGCAGATTGGATATAAGACTTTATGCCGACCAAAAACAACAAAATTTGAGTCACTCTTGCTTTCACATCCTAAAAAAGCATAATGTATATCTTTGATAAGAAATAATAAGCACATCACAACAAAATTGAGAATCAGATTATTCCTTACTTCTTTGTTTTTTATTCTCAGCTTTGAAGACTTAAATTTCTTCCTCCCGTAAGGGTGACAACTAACAAGAGAGATTTGTATTAGAAAAGTTTGTGCTAAGCATCTCTAGGTAGTGTTGACAGTTAGGAAATAAGCGTATAGCCTCCACTAATTTAACATTCAAAATTTTAGACTAAATCAATCACATTAAACAAAGATGCATATGGAAGAAAAAAAAGAGAGAAAAATAATATGACTAACGCATATGCATGATTGTCGTTAATCTTAACCCTCTTTTACATAACACTTAATTCTTACGCATGATTATCATCACGAATATTTTCTTTTTAATACCTATGGTTAAAAAAAATAAATCAAAAGTTTTTTCAACCTGTTTTTTATATGAGTTGCGTGAAAAAAAATCAAATACAAAAATTTTATACTCAAGTGAAGTCACTAAACAATAAAATTAGTCGTTTTAAATTAAATATTTTAATTATTGTGTTAATATATAATTAAATTTTTGTGTAAAATATAATGATAGTATACATTAAAGTATTAAATATTTGAATCCATTATATGTATATTCTTCCTTTTGGGTGAATATAAATCCATTAGTTAATACTTAATACTTAATATTTTGGAATTAAATCATATTTTTAATTTATTCAGTTATTTTTGTTGAAAAAAATATTTTATATAAATTTTGTTTGTTTATTTAGTTAGACTTTATTGGTACTGTGTGTAGAAAATGAATAAAAAAATATTTTGCTTTGTGAAAAAAATAGAGAACAACTATGCATACTTCTGTAGATAAAGATCTGATATATGTATTCGAATCATTGATATCGGAAGGAGCTGTGTATGTTTTTACATACTTTGGAGTTAGCAACAACTGTGGGTTGTACCGCACAACATCACATCATTTTCGATTATTTTTTCAAAAATGAACTACTGTCTTATCCTCTTTCTATGATGCAATACCGTTATATGGTATTAAGTTGGTCCCTTTTAGAAAAATTATGGGATACTCTCCTCAATATCTTTTTTTGGTTGATAAGTGTATGATTTATGACAAGTATATAAGTTAATTTTTCTTTTGTTTTTATGACAAAATATCACTAAGACGGGTGATTTGTGTACAATCTTCTATTTGATATTTATTTTAGACGTTGCTGGAGTTATGATCAGTGTAGAGGGTGAGAGAAAATATGTGATGGATGACAAACTTATTGACATGTTGGTCATTCATATTGAGAATGACGGGTGAATTTTTTCGATGCTCTTACTTAGCACTTAATATGTTTATATAAGCAATTTTTTATTTTCTAAATAATTTATATTTTCTCTGCAGTTTAAAGCTTAATATTGCTGTTCTTAGAGAGATGGTGGACCGGATCAAGGGTCTTCTGGCGGCGGGTGAGCAACAGCTACCGGTAGTTATTTTTTAATTTGCAAGAGTAAAGAATTTTCGAGGTATGTGAGGATTTGACCACTATCGAATGGTTATATCTTATTGTAGCTATTTCTACTAATTATTGGGATGCGATTCAATAGGTATTTTTAGTTTTAAAATTTTATGGTGTGATGTTATATATAATAGTAATTTTTTTATTTTTAAATTTTAGAGTGTGATACTACATGTCGTGGAAGCAAAATTATAAGTACTGTGTTTTGTGTTTTAATACTTTTGATCATGTGGAATTACAAGTGAAATTATAGAAAACAGTAATAACAATTCCGACAAATGGCTGGCGTTCTAGAAATTAAAATTTGAAGTGATAAAAAATATTATTATATACACGTGGATAAATTGTATCACTAGTTTTTTATTTTTTATTGTAAATTCTATGTTGAATTACTCAATAATTAATTAATCAATATATAATTTCAAGCTATATTTTTGTTATTATATAATACTTTTTATTATTTTATATTTGCAATAAATATTTTTTTGTATAGCTCATTGCTAAAATAAAATTTTTTTACTAATTAATTAGGTTCACAGTAGATTATAGTTGGTTTTTTAAATGTAAGGACACTTTTGGTTACTTTCTATTCGATAATTTTTCTGTCATGTATAATTGTACAACTCATTTAAGCAATAATTATTGTACATAGGTACCAATATTTTATAGAACATTATGTATGGTACCAGGCTCTTGATAAATCCAGATGTTCTTGAGGCTGTGATGCTTCGAAAAAGGTATTGTACCAATATTATGAATTATTTATGGCTGTGTATATTGACTGTATTTTTATGGCGTTGTGATTGATAAGTAGCGTGTACTATAGAGAGATCTCGCAGTACCTGTCTGTGCTTCTGGCAATCCGGCGTATATTAATGAAGATGAAGTTTTATATTCCACTGAGAGGAAGACAATAAAGGAGTTACGTGAAGCTGTGGATGTGAGTGCCTTATAGAAAATTACTTTTTTATGTTTGGTTCATTGTTTGTTTTTTGGACTTTCAAACTGTTCCTATGTAGGTTGGATTCTATGTTGTTCTGGCCACTGTTCTTAATGTTGAACCCGTTTTAAGTTGGTGGTATAAATCTTGTGTTTGCATCGTGAAGGCAGAAGCTAATGTGGATACATAATTCTGCGATGGCTGTAATAAGGACATGAATAATGTGGTTGATAGGTATGACTTTAATTGGACTTATTTGTGCAATCTTTTCATAAAAAGCAATAAAGTTATGTAATTGATTATGTCTCTTTTTAATTTATTTAGCAATATCTAGCTTAATACCAACAATTAGTAGACAATAAGAGAACAATTTATTAAAAACAAAAACTGCTTTGATTGATGGAAATATTGTCTATCCACAAAAAAAAATGGCAAAATGAGATAGACTGAATAGAAAAAATTCATATATCTACAACAATTTTATACCAAAGTCTTCTCTGCTAGACTAAAACCTAGAAAACTGATAAGCCTAAGAAGATTGTGTTTGAGCATTTAAATTGTGTTGAATATAATTTTTATGATTTTATTGTAACTAAAGGGTGACAGACCAAGTGTTAATTGATGTTTTTGAATAAAAAAAGCACCTAAGTTGAATTTGTTAGTTTTTGATGGTATTGCTACAATAACTTTTGTTGTATTCAATAAGGAGACCGCAACTCTATTCGAATGGACCTGTACTGAGACGGTGAAAGAGTTGAATGTATGTGGTTTCTGTTGTTGAAACCATTTGAATAGTTATGATGATTCAATGTCGGATGTGAATATAGAAGATAATTTTATACCATCCTCAGAAACTTTAGACGGTATGTAAAAATTTTATCTATATGTTTATTTGCATCTTTGTGTACATCATGGACTAAATTGCATCGGTATGACAACTGAGTATCTAAAGAGAGTTCATTCGGCAGATGTGTGGGATATAGAAAATCCTATTTATCAATGTCAACACTGTAAAGCATGGATGTGGTCTGAAGAAAGGCTTGCTGAATTCAAATAGTTGCCCCAACCAAAGTTTTCATTATGTTGTATGGAAGGAAAGATCGAGCTTCCTCTACTTTCTTTGCCTCCTGATGAGCTCATTCAACTTCATACTGGAGGAGATCAAAGAAGTATTCATTTCCTAAAAAATATAAGGGCATTTAATTCAATGGTTTGTTTTACATCAATGGCCGAAAAAATTGACCATGGGGTGAACAATGGGACTGCTCCTCCAATTTTTAAGCTTGGGGGTCAAAACTACCATAGAATTGGTAGCTTACTTCCTCCGGATAGTCTGCGACCAACATTTGCCCAACTATATATCTATGACACAAAAAATGAGATTGATAATCGGATAAGCACACTTCGATAATTTTCATGCAACCAGTCAAACATTTTAGTTATTTTTTATCTGTGAGAGAAAATAACATAAAATTTATTGTGTTTTTTTTTGTGCAGTTCCAATGAAGCTATAAATGAGTGGGATAAGAAAATTGTGGCAATATTAAGAAACGTGCTAGACAAATATAATAGTTTGGCAAAGAGTTTTCGTTATGCAAGAGATAGGTACCAACAGAAAAATTGCACAAACATAAAGTTTAAGTTGATTAGTAAAAGGACTACAGATGGCAGGACATACAACTTGCCATCTATATCTGAAGTGGTTGCATTGATTGTTGGCGATGTCGAACAACTAAGCAAAGATAGAGATATTATTATAGAGAGTCAAACTAGAAAGCTCTAACAGATTGATGTTTTTCACCCATCTTATTTAGCCTTGCAATATCCATTGTTGTTTCTGTATGGGGAGGATGGATTTTGTTTGCGTATTGCAACATCAGATTCTATCTCCGCTAGGACTATAAAGAAAAACAAAACAATCACTTTGTGATAATTCTTTGCTTTTCAACTACGTACAGAAAAGGACGGGTGAATCTCTATTAATTCTGATATCAAAGAGATTATTCCAACAGTTTTTGGTAGATGCCTACACAATGGTGAAATCAGAGAGGTTAAAATTCTTTAGGTATAAACAACCACAGTTGAGGGTTGATAAATACAAATTTCTGCATGAAAGTCTTATAAACGGGGATGTAGATGCTGCAAGGCTTGGCAAAAGAATCATTCTTCCCAATACTTTTACCGGTGGACCTAAGTACATGATGAATAATTTTAAAGATGCATTTGTAATTTGTAGATATGCAGGATATCCTAGCTATTTTATCACTATGACCTGTAACCCTGAATGGGATGAGATAAAAAGAGAAGTGACTCCCATTGGATTGAAGGTAGAAGACCGCCCTGATATATTGTGTCGAGTTTTCAAGATCAAACTTGATGGTTTGATTTATGACCTAAAAGAGGGAAAAATCTTTGGCAAAATTTTGGGATGTAAGTCTGTGTTTATGCAACACCTTCTTAAAATCTTATGTTGTAATGTTTTGCTCATTTGTCTTTTTCAATTTTCAGATGTTCGCAGTATAGAGTTTCAAAAGAGAGGGCTTCCACATGCACATATCTTTTTATTCATGAGTATCGAGTTCAAGCCACAAAGACCAGATGACATAGACAAACATATAACAGCTAAGATTTCTGATGAAAATGAAAGGCCAAATCTACATGGAGCTGCTCAAAATTACATGGTACATGGTTCATGTGGTCCGTACAACAAGAATTCACCTTGCATGAAGAATGGATACTGTTCAAAGTTTTATGCCAAAGAGTTTAGACAGCAAACACTCATTGATGAAGCCGGATTTCCTAAATATAGGCGTACTGATAACAGTCGAATAGTGAAGAAAAGGGAATGTGTACTAGACAATAAGCTCATTGTTGCTTATAATCCAGAATTGTTGCTCAAGTTCGGGTGTCACATAAATGTGGAATACACATGCCAAACAAGTTCTATTAAGTATCTGTTTAAGTATGTACATAAGGGCAATGACCGCGTAACAACTACCCTATACAACGCTGGTGATCCGTCAGAAGCCACACAAGTTGTTGACAAAATTAGGAATTACTACGATTGTAGGTACATTTCGGCATGTGAGGCAGTCTGGTTTATTTGGATACGAAATCCAAGAAAAAGAACCATTTGTGATTAGACTTCCATTCCATTTGGAGGATGAGCAACCTATGGTTTGTAGTGAAACTTCTAATGTAAATGATATCGTCGAAAGAGCAATATCTCAAGTCCATGTTTTTGGGATGGATGGCGGCGAACATGTCATATCCCTATACTCGAAGTCTGACTTATCCTGAATTTCCAACCAAGTTTGTTTGGAAGGACGATGCTTCAAAGTGGTTTCCTCGAAAGTAAGACTTTGCAATTGGAAGGTTGACTCATGTACCTGCAGGTAATGACGAGTTTATATTCAATTTTGATCTTATTTATTTGATGATTTAAATTTAAAATCTTAACAGCATGTACCCCACATCCATTTTATTCGATTTATCTACACTAGAAAACAAATGTTCAAATAACTTTCAGCAGTTATAATCTGTAGATTACACAATTTTAGAATTGTTCTATATTTTTTAGAAAAATTAATCTTATGCGGATGTGTAGCTGCATACTAATTGAAATCGCGTAGCCTAATCCATTTAGCAATTTAAAAGTGGGATTTTAACCAAGTTTTTTGCAGCAAATACCGAAGAATATTACCAACGACTTCTCTTGAATACTCAAAGAGGATGTATGAATTTTTGAGATATAAGAACAATAGGAGGAACAATTTATGCTACGTATAGAGATGCATGCTTCATCCTTGGACTCTTGCAAGATGACACAGAATTCATGGATGCAATTAAGGAAGCAAGCTCGTGGGCCTCAGGATCATATGTTAGAAGGTTATTTGTCATTCTATTAACATCCAACAATATCTCAAGACCAGAACATATCTGGGATAGATGTTGGCATGAACTCCCAGATGATATTTTGTATCCACAGAGAACCGTGATGAACATCAGGGGTGTGTTTTTATAATTGTAATTATAAAAGTTCTTCATTATTGATCATTTTTAGTTTGATTGAATTTTTACAGTATCATATAATATGCAGAGTTAACCATGTGAGATGATGAGATTAATCAGTTGTGCTTAATGGATATAGACAAGATCTTACATTCCTATGGTAAAACCTTGAAAGACTATCCTCATATGCCTTTAGCAATTGAAGTTGATAGTCCTTTGTTAACCGAAAAGGTTATCAGGGAAGAGCTAAATTTTAACAGGGATGATTTAAAGAAAAATGCCTCAAACATGTTAGCCATCGCAACATCTGAGCAGAAATATGCATTCGATAAAATTGTTATAGCTGTGTATTGTGATAAAGGGGTTTTTTCTTTGTGTATGGTTATGGGGTATTGGAAAAATATTTCTTTGGAACCTTATGTCTGCTGAGATTCGCTCAAGGGGTGATATTGTGTTAAACATTGCTTCAAGTGGTATTGCATATTTACTTCTTCCCAATGGAAGAACAGCACACTCAAGGTTCAAAATACCGCTGAATATAACTGAGCATTCTGTATGTAACATCAAACCTGGTTCCCCTCAAGCAATGCTGTTGTTGAAAGCCAAACTTATAATTTGGGATGAGGCTCCAATGGTTAGTAGGTACTGCTATGAAGCGCTTGATAAATGTTTAGGTGATATCATGAGGTTTTCTCCAACATATAACAAAGATTTGCCCATTGGAGAAAAAGTGGTTGTACTAGGTGGAGACTTTAGATAAATTCCTCCTGTAATTTCACGAGGATCGAGATAAGATATCGTTCATTCAACCGTGAATTCGTCTTACCTTTGGAAGTTTTGTCAGATGCTCAAACTAACAAAAAACATGAGACTCTCTGTAGGGACGACTGCTTCTGATCAAGATGAGACAGAGTAATTTGGTGAGTGGTTATTGAAAGTTTGTGATGGTCTAATATGTGACAATATGGATGGTGAATCTGAGATATGTCTTCCAGGAGATATTGTTATTCCTTCTTCGGACCAGGCATTTGATGAGTTAGTTCATTTTTCTTATCTAAATATTTTGGATAACATGTCCTCAAAGGATTTTTTTCAAAGCAAGAACTATACTGCCTCCCACGCTGGACATCGTTGAAGAGGTCAACAACCATCTGATGGCTATCATTCCTGGAGGGAAAAAATTATATCTTAGTTCAGATTCGATTCGTATGGATGAAGGGAATATGGAGAGTCAACTAGATCTCTATGGTCCTGAATTACTGAATAGCATAAATTGCTCTGGTTTGCCTCCACATAAATTAATATTCAAGGTTGGTAATCCGGTGATGTTATTGAGGAATATTGACCAATCCATTGGTCTTTGTAATGGTACAAGGCTACAAGTTAGGAAGGTTGGAAATCATGTCATAGAATGTGAAGTCTTAACGGATAACAATGTTGGTCATATTGTTTTGACTCCAAGAATGAATATGGTACCAACAAATGAAACCGTCCTAGTTAGATTCCAACGAAGAAAGTTTCCCATAATAGTATCGTTTGCCATGACAATTAATAAGTCTTAGGGACAAACTTTATCTCATGTTAGATTGTACTTGCCCAAACCAGTTTTTACACATGGCCAACTATATGTAGCACTTTCAAGAGTTAAGAGTAAGAGAAGTTTAAAGTTTTACTTATGAATCACGTATGAATGTCTGCAAAGTTAACCATCAATGTTGTTTATAGAGAAGTTTTTGAAAAAATAGGATTCTAATATAAATATTTTAATTTTATTTTAAATTCTGTATCAATGTATAATTATTTTACTTAAAAAAAGTTTAAAATGATTATTACTCACTATTTTTAAGTTAAACTTTGATTTTGATAATAATTTTATAAATTTCTTAACATAATAATTATTTTGTGCTTTTTTTAAAATATCCAAACATATAAATTTTTTTTACTTTTATAAATTTTTCCGTGCTGAGCACGGGTTCATACACTAGTAATAATTAATTGATGATGACTAAATGCTGGAAAATACTGTCTCTGATTCTACAGATTAAAATGCAGGGACAAATCTGTTTTGTCTCATATCGAAGCTGAGAATTTTGAAAATCTCAATAGTACAGAGCCAATCCATACTAGATCATCATCCAGGCCCAGAGAATGAAAGTTCTTGTAAGAACTATCCACAAGAATTTATAATTGGAGATCCATCTCAAAGAGTTACCACAAGATCGTCAAATAGAAGAAGCTTGGAACAAAATGATCTTGCTCTCATCTCTCAAATAGAACCTCAAAATATGAAGAAAGCTCTTGATGATCCATAATGAGTCAAGGCAATGGAAGAAGAATTAATTCAATTTGAGAAAAATAAGGTTTGGACATCAGTACCAAACTCAAATAGAAAGAAAGTGACGGGTACCAGATGGATCATTCAGAAAAAATTGGGTGAGAATGGTAGCATTGCAAGAAACAAGGCAAGACTAATGGCTCAAGGATATGATCAAAAAGAGGGCATTGACTTCGATGAATCTTTTGCTCCGGTTGCAAGAATGGAAGCAATAAAATTGTTACTTTCTTATGCCGCTCACAAAGGATTTAAACTTTATCAAATGGATGTCAAATGTGAATTTTTAAATGGTGTTATTGATAGAAAGGTATATGTGGCACAACCTCCCGGTTTTGAAAATAAAGATTTCTCAAACCATGTTTTTAAACTTTCTAAAGCTCTTTATGCTTTGAGACAAACTCCTAGAACTTGGTATGAAAGACTTAGCTATTTTTTATTGAAAAATGGTTTTCAAAAAGGTACCATAGATACAACTCTTTTCATTAAAGAATCTAATTATCACTTCATTCTAATTCAAGTTTATGTGGATGATATTGTGTTTGGATTGGCTAATGAAGTCTTGTGTACTGATTTTAAAAAATTAATGACTAGTGAGTTTGATATGAGTATGATGGGAGAACTTACAGTCTTACATTCTTTCTAGGACTCTAAATCAAACAAACTCCTAGTGGCATTTTTGTGCACCAAGGTAAATATGTCAAAGAATTGGTAAAGAAATTTGGTTTAAAAATTTCAAACCAATAAGCACACCAATGCATTTAAATTCTAAACTTGAAAAAGATAAAAATGGTAAAGATGTGGATGAAACAAGATATAGAGGGATGATCGGATCTCTTATGTATCTAACATCCTCTAAACTGAACATTGTTCAAAGTGTTGGAGTTTGCTCTAAATTCCAATCTCATCTAGAAGAATCCAATCTTGCAGCCGTTAAAAGAATCATTAGATATGTTAATAACACTTCTGATTTTGGTCTTTGGTATCCTAAATCTAATGAGTTTTGCACAGTGGATTATTGTGATACAGATTTTGCCGGTGACCGAGTTGATAGAAGAAGCACTTTAGGAATTTGTTGCTTTCTTGGGCAGTCACTAAATGTGTGATTCAAGCAAGAAACAAGCTAGGTTGCATTGTCCACAGCCGAGGCTGAATACATAATCTCTTCTTCTTGTTGTTCACAATTGTTATGGCTTAAATATTTCAAAAAACTCTATTCTACACTCAAATTTGAAGTGAGCTTTCACTCCATTAGAGAACATGTGCAAAAAAGAACAATTGAGATACAATTTGTAAAATCTGAGGATCAACTTACTGATATATTTAAAAAACTATTATCTGAAGATAGATTTTGCAAGTTGAGAACTGTCCTGGGTATTGTTAGTACTGAATTCGTGAACATTTGTTGATGTAACTCTCTATGTGCTTTTGTCTCTCAGGTCGACAGGAGACAAAACTGAACAGATAATGACTCCTTCTAAGTTTCTTGAATATCAGACTGAATGTTGGTACAAATAATTGATATGGGTCAAAACTGAATCTTTGGTGGTCCATTGTGTTTCTTTAAAACCACTATTAGGCCCAAATGGAGAAGTTCTATTCTATTATGTGGGCTTTATTAGATTTTTATCATAAATTCAAAATACTTTTTCTTAGGATTTTTCATCAAGTTAAATCAGGTTCAAATTTCAAAACTTTTCTTTGACTTGTCTTTTCAAATGTTTGCTTACAATTTTTTATCATTATTTTTTGAAACACCTTTTCAAATGTTTTCTTTTAATATTTCTTGTGTTTTTAAAAAATTCAAGCATTTATAATAGTTATTCCTTGTAAACTGTTCATATTCTTCTCCAACACCCATTAACTCTCAAATCTGCATTCATTGCTTCTTCATAAGCATGAGCAAGACGGTGGCTACACGAAGAGGCACGGGTACCTATCGTGCTCCACAAAACCCTCCACTAAAAGGGCAAGCTCATACCCATATCCATATACACTTCCATTCCTCCTCACATTCCTCTTCTGTTCTAAAGACCATGGCTCGTACGAAGACAACTTCACGCCACCCATCAACAGAACCAACAGAAGCTGGAACTTCTAGGGCAAACACAGCAAAAGAGAAAAGACCCATGACTAACGAAGAACCTCCAATTCTCCACATTCTCGTTTATCATCTCGTCCTGAAGAACGTTCTGCTCCCTCAAGCCACACACCCAAAGGTAACTGTAGACCATTTCTTAACTCTGTGAAAGAACCATCGAACCCTGATCCTGTTGGTTTCAAATCTCACTTTCGTAACCTCTCTCATTCTCATTTTTATCCTTTTTGGTTCTCATCAAGTATGAACTTTGAATTTCATAGATTTGTTATTTCTAAAAGGCATTTGTCTTCAACATATGTGGCTGATTTAAATGCTCTGGCTAAAGAGGGAATAAATTTTGTTAAAAACATTGTTTACTTGGACTAGGAAAAATTTTTTGAAATAAAAAAACCAATTTACCCTGATTTAGTTAGAGAATTTTATACCAATATGTACTATCATGAGGAAGTTGTTCACTCTTATGTTAAAGGCCATGAAATCCATTTAAACAAAGAATTCATTGGTGATGTCCTAAATTATTATGATATTGGCGTCAATGCCTATATCACTGGAAAATGGGATGATGATCTGGGTATTTCATGCAAGGATGTTTTAGCCAATATTTGTGAGAACGTTTCTCTTATGGATGGTGGTACTCCTAACCACCCAGCCCTAGGTCCTGTCAAAGTCCAGTTGCACTGCATTATTACTCACATTCTTTTGCCTCAAAGTGGTTCATATCAACGAGTTACTTTCTGTGACACCTTGGTTCTCTATGCCATTCTTAACAAAGTTGAAATCTCTTTTGCATACCTCATGATGCGTCATATGTATGATTGCATCAAAAGTGATAAAAACATTTTACTTCCATATGGCATATTTTTAACTTGTTTCTTTGAGCACTTTGGTATTGATCTGAACAATAAGATCCAAGAGAATAGAATTTCATCTCTTAAAGGAGGTGATACAGTCAAATAGACAAAGGAAAAAGGAACTAAGGCTGCCAAAGATACAGTTGTGGAAGAAGAAAATGATGAAAAGTATCCCTCTTCAATCAGCTGCTGGTACATCAACTTCAAACAAGTACTTGATAAATGGTATTATCAAATATGTGTTTTAAGTAAACCTCACCAAGCACATGATCAACTCTAGCCAATAAGTTAGTAGGCTTGCAATTCAAAATGAAAACTCTCTAAGAAAGTCCCAAAGCAGAGTTGAAGTACTTCTCAAGTACATTGAATCAATGGAAGATGACCAAATGATGTCTGAGCATGAAGAAGAAGACATTCTGGGAACCGAGGACGAGGGATCTGATGTCTAACTCCTTATTGAAACTGAAAATTTTTGAAACATTGTTTTCTGATATTTAATTTTTGGTCCTTGAATACTTTTATTTTTGGATAACTATAATAGTTGTAGACATTTAACTTTGACTTGATTGAATTGTCACTTTATCTTAACAAAATCTTTGTGCAGGTAACACTACCTTCCCTTAATAACAAAAGGGGGAGTGAGTGATGAAAATGAATTGATGAACTATGGCACCGTTTTGATGAATTGATGAATTGATGCACTATGGCACTATTTTGATGAATTATGAATTGTTAGGTTGTTTAATTCATCTGTAGGTGCTAATGTTTTATGATGAAGTATTCTTATTGGTACCATTTGATTGCTGTAAATGTGTTTTTAAAATGATTTATTGTGGCAGTTTTAATTTGCTTGCATCTCTAATTTTGAAATTTTGATTAAATCATTTTTGCTTCATAATGGTTGATGAATGATATTGTCAGGATTGAAAGATTATAATTTTTGAAATATAAACCATCAAGCTGGATCATTTGATAAGGATATTTGAATGACTGTTTGAATATTTAGTATAGTTCTTGTCTAAATTCTTCTAATCACAAGTTGAGAAGATGCAAACATTCAAGGGGAGACAAGTGATTGAAAGAAAGGGGGAGTTCCAAGAATGAATCATCAAAGGAAAGTTCTTTAAAATTATTCTCATTTCTTTTGTTTCTAATTCATTTTATAATATTTGTCATCAAGGGGGAGATTGTTGAGTTTGAAGAACTAATAACAATTAATTGATGATGACTAAATATTATTATTGGGTTAAAAGCCAATTAGGTATGAGATCAGTTTGTAAATTGTGCAGAAATTAATAGAAAGCAAAACAGGCCCAATAACAAGCTTTAAACTCACATACACTCATGGTTCTATGAAATATTTGTTAATTACACAAACAATTTTCCATCAGAAATAAAAGCAAGCATCAGGCAAAATCCAAATAAATGAATAACAAGCAAAGTCCTTAAATGATTCGGGCCCAGAAGCTTTAAGATGAGTCAAGCCCATGTTCATATCATTTAACTCATTCATAGCCCATGGAAAGAGTTATCATCAAAGGGAAGGAAGATTCACTTCCATCTGAACCAAAACATAAAGTAACTGAACCGATTCTCTCTCTTCTCTTCATCTCTTTCTTCTCTCTCACCCACGTAAAGCATTCCAAAAAGCAAAGCAAGAAAAGAGAAATCTGATTAGAGTTCAAATCAAAGATGAAAAAGTGGATTAACAAATTCAAGCAAGAATAAAAAAGCCAAATAAGCTAGGGCACTAAACAAAGATCAAATTCGAAGGCTACATCAGAGAAATTTTTCCTTCTTTGGGTTTCATTGAAGATTGTTGAAGAAGCCTTCCCTCTGCATGCACCGGACTGGTAAATTAAAGATTATGGAGCTCTGCTGCAAATCAAGGGATAAGAAAGAAACTTGGAGTCAAAATACAAATGAATGGCTCAGATCATTCAAGAAATTTAAAAAAGGATAAAAGAGAATATGATAGGTATGGATGCATGTAAGGTTCAATCATTGCTACTACTCTATCTCTCTTTTGCGCCGTTGCTGCTACTGATATTTGGCGAAGAAGAAGTCAAAGTTGCTAAAGCCAAGTTTCAAGCTTTGAAAGCTTTACTTCTCTATTAAAGGGGTAAACGGTCAGAGATTGATTTAAGGAGTGAGAGCACAAAGTTTGGGTTTCCATAGCTTACAAGCTATACCTTCTTCTCTCCTTCATGGTTCTCTATTGAGTATTCAGCTTTCTTAGTTTTTATCTTTCTTTATTTCAATGGAAAAAGGCATTAATATGAGGAATTAAGAAAAAGCCATTGAGAGAAAAGACAAAGAGCGTTAGACATGGAGAAAAGCTAAATGTTTATTTCAGATATCCTTTGTATGTTTTTTTTTGTTTTATTTTCATGATCCTGAAGGGATTCCCTTACTAAGTTGGGTGAGCACTTAGTGTTGAAAATCTAGGGAGTGAACCTAGTTAAATCTAGCTTGGGTAGAAGCTAGGTTTATCCCAGATAGAATTGGGTTGAATCCTAAGAAAATTGATGAATGTAATCTTTGTAAAAGATAGTGAAAATTTTATCATAGTTGTGGTGGAGACTGGATGTAGGCCACATTGCACAAGGTGGTTGAACCAGGATATATGTTTATGTCACTCTTTCTTCTCTGTTCTGATTCTGGTTTTATTCTTTAAGAGACAAAATAAAATTGTCTCCTGCTTATTCAATCCAGCAAGACGTCACAGCAACTCTGCTCTCTCTCAATTTTGTTTTGGCTCTTCTATCAACAAGAGCCAAAATAAAAGTGTCTCCCCCATTTTCAACAAAAGCATACTTCACTAATTCTCTAAGTTTCATCTAATTTGATGTGATAGCAAGCAAAAATAAAAAAAAATCTAGATTCAATCCCCATTCTCTAAGCCACTTATAACCATCAGTGATTTTCATTGTAAAAGTTAATACATTCTGCTAAGATTACTAAAAATCTCATTAATGTTTTCAAATTTGCTGAAGATAATTATGTCTATTTTAAATTTCATGCTTACCATTGTGCTGTGAAATGTCAGTTCACTTAGAAACTGCTTCTATAAGGTTTTTAGAAAGAATGGTCTTTATCAATTTGTCAATGTTGTTGTGCTAAAGTCCTATTCAACCACTACTTTTCTTTATGTTTTAGCAATTTTTTTATGTTCTTTTGATTTGTAGCACAAGCAATTAGCACATTCAGCCACAAAAACTGTAAAGACAATTTTGAATATGTGTAACATTAACACATCTAATAAAATGTCTGATTTTGCTGTCCATATGTGTGAAAATTGTGCTAAAGCTAAGATGCATAATTTATCCTTTCCTGATTCCATTACCACTTACATTGCACCTCTACAATTGGTTTATTCAGATATTTGGGACTCAACTCTTATTATTTCTCATCTTGATTTTAGGTACTATGTGACATTTATAGATTTTTTTTCTAGATATACTTACACTTTTTTTTGCTAGTTAATAAATCTCAAGTTCTTTCTGCTTTTCAATAATATAAAACTTTTATAGAAAGATTAACTTAAAGAGTTGTAATCTGATAATGGTAGTGAGTAGATTTCTAAATATTTTATAAATTACATGTTATAAGAAGGGATACATTACAGACTTTCTTGTCCTTATATATAACAATAAAATGGTAGAGCTGAAAAAAAACATAGACATCTTATTGAGATGAGTTAGGGTATGCTTTTAACAGCTTTTATGCCTATGTTTTATTGAGATGAAGTTGTTATGACTTTTACATACTTGATAAATAGACTACCCGCTGAAGTTTTATCTAATCAGTCTCCCTTTGGAGTTCTTTTTAAACAATTACCAAATTACCAATTGTTAAGAGTGTTTGATAGTGCTTGTTTTCCTCTTCTCATACCATATACCAAGACTAAGCTAGATTTTAAATCCCAAAAGTATATCTTTTTAGAATATGACTCACATCAAAAAGGATATAAATTTCTAGCTAAAAAAAAATTACATTTCTAGAAATTTTATGTTTGATAAAAATGTTATTATTATTATTATTATTATTATTATTATTATTATTATTATTATTATTATTATTATTATTATTATTATTATTATTATTATTATTGATCGGCCATTGGGTTTTCTTTTTATAGTTATTTTGTTCATACTTTGCTAGCATTCTATGATTATCTATCAACTTGTTCACTTATTATAATGGAAGTAATAGGTGCAGTATTTATTGTGTGCTTGGCTATCACATGCAGGTGGGCATCAACTTATTTTAGAAATGATCAAGCTATAGTTTTTATTTTTCTTCCAATTTTTCCAATTTAGTTAAAACATTTGATGAATTAATTGTCTTGGTTTAATCTTATTTGATTTCAAACTCTGTAGTTTATGGAGCTTAGCAATCATTTTGTTGGTGTTAGTAATGATTATGTAAACAAGTTGAAACCAATATCTTAAACTCTTAGTTACCATTACATGTTACAACCTCATAGATATCCAAAAAAGCTATGTAATCTATGTTACAAATATTTTAAAGGAATATGCATTAAGAAACAAGTTTCATGAAGCTTTTAAACTCCTTTAAAAGTTGATGATTTCAATAAATTACTTTTGTTTATAACTATTGATTTCATTAAAAAATTGATTTCTATTTCTAACTGTACTTTCATATGTGAATCTTGTCGTGGTCAAGCTGAAAGGCTTCTTGATTCTGCAAGGGAAATGGAAGATTCTATAGCAGTCAGTTTGCGGTTTAGTCCTCAATTCACTCTTGTCATACCTTTTGCAATCATTGCTTCTACTGACAGTCTGACACTATTTGTTCCAACAAATTTGATTGCATTTGACAACTTACGAAGGCTTGAGGTTAGCCGAGTGAAACTACTTCTCCAAGTAGGAACATTCTGTGTGGCAGTTGGTGAATTTGTAGCTGGTACATATTTTTGGCAATGGTTTGATATAGTTTGTATAGTGTGTTCTATTAAAACCGTCCTTGTGCTACCAACATTTATTTTAGCTAATCATTTCAATTAAACCAGTTAATTGAAATGATTTCACATTAAGCATTAAAATTAACCGAGAGTTCCAGCAAACTTTAGTTTGATTAAAGCTTGACATCCAGTTGCAGACTGTTTATAAAATTATTTTACAATTTTTTTTAATTTTGAAGTTAGGCTAAAACATATGAACTTGTATTTGGCCTTTAAGCATTTCATTACTTGCTTCATAAATTACTACCATGATAACAACAAAATTCTTTTGTCTTAATATTCTACCCTATCAAGGACAAAGATTGCTAATATTTAGGATCTTTGGCTGCTCAATTTTGATGTTGAACGAAATATCATAAATAAACATGCAGATTACATAAGAACTTAGAGATGCTACATGAATATCAAACGCATCAAACTAATTATTTTTCATGGTTTTAGGTATATTTGACATGAACACGAAGTGATATCTTGAAGGATATGTGGTATGTTGTTTTTCGAAATCAAACTTCATGCGTGGCTTTCTTGATTCTTCTTGCAAATGGTTGTCACTTGGTCTCAGAAACCAAAGAGTCCTACAAAAATAACTAAATTTTTGAATTAGTATGCAGTTTGCATTTTGGCTGACGACAACTGGAATAATTGTCGGTGCTGTTGTTGCTTTTTTCCTTATGTATTTCTACCTCAAGGCAAGAAAAATATTTTGATTGGAAGAAATTTCAAAAATTAGATAATAATATCTACTACCTTTTAACTTAGTAGCCACCTGTAGTACTACTCTAAAATTAAAACGATGTATATCTATATGGGCTAAAAGTTACATTTAAGCCAATTGTCTATATAACAACCTTAATCCAAATATATTGAATATATATGAAGCTTCTAATGACTTTCCAATGCAATTCATTTTTCAGGTGATACCAGATCATGAAGAAAATTAAGCACCCAATGAATGCTCTACAAGTTTAATATTATTTATTTAGTGTGTTTTTATGTTAATATCTCGAGTTTAATAAATATGATGTAAAGAAGATAGGTTATAGTAAAGACAAATGGTATAAACTATTGTAATTAGTAAGATTTTTTTTAAGCTTGTGTATAAAATTGCGGCGATTCAAAAAGGTCGCAAAATTTTTTAAAAATGCACATAATCTTGCGGCGGTTTTGAAACCGGCGCAAATTATTTTTTAATCTGCCGCAAAGTCACAACCCTGATTGGTGACGGTTGTGCCAGCAGTTTATAAAAACCGCCACAAAATCAAATGTCCACACCTTAAACCGCAACGTTTATGAAATCGCTAGTATGTTGTTTGGTGGCGGTTTAAAACCACCGTAAACTCCTAAAAAACCGCCGCTATTGATTTTTTAGATAAAACACAGAACACTAACATAGTCACTACTCATAATAGCATTCCCGTTTCTGCTATTGAGATATGTCTCCCTCCTTTTGAACCTTTAATATCAATCCTACCACTACCCTCCCTGATTCCTTTAAAAATAATCACTATATGTTAACTAGATCTAAGACAGATAATATTAAGTCTAAGGCCTTCTCACAAAAACAACTAATAATGTTCAAGAAGAGCAGCCCCTTAAAACTGCTAAGCTTGCCTTGCAATTTTTTCAGTGAAAAAATGCCATGAAGGTGGAATATAATGTTTTAATAAGAACAAATACATGGACATTAGTTCCTCAACCACCAGATGCAAAAGTCATTGGATGTAAATGGGTGTTTTCTATCAAAAGAAATCCTGATGGCAATGTACAAAAATACGAGGCCAAACTTGTTGCGCAAAGTTTCTATCAAGATGAGGGTTTTGACTTTGATCAAGTCTTTAGCCTAGTGATTCAGCCAACACCTTATTCTTGGCTATATCTAGAAATTGGACTATGAGACAGTTTAACTTTAATAAGACATTCTTAAATGGTGATCTTTGCCAACTTATATACATGAAACAACCTCTTGGTTTTGAACAAAATGCAGAATCACATGTTTATAAATTCAACAAATCTTTGTATGCCTTGAAACAAGCTCCTAGAGAATGGTTTCTTAAATTGAGTAACTATATAATTTTGGTTTATTGAATGCTAAATCTGATACCTCTTTGTTTCATTAGAAAAACAGCAACATCAATCATGTATATTTTATGCTATGTAGATGATATCATTATTACTGTGAATAATTCTACAGAAATTAGTGATATGATACAAAAACTAGACACTATTTTTGCTCTAAAAGACTTAGGAGAGTTTAGTTATTTTTTGGGGATTAAGGTGTATAAAATTGGTTTAGATTGATTACATCTCTCACAAACTAAATATATAAAGGATCTCTTGTCAAATCTTGATATGGCAGGAGCAAGCTCAATGCTTACTCCCATGTTTTCATCCTTTCAACTTCTTTCTACTAGTTCAGAAACTTTTAAAGATCCTAAACTCTTTAAAACAGTTGTTGGTTCATTGCAATATTTGTGTATTAATAAACCTGACCTTTCTTTTGCAGTTAGTAAAATCAACCATGTCTCATTGGAAAGCAGCAAAAAAGGTGTTTAGATACCTTGAAGGAACTCAAGATCATGGTTTGGTGCTTCATAAGTGTGAGGATTACCGGTTATATGGATTTAGTGACTCGAACTGGGATTCTAATTTAGAAAAGAGGAGGTCAGTTTCGAACTTTTGTATCTATTTAGGTGCTAGTTTGATCTCTTGGTCTTGCAGGAAGCAAACCACAATCAGCAAGTCCTCCATCGAAGCAGAATTTTGAAGCTTGGCTTCATGCCAGGCAGAACTAGTCTGGCTTAGAAATCTGCTTAAAGAACTTGATGTTCAACTTCCCACACCTCCTACTATCTATTGTGATAACTTAAGTACTATGTTACTCATTGCTAATTCTATTATGTATGATAAGACAAAGCATTTTCAGTTAGAAATTTAATTAATTAGAGACAAATTGAAGAAGAATGCTCTTCAGGTGATGTATATTTCTGTGACAAACCAAGTCACTGATCTGTTGACCAAGCCTCTGTCTGCAACAGCTTTTGATAGACTAAGGGTGTGTTAGGAAATCGCATTAGAAGGGAAAAAGCACGTTACAGCTTCTTGAAAGTTTCAGTTTTTGGTTTGGCTAATTTTCCTCTCTATAAACGCAGAAGTGATTTTAATCACAAAACCACGTTTACAAGAAGCAACAATTTCTAGCTTCTGCGTTGCACTAATGGGCTTATAGCCATTAACATTTAACATTTTTTTGTTTTACTAACTTTATTCTTTATACATATTATTGTATTATTTATAGAATTTTATTATTTCTTTTTATGAGCTTTTTTTTTCTATTATTTATTATTTATATTTTTTTTATTAATTTTTATTTGACATTATATATTTTTATAATGGTAAGTTTTGTGCATTATATTTATTATTATCTTTTTATAATATAATTTATTGATCCCATTAGGTAAAATAAATTAAACAAAAAATTAACCATAAATAATAATAATAGTAAAAAATTATAGCGTACTAAAAAAGAGTACTAAGAGTACTAAAAATATACTATATAAAAACCTATAAGAAAAAAGTATAAAAAAATAACATTATAATTTAATGTCATGTCTTTTTTAGTAATTATCTATCTAAAAGTAATTTTAACTAATATTATCCAAACAATATTTATTTTATCAAAATCAATTTTAGTATAAAATTGTCAAACATAAATCATGTTAACACAAACTTACTTCTACCCAAAATCAATTCTAAAAAATCAATTTTATTCAAATTCCAGTTTGAAAAATTAAACCACAATCCAAACATACACTAAAGAGTAAAGTCAGAGTCATTCCAAGACCAAACTTTAGTTTGAGAGATATGTGAAGGATAAGATTGTAATTACCACAAATAGTAAATAGTGTAGCAGTTAGATAGTTAAATTATTTAGAGATATTATACTTTATTCTTCCTATATATGTGTGTACTATTTAGTGTTGGAGCACCTTAATTTTTCATTTTTGTTTACAATTCATTAATTCAAGAACACTTAGTTTCAATTCATTCTTCATTCTTCTTTTCTCTCTCAAATGCTTTAGTTTGATACTCTCTGTGATTCTCATAACTAGTTCTTTTATTATTGAAATATTCATTCAAGAATAAGTTCAACTTCATTGTTGGTTTTTTTTTTTTTTTGAAAGAAAGAGCTCAACACAACAAGGTAGAGCAACTAAACAAAACAAATAAATAAAAAACAAATGCTAATCAAACAAAGAGACATCCCTCCATAGTCATATCTAACAATGCCATCAACAACTAAAAGATCAAACTCAGTCCACTCTTGTAACTCCTAATTGATTTGTTGAGAAAAATCCGCAACACCTGAGAAACCCCCTAGCCCCCACCAGTCCTCTTTTACCATTTTGAAAAACCCACATGAGTGATCCAAGAATTTAAACTCCGGAACAGCCTCAGACTCCCTAGCAATCTACTATTCTCCACAATCAAAGGACAATGATCAGATAAACCTCTTTGCCCGCCTTTCAGCATCGTCTCAGAAAACTCTTCAATCTATCCCACGCTAACCAATACCCGATCAAAGCGATTGCACGATTGACCCCGGAACCACATAAATTTCTGATCATTCAGCTCTAGAACCACCAGCTCCATATCTTGTATCCATGTTTTAAAAACTACTGCAGATACTGTAAACATACTAGCTCATTTCTTTTCTTCCACTTGCACAACCTCATTAAAGTCACCCATGTAGCAAATAGGGACTTGACACAAACCATAGATAAAACTCAACTAGCAGAACGCAAAATTAAAATTCTTGTTCGTCAACACCCCTTCTACACACAACCATCTCTCCCCTTTATAGCAGTTACGCAAGTCAAATATCAGTACGTTCCACCACAACAAAAAACCTCTAAAAGCACCGTCCGGAACTCACAAGAACCCAACCCACTGCATCATTTTTCCAAAATTACACTGCATCAACTTTGTATCCACCTGCTTTTTCGTCTCTATTAATCATAACATGTTCAAACTATATTTTGTCTTAAATTTTTCACCATACTCAAGCTTCCAACACCCCCTAAGCCCTCACATTCAAAAGCTAAAATCATTTAAAAAATTTATTACACACCTTATTCCGATTTTTAGGACGACTCATTCTTGCTTTCTCTTTTTGTTTTGCTTGCTTCCTTTTCTGTGCAATAAGTTCATTCTGAGTTTGAAGAGCAGCCATAATATCATCTTCTTCATCATAAGGATCAACTCCTGATTCCATCGCCAAATCCCAAGCTACTCTATTTTCCTCCAAGTCTGCAACCCAACTACCACCTTGCTCTACCTGGTATGGCTCACTGTCAATGTCATTTTCCGAACATCCTGACTTCTCTAAGTCCCTTACAGCCCCTTTCTCTTGGACACAAATTTCCTCCAACAAAATAGTTTCACCTCCTGAATCTAATTCCTTCGCTTCACCATCCCTCATCGAGCTAGCTCCAGTGTTCCTTTTGTCAGTCACATTCACCTTATTTGCTCTGGCACAGGATCCATTCAACCCCCAGCTCATTCCTAGCTACTGTTTTCCTTACCTCTCCTACGCTTACAGCGTCACCCTCTGCACCAGCCTCATATCTCTTCTTTGTCAGTTCCTCATCAGAATATGCCATTAACCCAACACCATTTACTTTGTTGGCTAAGCAGTTCTCTGCCAGACTCGCCTTTTGCCCTACACCACCGATCAACTCTTTCCCAGCGCCGGTCAGCTCAGTAGTAGTTTGACAAGCTCCTCGTGGTTTACTACTATCCACGTCATCGTCCTCTGTCCGACGGTCATCACAGCCGCTGCCACCAACAACCAGCCGTCCTGCTTCCAGCCCTCCCATTCCCCCACCATTCTCCTCGTCGCTGTTGGGCCTCACAAACTCCACAGCCGCTGCGTGAAGGGCAGAACCTTCCACCCTCTTCTCTCCCAAGATTGCGCAGTCCCCTTCATCGGCGCCCGCGACCTCCGCCAAAGCAGACTTAGGAATACGCAGAATAATGTACGCACCATCGCACCCCACCTCAAACTCTCCTACGGTGCAACCGAAGCCATGGCCATCCCCAACAAGAAGCTTCTGGCCTCTTCTATGCGTGTAAAGTGCCGCTGGATTGCTTCTGGTTGTGAGTACCCGACCTGCTAGGGCTCCAGGCCCTGTTCCATCAGATGAGCCTGTTTGGTATTGGCCTATACCATACCATTTATCTTTGTCATACTGAGCACTTCTATTGGGCCCTTGTAATTTAAACAACCCATATTAGAGTTCAATTTTACTAAAGTAGCCTCTCCAAATCTTACTCCCCCATAGTCCCAGGATACCGTTTTTTCAGACGTGGCTTTATTGCTGCTTAATGTGGATCCCAAAGAATCCGCAGATACCATAACTGCCTTCCTAATCATAGGATTTGCCGTTTTTTTTGTTTGAATTTCCCTGCTGCCATTCATCCAACTCTTCGATTGCAAAGACCTTTCTACCCTTATCATGATCTTCTCCTCGTGGCACCTGTGTCAACATCTCTGCCGCCATGTCCCAACCTAGTTTCGAAAATTCCTCCCTTCTTTCATCAGCTTTGTTGTATCCTTCTTCAAAGGCAACTCCCCCTTTTGTTACCGGTCCCGTCTTCTGCAAAATATTCACCTCGGCTACACGAATTTTTTCGCGGTCGATGTACTCCTTCTCCAATGGACTGTTACTATCTTCATCCTCCTTATCCTTTTTCGCCTTAACGTCAATGTGCCTTCTGTACTTAGCCTCTCCCACAAATATCTCTTTTCCCCGCAATCGCATTCGGTTCATCTCTTTTGTTACTTTCAAAGTCCCTCCTTTTGTCATGTACCTTATAAAACCAAAAAAGTGAATTCTTCCATGTCTCTCCTTACGTGATAGGTATATGTCGTTTATCCGGCCTGTCCACTTAAACAGATGAAATAATTCTATTTTTGACGCATCATCAGGTAGGTTATTCACAAAAATTGTAAAAGAGTCATTCTCCAATCGTCGATACTCTTCCCGATTCCAAACCCACAGATCTCTTACGTGATATGGTTGCCTAACTCTATGCCATCTTGTGTTTTTCCACTCCATCCCTCTCCCACGATCTCTCATTGATACAAATCCTCTACTTATTTCAGAAAAAAATCCATAAAATATCCAGCTTCATATTTAAATAAGAGAAAACTAACATCGCATGGAGAAGATTGATGGCAGTTGAAGTTGAGTATTCACTCTTTCTCAAATCTAGAAGCTATGCCTGATTGTTGGTTATCTTTAGAAAATATATACTTCATACAAAAGATAAAAATAATAATACTATATAGAATTTTATTTATTTATATTAAACGTGAGATCAATCCAAAAAAAATTAAAAAATAAGGCCACTATATGCAAAAGTGGCTACTAATTTAAGATCAAATGGGATGCACATTCGAAATGCAGTATTCAGAGCCACCAACCCTGTGTTGTCACTGGGAAGAATATTAGTCTATTAGTTAGGCGTTTACAAACAAAGAAAAGTCAAGAGTTCATAAATTGGAAAATTTTTGTTTTTATATCATAAAAATGGATAAAGTGAGAAAGGTAGCTATAAAAAAAATTCCATAATGTGTTGTGTTCTATCTCAAACCACAAGTGCCAAGTCGCCAGCCACCGTCAGTCATACACACTTGGCCAATTCCTTAAAATTTTTCACGCACGTTTGCTAAATAATCATTTCCCAGAAATAATATGTTATTGACTAGTTTATATGCGTCTGTATTAATTTGTCAAAATAACTAAACAAATTACCATCAGAGAGAGAGAAAGGAGTAATCAATTTTAGGCACGCACGTATGTAGTTTCAACTCTTCGGGCTAAAGCTCTCTGCCTCTCTTCCATTTTAAAATTTGACCAAGTTTGATTAAAAGAGTTTTAAAAAATGGCCCTTCAAAAATCACAAAAAATTAACAAAGTTTCCCTACACTTGTTAATAAGAGTTTTCTGTATGTGACCAAAGAAAACTAAAAATATAACTGATTTAATAAGAATAACTCTGCATTGGTCATTTGCTTGCGATCAATGAGTCAGTGATGTGTAAGAATTGAGATAAAGAATCAAACACACTGAGGATCGGTCCGAACATGCTTAATGTCGGGTGGTGAGAAAGTTAAGTCAATTTTCATATATTGTACGCTATTTCCTCGTACTTTCATGCATATGTATATATTTATAATGTTTCCTGCAAACTCAAACAAATAGCGCCGAGCAATCTATAGTAGTAATCCTGCTAATCAAAATTAAGATTAATGTTGTTCATTAGTATTTTTATTTTTTCGAATAATTTAGTTATCTAAACAAAATTACATAGAGTAGGTTAGAGACACAATGTTATCGTTATTCTCCTATTTCAAAATTTTAATATTTGCAATTCGTCATTGGAAATGATGTGGTGTATCTACTAATGGTAAAACTTGAAGAAATTTTTTGAAGAACATAAAATTTCAACTTAAAAATTATATAATAATATTTATATTAAAATAAAATTTATAAATATAATTATTTTTAAGTTTATTATTAACATGACAATAAATAAATAATTATATAGACATATATTATAACATATTTTAGAAATTTTAGAATTAAAATTATAAAATAAATGACTATATAGATAAAAAAATTAATTTTACTACAACTAATTCCAACATTAAAATTATAAAATTTAGTTGATAATAAGAATAATAAATAATGACGAGAATGGAATTTTAATTTGTATAAATAAATCAATAAGATTTTTAATTTGCAAAAATTTATTGAAACTTAAGTTCAAGATGTTATTATAAAATAAATAACTATATATATAGATAAAAAAATAATTTTACTACAACTAATTTTAATATTAAAATTATAAAATTTTATTAATAATGAGAATAATAAATGATAATAAGAATGAGCTTTTAATTTGTATGAATAAGTGAATAAAATTTTTAATTTGTGAAAAGTAATTGAAGTCCAAGTCCACCAAGATGTGTTAGTAATTTTATAAAATTGGTAATTTACGTATCTCTAACCATAGCCATAAAATTTTTGATTCAATTTGAAACTTTTAATTTTTGAACCACAACTCAGATGGAGTCAAATTGTTTGTTATGATTATTAGAATTAAGGACTCAAATTTTATAAATTTTCATAAATAGTCGTGTTCTTTTTATTAAAGAACAAATCAACTACCAATATAATTAATTAATAATTATAATACCACCCAAACTAATTTTTAAATTAACAAATTGGACCACACATAGAATAAAAATTCTAACATTCTTTCATTTCTTTCAATATTTGTTACATATAATCTGTAATTACATATTATACTTAAACAATTAAGACAAATTACACGAATCATAGTGGTAGGTTCTCATTAATCGAGTATTACCTTCCATGTATTACAATGTAACATCTCCTAATTGAATAAACTCTTTATGTGGTATTTCTGTAGGAATAAACCCAATGTTTATTCTAGGCCCTTCACTAAATTTTATTTGTCATTCTCAATCATGTATACATATATATACTAACCAAATGAGAAACAAATAATAATAAGAATTTCATATCCAAATATGTCATATAATTGACGTTACAGAACATAAACCCATACTAATAACATGATCCTTAAAAAAATCCTAGTTGCATGCCTTTTGTCAAAGGATCGGCTATCATTTGTTTAGTAATAATATGCTCTATTTGTACCTCATTAGATATAACTCGGTCTTTAATGGCTATGTACTTAATGTCGATGTGCTTACTTCGACTACTACTTCTATTATTCTTAGCCATAAATACAGTAGTAGAATTGTCACAATATATTCTCAATGGCCTAGAGATACAATCCATAATCTTAAGTCTAGAGATAAAATTCTTCAACCAAATACCTTGTGATGTAGCCTCAAAATAAGGAATAAACTCGGCTTCTATAGTAGAAGTGGCTACAAGTGATTGTTTTGAAATCTTTCAAAATACTGCTCCATCAGCAAGTATAAAGATGTATCCTAACGTTGACTTCCTAGAATTAACATATCTTGCCAAGTATGAATCTGAGTATCCAATAACTTTCAAATTGTCGGTTCGTCTATATGTAAGTATGAAGTCCTTGATCCCTTGAAGATACCTTAAGACCTCTTTGTAGCTCTCCAATGGATAATACCTGGATTACTTTGATATCTTCCTAACATGCCAACAACAAAAGTAATGTCAGGTCTTGTACAAATCTGAGCATACATTAGACTTTCAACGGCTGAAGCATAATAAATACTTTGCATTTGTTCCTTTTCAAGTTTATTTTTGGGACATTGGTCTAAGTAGAACTTGTCACCTTTCACAATAGGTGCAACACTTGGTGAACAATTTTGCATTTTAAACTTCTCAAGAACTTTATTAATATAGGCTTCTTGAGATAAACCTAAAAAATTTTTTATGTTTACCTCTATGAATCTTTATGCCAATGACATAAGATGCATCACCCATATCTTTCATATCAAAATGTCTAGAGAGAAATTGTTTCACCTCATGTAACAGTCCCAAGTCATTTGTTGTAAGTAAAATGTCATCCACATGAGAAATATGATCTTACTCCTTCTAACCTTGTGGTATATACATTGATAAAAAATATTCTCAATGAAACCAAATGAAGAAATCACATCGTGAAACTTCAAATACCGTTGTCGGGAAGCCTGCTTAAGACTATACATTGCTCTCTTAAACTTGCAAACTAACTCCTTACCAGCACTTGAGACAAACCCTTCGAGTTGTCTCATATAAACCTCTTCTTCCAAATCTCCATTAAGGAAGGCCGTTTTCACATCTATTTGATGTAATTCCATGTCAAAATGCGCTACCAATGTCATAATGATGTAGAAAGAGTCTTTATTTGAAATAGGAGAAAAGGTTTTCCTATAGTCAACTCCGTCCTTTTGAGTAAAACCTTTGGCAACAAGTCGAGCTTTGTAGCGCTCAATATTACCTGATGAATCCTTCTTGGCCTTAAAGACTCATTTACAGCCAATGGCCTTTTTTCCATCAGGCAATACTACAAGATCCCAAACTTGGTTATCCGTCATAGAATTCATTCATCATTCATAGCATCTAGTCATAAGTTGGAATTACGACTTGTTATTGCCTGTGAAAACGTCGTTGGATCTTTTTATAACACCCTAACTTTTAGCACGTCATGGTCACACTAAAAGTTCAGGCACTACCTACTTCTACTCCTTTAATTTAGTACTATATTTATTTAATATTGAGCCTTCACGAATATAATCCAAATTTTAATTAAGAAGATCATAAAAGTCTTTACTTTAAACCACATAATCACACAATTATATCCACATAATATTAAATATATAGACTTATTCAAAATTTCTCAAATACAAGTCATACCCCTCTAAAATCCAAAACAATAAACGACGAGAGGAAAATAAAATGTAAGACTAAACCAAATATAGAAATAAAAACACATATATGCATAAGCTCCGTAGTGCGGTCGCGGCTTCGCGCCAAAGCTTTATAAACCTGTCACTGAAAAAGAAATTCTGTAGGGGAGTGAGAACATCGTCCTCGCAAGTTCTCAGCAGGGAAGAAAATACCATCAAAGTAAAGAAATACTTGCAAATGAAATTAATTTCAATATAAAAATAGTTGATCCTTGAAATAACTTTTTAGAAAGGCTTTATGGAAAAACCTACTTTGAAAAGTTGTAAAGAAACTCTTTTAGTTTATAAACCAGTAAGATGAATAGTTTAAAGAAAAGAAAATGACCAATAGCCTGCCTAAGGGCTTCCTACCCAACTTACATCGCTCACTCCTATTCAACCAATTCATAAATTAAGATAATAAAACAATAACAAGTCCATCATGCCTCAATCTCCATTACCACGTTTCAGAAACCACCCTCATCACACCTCTACCAAAGAGGGTCTCTCAGATAAATATACACATACAAATCAAACAAAGAAATCACAGATAGAGCACAGATACAGCAAGTAGAGCAAGTAGCAAATAGACACGGTTAATCATTTAGGCAAACCAAGATAATGCACACTCAAGCAAAATATACAAAATCATATGATGCATGCATGTCCTATGACTGATGATATCATCTATCACTTATATAGCCAACCCAACATGTCCTGGTAGCTAACCATTGGACAGTCACTCTATGCGCGCATTCCCAAACTCAATAATATTCATGGAAAAAATCTCAAGCTCAATTTATCCATGGGTGAGACAACCCAAGCTCAAATTCATATATATATATATATATATATATATATATATATATATATATATATGCCCATGGGAGAACCCAGAAAGTTAAAGTGTCCGGTCACATCTTGCGACAGAGGGTCAACAATGTCTCAATATAACAACAACAAAGCCTTGTCCCACTAAGTGGGGTCAGCTACATGAATCAAACGACGCCATTGTGCTCTGTCATGTATCATGTCTACAGAAAGACCGTTTACATGTAGATCTCGTTTGACCACCTCATGGATGGTCTTCTTAGGTCTTCCTCTGCCTTTCGCCTTTTGTCCATCTTCCATCTCATCCACCCTCCTGACTGGATGTTCTATCGGTCTTCTTCTCACATGTCCAAACCACCTGAGACGCGATTCAACCATCTTTTCCACAATGGGTGCTACTCCAACTCTCTCCCTTATATCTTCATTCCTTATTTTATCCAATCGCGTATGACCACTCATCCATCTCAACATCTTCATCTCTGCCACATTCAGCTTATGTTCGTGCTCCCCTTTAGCCGTCCAACACTCCATACCATACAGCATAGCCGGTCTCATAGCGGTGCGATAGAATTTACCTTTAAGTTTTAAAGGCACTTTTTTGTCGCATATAAAACCAGATGCACTCCGCCATTTTGACCAACCTGCTTGGATCCTATGATTTACATCTTGTTCAATCTCTCCATTATCCTGTATGATGCACCTAAGATACTTAAAACTTTTAATTTTTTATAGGATATTTTCTCCAATCTTCACCTTTATATTGGCGTTTTCCCTTCTCAGACTGAACTTACATTCCATATATTCCATCTTGTTACAACTTATGCGCAGACCATACACTTCTAGAGCTTCTCTCCATAACTCCAACTTCTTATTTATGTCTTCCCTTGACTCTCCCATAAGGATGATATCATCGGCAAAAAGCATGCACCATGGCACAGGCTCTTGGATGTGCTCTGTGAGTACTTCCAAGACTAATATGAAAAGGTATGGACTTAAGGATGATCCCTGGTGTAATCCTATACCAATAGAGAATTCCTCTGTCACACCACCTTGAGTCTTCACACTAGTTGTGGCCCCATCATACATGTCATTAATTGCCCGAATATATGCGATCCTTACTCTCCTCTTTTCTAAAACCTTCCATAAGACCTCCCTTGGTACCCTATCATACGCTTTTTCCAAATCAATAAACACCATATGTAGATCCCTTTTATTACTACGATACCTCTCCATCATCCTTCTTAATAGGTATATCGCTTCAGTGGTAGATCTGCCTGGCATAAATCCAAATTAGTTCTCTGTTACTTGTGTCTCTTTTCTCAACCTCCGTTCTATCACCCTTTCCCATAACTTCATAGTATGACTCATAAGCTTAATCCCTCTATAGTTTTCGCAACTTTGTATATCCCCCTTATTCTTGTAGATAGGTACCAAGGTGCTCTTTCTCCACTCATCAGGCATCTTCTTTGACCTTAAAATCTCATTAAAAAGCATGGTTAACCAGTTGATGCCTTTTTCTCCAAGACCCTTCCAAACCTCAATCGGAATATTATCAGGTCCTACTGTCCTGCCATTTTTCATCTGCTTTAGAGCCTCTTTTACCTCGAAGTCTCGAATCCTTCGATAGTAGTCAAAGTTTTGATCTTCTTCCCTTGTGCATAATCGACCAAGGCTCGGAAAAGTCTTCTGTCCATCATTAAATAACTCGTAGAAGTAGCTTTTCCACCTTTCATTAATCTTCTCCTCTTGAGCCAATACCTCTCCATCCTTATCCTTTATGCACTTAACCTGATCCAAATCTCTCGTTCTTCTTTCCCAGCTCTTTGTGATTCTATATATACCTTTTTCTCCTTCTTTCGTGCCCAAAAACTAGTAGAGACCCTCATATGCTCTTGTTCTTGCTTCACTTACAGCCACTTTTGTCTCCTTCTTAGCCGCCTTATATTTTTTCCAATTATCTGCATTGCGGCATAAAGACCACTCTTTAAAGCATTCCCTTTTTATCTTTATCTTTTCTTGTATACTCGTATTCCACCACCAGGACTCCTTGTCTCTTGGTCCTATTCCTTTAATTCATTATTCTCAATGTCATCATCATTCGTCAATTCATATCTCATTAAATCTCAAATTCATCATTGTTCTCATCTTCACTATCATCACCTCATTCATTATAATCTCAATATTTACTTATCTCAACTTCAATCACAACTCTCAATATACTCATCAACAACTCCGTTAAAACCCTACTCCGCACCTCTATCATTCACTGGGTGAGGCTTGGGCCGTTAATACGGCTTGCGGGTATTAGGGCTTTAAATACAACACCTTAGACTCGAGGTCAAGACTGTATACTAACTCAAAATAAAACATAATCTTTCATAGCCAAAATCAATCTAACTCAAACACGGCATAACCTGTTCAATTTCATTAAATCATTTCTCTAATTAGTCATTTTATAGATTGTTAAGCCAACTTCTCTAAATCCTCAATTTCAATATAATACTCCCAAAGCCTGCAACCATTGCCATAAGAATTCTTATAAATCAAAACACAACTACATCCTTCTCCAAGTTTCTCTTTTTTTCTTCAAGTTCATCACCTAACTCTATTAACAGTATTTTCTCTCACACTTTCTAAATCCGAACCCGTGGTTTGATAAAGTAATTTGCATTTTTAAAACTTTATCTAATTAAATAAATCTCTTTTCGTCGTTATTTAAAACTAAATAAGTTAAAATCATAATCTATTTTCACAAATCGAAATCATAGGATCCATTTCTCATCTAAACCAAACTTTTAAAATTCTTTAAATTTTTACAAAAATTTCGACAAAACCTCCCCTAAAAACTAGGGATTTTCACCCTTCACGGGTTCCCTCTATTCAACCTCAGCCCAACAAAACTAGTATTTTAAATTATCATTTCGAAGTCTGTTATTCAGAATCAATCATTTTCACCAAAAATTCAAAAAATCGACAAATCAATAATCAAATCAGCCACAACTTCAACCACAGTAGAAAATCATTTAAATCACAGACATTAATACATTTGAATTAATTCACTAAACTCATCAGATATTCAACCTCAAAACATTTTAAATTGGGTAAATTACTAAATTGGTCCCCTATGTTTCGGCGTAATTCTGTTTTGGTCCTTAAGGTTTAAAGTGTTCTATTTGAATCCAAAAAAGTTTCATTTAGCTTCAATTTAGTCCCACCGGAGGTCAAAGATAAATAATTAACGAAATGTCCTATATGACAACAGTATAAGGACAAGATCGATAATCTAGAGAATAAGTACAAGCTCCAGAGGCACAAAATCAACTGTAGATACATCAATACATTTATTTATCATTTTTCTTATAATTAAAATGAAATATTTTTTATAAAACTAAAAAAAATATTAAATACATGAATTGATGCATCCACGGTTGATTTTGTGCATCTGGAGCTTGTACTTATTCTCCAAATTTTTGACCTTGTTCTTATACTGCTGTCATGTTGGACATTTTGTTAATTATTTATCTTTGACCTCACGGTGGGACTAAATTGAAGCTAAATAAAACTTTTATGGATTCAAATAGGACATTTTAAACCTTAAGGACCAAAATAGAATTATGCCCAAACGTAGGGGACTAATTTAGTACTTTACCCTTTTAAATTTAAAACAATCCCCTACCTCAGTAGTCAAAATCCTTAAAAGTTAACGCGTCAAGAGTTCCTTTTTAGTCTTAACTCGCAGCAGCCCCTCGTTGATTTCTAAGCAATTCTCAACAGCGACAGTCAAGATTTACAGCAACAACTTATCTGACATAAATTGGGATTAACGCGGAATGAATATTAAACAAAATTAGAACATACTTGGTAATAGAGTATTGCGGTAAATAGGAATGGAATCAAATAGTCTCACCACGAGAAATGAAGCAGCAGCGACCTCTAAATCGATCAGGAAGTAGCTCCAACAGTGGTCAGAAGCTCCAGTGGTTTAGCAGAAACCTTAATTTCGACATGCAATCATCAGAACTCAATCCTACGGTACCAACAGCTCAGAATCTCTAACAACTTATAACGGAAACCAATTTCAAAGGTTCCAAAAACAAAAATGCGTACCAAGAAGGCAGGGGCTCGGCGGTAATTTTTGACAGCCAGAACGGCGGCAGTTCACGACGGTGAGACAGCTCTGGCGGTGAGACAGCGGCAGCGCAAGCAGCAATACGAGTTCGGCGGCGATGAAGGTGCGACGGCAACGTGCGATTCCCTCCTCTTTCGCAGTTCTGTCTCTTCTCTCGCGCATCTTCGATGGCAGCGATGAAGATCCTTTCAGCGGTGGCATGCAGTTCTGATAGCAACAGAGGCACGAATGGCGGCAACGGACTTCCTCTCGGTGGGCTCGACGGCGACTGGTGTAGTGGCGGCATCTCTCTCTCCTTCACGAGCTCCCTCTCTCTTCTACGCGACCTCTCTCTCTCCTCCTTCCCTGATCCTCGACGGTGACACGATGGCGGCGACGATAGCAGTGACATCGACCGGCACTGTCTTCCTCTCCCCCCCTCCCTCTTCCCCCTTTCCCCTTCTTCCTCGGTGCTCTCTGCTCTCCGTTCTCCCTTTCTTTTTTTTCTTTTTTTCTTTCTTTCTTCCCTTGGTGGGTATGTGGTGAAGGGGGTAAGTGGTGGTTTGTATTGGCAGCTAGGGTTTTTTTTGGGTGAAGGGGCAGTGTGTTTGTGTTTTAGGGTTAATAGTAATGTGTGTAAATTAGGATTTTGGGTAGTTTAGTAATTTTAATAAAATTAGGGATATTAGAGTAATTAAAAACCAATTTTAATCCAATATTAATATTTATAACAATATCATTTAACTATCAACTTGTAATTTATTTTCTAATAAATACTAATTTAATGAAAATCGGACTTAATTAAATTAATTCTCTTTTATTTATAAAATAAAGTTCAAAATCTAAATATTTAAAATATAGTATATAAAATTCTCATTATTTTTTTCAATTACTAAAACTTTAAATTATAATTAAGAAATTACTCAATTTAATATAAAAATCTAAAAGATAATTTTGAATAAATATAATAAATCATAAATAACTTATTATCCAAATTTTGAATATCCAGGGTTTTACACTTTTTCATCACAAATATCGTAGTTAGACTCAGCAAGATACACTACATAGTCAGTAAAAATTTTAGGCTTTCTTATTCTAGTTGATTTTTTTAATGTTGCATCATCAACCTCTTATAAAGGTAGTGACAGAACAAATTTTTCCTCTTCTTGAGGTTGCTCTTGAACAATGTGTTCTTGAACAATATTTTCATTATGAAGAGTTTGATCCTCCACTATATGATCTACTGAAATATTATCTTCATGATGTGGAACGTCAGTAATAGGTTGTTCTACATTAACCCTATCTGTATAGACATTGTATATATTGAACAATTATTCTTGTGTATAGAGAAGTTTTACAAATATTGTCATTCTCAACAACCTTAAGAGAACGATTTTTCCCACTTTCCACATCATACTCTAAAAATCTTGCATTTCTAGATTCAACTATTTTACTTGAGTGGAAAGGACATTAAAACATGTAATCCTTATAGTTTTCTACATAACTTACAAAATAAACACTTATCGTTCTTGGGTCCAACTTCCTTTATTGTGGATTATAAACCCGAACTTCAGCAGGACAATCCCAAATGCGTATATGATTCAAACTAGGTTTTCAACCTATCCATAGTCCAAATGACATTTTAGTAACTGCCTTGGTTGGAACTTTATTTAATATAAACGAGAGTGTCTTAAAGGCTTCACACCACAAAGATAAAGGAAGATTGGAGTTGCTAAGCAGACTCCTTACCATATCCAACAAAGTCGTATTTCTTCTTTCAGCTATACCATTTTGATCTGATGTGCAAAGCATAATGTATTGTGCCACAATACTATACTCTTGAAGATACTTTGTATATGGATCAGGTGCTTGTCCACTTCCAGTATATATATCTCCCATAAAATTCTCTACCTCTATCTGATCTCACGATCTTAATTTTCTTTCCGCATTGTTCTCTACTTCATCTTTATAAATTTTAAAAGCGTCCAATGCCTCATATTTATTATGAAGCATATAGAAATACATATATCGTGAATAATCATCGGTAAAGGAGATGAAGTATTTCTGACCACTTGAAGACATATATATTAGGACAACATATGTCAGTGTGAATTATTTCTAATATGTCAGAACTCCTTTTAGCAATTTTTTGAGACTTTTTGGTTTGCTTTTCCGTAATGCAATCCATACAAATATCAAAAATCAATAAAGTCTAGAGGCATAAGAACTCCATCATTTACTAATTTCTTCATTCTCCCAATGGAGATGTGTCCCAACCTATGGTGTCACAACATAGAGAATTTTTCATTCATAACATTACCATGTACAACCATTAAACCTGATGGAACATCATTAGTTAAATGAACTTTAAATAAATCACCAATTAAAGTACCACGTCTAATAATATTAGAGTTTTTAATAATGTCAATAGTATCATCATAAAATTTATATATAATCCTTGTTTTATAAGCTTAGATAAAAAAATCAAATTTTTAGAGAAATCTGGAATATAAAAAGTTCTTTCTAAAGTTAAAATAAAACCAGTATTTAATACAAGCCTAATGTTCCAACAGCTTCCACACGTGAACGCATCCGATTGCTTATATAGACGCTCAGTTCACTTCCTATTGGTTTCTTTTTCCCTATGAAACCCTGCATGGTATTTGAAATATGAATTTCAGCACCAGAATCAATCCACCAAGTGTCATGACATATTTCAACAAATTAAATTCAAAACACACTGAAGGAATAAGATCACAAAGGTTATTACCTTTTTTCTCAAATCAAGTCTTAAACTTTGGACACTCTTTTTTTCGTGTGTTCTTTCTTTTTACAAAAAAATACCATGCACCTTCTTTCTTCGTAGGATGAGATGCAATACCCTTTTCTTTCTTCTTACGAGCTTGTTTCTTACACAATGCACTTTCACCAAAATTTCTGAACTAACATTCCTTCCTCTTGAACACACATCACCAGAAAATCATTAATGGACCACTTTTTTTTATGAGTATTATAAAAAATCTTAAATGATCCGTATTAGGCAGAAAGAGAATTCAAAATAAGATGCACCAGAAATGAGTCAGAGATCTCAACCTCTAAAGCTTTCAGTTGTGCCGTTATGTCTCTCAACCTCATGCATGATGTGCTCACGCACACTCTTTACGCCAATAAGTCTATTGAATGACAATTGTGCCATTAGGGTGCTTGCAAGTGCCTTACTAGAGACTCAAACTGTTCATTTATAGCCTTTATGTAATCTTTGACATTCTCGCAATCAAGAATTGAACCCCAGATACTAGTTGAGATACGAGATTTAATGAACATCATACTTAAACGGTTGAATTTCTCCCACCGTTCGTATAATGCTACCTCGACTCGAGTACTAGCATTAATAGGTGCCGGAGGCTCTTCCTTATGAAGAGCATATATAGTCAAGGTCTGTACACCCTAAGTGAAAGGAAATCTTATCTCTCCACTCCTTATAGTTGTCACCACTTAACAATTGAACTTCAGATACAGTTTTAGATATGTTACTGCTGCAAATAATAAATCATGCTAACATTACTCAACTTTAAATAGGCACATTAAAATTCATAACATTTGATAATACATACCAATGCAAGTTATAACAAAATAAATATGAATCATAGTGTCATTAAAATCTACCTATGAACAAAGACTTTAACATACATAATATTCACTATATTGACTAAAGTATTAAAATTAGAAAATAAAATACTACTTTTTAATGCCTGTGGACTAATTAAGAAGTAAAATATTTTCTATTTTAACCTAATTATATATGAGCAATATAATAAATTTTTGTGGATAAATTCACTGTATTATTCATAATAATTATAAATATATTATATTAATATTTATATAATTTCTTTAAATATAATTATTATAAAAAATACTGGAACTACTCTTCAATAAATTATGTATTAATCACAATATAATATGCAGCAAAAGAATTTATATTGCATACAAATATAACAATAATCATTAAATAAATAATCCAATGACATATTACATATTTATTAACAAAATTAAAAATGATCTAGTGGATAATAAGCACTTTTACAGCACTTCGAGGATCCAAGTTCAACTCCTCCTCATGCCAAAATCAAGATTTTCATTTTATAAAACAAAAGGCCATAGGTCCACGTTGATAATGAGCTAAAAGCCTAAATCAATGTGAAATAAATAAATAACATTTCTCATGAAAGAAAAATTTCAATTGAAACCTAATATAGTCAGCGACGTTCTTCCTTCCTTTTTTTTTTTTTTTATTATTATTAAATATATCAAAATAAAAGATGAACCAAAATGAAGATTGAACACCCCATTTTCACATTTTATTATTATCGAAATAAATCAGTGACATTCAAGTGATGGTAGTTTGAGAAAATCCTTTAAGAATATTTATCGTTATTTTTTTTTCTTTATTTGGATCTCTTAATTAAATTTTAAAATTAATTTTGCATTAGAAATATTAAACATTTATAATTCTAAAATAAGTATGAATATTTTCTGAATAATGTTAAGTAATTTTAAAATTTAATAACAACTTAAAATTTTTGTTTGATTTTAAAATTGTTCATATTCATACTTCTTTAGATAATAATATGGTAAAATAGAGACAATTTTTGCTTTGATACTAATATTAATAATTTTATAAAATCAGTGATTTATGTACCTCGAATCATAGTCATAAAATTTTTTATTCAATTTAGAACTTTTAATTCTTTAACCACCAACCCAAAGTCCCAAATAGAGTCAAAGTGTTTGTTATGATGATTAGAATTAATGACCCAAACTTTATAAATTTTTATGAACAATCGTATTTTTTTTATTAAAGAACAAACCAACTGCCAATATAATTAATTAATAATTATAATACCACCCAAACTAATTTCTATATTAACAAATTGAACCATAAATAGAATAAAAATTCTAACAAAATGTTAATGTTTAAAACTAAAAATGATTGAATAAACGCAGAAAGTGGGAGTTGACTCCACAAGTCCAATGTAAAAGTATGAGACTTAAACCAATTTAGCTACATTTCTTCTTTTGTAATAATACTACTAGTTCTTTTATAAAACTTTTGGTAGGGCCATGATCCCCCATTGTCAAAACTAAGCTCCGCCTCTAGTACCTACAAGAATTTTGACATTCAAATTAGCATGGGTCACAAGAAGAACTAAAAAAAAGATCGTATTTGAGTACACGTATTTGGAATAGTACATATATTATGAGGTTATCATGTTACAAGGTTTTCTTATGTGGGTTGCTCTTTTCATGAGTTACTCTTATCATAAGAGGCTTGATGCCTTATTATGATCTCTCTTCATATGATGCTCTTAGATCTATATATAGTCAAAATTGCAATATTCTCCTTTAATAGTAGAATGATGGTTCCAATATAATAATTAACCTCATAAAATTGAGTTATTAGGTATTATAACGAGTGATAACGAATTCGTGTTCTCTTTATAACGTATTTTTTGGAATCTGAGAGAACACTCAATCATCAAAGCGGTTTCTTAGAACTTCTCATACTCTTGAACCTGATTCTTAGTATTGGGCTTATAGAAATATTACAAAACAGACTCCCAAACTCGGTATGTCTTTCTCTCGGGAGTTAGACTTTTCGAGTTTCAGATCTTAATCCAAGCGTCTCATCTAGTAAGGTGGAGCTTTTTATTTTGCTTACGTTTCTTATAAAGTTTGAACTCTAACTATAACTTCTATCAATCGTAGGTACCCACCTCAAATTTATGAGTTTGTGAGTCAAACTTTTTTTTCTAATCAAAGTTTGCATATTATGATTTTAGAATCAAAAGTTGATGTTTTCATTCCTTAAATGTCAGATTAATTTTTCTTTGTTTTTCGATTTTTCAGTTTCATCATGAATTTTCTATTATGGGTACCCCAACTTGTAGGATGTAAGCTCGAGCGTCCAAGTTTTGAGATTCCGATGAAGATATATCAAAATAAATTCAAGTTGTCAGAATCAATAATTATTAAATTTACTATGTATGAAGTAGTAACTCAATCATAAAAATATTGAGTTTAAAATAAAAAAAATATATTTCTTTTAAAATAATTGCATAATGAATTTTTTTCATTTAAGTGCAATCTATCTAAATGAAACTTTTTTCGATCTAAACCAATTATTTAGACAATTGAATGATGGATTTTTTTAATTTAGATTAGTTTACTCATGAATTCTTTTTCAATAAATAATTGTTCAAAGATTATTTCTTTATTTCTACCATAAATTTTTATGATTTTTAAATAATAATATGCTCTAAAATAATTTATAAAATTTGAGTAAAATAAATCATACCTTTACATGTCTAAGTATGAGTGTAGTTTGCTTTTAAGGAATTTAATTAAAATTTTTAACATTTTTTTCTTTAATAGAGAATAAGTTTTCGTCTTTCAGTTTTATAAATTTTAATCTCTGGATGCTAAATAGTGTTTTTTGTGGTAAATTTACGAAAAAAAAATTATGATTTCTTGCTTTAGAACTTTTAAGTTACTAAACCTTCAAATCTTTACACATTTAATTGTCTAGCAATTATAAGTTTTTAAAATTGAAATGTATAATGATATTATCACAAATTGACATTTGTGAATCTTTTTATTTTTTTGGCAAAATTTTTGTATTATGTACTTTAATGCTTGTCTTTGTGACCATGCATTTTCTGCTCTTTTTTTATATTGTTCATCTTATGAACATGTGTTGTGCTAAACTCATCTTGGGTAGAATATAGAATGAAGAGAATATAACAAGCGACATATCCCCATAGACGGCGTTATTACTCAAAAGTGTTTTTACTATTTCGAATTTAGGAGTTACCTGAACAAAATTATAGAGAGTAGGTTGGAGACACGATGTTATCATATCCTCATATTCTGAGTTTTCAATGTTTCGAATTTGTCATCCCCAATGGTGGGCGGTGTACCAGCAAATATTTCGACACTCAAGCTAGTATCAGTCATAAGAGGAACTAAGATAAAGATCATACCTGAGTGCACGTATTTGGAATAGTGCGTATATTATGAAGTTATGATGTTACAAGCTTCTCTTATGTAAATTACACTTTTCATGAGCTACTCTCATCATAAGATATTTGATGTCTTATTGTGATATCCCTTCATATGAGTCTATATATAATCAATATTGCAACATTCTCCTTTATCAATAGAATAATTGTTACAATGTTGTAATTAACCTTATAAAATTGAGTTATTAGGTATTTAATAAGTAATGAGGAATTATTGTTCTTTTTGTAACGTATTTTTTGAAATCCGAGAAAACAGTTAATCATCAAACCAATTTTTAAAAATTTTTCATACTCTTAGTTTGAATTCGATTCTTAGTATTAGACTTATAGAAATATTTTAGAATAAATATAATCTTAAAATTTAGAGAATATTCTCAGATAAGTTTATTCGTTAATCGAATTTTTATTTGAAGTGTCGTTATCGGTATCTACCTGCCATGTATAATTTTGGGCGCATATATATATATATATATATATATATATATATATATATATATATATATATATATATATATATATATTACATACTGAGATATGATCCTGTTCTGGCAAGGATACTTTATCCGAATTATACGTCGGCTTTCGCTTCTGGAATGCAGTATCCCGCGAATTCGGACTCAAGCATGGTACCTGCAAAAAGGACTTCGACGCTCAAGTCAGTAAAAAAATCTATAAGGAAAACAAGTATAAAGTTGTTGTTGTGTTGTTTTTGTTCTCTGCCTTTTGTCATCAGCCTCCTGATTTATAGTGGTTTGGGCTGAATCATTCGTTGGTTTGAGTCGAAATATTCGTGGCCGACTTGAAGGCGAGATTCGGGGGAGAAGTTTGTTATGATAGAGGGTTATTCGTATTTGAATTTGTTTGATCAAGCCGAGGCATAACCCGTTTCTTCCGATGTATTAGGGATACAGTACATAGCACCTAAGCTTGACTTGTCAAACTTATGTTTAGCAAGTTGAGCTTTTATGTGTAGTTATACCTCGGTTGGCGATTGAACTTAGTAGCCCCCAAGCTCAATGCGCGTTGCTGTCTTTCAAGCTTGGGTCTTTAATAGATAAATGAAATAATAACAACAATTAATTTAATTTAAAAATAGGTTTTAATAATGGTTTTACCTTATTAAACGTGTTGCGATAAATGTTGTTTATATGGGGAGATTTGGACCGTTTGTCTTTTGGTATGTGAACGGTTAAAATTTGAACTACCCACTAAGTTAGTGGGTTATAATAATACTTTATTGCTATTTCTCTCTTGGGAAGTGACACAAACACATAGCCCAAGCTATTTCTGTCTAAGAGGTGAATACGACATGTCTTCAAGAGCTTAGTCTTTTCCTCTTCGTGTCCTTGTTTGTGTCCTATTTGTCTTTGGCAATGGTTAGGAAAAAAGAAAAAGAAAAACAGAAGGTAGTTGAGGTGAAAAGTCAGAATCCATATCATTGGGTGCATGTTGATGTTAAGACCCGTGTGTCATCTTATTGCGATGCTGAGTCACTTCGCGAGCTTAAAACTTTGAAGTTGGTAAAAGATGGGTCGGGTGTTGGTGTCGAGTTCTTCCCTTGTACTAGCGAGGAGAGGATATGTGAGAGGAGGGGGGACTGGGAGTATTTTTATATGTATACTCCTTGTTTTACTGAACTGTACTTAAAACTCCTTTTTTCGGATTTCGAGTGTAAGGTTTTGACCCAACTTAATTGTGCTCCTTCACAGCTACACCCAAATTCCTGGGCATTTTTGTGAGCATTTGAATGTTTGATGGATTTTTTGAAATTTTCTTTGTCTTTGAATATTTCTTCTCCCTATTTCAATCAAGGGGGTGGAAGAGTTTATGGGTTTTTCTTAGTAGTTTTCCTAAACGTTCCATCTTTCTTCTATATAAATCTTCCTTAAAAAATGTTCAAATTTATGTTTGTGAAGGTTCGATCCTTGGAGACCGAATATCCCTTTTATTCAGATAGTAAGTTGATAAAAAATTTTTTACTGTATTGTTGTCCGGAGCCAATACAGATTCTTGAGACTGCAGAGAGGAGTGAAGAAGAAGATCTGTTTTTGGATTTTCTGATAGAAAATTTTCCTGTTGGTGAATATTTGTCTATTCCCAAACTACTATGTTTTGAAAAGGAGAATGATAGAGAAGGGTTAAGAGCTTATATAGGTAATATAAATCTATATTTTTGGTTTGTTGATTTTTGGTTCTTTACATAGTGCTGCTTTTGTTTGTAGGTGGACGGGTGCCTCATCTGAATACGTCTCGATTGCAATTTTTTTTTTGCATAAGAAAAAGGTGGTAGTGGTTCTGCAGTGGTAAAGGAGGGTGGTGGCGATGCTGCACATTCCACCATCCGACTTGCTGCGTCTTTGAAGAGGAAGAGAGATGAATCAGAGAAATCTTTGGAGGTCCTATCTGAGGAGGATAAGGACGCTAATGTGGGTGAAAAGTCGGTATTTGAGAGGCAGAGAAAACTCCATGGGTTTATCGAAGGGGTGAATCCACAGTCTCTATGGAGTGATCAGTTCCCGATTTCTGAGTTTGCTGACAAGGTTTTCCATTATCCTGGGGATATGCGGCTGACTCGCCGAATTGGTATGGAAGGGATGGGGAAGTTCATCCAAGTTAGTACCTTTATTGTTTCGTTGATTTATCTTCGATATATGTGTTCGTCATTGTTTATCTGTGTTATGTAGATTGTGGCTTTGCAGTTATTATGTGTTGGCTGTGCCACCAAGTTGTTAGGGGCAGAACAACAGGTTGTTGCTGATAAGGTTGTCAGCTTAGAGAAATCTGTGAAGGAGAAGGAGGATGTGATCATTGATGTGACCGCTAAGATAAAACGTGGAGAGGAGAAAATTGTGAAGTTTCAAGATCAGATTCGCCTTCTTCAAGGTGAAATAAAGAAAATGATAAGACAAAGGGTGAAATGACTTCTCGTATTCATGAATTGAAAGAGGAATGATTGGAAATGTTTGCTGCTGGATTTGACCGTGCTTTCAGCCAAGTCGTGTTGTTTTCGCCCGAGTTTGATATCAGGAAACTTGATGTTACTAAGATCTTGTCAGTGGAGAGCTTGTGGAAGATGAGGCAGGCGAGTAACATGATAAAAATGTTCATCCCCCCTCTTTAAGAAGAATTTGAATAGTTGTAATTTGAAACATATGAATTCGCCTGTTTGAAACATTTGGTTTGATTACCAATCTGAAATCGGTTTATTTTATAAAGTGTTTTGTCCGATGTATGGTGTCGGTTTGACTGTTTAGAATGTTTTGACTGCTAATTGCATGTTTATAGATGTTGTTTCCAAATTTTTGTCTTGTTAGTTTGAATGAAGTAATTATATAGAGATAGCGATGCAGGAATTTAGAGAGTGAAAGAATTTGCTTTATTTATATGAAAAATGACCTTTCGCCTTTTGAAAGGTGCGGAGTGGTCGGCCTCGTTAAAACCTGTCTGAGAAAAACCCTCCTTAGGGAAAAAATCCCGTGATCAGGAAAAAGAGTACCTGGCCACTCCGTCTTGTTTACAGAGAGAAGTTAGCTATAATAAAATTTCAATGATGAAATGTTCCAAGTGTTGGGTAAGGTCGTTCCATCTAGCATTTTGAGGCAATAAGCTCCTTTTCCGACGACCTTAGAAATTCAAAAAGGTCCTTCCCCAGTAGCAGCTAATTTTCCAAGTCCGGGAGGTTTCTAAACTTCTTCTATTTGCCTCAACACCAAGTCTCCTTGTTTTAGCGTTCTTGGTCATACTCTTTTGTTATACTGCTTTTGCATAGCCAATTGCATAGTTTTCTATCGGAGTGGAGTTAGGCATCGTTCCTTATTTATTGTATCAAGCTCGGCCAATCTTGCTCCTATGTTGGCGCTTTCATCAAAGTATTCGATCCGGGTTGAGCCTTGGCCGACTTCTATAGAAATCATACAGTCTATGCCGTATACTAAGCAGAACGGGGTTTTGTTTGTAGTAGATTGTAGTGTTGTGTTGTAGCTCCACAATATTTTTGGTATAAGCTCGACCCAGCATCCCTTAGCATCTGTTAATTTTTCTTTAAAGCCTGCAAAATGACTTTGTTAGCTGCCTCTGCGAGCCCGTTATTTTGTAGGTGCTCGACAGAGGAAAAACGATGTTTAATGTGAAGATCAATTAAAAATGAAGCAATTTTCTTATCAGTGAATTGTCGACCATTTTCGGAAATAATTTCTCTAGGAAAACCATATCTACATATGATGGATTTCCAAATAAGCGTCTGTACTTTGTCTGATGTTATTTTTGTAAGTGGTTGTGCTTCTATCCATTTTGTGAAGTAATCAACTGCTATTCCGAGGATGTCCATCCCCTATTTGAAGAAAGGCCAACTAATGTCTGAAGTGTGCAATAATTCGGCCGGACTGTAGATGAGTGGTGCACATTTCTGGCATGCATCGCACTTCTATACTTTGTTCTTACAATCATTACGTAACGTCGGCTAATAGTATCCTACGCGTAAAATCCTTGTGGCCAGACTTCGACCCCCAGTGTGGTGGCCACAAATACCATCATGTACTTCTGCAATAGCAGCTTCTGCTTTAGCTTGGCCGAGACATTTGAGCAATGGTCGGGAGAATCCTCATTTGTATAGGACATCTCCCATGATAGTGTAATGGCTGGCTTTATGTCTGAATGATCTCGGGTTTTCATATTCTGGTATTTCTTTGGTTCTTAAATAGCAGATGAATGGGCTTTGCCAGTCCTCTTCCTGTGACACACTTAGAACAGATTTGATATCTAAACTTGGTTCTGTTAGTGTAAGATGAGACAATATGTTTGATGAATCAGTTACCCTAGATGTAGCTAACTTGGATAGAATATCGGCCCTACAGTTTTACTCTTTAGGTATATGGGATATTTCAAAGTTTTGAAAATGATGTATCATGTCTTTTGCCAAATTTAAATATTTCTCTAAGAGTGGATCTCTGATAAACCCCAATTTTGTGGTTTATCTTGTGCTTAATTTGGGGGATTTTATCAACTTTTCTCACATTTATTCAATGAAATAGCATGGTTTTGTAATTCTCCCTTGATTTGTGCTTAAATGTGAAAACATGCTTTTTAGGCCTTAAAATAGCTAAATTTAATCAACTTTAATTCCATTTGATGCCTTGATATGTTTGTTGAGTGATTTCAGGTTTATAGGGCAAGTATTGGATGGAAGAAGTGAGGAGAAAAGCATGCAAAGTGAGAGAACTCATGAAGAAATGAAGGAACCGTAAAGCTGTTAAGCCTGACCTCTTCGCACTCAATCAACCATAACTTAAGCTACAAAGGTCCAAATGAGGCGGTTCTAGTTGCGTTGGAAAGATAACATCTAGGGATTCGAAATGATATAAAATTTGCCATATGTTACTTCGCGTATAGGGGCGCGCACGCGCCATGTACGCGTGCGCGCTGATGCTGCTCGTGGTCCACTAAAGTGAAATCGCCCCCAGCGATTTCTGAAGCACTTTGGGCCCAACCCAACTCATTTCTAATGCTATTTCATGCAGAATTCAAGTTTGGGCAAGGGGGAGCAATTTTTTGGTAGTATAGCATCATGTAGGTTAGTTTCTAGAGAGATAAGCTCCCTCTTCTCTCTAGAATTAGGTTAGGTTAATCCATCTTAGATCTAGGTCCAATTTCATGTTTTCATCTTGTTTTCTTTATGAATTATTGCTTCTACTCTTTCATTCTCATGATTTGTAGTGTTAATTTTACTTTTATGCTTATTTTATGTTCATGAATACTCTTGTTGGATTTGGATCTTTTCTTTAATGCAAATTAATGTTTGATGTTCTTCTAAGGTTGATTTAAGTTGTGAATTTACTTTTCTTACAATTTGTAGTTGATAGATTTTACTATTTCTTGTCATTTATTATGCTTTCCTTTTATGCCTTCCAAGTGTTTGACAAAATGCTTGGTTGGGCTTTAGAGTAGCTTTTGAGCATTCTTGGCTTGGGAAGAGTAGTTGGGCAATCTTGAGTCATTAATACCTAATTTACATTGGTGATCTAGAGTTGTTAGTTAATATCATTTTCAATGACGCTAATCTTTTGCTAATTCAATTAGTAAGTTGATTAGGATTTTTTATTTGAGATTAACTAGTCTTGTTTGACTTTCTCTCATGGAAGATAACTTACACCTTCTTCCAATGTTGGGGATGACGAAATGAGATAGATTCTTGTCATTATTGTGATATGATTGATTAGTCTTGTTTGACATTCTCCCTATGTGAAGATAACATGATACCTTCTTCTATTTGTTGGAGTTGACTAAATAAGATGAATTAATCATTGTATCACTAGGATAGAAAGCCTATGATCTCAATCCTTGCCATGAATGTCTCTCTTTATTACTTGCTTTCTTTAATTGCTCGATTTACTTTCTTGTCAATAATTGAGCACTTCATTGCAATTCCTTGTGAGACGACCCGGAGTCTAAATACTTCGGTTATAAATTCATTGGGGTTTGTACTTGTGACAAAACCAAATTTTTGATTGGGAGGATTGTTTGTTGGTATAAAGCTATACTTGCAACGAGAATTCATTTATTTTGTGTGAAATTCTATACTGACACTCAATTTTTCTGAAAATCAAAATGGCGCCGTTGCCGTGGAGTTGCAATGGTGCTTTGTTATTGGCTATTGTGAATATGTGAATATGTTTGCCTTTTGCTTATTTCTTAGTTTTTGTTAGCCTTAGGACTTGTTGCTTATTTTTGTAGCTTTTGTTTTTATTTGCTATTGTGAATTCTCATCCCTTTGGCTATGAGTTTGGCTCAAATTATGTTGTAGGGAATGGAAGCTACAATGAGGATGTGCATCAAGGATGGAACAATCAAAGATGGGAGGAGCCTCAAGGGATTGATCAACCTTATTGGCAACAACCTCCTCTGGATTCTTATGGGTATAATTCTAATCCTAATGCATATCAATCTAATGGATGTGGTGACCCTTATTGTGATTGTCAACAACCACCACCACATGCGTATGAACCACCCCCTCAACATGATTTTGAACCACCTTACTCACAAGCCCCTTTTCACCAAACACTTCCATACGACCCTAATCCTTATCCACCATACCAACCACCTTTTGAACCATATGAACCATACATGGAACCACCACCATTCCAACACAATTACTCTCAAGAACCACCTCAATATACACCACCTCCATACCCTTACCAAGATGAACCAACTTCCAATTATGAAACTTTTCTCCCAAACAATGAACCTTCTTTTTCCATACCACCTCCAATGGATGATTCTCTCTAAGAATGTGTTAGTTCTTACATTCGAAGGCAAGACGAGAACCAAAAGGTGTTCAAGGAGTTAGAAGCCAAGATAGCTACCATAGCGGAAGCCGTTAGCAATATGGTCTCCTCCCAACTAAGCCTAAGCAACCAAGGCACTCCCATTGACGAATGTGGAGAAGCAATCAAGGGGCCTAGTGAGGGAGTCAGTTTAGAGCTTCAAGGTGTAGAAGAAGAATTGAAACAAGAATTGTCACAAGGGGAGGAAGTTAAGTGATGAGCGGATAATTTATACGCTTTTTGGCATTGTTTTTAGTATGTTTTTAGTAGGATCTAGTTACTTTTAGGGATGTTTTTATTAGTTTTTATGTTAAATTCACATTTTTGGACTTTACTATGAGTTTGTGTGTTTTTCTGTGATTTCAGGTATTTTTTGGCTGAAATTGAGGGACTTGAGCAGAAATCAGATTCAGAGGTTGAAGAAGGACTGCTGATGCTGTTGGATTCTGACCTCCCTGCACTCAAAGTGGATTTTCTGAAGCTACAGAACTCAAAATGGCACGCTTCCAATTGTGTTCGAAAGTAGACATCCAGGGCTTTCCAGAAATATATAATAGTCCATACTTTGGCCGAGTTTAGACGATGCAAAAGGGCATTGAACGCCAGTTCTATGCTGCAGTCTGGAGTTAAACGCTAGAAACACGTCACGAACCAGAGTTGAACGCCAAAAACACGTTACAACTTGGCGTTCAACTCCAGAAGAAGCCTCTGCACGTGTAAACTTCAAGCTCAGCCCAAGCACACACCAAGTGGGCCCCGAAAGTAGATTTATGCATCAATTACTTACTTCTGTAAAACCTAGTAGCTAGTTTAGTATAAATAGGACTTCTTATTTATCATCTTCGGATCATCTTTGATAAGTTTTATGCTATCTTAGACTTTCATGGGGGTTGGCCATTTGGCCATGCCTGGACCTTTCACTTATGTATTTTCAAACGGTAGAGTTTCTACACACCATAGATTAAGGTGTGGAGCTCTGCTGTTCCTCAAAGATAATGCAAAGTACTACTGTTTTTCTATTCAATTCAACTTATTCCGCTTCTAAGATATTCATTCGCACTTCAACATGAATGTGATGAACGTGACAATCATCATCATTCCCTATGAACACGTGCCTGACAACCACTTCCGTTCTACCTTCGATTGAATGGATATCTCTTGGATATCTAATACAGGGGACCGAGTCCGAGTTATTAAGTGTCTTCGTGGTATAAGTTAGAACCCATGGATGGCCATTCCTGAGATCCGGAAAGTCTAAACCTTGTCTGTGGTATTCCGAGTAGGATCTGGGAAGGGATGGCTGTGACGATCTTCAAACTCGCGAATGCTGGGCATAGTGACAGACGCAAAAGGATAGTAAATCCTATTCCAGTATGATCGAGAACCTCCAGATGATTAGCCATGCAGTGACAGCGCATTGGACCATTTTCTCAAGAGGGGATGGGAAGTAGCCATTGACAACGGTGATGCCCTACATAAAGCTTGCCATGGAAAGGAGTAGGATTGATTGGATGAAGACAGCAGGAAAGCAGAGGTTCAGAGGAACGAAAGCATCTCTGTGCGCTTATCTGAAATTCTCACCAATGATTTACATAAGTATTTCTATCTTTATTTTATGTTTATTTATTATTTATTTTCGAAAACTCCATAACCATTTAATATCCGCCTGACTGAGATTTACAAGATGACCATAGCTTGCTTCATACCAACAATCTCCGTGGGATCGACCCTTACTCACGTAAGGTTTTATTACTTGGACGACCCAGTGCACTTGCTGGTTAGTTGTGCGAAGTTGTGAAGTTATGTTTGGACCATGGTATTGTGCACCAGTTTTGGCGCCATTGCCAGGGAGAGAACGAGCAACAAATTTTACAACCTCAGAGTAACAATTTCGCATACCAAGTTTTTGGCGCCGTTGCCGGGGATTGTTCGAGTTTGGACAACTGACGGTTCATCCTGTTGCTCAGATTAGGTAATTTTCTTCTTATTTTGTTTTCAAAAATTTTTCAAAAATATTTTCAAAAAAATTTTATTTTTCTTTAGAATTTTTAAGAATGAATTCTAGTGTTTCATGATGATTTGTTGAATCCTGGCTGGCTGTAAAGCCATGTCCAAATTTTTTTGGACTGAGGATTCAACTAATGACTTCAATGCATGTAATAGCATACTAAAGCGTGGCTGGCTATTAAGCCATGTCTAACCCTTGGATTGGAGCTTTAGACTAAGAGTACAAGATTCCTGGAATTCATATTAAAAATTTTGAAATCCTTATTTTTCTTTTTCACATTAATTTTCGAAAAAAATCAAAAAAATTTATAAAATCATAAAAATAAAAAATATTTTGTGTTTCTTGTTTGAGTCTTGAGTCAATTTTAAGTTTGGTGTCAATTTCATTCTTTTTTTCAAAAAAATTTTATGCATTTTTCGAAGATTCATGCATTCATAGTGTTCTTCATGATTTTCAAGTTGTTCTTGGCCAGTCTTCTTGTTTGATCTTCATATTTTCTTGTTTTGTGTCTTTTCTTGTTTTTCATATGCATTCTTGCATTCATAGTGTCTATACATGAAAAATTTCTAAGTTTGGTGTCTTGCATGTTTTCTTTTCTTGAAAATTTTTAAAAATAAGTTCTTGATGTTCATCTTGACATTCATAGTGTTCTTGGTGTTCATCTTGACATTCATAGTGTTCTTGCATGCATCACATGTTTAGATCCAAAATTTTCATGCATTGCATCATTTTTCATGTTTTTCTCTCTCATCATTAAAAATTCAAAAATTAAAAAAATATCTTTCCTTTTTTCTCTCATAAATTTCAAAAATTTGGATTGACTTTTTCAAAAATTTTTAAAATCTAGTTGTTTCTTATGAGTCAAATCAAATTTTCAATTTAAAAATCTTATCTTTTTCAAAATTTTTTTCAAAAATCAAATCTTTTTCATTTTTCTTATTTATTTTAAAAAATTTTAAAAAAAATTTTCAAAAATCTTTTTCTTAATTTTATCTCATAATTTTCGAAAATATCATCAAAAATTAATGTTTTGATTCAAAAATTTCAAGTTTGTTACTTACTTGTTAAGAAAGATTCAAACTTTAAGTTCTAGAATCATATCTTGTGATTTCTTGTGAATCAAGTCATTAATTGTGATTTTAAAAATCAAATCTTTTTCAAAACTAATTTCAATCATATCTTTTCAAAAATATCTTTTTATCCTATCTTTTTCAAATATCTTTTCTAACTTCTTATCTTCTTATCTTTTCAAAATTGAATTTCAAAATCTTTTTCAACTAACTAATTGACTTTTTGTTTGTTTCTTAACTTTTTCAAAACTACCTAACTAACTATCCCTCTCTAATTTTCGAAAATACCTCCCTCTTTTTCAAAAATTCTTTTTAATTAATTAATTGTTTCAATTTTTTATTTTAATTTTATCTTAATTTTCAAAAATTATTAACCCTTTTTCAAAATTTATCTTCGAATTTCCCTCTCCCTCATCTTCTTCTATTTATTTATTTATTTACTAACACATCTCCTCATCTCAAATTACCGCTCCTATCCTCACCCTTGTGTTTGGATTCTCCTCCCTTCTCTTTCCTTACATTACATTCTCTTCTTTTCTTCTAATCACACAAAGGAATCTCTATACTGTGACATAGAGGATTCCATATTTTCTTTGTTATTTCCTTCTTTGTCATATGAGTAGGAGCAAGGACAAGAACATTCTTGTTGAAGCAGATTCTGAATCTGAAGGGACTCTGAAAAGGAAACTAAGAGAAGCTAAAATACAACAATCCAGAGACAACCTTACAGGAATTTTCGAACAGGAAGAGGAGATGGCAACCGAAAATAATAATAATGCAAAGAGGATGCTTGGTGACTTTACTGCACCTAATTCCAATTTACATGGAAGAAGCATCTCAATTCCTACCATTGGAGCAAACAACTTTGAGCTGAAACCTCAATTAGTTTCTCTGATGCAACAAAACTGCAAGTTCCATAGACTTCCATCTGAAGATCCTTTTCAGTTCTTAACTAAATTTTTGCAGATCTGTGATACTGTTAAGACTAATGGAGTAGATCCTGAAGTCTATAGGCTCATGCTTTTCCCTTTTGCAGTGAGAGACAGAGCTAGAATATGGTTGGATTCTCAACCTAAGGATAGCCTGAACTCTTGGGATAAGCTGGTCAAGGCTTTCTTAGCCAAGTTCTTTCCTCCTCAAAAGCTGAGTAAGCTTAGAGTGGATGTTCAAACCTTCAAACAGAAAGAAGGTGAATCCCTCTATGAAGCTTGGGAGAGATACAAGGAACTGACCAAAAAGTGTCCTTTTGACATGCTTTCAGAATGGACCATCCTGGATATATTCTATGATGGTCTGTCTGAATTAGCTAAGATGTCATTGGATACTTCTGCAGGTGGATCCATTCACCTAAAGAAAACGCCTGCAGAAGCTCAAGAACTCATTGACATAGTTGCTAATAACCAGTTCATGTACACTTCTGAGAGGAATCCTGTGAGTAATGGGACGCCTCAGAAGAAGGGAGTTCTTGAAATTGATACTCTGAATGCCATATTGGCTCAAAATAAAATATTGACTCAGCAAGTCAATATGATTTCTCAGAGTCTGAATGGAATGCAAGCTGCATCCAACAGTACTCAAGAGGCATCTTCTGAAGAAGAAGCTTATGATCCTGAGAACCCTGCAATAGCAGAGGTAAATTACATGGGTGAACCCTATGGAAACACCTATAACCCCTCATGGAGAAATCACCCAAATCTCTCATGGAAGGATCAAAAGCCTCAACAAGGCTTTAATAATGGTGGAAGAAACAGGTTTAACAATAGCAAGCCTTTTCCATCATCCACTCAGCAACAGATAGAGAACTTTGAACAAAATACCTCTAATTTAGTAAATTTAGTCTCTGATCTATCTAAGGCCACTCTGAGTTTCATGAATGAAACAAGGTCCTCCATTAAAAATTTGAAGGCACAAGTGGGCCAGCTGAGTAAAAGGATCACTGAAATCCCTCCTAGTACTCTCCCAAGCAATACAGAAGAAAATCCAAAGGGAGAGTGCAAGGCCATTGAATTGACCATCATGGCCGAACCCACAAGAGGGGAGAAGGACGTGAATCCCAGTGAGGAAGACCTCCTAGGACGTCCAATGATCAATAAGGAGTTTCCCTTTGAGGAACCAAAGGACTCTGAGGCTCATCTGGAGACCATAGAGATTCCATTGAACCTCCTTATGCCCCTCATGAGCTCTGATGAGTATTCTTTTTCTGAAGAGAATGAAGATGTTACTGAAGAGCAAGTTGCCAAGTTCATTGGTGCAATCATGAAGCTGAATGCCAATTTATTTAGTAATGAGACTTGGGGAGATGAACCTCCCCTGTTCACCAATGAACTAAATGCATTGGATCAACTGAGATTGCCTCAGAAGAAACAGGATCCTGGAAAGTTTCTAATACCTTGTACCATAGGCACCATGACCTTTGAGAAGGCTCTATGTGACCTTGGGTCAGGAATAAACCTCATGCCACTTTCTGTAATGGAGAAACTGGGAATCTTTGAGGTATAAGCTGCTAAAATCTCATTAGAGATGGCAGACAATTCCAGAAAACAGGCTTATGGACAAGTAGAGGACATATTAGTAAAGGTTGAAGGCCTTTACATCCCTGCTGATTTCATAATCCTAGATACTGGGGAGGATGAGGATGAATCCATCATCCTTGGAAGACCCTTCCTAGCCACAGCAAGAGCTGTGATTGATGTTGACAGAGGTGAACTAGTCCTTCAATTGAATGAGGACTCCCTTGTGTTTAAAACTCAAGGACATCCTTCTGTGAACATGGAAAAGAGGCACAGTAAGCTTCTCTCAGTACAGAGTCAACTAAAGCCCCCACAGTCAAACTCTAAGTTTGGTGTTGGGAGGCCACAACCAAGCTCTAAGTTTGGTGTTGAACTCCCATATCCAAACTCTAAGTTTGGTGTTAGGAAGTCTCAACAATGCTCTGAACATCTGTGAGGCTCCATGAGAGCCCACTGTCAAGCTATTGACATTAAAGAAGCACTTGTTGGGAGGCAACCCAATTTTTATTTATCTAATTTTATTTTTATTTCTATTGTTCTTTCATGTTTTATTAGGTTCATGATCACGTGGAGTCACAAAATAAATCAAAAAATTAAAAACAGAATCAAAAACAGCAGAAGAAAAATTACACCCTGGAGGAAGGACTTACTGGCGTTTAAACGCCAGTAAGGAGCATCTGGCTGGCGTTCAATGCCAGAACAGAGCATGGATCTGGCGTTGAACGCCAAAAACAAGCAACATCCTGGTGTTCAGACGCCAAGAATGCACATTGAGGAAAGCTGGCGCTGAACGCCAGAAACATGCTGCATCTGGGCGCTGAACGCCCAGAACAAGCATCAATTCGGCGTTTAAACGCTAGAATTGCATGCAAAAGCATTTTACATGCCTAATTAGTGCAGGGATGTAAATCTTTGACATCTCAAGATCTGTGAACCTCACAGGATCATCTCAGGATCTGTGGACCCCACAAGATCCCCACCTTCCCTCCTCATAATCCTAGATCACCCTCTCCCAAGAACCCTTCACCACTCACCTCCATATCTTCTTCTTCTTCTTCTTCTATTCTTTCTTCTTTTGCTCGAGGACGAGCAACATTCTAAGTTTGGTGTGGTAAAAGCATAAGCTTTTTGTTTTTCCATTACCATTGATGGCACCTAAGACCAGAGAAACCTCTAGAAAAGGGAAAGGGAAGACAAAAGCTTCCACCTCCGAGTCATGGGAGATGGAGAGATTCATCTCAAGGGTCTATAGCTCAGTGGTAGAACATTTGACTGCAAATCAAGAGATCCCTGAGATACCTTAGGGGATGCACTTTCCTCCACAGAACTTTTGGGAGCAAATCAACACCTCCCTAGGAGAATTAAGTTCCAACATGGGATAATTAAGGGTGGAACATCAAGAGCACTCCATCATCCTCCATGAAATTAGAGAAGATCAAAAAGCAATGAGGGAGGAGCAACAAAGACAAGGAAGAGACATAGAAGAGCTCAAGGACATCATTGGTTACTCAAGAAGGAAACGCCATCATCACTAAGGTGGACTCATTCCTTGTTCTTAAATTTTCTGTTTTTCGTTTTCTTCATGTTAAGTGCTTATCTATGTTAGTGTCTTATTACATGATCATTAGTATTTAGTAACTATGTCTTAAAGTTATGAATGTCCTATGAATCCATCACCTCTCTTAAATAAAAAATATTTTAATTCAAAAGAACAAGAAGTACATGAGTTTCGAATTCATCCTTGAAAATAGTTTAATTATTTTGATGTGGTGGCAATACTTTTTGTTTTCTGAATGAATGCTTGAACAGTGCATATGTCTTTTTGAAGTTGATGTTTATGAATGTTAAATATGTTGGCTCTTGAAAGAATGATGACAAGGAGACATGTTATTTGATAATCTGAAAAATCATAAAAATGATTCTTGAAATAAGAAAAAGCAGTGAATACAAAAGCTTGCAGAAAAAAAAAGGCGAAAATAAAAAAAAAGAGAGAAAAAGCAAGCAGAAAAAGCCAAAAGCTCTTAAAACCAAAAGGCAAGAGCAAAAAGCCAATAACCCTTAAAACCAAAAGGCAAGGGTAAATAAAAAGAACCCCAAGGCTTTGAGCATCAGTGGATAGGAGGACCTAAAGGAATAAAATCCTGGCCTAAGCGGCTAAATCAAGCTGTCCCTAACCATGTGCTTGTGGCGTGAAGGTGTCAAGTGAAAACTTGAGACTGAGCGGTTAAAGTCAAGGTCCAAAGCAAAAGAAGAGTATGCTTAAGAACCCTGGACACCTCTAATTGGGGGCTGAGTCACAATCTGAAAAGGTTCACCCAATTATGTGTCTGTGGCATTTATGTATCCGGTGGTAATACTGGAAAACAAAGTGCTTAGGGTCACGGCCAAGACTCATAAAGTAGCTGTGTTCAAGAATCAACATACTGAACTAGGAGAATCAATAACACTATTTGAACTCTGAGTTCCTATAAATGCCAATCATTCTGAACTTCAATGGATAAAGTGAGATGCCAAAACTATTCAAGAGGCAAAAAGCTACAAGTCCGGCTCATCTGATTGGAGCTATGTTTCATTGATAGTTTGGAATTTATAGTATATTCTCTTCTTTTTATCCTATTTGATTTTCAGTTGCTTGGGGACAAGCAACAATTTAAGTTTGGTGTTGTGATGAGCAGATAATTTATACGCTTTTTAGCATTGTTTTTAGTAGGATCTAGTTACTTTTAGGGATGTTTTTATTAGTTTTTATGTTAAATTAATATTTCTGGACTTTACTATGAGTTTGTGTGTTTTTCTGTGATTTAAGGTATTTTCTGGCTGAAATTGAGGGACTTGAGCAGAAATCAGATTCAGAGGTTGAAGAAGGACTGCTGATGCTGTTGGATTCTGACCTCCCTGCACTCAAAGTGGATTTTCTGGAGCTACAGAACTCAAAATGGTGCGCTTCCAATTGCGTTGGAAAGTAGACATCCAGGGCTTTCCAGAAATATATAATAGTCCATACTTTGGCCAAGTTTAGATGACGAAAAAGGGCGTTGAACGCCAGTTCTATGCTGTAGTCTGGAGTTAAACGCCAGAAACACGTCACGAACCAGAGTTGAATGCCAAAAACACGTTACAACTTGGCGTTCAACTCCAGAAGAAGCCTCTGCACGTGTAAACTTCAAGCTCAGCCCAAGCACACACCAAGTGAGCCCCGAAAGTGGATTTATGCATCAATTACTTACTTCTATAAACCCTAGTAGCTAGTTTAGTATAAATAGGACTTCTTATTTATCATCTTCGGATCATCTTTGATCAGTTTTATGCTATCTTAGACTTTCATGGGGGCTGGCCATTCGGCCATGCCTGGACCTTTCACTTATGTATTTTCAAACGGTAGAGTTTCTACACACCATAGATTAAGGTGTGGAGCTCTGCTGTTCCTCAAAGATTAATGCAAAGTACTACTGTTTTTCTATTCAATTCAACTTATTCCGCTTCTAAGATATTCATTCGCACTTCAACATGAATGTGATGAACGTGACAATCATCATCATTCCCTATGAATGCGTGCCTGACAACCACTTCCGTTCTACCTTCGATTGAATGGATATCTCTTGGATATCTAATACAGGGGACCGAGTCCGAGTTATTAAGTGTCTTCGTGGTATAAGTTAGAACCCATGGATGGCCATTCCTGAGATCCGAAAAGTCTAAACCTTGTCTGTGGTATTCCGAGTAGGATCTGGGAAGGGATGGTTGTGACGATCTTCAAACTCGCGAATGTTGGGCGTAGTGACAGACGCAAAAGGATAGTAAATCCTATTCCAGTATGATCGAGAACCTCCAAATGATTAGCCATGCAGTGACAGCGCATTGGACCATTTTCTCAAGAGAGGATGGGAAGTAGCCATTGACAACGGTGATGCCCTACATAAAGCTTTCCATGGAAAAGAGTAGGATTGATTGGATGAAGACAGCAGGAAAGCAGAGGTTCAGAGGAACGAAAGCATCTCTGTGCGCTTATCTGAAATTCTCACCAATGATTTACATAAGTATTTCTATCTTTATTTTATGTTTATTTATTATTTATTTTCGAAAACTCCATAACCATTTAATATCCGCCTGACTGAGATTTACAAGATGACTATAGCTTGCTTCATACCAACAATCTCCGTGGGATCGACCCTTACTCACGTAAGGTTTTATTACTTGGACGACCCAGTGCACTTGCTGGTTAGTTGTGCGAAGTTGTGAAGTTATGTTTGGACCATGGTATTGTGCACCATTTTTGGCGCCATTGCCAGGGAGAGAACGAGCAACAAATTTTACAATCTCAGAGTAACGATTTCGCATACCATTAAGACAATTGAGCCGGAAGAAGTGGTTGAAGCCTTTGAAGAGGTTGACCAAGAGATGGATTCAATCATTGAAGAATTCTTATGTACAATTGAATCCTCTCCAATTGGGTTTGACATAGAGGGTAAGGAAGAAAATACCTCACGTCCCATGCCCTTGGTAAGCAATGAAGAAGAGATTGAATTGGAAGGAAGCTACCAAGAGGAAGAGGTTGAGCAAGAAGCAAGTGTCATCATTGAAGATAATTCTACACCAACCAATGAGTCTCTTGGAATTGATGGATCTCCCTCATTGTGCTATGAAATTGATGACAAGGAGGACCGTGCACAACCTCCAACACATGGTTTGAGCAATGAAGGGTGTATAAAAGAAGTTGGTGAGCAAGGAATTGAAATTGAAGAAGCTTGCAAAGAGGTGGAGGTAGTCAAGAAGGAGCACAAGGGCGTAGACCTCGCATTGGCTAAGTGTGGGGAGGTCCCCCTTCCTAAGTCACCGTCCTACACAACATTCAAGTGGGTAAAATTCTTATCTCTAATCTTTACTTTCCCGCTTGAATATGTTTTGATTGAGACGGATGGGCAACTTAGAGCTCTTTGTGGGGTTAAGAGCAAAAGAGAATTTATTAGTGGGTGGAAATGCCAATCAAGGTTCCTTATGGTTGGAAACTCAAAGTCTAAGTGCAATGGTTGGTATAGTTCTCAACTAAAAGGGTCTAGGAAGATGCTTTGGTGTTTACTTGAGAATTCGGATCACTTCTCACCCAATTGGAATTGTGATGATCAACTTGAAGATGGGTGTAGAAACAAGATTTGGGATCCGAGAATATATGAAGACCAATTTTGGAAGCCCTTAGCTTGTGTGGAACTTCATCAAAGCTTGGTGCCATTGATCTTGAATTTTGGAGCTTACTTGAAGTCCAAGCATGGGTGGAAGTTTCAAGATGAGTTCAAGCATAAGCCACCATGACAAGGAGCTTCCCAAATGTCCAACTTAAGGACTTAAACCAAAAGTGTTAGGTGAGACACACCCCACCATGGTAAACTCTTTCTATTCTTTTGTAAATATAATCAATGGATGAATTGAGCTGCTATTGTTAGGTAGTTTTCTTCTTCGCATACTCTTGTTTTAATATTTTGGTTGTTGGTTTGTTTGATTAGATTTATGCCTTAAGTTTGTAGCTTAGTTTGTTGAGTTTATTTGGTAGTTTAGTATGCCCAATAAGGTTTCATGGTGTTTGGGTAGCTGTTTGGAGGTTTGGAATGCTTGGTTTGGTGTAAGAACTTGGAAAAATTTTGAAAAACAGAGCACCAACCTGCACGTGCGCGCACCTGGCGCGTACGCGCGCATCAAACATTTTCGACCATCCACGCGGGCGCGCCATGTGCACGGACGCGTGGATTGAAAAATCTCACCCCTCCATACATTGACCCGAGACTTGCGCCTACACTGCGCCAGCACCATGCCTAAAGCATAAACCACCCGCGCGTGCGCGCACCTGGCGCGTACGCGTCCTTGAAGCTAATTGCGCAATGCGCACGCACGCACGCTGTGCGCGTGCACGCCGATAGCGCCACCTGCCCTCCTGGTACATGTTCCAGAGAGTTATGCCTAGTTTGTGCCTATTCTGTGCCTGCAACCCATGCGTGCGCGCACCTGGCGCGTACGCGTCCTTTGGCCAAACTGCGCATCGGCGCGTAAGCGTGCATGACGCGTCCGCGCCGGTAAAAAAAAAATTCTTTTCTTCCATTTTCTTTTATTGCATTTGCTTATTTTCATTTATTGCATTTTAATTTTGTTTTTATAGCTTGTTCTTATCTTCTTTTCTAAGTTTCTTATTTTAATAATGGTGTTGAATTTTCTTACTCAATTGTTGAGAATTTCTTGATTAATCTTGGTGCTTCTTGACTTGTTTGACACTGTTGGGTGATGAAACTTTTAAATCAATGCTCAATCTTGTATGACTCTTATATTCTTTGTGCATTGATATGAACTTGCATGTCCTTCATGACCCACTCTTTCTAGTTGAACTTTATGCTTTTGAGTGCTCTTCATGCTTTAACTTTGTTCTTGCATCAAGTATTAGTTAATATGACTTTGCTTGAATTGCTTTCTCACTCACATGTTGTAGCTACCATGTATTTGAGAACCTTACTCTTATTTGGCATTAGCCCCCGCCTATGTTTTATTTGCTTTAATATCTTTGTTGTGGGCTTAATTTCCTTTCTTTCTCTTTCCTTTTAGGTTGGCCACCAAGAAGGAATAGGAGGGAAAAGTTCTAAATGGAGCAACAAACGAGTTCACCTGCACAACCTTTTGAAGAAACTCATCAATTGTAGCAACCCATCCACCTTGCTCTTCTTTGCATGTACCGAGGACGGTACAAATTTCTAAGTGTGGGGAGGTCGTCCGACCGATCTCCATGGGTAACAATTTCCTTTTTCAACAATAATTCTTGATTTTCTTTGTTAGATTAGTTGTTGCATTGCATGATAGATTGCATGTTAGTTAGAATTTGTACATATTTTTACCACTTCTTTTTATGTTAGGACTACTTGGTTAGGGTGATGATATCTTTTCCAAGAAAAAAATTGTTTTAGGGCACCCTACCAATTTGAAAAAAAAAAATTTGTGTGAACTTGCTTGAAGAATTTATTTTGGAACATGGTTTTTGAGCTAAGAACACAAGCATGTAAGTTTTGAGCCCAATGGTGTGGTTACATTTTATAACCACTTATTTTCATTCTTGTGTGTATTATTCTCTCTCTATGATTGTAATCTTTGGTTTGTTTGATTCTTTATGTCCATTATTCCATGTATACATGCATTTATATGATTGAGGCCATCATTTCATTTAACTCACTTACCCAAATAGCCTACCTTTCATCAACCATTGTTAGCCAAATTTGAGCTTATTGAATCCCTTTTGTTCTTAATTTTAGCACATCACTACCCCTAAGTGAAAAACAATAAATATCCTTAATTTGGATCCTTGATTAGCTCAGGCTAGTGAGGGTGTGTATCATTTAGGTATGGAAAACTTGGGACATTGGTTGAGAGGAAAGTGTGTTTTTGTATTTTTGTTGAAGATTTTTGGGAATTGGATACATGCTTATACATTAAATATGTAAAACCATATGCATTGATACGTTTGTATATACTTAAAAAAAATACATATATATATATATATGAAAGAAAAAAAATATAGAAAAAGAAAAAAAAAAGAGAAAAAGAAATAAAAAGGGGACAAAAATGCCCCAAAGTAAAGTTTAATAAAAATCAATGCATATGGAATGTGAATTAAAAAGAATGCATGAGTATGTGAAAAAGTGGGAATCATGGGTAGCTAGGTTGTGTATTAGAATTGTATAGGTTGTTATATGTATTTGGTGAGAGCTTAGGTTAATCAAAGATTCAAATTTCAAGCTCACTTGACCATATGTATCCCTACCTTTACCCTAGCCCCATTACAACCTATGAATAAGACCTCATGATGAGTGTATGCATGCATTGAATAATTGTTGATTGTTAGATGAAAAACAAATCATGGAAAGCATGATTAGAAGAGAATTAAGTGGATCGACCCTATATACTTGAGTGACTAGAGCGGATACACTTCCGGTGAGGGTTCGATGCTCAATTCCTTGTTCCTGGCTTTCACGAACTTTCTTCTTGCAAGTCTATTTGAACTTCATTTTGATATTTGAATTGGTAGAGTTTGTGAGTCATCATATGACCTTTGCCCTACTTGCTTATGTATATTCTTGGAGATTGATTTGCTTTTAACCAAGTAGGTAGAAGCATTTTGCATTTAGTTGCATGCATGTAGATAGGTTTATATAGTTTCTTTGCATTGAATAAATGTTCATACCCTTTTCTTGTCCTTCTTTATTCTTAGCATGAGGACATGCTTGGTTTAAGTGTGGAGAGATTTGATAAACCCCAATTTTGTGGTTTATCTTGTGCTTAATTTGGAGGATTTTATCAACTTTTCTCACATTTATTCAATGAAATAGCATGGTTTTGTAATTCTCCCTTGATTTTGTGCTTAAATGTGAAAACATACTTTTTAGGCCTTAAAATAGCTAAATTTAATCCACTTTAATTCCATTCGATGCCTTGATATGTTTGTTGAGTGATTTCAGGTTCATAGGGCAAGTATTGGATGGAAGAAGTGAGGAGAAAAGCATGCAAAGTGGGAGAACTCATGAAGAAATGAAGGAACCGTAAAGCTGTCAAGCCTGACCTCTTTGCACTCAATCGACCATAACTTGAGCTACAAAGATTCAAATGAGGCGGTTTCAGTTGCGTTGGAAAGCTAACATCCGGGGCTTTGAAATGATATAAAATTTGCCATATGTTGCTTCGCGTATAGGGGCGCACATGTGCCATGTACGCGTGCGCACCGATGCTGCTCGTGGCCCACTAAAGTGAAATTGCTCTCAGCGATTTCTGAAGCACTTTGGGCCCAACCCAACTCATTTTTGATGCTATTTCATGCAAAATTCAAGTTTGGGTAAGGGAGAAGCAATTGTTTGGTAGTATAGCATCATGTAGGTTAGTTTCTAGAGAGAGAAGCTCCCTCTTCTCTCTAAATTAGGTTAGGTTAATCCATCTTAGATCTAGGTCCAATTTCATGTTTTTATCTTGTTTTCTTTATAAATTCTTGCTTCTACTCTTTCATTCTCATGATTTTTAGTGTTAATTTTACTTTTATGCTTCTTTTATGTTTATGAATACTCTTGTTGGATTTGGATCTTTTCTTTAATGTAAATTAATGTTTGATGTTCTTCTAAGGTTGATTTAAGTTGTGAATTTACTTTTCTTGTAATTTGTAGCTGATAGATTTTACTATTTCTTGTCATTTATTATGATTTCCTTTTATGCCTTCCAAGTGTTTGACAAAATGCTTGGTTGGGCTTTAGAGTAGCTTTTGAGCATTCTTGGCTTGGGAAGAGTAATTAGGCAATCTTGAGTCATTAATACCCAATTTACATTGGTGATCTAGAGTTGTTAGTTAATATCATTTTTAATGATGCTAATCTTTTGCTAATTCAATTAGTAAGTTGATTAGGATTTTTGATTTGAGATTAACTAGTCTTGTTTGACTTTCTCTCATGGAAGATAACTTACACCTTCTTTCAATGTTGGGGATGACGAAATGAGATAGATTCTTGTTATTATTGTGATATGATTGATTAGTCTTGTTTGACATTCTCCCTATGTGAAGATAACATGATACCTTCTTCCATTTGTTGGAGTTGACTAAATAAGATGAATTAATCATTGTATGACTAGGATAGAAAGCCTATGATCTCAATCCTTGCCATGAATGTCTCTCTTTATTACTTGCTTTCTTTAATTGCTTGATTTACTTTCTTGTCATTTATTTTCTTACAAAAATATAAAATCAAACCCCCCTTGCATTTTCATAGCCAATAATTGAGCACTTTATTGCAATTCCTTGTGAGACGACTCAGAGTCTAAATACTTCGGTTATAAATTCATTGGGGTTTGTACTTGTGACAAAACCAAATTTTTTATTGGGATGATTGTTTGTTGGTATAGAGCTATATTTGTAACGAGAATTCATTTATTTTGTGTGAAATTCTATACCGACACTCAATTTTTCTTAAAATCAATCTCGTACTTGAAAATGACCAGTTATCTATTGCAATACGAGGAAAGAGTCACAATATACCTTTAGATTTTTGACTTCTATTTTCCTTGCTAGTCTTAGGCCTGCTAGCAATGCTTCGTACTCGGCTTGATTATTAATTTATTGACTGCTCAGCATGTATGCCGATGTTATCTTTGAGTAGGATTCCAGCTCCACTTCCGCTTTCATTTGATGCACCATCTATATAGTTCCCATTCTGTGATTGTACTTTCTGCATTGGTGAATTCTAAAGTGAAATCGGCTAAGGCTTGTGCTTTGGGAGATTCTTGTAATTGATAATAGATATCAAATTCGAAGAGTTCTATTGACCATTTTGTGAGTCATCCTGCTAGGTCAGACTTTGACAATATTTGTCGTAACGGGCGGCCAGTCCAAACAACTATTTGGTGTGTTTGGAAATAATGCCGCAAATGCCGAGCTGTAATGATTAAGCCAAACATCAATTTTTCTATTGCTGGATATCTTGTCTCGGCGTTCTATAGGATTTTGCTGACAAAATATACTGGATGCTATTCTTTTTCTGTCTCTGTTACAAGTACGGAACTGACTGTGTTAGTAGAAATTGAAAGATATAAGTAAAGAGGCTTACCTTGCTGAGGTTTTTGGAATATAGGTGGTGAACCTAGAAGGTTTTTGAATTCGGTAAAGACTTTTTCATATTCATCTGTCCAGACAAACTTTTTGGCCTTTCTCAAGGTGTTGAAGAAGTGATATGACTTGGCAGCTGCTGCGGGTAGGAATCGTGACAGGGCTGCTAGGCGGCCAATGAGTTGCTACACTTCCTTAATTGACCAAGGTGATTGCATCTGTATTATGGCCTGAAATTTGTCAATGTTGGCTTCTATCCCCCTGTTTGTTAGTAAAAATACGAGAAATTTGCCTTCATGTACTCCAAATGCACATTTTTTTGGATTTAACCTCATATTGTACTTTTAGAGTTGTTGGAAAATTTTGCTAAGGTCGGCTTTATGTTGTTGTTCCAAGCTTGATTTGACTACCATGTCATCAACATATATTTCAATATTTCGGCCAATCTGATCTTTGAAGACCTTGTCCATTAATCGTTGATAGGTTGCTCTTGCATTTTTCAGCCCAAGAGGCATGACTTTATAACAAAAGTTACCTTAATCGGTTACGAATGCTGTTTTGTCCTCGTCGTCCGGGTCCATTAGTATTTGATTGTAGCTGGAATAGGCATCCATGAAGCTGAGCACTTGAAATCCCGATGTGTCATCCACACACATACGCCATTTTCCCGAGCTCTTCTTTACCATTACCATGTTGGCTAGCCATGAGGAGAATTGTAGTTCTCGAATGAAACCTGCATCAAGTAGTTTTTGCGTCTCTGCCATTGCTGCATTTCTTCTCTCCGTGCCCAAGTTTCGCTTCTTTTGTCTTATAGGTCGGACATTAGGATTGACTGCTAGCTTATGGCATATGAAGTTCGGGTCAATTCCTGGCATGTCAGCAGGTGTCCATGCAAAAAGATTGGAATTGGACCTTAATATTTCAATCAGATCTTGTTTTGTTCCTGTAGAGAAAACAGAACCAATGTTAGTAAATTAGTTTGCTTTCCCTAGTTATACCTTTTCTAGGTCGTCCATTGAGGTAGGAAGACTGTTATTGCTCCTTGGATCCAACTCATCCATGGTTGGAAGGCTCTCTGAGTTGTAAATAGAATGGATTCTTGGGATAGTCTCCTTTGGAATGGCCTTCAAACTTGCATTGTAGCATTGCCGAGCTTCTTTGTGATCGGCTTTGTGATCGGCGTGCACCATTGCCACTATGTTGTCCTGCACAGGAAACTTAACACAAAGGTGAACCGTAGAGACAATAGCTCCAAAAGAGTTAAGGGACGGATGTCTCAAAATAATATAATAAAGGCTAGTGTAATTAACTACTAAAAATTGAATATCTATAGTTTTTGAGTTCAGAGACTCCCCTAGTGTCGTTCTCAACCATACATAACCTGATATAGGGACTCTTTCTCCATAGAACCCTACCAATTCTCTGGCTGAGGGTTGTAGTGCTTTGTCGTTAAGCTACATCTTTTTTAAGGTGGAGTAGAACAATACGTTGGCACTGCTCCCTGGATCGAGGATAACCTTTTTTACTGTTAGCTCCCCCTTGCGGATTGAGATCACCACTGGATCATCCAAGTTTGGACACTGTGACTTGAAGTCAAATGCATCGAAAGCAATTTGGGCAGCTAGAGCTGAGGTGTGCATCTCTTGACGAGATCCTTCCATTGTCATCATGGCTCGGTAGCTTCGTTTCCTAGCTGTATTAGTTGTTCCTCCTCCTGCAAAGCCACCTGAAATATAATTTATTACCCCTTTCAAAGCAGGGGTTTCGACCACCCCGTGCCATTTTCCTTTGTCTTTGTGATTCGAACTGTTGTTCGATTTGTCATTGTCTCTGGTTGCTTCCTTTTGATTTATGGATGTAACATATTTATCTAGCAACCTCTGCCTGGCTAAACTCTCCAATAGGTCTTTGGCCACTACACATTCATCTATGGTATGGTCGTATTTTTGGTGGAACGCGCAGTGTTTGCTCCTGTCAACGTATTTCTGATCTTGATATGTTCCTATTTTGCTTGACGGCTTTATCAATTTGTTGTGTAGAATTTCTTTAATTATATCCTCTCTCTTGGTGTTGAATTTGGTGTACAAATCAAATTTTGGCATTAATTTGAAAGGTTTCTTGAGGTCTCTGTTCCAAGATCTGTGTGATCTTTCTTCCTCTTTTCAGGATGGTGGTTTCTCCATTCTCCGAGCTTCTCTTAGTTCTTCGACTTCCATTTGTCTGGTTGCTTTATCTCGGAATTCTTCCAGTGTCTTCGGCATTGCCACTGTGATTGCTTCCTGAAACTTTCCAAGTCGGAGGCCACTTTTTATTGCATGTAAGTATACCTCCGAATTGAGGTCTGGGATTTTCATAGCCGCCGTTGTGAATTGTGTCATGTAGTCTTTTGGGCTTTCATATTGTCCCTGCTTGATTGTGCTGAGATAGTCTGAATCACGCACGTAAATTTTTGACACTGCAAAGTTGTTTATGAACAACTTGGCGAATTCGTCAAAACTGGAGATTCAATGTGTAGGCAAATTAGAAAACCACAGTAAAGCAGCTCCATCTAAAAAAGTAGGAAAAGATTGGCACAAGATAGGGTCGGAATCACTATTAAGGAACATCATAGATTTAAATTTTGTGACGTGCATTTTGGGATCTCCGATCCCCTTGTATGGTGCTAGTGTCATTGAGAGCGTGAAATTTTTAGGCGTTTCAAAATTCATTATTTCTTCGGAGAAGGGACCGATTCTTCGCCTTCTAGATTTGGGGGGTGCTCTGCCTTTCTTTGCGTTTGACTCAGATTGGTGTTCGTCATGGAGGTCATCATTGACCTTTTTATGCTCATTCTTCTCTTCGTCATTATTCTGTTTCGCCGCTAACAGCTCGGCCATTCGTTGGTTTTCCACCTTTAAAGCAGTGTTTGCTGCCAAGAGTTCAGCATTAGTTCGGTTAGCATAAGGAGTAACTGAATGATTTGTCATTGCTTGAACCCTGCGAAGAAAAGAAAACACAGGAAAAGTTAGTAAAGTGTTAGGTCAAACTGGAAACGAGGTTGGGCCCCACGGTGGACGCCAAATGTTCTGGCAATGATACTTTCTCCAAATTATACGTCGGCTTTCGCTTCTGGAATGCAGTATCCCGCGAACTCGGACCCAAGTGTGGTATTTGCAAAAAGGACTCGGACGCTCAAATCAATAAAAAAATCTCTAAGAAAAATGAGTATAAAGTCGTTGTTGCGTTGTTTTTGTTCTCTGCCTTTTGTCGTCGGCCTACCTCCTGATTTATAGTGGTTTGGGCTGAATCATTCGTCGGTTTGAGTCGAAATATTCATGGCCGACTTGAAGGCGAGATTTGGGAGAAAAGTTTGTTGTGATAGAGAGTTATTCATATTTGAATTTGTTTGATCAAGCCAAGGTATAATCTGTTTCTTCCGATGTATTGGGATACAATACAATTCCATTTCACCATTGGTATGATGATGAGCTGAGATTGTTCATGATGAAGTGATGTTATTACGCCCAGTCTGATTTATTGTGATTGATGGTCTTATTTATATGTTCCTTTGATTATAAGTTTAGGAATGTCACGTTTATGGAACTCGTATGCAATGTATTTTACCTCAGTTGAAGGTTAGTGTATGTTGAGTACAGTGGAGCGTATGAAACTGAATGAATGAGAAGTGTAACATAATAGAGTTTGTTTTTTGTATAGCTGTCAAGTTGGTTAGTTTGTTAGACATAATTATAGCACTATTAGTTAGTAATTTATTTTCCCTTTTGCTATATATATTGTAATTGGTACTCAGTACTCTGTGGTGGTTTTTTTAATCAATTATTCTCTCTTTTCACTTCTTTCTAATTCTTCTTCCATTACTTTAAATTTCAATGACCTGAGAGTACATCACCGACCTTCTTATTTTCTTATAATTATTTTTGTAATTCACTTGAATTTTAAGCTTGGTATCATTTTACATGGTATCAGAGCGAGAAGATCCAACTATGGCAGATAATTTATCTAATCCGAATGCAAGCCCTTCATCAAATTCCGCTGCAGATTTTGAGAATTTCACCGCTTTCATGCGTCAATTCTCTCAGTTCCAGGCACATCTTGGCAGATCTAGTTCCTCTTCTGCAATTTCTGATCCGATTAGCCCTTATTTTCTTCATCCAAGAGAAAGTCCTGGATTGGCTCTAATTCCGCTTAAATTGACACCTCAAAATTATTATCAGTGGTCGCACGATATGTGGAGAGCACTCAGATCGAAGAACAAGGTGAAATTCCTCGATGGATCCATTCTAAAACCAGGTGAAGGTGATCCTAATTTTGAAGCATGGGATAGGTGTAACAATTTTCTCCTCTCCTGGATCAACCTCTCTCTCAGCCCTGAAATCGCTAAGAGCGTGATGTGGATTAGCTCAGCTCCAGACTTGTGGAATAATTTAAAACGTCGTTACTCACAGGGAGATGTCTTTCGAGTTGGTGCGTTAAAAGAAGAATTGTATGCACTCAAACAAAGTGATCTTACTGTTACCTCTTACTTTGCTATGTTGAAAGCTATTTGGGAAGAATTAGAAAATTTACGTGCTATTCCTAGTTGTGTTGCTTGTGTTAATGGATGTTCATGTGGATTACGAATTGTTCGAGACTATGCTTCTGAGGAATATGTTGTCAAATTCTTAAAAGGATTGAATGAGCAATATTTAAATGTTAAATCACAAATCATGCTAATGAAGCCGTTACCTGAAATCAACACAGTACTATCTATGTTAACCCAACAAGAGCAAGAATTGAATTGTGACCCGTCAAATAGCAACATAGTGACTAACTCTTTAGAGGTGCAAACCTCAACTGGAGGCGGTTCATTTTCTGGAAGAGGCAGAGGCCGTGGACGAAATTCAGGCAGAGGAGGAAATCAAAAATCTTATAGTCGAGGCTACACTTCAAAGTTTTGTAGCTACTGTAATCGAATTGGTCATTTAGCAGAGACATGCTATAAGAAAAATGGCTTTCCTACTCACCAAAAGCAGCGAGTAGCCAATCAACTTAGCACTGACGAGATAGTTGAGAATTCTAGTGCTGAGATTCCTGATTCTAACCATGATAAAAAGAGCGATGATACAGTACTTGTGTTGACTCCAGATCAGAAGGAAACCTTACTAGCACTCCTTCAATAACCACGCATGCCAACTTCAAATAGTGTAAACCACATTACTTCTTCCGCCACCCTTACTCAACCAAAAGGTAGGCATTGCTTGAGTGTATCATCAAATTTTACTAAAACTTCTTGGATACTTGACAGTGGAGCTACTGATCATGCATCCTATATTCAAGAGTCTTTCAAAACTTTTCATTATATGAGACCAGTTTTGGTAAATCTACCTGATGGTTCTACCACTACAACAAACATTTGTGGCACTGTGCAACTCTCTAAACATTTGATTCTTACCAATGTTTTATTCATACCTCACTTTAAATATAATTTGATTTCAGTGTCTAAACTCACAAAGTCATTACATTGTGAATTAAAATTTACTGATTCTTTTTGTGAGATACAGGTACTCCCATCATTGAAGATGATTGGGCAAGCTAAAGTCATTGGTGATCTTTATGTGATGGATGCTCAACCTTGGAAACTAACTACACCAGAAGTTAACACACATTCTGTAAATGTCACATTGCAGCAAGATTTAGGAACTCTATGGCATGCTAGACTAGGTCATTTACCATCCAAAAGAATGTCAATCATGAAAAATACATTTCCATTTATTGAATGCATTTCATCATCTCATGTTTGTGATTCTTGCCACTTGGCTAGACAAAAGAAATTGTCTTTTCCCATTAGTAATACACAATCAGAATATATTTTTGATTTGTTACATATAGATATTTGGGGACCACTCTCACTTTTATCTACTGCTGGCCATAAATATTTTCTTACAATTGTGGAAGATAAAACGAGGTTTACTTGGATTTATTGCATGAAACTAAAATCCGAAACTAGAGTGTTAGTAGAAAATTTTGTTCAAATGGTGCAAACTCAATTTCATAAAGTTGTGAAACAAATTAGAACAGATAATGGGATGGAATTTAAAATGAACTCCTTCTATAACTCAAAAGGAATATTACATCAAACATCTTGTGTTGAAACTCCTCAACAAAATGGAATTGTTGAGAGGAAGCATCAACATATACTGAATATTGCAAGAGCACTTTTGTTTCATTCTAATGAGCCAAAATGTTTTTGGCATTATGCTATGCAACATTCAGTACATTTAATAAATAGACTACCAAGCACCTTCTTGAATCATCAAACGCCTTATGAGGCACTTTTCAAGAATAAACCAGATTTGACTCATCTCAAGGTGTTTGGTTGTCTTGTTTTTGCTACCACTTTGAGTACTAATAGAAGAAAATTAGATCCTAGAGCTAGAAAATGTGTTTTTCTTGGTTATCAATCAGGAACAAAAGGGTCCATTTTGTTTGATTTAAAATCCAAAGAAATATTTATATCAAGAAACACTGAATTTTATGAACACTATTTCCCATTCAAACAAATACCAAGCACTGATTTTTCTATAGATCAGCCTTCAATTGAATCATCCAATTTTGACCCTTTTGCATTCTTTTATAATAACTCTGCACATACTTCTTCATATGAGCATACTCATGGCATAATTGCACCTCACACCATACACACTACACCTGATTTATCTGCCACTTCTACATCACCCATGGCATCTCTTCATGATATAACAGATTCTGCATCACCCGCCACCTTAGACTCAGCATCTGCATTGGCACCATTGGAACATTCATCCATTCATATTGAGTCACAATCTGCTGCACCAGTTTTGAGAAGGTCTGAACGAGAAAGAAAAACACCCTCTTATCTTAAAGATTTTCATTGTTTCCATATTTCATCACATAGAGATCCAATTAATGCGGCCCAATTACCTTCAACATGTAAGTATCCCCTTTCTCACCATTTGTCATATTCATTGTTTACTCCCAAGCACCAGGCCTTCACTTTTGCTCTCATAAATAACTCGGACCCCAAACACTATTCTAAGGCTGTTATGCATGATTGTTGGAGGAAGGCTATTGAGGCAGAACTCACTGCTCTTGAGCAAAACAAAACCTGGATCATCACTTTTCTTCCTCCTGGAAAGAATGCAGTTGGTTGTAAGTGGATTTTTTGCACAAAATTCCACCCAGATGGCACTATCGAGAGGCATAAGGCACGTCTTGTTGCCCAAGGTTTCACTCAAATTCCTGGAGTCGATTACATTGACACCTTTAGTCCCGTTGTGAAAATGAGCACTGTGCGTGTTCTTCTTACCGTTGCAGCAGCAAAGAATTGGCATCTTCATCAACTTGATGTGAATACAGCTTTTCTCCATGGAGACCTACATGAGGACGTTTATATGAAACTTCCAAAGGGGTTACAGTGTTCCAATCCAAACTTAGTCTACAAGTTGACAAAATCTTTGTACGGTTTGAAACAAGCTAGTCGCCAATGGAACATCAAGTTGTCTGCTGCACTTGCTGATCTGGGGTTTACTCCATCTGAAAATGATCACTCACTTTTTACCAAATCCACAGGTACAACTTTCACAGCTATTCTTGTTTATGTTGATGATCTTGTGTTAGCTGGAGATGATTTGAGTGAAATTCAAGCTGTCAAAATGTTTTTGGATGATAAGTTCAAAATTAAAGACCTTGGCCTTCTTAAGTTCTTTATTGGGATGGAGGTAGCACGAAGCAATGCTGGTATTGCACTGTATCAAAGAAAGTATGCATTGGATTTGATCACAGACTGCGGTTTGCTTGGTGCAAAACCAGCATCTACTCCTATGGAGTACACTACTTCTCTGTCTAAGGTTTCAGGCTCCCCTCTTCCTGATGCAACCATCTATTGTAGATTGGTGGGCAGACTTCTGTACCTTACTAACACAAGACCATATCTCAGCTACTCTGTTGGATGTCTATCTCAATGGATTCACCAACTGATGCCCACTTGAAGGCTGCCTATAGGATCATCCGGTATCTAAAACAATCACCAGCAACTGGCTTATTTTTCTCTGTCAACAATTCTTTCACACTATCTGGTTACACTGATTCTGATTGGGGGCTTGTAAAGACACCCGAAAATCCATCAGTGGTTATTGTTTCTTCCTTGACCAAACTCTTATTTCTTGGAAGAGTAAGAAGCAGGCTACAGTTTCAAGGTCGTCCTCGTGCCCTTGCTAATGGCACTTGTGAACTCGTTTGGTTACTCAAACTACTAAAGGAATTCAACATTCTTCCTCCTCTTCCGGTTGATATCTTCTGTGATAATAAATCTGCTATCTATATTGCTTCAAATCCTGTCTTTCATGAAAGAACCAAGCATGTTGAGGTTGATTGTCATGTGGCTCGAAACAAGTTCAAAGAAGGGGTTTCTAATCTTAGGCACGTTGTCTCCAGTGAACAAAGTGAACAACCAGTTGATATATTCACTAAATCCCTTCCTCCAGGACCATTCTCTCATTTGCTTTCCAAGTTGGGATTACTTGATTTGCACAAACCACGTAATACCAGCTTGCGGGGGATGTAACATAATAGAGTTTGTTTTTTGTATAGCTGTCAAGTTGGTTAGTTTGTTAGACATAATTATAGCACTATTAGTTAGTAATTTATTTTCCCTTTTGCTATATATATTGTAATTGGTACTCAGTACTCTGTGGTGGTTCTTTTAATCAATTATTCTCTCTTTTCACTTCTTTCTAATTCTTCTTCCATTACTTTAAATTTCAATGACCTGAGAGTACATCACCAACCTTCTTATTTTCTTATAATTATTTTTGTAATTCACTTGAATTTTAAGCTTGGTATCATTTTACAACAAGAAAAACTAACTATTGGACCTTTGACTAGCTATTTGACAAAAAAATCTCACGAGTCATGACTTGACAGCCTAATATCTTTGTTGTTTTTAATGAGAAAAATACATTAGTATACAAAAGGTGCGGTTAAATTCTCATTTGTGTGTGAAATAATGTACAGAGGACGATCTTTTTATAAGAACAGAGACTTGTGTCTTCAGAGTAATATAATATGTATACTTTAATTTTTGGCCCGATTAGATTTAAAAATAGAAAAACACTGTAAAAAAATAAGTAATTAATTTGTTTTCTTATATTTATTTTGTATTTGAGATAATATTTTAACTAATTATTCATTTCTTTATTAAAAATGTAGCTACTTAGTAACTTTTTCTCTTACATTTATTTAACATTTAAGAGAAAATTAACTAAATTTTTTATTTTTTTTTACTAAAAAGTTAAGGATAATATTACAGGTTTAACACAAGTTATTTTTTTGTTAGTAATTAGTTAATAAATATTTAAAAATATAAGCTAAAATGTGAAGTTAAACTATTAGACTAAAAATATTAGACTGTTGATTAAAATATACACTGATCAATATAAATTAAATTGTTGACTTTGAACTTTCTTCTAATAACGTTAATCTTCTAATATTTTCTCTAAAAATAAATTAAATTATCGCTTGGTTTAATTCATGACCAAATTCACTACATGATGTCTCTCTAGCAGCCACAAGCCCACAAACCTAAACCTGTCCATGAAAATTAGAAACGTTATAATTTGAATGACGATTACAATTATTAATAATTAACCCGTATCTAGTTGAGAATTTTTAATCATTCAATTTGAGCTTTTGCTGACTTAAAAAGACTTTGATACAAGATAATAATAATAAGAGGAAGAAGAAAATCGAACAAATAAATAATTAAATAAAATTTCATAATACCAAAATATAAAAAATAAAAATTCATGCCATAAGATGTTGCCATGCTTGGCTCCAAGAAGCTACCAAAATATGCGAAAGCCCACAACTTTAATCCAATTATATAATACTAGTATAGATGTGCGTATTAATTTCCTTCTTTATTTATTAAATATATATAAAAGTAATAAAAATAGAACTAATTGAAATGATAAGTTATTTATAGTTTAAATTAAAATAACAAAAATTATGTTTTTTTATAAATTATATATATATAATGAAAGATATTTATACAAGAAAGTTGTGTATTGATTTTTTTAATATATATTCTCATTATGTATAATATACAACTTAGAAGTATAAATAGTTATGATACATGTGCACTGAGACAGATATGGAACACAATTCGATATGTGATATTTTTAATATTTTATTTTAATTATATAAAATATTTAAAATATTTTTATTTTAATAAATAATAATATATATTATTTTTAAATTTATTTTAAAAATATATATTAAGAATAAAAATAGACATATTAATACATGATTATATTTAAATATATTAAAATGTGTCCAAATTTTTTATTATTAAAACACAATTAGACATAATAGATACGCATATCTGACAAATATAAAAAAATATCATGTGCAAAATATATCAAACATGCAAACACCGTAATTCAGCAAATTGTGAATGTTGGATAGATAAATAGATAATATACTATAATGTATTAATATGTGGTATAATTGGCTTAGCAAGTAGGCTCAACATAGGTACCACCACGTCACTATGGTGACGCTACGACTTTCAAGTGTGTGATGCAGACATATCTGTGAGTGTTAGGAACCTTCAATACATCCCTCCACGAAGGTGTTTGGAAGCATCAAGCTTAGTTAGTAAAGCATAATGGGTATTTTGAAATCACTCACTTTTCCATTTATATATCCCTTCTAGATACTATCTTTATTATCGCATAAAAAACTCAATGCTCTATCACCTCATTAATTAGGCTTTTATTTGTACTTGAGTAGAGTATTCAACTACTTCAAGCACGCACACCAAAAATATTATGGATTACTATTATGTGAACCCAATAAACCCCAATTACGGTGCTCATCATGATGATGATGACTACTCTGCCATGATGAGCATGTCCGATTTCATGATATCCGATTTTCTTGTGGCTGATGATGATGCATATGGGTATGGTGTTGATGATCATCATCATAATAATCAAGAGAGTGGATCACAATCGCAAAGTACTAATGAATCGTCGGAGATGGCAGCCTTCAGCGATGTCACTACTACCAATAATAGTGGTGAAGCCTCTAGCATCAACAATAACATGTAAGTGCTCTTTTCTCTTTCTCTTTCTCTTAGTATTAAGCTTTGCTTAGTTTTTCATGTAGTAACAAGTATTAACTAAGTGTAGTTTGTTACGTTGTGCAGAAAATGCAAAAATGGGAGTAAGAAAGAAGTGAATTCAAGAGTGGCGTTTAGAACGAAATCGGAGCTTGATGTTATGGATGATGGATACAGATGGAGGAAGTACGGAAAAAAGGCCGTCAAGAACACTCCAAATCTAAGGTAATCAAATCATGGCGTTTTTAATTTTAAGATGTTAGATGCGATCCATCACGTAAAAATGTATTCAGATATATGACAATTAAAATCTTGAGTTAAACATACATGTCAACGTATTTAAGTATTTAATACTTCTCAACGTTTTTATGTTAATAATATTTTAGTTTTATGATAAACTTTTTCTACATATAGTCATTATATATTATGATCTATATTGTTAAAAAAGGTATATAATTATCATATTAATTATGGTTAGTTCTATATAATCAAATGAAAAAATAACAAATAGATGCCTATGTTTTTTATCTTGAAAATAAATAAGTTTTTGATTAATTAAAAATACAAAAACGCCTCTCACTTTTTAAAACGCGATATATCTAAGTCTTTTTAGAAGATTTATTTATCTTTATATATTTTTGACAAATAAATTTAAATGTTTCATATTTTAAAAAATAAAAAATGTTTTTATATTTTAATTAGTAAAAAATTTATATATTTTCAAATTAAAAAGTAAGAGATTTATTTATCTTTTTCTCTAAAAAGAGTAATTCAGCATGCTGATAAAAAAAATGTTTATTTGACTTTTTTATACGAAAAGCCATGGTATAATAATAATAATAATAATAATAATGTTTCCGGTATTGAAAGTGCATAGATTATCAAAGTTCATTCCATTTTGTAACAAATTAGCAGAACTTTTTTTTGTTGAAATTATTTTTCATTTAAATTGTTATTTATGGAAGAAAAAAAAAAAGGGAAAGAGAGAGAAAAACGTTACATATAACTATATAAGTATATAACCACATCTACTCATCTTGTGGTCTGTATACTCAATCCCTTTTTCGCATGTGAAACGAGGAATGCAAACGATCACATTGTTGAATAAAAAAATAAAATTAATTTTTTATTTTCTTTATTGATAATTTATTTATAATAACTTTATCTGCATTTGTAACGTAAAAGTTCTTTTTTCATCCTAATTTTTATTATCTGTTTTTTCTTTTTCTGAAAAAAAGAACAATGGTCAACTTGTCAAGTGGACTATATATAGCTAGGCCTACAGTGGGATATGTAGACATGTAGTGCCCCGGTATCTAAAATTCTAAATGCTTTGATGAATCTTGTGGCGGCTGATCGCACACTGATCATAATTGTATAATTTGACTAATGTTGTCTTCACACTTTTTATAAAATTTTTTATTTATTTAAAAATACACGAAAAAAAAAAAGAGTTGAGGTCTTTTACTATATGATTGGAGGAGGTAAAATAGGATACTGATTAAATGGGGTCTTCTAGGTAATAAAGCAATGTGAAGCAAAATACTAAAATCTTGTTATGTCTTGTCCTAATGCAATTATGCCTGATTGCCTATTTTGTCCCATCAATTTAATTTGTAGAATTATTGATTGACGACGATGACACATACAGGAACTATTACAAGTGTTCGAGTGAAGGATGCGGTGTGAAGAAGAGGGTGGAAAGGGACAGAGACGACTCAAGCTATGTTATAACAACCTATGAAGGGATACACAATCATGCAAGCCCTTTTACCTACTAAGTTCTAAACCTTAATTGGTTTATCAATTTCTGATCCATAATTAATTAGGAATTTGGCACTTTGATCAGGCTTGTCTCATCTTAGTGTCACTTCTCCTATGTTACTTAATGTGTCTTCTCTCCTCTTCGCTTTCATATATGGCTATTTTGTGAATTACCATGTGAGCAACCTCTCCCTACTCCAAAGCCTGTGCACGTTCCTGGCTCCTAATAAGAGAAGGTCAACAAGATCCAAGGTCATAACCTTGTTTAGTCAACTTAATTGTATTATTATTAGTTTATTACTGGTTTTATGATGTCATCATTTGTTGGGGAGAGAGAAGGGAGAGAGAGTTTTACATGACTTTTTGTAATCTTTTTGGGGGGTTGAGGGTTTACTGTTTATCCCCCTTGTGATGAGTACAGTTTTTTTTGGGTGAGTTAGTTTAATATCTCCCTTAAAAATATAGTCGAAAATTTCAAAAAATAAATTTTAATGTGAAAATAAATGTTTTTTTTTTTAAGTACAATAATGTTGTGTGGAATACTGGAATATAATCATATAATGTTCGGAGGGACTTTGGTCTATTTCAGGTACATTTAGACATGACGGAAAAAAGTATTTAAATTTACTAAAAATATTATTATTATTATTATTATTTAATAGGTTTATGATATCATTATATTATTTTACAATAGTTTGTACTTTGTATTCTGATGTAAAAAATATTGATGTATCAGTATGCATATTTCTCTCTTTTTAAATTATTTTAAAAAAGTCAATAAATTATAGCTCAATGACATAGTCTTTTCATATTCACTTTAAGAGGTTGCAAGTTCAAATTTTTTTATCTTTAATAAAAAAAATTATTTTAAAAAAATATCTCTTTTATAATTATATAAAAATCAAAATTTAATAAATATTATACTAATTATCAATCCTTATAATATAATTATAAATCATACATAATTAACATTTATATGATATTTATATTGGCATCAAACATATTAACATGGCACATTCTAATATCAATTTACATACTTCTATTTTCTCAAATTATTTAAAAAAAAAGTATCTTTTTTATAATTATATAAAAATTAGTATTTAATGAATAAAATAACTTCAAGGATATTAAACATAACATTCAAATTGAATTTTGAAAATAAAATAATATTTAAATTTTTCATTGTTAAAAATTCCGCAATTGATTTGTTTAAAGTAGTTACTTCTAAATTTTGTTTTCTAATACATTGAATATGATTTTATTTTGATACCTTTTATTATATCATTAATTAATAATTTTTTTTTCTAATTTTAGAAGCATTATACTTATGGGAGGAACGTGCATATATATTAATATATTAATATATAATTATAAATAAAAAAATATTTATATATTATTAGTTAGAGTGCATATAATAATACTTTAAATCAATTAATAGTAGAAATATATTAGAATATATTATTAATTAGAAGAATATAATATTCTAATTTATTATTAATTACACTAAATATAAATTATACTACAATCATACATAATTATTTGTTATTAATTATTATATTATTAATTAATATTTTTTAATTAATCTTAAAAGTAAATAAATGCATAGATTTATCTTAAGAGATAAATATGTTAATCTTATAATTAGTTTATTTTAGATAGTTATTTTGAGATTTTGTTTCCTGACGTATTGGGTATACTTTTATTTTGATGATTTTTATTTTCTCTCTATTTATGTATGGGTATTTTGGGAGTGTACAACTATCACATAAAAAAAATATTTTTAATAAGGTTTAATTATTTTGTTAGTCCTTATAGGTTTACTAAATTTTTAATTAGATCCTTATATTTTTTTTCTTTTTTACTGGGTCCCTACACTACTTTTAATTTTGTAATTAAGTCATTTTCATGTCAAAAACGTTAAAATTAATAGAATATTTCTTCCAAAGTTCATGCGGCCAAAGATCTAATTAGGTTTTTAATTATGAATACCTTCTGAACTATACCAACAACCTCGGCAATAAAACAAACAAATAAACGAGTATATATCGGAAAGAAAAGAAAACCCCAGCAACGTTCCAAAAGCCGATATTCGAGCAAACATGATAACCACGAATTCGAAATTCAAATTACACATAACCACCTGAAGAACAGGGGTTCAGTAACCCTAAAGTCGTTACAAGGCAGTAACCTTGGTCATCTATAAAAGATGAAGACACCAACTAAACAAGACACAGCGCATAGAGCAACATCAACAAAACAATATAAGAATAGAGCTTTTTATTTCTAGAAATTCTACTGACTTGAGCGTCGGAGTATTTTCTGCAGGACCCCCGATGGATTGAAGTCCTTATTGAGCAGAAGAGAAAGACCAGCGATGCCAAGAATACTATGCATTCAAGGAGCTTGGACTATACCTCGGCTAAATCACTGGTCTACTTAGAACATTTTGGCGCCCACCGTGGACCCAGTTAAAATAACCCCACTGAATCTCACTTTTTTTTTCTTTTTGAGCATTATTTTACAGGGGTCTTTCTAGTATGGTTGACAATGGAATCTCAGAATTAACTCAATACGAGCTGATGGGCCAAAACGCAGAGCTTCAGGCCGAGGTTCAAAGGATGATCGAGCTACTGGCCCAAGAAAGAAATGGGAAGCAAAATGCCGAAGACCTCAAAAGCACTAACGGTATACAATCCCAAGACCCAGAGGAGGTGACTCCCCCAAAGCAGAAGAAGATGATATCCAACCCCTTCTCGGAAGATATAACGAAATTTCTGATGCCAAAAAACTTTGTGCTGCCCACCACGCTGAAGCCATATGAAGGCTTGGGGGACCCTAACATTCACATCACCAAGTTCTAATCATTGTTTTTCTTTAATGGTGCTTTCGATCTTATACTTTGTCAATCTTTTTCGACCATTTTAGATGGTGCTGCTATATTGTGGTTTTCTAAGTTACCTGCAGGTTTAATCTCTTGCTTTGAGAATCTGGAAGAATCCTTCACAAACTATTTTGCGGCTTCTAAAATATATGTTCACGGCTCAGACTACCTTAGTACCATCAAATAGGGACAACATGAGAGCCTCAAGGATTATAAGACGCGACTTGCAAAGGCGACTATGGAAATTCCTTATCTTAGCCCGGATGTCCACTTACACACACTCAAGAGCGACCTCCGACCAAGGAAGTTTCAAGAGACCATAGCCGTAACTAAACCAAAAATATAAGTAGAATTCTGAGAAAAATTTGTGGGACAAATGGAAATCGAGGAACTTCGAGAAGCTCAGTGTCTAGAAAAAATCAACAATCTCGCCGAGAAGAGGAAAAAAAACCCAAACCACAACCAAAGATATTAATAAGCCCTTCAAACTAACCCCGAAGTTTGATGCTACACTCAATTTAATACCAAGAGGGAAGACATCATTAAGGAAATACTCAATGCTAAATTATCAAACCACCAAGCAGAGCAAGGTCGTACCAAGATCGAAATACGTTGACAAATATAAACAATGTGCTTTTCACCAAAAGTTCGGCCACATTACCGATGAATGCGTGATTGCTAGAGATCTCCTAGAAAGATTAGCAAAACAAGGTCTTTTGGATAAGTATGTAGATGGTCGCATACAGGAAGGACAGTCGAAGATAAGTGGCACACAATTAGAAAATGTCCCAAACACGCACAAAAAGTCAAAATACCAACCACCCCCAACAAGAGGAGTTATCAACTGCATCTCTGGAGGGTTCTCAGGTAGGGGACCCACAAGCTCGACAAGGAAGAGGACCTACCGAGCAATGCTAGTCGTAGAAGGGACACCATCAGAAGTAGCACCACAATCATCCACATCCATAATCACTTTCAAGCACCTTGACTACCAAGAAAAGGCAGCAATTTAGATGACCCTGTCATCATTTTAATTCAGGCAGGAGACCTCTTAGTAAGGAAGGTCTTCCTTGACCCAGGCAGCAGTTCCAACGTGTTATTTTATTCTACATTTTAGAAAATGAAGCTAAGTGAAAAGGTGGTACACGGAAATTAACTTTGTACAACTGAACCAGTAAGTGCACTGGGTCGTCCAAGTAATACCTGAGGTGAGCTAGGGTCGATTCCACAGAGATTGTTGTTTTGAACCAAGCTATGGACACCTTGTAGATCTTAGTCAGGCGATTAGAAAAAATAGTTTGTTGAGATAAACGCATAAAACAAGCATAGGGATAAAATTACTTAATTTGAGTGAAAACAGTGATAAGAGAACGGTTGAGGTTTCGGAGATGCTTCATTCTTTTGGATCAACCTTTCCTAGTGTCTTTCTTCAACTATGAGTGATTCTTTCCATGGCAGGCTGTAAGTGATCAATGCCGGTTTAATGGCCGCCAATCTTCCTCCCTTAGGCCGAACGCCAGGTTTAGTGTGCACCCAACCTGAATGAGGGTGAAGCTTCTGCAGTTCATCCCCTTGATGATCCTACTCAAAATGCCACAGACAAGGTCGAATCTTTCAGATCAGAGAATGATGCACCTTTGGTTCTAGCCTCTACCACAAAGACTCTAATCTCTCCATACCTCGGCTGAACTGGTGTCTCGAGAAGTCCCTAACGAAGTCGTGGATTAGCCGTCTAAGAGATGTATAATCAAGCTGATGGTTCAGTGATCTCCTGTTACAGACTCACACTGAACCCATATAGAATGAAGATGAGTATCGCGGATCATTCCATTCATAAGGTTGAAGAACGAAGATACATCTTAGAATAGAGTCACACACGAATTGAATAGAACATTAGTACTTTTATTAATCCATGAAAATTAGCAGAGTTCCTAACCTTAACCTTAGGAGGTTAGTGACTCATACTGTATATAATAGTATTCGAAAATAATAGGGGAGGAAGAAAATCCTAAACATGGTTGATCTTCTCCTATATATATAAACTGCTAACTAAGGATTATAGAAATAAGATAAACTAAGTTGATAGTGCAAAAATCTACTTCTAGGACCCACTTGGTGAGTGTTTGGACTGAGCTTGAGTGTCTTCCATGTGCTAAGACTCCCTAGGGGCATTGAACACTGGCTAGGGGTCCCCTTTTGGGCATTGGACGCTGGCCACCCCCTTGTGGGCGCTGGATGCCAGGACTGGGGCTGGTGGCTGGCGTTGAATGCCAGTTTTGGGCCTTCGTTTCTGAAACCAAGTATGGACTATTATATATTTCTGGAAAGCCTTGGATGTTAGTTTTCCATAGCCATTAAGAGCACGCCATTTGGACTTCTGTAGCTCCAGAAAATCTCCTTCGAGCGCACGGATGTCAGATCCTGACAGCATCTGCAGTCCTTTCTCTGCTTCTGAATCAAACTTCTATTCAACCTCCTCAATTTCAAACAAAAAATACCTGAAATCACCATAAAACACACAAACTCAAAGTAGAATCAAAAAATGTGAATTTTGCACTAAAACCTATGAAAATATAATAAAACTTAAATAAAATATAATAAAAACTATATGAAAGCAATGCCAAAAAGCGTATAAAATATCCGCTCATCAAAAGACAATGCAACCTTCCTCGGGGGAGCTGGTAGGCTTCTCAGGGGTGCGGGTACCCATCCTCGAACACCAGTAGATAAAAGTGACACTAGGAAAACACCTATTTATCTAAAATAATGGATGTTCAATTCTTAGTAGTCGGCTGCATTAGCCCTTACAATATCATTCTCGGTAGACCTTCCTTAAATTCTTTTGGTGCAATAGTTTCTACTGTTCATTTGTATGTCAAGTTTCATGTGCAGGATAACCAGATAACAACTATTCACTCTGATCAAAGGGAGGCATGACACTACTACAACGCGAGCCTGAAAGCCAGATCGGTGCAACCACCAAAAACCGAATTTTCACAAACTATATACAACATCGTCGACATTTCGAGCACATCTAAACTTGATCCAAGAGAGGATTTCAAAGAGAGGCCTTCCCCAGTGGATGACCTCGAAAAGGTAATTTTTGATGATAATGGCAATTGATTTACTTATATAGGCTGTTCTTTGTATGCAGATGACAAAGAGTAGATCATCAACATACTCCGACAAAACATGGATCTCTTTGCTTGGACTCCGTAGACATGTCATGCATTGACCTGAACTTCATATGCCACAAACTACAAATTGATTCAACCGTCCGACCTGTAGCACAAAAGAAATGGGATATGGGCGAGTAAAAGAGAGCGGCTTGTTTGGAAGAAACCAAAAAGCTCCTGGCTGCAAGTTTCATTAAAGAATTACACTTTACCACATGGTTGTCTAACGTGGTCATGGTAAGAAAAGCCATAGGTAAATGGAAAATGTGTGTAGACTTTACAAATTTGAACAAAGCATGTCCAAAAGATGCCTACCCCCTCCCATGCATTAGCAAACGTGTAGATAATGCTTCAGGTTTCGGCTTTTTAAGTTTCTTAGATGCATACTCTGGCTATAATCAGATTCTGATGCACCCCAAAGACGAGGATAAGACAGTTTTTATGACTGAACATGGAAATTATTGTTACAAGGTAATGCCTTTTGGCCTAAAGAATATAGGTGCTACCTATCAGCGATTAATGGACAAAGTTTTTGCTAAACAAATTGGAAGGAATGTTGAAGTTTATGTTAATAACATGGTGGTAAAGACAAAGCACTGTCAAAGCCACAAAGCTAACATTAAAGAAATTTTTGATCAGCCCTGAAAAATATGCATTCGGTGTCAAAGGAGGAAAATTTTTGGGTTTTATGCTCCCCTCCCAAGGCATCAAAGCGAATCTCGAGAAATGTCAAGCTATAATAAACATGTGAAGCCCACAAACAATAAAGGAGGTGCAACAACTCAACGGTAGATTGGCCGCACTATCCAGGTTTTTGCTTGCTATTTCCAGTCATTCTCACCACTTTTTTAATATACTGCGAAAACAACGCAGTTTCAACTGGAGCTTGGACTGCGAAACGGTCTTTCAAAATCTAAAAACAACGTTATCCTCATCTCCGATTTTACAAAAGCCAACCCCAGGTATGCTTTTATTAGTTTATTTATCAGTTTTTAGTAATGCCGTTAGTTTTGTTTTGGTCATAAAAATACAGGATAAACAAGAACCGGCATACTTCGTTAGCAAGTCATTACAAAACGCTAAGCTAAGATATTCGCCCATGGAAAAACTAGCATACACGCTAGTCATCACAGCACAGAGGTTGAGACATTATTTTCATAGTAACACCATCGTCGTTAAAACAAACCAACCTTTGAGGCAAATCCTAACAAGACCCGAGGTATCCAGACAGTTTGTAAAATGGTCCATCGAGCTGTCTGAGTTCGACATTACTTACGAATCTCAGACCGCCATAAAAGCACAATTTTTAGCCAACTTTATAGTCAAACTAGCAACACAAACAAAACAGGATGGCGTCTGGCACCTGTATGTTGACGGGGCCACCAACACAGAGGGATTATGGGCAGGGGTACTGCTTACCAACCAACATAACTTGAATACCGAACAATCAATCTAGTTCTCTTTCCCCACAAGTAATAACCAGGTGGAGTACGAAGCATTACTCACCAGACTTAGACTGGTTCAATCTTTAAATGTCACACATATACAGGTATATTACGACATATTATTGGTCGTCCAACAGATAACAGGTCATTTTCAAGTCCGAGACTAATTACTTGAAATGTACTTTACAATGGTAAAAAACCTCATCTCTCTATTCATTTCATTTCAAATAACACATATAACTCGGGAACATAACACCTGAGCAGATGCATTATCAAAATTAGCAACAACCAGAAAATATATGAACGAATCTATTTTTTGTCAACTCACCCTTGCTGAGCCCAGCTTCAACAACAAAGCTGTTTTGTCTGTTTCACAGGTCCAGGATTGGAGATAACTGTACAAACAATATATACAAACGAGAGATATCCCAAAACAAAAGTCCTTATACGGACATGACCATTAATCGTAAAAGCAAAAGCAACAAAGTTTGGCAAAACAAACTGATATAATCAAAATAGCTAACATCTACAAATGACCATACTATTCTATACAAACAAAAATGCAAACAAGAAGAGATTTCAAATTACTCTTCTTTACTAACAGAAACGCTTTTATCTTGGTTCTAGACCAACATATCATCATCCAATAATAGACCATTAGATACAATCTTCGTAACATCAAATCTTGTCACATCTACTCGGGTGCAATCACTCCAACCTGTGCTATATCTTGGTCAAAATCCTGTGTAAAAGCACTCAATATTTCGTTCTCCAGCTCAGCAATCCTCGCCTTCAGCTTATCACCCTCAGCCACATTCAGTTCCAACTCATTTCTGACCCTTCTCGACTCATTCTCCATATTGTTTAAGTTTTCTTTCAAACCCTTCACTTCCGTTCTCAGTTTGTTCATCTTCTCGTCTTTTTCCTTCACAAACTCCTTCAACTTCTTTATAGCAGCAATATTATCACTCTCCAAAATAGCGTCCAATTCATATGTGTGACCAATCGACATCAACTGAACCCCAATAACTTTAATATAAACAAAATCATATCTGGATTTGCAAATGCAAGCAAGGAATCAAAAACGTAAAAACACAAATACAACTCACCTGCAAATATCGAGCCACACCAATCTTACCAGCCTCGTAAACAATTTTCACATTAGCATCAACCTGAGCAAACTCATCAGCAACGGCCATGAAAAGATAGCTTGTGGTCCACAAAGAATTCATGGGACCTTCCTTGTACCCATGAAGAACCAGCTGACTCTAATAAGTTGTGTTGATCTCCTCAGCCGTGAACACCCCGCTATTCTCCTTCAAGTCGGTCAAATCAACAACTTTGGACAATGCATCACCCTTTTTTCTCTTTAGATTCCCCTCCTGATAGGCCACGGAAGGCACCATCAACCTCACTATCTTTCGCCACATTAATAGAAGATCCTTCCTTCTCTTTCTTCTTAACATTGTTAACAAATGCCTTCAGGTTGGCAGTGGTCAACGTCGGAGCTTTCTCACCTGAAAGAAGAATCACAAATACAATAAATTAAAAATATTACAACCACTCCTAGATCACAACATCAAATATACAAACCTAGATTACCTAAATACTCCTCCATTGCCTTTCTATCTCCTTCAAGCTTCAACAAACTAGAAATTGACAACAACTCCGATGATGACATCACAGATACCAAAAATTTTAAAATATACTCCTCACTCTTCACCCTATTTTCACAATCCAAAATCTGTTTCGGTTCCGGAGACCAGAAAATAGGGAATCTTTCATTCATCAACGAGTCCGGGAAGAAAGGATAAAACTCCTCACTAACTTGCACTTTCACAAACATATCTTTAAAGTCCTTAAACGAGGACTTATATAGGCTAAAAATGCTACGACCTAGGTAACTGCTTAAGTGTACCCAAACCCATTTTCACACACCCTTTGCCTGAAATAAAGAAAAGAATAACCCCAAAGATGGGTAATACTCCAAGTATTCCACCAACACACTCAAAAGCTCGCACAAAGGGATAATATTATGAAACTGAGCTTTTCATAAATGCAGCCTTATCTTGCTTAATTAGAGAGTCTATAAATAGTTCCGTAAATAATGATCGAGATAAATAAAACCTTGACCAATGGGATTAAATGAATGAAGAAATGAGTTTCTTAGGTCATTCACAATTCATTATAATAATGGTAACAAGTTAGAGTTTGACAATTAAACCATACTCTAAGGGTTCACAAAGAGTTGGAAAGATGGAATGAATTATACTTTATTTTTCTCGGGTTCTTAGTAAAAATATATTACTTCATACTATCGGGTTGTTAAGGAGTGTTGCAAGATGCCAACCTTGATTAGTAAATTTAGTATGACTAATTTACTTCTCGCTTAATGTTGAACCTATGGGATCACACACTAACAAGTGTTCTAATCTTTGCTAAAGGATTATTTAATTATTATTTTGATTTGATCAAATAAATAATTATATTAATTTAAATATAATATTATCATATTCTTTGTTAGCACCAAAAATATAATAATAATATGATTAAATAAAAATTGAGAATAATTAGTTATTCTATTTCTAAATTTAAATTCTAAGTTTGGATGAAATCCTAATTGATTCTGTTTCAAATTGAGTTAATGATATGATTCATAAATTTAAAGGATTTAAATTTAAAATTACAAGATATGATTTAAATTTGAATTGAGATTCAAATTTGAAATCAGTAAAATAAATCTCATACTATATATATGTATGTCAAGAGTAGAGAAAAAAAATTAACCAGCACAAGAGTTTTATTCCTTCACGTCTACACACATAAATGTATGTAAATCTAATTTTTGGAGAAGAATTTTATGGTGTGCAAAGATTGTAAAGAGGTTTCTCAATTTAGATCAAATATTTATTGGTCAAAAAGTTGACAGCAAAAGTTGGTTTCGGTGTGGATACTCATAGCACTTTCGTACCATCGAAGGAGAAAGTGAATTTTACTAGCGTACTTAGGTATTTGAATCTAATCTATCTTATTAGAATAAAATTTAAGTACAAAATAGATATTTAGGATTACTTTCTTTTCTTCCACTACGTGTTATGAATACATAGTAATCCTTCACATTTACGACAGCGCGAATGGTCTGTGATCTATTAGATATGAGAAGAAGTCCCGGCTGTGGAGTAACATGCTGCCTTAAATTCAATAGGAAAAACGATCATGACTCGGTTGTCTCAGACTTGACTAATGCAAAAGCAATGGGCAGAATGTTGTTATTATCATCTTGAGCCACATTAATTAATAGCATGCCATCGGACTTTCCGTACAAGTGTATCTCATCTACTGATACAAAAGGTTTGCACTGCTTAAACGCATCAACGCAAGGAGGGAATGCCCAAAAGACCTTATCAAGTTGGCTCCAATCTCCGTCAACCATGTCCCCGTCATAATACAGAACAGCAACGCAATCGTGAATCGCTATGTATTTAGATAATTAATTTATATTTTATATATTTTCGTAATTTTTATATTTATTTAATTTAAATAAAAAATTTTAAAATTATATCATCAATGATTAATGACCAAAGTCATGCAATCCACTCGTTCTATTGTTTTATTGAGATTTTTTTATTCACCAATCCTAATATTTAGTTTTTCTTTAAATATTATTATTAAATATTGCATACAATCATTTAATTAGATTTGATATTTAAGTAATATTTTAAATAATAAATTTAAATATTAGTTATTTCTATCAACATAATAATAATAATAATATATAACTAACTATGTGTACATGAAAATTAAATTCTATTATTAATACAAAATATGTCGTTAATAAAATATAATTATATTTAAAAATTGAAAGTGAAATTATTAAGATTTGACGCACTCACGCGCTATCGGTGGCGTGGTTTTCACGAATTGGTATCGAGATGGCATCTCATCTTCCTTTTCAAGTTTGTGGCACCGTCATCCTCCATGATTCTTTCATTCTCAAATTTCCTCATCCAAACTACCTTGCTCTTTCTTCATTTTCTTTTTCTTTTCTTCTTTCCCAATTTGAACAAGTTGCATATTCCATCAATTTTTACCTGAACCCTAATCGTGGACCATTGTTTTACTCTGGAACTTTCTGGTACCTTTTCAGAAGCTTCTTTCATTAGATCCGATTGGCGAAGTAATTGATTTTCTTGGTGGCGCATTTGGATTTGTGGTGCTTTCTTTCAGAGATGCGTAACAATGGGGTTTGGGATCTCGGTGTGATTCTCACATAACATGGATTCTGGAAGGGGATTTGGGATCCCTATTTTGAAAAATCGGTGCTTTACGGGGAGATTGAACCCTTTTGACGGAACTTGAGAAAGAGCATTTGGGGTTTTGGCATTTGGTATTGCGATAGTGATTCCTAGAGAGGGTCTTGGAGGGAACCATGTTTTGGAGGGAACGTGAGAACACGGAGCAGAATAGTGGGGTGCTCTGTGGACAGGTCAGAGTGCTAGTTGTTGGTGACTCAGGTGCATGAATGATTCTTAATTTCTTATAGAATACCCTTTTGCTGCGTTCACTTATTAGTAGCTTAGTGTTAACTTTTCCGAATTTATTTTTTTTCCCCCTAATCATTCGTTTTGGTGGGAAATTTTCACGTTGTTTTGTACTGTGGATTGAAAAAAAGAGAGAGAAACAAAAAGTCATGCTGATTAAGATTAGGAGGTTGTACTATGAAGATCCATTGGAACTTTGTGATAGCTCTGCTGGAAAACCTTAGATCAGGGGAGTAGGAGAGTAAGAAAACTAATCACTATGAATGAAATCAATTTTACGGTTAGTGATGGCTCCAAGAGTTATTGTATTCCATGTATTTTTAAATGGATCAATATCTTATTCTGTTTGAGAAGATGGTGGGAATTGCTGTAGCCTTATGTTGTTTGGAAATTTTTTTTTTTTGTCAACACAAGACTCCAAGCAGTAAGACAATTTATTTAGGCTTGCTTTGAGGACGTATCTGTTTGATCTTCGGAACCAAGTGATTTCCTTCTTATGGCTCCCTTCTTTATTATTGTTTCTGATTCATTGCAGGTGTTGGAAAGACTTCTCTAGTTCAGCTGATTGTTAAAGGTATTCCTGTTGCTCGCCCTGCACCGTCAATAGGTTGTACAGTTTCTGTGAAGGTAGTTAGTAACACTTAAACAAGAAAATATGTTTTTGTTTCTGTTTATCAGTGTCTCTACCAAATACGAATGACTGTTATTTTCCCCGCTTTTCAGCACACTACTTATGGTAATGCTGGCAGCTCTTCAAGTAGCCTTAAAGGTGATTCTGAGAGAGATTTCTTCATTGAACTATGGGATGTCTCAGGGCATGAACGGTACAAAGATTGCCGATCTCTGTTTTATTCTCAGATTAATGGTTGGTAACAAAGCTCCTATTGTTTTAGTTATCAAAAATGTATATGCTTACATTTTTAAGTAGTATTTGTGTATGGTGAACTCTACAAAGAGGAGTATCTTGCCTTTTGGCCTTGTAAAACCAACCAATTGCTTTTCATACCCAGGTGTAGTTTTTGTTCATGATCTTTCACAAAGAAGAACAAAGACTAGCTTGCAGAAGTGGGCAGCTGAGATTGCGGCAACTGGGACATTTTCAGCTCCTTTGGGATCAGGTGGCCCTGGTGGCCTTCCCGTTCCATATATTGTTATTGGCAACAAAGCTGATATTGCTGCAAAAGAGGGTAAAAGAGTAAGCAGCGGGAATCTTGTTGATGTTGCACGCCAGTGGGTTGAGAAGCAGGGTTTGCTTCCATCCAGTGAGGAGCTTCCGCTGACTGAGACCTTTCCTGGTGGTGGTGGCCTTATTGCTGTAAGTGTGTCAACTTAAAGTTTCTGTATCGATTTTAATGAAGGATTCACTTGTTGCTTTTAACTTTCTATGCTCGAGATTCTAGAGTTCCTCCATGTAAAATAGACCATCACATTCAGGTACATTTGATCTGATATTAATGCTAATAACCTGGAGTTTCAACCACTAGTCCCTCTAAAATTACTTGCCACTCTATTGAGCTCTAGAAACTTTTGAACTGGAGATGCTGTAACATCTGGATTAAAATGTTGAAATCTCAAATTATATTAATTTGTTGCAAAGATATGTTTGGTTTTTAATTCTGTTGAATAGTTGTTGTACAATTAATTTTTCTTCTTGTAGTTGTGGTTTTAATGCCAGATGTCTGCAGGCTGCTAAAGAAGCAAGGTATGACAAAGAGGCTGTGATGAAATTTTTCCTCATGGTTAGTATGGCTATTGATCTTGTTTCCTTTTAGTTTATTTCCTTCATGATTGGATGTCATCTAAGTTTTCTGGCACTACCTCTTCTTTTAGCTGATCAGGAGAAGATATTTCTCAGATGAAATGCCTGCACCAAGACCTTGGTCCATTCCTTCTGCTCCAAGAGCCACTCAGCGTATAGATGATGATGATGATCAATGGTCCATTCCTTCTGCTCAGAGACTTCCTCAGCGAATAGATGATAACTTCATAGAAGATGATCAGTCCTATAGTACAAGGTTTTTCTTTTTCCTTGGAAATCATTGTTTTTTCTCTCTTCAAGCTTGTTTCATGCCTGGGCCTCAGATTTTATTGTTGACTGCAGCGTAAGCAGTGATCCTTACAAGTATGACACGCTTCCCCCCCTTCCGGCTCAAAGGAACCTAACTCCGCCGCCTACTCTTTATCCTCAACAGCCAGTTTCAGTCACTGAAAACTATAGTTTCCCTAGATTTTCTTTGTCTGGCTCCTCCGAAATCAATGCTGCAATGAGGACAAAGCGCTCCGATATTAATGTCTGAAGATATCTATATTTGGTTATCAGTCCTTCTGTCCTTGATGATACAGTGATGTGTATTCTTGCATTGAATGAAGTTGTATGTTTCTTTAAATTCTTTGTTCCTCTTGTAACTTTTCTATTGATTCATTCATTATTTTTAGAGGCTTTTCCTCAGTGGGAAGGAGGAGCTACTTGATCAAAGTTTGGGAAGAATTATATGATAAATGGTCAATTCCTGTTATGTCATACATATCTTTCCCTATAGTTGGAAACGACAACAATACTCTAATTCTTTGCGAATGGGATGGATCTTTTGTTTCCGAAGTTTTAAGTGTCCTTTGAAAGAGCTTTAGTTTATTGATGCTTAAACGCATGCTAAAGAAATTTGAGTAATTTGGGTTTGATTTATGAACATGGTCAACTTTGTGAAACTTTTAAAATCCGTTCAAGCAGTCTTTCATACCTGATGAATATAAATAAGTAATGGAGATTTTCTTTCATGAGAGTGCATGTAAACACGAAAGCCATTTTTAATTGTCAGTAGAAGTTTGATTTCCACAAAATTGTTAGGGCGAGGTTATTGATCTACACCACCCACCAAAACTTAGAAGCGGTTTTTGTGGATAGGTAAATGTTATTTAGATATATAGAATTTTAATATAATGTTAAGAACGATATAAAGGTAGGATTAAATTCTCTCAATTCTTTTTCAATTAAGGGTGTAAAATGTAATTTTTTATTTTTTAATATTTTATTTATTTATTTTTTAGTTCTACTTATAAAATATATAAAATATATGATAAAAAATTACATTTTATCTCTTCAAGTGAAAAAAATTTGAAAGTATCTAATTCCTTAATTTGCAAAGAGATAATTTCAATGCATTGGTAATGTAATTTTATACTGCCAAAAATTATTAAATTCATAAAAAAAATGATAACTATTCAATGCATTGAGTGACTTATTATTTTATTTATAATACATGGATGCCAAAAGATAATTATGTTTGAAGTATTCAAGAAGCAACGAATGACTACATGCAAGATGCGAAGGCCACGTATCTTGAACGGGTTCAAAATGCAGAAACCGCAAACCAGCCACATACATTGTCATTCCTCCCTCCCTCTCTCAAACCTTGAAGATTTCATTACATATTGGGATGGATAGATTCAACGGAACCTCCCTTTTATTCTTTCTTCTGTTCTGTGTCCCATTCATTCTTCAGTTTCAGCCTATAGCACCTGATGAAGGTAGCCAACATATTAATCAAAACAACTACCCTGAAAAACCACTTCTCTCCAGGATAGTAATGGACACCATTTCTCTATTTAGAAAATCCCACGAAAGTTCATGGGAGAAAATCAAAACCATCATACATGACTTGCAGATGCAGTTTTCCCCACCAGATCTTGAGTAAGCTCGGTTCCTTAGACACCCTTTAGATTATTATATCTTTATACGCACAGAAATTTTTGTGTGACCACAAGTTTAACATATCAGATCAACACAATTTTCCTGTAAACACAAATTTAGTGCTTTATTCTTAGGCACATACAATACTTGGTGGGGTCTATAAATAATAAATGTATATTAAACTAAAGTTAGATGGGGATCCATTTTAATTGTAAATGCACTTCAAAATGATTTGTTAAATTTGTATTTATGTAAGAATATCTCTGTTTACACACAGAAAAATGAACTCTACCATTTATAAATTTTACCATTATTCTTGTGATTGTGAGATATTAGATTTGTGATCATCTAAGTAAATAGTATGTTTCCATATAAAACAACAAGGGAATTAATAAAATCAACGGTATGTATACATGTTTTGGTGGTCAGCTTTAGGGGTGGGGCTGATAGAGGAGCTGATAGTGTTAAAGGAACAATGATGGATGCGGCTGAGAAGAGTTTTGACACAAGCAAAGAAACTGTTAAGGAAAGTGCAAGATCAGCAGCAAAAGTGGTCGGAGAAGCTATTCATAAGACAACAGTAAAGGTTACACAAACTGACTCTGAGAAAGAATCTCAAGCGGAACTCTGATGCAAAATCTCAGAAGTATATACTGCTGTTTGTGAAGGTGATAGGAAGCTATGTGAAAGTAACTTTCATTTTCTTTGCTTTCTTACATTATTGCTCCAACTAGTTAATTAGGCTAAATGTTTGGAAAGAGTAAGGTGCATAGATATTCAGATATTGAAGAATAGAAAAGAAAATTCAACCTTATCTCCAACAAATATTATATCACTTATTTTTTATGACAAAACATAAACAATCATTACATCTCATATGCAGTATCAAAAAATTTGTGGCATTATTAAGAGCGCTTCCAAACTAGGCTGTTACCGTGCAAATGATCCAAACTGCTGTTCCGTTGATAAATAGATACACGGTGAACACTCACGTACAATTGTGAAGTTAATAGTTTTCATAGTCGAAAATTATTAAATAATAATTTAGTTAAATAGTCAAATCATTTTACAATTCTTGATTAGCAGCTTCCGTGAATTTCCATATAAATACAGATAAGAGATGAGATTATAACAATAGGGTAACTTAATATAAAAATAATGTTTTTCCATCAAAAAAGACATTAAATGACCAATATTTTTTCTTTACAACACTTTGTAATTGAATTTAGCTAATTTTCTATTTATTTTTTCGATTCCGCTAGAAATTAATTAGGAGGGTAGCCAACTAGAGTTAATTAGTTAAAAAACAAGAAATTTGTTATAAAAAAGAAAAAAATAATTTTCTATTAACCTAATTTTTTAAATTTTAAAATTAAAAATACAAAAAATTGACTTGAGTTAACTTATGTTATAGTTGATTGTCTAAATTTTTTCTTTTTTTTTTTAACAAATTTAACGTCCGATATTTTTCTTTTATCATATTAACGATCATTTTGCCAGTCGAATCTATTTTGCCCATAAATTATTTAATATATAATATAATAATTGAATAAAATCAGAATAAAGATAAGGATTTTGGGGATAATATGGGATTTGTGGTGTACGCTCACTGGCTTATGCTCATAGGTTTGCATCACATTCTTCAATTCCATGTCCTCATCTTATTTCCACATCTACAAAATTTCTCAATCAGAGAAAAATTGATATAGCAGGGGCATGGGGCCAAGTATCTAATTGAATTATATTTGGGTCTTCTGGTAAATGTGGATCAACTATTACTAACCATGAAAACTGCAAAGCTATTTCTGTTTTCTTTCCCCACCTACAAGGGGTGCAGGACCATCTTACCTAACATACAAATTGAGTGACGGTCTAATAGTAAAAGTAAAATATATATAATATGATAATTTTTATAATAAAAATATTATATTTACATAAAAATTAGCTATTAAATTATTTATTATGCATTTGTATATAAATATATATATTATTCAATTTATTTTTAATGTGTATTTTATATTTTAAAATTTATTCTGTATAAGTGATTATTTTTTATGTATATCTAACATAATTGTTGTTATAATTATATTTTGTTATTGTAAAATATAATATTTTTTTGAGTCGATTTTTAAAAAAGAATACCAATCTCATTTAAATTTGATCATTATAATGTATATTTAATATAAAGTTTTCAAATTGATTATCAAATATCAAAAGTTGAATAAAATATTATTATGGAATCAAATTTAATAATTTAATAAAAACAAATAAATATTTTTATTATTATGTACTATTCAAACAAATTTTAAATTGTAGTATAAAACAAATAGATCCGATACGACCCCGTAGTTGAATTGAAGCTCAAAAGGTATTAAAACCCCACCCCACTAGTATTTCACCATAACAAACATTGTGTACACACACTCCTCAGGTTTTTGTAGTATTGGATAATCCCATGATAAGAGGTGTATTGTATTGACCTAGCATAAATAACATCAATTTCATCACAGGAATATTGTGTAAAACTTCTCAAGGAATTAAGATCTAGTTAGAACTTCCTTTTCCATCGTAATATTTATTTATTATTAAATTTCTCACTAATGGAATATTTAATGAATATTATTTCATGTCAATGCATGGTGGCTGCTAGTGTTAGTTAGACTTGTTCAATCCGGCCCATGCAAATTCAATATTTGTAAAGATTTTGGCCTTTCATGGCGAGAATTCACTGATCTTATTAATTTTCGCACCTTATCAACAAGGAAGAATTCAAATACCACGTTGGTTGTCATCAATGTAAATTTTGCCAATGAGCAGCGAACTATTTTTTTTTTTTAATATCTGGACGAAAAACAGAAAAGACATATCTTTTGCAAAAGGGATTCGAATATGGGAGATTCTTGCAATTTCTCTTTTTGAATTTTGAGCATGTGCTGAGAGTCAGTTTCTACTAGAGTGAAGTTCCTTTCTGTGCTTAACGTCCTTCTGAAATGTCACAACTTCGGTTGACACGAGAAAGGAACTCTCCAAAACCAATTAACTAACGACTATGCTACGTGTACACTAAAATTAGCCACCAAGTCAATCTATAAAATACATGTTAGAATATAAATACATGTTAAAAATAAATTAAATCACACATATATTTATATACAAATACATTGATAGCTGATTTTAGTGGCTGATTTTAGTGTACAAATAATATTTTTGATTAACTAAATACCTATTTATATCGATAAATATTTGAATAATCATTATCATCATATTATTCTATAATAGATTACATTCTGCCATTAAATATTCTGTTGTGGAGTATTCTAGACTTTCTAGTATCAATTTGTATATATTCTTTTTTCAACTATTTTTTTTAAAAGATATATATAATTACTCATACATAAATAAATATTTAATGATTATTTATATTAAAAATTATCAATAATTTTAATATTTTATTTTATATTTTTTTAGTAATTAATTAATTATTATTATGATTCTTTCTTATATTTTAGTGAACCAATAATCATTAATTCTAATTCTACAACGGATAATATTTTAGTGATATGTTTTGGTGAGAGTTTCGATACTTCTCTCTTTTTAACTATTTTTTTAAAAATAATTATATAATCAATTATACGCAAATTAATATTTAATGATTAATTATATTAAAATTTAAAAATAATAGTAATATTTTATCTCATATTTTTTAGTAATTATCATAATTTTTTATGTTTTTGTAAATCAATCATTATAATATTTTATTTTATAATTTTTTAAAAATTATTACGATTCTTTTCATATTTCTGTGAATGTTATATATAGTCTTTTATTTTAATATTTAGGTTTAATTATTCTATTGGCTCCTATAATTTTATTAAATTTGTAATTAAGTCCTTATAATTTTTTTTTTTTTCAATTGGATCTCTACCCTACTTTTAATTTTATAATTAGGTCTTTTCTAATGTAAAAAATGTTAGTGTTAATTAAATACTTCTTCATAAATTAAAGGTATTCATAATTAAAAACCTAACTAAATCTTTGACTGCATGTATTTTGAGAGAATATTTGATTAATTTTAATGTTTTTAATATAAAAATGACTTAATTACAAAATTAAAAATAGTGTAACTGTGTAAGGACCTAATTGAAAGAAAAAAATATAGAAATCTAGTTGAGATAGACCAACAGAATAATTAAACCTAATATTTATGAGCGTAAGTTTTAGAGCAAGTATGTTAGCATGGCACATTCTGGTGCTAATCTATATGTTTATGCTATTTTTTGAAAAATACTATGTATTAAATAATTATATTTGTTAACCTTTAATGATTAATTATAGTGAAATTTGTCAATCATCATCATTATATTATATTATTCTACAACAAATTACATTTTAGTACCAAACATGTATGTTAATGTGACACATTCTGATGACAGTTTACATTTATTTTTGTACAAGATGTCTCTGGTACGGGTTGAAAGATGGATCGAGAACTTGCAGATTGAGGTAGATGCCAGATCACTTGACTGGAGCAATGGGGGGGAGGTACCTGCAAAGACACTCCGACACTCAAGTCAGAATGGATCTAAGAGGTATAAGGTGTGAGGAATGAATGAATACTTGGAGGGACCTGGGTCCTCTATTTATAGGGGATGGTGAACATCATATCTTATCTTATCTGGCTAAGATAAGGGAGACGTTTGAATTCGAAAGTTGGTTAGGAACTTCAGCGGGCCGGTTCCGGGCCTTCTGGAAGGGCGAAGCGGGTCCAACCCGGGTAACTGGGTTCGGAGACCGTTCCGGGTATAGGATCCATGGACTGAATCCGTAACAGTTGCCCCCCGAGCGAGAGAGAGAGGTTGCTCGGTCTCATCGCTGGAGGAATCTTTGTTGTTTGGTTCTTTCAGTTGAGGTCGACAATTTGGGGAGTTCCTGGCCGTTTCATGGTCAGGCGAGGAGCGCGTTATTTGGGCGTTTCATCACATGCCGGGTTTGATGACCGTAACAGTTGCCCCCGGAGCATGAGAGCGAGTGAGGTCGGTCTATCGTTAGGAGATGTGGGTTCGACCGCGAGTTAGGTCGGTTTGTCGATGGGGAGATGTGGTTCCGACCGCGAGTCAGGGGAGTTCGGTGTGTCGGCCCTGGTCTTTTAAGGTCGTGGCGAAGTTTTGCCTGGCTGTTTTTGGTTTGACACGACTCTTCTGTGTCCATCGTGCCTGTTGCGTTTTTCGAGGCGTACTTTATTGGTTTCTTTTTTGAGGGGCATTTATTATGAGGGGACGTTTTTGGGTGTTTTTCCTCTATTGCCCCTGTGCGTCATATTATTGCTCAGGGCCATTTGCGTCTTTCTGCTTTCTTTTGAAACTGTTTTGTTTTCCTTCTTGCTTCCCTCGTTCATTTTACTTTCCCTTCGTTCTCTAATCTGAAAAATCTCTTCCTCTTTGTTGCGTTTTTCTGGAGTTGAGTTTTTGCCTCCCATCTCCATTTTTCAGGCTTGTTTTCTATATCATCAGGTTGGTTTTCCTCTGCTCTTCCTTGTTTTCACTTTTGTGATCTTTTGTTGTTCTATATTTTCCATGCGTTGTTCTGCCATTTCCTTTTTTGTACTGCATTTTGTGCTTTGGGTGGTGGTGTCTGTGTTTTAAAGGGGTTGAGCACTACTGTGTTGGGTTGGTGGTGGCAGTAGGGTTTCGGTTGTCTTCCTTGCTTCTGCGTAGGGTTAGTAGGCTGATGGTGGTGCTCCTCCCTGTTTTAGGTATGCATCGGCGGAGGAGTGAGGGTGTGGGTACTCCAATAGCCCCCTCTAGGGGCGTCCCCGCTCGCTATACCTGGGTGACTAGCGACGTGTGGGGCGTTCCGTCACGGATGACGGAGGCCGATCTTCAACGCCTCCGTGATCAAGGGGCAATTTGTGGTGGTGGCGATATGGAGCGGCAGTATGAGCTTGCCCTCCCAGACGCCGACGAGCGCGTTTGCTATTTGAACCTTGATTCGCCCACTGTTCCGGACTGGATATGGGTTTATGAATCAATATTTACTCGGCTCAGCGTGCGGCTTCCTTTTTCGCCGTTTGTTCAGGAGCTGCTGAGTCGGTGTTCCGTGGCGCCGTCTCAGCTTCATCCGAATAGTTGGGCAGCCGTTCGAACTTTTGAGCTTGTGTGTCAGTATCTTGATCTCCCGGTTTCTGTTCCTGTCTTCCTTTTTCTTTTCTTATGTACTCTTCCGTCTAAGGAGGGGAAGCATAAGAAAGGGTATATGTCGTTCCGGGCTCAGCCTCATCGCCGTATTTTTGGTTTGTTTGAAGACTCTTTTCATGGTTTTAAGAGAGAGTACTTTAAGGTGCGCCCCGTTCAGGGGCATCATCCATTTTGGTTGTCGTTAGAGGGCGTGCGCCGGTTTCCGACCTATTGGAATTTTCGTGCCGGGCCATCGGTTTTGACTAAGGTTACTTATGATGGTTTGTCTCCCGAGGATAAGGACATTGCCAGTGTCTTGTGGCATTTGTTTGGCGAGCGCCCGTTAAATCCTCGAGACGTCATGGGGGATCCTGAGGCTTGTCGGACGTATATTGGTGTGTGACTGTCTCTTTTTCGGTTTTCATGTTTGTTTTCCCGCTTTTGTAACTTGATTTTTCTTTGGTTTCTTTCAGTTGAGATGGCTGGTGGTTTGACTTCCCTGGCGCGGCTGAAGGCGGCGATGGGTCGGGAGGAGGGATCGCCGTCTCCTGCTACCCCTGTCTCTAATCCCGCCGTGGACTCTCAGGCTGTTTCTCAGGAGGTGGTTTCGTCGGGGGTGAGGGCCGACGCTCGGGCTTCGCCTAGTCCCGTGAACTCGCCTGAAGTCGTTGTGGTCACGGCTGCCGAGGCTTCTCGGAAGAGAAAGAGGCCTAAGGAACCTAGCAGCGAGACTTTTGAGGAGGAGGGTGCTGTGCCCAGTGTGATGGATCGACGTTTTGATGCTTCGGGGTTCATAGATCAGCACTTGATGCCTGGCACAGAGCCATTTTTTGATGATTTTGATGTTTCGTTCCAGGCTAAGTCGGTGTATCGTGCCCTCCTCCGATCTGCTATTGTTGTTCGGAAGGCTGAGCCCGTGATGGCTCAGGTCGGTTTGTTGGACAAGAAGCTCCGTCATTCGCAAGCTGAGGTGGCTAAGTTGAAAGAGCAGCTCGAGGCTACCGAGGTAGCGAGGGAGAAGGCAGTGAAGTCTTCCGAGGAAGCCGGGACGGAGATCCTCCTTCTTTCCGAGGTCGAGACTTCGCTTCTTTCCCAACTGGGCGAGGAGCGGCAACGGGCTTCCGACGCGGGTTCTCAGGCTGCCGTGCTTCTTGGCGAGCTGGAAGTTTTAAAGGCCGAAGTTGCTGCCCTGAAGAAAGAGAAGACGGAGTTGTTGGCTGATACTAAGGGTGCGATCGTTGCCACCGAGGAGACGATGAGGGCTCAGGCTTGGGTGTTGGCTCCGGGTGCGGACGTGTCTGTGATGGGGGCTTTCAAGGCCGTCCGTGATGGCCGAATTGTTGACCTTGAGTAGTTTTATATCTTGTAATTTTAGTTTGCTTTGAACTTAGTCTTTGTTTTGGATATTTGGTCGGCCGTGGGCCGTGTATTTGGTATGTTTTGAACTCTGGGTTGTGCCATTGCGGCCGCTTATAACTTGCTTTCTTTTTAATGACTCGTGTGGCCGTTCAGGCCTTATGTTTATTTTGAGCCGTTATGTCTTTAAGCCGTCGTGACTTAGGACCTTTAGTAGGCCGCTTAGTGTTTAGGGATATCCGTTTGTCAGGCCCCGAGGGTGATCAGTTCTCGGTGTTTGTGGCTGTGTTTCTATTCCGTTTTGGGAGGTAGAAGGGGGAAGGGTAGAACATAGTGGAATTTTATTTGGGCCTCGTTAAAACCCTCCGTGATGACAGGAAAGAGTACCCGAGTTTAATACTTTAATTTAAACAAGGAAAACAAATGTAGTAAAGAGGTAAAATCTGAGTAAAAGGAAATTAAAAAAGACAAGGGGGACCTATGGCGGTCAACCTAAGTGTAGTAGCGTCACAAATTGGCGGCGTTCCATGTTCTCGAAATTTCGTCGCCGTTGAGTCGTTCGAGCTTGTACGCTCCCCTTCCAATTGCGGCTTTGATTCTGTATAGTCCTTCCCAGTTGGGGGTGAGTTTTTCTTCCCCTGGGGTCGGGGCTTTGATGTCGTTTCGTCGTAGAACGAGGTCGTCAGGCGCGAATTCTCGTTTGATGACGCCGTGGTTGTACCTTAAGCTGATTCTTTGTTTAAGGGCTAGCTCCCTGACATGGGCTATGCTTCTTTCTTTGTCAATGAGGTCTCGTTCCGCTTCCTCGTCGTTACCTCCGACCGTTTTCCTTGGGCTTGGGTCTCCTATTTCTACTGGGACGACGGCCTCCCCTCCGTATGTTAATCGGAAAGGGGTTTCCCCTGTGGTCGTTTGGGGAGTGGTTCGGTATGACCATAGAACCGATCCGAGTTTGTCGGCCCATAGTCCTTTGGCTTCGTCGAGCTGTTTCTTGAGTCCTTTGATGATTATTTTGTTTGCGAATTTCACCTGTTCGTTTGTTTGGGGGTGTTCTACCGAGCTGAAGTGGTGGGTTATACGTAGTCCTTCTAGGAATTCTCTGAATTTTTTGTCAACAAATTGGGTTCCGTTGTCCGAGATGACGATCTCGGGGATCCCAAATCGGGTGATGATCTGTCGCCAGAGGAATTTTTGGCATTGGGTTGCCGTGATGGAGGCCAGGGGTTCGACCTCAATCCACTTGGTGTAATAATCTATGGCGACAATGAGATATCGGAGTTGACCGGGTGCCGTAGGAAAGGGTCCGACCAGGTCGATCCCCCAGGTGCCGAATGGCCGCTCTGCCGATATGATGCTGAGCTGGTGTGGGGCGGCCTGGTGAATGTTGGCGTGCCTTTGGCATTTATCGCAGTTCTTTACTAACTGCATGGAGTCCCGGATAACCGTGGGCCAGAAGTAGCCGGCCCGGATGATTTTCTGGGCAAGGGGTTGCGAGAATCCGCGTTTGTATAGTTGTCCTGCGATGACTGTGTAGTTGGCGGCTTTCTTTTTTGTCCATTTTTCCTCCTTGGGGTCTTCAGGTAGCGTTCCGTTGAGGAGGTATTGTAGGATAGGGTAGGTCCATGATCCTTGGCTGGGGAGTGTCAGGTAAGCACTAGCCGTTGTTGATATGGATGGTGATTTAACGACTTCCTGAATTAGCGATTTATTGCCGTGTCCTGGTTTGGTGCTGGCTAGTTTGGAGAGGATATCTGCTCTTGTATTTTGTTCTCTGGGAACGTGCCGTATGGTGACGCGATCGAACCCTTCTTTCAGTTTGTTTACCTTAGCGAGGTATTGTTGGAGTAAAGGGTCTCGCGTTTGGTAGTCTCCGTTGATTTGGGAGCTGACTACCTGGGAATCGGTGTTTACTTCCAGGATTTTTGCTCCGACGTCCTTGGCTAGGGCTAGGCCCGCTAGGAGGGCCTCATATTGTGCTTGATTATTAGAGACTGGGAATTCGTATCATACTGACTGTTCGATTATGACCCCGGCGCCTCCGGAGGTGGCGTTTGACGAGCCGTCGACGTGCAGCTTCCATGACTCGGGAGCTTGGTTTCCCGGAGTCATTTCGGCGATGAAGTCGGCCATGGCTTGCGCTTTGATTGCGTTTCGGGGTTCGAACTTGATTTCGAATTGGGACAGCTCGATGGACCAAGCTAGCATTCTTCCTGCTAGGTCAGGTTTTTGTAGCACCTGTTTGACCGCTTGGTCGGTCCGGACCGTCACGGGATGGGCCTGAAAATATTGCCGTAAGTGTTGGGAGGCCATGAGGAGCGCGAAAGCTAGCTTTTCCAGGCGTGAGTACCGAGTTTCCGTGTCTTGTAGGACTTTGCTTATGAATTAGATGGGTTTTTGTTCTTTCTTCTCATTTTCGCGGATAAGTGCTGCTGCGAGTGCTTCTTCCGTTATGGAGAGGTATAGGTAGAGGGTCTCCCCTGTTTGGGGTTTGGCGAGAACTGGTGGTTCCGCTAGTACTCTTTTGAAGTGTTGGAATGCCTCTTCACATTTTGCTTCCCATCTGAAGGGGGTTCCTTTCTTCATCAGTTTGAAGAACGGGATTGCTTTTTGTGCTGATGCTCCGAGGAAACGGGATAACACCGTGAGTCGACCGGTGAGCTTCTGGATGTCGTGGAGGTTTTTTGGGCTTGTCATCTCAAGGACGGCACGACATTTTTCCGGGTTTGCTTCAACTCCGCGTTGGGTGATCATAAAGCCGAGGAACTTCCCTGCCTCCATTCCGAAGGCGCATTTTGTCAGGTTGAGTCGCATATGGTGCTTTCGCAGGGTGTTCATTATGACCTTGAGGTCGCTTATGAGTTGTTCGCCGGATTCAGTTTTGGCGAGCATGTCGTCTATGTAGACTTCTAACTTTGTTCCGGAAAGGTTCTGGAATATTTTGTTGACGAGCCGTTGGAACGTGGCTCCTGCGTTCTTTAGGCCGAAGGGCATGACTGTGTAGCAGTATGTCCCATCGGGGGTGATGAATGCTGTTTTCTCCTCGTCGGGTTGGTGCATAGGTATTTGATTATAGCCGGAGTATGCGTCCATGAAGCTGAGGTACCGATGTCCGGATGCGGCGTCTACCAATCCGTCGATGTTTGGCAGGGGAGAGGCGTCTTTTGGGCAGGCTTTGTTGAGGTCTGTGTAATCGACGCACATTCGCCACTTCCCGTTGGACTTCTTTACTAGTACGACGTTTGCCAACCACGTCGTGTAGGGTAGTTCTCTGATGAAATTCGCTTCTAGTAGGGCTTGTACTTGTCTTTTGACCTCGGCTGCCCGGTCTGGGGACATTTTTCGTCTTCTTTGTGCCACGGGTTTGGCTTTGGGATCTACGGCCAATCGGTGGGACATCAGGTCGGGGTCTATCCCGGGCATGTCGGCTGGTGTGAAAGCGAACAAGTCTTTGTTCTGCTTCAAGAATTGGGAAAGGTCTTCTTTAAGGTCGTTTAGGAGGTTCCTGTTGATGAAAGTATATTCGTCTCTGGTTCGCCCTACTTGTATTTTTTCCATGTCGCCTTCTGGTTCTGGCCTGGGTTGGCCGTTTTGTCGGGCGTCCAAATTGGCTAGAAAAATTCCGGCCGCGTTGCGAGATTTTTTCTGTAAAGCTAGGCTGGTGTCATCGCATTCCGCTGCGACTTTGCGATCTCCGTGGATAATGCCGATGGAGCCGTCGTCCGTTATGAATTTCATAAGGAGGTATTTGGTGAAGATGATGGCGGAGAAGTCATTGATTGTCTTTTTCCCGAGGATGACGTTATAGGCGGTGGAGTTTTTTAGGACCACAAATTCGGATAGAATTGTCTTTCTTTGGTTGCTTGCCCCTATGGTGAGGGAGAGGGTGATGGAACCGTCCGGTTTGAGAAAGTTGTCCCCGAGTCCCGTGACGCCGTTGCGGTGTGTTTGGAGATTTTCGCTGCGGAGTCCGAGCTTGTCGAAGGCCCCTCGGAAGAAGATGTTGGAGTCTGCGCCGGTGTCCACCAGTATTCTTCGGACTGGTCCTGTTCCGATTCTCGCCGAGATGACGAAAGGTGCGTCTTCGGCCGAGGTGCCGTGCTGGCAATCCTCGGGTAGGAAAGTTATCGCTTTGTCGGCTGTGATAGCTGGGGCTTGGTCTCTGACGGCCAAAACTTTGAGGTCCTTTTTAAGTGCTAATTTTGACTTGCCTGACACATCTTTGCCCGTGATGACGTTTACTATTAGGGCCGGGTCGTCTTCTGGGCTTTCCCTGGGAGGTTGCTTTTGTGTTCTCGGGTTGCGTCCTGCTCTTTCTGGCGACCTGTCTCTCTCCGCACATTTTGGTTCTCTGATGATTTTGGCGAACTCTGAGAGCTTGCCGTCTCTTATGGCTTGTTCAAGGGCGTCTTTAAGGTCGAAACAGTCTTGTGTCCTGTGCCCGTAACCTCGGTGGTAGTCGCAGTAAAGGGTTTTGTTGCCTCCCGTTCTTTCTTTGAGTTGTCGGGCTTTCGGCATGATGCCTCGATCTGCTATTTGGTGGTATATCTCGGTAATTGGTGCTGTCAAGGGTGTATAATTAGAGAACTTGCCGATTCTTGGTGGTCGGTTTGTGTTTGTCGGTTTGGGGTGGTCCCTTTGATTTTCTCTGGGTGGTGGGTTATGTCGTTGCGCCGGGTTGCCATGTTCGGTGTGGGTGTGTTGTCGCTTGTTGGCAACGACGACCTGGCTGACTTCCTCGTCATTTATGTAATCTCTGGCGACGTTCTGGATCTCGTGCATGGTCCACACTGGTTTGGTGGTGAGGTGTTTGCGGAAGTCTTCGTTCATGAGCTCGTTAGTTAAGCAGAGGCTTGCGACTGAATCCGTGAGACCGTCGACCGTTAGGCATTCGTCATTGAAGCGGTCGAGGTATTTCCTTGTAGATTCGTCTTATTTTTGTGTCACCCCTAGCAAGCTGATGGGGTGTTTAGCTTTAGCGATTCTGGTGGTGAACTGGGCCATGAACTTCCGTGTGATGTCGTGGAAACCAGCTATGGATCCGTTCGGGAGGGCGTTGAACCATTTGATTGCTGGCCCGGCTAGGGTCACCGGGAAGGCCCTGCATCGGACTGCGTCGGCTGCTCCTTCTAGGTTCATCCTAGCCTCGAAGGCAGTTAGATGTTCCTGGGGATCCTTAGTTCCGTCGTACTTCATGTCGGTGGGTTTGTCGAAACCTTTGGGGAGTTTTGCTCTTAAGATCCTTTCTGTGAAAGGTGTAGCTCCCATTATTGTGTGGTCGTTTCTTGTGCGCTTGGTTTCTCGGTGTCGCCGATCTTCATCTGAGTCGCGCTGATGACTTAGATCTTGGGAGGTACTGCGGTTGTGCCTTTTGCTGTACCGTCGTTCCGGCGACTTTTCTCGCCTGGGGTCGCGCGAGGTGCTGCGATTATCTTTCCTATCGTGTCGCCGTGTTGGCGATCTACCGTGGCGAGATTTTGATCTAGAGGTTGCGTGACTTCCGTGTTCGGTATTATACCTTTCCTTGGAAGCTAGTCTGCCTTCGAATTCTTGAACTCGGAGGCAAAGATCTTGGATTATTTGTGCCACTTTGTCCCCTGTTTTCTCAGGATGTCGCGGATCCGGAATGATGTGATCGTTTTCTTTATTCTGTGCGTGGTGGATGGTGCTTGCTATCCTTCCATGGTTTGTGACCTCCTGATGCTCGGGGGTCGGGTTCTTTGCTCGAGAGTTATCCCGGCTTGAGGAGGTTTCTTCGAGTACGTCCCCCATTCCGACTCTAGTCGGCGCAAGTTCCCCACAGACGGCACCAATGTACAAGATGTCTCTGGTACGGGTTGAGAGATGGATCGAGAACTTGCGGATTGAGGTAGATGCCGGATCACTTGACTGGAGCAATGGGGGGAGGTACCTGCAAAGACACTCCGACGCTCAAGTCAGAATGGATCTAAGAGGTATAAGGTGTGAGGAATGAATGAATACCTGGAGGGATCTGGGTCCTCTATTTATAGGTGATGGTGAACATCTTATCTTATCTTATCTGGCTAAGATAAGGGAGACGTTTGAATTCGAAAGTTGGTTAGGAACTTCAGCGGGCCGGTTCCGGGCCTTTTGGAAGGGCGAAGCGGATCGAACCCAGGTAACCGGGTTCGGAGACCGTTCCGGGTATAGGATCCGTGGACTGGATCCGTAACAATTTTCTTCTCAACTATTTTATAAAAAAAAAATTATATAATCAATGATATACAAATTAATATTTAATAATTATCTATGTTGATGAGATTTGTCAATACTTCTAATATTTTATGTTATATCTTTTTCGTAATTGTTATTATGATTATTTCTTATATTATAACGAGTCAATCATCAATAATCAATAATACTAATTATATAACAGGTTACATTATGAGGGTTAGCACGTTGATGTAGCACATTTTAGTGTCAATTTGAATACCTCCTTTTTTTTCAACTATTTTTTTAAAAAAAATATTATATAATTAATCATACCAAAATTAACATTTAATTATGTTAAAATTTGATATTAATTCTAATATTTTATTTCATATTTTTTTAGTAATTATTATGATTATTTTTTGTATTTTCATAAATTAATAATTTTAATATTTTATTTTATATCCTTTTAAAAATTATCACAATTATTCCTTATATTTCTATGAATATTATATATGGTATTTTGTTTTACCATTTATGAGCGTAGCATGTTGACACATATTGATGCTATTTTTAAAAAAATATTATGTATTAAATAATTAAATTTATTAAAATTTAATAATTAATTATGATAAAATTTGTCAATAATTATAATATTTAATCTAATATCTTTTTAATAACTACCTTTTTTATGATATCTTTACAAATATTATATATATCTTTCAAATAATTCTTAATTCTTTTTTATACAATATTTTTAATATAGTATTTTTTTATTTTTGTCTATTCAATTTATCTAAATAGTTAAAGAATTATTTGTTAATATTTTAATATTATATTATTATTTTTGACTACTCAAATCAATATTATTTTTATTATTATTATTATTATTATTATTATTATTATTATTATTATTATTATTATTATTTGACAACATTTAGTGAATATATATAAAATCCACTTTAAAATAGTTTAGTTCATTTTTTTATAGACATTGAGTTATTTGTTTACTGCATACGATATCTTTTCTTTATTAAATATAAGTACTTTGTGAATTTCTTTATTTTATAAATTTTTAGTATTAACATAAATAACAAAAAAAATATGAAGTTTTATTATATAAGGTAAATATATTCATGAATAACTTATTTTAATATTATATTTCAGATATAAATATAAAAAAATAGAGGTAGGTCAATTAGATTTGAAGCTTATTTAGAGTTTGTTTTGGTGTTATTAAATTGTTAGAAAAAGATATTTTTTAATAATTTTTTTATTTTTTACTGTATTTAGCAAAATTTTAGTAATGAAAGCAAAAACAATAGAAAAAGTAAAAAAAAATATATTTTTTAAAAATTATAATTTATATTTTTTTTAAAAAAGTATTTAAAAAATATTTTTAACATAATAAATAAATAAAAAATATTTTTGTATTATTGTATCTGTACTGTACCTCTAATATCTCGGATAAAACTAAGTCATACCTCGGTGTAACGGCTCTATCCCAACAGAACACTCCCCACAATCTCAGATGAAGATCAGTCCCCACAATCTCGGACGAAGATCAATTACCAAAATCTCAGAAGAAGCTGACCACTAAGCTACAAACTTATCTATAAAGTAGGCTGAGCCATCAATGAAAAGATCACAAGACAAAAATACTTCGTCCCGAAAACAACATACTTTAGAGCTATATCACCAATCATATACACTCTTTATTTATTTTATCTCCTTACTAACTTGAGCGTCGGAGTCCCTTTTGTAGGTACCACGCTCGGGTCCAGGTTCACAAGGATGTCATCGACTCGGCCAAAGCCACCAAGCATAGTGAGATTAACAGAGAGCCGACGTATAGATCGGACAGAGTATCCTTGCAAGAACATTTAGCGCCCATCGTGGAGCCGGAAATTAACTTCACCCCACTCCGAAATTATAATTTTTATAATTCGTATTTGCTTTATACCTCTTTCTCTTTGCAGAAAAGGGAACATGACTGATTACCCAAAGACCCAGCAACCCCATCAAGCTAACGCCGATCTCCTGGCAGCCAACGCCAATCTCCTGGCGGCCAACGCCGCTCTCCAAGCAGAAAACTAGCAGATGGCGGAATTATTAGCAGCAATGCAAAATAACAGAGATCAGAAGGTCGATAGCAAGAAGACAAATGTTGATCAACACGAAGAACATTAATCAGAATCCAACGCAAAGACAAGGGAGACACCCCCAAAAACCGGAAGACGGCAAACCAACCCGTTTTTCGAGAAGATAATGAATTTCAAAATGCCCAAGAACTTTACGCTACCAATGACCTTAACGCCATATAAGGGGATCAGGGATCCTAAAGTTCATGTCACAAAATTTGAGTCTATGATGTTCCTTAATAGTGACTCCGATCCCATTCTATGTCGATCTTTTCCTACATTTTTAGATGGAGTTGCCTTACTATGGTTTTCTAATTTGCCTGTAGGGTCCATAACCAGCTTTGACGAGTTCGCCAAGATGTTCATCAACCACTTTGCAGCATCTAAAATCTATGCAAGAGGTTCGGATTATCTCAGCACAATCAAACAAGGGCAGCACGAAAGTATGATGGATTACATGACGCGCTTCACAACGGTGGCCATAGAAATCCCCGACCTTAACCTAGAAGTCCAGCTGCATGCCATAAAAAGTGGCCTTCGACCTGGAAAATTCCAGGAAGCTATAGCTGTGGCGAAACTGGAGACATTGGAGGAGTTCCGAGACAGCCACCGAAGAAATTGAAATAGAAGAATTGTGTGAGACACGAAGAAACGAACGACCACCATCACGGAAGGAAGACGACAGGCCGAACAGGTCAAATAACAGAGATTCCAAAAAACCTTTTAAACTAACTCCAAAATTTGATTCATATACCGGGTTTAATACCAGTAGAGAGGACATCATCAAGGAAATACTCCACAACAGACTTATAAAGCCACCAGTCAAGGCAGGAACATACCAAGACCAAAAATACGTGGACAAAAGCAAACATTGCGCATTCCACCAAAAGTCCGGCCACACCACTGATGAATGCGTAGTAGCAAAAGACCTACTGGAGAGATTGGCCAGACAGGGATTATTGGACAAAATATATCAGTTCCAAAAGTCAGAAGGAGGCAACCAAGGACATCGACAAGCCGAGATATGGCTCGGATCACAAAGAAAAAGGAACATGGCGTGGCTCAATCGAAACCCCTACCTCCAAAGGAGTCATAAATTACATATCAGGCAACTTCGCAGGAGGAGGACTCACCAACACAGCTAGGAAAAGATGCTACCGGACTATGATGACAATGGAAGGGTCGCACCAAAACCCAACAGTTCCGACCTCAGCTGCCCATATCAGTTTCAATACTGACGATTTCAAATCACAGACACCAAACTTGGATGATCCAGTAGTAATCTCGGTGCACATGGGAGAGCTGACCGTAAAGAAAGTTCTGCTCGATCCGGGAAGCAGTGCCGATATCCTATTCTATTCCACATTAAAAAAGATGCAGCTAAGCGACAAGGCATTGCAACCATCAGGAGGAGAATTAGCAGGGTTCTCAGGAGAAAGAGCCCCTATATCAGGTTATGTATGGCTGAGGACATTGGGAGAATTCCCAAATTCCAAAACACTAGACATCCAGTTCTTGGTAGTCGATTGTGTTAGTCCTTACAATATCATCTTAGGACGCCCCTCCCTTAACTCCTTTGGAGTTATTGTTTCTACCATTCATCTATGTGTCAAGTTTCCTGTGCAAGATAACACAGTAGCGACAGTCCACGCCGACCATAAGGAAGCTAGACAATGCTACAAAGCAAGCCTGAAGAAAATCACAAAGGAGGCTATCCCGAGAATCCATTAAGTATACAACTCGGAAAGCATCCCCACCCTGGCCGAAATGGATCCTAGGGACAACAACAGTCACCCCTCCCAAACGAACGACTTAGAAAAGGTACAATCGGATGAAACAAATCACTATACTAACATCGGTTTGGCTTTCTCTGCAGAACAAAACAGAACTTGGAGGACATATTAAAGGCCAATGTCGACCTGTTCGCCTGGACCCCTGCTGATATGCCAGGGTGATGAGCGGATAATTTATACGCTTTTTGGCATTGTTTTTAGTATGTTTTTAGTAGGATCTAGTTACTTTTAGGGATGTTTTCATTAGTTTTTATGTTAAATTCACATTTCTGGACTTTACTATGAGTTTGTGTGTTTTTATGTGATTTCAAGTATTTTCTAGCTGAAATTGAGGGACTTGAGCAAAAATCAGATTCAGAGGTTAAAGAAGGACTGCTGATGCTGTTGGATTCTGACCTCCCTGCACTCAAAGTAGATTTTCTGGAGCTACAAAACTCAAAATGGAGCTCTTCCAATTTCATTGGAAAGTAGACATCCAGAGCTTTCCAGAAATATATAATAGTCCATACTTTGGCCGAGTTTAGATGACGCAAAAGGGCGTTGAACGCCAGTTCTACGCTGTTGTCTGGAGTTAAATGCCAGAAACACGTCACGAATCAGAGTTGAACGCCAAAAACACGTTACAACTTGGCGTTCAACTCCAAAAGAAGCCTCTGCACGTGAAAAGCTAAAGATCAGCCCAAGCACACACCAAGTGGGCCCCGGAAGTGGATTTATGCATCAATTACTTACTTCTGTAAACCCTAGTAGCTAGTTTAGTATAAATAGGACTTTTTACTATTGTATTAGACATCTTTTGATCATTTTTAGATCTCTAGACCTCCATGGGAGGCTGGCCACTCGGCCATGCTTACCCTATGTTCACTTATGTATTTTTCAATGCTAGAGTTTCTGCACTCCATAGATTAAGGTATGGAGCTCTGCTGTTCCTCATGAATTAATGCAAAGTACTACTGTTTCTCTATTCAATTCAACTTATTCCGCTTCTAAGATATTCATTCGCACTTCAATATGAATGTGATGAACGTGACAATCATCATCATTCCCCCACGAACGCGTGCCTGACAACCATTTCCGTTCCACCTTAGATTGGATGATTATCTCTTGGATCTCTTAATCAGAATCTTCGTGGTATAAGCTAGATTGATGGCGGCATTCATGAGAATCTGGAAAGTCTAAATCTTGTCTGTGGTATTCCGAGTAGGATTCTGGGATTGAATGACTGTGACGAACTTCAAACTCGCGAGTGCTGGGCGTAGTGACAGACGCAAAAGGAGGGTGAATCCTATTCCAGTATGATCGAGAACCTCAGATGATTAGCCGTGCTATGACAGAGCATTTGGACCATTTTCACAAGAGGATGGGACGCAGCCATTGACCACGGTGATGCCTCCAGATGATTAGCCATGCAGTGACAGCGCATCGGACCATTTTCACAGAGAGGATGAAAAGTAGCCATTGACAACGGTGATGTCTTTACATAAAGCCAGCCATAGAAAGGAGTAAGACTGATTGGATGAAGATAGCAGGAAAGCAGAGGTTCAGAGGAACGAACGCATCTCTATATGCTTATCTGAAATTTCCACCAATAAATTACATAAGTATTTCTATCTTTATTTTCTGTTTATTTATCATTAATTTTCGAAAACTCCATAACCATTTGATATCCGCCTGACTGAGATTTACAAGGTGACCATAGCTTGCTTCATACCAACAATCTCCGTGGGATCGACCCTTACTCACATAAGGTTTTATTACTTGGACGACCCAGTGCACTTGCTGGTTAGTTATGCGAAGTTGTGAAGTTATGTTTGGACCATGGTTCTGTGCATCCGTTTTTGGTGCCATTGCCAGGGAAAAAAACGAACAAATAATTTTACAACCTAATCTGAGTAGCAATTTCGCATACCAAGTTTTTGGCGCCGTTGCCGGGAATTGTTCGAGTTTGGACAACTGACGGTTCATCTTGTTGCTTAGATTGGGTAATTTTCTTCTTATTTAAAAAAAAAGGGTTTTCAAAAAAAAATTTCAAAAATTTCTCATCTGTTTTCGAAAATCATTCTAAAATTTTTTAAGAATGAATTCTAGTGTTTCATGAAGCATGTGAAGCCTGGCTGGCTGTAAAGCCATATCTAAATTTATTTGGACTGGGGCTTCCAACCCAACATTATCAAGAGCAAGCTAGTTGTTGCTAATCCACCTGCTGCTGTTCCTGATCCAAAAGATTTACATGCTAAAGCTTGACTGGCTATTAAGCCATGTCTAATCCTCAGATTGGAGCTTTAGACTAAAGAGTGCAAGATTCCTGGAATTCATATTAAAAATTTTGGAATCCTTATTTTTCTTTTTTACATTAATTTTTGAAAAAAAAAAATAATACAAAAAAATTATAAAATCATAAAAATAAAAAATATTTTGTGTTTCTTGTTTGAGTCTTGAGTCAATTTTTAAGTTTGGTGTCAATTGCATACTCATCTAGCATTTTTCGAAAATTACATTCATGCATTGCATTCATCATGATCTTCAAGTTGTTCTTGATAAACCTTCTTGATTGATCTTCATATTATATTGTTTTGTGTTGTATGGTGTTTTTCATATGCATTCTTGAATTCTTAGTGTCTAAGCATTAAAGATTTCTAAGTTTGGTGTCTTGCATGTCTTCTTTGCATCAAAAATTTTTCAAAAATATGTTCTTGATGTTCATCATGATCTTCAAAGTGTTCTTGGTGTTCATCTTGACATTCATAGCATTCTTGCATGCATTCATTGTTTTGATCTAAAAATTTTCATGCATTGCATCATTTTCATGTTTTTCTCTCTCATCATAAAAATTCAAAAAATCAAAAAAATATCTTTCCCTTTTTCCTCTCATAAAATTCGAAAATTTGAGTTGACTTTTTCAAAAAATTTTAAAATCTAGTTGTTCTCTATGAGTCAAATCAAATTTTCAAATTTTATCTTTTTCAAAATCTTTTTCAAAAATCATATCTTTTCAAAAATATCTTCTTATCTTATCTTTTTCAAAAATTTGATTTTAAAATATCTTTCCTAACTTCTTATCTTCTTATCTTTTCAAAAATTGATTTTCAAAATTTGTTTTAACTAACTAACTAACTTTTTGTTTGTTTCTTATCTTTTTCAAAACTACCTAACTAACTCTCTCTCTCTAATTTTCGAAAATATCTCCCTCTTTTTCAAAAATTCTTTTTAATTAACTAATTATTTCAAAATTCAATTTTAATTTATTTCTTTTTTTTAATTTTCGAAAATCACTAACCATTTTTCAAAAATAATTTTCAAAAATCCTTCTCTCTCATCTCCTTCTATTTATTTATTCATCTACTAACATCTCTCACTCACTCACCAAAAATCCGAACCCTCTCTCTCTGAGTTCAGATTTTCTCTTCTTCTTTTCTTCTACTCACATAAGGGAACCTCTATACTTGGGTAAAAAGGATCCCTATTATTATTATTTTTCTGTTCCTTCTTTTTCATATGAGCAGGAGCAAGGACAAGAATATTCTTGTTGAAGCAGATCCAGAACCTGAAAGGACTCTGAAGAGGAAACTAAGAGAAGCTAAAATACAACAATCCAGAGATAACCTTTTAGACATTTTCGAACAGGAAGAGGAGATGGCAGCCGAAAATAATAATAATACAAGGAGAATGCTTGGTGACTTTATTGCACCTAATTCCAATTTACATGGAAGAAGCATCTCAATTTCTGCCATTGGAGCAAACAATTTTGAGCTGAAACCTCAATTAATTTCTCTAATGCAGCAAAACTGCAAGTTTCATGGACTTTCATCTGAAGATACTTTTCAGTTCTTAACTGAATTCTTGCAGATCTGTGATACTGTTAAGACTAATGGAGTAGATCCTGAAGTCTACAGGCTCATGCTTTTCCCTTTTGCTGTAAGAGACAGAGCTAGAGTGTGGTTGGACTCTCAACCTAAAGATAGCCTGAACTCTTGGGATAAGCTGGTCAAGGCTTTCTTAGCCAAGTTCTTTCCTCCTCAAAAGCTTAGTAAGCTTAGAGTGGATGTTCAAACCTTCAGACAGAAAGAAGGTGAATCCCTCTATGAAGCTTGGGAGAGATACAAGGAACTGACCAAAAAGTGTCCTTCTGACATGCTTTCAGAATGGACCATCATGGATATATTCTATGATGGTCTGTCTGAATTAGCTAAGATGTCATTGGATACTTCTGCAGGTGGATCCATTCACCTAAAGAAAACGCCTGCAGAAGCTCAAGAACTCATTAACATGGTTGCTAATAACCAGTTCATGTATACTTCTGAGAGGAATCCTGTGAGTAATGGGACGCCTCAGAAGAAGGGAGTTCTTGAAATTGATACTCTGAATGCCATATTGGCTCAGAATAAAATATTGACTCAGCAAGTCAATATGAATTCTCAGAGTCTGAATGGAATGCAAGCTGCATCCAACAGTACTCAAGAGGCATCTTTTGAAGAAGAAGCTTATGATCCTGAGAATCCTACAATAACAGAGGTGAATTACATGGGTAAACCATATGGAAACACCTATAATTTCTCATGGAGAAATCACCCAAATCTCTCATGGAAGGATCAACAAACGCCTCAACAAGGCTTTAATAATGGTGGAAGAAACAGGTTTAATAATAGTAAACCTTTTCCATCATCCACTCAGCAACAGACAGAGAATTCTGAGCAGAATCCATCTAGCTTAGCAAATTTAGTCTCTGATCTATCTAAGGCCACTATGAGTTTCATGAATGAAACAAGGTCCTCCATTAGAAATTTGGAAGCACAAGTGGGCCAGATGAGTAAGAAGATCACTGAAACTCCTCCTAGTGCTCTCCCAAGTAATACAGAAGAAAATCCAAAAGGAGAGTGCAAGGCCATTGAATTGACTATCATGGCCGAACCCACAAGAGAGGAGGAGGACATGAATCCCAAGGAGGAAGACCTCCTAGGACGCCCAGTGATCAATAAGGAATTTTCCTCTGAGGAACCAAAGGAATCTGAGACTCATCTAGAGACCATAGAGATTCCATTGAACCTCCTTATGCCATTCATGAGCTCTGATGAGTATTCTTCTTCTGAAGAGAATGAGGATGTTACTGAAGAGCAAGTTACCAAGTTCCTTGGTGCAATCATGAAGCTGAATGCCAATTTATTTGGTAAAGAGACTTGGGGAGATGAACCTCCCCTGTTCACCAATGAACTAAATGCATTGGATCAACTGAGATTGCCTCAGAAGAAACAGGATCCTGGAAAGTTCCTAATACCTTGTACCATAGGCACCATGACCTTTGAGAAGGCTCTATGTGACCTTGGGTTAGGAATAAACCTCATGCCACTCTCTGTAATGGAGAAACTGGGAATCTTTGAGGTGCAAGCTGCTAGAATCTCATTAGAGATGGCAGACAATTCCAGAAAACAGGCTTATGGACAAGTAGAGGACATGTTAGTAAAGGTTGAAGGCCTTTACATCCCTGCTGATTTCATAATCCTAGATACTGGGAAGGATGAGGATGAATCCATCATCCTTGGAAGACCCTTCCTAGCCACAGCAAGAGCTGTGATTGATGTTAACAGAGGTGAACTAGTCCTTCAATTGAATGAGGACTCCCTTGAGTTTAAAACTCAAGGACATCCTTCTGTAAACATGGAAAAGAGGCACAGTAAGCTTCTCTCAAAACAGAGCAACCAGAGCCCCCACAGTCAAACTTTAAGTTTGGTGTTGGGAGGCCACAACCACACTCTAAGTTTGGTGTTGAACTCCCATATCCAAACTCTAAGTTTGGTGTTGGGGAGTCTCAACAATGCTCTGAACATCTGTGAGGCTCCATGAGAGCCCACTGTCAAGCTATTGACATTAAAGAAGTGCTTGTTGGGAGGCAACCCAATTTTTATTTATCTAATTTTATTTTTATTTTTTTTGTTCTTTCATGTTTTATTAGGTTCATGATCATGTGGAGTCACAAAATAAATCAAAAAATTAAAAATAGAATCAAAAACAGCAGAAGAAAAATCACACCTTGGAGGAAGGACTCACTGGCGTTTAAACGCCAGTAAGGAGCATCTGGCTGGCGTTCAACGTCAGAACAGAGCATGGATCTGGTGTTGAACGCCAAAACAAGCAGCATCCTGGCGTTCAAACGCCAGAAATGCACACTGAGGAAAGCTGGCACTGAACGCCAGAAACAAGCATAGAACTGGCATTCAACGCCAGAAACATGCTGCATCTGGGTGCTGAACGCCCAGAACAAGCATCAGTTCGGTGTTTAAATGCCAGAATTGCATGCAAAGGCATTTTACATGCCTAATTGGTGCAGGGATGTAAATCCTTGACACCTCAAGATCTGTGAACCTCACAGGATCATCTCAGGATCTGTGGATCCCACAGGATCCCCACCTTCCCTCCTCATAATCCTAGTTTCTTCCACATCTTCTTCTTCATCTATTCTTTCTTCTCTTGCTCGAGGGCGAGCAAACATTCTAAGTTTGGTGTGGAAAAAGCATTGCTTTTTTTTTGTTTTTCCATAACCATTGATGGCACCTAAGGCCAGAGAAACCTCTAGAAAGAGGAAAGGGAAGACAAAAGCTTCCACCTCCAAGTCATGGGAGATGGAGAGATTCATGTAAAGGATCTATAGCTCAGTGGTAGAACATTTGACTGCAAATCAAGAGATCCCTGAGATACCTCAGGGGATACATTTTCCTCCACACAAGTATTGGGGACAACTAAGGGTGGAACATCAAGAGCACTCCATCATCCTTCATAAAATTAGAGAAGATCAAAAAGCAATGAGGGAGGAGCAACAAAGACAAGGAAGAGACATAGAAGAGCTCAAGGATATCATTGGTTCCTCAAGAAGAAAACGCCATCATCACTAAGGTGGACTCATTCCTTGTTCTTAAATTTTCTATTTTTCGTTTTCTATGTTAAATGTTTATCCATGTTTGTGTCTTCATTACATGATCATTTGTGTCTAAGTGTCTATGCCTTAAAGTAGTGAATATAAATCCATCACCTCTCTTAAATGAAAAATATTTTAATTCAAAAGAACAAGAAGTACATGAGTTTCGAATTTATCCTTGAACTTAGTTTAATTATATTGATGTGGTGACAATACTTTTTGTTTTCTGAATGAATGCTTGAACATTGCATATATTTTTTGAAGTTGTTGTTTAAGAATGTTAAATATGTTGGCTCTTGAAAGAATGATGACAAGGAGACATGTTATTTGATAATCTGAAAAATCATAAAAATTATTCTTGAAGCAAGAAAAAGCAGTGAATACAAAAGCTTGCAGAAAAAAATAGAAAAGAAAAAAAAATAGCGAAAAAAAAAAATAGAAAGAAAAAGAAAAAAGCAAGCAGAAAAAGCCAAAAGCTCTTAAAACTAAAAGGCAAGAGCAAAAAGCCAATAACCCTTAAAATCAAAAGGCAAGGGTAAATAAAAAGGATCCCAAGGCTTTGTGCATCAGTGGATAGGAGGGCCTAAAGGAATAAAATCCTGACCTAAGCGGCTAAACCAAGCTGTCCCTAACCATGTGCTTGTGGCGTGAAGGTGTCAAGTGAAAACTTGAGACTGAGCGGTTAAAGTCAAGGTCCAAAGCAAAAAAAGAGTGTGCTTAAGAACCCTGGACACCTCTAATTGGGGACTTTAGCAAAGCTGAGTCACAATCTGAAAAGGTTCACCCAATTATGTGTCTGTGGCATTTATGTATCCGGTGGTAATACTAGAAAACAAAGTGCTTAGGGCCACGGCCAAGACTCATAAAGTAGCTGTGTTCAAGAATCAACATACTGAACTAGGAGAATCAATAACACTATCTGAACTCTGAGTTCCTATAGATGCCAATCATTCTGAACCTCAATGGATAAAGTGAGATGCCAAAACTATTCAAGAGGCAAAAAGCTACAAGTCCCGCTCATCTGATTGGAGCTATGTTTCATTGATAGTTTGGAATTTATAGTATATTCTCTTCTTTTTATCCTATTTGATTTTCAGTTGCTTGGGGACAAGCAACAATTTAAGTTTGGTGTTGTGATGAGCGGATAATTTATACGCTTTTTGGCATTGTTTTTAGTATGTTTTTAGTAGGATCTAGTTACTTTTAGGGATGTTTTCATTAGTTTTTATGTTAAATTCACATTTCTGGACTTTACTATGAGTTTGTGTATTTTTCTGTGATTTCAGGTATTTTCTGGCTGAAATTGAGGGACTTGAGCAAAAATCAGATTCAGAGGTTGAAGAAGGACTGCGATGCTGTTGGATTCTGACCTCCCTGCACTCAAAGTGGATTTTCTGGAGCTACAGAACTCAAAATGGCGCGCTTCTAATTGCGTTGGAAAGTAGACATCCAGGGCTTTCCAGAAATATATAATAGTCCATACTTTGGCCGAGTTTAGACGACGCAAAAGGGCGTTAAATGTCAGTTCTACGCTGCTGTCTGGAGTTAAACGCCAGAAACACGTCACGAACCAGAGTTGAACGCCAAAAACACGTTACAACTTGGCGTTCAACTCCAAAAGAAGCCTCTGCACGTGGAAAGCTAAAGCTCAGCCCAAGCACACACCAAGTGGGCCCCGAAAGTGGATTTATGCATCAATTACTTACTTCTGTAAATCCTAGTAGCTAGTTTAGTATAAATAGGACTTTTTACTATTGTATTAGACATCTTTTGATCATTTTTAGATCTCTAGACCTCCATGGGAGGCTGGCCACTCGGCCATGCTTACCCTATGTTCACTTATGTATTTTTCAACGCTAGAGTTTCTGCACTCCATAGATTAAGGTGTGGAGCTCTGCTGTTCCTCATGAATTAATGCAAAGTACTACTGTTTCTCTATTCAATTCAACTTATTCCGCTTCTAAGATATTCATTCGCACTTCAATATGAATGTGATGAACGTGACAATCATCATCATTCCCCCACGAACGCATGCCTGACAACCACTTCCATTCCACCTTAGATTGGATGATTATCTCTTGGATCTCTTAATCAGAATCTTCGTGGTATAAGCTAGATTGATGGCGGCATTCATGAGAATCCGGAAAGTATAAACCTTGTCTGTGGTATTCCGAGTAGGATTCTGGGATTGAATGACTGTGACAAACTTCAAACTCGCGAGTGCTGGGCGTAGTGACAGACGCAAAAGGAGGGTGAATCCTATTCCAGTATGATCGAGAACCTCAGATGATTAGCCGTGCTGTGACAGAGCATTTGGACCATTTTTACAAGAGGATGGGACACAGCCATTGACCACGGTGATGCCTCCAGATGATTATCCATGCAGTGACAGCGCATCGAACCATTTTCACAGAGAGGATGAAAAGTAGCCATTGACAACGGTGATGTCCTTACATAAAGCCAGCCATAGAAATGAGTAAGACTGATTGGATGAAGATAGCAGGAAAACAGAGGTTCAGAGGAACGAACGCATCTCTATATGCTTATCTGAAATTCCCACCAATAAATTACATAAGTATTTCTATCTTTATTTTCTGTTTATTTATCATTAATTTTCGAAAACTCCATAACCATTTGATATCTGCCTGACTGAGATTTACAAGGTGACCATAGCTTGCTTCATACCAACAATCTCCATGGGATAGACCCTTACTCACGTAAGGTTTTATTACTTGGACGACCCAGTGCACTTGCTGGTTAGTTATGCGAAGTTGTGAAGTTATGTTTGGACCATAGTTCTGTGCATCCGTTTTTGGTGCCATTGCTAGGGAAAGAACGAACAAATAATTTTACAACCTAATCTGAGTAGCAATTTCGCATACCACAGGGATCGACCCAAATTTTATATGCCATAAACTAGCAGTCAATCCCAATGCCCGACCTATAAGACAAAAGAAACGTAACCTGGGCACTGAAAGAAGAAATGCAGCAGCAATAGAAACACAGTAACTATTGGATACATGTTTCATCCGAGAAATCTATTTCTCCTCATGGCTAGCAAACGTGGTTATGGTCAGAAAAAGCTCAGAAAAATGGCGGATGTGTGTAGATTTCACAGATCTAAACAAGCCTTGCCCGAAGGACTCGTACCCGCTGCCGAACATTGACAGACTTGTAGACGACACCTCAAGTTACCAAGTGCTAAGCTTCATGGACGCCTACTCTGGGTACAACCAAATACAAATGCACCCAGATGACGAGGATAAGACGACATTTGTAACTGACAAAGGTAACTTTTGTTATAAAGTAATGCCTTTCCGACTAAAAAATGCAGGGGCCACTTATCAGAGACTAATGGACAAAATATTTAAAAATCAAATTGGACGGAATATCGAAATATACGTTGATGATATGGTCATCAATTCTAGCTCAGAAAAACAACATGAAGCTGACCTTCAGGAGGTTTTCCAACAACTCCGAGCCTACAATATGAGACTAAACCCGGAAAAGTGCGCATTTGGCATACAGAAGGGCAAATTCCTCGGATTCTTGTTAACAAACCGAGGTATAGAAGCCAATCTTGACAAGTGTCAGGCAATCCTAAACATGCAATCACCAAAGACGATCAAAGAAGTACAACGACTCACAGGCTGCCTAGCAACCCTATCCAAATTCTTACCAGCCGCAGCAACAAGATCCTATCATTTCTTCAAGACCATGGAGAAGTCGGATAAATTCATTTGGACGGAAGAATGCGAAAAAGCATTTTCCAAATTCAAGCATATCTTGGGATCACCACCTATACTCAAGAAACCAGAGCAAGGTAAACAAGTCTTTCTATTTCTTTCCATTTCCACTAACACTATTAGCTCTGTACTCGTAACAGAAACAGGTAAGGAGCAACACCCGGTGTATTTCGTAAGCAAAGTCCTACAGAATGCCGAGACAAGGTACCCAATGATAGAAAAAATGGCGTTCGGTCTAGTAATCACTGCTCGGCACCTGAGGCATTATTTTCAAACACACCCAATTATAGTTCGGACAGGCCATCATTTACGACAAATACTATCAAAACCGGACTTAGCAGGGCGAATGACAAAATGGGCAATTGAGCTCTCTAAATTCGACATATCATATCAATCGCATGGATCGCCTAAAGCCCAGGCATTGGCCGACTTTATTTCAGAATTTATGGACATATAAGAACACATCAAAACATGGGAACTATATGTGGACGGAGCGTCAAATGAAAATGGATGTGGAGCAGGAATTCTCCTAAAAGACGATAATAGAGTCCAAGCCGAACAGTCAATCAAGTTCCTCTTTGAAACAACTAACAACCAGGCCGAATATGAAGCCCTACTAGCAGGCTTGAGGTTAGCCAAGGGCGTGGGGATCTCTAACTTAACAGTACATTGCAATCACTTCTCGTAGTGCAACAGGTAAACGGCCAATTTCAGGTATGAGATTCGCTCTTAGAAAAATACCTGAACTCGGTCGAAACGCTAATGAAATCTTTTCAAATTTTTGAAATACTGCATATACCTAGAGAACAAAATGGCAGGGCCGACATCTTATCCAAACTAGCTACATATAGGGTAACCGATCAAACAGATAAACTACATCACATTACACTAACAGAATCAAGTTTAGATGTAAAATCTGTTTTAAGTGTCTCACAGGAAGAAGATTCGCGAAGCACATTCATTCGCTACTTAAAAAGCGGAGAGATACCAGAGGATGAAAACCCAAGGACATTCAAATACAAAGCAAACCAGTATACCTTATTAGGAGCCGACCTATACAAGCGAGGTATTTCCTGACCTCTTCTGAAATGTCTCGGCCAAGCAGAAGCAGAAACCACTGTGAACGAACTATATGAGGGAATCTGCGGACACCATACTGGAAGTAGGAGCTTAGCTACAAGAATACTCCGAGCAGGATACTTCTGGCCGACATTAAGAAAAGACTGCAGAAATAAGGTACAAAGCTGTGATGCATGCCAAAGATGCACACCGCTCATTCACAACCCAGCTGGGCTCTTACATACCTCAGACGTCAGCTGGCCATTCCACAAATGGGGGATGGATATACTCGAACCATTTCCAATCTCAACACGACAGGTAAAATTCTTTCTAGTAGCTGTTGATTATTTCACCAAATGGATAGAAGCACAGCCTCTTGCAAAAATTACATCCGAAAAGGTACAAAATTTCATTTGAAAGTCGATTATATGTAGATTCGGTTTACCTAGAGAAATCATATCTGATAATGGCAGACAATTTACGGATAAAAGATCGCATCATATCTAACAGACCTGCATATTAAGCACCATTTCTCCTCCGTCGAACACCCACAAACTAATGGGCTCGCGGAGGCAGCTAACAAAGTTATCTTGCAGGCCTTAAAAAAGAAATTAACAGATGCTAAGGGACGATGGGCCGAGCTCATACCAGAAATATTGTGGAGTTATAACACGACACCCCACACAACAACGAATGAAAGCCCATTCCGACTAGTGTACGGTGCAGATTGCATGATACCCATAGAGATTAGCCAAGGGTCCACTCGGACCGAATACTTTGATGAGCAAGACAATTCGGAAGCCAGGTCAACAAAGCTCGACCTAATAAATGAAGAACGAAGCCTCACCGGAGTAAGGCAGCAAGCCATGCAGGCAACAATACGAAAACAGTACAACAAAAAAGTAAGGCCATGAACATTACAAGAGGGAGACTTAGTCCTGCGACAAATGGAAGAAGTCCGAAAACCGCCAGGTCACGGGAAGCTTGCAGCTAACTAGGAAGGCCCTTTCCGAGTCTTTAAAGTAATCGAAAAAGGAGCATACTCCCTCGAAACACTAGAAGGAACACCTCTACCTAACACATGGAATATCTCATCTTTGAGAATCTATTACAGTTGAACTTTTATGTAAATATGAACTGACCAGGTACTCTTTTTCCTGATCACAAGGTTTTATCCCTAAGGAGCGTTTTATTCGGACAGGTTTTAACGAGGCCGACCACTTCATACCTTAAACATCTCATTCATATCAATAAATATTACATTCAGCTCGACTATCTATACTTCGAATATTACTGAACGCCTATCAATCAAACTGACTTATCAGCAATTAGAAATTAGGACCAACGCATCGAACCGACCACACAAGTCGGAAAGACTAGTACCATCAAAATTCAAATATCAAAAACTACTATCAAAATCAATATCTATCATCTAACTAGCATGAAAAAGATAAATTAAATATCCATACACGAGCTTTTGATAAAAGCATTGTCACAAGTCAACACCAACACCAAAACAGTCACTAAGTACAAAGTTTAAAATATTCTGAAAACATCGGAAAAGTCATGAAACAAAATACAAATATCTTTTCAAGGGGGACGAGGAATGCTCTCAGCCTGGTCTTCGCTAACTTCGTCATCAGCAAGTTCACCATTAACAACAATTTTAGCCACGTTGAGTTTTCTTACGTCAAAGTTCGGCGAAAACAAGGAGACTTGGCTAACAGCACGATCAAACCCAGCTATAAACATATCCATCTTCTCCTCCTCAAGCTCGTTAAGATGACCAGTCATCTCACCCTTAGTCTTATCACTCTCCTTAACTTCAGCTTGCAGCAACCTAACTTGTTCCTGAAAGCGGCCGACTTCATCCTCTTTCTCCTTCATCTTCGCAGTAACATCAACAACAACTTCTTCCCTTTCCTTCAACAGACGCTCAAGAGACGACACTTTCTCAACCACCACCTGCTGCTCCAAACCCAATAACTCACTAGTTCGTCCAACACACATTAGACGAGAAGCAACGATCTGCAAAGATAATAGAGTAAATGATTAAAGCACTCTACAAAGATGAAAACAACCAAAATAAAAACCACTACCTGAATGAATTTTCCCATCCCCTCGATCCATGTCCGACGTGTGAGACCCATATCCCCAGGATACTGAGAAACGCAATCTGCGAGCTCGGAAATCGGAAATTGGTCGCTCCATAAAGAATGCAAGTTCTCCCCAGGTATAAAGCCATGCAATCTCCGCAGCCTTTCAAAAATAGACTTCACGGCAACACTCTGATCACCTTCAGAGATGACCTCCAAAGAATTCTCCGACTCATTTTTCCTTCTTTTTGGAGAAAGAGGGGCCTGAGCAGCAGAGAACGCGGCATCCCCATCAGTCTCCTTCACAACCTCTGACACACTACCACCTTTCTCACCCTTTTTCTTCAAATACGCTTGGAATTTAGCAGCATTCAAATTCGGCACCCTACTACCTGCAACCACAAAAATAGAAAGTCAACAAATACACAACCAAACATCATTAAGACGTGTAAAATCAAAATTACCTATATACAATTTTAGCCCTTCAATGTCATTTTCCTCTTCACATTTCAATAAATCGGGAATAGACAAATATTCTCCAGCAGCAAAGTTTTCAATTAAAAACTCCAACAAACAGTCCTCTTCCTCACTTCTTTCACTAGCCTCAAAAATTTGCAAGGGTTTCGAACACCAATACAAAGGAAATCTTTCTATCATCTCGTCATCCAAATAAAAGGGATACACAGACTCCAAAGATCGAACCTTTACAAACATCGACTTAAAATTTTTAAAAGAAGATTTGTACAACAAAAAGAGAGAGCGACCAAGGAAGCTACTTAGAAAAACCCACAGCCCTTTACGAACCCCCTTAGACTGAAACAAAGAAAAGAAAACAATTAGCGAAGAGGGAGACTTCAGAAAACCCATTAGAACCTCAAACGCATGCAAAAATGTCCATGAATTTGGATGCAACTGTGATGGAGCACAGTTCAATTGGGTCAGAACTTTACACTCAAAATCTAAAAACGGAAACCTTACATGCAGCTCAGTCAAACAGGGAACGGTACATATAAAAATAACCCCAATCCTCCCTCCTCTCACAAACCCTCTCCTCACTAGAACAAGGGAGAAACTCAATACGAACACCAGAACCATCCCTAACAAACCTGGGGGCCTCTAAAGCATGAAGTGACTCCTGATCACAATACGACGAAGCACGAGTTTTCATGTCCTCATGAACCCAATGATAGGGGTTCTCCTTATTCACTTCGACAGCTTTCACCTTTTCTTTCTCTTTCTCTTTAACCATTTTTCAGATAATAAAAGAGGAGAAGAATTCGAAAGAACACTGAGGAGAAGAAAAGACAGATACAAGATGAGAAGACTAACCTCTGGAAGACATGTCTACTCACTTATCAAAACCTTTTTGCAAACTGAAGTCTTGTTTCGTAAACGGCACAGGTTTAATTACAAACCCACTATTTTAGTGGGAAGTTGAAACAGCAACAATTACGCGCCCAAATGCAAAACGGTCCGGTTTCACCATAGCTAAGCGTGAAATTTATTGCAACCCAGTTTACAAAGCAAAAACCTTTCTTTTTTGAAAAAACATTTTTAATTTTATTTTTTTACCCACTTATTTTTAGCCCAAGCTTGAAACGCGCGTTGAGCTTGGGGCTCCAATATTTTACCTCAAAGCACCAAGGTATAACTCCAGCAAAAAGCTCAACTTGATGCAACCACACTAAGTCAAGCTTGGGGGCTGTGTATTGTACCCCTAATATCTCGGATAAAACCAAGTCATACCTCGGCGTAACGGCTCTATCCCAACAGAACACTCCCCACAATCTCGGATGAAGATCAGTCCCCACAATCTTGGACGAAGATCAGTTACCAAAATCTCGGAAAAAGCTTACTACTAAGCTACAAACTGATCTATAAAGTAGGTTGAGCCATCAATGGAAGGACAAGACAAAAATACTTCGTCCCGAAAACAACATACTTCAGAGCTATATCACCAATCATATACACTCTATTTATTTTATCTCTTTACTGACTTGAGCGTCGGAGTCCCTTTTGTAGGTATCACGCTTAGGTCCAGGTTCACAAGGATATCATCGACTCAGCCAAAGCCACCAGGCATAATGAGATTAACAGAGAACTGACGTATAGATCGGACAGAATATCCTTGCAAGAACAGTATCAAAACATAATTATTAGATAAAAAAATATTTTTATATAAAATATTTAAATATAAAATTACTTTTACTTTTTTAAATTTTTTTTAAGAAAATTACTTATTTTATTTTTTTCTGGAAAAACTCACGTAAACAAATTTTAGGTTATCCTCTTTTAATTTGTCAATGTGTGGGCATGACTTTTCAGTTTTGTTGTTATAGATCAGAATACATCCTATATCAATTCCATCATGATCCTGATATAATAGTCAACTAGTCAAGCATGTCATATTTGATCAAATTTTATTCACTGATCAGTAATACTAAAGAAATATATTGATGATCAATAATCAATTCAAGGAGTGGTTGGCAGAAAAGAAATAGAAAAAAAATAAAAAAAATAAAATAAATTTTTATTTTTTTAGTGATTGATAGAAAAAACATAAAGAGAAAGGAAGTAAAAAAAAATTAAATAAATTTTTATTTTTTTTAATATATTTAAATAAAAAATAAGAAAAAATAATATATAATATTATAAAAAGATAATTTTATTTTTATATATTTTAAAATATATTAACAAATAAGAAGATAATATTATAATATTAATATTAATTATATTTTTCTTTTATTTTTTATCTAATATTGGGAGAAAAAAATTTCAATAGATGTTACCTATTTTTTACATTATTCACTTTTTTCTTTTGAGTTTTTTATTTAATTAAACAATAAAAAATAATTATTTTTTTTTAATTTCTTTCTCTCCTTTTTTTTTCATCTATTTTCCACTGACAACAACTAGGGAACCAAAAGCATATCAGCCAAAAATCAGTCAAAATGTGTTTGGGTTCTATGAAAAATCGGGTTTTAGTTTGTGCTCCGTGATCTCAGCAACGGTTTTCAAACATATTATTCAAAAAGTGATTTTAATTAAACGATTTTGTTTACTTTTTGACTGGTCACATTTTGGTTCCATATATTTTTCCTTTTCCACTCAAACAAATAAAGCGTTGCTGACATATATAAATCATAAAGCTAAAACACAAATTTAAAAGTAGGGAGAATATTCAGAAGTGTTAAGCCAGCGCAGTGAGCATGAATGGGTGATTCAGGGTATCCGAGCAATAAAGGCAACACGCCGAAAGGGAACCCAATAACAAGAACAAAGTCCACTGATGATACCATGCACCCTAACATTTTTTATTATTTGTGTCTATTACTTTGTTATATGATTTATGTAAATGAGAGTAGTAGAATAAAGTAGGAAAGTGGCGTGTGCTTGCCTGCTTGGTAAGCATAGCGTGTTGATGAGTGGCAGTGGGCAAAATGCAGTGACAAAGCGGCAGAAGAAACCTTACGTTGTTATGTTAAGGGAAGCTTATCACCTATTCCATCGAATCTGGAATTTTTTCGTTCCAACTTATTTAATCATTCAGATTTAATATAAAAAATATTAACGATCAAGATTGATATGGAAAACATGTTGTGATGAATGTGTAATTTGAGTAGTTTATAGGTAGTCTTTAACTGATAATTTCCTTATCCAATTTTATGTAAAAAGATTTTTAAGATTTTTTTATGAGTCCAGTCATAGCTAAATAAATTATGCGAGCCAAAGCTGCGTATCATGTAATCTTTTTTTAAACAGGTCTTGAAGCTTTTACAATATTAGTAATAATATATACTGTTTGACTCAAATAAAATATTAATATAAAAGATTGTGAAATCGCGTAAAATTAAAATATAGTAATTTAAACATATATATTTTGCTTCATTTAGTTTTTGTATAATTTCTAAAAATAACGTAATAAATAACCATTAGAACAAGACTCTAATAATGGTGAAATTTGAACTTAAGATTTCATATGTTTTTTTTCTAAATTTTACATTATAAAAGTATTATTAGTATTTTATTTAAATTCAAATAAAAAATATTTACATATTTGTTTACGTTAATTTGTGTATAATGTAATAAATAATTTTTATATTTAAATATAAAAAGATAACTTTAAATCATGGATATATTTTAGAATTTAACCGTAAAAAATTTTACGTGTACATTTAATCATAAATACCACGTCATAAAAAATAATTATTATTTTCATTGTGAATGGTTATTCAAAAAAATAGATGTGGTTACACGAATGTGTAAAACATTTTACACTGTCCGAGCATCAAAAATTAAACTCTATATTTTTTTTGTTTAATTATTTTGTCGATCCTTATAGTTTGAATTTTCAATTAAGTCCATATACTGTTTTTTCTTTATGATTGAGTCATTATACCATATCAAATTTTATAGTTAAGTCCCTGCCGTGACAAAAATACTAGAATTAACATAATATTCCGTTAAATAGAACGAATATGCCTAATATTTGACTTAAAATTTTGTATAATTTAACAGAATATTCTATTAATTTTAACATTTTTATCATGGTAGAGACTTAATTACAAAATTAGTATTTTTGCCCATAATTTTATTTTTTTTCATATTAATTTATGTGTATTTTTTAGTATTTTTATGTAATACATAATATAATTATCTAGTATACTCAATTATAAACAGATAAATTTATTTTTATTTGTTGGTGTGAATGTTTTTTTAAGATGATATTCTATGGTGTAATTTTAAATTTTAAATATAATTTTTTTAGTTTATGTTTGAAAATAATTAAAGAAAAGGGTTAAGAAAAAATGATTGAGAATAAAAATACAAAAAATATAATATAGAAGTATAAATAAACTTTATTAATCATAATATATTAAAATGTATATTAAATAAGTATTTGTTGTTGTGTTAAAGCTAAACATACTTAGAGATATTTTAAATAATTTATTTGATCCAGAAGATATAAAATAGAGTAATATTGATACAAGTGTTATTAAATATGTGTAAGTAAATCTAACGTTATATATTCTGAATATTTATAATTAAAAGTTGTTATTATAGCTATTTTAATTAAATATTAATTATATTTAACTATCATATTTTAATTCAATTGAATGATAAATATGAAATTTAATTGATTAGTGGTATATTATAACGGATTTAAATTTTAAAACTATTGATGATAAATGATACTCATAAATAGATACAAATGTTTTAAATATTAGAATTTATATTTTTTAAATCATTACTAGGTTGAAATTTATTTATTTATTTATTGTCTTAAAAAATTATAAAGTTATTATTTATAAAAAATTATTGATAACTTTTCAAAACAATAAAGTCAGTTATTGAAAGCCAGCAATCCAAGGGGCAGCAAACCTCTTATAGCTGTCCATTTATGTCATTTAATATCTAATTTAGAGGATTTTAGAGTCTTTTAAAAAGTTGCTAAACGACAAAATTAATATGGGAACCTTTTGCTTATTGGAACAGCCATGTTCCATAAAAGTACTTGGAACACCTGATAATTTTCCTATATTAAGACTTAATAAGTTTAAGATGGGTTAATCTCATATAAAGTTGGGTATAATAACAGAAAGACAGTGCAGTAAGGATCAGAATAGGTCTTCTTCGCTGCTGCAGCATCACATCATAATTCACAAGTCACCATCGCCCAAACCCGAACCCAACCCGGGGACCTCTCTTTGTAGAATTGTAGTTTCTATTTCCTTCTTGGTTTCCTATTACATTATAGCTGCGTCACAAGCTACTTCCCTCTGTAACTAACTACATATATTCATATTACTGCTCTTAATTTCTTGGTTCCAAACTAGTCGCTCTATCTAATTCAAGATCTGAAATCCACTCTTATGGATACTCGTAAAGAGGTTTGCCTCTCTCTCTCTCTCTCCGAGATTTGCATGAACTACGTATATACTGTGTTCACTTGAAACTGATTTTTCTCTCTGCATATATGCATATGGAATCTGCTGATTATATAGCAGGAGTTTCTTTTCTTTCGTGCTTCGTTTATTCATGAAACAAAGTATTACATGAACGAGAACCAGAAGGAACAGACTTCTTTTTTTTTTTCTTCTCCTAATTCACAAATTCATGAATATATTGTTTTTTAAAAGCTTAATATCAATAACTATTTCAGAGAAAATTGTTACTTGTTAGCTAGGCAATACCAGAAACAAGATTTTTTAATTTTTTGAAAGGAAAAAAAAAAAGATTAATTACCTAAGGCATCGTAATTCTATATTCTTTGTTGCTTTCTGCTGTTTATTTTTCAAGATTTTTTTTAGAATATTTGGTTGACCGCTTTAAACCGTTGGTAAAGGTGGACAGGAGTTCGATTACTATAGAATTTCATATTTCCTTTCCAGCTCAGAGCAATAATAAATCAATTTTGTTCTGTTTCTTCAAACTGTGGAATGACGATATTGGTGTTTTAGCCGTACAAGTAATGAAAAATATATAAAGAAGAAACAGTCAAATTTGTCGCTAGGATTCGTTCTTCGCCCGCAATTTATGACGACGATATTTGTATTGTTCTTAGCTGATTGAAATTTGACTGTGCAAGCTAAATAACTAGAACCTTGCTGTTAAAACCTCTTAATATATTATTAAATATCATTGTGATTTTGACTAAGATGGTTGTGATTTGTGAATGTTAGAAAAATGCGGCATGGATATCAGTGCCGCAATTTGGGGACTGGGATCAGAAGGGGCAAGTTCCCGATTACTCACTAGATTTCTCAAAGATCAGAGAAACAAGGAAGCAGAACAAGACTAACATTTCAAGGGCAAGTCTTGGTAACGAAGACGAGTTCATTAACCCAAACACCACCACTGCCACCGTAGAAAACACTACTGGCCATAGCCGCAACGAGCATCAGCACCCTCACTACCATCAAAACAGTTCTCACTCTCCAACTGTAAGATTCTTCCCCTCTTAATCTCTTAATCCTTAAAGTATTTCTGAATTTGTAGCTATGGCAAGTGTAGATGAAATTACTATTAGATATTGTTAAAATTGATGGTTACATTACATACATACATTAATACATACATACATTAGCTTGTTAAGTTTATTTTATATTCTGAGAGGAAAGATTATACTTTGGATATATCCTGATGAAGGTAATTAATTTTCTAATTAAGTTAACCATGATAAGAATAAGCCAGTTTTCTATTTGGATTTTAATACACGTTTGGTTGATACATGAGTTGACATTGGTGTCTTTACCGAAATACATGAATTTATATTTTTCCTTTATTGAAAAATCAAATTGATGCTTTCTATGCTCCTTTTATTGCTTACTGTGTAAGTATGAACCTAGCGGTACCTCCAATCATCAAGACTGATTTATGTTTGGAACTGGTATTGGTAGATACAGTATATCATAAAAAAAATGCTTTACGACGGAATCAGGAAATTGATTGAATTCAAATAATGAACGCAAATGACAAATAGGGCGGAAAGTAGTGAATAATAATGTGGTGAAGAAGAGAAATATCTTTCCAGCCAATGAAAGCAGAGTTTATATTATTTATGTTATTAAATGAAGGGAATATTACGTGGGACCCATAATTATGTGTTATGATAGATGTGTAAAGTGAAGGATGTATATAAATTATATATAGATGTAGATGTAGGATACCTAAGCATCGCGCGATTCGAGTTGCTGCACATGCAGTGAATGTTTGGGGCAGTTTTCATGGGTAAGAGTCCATTAAATTATAAAATGTATACTGTGATGGATTGATCGTTTATAAAATGTCTTTGGCGGATGTGTTAAATGATCTGTGATATATGTGTTTCTAAAGTCTTGCTTATTAAGTGCTACATAATGTAATCTCTTAACGTCTTTTTCTTTTGGTGACAGACAAGGAGAAGCTTCCTTAGCTACTTCAACTGTTGTGTGAAGGCTTAGCGTGTACAACCTTTGCTCTTGCTTTCTGAAGATTTTCTGAACAGGCATGGGTTATTCTTCTGCTTAGTTTGGTGATAATTATTTGGCCATTGTACTTGATTTTAGAAAAATAAAATCTTTCCTTTTCAGCCTACGGTAGTTAATATAATCAGAGATTAAGATAATAAGCATGTTAAGATTCCCATGATGAAAAGCACAATATTAAAATATGATAAGGAGGCCACTCAGATAAACACGCCTAAAACGTCTTTTTTTAAAGATGTCTTTATATTGTGTTTTAATTGGTTTTGGTATAATTTATTCGGTGTTCCTCATCACATATTATTAAATTCCTCAAAAGATTTTCTTTCCAAAAACAATAAAAAATATTTAATTTGGACTAAAACAAAAAAGGTAATAGATTAACTATTAGATTTTTTTTAAAAGATTATTTACATAAAAAAATATATCACATTCATCAAAATATATATATATATATATATATAACAATTAATTAATTATTTTATATATATAAGCTCTTAAAAAATTTTATAAATAAAAAAATAATTAATTTTTATTCGTATAATATATAAAATAATTACTATATTATTATTATATTATAGATTAAAATTTACTAATTTAAATTTTGTTTTTATTTTTAATATAAGCATTAAAAATAAATAATTTTTTTATAACAAGATATATTGTAATAAAATATATATAATATTAATTAGTTTTTAAAAAATTCTGAAAAGATGATTTTTTCTAATAAAGTGTTATTAAAAAATTAACATTATAAAAACTAATTTCAACCAATATGATATAATATGATATAATAGGTTATTAAATATATTTAATACAAAATACATTGAATATAAATTTTTATTGAGTTTAAATTTTAAATAATTTTTAATTAAATTTTGAATATTTTTATTTTAAAGAGTTAGAATATTTTAACATCATTTTTTTCGTATCTTTTTAATTGAGTTTTGATTTTTTAAATTATAAACCTTATTTATAATTAAGAGTAATGTTTTAACACCACCAATTAGTCACACATATAAAAATACAAGAACAATTCTATTGTCATAATTATAATCTAACTTTATAAGCAATACAATACAATGAAACTATATATAAGTAATATAACTAAATTTTATCTACATCTATAGTCACATTTCATAAATAATATAATTAAATTATATTTATGTTTATAATTAAAATATGAATAAAAATACAAAAAAGTATTAGGATGGTTAATTTTTTTCATTCATAATTTTTTATTATTTTTGTTGTGAAAAATTTAATTATTTTAATAATTAATTATTTAAAAAAAAAAAGATAATTGAATAACACGAAAAAGTCTTATTAAGAGTAATTTATTTATATATGATTAAAAAATAATTGAATAATTATATACGGTAAAAAATTAATATTATTAAAAAATAAAAATAAAATTTATTTTAAAATTAAAAATAAAGTTTATTTAAAAATAAAATTAAAAATCATGGTTTTTTTTTTTTTCCAAAATTTATCTACGAGTAATTCTATAAATATTTTATGATGAATAAAAATATTAAACTCATACTAAAATTTATTCTAATAAAATTTATTTTTATTCTACTAAACGTTAAATAAATTATTGAAAAGAATTTTGTTTCCTCCATTAGAGAAGAATGATAAACTTCCATACTTTTATTATGTTATGGCAATAATTTGGCCTGTTATTTTTTAATGTACATAATAATAATAATAATAATAATAATAATAATAATAATAATAATAATAATAATAATAATAAAACAAGTATATCACAGTAAAAAAGAAAGCACGTCACCAAATAATTTATCATCCGAATTATATATGAATCAAATTGATAATATGAGAGTTAACACTACAAAAATCGACAACAAAGTTAGAGACTTACAAAACCTTTCTTAAGATCATAGAAAAAAAACGTTTATATTTGTGTGATATACAAAGCAATTATCATATTATTATTATTATTATTATTATTATTATTATTATTATTATTATTATTATATGAGCAAAAAAAGTCCAACTGTATGTTTTAAAGTAAATTTTTTTTTAATATTTGATTAAATGTTCTTGTATTTAGTACTTTTTTTTGCACTTCCTCTTAGTTAAAAATATAATCATTATATTTTTTTAGTTATTATTGCTAGGGGTGTTTACAGATGGGATACGGCTGAAATTTCGATCCAATCCGCACTAAACTCATTAGATCAAATTCGATATTCGCACTTTTTATGTTTGGATCAGATATCAAATATATCCATAAAATAAAAAATATAAAAAAATTTATTTTTATAAAAAAAAGTCAATAATTTTTTTTGTTTACTTTTTTAAACATATTTACTTCTATCTGATTAGAGTGTGGATCCGATTCGATCCAATCCGATCATCTTACAGATCAGATCATATTCTCAAATTACAGATCAGATACGGATAAATACTGTGGATTTATATGGATATGATCTAATCTATGAACACCCCTAACTATTACTATAGGTTCATTGTTGCAAAAGAATGTTTCTTTTATTATAAACTATTATTAGATTTTAATTACCATTAAAACAACTGAATGGTCAACTTAATTACCATTATTATATCCATAGTTGTAAAAACCGAACTGGATCGGTTGGTTCGACCAAAAAACTAGTGAACCGGACTAGAACTGGATTATAGTCCAGTTCGGTTTACTCTTTGGACCGTTTAAGGAATAAAATCGGTGTGAACTGGTAAGAACCGGTGCAAACTGGTCTAACCAAACTGGTCTGCTTGAAAAAAATTTTAAAATGTCTCCACAAGGTCTCGAACCAAGAACCTTGGAGCAAAAGTAACCTCTACTTGCCACTTAGCCATTGCACTTCTAAGTATTATATTTGACAAATACTAATTATATAGTATACATAAATATCTAATTTAATTTAATTTTTGTTTTTTCTATTTTTAAAATTAATTATATTTTAATTATATACCATTATTAATATAAATATAAATTTCACTAAAAATTTATTAATTTACTTGATCTATTTTATTGCTAGTATTGTGATTAAGGTTATTTGTTTTGATGTTAGTGTTAAAATCTACTGATATTATAGTTAGATGATAGGCTTTGTGAATTAATTATTTTTTTATTGTGTCAAAATAAGATACTATTGTAGTATTAAAATTTTATGGTTTTTTTTATATTAGTTATTTTTAGAAGTTGAGACTTGATTCTTCATAAAATGTTAGTGAAGATATGCATTTCAAATTTTAATTTTAAGTTTTTAACTATTTTATATTTTATATTTACGTGAGACCAGTTTTATCGGTTCAACCAGTGATTTATCAGTTGAACCAATAAACCAGTGAACCAGTAGCTTGATCGGTTCGATCACTGCTGGTTCAGTTCTAACAATTATATTTCAATCTAATTTCAAAAATTTCGATTTACTCAATTTAATAGTTATGACTCACAATTGGTTCCTAATCAAGCAACAACAAATTATGTCTCCCAATTGGTTCCTAATCAGTTCTAACAATTATGTCTCCCAACTTAATAGTTATGACTCACATTGGTTCCTAATCTTATTTTTGTCACTGTCTCACAAAATCGTTAACAACATACTGAAATGGACTAACGACTGCTACATTATACATTCTAGCGACTATTTGATGTGACAATTGAAATTTTTTTACCTTATTTTTTATTTTCAACTAAACACTTAAAACCCTAATATGAGTCACGGATACCTAAGTTAAAAAATCAAACTAAGTAAATTAAAACTTTAAAAATCAGATTAAAGCTCGAATATAACTTCAAAACAGAACTTTAACTTATGTAGTGATTAATTTAAATGAAAATCAAATAAATCAAAATTCAACATAATTTTTATCAATGTTTTTAAATTCGAAATTTCTATACCAAAATTAACTAGGATTTTTCTTTAAATTAAAAATTTAATGAAATAGTGACTTTAATTATCTTAACCAATGTCCTAATTAATTGCTTTTATGTCTTAAAAAAACCGTATATGAGAAAAAAATAATTAATTTGTCTACTTTAATAAATAGTTATTTTACTAAAATGAGAAACTATTTTTTTAAAATTTTTAAGAACTAATTAATATTATATATATTTTGTTACACTACATTTAATTATAAAAATTTTATTTATTTCTAATACTTATATTAAAAATAAAAAAAAATTAAATTAGTGAATCTTAATCTATAATATAATAATAATAATATAGTAATTATTTTATATATTGTACGAATATAAATTAATTATTTTTTTATTTATAAAAATTTTTAAACGCTTGAGCTTGTTTTATATATATATATATATATATATATATTTATGAATGTGATATATTTTTTATGTAAATAATCTTTTAAAAAAATCTAATAGTTAATCTATTACTTTTTTTTGTTTTAGTCCAAATTAAATATTTTTTAGTGTTTTTGGAAAGAAAATCTTTTGAGGAATTTAATAATATGTGATGAGAAACACCGAATAAATTATACAGAAACTAATTAAAACACAATATGAAAACATCTTTAAAAAAAGACATTTTAGGCGTGTTTATCTGAGTGGCCTCCATATGATAAACAAACTCGTATACTCTTCGAGTCTCGACCTTAACAATTTTCCTTTTAATTTCGCTCCTCAAGATTTTTCATGAGATCATAGTTTTAAAGTTCCTACCAGGACTTCAAAGAAAAAAAATGCTATTAATCATTGGAAAATTTTATTCATAAGATGGAGGATTCAAGAGGAACACATCTCAGCTGCATGTTACTGATATTTAATATTGTAGCTGTCGTATGGCAAATCTCAAACATTCAAGTGAGTGGAGCCTGAACAGTTCCATTTTCGTGAAGACAACTAAATCAATGTTAGAGGGCTTTACAACTTCAAACTCAATTTTGCAACAATGATTGATCCTAACATTGTGTTCTACCATACCACGTGAGTGTGACAAAATGTGAACCGCCCCAAAAAAACAAGTATACTGATTATGATGGGCCACCATCTGCCTTGCAGGAAATGCTAGTTAACAGGGGGGAAAATGAAAAAGAAAAGCATTTTTAATTAGCTCTCACCAAAGTCGGCAGCTTCAGAATGCCTAACTTAGGCAGTCCCAATTACTTAAGTACCTTAATTGTAATAACTAACCCATTTAATGTTGTAATCACCCTACAACCAACACTCAATTGGATTTACAAGTGATATTGAAGTTTGATCTAATATGCTCTTTGATCAGTTAGTAATGGAAAGTTATGATCGAGGGTTCCTTTCAACAGTTATTTTCAAGATATGATATATTGATGAGGAAGCTCGTGCTTCTAGATCACGACAAGCAACATATTCCTGTTAGTACATGACAGCTTCAACAAGTAGATACGGATAATATCATCACGAGGAAGGAGGAATTAACATTTTATGAAAATAGTGTGTGTTCTAACCTGTTGACACCGAGATATAGCTCGTTCCCCAGAAAAGGTCGGTAAACTCTTGAGGTAGAACACGAAACACGGCGGTGGTTGAAACCGAGGTGGTGGAACCTGCAAAGGTCCTCCGACGTTCAAGTCAGTAAGAGAATATATATGTGTATGCCTTTTGGAAAAAGATGGCTTACCTCTTTGGCTTCTGCTCTTCTCCTTATATCTGGCTAGTCGAAGCTAACCGTTTTTGTGTAACGTCCGAGCATTAACTGTGTATCCGACGTTATAGGAAGAACATAAATGCTGATTTATCTGGAATATGCAGTTACAATTGTAAATCGTACGTTGCCGAGCTATAACTCGTAACCGACTTTTACTTGTCCATATCACAGCCCCCAAGCTTGGCCTGATCTGAAGGAGACAGGTTGAGCTTTTTACTGACTTAGCGAGTTATAGCTCGGCATATCTAGCCCCAGGTCAACGTGTCTTACCAGATCCTAATCTTGGCATATGAAAGGGTTGTGTGAAATAAATTTGAATCATTTACTTTTATTGGCCATTGTGTTTATTTAATGTTTGTCTGGTTCAACTTCCAATGTCACTCTTAGACCGTTAAAGTGACTTTGGTTTGTGTGGATGAGATTTGATTATGGAACTGAAAAGTTAATTCAATTAGTGGTGGAGTTTCAAGTTTTCACACCCACTGCGTTTAAGTTGGAGTCAGAAGCTTTTAAGTGACAATGAGTAGAAGAGGTTAGTAAGTTTTCTTCACCCCCTTCTGTTCTTATTAATTCTTTCTGTCATACCTGTTAACAATGAGTGAGAAGAAGAAAAAATTGCTTCCCCAAGTTAAGGATGATGAGAAATATGATTGGGTTGACAATGATGTCCATATACAGGCTTCATTGTTTTCTGATATTGAGAGTGTGAAGCGGGTAAACATGGGTAGGGTAGTCAGGGCTGGTTTTCACATAGAACTGTTGCCATGCAGCCGAGCGGATCGTGTTTTCCATAGAAAAAAAGATTTTGAATATTTTTATGTTTATAGTTGCATGATTGAGGAACTACGAGTTAAACTCCCCTTTTCTGGTTTTGAATGTGATGTGATGAAACAACTGAACTGTGCTCCATCTCAAATACACCCAAACAGGTGGGCTTTTATCAGATGTTTTGAAGCTTTAATGGATTTTCTTGAAGTTAAAGCAGATTTAGAACTGTTTTTTTCTTTATTCCAAGCTAAAGGGATATGGAAAGGGTTATGAATTAATTTAAACAGCACCCCTGGGTTTTCTATCTTCAAACTTTATAAATCGTCTTTTAAGGATTTCAAAGAAATATTTTTGAAAGTGAAATCAGTAGATAAAGAGTTTCCGTTTTACCTTGACGAGCATTTGGGGAAAAAATTCTCGCTTTATTGGTGTTGCCATCCGCAGCATATACTGGGACCCGAACTTATCAATAGTCGGAATGGTGGGGCTGAGGTGAATCAGCCCCCACCGAAGAAGAAGGGTATTGTATTCAAAAAAAGAAAATCGGATGCAGTCACCGAAGATGAGGTACGAGTTGAAGGTGAGAAGTTGCAACTCGATGAATTGCCGAACTTTACTTTAAGGCAAGAGAAATTACACTCATTTGACGAGGAGGAGGAGAATTACTCGGTATGGAACAAGAAATTTCCCTTTAGCGTTGTGTCGGATGAGGTTGTGCAGTCTAAGGCAGATGGAAGTCGGGTAGAGGAGGTTGGGGACGTAGGCGTTGATCAATACTTGCAGGTAATGTGTTTCTAAAATATAGGATGGTTTGTGTGTTTTTCTTTGCTGTCTCTTCTAATATGATGTTGGTTTAATGATTTTAGGTATTAGGATTTCGATTGGCCAGTATTGGCCGTAGTCAAGAGAAAAAACACAAGAAGGAATTGTCTGAGGCTTCCAAGATTGCTGAGTTAAAGGAGCAATTAGCGCTGAGTGAGGCGAGTATTAAGGAATTGAAGAAAAAGTTATTTGAGGCCGAGACCAAGCTTAAAGTTGAAAAGGAGTGTCATGAAAGGATTTCTGCATTATTGAAAGAGAAGGAAAATGACTTGTCGACCGTAAATGATCGAATGATCGAGTTATCTGCGAAGTTGAAGGAATTTGAGAGTAACAAGGAAGGTGATATTCTGGATGCCTTTGCAGAAGGCTTCGAGCGAGCTGTTAATCAGGCAAAGTTCCTTGTTCCTGATGGAGAATTCGGCGCCATGGATCCTGGTAAAGTCATCCGAGGTGGTAAGCTCGTAGATGATGAGGAGGCTACTGAGGAGGGAGATGACAACCTTGCCGACTAATTCTGCACATGTTTACCTTTTAGTTCTGTTTAAGGAAAACATTTCTGTGTATTTTGCTGGATATCTTTCCATGTTTTGATTTGTGTACTTAAGTACTTTTGTTATAAGCTGGTAGATTAGGTTTCGCTGTTTCCTAATCAGTTTTTTGATGTAGCCGTTTTAAGGCCTGATGACTGTAATTTTTGCGCATCCGTATTATGATAATGCGACTTATCGTTTTATTGGTAACTCTTTTTTGAAAGAATATGATATCTGAAAATTTAGAGTAGTTCCCCTCTTTTGGTGGGAGATATGCCATAAAAATGCAAAAGAAAATGAATGTTATTAATAGCAGTACCTGTACAAGTTTATTTCAGGTGAACCAGCCTCATTAAAACCCTCTATGAGCAAAAAACCCCTTTTGGGAAAAAATTCTCAAGGTAGGAAAAAGAGTACTGGTAAGCTGCTTATTGTTAACTGTAATATTGCTTCAAAGAGTTAATGTTCCATGTACTGGGAATTTGCGTGCCATCTAGCTGTTCTAACTTATATGCTCCTTGGCCTAGCACCTCAGATACTCGATACGGGCCGTCCCAGGTTGCGGCGAGCTTCCCATGAGAAGGAGGTCGGCGAGCTTGCTCAGTCTTGCGAAGTACTAAGTCTCCGTTGCTGAACGATCTTGGAACTACCTTCCGAGAATATCGTCGGCCCACTTGTTGCTGCAAGGCTCTGTGCCGAATAGCTGCTGTTTCCCTAATTTCTTCAATTAGGTCAAGCTCTGCTTGCCGAGCTTGCTCATGATCTTCGGCTAACGTCCGCATAGAGCTTTGGGACACCTCCATTGGGATCATTGCTTCAGATCCATAGACCAGCCTGAACGGAGTTTCCTTGGTCGTTGAGTGGACTGTAGTGTTGTATGCCCATAAAACTTCAGGAATAAGCTCGGCCCATAAGCCTTTTGCGTTGTCGAGCTTTTTCTTTAACGCTTGCAGGATGACCTTGTTGGCTGTCTCTGCCAGGCCGTTGGACTGCGGATGTTCCACAGAAGAGAAGTGTTGCTTTATCTTTAAATTCTGCAAAAATTCCCTAAAAGTACTATCAGTGAACTGCCGACCATTATCGGTTACGATATGGCCTAGTATACCAAATCTACAAATTATATGTTTCCACACAAAACTTATCATTTGTGAGGATGTGATTTTTGCGAGCGGCTGCGCCTCAATCCATTTAGAAAAGTAATCTACTGCAACTACTAAAAATTTTACCTGTCTTGGAGCAGTGGGGAAAGGACCGAGTATATCTATCCCCCACCGATTGAACGGCCAGCTTACCACTGAGTGATGGAGTTGTTCAGCAGGCATATTAATGATCGGCGAGTGTTTCTGACAGTTGTCGTAGGTTCTGACTTTATGCCTACTGTCCTCCCATATTGTCGGCCAATAAAAACCTGCTCGGAGAGCCTTCTGTGCCAGGCTTCGAGCTCCACAGTGTATGCCACAGATTCCTTCGTGGGCCTCGGCTAAGAGAAGATCGGCTTCCGACCTATCCAAGCATTTCAACAATGGTCGAGAATAACCTCGCCTATACAGAGTGTTATTTAACAAGGTGAAAAAAGAAGCTTGTCTTCTGAATTTACCCTTGTCTTCAATTTCCTCCGGGATGGAACCATTGCGGAGGTATTGAATGTAAGGTTCCTGCCAACTATTTTTACTCAAGGTGTTTAAAATTTTGGCTGATTCAATACTCGGTTTGTCTAAAGTTGATTGTAAAAGTGTAGCAGTGTGTGCTTGCGTTGTTGCTAGATTTGATAAAACATCGGCTCTATGGTTTTGTTCTCTAGGTATATGGACAATTTCCACTTTAGAAAACTTATTTAACAAGCTCTGAACAATATTCAAATACTTTAAAAGAGTTGGATCTTTTGTTTGGAAACTTTGATTTACTTGTTGGACGACTAATAATGAATCGCAGTAAACCTTTAAATTAGCAATATGTAAATCAGTAGCTAACCTGAGCCCAGCTATGAGGGCTTCGTATTCTGCCTGGTTATTGCTTGCTTTGAATGAAAATATGAGAGAGTGTTCGAGGACTATACCATCCGAGCTTTCTAACAGTACTCCTGCTCCCGCCCCTTGAGGGTTTGAAGCTCCATCTACAAACAATGTCCAGAGTCGACTTCTTTCATCGGATGAAGTGCTAGTAAACTCGGCCACAAAGTCAGCCAGGCATTGCGATTTAACAGATCCTCTAGGTTGGAATTGTATGTCGAACTCGGAGAGTTCAATAGACCATTTAGTCAGTCGTCCTGCTAATTCAGGCTTAGAAAGTATCTGTCGAAGTGGATGTTCTGTTCGGACTATAACTGTATGACTTTGAAAATAAGGTCGGAGTCGTCTTGCAGAGAACATAAGTGCCAGGACAAGCTTTTCAAGCTTTGGATATCTAAGTTCCGCATTTTGTAGTGTCTTGCTCACGAAATAGACTGGCTGCTGGTCTTTGTTGTTTTCTGTAACAAGAGCGGAACTAATGGTCATCTCAGTGACAGACAAATATAGGTATAATGGGTCGCCGAGCTTAGGTTTCTGCAAAACAGGTGGTTGGAGAGGAACTGTTTCAAGCTCAAAAATGCTTCTTCACATTTCTCATCCCAGAAAAAGCTCTTCGCACTTTTCTTTAAACATTGGAAAAAGTTGAAAGATTTGAAGGCCAAGCATGGCAAGAATCTTGACAATGCCGCTAATATGCCTGTTAACCTTTGAACATCTTTTGTTGTCTTTGGACTGCACATATCAAGTATTGCTTGACATTTTTCTGGATTTGCCTCGATACCCCGACTTGTCAGAATAAATCCGAGAAATTTTCTGCCTTTTACACCAAAGGCACACTTCTCAGGGTTTAGCCGCATATTATATTTTCTGATTTGAGCAAATATTTCTTCAAGATCCTGTATGTGGGATTGGCCGATCTTTGTCTTGGCGACCATGTCGTCCACGTATACCTCGATATTTCTACCTATTTGGTGTTCGAAAATCCTGTTCATCAGTCGTTGGTACGTCGCCCCTGCATTCTTTAAACCGAAAGGCATAACATTATAGCAGTAATTACCATATTCAGTTATGAAAGCTATTTTTTCTTGGTCTGATGGATGCATAAGGATCTGATTATAACCAGCATATGCATCCATGAAACTCAAAGTGTCATAACCACAGGAGTTATCTACTAAAGTGTCTATGCAAGGTAGAGGATAAGCATCCTTTGGGCATGCTTTATTTAAATCAGTAAAGTCGACGCACATGCGCCATTTACCGTTATTCTTTTTTACCATAACGACGTTGGCCAACCACGTGGTGAACCTGATTTCGTGGATGAATTTTGCTTCGAGGAGTTTGTTGACTTCTGTCATGGATGCTGATCGCTTTTCTGCGCCGAGGTTTCTCTTTTTCTGGGAAACTGGTCGGGCTGCCGGACTGACAGCCAATTTGTGTGTAATTACTAACGGAATAATCCCTGGCATGTCTCCGGAAGTCCATGCAAAAAGGTCGGCGTTCGCACACAAGAAATTAATTAGCTTTATTCTGACCTCGTCGTCCATTGATGTTCCGATGAATGTGAATTTTGCTGGATCTTCGGTTAAGACGACCTTGTGAAGATCTTCATTAGGCGTGGGACGTTCCTGGAAGTCAGCTCTTGGGTCTAATTCTGCCAAGATTGGTTGTTTGGATTGTATTGAGTTGACCCGAGCTTCAGTTTTCTTTCTGATGGGTTTCAAACTTACGTTGTAGCATTGCCGAGCTTCTTGCAGATCGCCATGTATGGTTGCAACGATATTATCCTGCACAGGGAACTTGACACAGAGGTGATATGTAGAAACAATAGCAGCAAATCTGTTTAAAAAAGGTCTCCCTAAGATAAGATTATAAGGGCTAAAACAGTCTACGATGAGATATTGAATATCCTGTGTTCTGGATAATGGTTGTTCGCCTAGTGTAGTTTGCAACCATGCGGACCCCAGGACGGGCACTCGCTCTCCTGAGAATCCAACCAAGTCTCCCGAATATGGCTGCAAAATGTTAGTGCTCAATTTCATTTTTTGAAATGTTGCAAAAAAAAGTACATCAGCACTACTCCCTGGATCAAGCAATGCCTTCCGAACAATAAGGTCTCCCAGTTGGATAGAGACGACCACGGGGTCGTCGTAGTTTGTGTGTCTGCAATTGACGTCAGTGGGACGGAAAGTCAGCTCGGGGATGTCTGGGATTGGTGCGGAATTATAGTCAGTGTCTCTGACCGCTAACATAGCTCGGTAAGTTCATTTTCTGGCCGAGCTTGTACTCCCTCCACCGGCATAGCCTCCTGAAATACAATTGATTACTTCCCGTGGTTGAGCCGGGGCTTTATCTTTTTCCTTTGACGATTGACCTGTTGAGGGTTGCTCGGAGCTGGATGCCGTTCTCTTTTGCATATGTCCTGCAATGAATTTATCGAGATGGCCTTGTCGTGCCAACCGTTCCAGGAGATCTTTAGCAATTACACACTCATCAGTTGTGTGGCCATGCTTCTGGTGAAAGGTGCAGTATTTTGATTTGTCGACGTTTTTTGGCTCAGGGTAATTCCCTGCCTTGCGAGGAGGTTTAATCAGTTTTGAATTCAAAATTTCCTTAATGATATCATCCCTTTTGGTATTGAACTGGGTGTATGATTCGTAACGGGGGACTGGTTTGAAACCCTTCTTGGTATCATGAGTTCTTTCGTCGTCTTTAGTGGCCGACTTATCTGACTTCCGCGCTTGGTGAAGTTCTTCGATATCTATCTGCCCCTTAGCTTTTTCGTGGAATTCAGCCAAAGTTTTCGGTTTGGCCACAGCGATGGTCTCCTGGAATTTCCCTGGACGAAGACCACTTTTAATGGCATGAAGGTGAACCTCCGGATGGAGATCCGGAATACTCATGGCGACCTTAGTGAACCGAGTTATATAATCTTTTAGACTTTCTTGTGGACCCTGTTTGATGGTCGTTAAGTAGTCAAAGTCGTGGAGATATATCGCCGAGGCTGCAAAATGATCCTCAAACTGTTTGGCTAGCTCCTGAAAACGTGATATAGAATCTGCAGGCAAAGAGCAAAACCAGTCAAGTGCAGGACCGTCTAAAAAAGAAGGAAAACATCGGCATAAAATAGGATCAGAGGCACCGTTAACAATCATGATTGATCGGAATTTTTTAACATGTTGCTTTGGGTCTCCCAGTCCGTCATATGGGGTTAATGTGGTCGGTAGAGTGAACTGTCTGGGGAGCTGGAAGTTCATTATGTCAGCTGTGAACGGTCCCACAGAGTTGTCAGGGTTTTCTCCCTCATCTTCGGGTTGGGCCTCTTCATTCTGTTGCTCCTCGTCATTCCTATTCTGTGGTGTATCAGAGACATGAGTTGGTAGTGATTGTCGTTCATCATTCCCGTGTTGTTCGTGATCATTATTATTATGCTCCAGACGAGCATTCACCAGTTGCGCAATTTGATTTTGCATTCGCTGATTGTCCTCCGCCATCCGTTGGTTCGCTTGTTGAAGCTCGGTCACCATCTTCAGAAGCTCGGATGGGGTAGGGGGAGGAGCATCAGCCATAAGGGATTTGGGGCTTACAACGAATGATATCTCAAATTTGCCCTTCTTCTAGCGCCAAATGTTCTGACATGTTGACACTGAGATATAGCTCGTTCCCCAGAAAAGGTCGGTAAACTCTTGAGGTAGAACACGAAACACGGCGGTGGTTGAAACCGAGGTGGTGGGAACCTGCAAAGATCCTCCGACGCTCAAGTTAGTAAGAGAATATATATGTGTATGCCTTTTGGAAAAAGATGGCTTACCTCTTTGGCTTCTGCTCTTCTCCTTATATCTGGCTGGTCGAAGCTTACCGTTTTTGTGTAACGTCCGAGCATTAACTGTGTATCCGACGTTATAGGAAGAACATAAATGCTGATTTATCTGGAATATGCAGTTACAATTGTAAATCGTACGTTGCCGAGCTATAACTCGTAACCGACTTTTACTTGTTCATATCAGTGTGTTTATAGAATCAACCTTGCATGCGCCTAGGTTTGTGTTCTTTTCTTTTAGGAAACGAAAGGAGGGGGAGTTCAAAAAGTAGCTTGGTCATTGAGGCTAATTAGTTACAAACTATCTCCAATCCGGCTAGAAAGTAGTTGGATCCCGAGCTAAATGCTCAAATAGAAAACCTACTTTGACTAAAAAGTAAAAACTAAGAAGAATAGTTATTCACTCAGATTCGGAATAAAATTAGTAGAAATGTCAATACCAAAAAAAGTTTAGTAGAAATGTTGGTAAAAAAAATAGGGAGCTACTTAGATAAAGATGTAAAACGTCTTTTTTTTAAAGATGTTTTTTAAAAATTAAAATTTAACACATATAATTAATTAAATTGTATTATTTTTATTAAAATTAGATCGGATAAATCAGTTTAGCAAAAAAATTAATAAATTAAATTTTGAACCGATATAAATTAATATTTTTTATAAAAAATTACTACAATATTCCTATTATAAAAACACAACTAAAATATCCCTATTTTATATATATATATTAAAAACTTTAAATTCTAACCCTATAACGATAGAGAAAAAAAGAGCTAGAATTTAGGATTTTCAAAATTAATATATATAATAAGAGTATTTTAGTCATTTTATATAATAGATGTATTGTAGTCATTTTTCATAAAAAATAATATTAATTTAGACGAATTCAAAATTTAATTCACTATTTTTCGATTAAATTAATTTATCTGACTTAATTTTGACAAAAATAACATAATTTAAATAATTATATATATTAAATTTTAATTATTAAAAAATAATTTTAAAAAGCGTCTTTGTCGGAGCATCTCAAAAAAATAATAAGAAAGTAGACTTGTAGCGTCAAAATTACTCCTCAAAATCTTTATGCATACATCAAAGTATGATACAATTGCGCTCGCAATTTAAGTGGGCAAATATTCAAATGATCAGCTCATTAAACTAAGTATTCATATTAATCTTCAAAAGCCAAAACTTCAACGGAAGCGCATTAATAATTAACCCTTGTTCATTTCTGTAAATTTGATGTATCGAGTTCGATAATTTTTTTATCAACCCGACGAAACACTAAAACAAATTCTTTATACCCTTTACCAAGCATGGAAAAGAAAATCATTTTGCAGGCTCTGCCGACATCCTTTTTTTGTTTCTAGCATTCTTAATTTTGAATGTCAACATGAAATATTCGCATAAGTAGCTAAAATTTATAAAATCAATTACGCATTCGCATCATTGGAAGTTTATTGTAATTTAATTTTTATTGTAGTTTAATTATAATTATTTATAAATTATTAATGATTTAATTTTATTCATTAATGCTAATATTTAATGAATACATTATTTAAATATAACTATACATATAAAATGGTTTTTTCTCTGTACAATATACACAAGATTTTACTTTTCTATTTTATTGAAAATACTAAAAAATCTGTCATCATGATGAACGTCCAAAAGAAAGTCCAAAAGAAAGGAAAAGAAAGGGAAAAAGAGAGAAATCAATCTTAAAGTCCAACTCTATCATAAGTTCATAACCAAAATTCATTATAGTAACTAATTCAGGTATAAAAATAACAGCTTTTCAGTTTCTAATTAATATTTCTGCTTAAATTAAGTTTACATGTGGTATTAGAGCTAGGTTTTGAAAGTATGTGATTTTTCCTAGTCTAATTATGATGTCTACTGCGTTTTCTGATTAATTATTTATAGTAAAATTTTAATTAAGTGGGTTTCAAATTTTCAGGCCATCAAAATTGGATATTTGTGGTCGTATATGTTCCTATATAATTTTTTTTTGAAAATTTTAATATGAATTTATTTTGAATACGTAATGTACTCTAATTTTATGAAAATCTATAAATATTTTATTTATAATATTAAGTTTATTTTGATTATTTATTATTTGTGTATATCAGAGTGATCAAGTTATAATATAAAATGGCAATATAATTAATAATGTGTTAATTAATTTTAGAATTAGATTTACCCAAACAAAAATCTTTTCTATTATTAATAGACTTGAAAGAAAAAATTTATTATTCTTTAGTCAGACATATGTATTGTCCAAAGAAGATATATGTATTTAGCAAAGAATTTTGATCTTCAAGTATGATAAATATGACATTTATTTGTATGTTAGTATATTGTAGAATTTTACAAAAAGATGAATTATAATATACTTTGTTATGTTCTGTAATTTGAGTAGATGATAAAATTAAAATTAATATGAGCATTGTATGATTAAATTACAGGTATTTTAATTCATTTGCAAGTTTCATCTGTTACCATTGTTAATGGCTTAAATTTCTCTTAATGGACTGAGCAAGTGAAGTTCTATTTAGGTCTTTTGAAGCTTGACTTTCACTTTTGGAGAAAAAATCCATTGTGACTGATGATAATGATGAGAATGAGAAGTATGCACTTAAGACATGAAGCGTTTTAACAGATAAAGAAAGTGCTAAAGAATATCTTGCGTTTATGGAAGATCGTTTCCGTTCTGCTGATAGATCACTCGCTAGTACATTAATGTCACATCTCACGGCCATGAAGTTTGATGGGTCTAAGAGTATGCAAGAGCATACTATTGAAATTGACTAATATTGCTGCAAAATTAAAGTTATTGGATATGACAGTTGATTACCCTTTTATGATGTAGTTCATTCTGAATTCACTACCTTCTGAATATGGAGCTTTTCAAATTAATTATAATATTATGAAGAAAAAATGGGACGTTGATGAATTGATTGGAAAGCTTATACAGAAAGAAAATAGACTTAAAAATTGTGGTGGTCATTCTGTCAATTTGGTTCAAGGAGCTGGCAAATAAGAAAAAAAATTAAAGACAAAGCCCAAAAATTTTAAGAAGAAATGATATGTTAATACAAAAGTGTCATTTCTGTAAGAAGGAAGGACATTTTCAAAAAGATGATCCTAATTGTAAGACATGGTTCGAAAAGAAAGGTATATTTGAAACATATGTATGTACTTATGAATTAAATTTAATTGATATTTCTCATAATTCTTGGTGGCTTGATTGTGCTACAACTCATGTATCTAATGTAATGCAGGGAATCCTTACGATCCAAATCACAAGTCAAAGTAAGATGTTCCTCTACATGAAAAACCGTGTGAAATAATTGAAGGAATAGAAACTTATCGCTTGGTGTTGGATACAAGTTTTTGTTTAAATTCAGATGACTCTTTATGTTCTTTATGTACCTTTAATGTCTAAGAATTTAATTCCTGTTTTAAAGTTGGATAATTGTGGTTTTTCTTTTAACGGTGGATATGGTTGTTTTAATTTATTTAAAAATTCTGATATTGTTGGTTATGGTGTTTTAATCGATGGATTATATAGATTAAAATTTCTTGATCAATTTTGCTTATTGATTACCAGAATAATATAGTTAGGCCAAATACGCCTAAAGAAAATTTTGTATTTTTGTGATATAAATGCTTGGGTCATATATCCAAGAAAAAAATGGAAAGATTAGTAAAGAATGAGATTTTACAAATTCTAAAGTTTACTGATCTTGGTTTATGTGTGGATTGTATTAAGGAAAAATAAACCAAACAAAATAAGAAAGGTGCAACAAGACAGCTTCTTGAAATGATACTCACTGCTGTATGTGGATCTATTGATGCTCCATCTATTGGTGGAGAAAAATATTTCCTCACTTTTATTGATGATTTTTCACGTTATGGATATGTTTATTTGATTAAAGAAAAGTCTCAAGCAGTTGATGCTATTGAGAATTATATTAAAGAAGTTAAAAGATAATTAGACAAAAAGGTAAAAGTTGTTAAGTCAAATAGAGGTGGTGAATATTATAGAAAACATAATGAAACAGGATAATATCCTGATCCATTTGTAAAATTTCTAGAAAAACTAGCATATGTGCACAATACACAATGACATACACACCGCAACAAAATGGTATGACAAAAAGGCATAATCGAACATTAATGGATATGGTTAGAAGTATGATGAGCAATTTTTTTTACCCAAATTCTTGTGGATGTATGCATTAAAGACTGCCGTATATTTGCTAAATAAAATTTCTAATAAAGCTATTCCAAATACTACTTTTGAATTATGGACTAATAAGAAACCTAATTTACGGCATTTGCACGTTTAAGGTTGTCCAACAGAAGTAAGAATATTTAATCCATAAGAAAAAAAATTAAATTCTCAATCAATGAGTGACTATTTTATTGGATATCCAGAGAAGTCTAAAGAATATATTTTTTATTGTCCAAATTATAGTCTAAGGATTGTAGAAACTGGTAATGCCAAATTCTTTGAAAATTGTGAAGTTAGTGGGAGTGAAAATCATCAAAATGTGAAAATAAAAAAAATTAAAGTTAATATTCATATACATGTTAGTGTTCTTTTATCCACACTTACTTAAAGAGTTGTTCCAACTATTATTGAACATATTAGTAGTGATGAACAAAATTTGAATGATGATACTCCCAATGAAAAAACTAACTCACAAATATAAAAAAGAAACGGGTCTCTAGAAGTACCATTGAGGAGATCTCAAAGAAAAAGAAAGTCAGCTATTCTAAACTATTATGAGACTTATTTACAAGAAGAAGATATTGGAATATTTAAATATCCATTTTTATTTACACAAGTCAAAAATAGTGATGATTCAAAAAAATGGATTGATAACATGAAAGAAGAGTTAAAATTTTTGGAAGATAATAGAGTTTGAAATATTGTTGAATTGTCACAAGGTGCTAAATATGTTGGTTGGAAATGGGTCTTCAAAATTAAGCAAAAGTCAAACGACAATATTGAACGATATAAAGCTAGACTTGTTGCTAAAAGATTTACTCAAAAGAATGGTGTTGATTATAAAAAAAATATTTTCACATGTTTTTAAGAAAGATTCATTACGTAGCTACATCAAATAGATGTAAAAACTGCCTTTTTGAATAATGATCTTGATGAAGAAGTTTATATGGATCAACTTAAAAGTTTTCCAAATGAAAGAAAAAGTCATATGATGTGTAAACTTAAGAAATCAACATATGGATTGGAACAAGCCTCACGACAATTGTATATTAAGTTTAATAATACCATTCTATCTTTCGATTTTGAAGAAAATGTGGTTGATGTATGCATATACCGAAAGGTCAGTGGGAGTAAGTTCATTTTTCTAGTCTTATATGTTGATGGTATTTTGCTTCCAACAAATGATTTGGAAATGTTGCGTGAGACTAAAGAATATCTTTCTAGGAACTTTGAAATGAAAGATATGGGAGAGACATCCTATGTGATAGGAATTGAAATTTTTTGTTATAAATCACAAGGATTGTTAGAATTGTCTCAAAATGTCTGTATAAATGAGGTTCTAGAGAGGTTTAATATGAAAAAGTGTTCTGCAGAAATTGTACCAATTCAAAAAGGAGACAAATTTAGTCTTATGCAATGCCCAGAAAATGATATAGAACAAAAACAAATGGAAGTAATTCCATATAGTTCTATAGTGGGTAGTCTTATGTATGTGCAGACCTGCACAAGACTAGACATTAGTTTTGCAGTAGAAATGCTAGGAAGATATCAAAGTAATCCTAGAATAGATCATTGAAAACCTGCAAAGAAGGTTTTAAGGTATCTTCAATGTACAAAGAATTATATGCTCATGTACCAAAGGTCTAGCCAATTAGAAGTAATTGGTTATTCAAATTTAGATTTTGGTGGAAGTGTTGACACAAAGAAATCTACATTTGGCTACTTATTCTTATTTGGAGAAGCTGTCATATCATGAAAAAGCTACAGGCAAAGTGTTGTGGTAACATCTACTATGGAGGTAGAATTTATAGCATGTTTTGAAGTTACAAATCAAGCTTTATGGCTGCGAAATTTTATTTTAGAACTTAGCATTATAGACTTAATTTCTAGGCCATTGAAAATTTATTATGATAATGTTGTAGCAGTATTTTTTTCCAAAAATGATAGATACTCTAAAGGTGTCAAGTAAATGAAAATAAAGTACTTTGACGTTAAGGAGGAAGTTTGGAAACAAAAAATGTCCATAGAACATGTTAGAACAAAATTTATTATTGCTGATCCATTGATTAAAGGATTGCATCCAAAGACATTTAAAAAACATGTACATAGAATAAGTCTTGATTCTTTTGAATGATGCTAATATTTCGAATTCATTATATTTATTTGTGTTTTTTGAACATTAATAGTTTATTGTTTTTAGTTAAAATAATATTATTTTGAATTATAACATAATGATCTAGAAACTTTATAATAGTGGTGGTTGTAGTATATGAAAGGAAATACAATTCATATTTAATACATTACTACCATAATTCAGAAAATATTTTACCATATTAAAACAATTATGTAACGTGTGAAAATGTGATTACACTTAAGCCAAGTGGAAGAATGTTGAAAATTTATTGTAATTTGAACCTCTATTATGGTCTAATTATAATTATGGTGAATTCTATCATGTAGAAGAGAGATTCTTTTTATATGTGTAGAAATTTATTGTCCTTCTCCTAGTGGAACAAGTGTGTAGAAAGAGAGTGCACTTAAAGTTATAGTAGAAGACAAAAGCTGATCTTGGTGTAAATCCCACTGCAGTAAATGAATTAAAATATTTAATGATGTAAAGTTGATTAGTTATTAATTATGAATGATAATGATGGGCTGGTTTTTTTTTTTTCTTTAATGGATTTAAGTTTCTGGGCCAGGCAATTTTTTTTCCTGAATTTGGGTTTTAATTGATTTTTTTTATGAAAAACGAAAATAATAAACATAATATCTTATGAATTTGGGGGTTATTTGAATTTTTTTTGTTTGAGTCTTAATTTATTTTTTCTGTGTAGATGTAAGTGTTGATTGATTTTTTTTTATGAAAAGTGGACAATTTTTTTTGTCATAAACGATGTATTTTTGTGTTTTTGAAAATATTAGTTTAGTCTTATTTTCACATGTTATTTTTATTCTAATACTCTCAACAATCTTATTCTTAATAATATTTTAGACTATAATCATTTATTAGTTATGATTTTATTATTAGTTATATGGTAAATTTTTGTAGCAGAATAAATAATTTACGTTATAAAAAAATTATAATAGTGCACAAGAATAAAATGTTTTTGTCAAAACTATTAAATCGAAACCTATGAATTTGTTTTACCTTGAGTGTGATTCTATTTTTATAGTTTCGATTTATCTCCATGGAAGTTGCTCCTATTAAATCGAAGCTATTGGATTTTTATAGGTTTTAAATTAAATCCAATAGATTCGATTTACATGAAATAGTCTTCACTAAAATGTTTTTTCATAGTAAACCGATTCCAATGAATTCGATTTACTAGTACACCTACTAATTCGAATCATATGTAATTGAAACATTCATATAATCAGTTTGCATTTAGGACATTTATGTAAATTTACTAGTACACCTACTACTTCGAATCATATGTAATTGAAATATTCATATAATCAGTTTGCATTTAGGACATTTATGTAAATTTGAAACTCATTCCGTTTATTTATGTGATTTATCTTTAAAATGAATGTTACCACTTTTATACATTCAATTAGTTAATATAAAGATTAACTAGAGTATTATCTATTATCGAATATGATATGATATAATTTCTTCATGATTTATTTAGGTGAATTTTATTGCTACTTGCCTATTTCTTTTATTACTCTTTCTTTTTATATTTAATTTGTTCTAAAATTATGAAATGATAAGTATTGGTATAAAAATGAATCATTTTAAAAATGAGCCTTATAAAAAATTTTTAAAAAATAATTATTTACTTTGCATTCATAATATTTAAATAAAGTCTAACATATTAAAATTGGATTAAAAGCCATTTAAATTGTTTTTGTTGTTTCATTATTTTTAAACTTGTGAATAAAATGATTTAGTTATTCAAATTTATTGTTACTTGATTTAGGGTTTAGTGTAAGATGCTTTAGGATTTAGGTTTTAGTGTAAAAAATTTTATTAGAATTTAGAATTTAAAAATATATTGTTTAGAATTTAGGGTTGGATGGTTTAGAGTTCAGGATTGGATAGTTTAAGTTTTATGATTAAGAAATCAGGGTTTGTGGTGTTTAGAGATTAAAATTAGATCGTTTAAGTTTTTCATTTTAAAATTAGATTGCTAAGTATTTTACTATTTAATGATAAGGGATTTAGTATTTAGATTCACATTTTCGATAAAATTTAAAAATTAGATACAGTATTGATGACTAGATTTTTTATACTTAACAATGTTAATTTAGTTGTTAAATCATTTATGTGTAGGTTAATTTAATAATAACGTAAATTATGTGTAGGTTAATGATTAATGTGAACAAAAATATTTAAGTAATTGTTATTTAAATTTTTACTTGCTAGTAAATTATTTTTAAAATAAAGATACGGTGAATAACTGAATTTATAAAAAATTATTATTTTATTGGTTAGAATGGTTATTTGAATTTAGAATTTAATTTTTTGTGTGTTAGTTAAATTTAAAGCAGTTAATCTTTGATGATAGGTATGCTTATTACTTGTCAAAATTTTATTTTTGCTTTGATGGAGGATTGTTGTTGGGACGTGACAAAGGTATGCTTATTACTTGTCAAAATTTTATTTTTGCTTTGATGGAGGATTGTTGTTGGGATGTGACAAATTATAATGATAGTAACATGTTGACGGTTGAGTGTTGTTGACGAAGAAATACTGAAAGTAATTCTCGTTACGCAAGAGGTAGTTGAATTAATAAAAGAAGATATGTTTTAATTAATAATTTATATTCGATACATTTAAGGTTAATTTAATAATGTATAAATATTTGAGTATTTTATTATATATAATTATGTAGATATTTGTTATGGTGTCTAAAATTTTTAGTCAAATTGTCAAAAAAAAAAAATTAAATGGTTTATTTTAAATTTAAAAATATAAAAGTAAAATAATTATAATAATTTAAAAATTATTAGCAAAAATAAATCAAACAAAATTAGGCATCAATTAAAAAGTATCGTAAGTCACCAAAAAAATAAAAAAGTATCGTATAGGTGGCTAAACTATATATATATTAACATGTAAGTGATCACTTAATAATATGTAGATAGACATATTTATACTAATAATTAAAAATATAAAATATTTATACATATGTAAAAGGTAATATAAATTAAATTAAATGACTTTGGTAGATATTTTTGTTTAAAAAAATGTTACAATACAAAAATTTTATCACGTACAAAAAATATTATCATCAAAATAAACCCTAAACGAACTAAAATTAAATTCTAAATGCTAAAGCATTTTATTCTTGTGCACTATTATAATTTTTTTATAACGTAAAAATTAACTATATAACTAATAATTAAACCATAATTAATGAATGATTATAGTCTAAAACATTATTAAGAATAAAATTGTTGAGAGTATTAGAATAAAAATAACATGTAAAAATAAGACTAAATTAATATTTTCAAGAACACAAAAATACATCTTTCATGACAAAAAAAAATTGTCCACTTTTCATAAAAAAAAAATCAATCAACACCTACATTTACACAAAAAAAAATCAATTAAGACCCAAACAAAAAAAATTCAAATAACCCCAAATCCATAAGATATTATGTTTATTATTTTTGCTTTTTATTAAAAGAAATTTAATTAAGACCCAAATCCAAAAAAAAAATGGCTTGGGCCAGAAATTTCTACACATATAGAAATTTAATCAACTTTACATCATTAAATATTTTAATTTATCTAATACAATGGGATCCACACTCTGCATCAAAATCAATTTTTGTCTTCCACTATAGCTTTAATTATATTCTCTTTCTAGACACTTGTCCTACTAGAAGAAGAACAACAAATTTCTACACATATAGAAAGAATCTTTCTTCTACATGATAGAATTCACCTATAATTATTTATAAATTATTAATAATTTAATCTTATCCGTCAATGCTAATGTTTGATAGACGAATTAGATTTAAAAATATCGTCACATAAAATTGGTCCAATATAAAATTGGTCCAATCTTAAAGTCGAACAGTATCATAACCAAAACTCATTATGACAACTAATTCAGATATAAAAATCACAACTTTTAAGATCCTAATTAATAGTTCCACTTAAATTAAGTTTATACGCAAGAGTAAAATTGGTTGAATACTTGAACATTCCTGAAATATTTTGCCTAACAAAAATAACCGTGTTCTTCATTTGTCTACCAGAAAGAAAATTATAGCAGCACAACTATTAGTTCAAAAATTCAATAAAAAACAGAATATGATAAAAACAAGTGTAAAACCCTTTTAAAAAACTAGCTCATGAGGCTTCATGCCTTGCTTGAGGGAAAACCTAGCACCAATATATGCCTTCAAATCTAGAACGCTTTCAATGGATTTTAACAAAGCAGAGTCCACCGTTTTCTGATCATCTTTCTTCTCCTGGGGCAGCACTTTCTTCTCCTGAATCACCAAAAAGAATAGCAGAATCAGCGCATACAATCAATTGAGAAATGAGAATAACATGTGAAAAGTCAGCAAGCAATCCAACCTCTTTCTCTGATTCAAAGAACTCTCCCTCTTCCTTTTTCTTCTTCTTCTCAGCTTCCTTTGCAAAATATTTGTCATCAAATTTATCCACATTAACACCAGAGACATCTACTTTGGTTGATGTACCAATGACGTAGGATTGGTTCACACGTCTCAAAGGCACTCCATTGATTTTGAAAGGGCCTGAAGGGACAAGCAGAAAAACATAAGATAGTGAACTACAACCTAGAACCTAATCAGTACACCCATGTGCCCTTCAATTTTGACATCAGTAGGCATCAAAAGCCTGAAGCCAAAGCACACACTATATAACAAACAGCATTTGCACCAACATACAAGTCCAAATGCAGGGATTTAAAAAATAAAAAGAAAAGCGAAAATGATAAATGACAACAGTTAGACCAATTTTTAAACTGAAGCATGTAAATGTCGGAAAACAAAGAAGCCCTCATAAACCAATTATTTATCACTCAGTAAAATCCCAATAAATAACAGAGAAATAAAACGGAATATAGTACCAACTAATGACCACAAGATATGAAGCATTGCAATTAACAAAAGCATATCATGCAAAGAGAAAATAAAAAAAGATTAATACATAACTAACCAGTAACAAGAAGCAAGCCCGAAGGAAGCTGCTTCAGGAACACTACTCTCTTTCCCTTAAATCTGCCAGCTAGAAGAATCAGCACTGTTCCAGGAGTAATGCTAGCCCTGACACACAAAAACAATACCCAAAAAAAAAAAAATTTGTATTGTCACAAGCTCCAAAATAGTTTTATATATAAAAAAAAGCTAATAATAAATTAGAACATGTAATATAAGAGTGCATTGTACACGAGCAATCTAAATTGTACACTACTCATGAAAATAAAATGGCTAAAGCTTAATCCAGATCCTAATTAATTAATAAACAAAACCCGAAAATGAACGAAACAAAGAAAAGTAAACGAAATCATATCCAAACGAAATTGATAGCGGAAAAGGTACCTGAGCTTGGTAGGTTTGGGCTTGTGCTTGTTGACAAGGGGTTTCTTGACGTCATCAGCAGGATAAAATTTGGGAGGCTTCTGAGAAGGTGCTTGAGGCTTAGGTTTGGGATCGTGGCGAGGCAAAACGCCGCCGTTTTTGGCCTTGATGGCCCAGAGTCCCCTCTTGTGGTACATCTTGGACCTCGAGTACTTTCCGATTCCCCTAATCAGTTCGGGGTTCCGGCTCACCTTCCTCGCTGTTCTCTGCTTCGGCGCCATTGCTGCTCCACTCCCACTCGGGCTTGCTGCAACAAATCCTAGTTTTAGTTTTTTTGCAGCGCAGACGCAAATGAAACTCTACTTACCGTCTTCTGTGTACTAATAAAACGCATCTCTCTCTAATGGGCCTTAACCCGAAACTCAAAGGGTCTAGTACCTCCAGCCCATGGCCTGTTTTCATTTATCTATGTAATATTTAGAGAAAATTATTATAAAGAACAGTTAGGAAGATTTAATTATTAAAAAAAAATTTTAATATTAAAATTATTAAGAAGGATTAAATTTTTTTATAATATTAAAGAAGAACAACCAAATCTTTCTATAAAAAGATAAATATATCTTTAATTATTTTTTATTTATTTTTATAATTTTTATATTAATAATTTTTTTCTAAAAATTTAGTAATTTTTATTATTTATTTATTAATTTTTTTACTTTTCTGATCTTTTAGCTTTATTTTTTTCGTTGGGTAAAGATCACAAAAATAACAAAAATAAATAAAAATAATTAATAAAAATTACTAAAATTTAAGAAAAAAAATTGTTAATATAAAAATTATAAAAAAAAATAAAAAATAATTAAAGATATATTTATTTCTTTATAGAAAAATTTGATTCTTATCTTTGGTAAAAAAAAAAAAAACATTCATGTTAATTTAGCCATTGAATTATAATAATAAAACATTATATAAATTCAAAGGTAATTTACGTTAATAAATAGAGATTAAAATTATAGAAATATTCTACATAAAATTGTTTGATTACACATCTGTTTTAAATATATCTATATAAATTAAATTAGATCAATTTAATTTATTAATAAGATAAAATATATAAATAAATTGAATTAGGCCATTTCAATTTATTAAAACAAGTGAAAAATTATATCTGCACTAAATTCTTTAATAAATCTAATCAATCCAATTCAATTTATTATTATAAAAAATACATGATAAATTGAATCAGTTCATAAACTCAATTTACTATAATACATAACACAAAATAAGTATTATTGTATAAGTATTTGAAGAATAATTATTAATTTAAAATTTTAGATGACCAATTTTAAAAAATAATATTTAGTAAAATTGTTATTAAAATTTTATTTTTTATTATTATTTTAGTAATTTTTATTATTTAAGGAAAAATTATAAAAAATAAAAAAAATAATTAAAGATATATTTGTCTCTTTATAAAAAGATTTGGTTCTTCTTCTTAAATATTATAAAAAGATTTTATCCTTCTTAATAATTTTAATATTAAAGGTCCTTTTTAATAATTAAATCTTTCTAATGGTCCTTTACAATAATTTTTCCTAATATTTAAGACAAATCTTCTGACCAAAAACTTACTAAGTAAATGAATCCACACACAAGACCCAAAAAAATTCGCACACCCTGAATTTTTTGGTGTCTAAACAACAAAGAAAAACAACGTAAAACACACATATCCTAAATCAGGCATAATGATTTATTGGAGAGCTTCACAAAGTTCAGACTAAATAACATGATTGGAATTACTTTTAATTTTATTTCTAATCATTCAATTCGCATTTTATTTATTTCCTTACATATCCAATCAAATTGCATGTATCAGGGTCTTAAACACAGCTCTTGAATCTTGTCAACTAAATCAATAACTTTAGATTTACACCTATCAGAAGAGTCATACAAAAGATAAAGAATGTCTAGACAATTCGTTTCACTCACTATGTCTCTCAATCTGCAATTGCAAGCTAAAACAAGACTCTTCTAAATTACAAAAAACCCACATCGGATGATAAATCAGGGAGAAGAGCTACCAGAATAACCTGCAATCCAATCCCATTAGAATTTTTAATAAGACAACCAAATCCAGTCAAGTTCAAATCAGTAAACAAATTAGCATCACAATTAACTTTAAATTATTACCTACAGGAAGTTTTCAGGACAAACGATCTTGAAGGTACTAAAAAAAGTACACATATTCATATATAACCTTAGATCCATGACCGTACTTTTGATGAGAATAACCACCTTGTGATTTGTCTAATAATTTTTAGCATTAAAAATGTCAGATCTATGCCTCTACAACCACCACACTCTGGCCCTAATGCACACACTGAATTTAATTTAATAAGATGGAATACATTTTGTCATCAAAAATAAAAAAATATTATATAAATACTAAAAATTAATCATTATGTATTTGTATATTAATATATATATATATATATATATATATATATATATATTATTTTATTTATTTTAATATGTATTTTATATTTTAATATATATTTTATATTAATAAATATTTTTTATGTATAGATAAAATGTTATTTTTGTATAGATTTATAAAGAGGATAATAAATGTGCTAATTGTTTAATAAAAAAATAAATATTGAAATATTTTGTTACGAGATAATTTTTTTTTGAAAGTAGCTAGTATTCAACGAAACGAGAGAGGAGCTATCTTAATTAGTTTCTATCTAGTTTGTTTTTATATGTGAATTTAAGTTCTTTTTTTATCTTTTAAAAAAAGTTTAATTATTCTGCAGGTCTCTATAATTTTATCGAATTTTTAATTAAATTTTTATATATTTTTTTAATTAGATTCCTATATCATTTAATTTTTTTAATCAAGTCCCTACTATTACAAAAATGTCTAAAAATATCAGAATATTCTATTAAAAAATTTGAATATTCTAAAATTAAGGATATTAGACTTAATTGAGGACACCTCAATATTTTCTAAATTTCAAAATCATCCTTTTCATTTCAATGCTTCTTCAGTGCTTCTTCTCTCGGTAGTGAGTGGTGCTTCTTCTTCTTCGCCTCCATCATTGTTCTGCCCTCCGTTGTTAGTGTCACGGTTCCACCCTCCACCGCCGAGATTGTCCGTATTTTTTTTGTGGAGGTGTTGTTCCCTCTGCATAGTTCTGCATTTTTGTTGATGCCGCTTGCTATCGCCACACCAGCCGTCTTGCGCACCTTTGTCTCCACCTTCTCCTTCACAATGACGTCGTTTCTGGCTTGCGTCGCGCGCCATTGTCGTGTTGGGTGGTTTTCGCCGTTGTGGACATTGTCGTCTTTCTTAGCCAGTTCTATTTTCCCCCACGTACAATCGTCGGCATTTAGAGCTCATGTTCCACATTCAGTTAGGTTGGTTCCTGAATCAGAAACTCCAATTACAAATTTAGAATTGTTGTTGTGATTTGAATTTCTCATGGTTTTGTTGTTGAACCTAGAAATTGAAATTTGTAGAATTGAGTTGTTGATTCTGGATCAGGAATTGTTGACTGTATGTAATTTTGTTGATGATTTTTTTAAATATGAATATGTTGTTGCCGACGACTTGCTCCCTTCCTGTCCGTTGTCGATGTTCGTTGCTTGCTGCTCCAGATTCGGTATTAGATTCGGCCTCATTCTGCTTTTGCATTTGCATTTGCTTTTGCTTTATTCTACTTTTGCTTCATTCCACTTCTGCTTCATTCTTCTTTTACTTTTACTTTTGAATTGGTTTTACGAAGTTCACTGGTTATGCCAAAAGAAAATTTTGATTGTGCTAAAAAATTCTAATTATATGTTTTGCATATAACTAACTGATTATGTTATGACAAAAATTCTGTTTTTGATCATGCTAGTTCTGAATTTGTGTTGATTATTCCAAAAATTCTACTATGGTAGAAATGGAGCTAGTTGGAGAACAGAGAGTGGTGATGGAGGAAGAAGGTAAGAAGATGGTGAACGAGGTGGGGGGAGTGGTAGAGGGCGATGAGGGTGGAAATTATAAGTATAGGATATGGGTAAATAAGTAAATCCACATTTTACTAACGTTTTTTTTATGTTTAATGTTAGCAGAGACTTAATTAAAAAAATAAATGGTATAGGGACTGCTCCAGACCCGATCCCCGGGTCTCCCAAAATGGCCAAGTAACGACCCAGTTTTCTAGGTCGAGGGCCTCTATACGGCTCAAACTAGCCAAGAGATCGCAAATCTCTAACTAACATTCAAATTCAAATACCTCTCTTATCTTAGCCAACAAAGAGAAGATAAGATAACAAAGACAGAACTATATAAGAAGAGCCAAGGGCTCCCTTAGGTACGTTACATATTCTTAACTTTCACCCATACCTCTTAGATCCATTCTGACTTGAACGTCGGAGTGTCTTTACAGGTACCACCTCCCATTGCTCCAAAAGTCCAATCGCATCATCACCAAGGTCGGCAAGTCCCCGATCCTTCCTTCAACCCGTACCAGCGAAGTCTCATACATTGGCACCGTCTGTTAGGACAGGCCAAGCCTTGGCATAATGATGGATGAACTCAAAGAGTGGTTCTCAAACCATCACCACGAACCAAATCCGCCGAATTCCCCCCACTTACAAACTGCAGAACCCCAGTTACCCCGCCATCCACGGAAGGATAACCAGCGTCATCCACGCACAGGCAACCCACGATCAGAAACCATGAGTAGACGAACACTGATCTGGCGAACCAAGGGCAACGGACAGCCTGGGAGAACAAGCATACCAGATTATCCAAGAGCTACACCAGCGAGTACATAATTTGGAAGGCCAGGCCACCTCTAAAGAATGGTACCAACCAGAATGTACCAGCGAGGCAATTTTATGGACCATGTTGTGGAGAGATACAAGGCACGATAGGTCACCAAATCAACAACACGGCAGGCACCGAAACCGCAGAAAGTCCCGGGAACCCGAATGTCATCATGACAATGAGGAAAGGAGATACCGGAGAGATCTCAAGCGAAGAAAGAGCGAACACATGATAATGGGAGCTATCCCATTCACCGAGAGAATCCTGAAGGGCAAGCTACCAAAGGGCTTCCACAAATCGATTGACATAAAGTACGATGGTACCAAGGACCTGCAAGAACACCTAACGGCCTTCGAGACCAGAATGAACCTAAAAGGGGTGGTCGACGCTGTTTGGTGTAGGGCTTTTCCGGCAACCCTAGCTGGCCCAGCAATTAAGTGGTTCAATGCCATCCCGAATGGCTCTGTGTCTTTGGTGCACGAAATTATGATCATCAATGGCACCAACAACTTGGTACGCACAATTGTAATTTTAACTCTTTGTCACAACTCCGCACAACTAACCAGCAAGTGCACTGGGTCGTCCACGTAATAAACCTTACGTGAGTAAGGGTCGATCCCACGGAGATTGTCGTCTTGAAGCAAGCTATGGTCATCTTGTAAATCTCAGTCAGGCGGATTCAAATGGTTATGGAGTTTAAGATAATTGAAATATGAATAAAACATAAAATAAGATAGAGATACTTATGTAATTCATTGGTGAGAATTTCAGATAAGCGTATGAAGATGCTTTGTTCCTTCTAAACCTCTGCTTTCCTATTTCCTTCTTCCAATCATTCATACTCATTTCCATGGCAAGCTGTATGTTGGGCATCACCGTTGTCAATGGCTACTTCCCGACCTCTCAGTGAAAATAGTCCAAATGCGCTGTCACCGCACGGCTAATCATCTGTCAGTTCTTGATCATATTGGAATAGGATCCATTGATCCTTTTACGTCTGTCACTATGCTCAACACTCGCGAGTTTGAAGCTCGTCACAGTCATCCCTTCCCAAATCCTACTCGGAATACCACAGACAAGGTTTAGACTTTCCGGATCTCAAGAATGGCCGCCAATAATTCTAGCCTATACCACGAAGGTTCCAATCTTAGATTAGAAACCTAAGAGATACACATTCAAGCTTGTTTGCATGTAGAACGGAAGTGGTTGTCAGGCACGCGTTCATAGGTGAGAATGATGATGAGTGTCACGGATCATCACATTCATCAAGTTGAAGAACGAGTGTATATCTTAGAGAAGAAATAGGCTTGATTTGAATAGAAAAACAATAGTACTTTGCATTAATTCATGAGGAACAGCAGAGCTCCACACCTTAATCTATGGGGTGTAGAAACTCCACCGTTGAAAATACATAAGAACAAAAGGTCTAGGCATGGCCGAATGGCCAGCCCCCAAAACATGATCAAGAGATCAAAAGATGAACTAAAGATTCCAAGATGATCAAAAGATGAAAATACAATAGTAAAAGGTCCTATTTATAGAGAACCAGTAGCCTAGGGTTACAGAAATAAGTAATTAATGCAGAAATCTTCTTCCGGGCCCACTTGGTGTGTGCTTGGGCTGAGCATTGAAGCTTTCACATGTAGAGACTTTTCTTAGAGTTAAACGCCAGCTTTTATGCCAGTTTGGGCATTTAACTCCAGCTTTTATGCCAGTTCTGGCGTTTTGACGCCAGAATTTTTATGCTGAATTGGAACGCCAGTTTGGGCCATCAAATCTCGGGAAAAGTATGGACTATTATATATTGCTGAAAAGCCCAGGATGTCTAATTTCCAACGCAATTTAGAGTGCACCAATTGGATTTCTGTAGCTCCAGAAAATCTACTTCGAGTGCAGGGAGGTCAGAATCTAACAGCATCTGTAGTCCTTTTTCAGCCTCTGAATCAGATTTTTGCTCAGTGACAAACCCCAATTTGAGGGTTTATCTTGTGCTGATTTCAGGGGTTTTATCAATGATTCCACACACTTTCTATATGAAAATACAAGATTTTGCATTCCTCTCTTAGTTTCGCCTCGTGAATGAAAACATGCTTATTTCGCACTAAAACAGATACATTTCTAATCTTCTCTTAGTGCCATTCGATACCGTGACTTGTGTGCTAAGTGGTTTCAGGATATAGAGTAGGAATGGACCGAAAGAGAGAAAGAAGACGGGTACGAAGAAAGGAAGCATGAGGATTAAGCCTTGGGAATTTCTGCATGGGCGCGTGCGCGCACCTTGCGCGCCCGCACGATAGGGCTACGTGGAGCCGAAGCCAAGAGCCGGCTTGAGAAGCGGCTAAGCCAGGATCTTCATGGGCGCGTACGCATACATCACGTCTCCGCGCACATTGCAAGACGTCTCAACGGCGCGTGCGCGTACCTTGCGCGTGCGCGCCGATTTGCGAACATGATTTTTAAGAAGTCACGTGACTTAGGCATGGAGGCAGTTAAGGATCCCACTTTTGGAGAAGCACCTTGGCGGGAAAAGCTTAAGAAGACCAAAGGAGCAAGGGTTAAGGGGATTTTTAGTTCATTTTTCCTAGACCTAGATATTTTCCTTTTTTTGGAGAAGAGAGAGTTAGTTACACTTTTTTGGAGAAGAAGAGGGAGATTCTAAGCTTCACTAGGGTTCATCCTCTTCTAATTTCTGAATTTTCAATGACTTTTTGGTGAGATCCATTACAATTCTCACTCCACTTTGTTCATGTCATAGATTTCCTTCTCCAATTTCAAGTAGTAGATACAATTGATCAATTCTCATAGATCTAGAATTCAACTTTGTAATTTTGGATTTCATCTCTATTTTGGATTTTCATTGCTACTCTTTGAGACTTCTTGTTAGATCTTTGTGTTGCAATACTTTCAATTCAACTTTTCTTCTCATTTTACTATGACTTTCCTTCTTGCTCATCACATGTTTGATAAAATGACAACACTAGTCATGGAGTAGAATTTTCACACTTGGCATAGGGTTTGGTCCTTGGAAGAAGTTGAATAGTTGTATCAATAGTTGATCTAGAATTAGGGATTGCTAGTTGGCTTGGAGTGCACTAAAGCTAGATTCCCATAAGGTGAAGCTAGGACTTGTGACTCAAGTTGATTGCTTTCATTTGACTTTCCTCCATACCTAGGGGATAACTAAATGAAGCAAAGCCTAATTGTATCAACATTGAAAGGACTATAAGGATAGAAATTCCAATGCCAACCCTAAGCCAAGTCTTTTTGATAATTGATTGTTTGTTTCTCATTACTTGCTAAAACCTACAAAGGATTCCAACAAGGCTTACTAAATCAATAAGATGCATACTTTGGCAATTCCAAGGGAGAACGACTCGGGAGACTAGTACTCTCGGATATAGATTGTACATTTTTTTTATGAAGGATTTTGCGTCGGTTTAGACTATACTACGATTGATCATTTGATAATTTCTATACCGGCAAAAAAATTCGTTCGTCAAAATGGCGCCGTTGCCGGGGAGTTTGCTTAGTGTGCCATGTTATTATTTTGGATTAAGTGTGTATATATGTACATAGTTGCACTTCATTGTAAATTGCTCAATTGATTAACTTCTCATCGTTACAATGAATTCCATTTCCCCTTCATTGAATGACGCGTTCACAACCGAATCCGAGCTTAGCCCCTTTTGATTCGGAAATAGAACGAACTTTGTTTCATATTAGACAAGCTCGGAGGCGGCTAAGATTTGGAAAAGGTGAAGAGGTCTTCACCACCTCAACCACCTTACTACAAGTGAACATTGAACCGTCACTCAAAGAAGGCATTAATCATACTCCCACCAATATCACTAACAACTCTTCTTTTGTTTTAGGTACTAATACCATGGACGCTCCAAGGAGAGTTACTATCAAGGAAGCGGGTGCACCGGATTATGTCCTTCAACCCCTTCATGTAACTCACCCCAATTTGAATGCGAACTTTGAATTGAAGACCGCTTTGATCAATCTCCTACCCAAGTTTCACGGACTTCCCGCACAAGACCCTATTCAACATCTCAAGGACTTTCATCGCATATGCTCAACTACTAGACGGGAAGGTTCCGATGAAGTTGCTATATGGTTGTTTGCTTTCCCTTTCTCTCTTGAGGACAAGGCCAAAGAATGGTTCTACACTCTCTCTAGTGAAGTTACCTCCGATTGGGACCTACTTAGAAGGGGGTTCTTGGATAAATTCTTGCCCCCGGAAAAGATGGATAGGCTAAGGAAAGAAATGTCTTGTATTGTGCAAGGTGAGACGGAACCACTATATGAGTATTGGGAACGGTTTCGCAAACTACTAGATGCGTGCCCTAATCACATGCTCGACACTCAAGTATTGCTTGGATACATATGTCAAGGGATGCGAGAGCAAGATAGAATCCTCTTGGACACTTCTAGCAATGGTTCTTTGTCCAAATATAAAACCGCGGAGGAGGCATGGCAACTTATTATTGACTTAGCCGAATCCAATCAACATATGAGGCGAAGAGTCAACCGTCCAAGGATCGTGAACGAGGTATCAACTAGTAGTGAAGCCACCGCTCTAACTCAATCCTTGAATGAGATGACATCCGTCTTGAGGCAACTCCAATTGAATCAACAACAACCACAACAACCTCAATCATATCAACAACAACCCCCACCATCTCAACAACACAACCAACAACAATTGGTCCCTCAAAGAGTATGTGGTATTTGCTCTTGCTACTCTCACTACACGGATGAGTGCCCAAATGGTGCACGAATTGTGACTCTCTTACAATTTCGCACATATGACCAGCAAGTGCACTGGGTCGTCCAAGTAATACCTTACGTGAGTAAGGGTCGAATCCCACAGAGATTGTTGGTTTGAAGCAATCTATGGTTATCTTGTAAATCTTAGTCAGGAAGTCAATTATGTTTATCAGTTGAATTGTGAATAACCAGTAGAGCATAAATTAAAAGTTACTTGTTGTGCAGTAATGGAGAATGTGTTGGAGTTTTGGAGATGCTTTGTCTTCTGAATCTCTGCTTTCCTCTGTCTTCCTGTTCACGCACGCCCATCCTCCTATGGCAAGCTGTGTGTTGGTGGATCACCGTTGTCAATGGCTACCGTCCATCCTTCCAGTGAAAACTACGCTCACGCGCTCTGTCACAGCACGGCTAATCACCGGTTGGTTCTCGATCTGGTTGGAATAGGATTTACTATCCTTTTGCGTCTGTCACTAACGCCCAGCCTTCAGGAGTTTGAAGCTTGTCACAGTCATTCAATACTTGAATCCTACTCGGAATACCACAGACAAGGTTTAGACTTTCCGGATTCTCATGAATGCCGCCATCAGTTCTAGCTTATACCACGGAGATTCTGATTAAGGAATCTAAGAGATACTCATTCAATCGGATATAGAACGGAGGTGGTTGTCAGGCACGCGTTCATGGGTTGAGGAAGGTGATGAATGTCATGGATCCTCACCTTCATCACAGTTAAGCGCGAATGAACATCTTAGATAGGAACAAGCGTGTTTGAATGGAAAACAGAAATACTTGCATTAATTCATTGAGACACAGCAGAGCTCCTCACCCCCAACAATGGGGTTTAGAGACTCATACCGTCAGAGAATACAAAGTTTTGATCTGAAATGTCATGAGATACAGAATAAGTCTCTAAAAGTTGTTTAAATACTAAACTAGTAGCCTAGGGTTACAAAATATGAGTGGACTATGATGGATGATGCAGAGATCCACTTCTGGGGCCCACTTGGTGTGCTGGGGCCCACTTGGTGTGTGCTGGGCTGAGACTTTAAGCAATTCACGTGCAGAGACCAATTGTGGAGTTGAACGCCAGTTTTTGTGCCAGTTTGGGCGTTCAACTCCAGTTTTTGATCCTTTTCTGGCGCTGAACGCCAGAATTGGGCAGAGGACTGGCGTTGAACGCCAGTTTAAATCGTCTATCCTTGTGCAAAGTATGGACTATTATATATTGCTGGAAAGCCCTGGATGTCTACTTTCCAATGCAATTGGAAGCATGCCATTTCGAGTTCTGTAGCTCCAGAAAATTCAATTTGAATGCAGGGAGGTCAGAATCTAACAGCATCAGCAGTCCTTTTTCAGCCTGAATCAGATTATTGCTCAGCTCCTTCAATTTCAGCCAGAAAAATACCTGAAATTACAGAAAAACACACAACTCATAGTAAAGTCCAGAAATATGAATTTTTCCTAAAAACTACTAGAAATAGACTAAAAACTAACTAAAACATACTCTAAACTATATGAAATTATCCCCAAAAAGCGTATAAAATATCCGCTCATCACAACACCAAACTTAAACTGTTGCTTGTCCTCAAGCAACTAGATAAATAAAATAGAAGACTAATAGGTTGAGAAGCAATAATATCTCAGAGTTTTTTTTTTTTTTTTTTTTTATTGAAGCTCAGATTCTAATTAGATGAGCGGGACTAGTAGCTTTTTGCTTCTGAACAATTTTGGCATCTCACTTTATCCATTAAAGCTCAGAGTGATTGGCATCTATAGGAACTCAGAATTCAGATAGTGTTATTGATTCTCTTAGTTCAGTGTGATGATTCTTGAACACAGCTTCTTTATGAGTCTTGGCCGTGGCTCTAAGCACTTTGTTTTCCAGTATTACTACCGGATACATAAATGCCACAGACACATAACTGGGTGAACCTTTTCAGATTGTAACTCAGCTTTGCTAAAGTCCCCAATTAGAGGTGTCCAGAGTTCTTAAGCACACTCTTCTTTTTGCTTTGGACCTTGACTTTAACCGCTCAGTCTCAAGTTTTCACTTGACACCTTCACGCCACAAGCACATGGTTAGGGACAGCTTGGTTTAGCCGCTTAGACCAGGATTTTAGTCCTTTAGGCCCTCCTATGCACTGATGCTCAAAGCCTTGGGATCCTTTTTATTTGCCCTTGCCTTTTGGTTTTAAGGGTTATTGGCTTTTTCTGCTTGCTTTTTTTTTTTTTGCAAGCTTTGTTCTTTGCTGCTTTTTCTTGCTTCAAGAATCATTTTTATGATTTTTCAGATTATCAATAACATGTCTCATGTTCATTATTCTTTCAAGAACCAACATATATAGCAGTCTTAAACAACAAATTCAAAAGACATATGCACTGTTCAAGCATTCATTCAGAAGACAGAAAGCATTGCCACCACATTTAACCAATTAGAATTTGTTTTATTTAAACTCGAGATTTTATTGCTTCTTATTCAAAAGATCTACTATTTTATTCATGTTTAATGATGATGAGAAAAATAAACCAAAGCTTAATTGGAGATAAAATCAAAATAGATACTAACTACTATTATATGACTTCTAAGGTACTTTTATAAGGACACTGTCACAGAGTTAAGGCAGAAATTGGAAATTAACAACCTTTATTCTGGGGGTATGGGGGTTCCTCTGATCCTTGGGAGACTTGGTATCACAGAAGATTTTTGGCGCTTCAGTTCCCTTAAGTCACGTCCCTGCTCCTCTTGTTCTTTAAGCATATGGGTCAGCATTTGACTGTGTTCCTTCTGTTGTTTTATTATTTGCTCCATAGCTTCCTGTAGCTTGGTGACAGACGTCTCAAGATGTTCCCAATATTCTGCTTGAGGAATCTCTGGGAGGAATTCCTGTGCTCTCTTCTTGATAGGATCCTCCTGTGCTTGTTGTCTCTCCATTGATGCTTTGGTGATTGACTTTTCAATTAGGATATATTCAGTTATTCCCATCTTGACTCCAGCGTCCTTGCAGAGTAGAGAAATCACGCTTGGATAAGCCAACCTGGCCTCTCTTGAATTTTTGTTAGCGATCTTATAGAGCTCTGTTGAAATCAGCTGATGAACCTCCACTTCCTTTCCCATCATGATGCAATGAAGCATCACTGCTCTTTTAACTGTGACTTCAGAACGGTTGCTGGTGGGCAACAGAGAACGCCCAATGAAGTCCAGCCATCCTCTGGCAACTGGTTTGAGATCCTCCCTCTTGAGTTGATTTGGGGCGCCCTTTGTGTTGGTGGTCCACCTGGCTCCAGGGATACATATGTCCTCTAGAATCTTATCCAGACCAATGTCTACTCTCATCATCCTCCTGTTGAAGGAGTCTGGATCATCCTTTAGTTGAGGTAGCTTTAATATTTCTCTGATCTTGTCAGGGGTGGTATGAACAATCTTTCCCCTGACCATGGTCCGAAATTCGTAGCAGGCTGTTCCAGATAGTCTTTGCTTGTCAGTCTGCCACATATTAGCATAGAACTCCTGGACCATGTTCCTTCCTACTTTCGTTTCAGGATTAGCTAGGACTTCCCAGTTCCTGATTCGAATTTGCTCCTGGATCTCCGGATATTCGTCTTCTTTCAGATCGAATCTAACTTCCGGGATCACTGATCTCAAACCCATTACTTTAAGATAATGGTCTGAATGTTCTTTAGATAAGAACTTCCCTTGATTCCAAAGTGGTTTTGGAACGCTCTCTTTCTTGCCTCTAGGAGTGTATTGTTTCCCTTTGGGAGCCATGATCTTAGTGATCTCGGAAAAACACACCAAACTTAGAGGTTTGCTTGTCCTCAAGCAAAAGAAAAGAAAGGAGAGGGATAGAAGGAGATTGAGTAGCACTTGTTGATGAAGGAGGGGGGAGGCCGAACCCAATTTAAAGGGGGGGGAGGGGTGGATTTTCGAAAAATTGGAGGAGATAAGATAAAAAGATTGAGTTGAAAAAGATAAGATAGAAGATATAGTTGAATTTTGAAAAGATAGGATAGATTTTTGAAAAAGATAATTCTGGATTTTGAAAAAGATAATATGAAAAAGATATTGAAAAAGATATGGATTAGTTAAAAAGATTTTTGAGTGAAAAAGATAGATTTTGAAAAGAGTCGGATTGAATTTGGAAAGATGGATTTTTAGAAATTAAGGATTTTAGAAATCAGGGTTCTTGATATGTTCATGTAAAAATCATGCATTGAAGCATAAATTTTGAAATTAAAATGGAAATACGTGTGGGATTACTTGGATTTGGCTCCTCCCTGTCCTTCTGGCGTTTGAACGCCCAAACACTGCCTGTTTTGGGCGTTCAGCGCCCAAATGCTGATCTCCTGGGCGTTCAGCGCCCAGTTGCTGCCATTCCTGGCATTCAACGCCCAGTGGGTGGCCATTTCTGGCGTTCAACGCCCAAATGCTGCCATTACTAGCGTTCAGCGCCCAGTGGATGCCCATTTTGGGCGCTGAACGCCCAAAATGCCCCTTTACTGGCGTTTTCTTGCCATTGAGCTCTTTTACTCTGTTTTGTGTGACGAGGTCTTCTGTAAATGATTATTTACCTTGTTGTCAATGAACTCTATATAAACAAATAAAAATAAAAATAAAAATAGGGCAAAAGGCTTAGAGGATTGTTGCCCCATGGCTGGGTTGCCTCCCAGCAAGCGCTTCTTTATTGTCTTTAGCTGGACCTTGCTGAGCTTTTAATCTAGCTTCAGCCTTGAGCATTCTTGCTCAGTGTTGCCTTCAAGATAATGCTTGATTCTCTGTCCATTGACAATGAACTTCTTATCAGAATCAATATCTTGAAGCTCCACATAACCATATGGTGACACACTTGTAATCACGTATGGTCCCCTCCACCGGGATTTCAGTTTCCCGGGGAATAGCCTGAGTCTAGAGTTAAACAACAGGACCTTTTGTCCTGGTTCAAAGATTCTAGATGACAGCTTTTTGTCATGCCATTTTTTTTATTTTTCTTTATAAAGCTTGGCATTTTCGAAAGCTGTGAATCTGAATTCCTCTAGCTCATTTAGCTGGAGCAATCGTTTTTCTCCTGCTAATTTGGCATCTAAGTTTAGGAATCTGGTTGCCCAGTAGGCCTTATGTTCCAGTTCCACGGGCAAGTGGCATGCCTTACCATACACGAGTTGGTATGGAGAGGTCCCTATAGGGGTCTTGAATGCTGTTCTGTAAGCCCACAGAGCATCATCCAAGCTCCTTGCCCAATCCTTTCTACGGGTATTTACTGTCCGTTCCAGGATTCTCTTTAATTCTCTGTTAGAGACTTCAGCCTGCCCATTGGTTTGTGGATGATATGGAGTGGCCACCTTGTGGCGAATTCCATACCGAACCATGGCAGAGTAAAGCTGTTTATTGCAGAAGTGAGTGCCCCCGTCACTGATTAACACTCTAGGGACACCAAACCTGCTAAAGATATGTTTCTGGAGGAACTTCAGCACTGTTTTAGTATCATTGGTGGGTGTGGCAATAGCCTCAACCCATTTTGATACATAGTCAACTGCCACCAGAATATAAGTGTTTGAGTATGATGGTGGGAAAGGTCCCATGAAGTCAATTCCCCATACATCAAATAACTCTATTTCCAAGATTCCTTGTTGAGGCATGGCGTAACCATGAGGCAGATTACCAGCTCTTTGGCAACTGTCACAATTATGTACAAACTCTCGGGAATCTTTATAGAGTGTGGGCCAATAGAAGCCACATTGGAGGACCTTGGTGGCTGTTCGCTCACCTCCGAAATGGCCTCCATATTGAGATCCGTGGCAATGCCATAGGATTCTTTGTGCTTCCTCTCTAGGGACACACCTACGGATAATTCCGTCTGCACATCTCTTAAAGAGATAGGGTTCATCCCACAAGTAGTACTTTGCATCAGTAACTAATTTCTTCTTTTGTATTCTATTGTACTCCTTGGGTATGAACCTTGCAGCTTTATAGTTTGCAATATCGGCAAACCATGGTGCTTCCTGAATGGCAAATAGATGCTCATCAGGGAACGTCTCAGAGATCTCAAGAAAGGGGAGGGACGTCCCTTTCACTGGCTCTATCCGGGACAGATGACCAGCCACTTGGTTCTCTGTCCCTTTTCTGTCTCTTATTTCTATATCAAACTCTTGCAGAAGCAATACCCATCTGATGAGCCTGGGTTTTGAATCCTGCTTTGTGAGTAGATATTTAAGAGCAGCATGGTCAGTATACACAATCACTTTTGATCCTACTAAGTATGATCTGAACTTGTCAATGGCGTAAACCACTGCAAGTAGTTCTTTTTCTGTGGTTGTGTAATTTTTCTGGGCATCATTTAGAACGCGACTGGCATAATAAATGACATGCAGAAGCTTGTCATGCCTCTGTCCCAATACTGCACCAATGGCATGATCACTGGCATCACACATTAACTCAAATGGCAATGTCCAGTCTGGTGCAGAAATGACTGGTGCTGTGACCAGCTTAGCTTTTAGCGTTTCAAACGCCTGCAGGCATGCTGTGTCAAACACAAATGGCGTGTCAGTAGCTAGCAGATTGCTTAGAGGTTTTGCGATTTTTGAGAAATCCTTTATAAACCTCCTATAGAATCCTGCATGCCCCAGAAAGCTTCTGATTGCCTTAACATTGGCAGGTGGTGGTAATTTTTCAATTACCTCTATTTTTGCTTGATCCACCTCTATTCCCTTGTTTGAGATTTTATGCCCAAGAACAATTCCTTCAGTCACCATGAAGTGACACTTTTCCCAGTTTAAAACTAGGTTGGTTTCTTGGCATCTTTTCAGAACAAGTTTCAGGTGATCAAGACAGGAGCTGAATGAGTCTCCATATACTGAGAAGTCATCCATGAAGACTTCCAGAAATTTTTCCACCATATCAGAGAAAATAGAGAGCATGCATCTCTGGAAGGTTGCAGGTGCATTGCATAGCCCAAAGGGCATCCTTCTATAAGCAAACACTCCGGATGGACATGTGAATGCTGTTTTCTCTTGATCCTGGGGATCTACTGCAATCTGGTTATAGCCTGAGTAGCCATCCAAAAAGCAGTAATAATCATGACCTGCTAGTCTCTCTAGCATCTGGTCTATGAATGGTAAAGGAAAATGATCCTTTCTGGTGGCTGTATTGAGCCTTCTGTAGTCAATACACATGCGCCACCCTGTAACTGTTCTTGTAGGAACCAGTTCATTTTTTTCATTATGAATCACTGTCATGCCTCCCTTTTTTGGGACGACTTGAACAGGGCTCACCCAGGGGCTATCAGAAATGGGATAAATAATCCCAGCCTCTAGTAATTTGGTGACCTCTTTCTGCACCACTTCCTTCATGGCTGGATTTAGCCGCCTCTGTGGTTGAACCACTGGTTTGGCATTATCCTCCAATAGAATTTTGTGCATGCATCTAGCTGGACTTATGCCCTTAAGGTCACCTATGGACCACCCAAGAGCTGTCTTGTATGTCCTTAGCACTTGAATAAGTGCTTCCTCTTCCTGTGAATTTAAAGCAGAGCTTATGATCACTGGAAAAGTGTCACCTTCTCCTAGAAATGCATATTTCAAGGATGGTGGCAGTGGCTTGAGCTCTGGTTTAGGAGGTTTTTCCTCTTTCAGAAGAAAGTTCAGAGGCTTTTTCATGTCCCCTGAATCCTCCAAATCAGGCTGAACATCTTTAAAGATGTTTTCCAACTCTGATTCGAGACTCTCAGCCATGTTGATCTCTTCTACCAAAGAGTCAATAAGGTCAACTTTCATGCAGTCTGTTGATGTGTCTGGATGCTGCATGGCTTTGACAGCGTTCAACTTGAACTCGTCATCGTTGACTCTCAGGGTTATTTCCCCCTGCTGGACGTCAATGAGGGATCGTCCAGTTGCTAGGAAGGGTCTTCCTAGAATGAGAGTAGCACTCTTGTGCTCCTCTATTTCCAGCACAACAAAGTCAGTGGGAAAGGCGAATGGCCCAACTCTGACAATCATGTCCTCAATCACTCCTGATGGGTATTTAGTGGAACCATCAGCAAGTTGGAGACATATCCGGGTTGGTTTAACTTCTTCAGTTAAGCCAAGCTTCCTGATAGTGGATGCAGGTATCAGGTTGATGCTTGCCCCAAGATCACATAAAGCTATCTTGGTGCAATCACCTTCTAATATGCATGGTATCAGAAAACTCCCAGGGTCTTTAAGCTTTTCAGGAAAGCTTTTCAGAATGACTGCACTGCATTCTTCAGTGAGGAGAACTCTTTCTGTTTCTCTCCACTCCTTTTTATGACTCAAGATCTCTTTCATGAACTTGGCATAAGAAGGTATTTGCTCAAGTGCCTCTGCAAAAGGAATCTTTATTTCAAGAGTCCTTAGATAATCTGCAAAGCGAGCAAATTGCTTATCCTGCTCCTCTTTCCGGAGTTTTTGAGGATAAGGTATCTTGGCTTTATATTCCTCAACCTTAGTGGTTAAAGAAGCCTTTTTAGAGGGGTTGTTATCAGCACTTATGTGTGTCTGATCCCTCACTGGCAATTGCGTACCAGAGTCAGAAGCTGGAGTGACGTTAGACGCCAAATCACTGTCTGTTCCTGGCGCCTGAACGCCAGAAATGTGCCCATTTTGGGCGTTCAACGCTAGATTTTGCACCAATTGGGCGTTCAACGCCAGATTCTTGCCCATTTCTGGCGTTGAACGCCAATCCTGCCTTGTTTCTGGCGCTGAACGCCAGTTTTGGGCATGGTCTGGGCGTTCAGCGCCAGCCTTCCACCTATTTTCTGGCGTTTTAGTGCCAGAATTATTTTTTCTTGGGCTCTTACTGTCCTCAGGTGAATCTTTGGTGGGTCGCTCATTTCTTGAATTTTTGATGCCTTGAGGTGGGGTATTTAATGTTTTCCCACTTCTTAATTGAACTGCTTGGCATTCTTCTGCTATTTGCCTTGATAGCTGCTGCTTTGTTTGTTTAAACTGTTCGTCCATATTTATATTAGCTATCCTTGTCTCCTGTAACCTGTCTTTGAATTCAGCTAGCTGCTTTGTTAGAAAATCTAATTGCTGATTGAATTCAGCAGCTTGTTTTACAGTACTGAATTCAGCAGTTACTGTTTTAACCTCTTCATTCATGGAAGGGTTGCTGCTTAGATACAGATGCTGATTCCTGGCAACTGTATCAATGAGCTCTTGAGCTTCTTCAATTGTCTTTCTCATATGGATAGATCCACCAGCTGAGTAATCTAAAGACATCTGAGCTCCTTCTGCAAGCCCGTAGTAGAAGATGTCTAACTGAACCCACTCTGAAAACATTTCAGAGGGGCATTTTCGTAGCATCTCTCTGTATCTCTCCCAGGCGTCATAAAGAGATTCATTATCTCCTTGTTTAAAGCCTTGGATGTCCAGCCTTAGCTGTGTCATCCTTTTTGGAGGGAAATATTGATTCAGGAATTTTTCTGTCAGCTGTTTCCATGTTCTTATGCTGGCCTTAGGTTGGTTATTTAACCACCTCTTGGCTTGATCTTTTACAGCAAATGGAAACAGTAATAGTCTGTAGACATCCTGATCTATTTCCTTATCATGTACTGTGTCAGCAATTTGTAAAAATTGTGCCAGAAACTCTGTAGGTTCTTCCTGTGGAAGACCGGAATACTGGCAATTTTGCTGCACCATGATAATGAGCTGAGGATTCAACTCAAAGCTACTAACTCCAATGGAGGGTATGCAGATGCTACTCCCATATGAAGCAGTAGAGGGGTTAGAATATGACCCCAAAGTCCTCCTGGACTGTCCATCTCCACTTATGTCCATGATGGATCTATGGATATAACTTGGACTGATTTATCTTTTTATTTATTTTATTTTATAAGAAGTAAATACTTAAATAAAATAAAATAACTAAAAAGAATTTGAATTTTAAAAAATATTTTTATTTTAAAATTTTTTTTCGTAAAAAAAAAAAATAAAAATTAATTAGAAAAGAAAAAAAAAAGAAATTTTTGAAAAAGAGGGAAGATATTTTCGAAAATTAGAGAGAGAGAGAGTTAGTTAGGTAGTTTTGAAAAAGTTAAGAAACAAACAAAAAGTTAGTTAGTTAGTTGAAACAAATTTTGAAAAGATAAGAGGTTAGGAAGTTAGAAGAGATATTTTGAAAAGATATTTTTGAATTTAGTGAGGAGAGAGAAAAACAATAAGATAGTACAAGATTTAAAATTTTTAGATCTAATGCTCCTTGTTTTTGAAGATTTTTGAGGGAAAACACCAAGGAACACCAAACTTAAAAATTTTAAGATCAAGACACAAGGAAACTCAAGAATACTTTGAAGACTCACAAGAACACAAGAACATGAAGGAAGAACACCAAACTTAAAATTTTTAGAAAACCAAACCAAAATTTTCGAAAATCAAAGGGAAATCAACAAGAAAACACCAAACTTAAAGTTTGGCACAAGATTTAATAGAAAAAAAATATTTTTGAAAAAGAAGGTTTTGAAAAGAGTATAAAAGATTCTAACCCAATTACCAAAAACACAGATTAACGCTCTAGCCAAATGAGTTATGGGACCTTAAAAAGAAATTTTAAGAAAGATTATTTTTGAAAACACCAAACTTAAAGTTTGGCACAGGATTTAATAGAAAAATTATTTTTGAAAAAGGTTTTAAAAAATATGATAGCCAATTATCATGAACATAAACACCACGTTCTAAATAACTGAGCTATAAATTTAAAGTGTTTTAACAAGGGATAAATAATAAAAGACTCTAAACCAAAAAGAGAAAATTTTTCCTAATCTAAGCAACAAAATAATCCGTCAGTTGTTCAAACACGAACAATCCCCGGCAACGGCGCCAAAAACTTGGTGCACGAATTGTGACTCTCTTACAATTTCACACATATGACCAGCAAGTGCACTGGGTCGTCCAAGTAATACCTTACGTGAGTAAGGGTCGAATCCCACAGAGATTGTTGGTTTGAAGCAATCTATGGTTATCTTGTAAATCTTAGTCAGGAAGTCAATTATGTTTATCAGTTGAATTGTGAATAACCAGTAGAGCATAAATTAAAAGTTACTTGTTGTGCAGTAATGGAGAATGTGTTGGAGTTTTGGAGATGCTTTGTCTTCTGAATCTCTGCTTTCCTCTGTCTTCCTGTTCACGCACGCCCGTCCTCCTATGGCAAGCTGTGTGTTGGTGGATCACCGTTGTCAATGGCTACCGTCCATCCTTCCAGTGAAAACTACGCTCACGCGCTCTGTCACAGCACGGCTAATCACCGGTTGGTTCTCGATCTGGTTGGAATAGGATTTACTATCCTTTTGCGTCTGTCACTAACGCCCAGCCTTCAGGAGTTTGAAGCTCGTCACAGTCATTCAATCCTTGAATCCTACTCGGAATACCACAGACAAGGTTTAGACTTTCCGGATTCTCATGAATGCCGCCATCAGTTCTAGCTTATACCACGGAGATTCTGATTAAGGAATCTAAGAGATACTCATTCAATCGGATATAGAACGGAGGTGGTTGTCAGGCACGCGTTCATGGGTTGAGGAAGGTGATGAATGTCATGGATCCTCACCTTCATCACAGTTAAGCGCGAATGAACATCTTAGATAGGAACAAGCGTGTTTGAATGGAAAACAGAAATACTTGCATTAATTCATTGAGACACAGCAGAGCTCCTCACCCCCAACAATGGGGTTTAGAGACTCATACCGTCAGAGAATACAAAGTTTTGATCTGAAATGTCATGAGATACAGAATAAGTCTCTAAAAGTTGTTTAAATACTAAACTAGTAGCCTAGGGTTACAAAATATGAGTGGACTATGATGGATGATGCAGAGATCCACTTCTGGGGCCCATTTGGTGTGCTGGGGCCCACTTGGTGTGTGCTGGGGCTGAGACTTTAAGCAATTCACGTGCAGAGGCCAATTGTGGAGTTGAACGCCAGTTTTTGTGCCAGTTTGGGCGTTCAACTCCAGTTTTTTATCCTTTTCTGGCGCTGAACGCCAGAATTGGGCAGAGGACTGGTGTTGAACGCCAGTTTACGTCGTCTATCCTTGTGCAAAGTATGGACTATTATATATTGCTGGAAATCCCTGGATGTCTACTTTCCAATGCAATTGGAAGCATGCCATTTCGAGTTCTGTAGCTCCAGAAAATTCAATTTGAATGCAGGGAGGTCAGAATCTAACAGCATCAGCAGTCCTTTTTCAGCCTGAATCAGATTATTGCTCAGCTCCTTCAATTTCAGCCAGAAAAATACCTGAAATTACAGAAAAACACACAACTCATAGTAAAGTCCAGAAATATGAATTTTTCCTAAAAACTACTAGAAATAGACTAAAAACTAACTAAAACATACTCTAAACTATATGAAATTATCCCCAAAAAGCGTATAAAATATCCGCTCATCACCAAACCTTCAAGAAGACAACACTTTGGCGGCCACCCATAATTTCTATGACCGCCCTAATCAAGGGTACTACCAAGGAGGTAATCATAACCAAGGACACCCTTATCAAGGCGGAGGCTACAACCAAGGTAGTGGACACAATAATCAAAATTGGAAAGACAATCATCAACAAGGGAATCGGGATAACAACAACAATGGAGGAGGTCAAAGATGGAACAACAACTCGCAAAATCTCTCACAAAACCGACCATACAACTTACAAAATCGACCATACAATCAACAAAACCCACAAAGAAACTACCAAACATATCAACCGCCACATCAAAGACCACCACCCAATCAATCACAAGCTCCTCAACTCACATATGCAACCACCCCCCCAACCAAGACAAAACACTCCGGACCATTATCCAAGGCCAAAAGGAATTACAAAACACACTTGCTTCCGGCCTTACCGGCCTCACCTCTACACTACAAGCTCTTCTTGCACGCATGGACACACCATCGACCCCCACTCCTCAACCCCCAATCCAAAGTGTCATTCCCTCTCAACCTCAACCAAACCCAAAGGGGGGCATCAATGCCATCACCCTTAGATCCGGTACACAACTAAAAGAGAAGGAAGCAAAGGACCCAAGTCCTATCACAACCGCCCAAGGGGAAGAGAGAATAGATATAGAAGAGGTAGTGGAAGAGGAGACACCACAAGCCATAGTTGAAGATGAAGCCCAACCAACAAGGGAGACAACCAAGGCCAAAAGAACCTTGGAAGAAGAAATTGCTCAACCACTTCCATTTCCAACACTTGCAAAGAAAGCTAAAAAGCGCATGGAACTCGACCCCAAAATGGTAGAAATGTTCAAGAAAGTTGAGGTAACCATCCCCCTCTTTGATGCCATCCATCAAGTTCCTAGATATGCTAAATTCTTCAAAGATTTATGCATAAACAAGGATAGAATTCTTGAATTGGAAACCATCCCATTGGGGAGTTCTATTTACGCTTTGATGGGAACATTACCGGAGAAGTGTGATGACCCGGGCCCTTGTATGGTCACTTGCACCGTCAATGGAGTTCAATTTAGAGATTGTATGTGTGACCTCGGAGCATGTGTTAGCATCATGCCGCTCTCCGTTTATCGGGTATTGAACTTGCCCCCACTAAAAAGGTCGACGGCAAGATTTGTCCTAGCAGATAAAAGCATAATAACCGTAGCGAGTGTTGCGGAAGATGTATTGGTGAATATAAAGGGGTTGGTGTTTCCGATTGACTTCTATGTCCTTGAAATGCCGTCAAGCGAAACCGAGAGAGCATCCTCTATCCTACTTGGAAGGCCCTTCTTGAGAACTTCTAGATTTAAACTTGATGCTTACTCGGGGAACTACTCATTTGAAATTGATGGAAGAATTGTAAGCTTTAGCCTAGAGGAAGCAATGAAGCATCCACAGGAGAACCATTCTCTATTTCGGTGTGACCCAATCGATAACATAGTAGCCGAAGTGCATCTTGCAAGATTAGATGAGAAGTACATGGTCAAAGAGGCAAATGAAGAGTCAAGCAAACTAAATACCACACATCATACAAGCCATCCGGAGACTCAAACTTCAAGGAATGACAAGAAGATGGAATTGAAGCCACTACCACCTCACTTAAGGTATTCATACCTTGATGAAGCCCAAAAGCTACCCGTGATAATTGCACAAGAGTTAACTCCTCAACAAGAAGAAAAATTGCTGAATGTATTGAGGAAAAACAAAAGGGCAATTGGGTGGAGTTTGGCGGATCTAGTGGGAATAAGCCCCCAAGTATGCGAGCACCGCATATTTCTTGAAGAAGGAGCAAGACCGGTCCGACAACCTCAAAGGAGACTCAACCCAACTATTCTTGAGGTGGTAAAGAAAGAAGTCACTAAGCTACTTGAGGCGGACATCATCTATCCTATCTCGGATAGTGAATGGGTAAGCCCGGTCCAAGTAGTGCCAAAGAAGTCCGGAGTGACAACAATCAAAAACGAAAGTGGTGAACTTATAGCAACAAGAGTGCAGAATTCTTGGAGAGTATGCATAGACTACCGAAGATTGAATGCGGCCACAAGAAAAGACCATTTTCCACTACCATTTATCGATCAAATGCTTGATCGGTTAGCCGGTAAATCATACTATTGTTTTCTTGATGGCTACTCCGGATACTTCCAAATTCATATTGCTCTAGAAGACCAAGGAAAAACCACATTTACTTGCCCCTTTGGAACGTATGCTTACAAGCGTATGCCATTTGGCCTATGCAATGCACCGGCAACATTTCAAAGATGCATGATGAGCCTATTTGCGGACTTTCTAGAGCAATCGATGGAAGTTTTCATGGATGATTTTAGCGTGTATGGTGAGTCATTTGAGCATTGCTTAGGTAACCTTGAAAAAGTCTTAGAAAGATGCACCAAAACAAACCTTGTCTTAAATTTTGAAAAATGTCATTTCATGGTCAAACAAGGCATTGTTTTGGGACACATAGTATCAAAGGAAGGCATCTCCGTAGATCCGGCAAAAATAAATGTCATATCTAGTTTACCTTACCCCTCCTCCGAGAGGGAAGTCCGTTCTTTTCTTGGACATGCAGGATTCTACCGGAGATTCATCAAGGACTTTAGCAAGGTGGCCTTACCTCTTTCTCGATTACTACAAAAAGACACCGAATTTGAGATGAGCAAGGAATGTATGGAAGCATATGACAAACTCAAGGTAGCATTGACACAAGCCCCTATTGTACGAGGACCCAATTGGACTCAACCCTTTGAAATCATGTGTGATGCTTCGAATTATGCGATAGGAGCCGCGTTAGCACAACGCGAAGGTAAGATTCCCTATGTCATAGCTTATGCTTCCAAAACATTAGACGGAGCCCAATCCAACTACACCACTACCGAAAAGGAACTTCTAGCTATTGTTTTTGCTTTGGACAAGTTCCGAGCCTATCTTCTTGGTTCCAAGGTAGTAGTGTACTCGGATCACGCGGCACTAAAGTACTTGTTGGCAAAAAAGGAATCCAAACCGAGATTAATTCGTTGGGTGCTCTTATTACAAGAATTTGATTTGGAAATCAAAGATAGGAGCGGTGCCCAAAACCTAGTGGCGGACCATTTAAGTCGCCTCGAACACACAAAAGGCGACACCACTCCTATCAATGATTCCTTTCCTTTAGATGCTTTGCATGCAATCTCGGAAGTGGTTCCTTGGTATGCCCCAATAGCAAACTATTTGGTTTCACGCACTTCCCCTCCCAATCTCAACAAACACCAAAAGGATAAGCTGAAAAGCGAATCCAAATACTATATTTGGGATGATCCCTATTTGTGGAGGTGTGGAGCGGACCAAATAGTGCGACGGTGCATACCTCAAACCGAATTCCAAGCAATCTTGGACGCTTGCCATGCTTCCGAAGGAGGTGGTCACTATGGGCCCCAAAGAACGGCAAGAAAAATCCTTGATTGCGGATTTTGGTGGCCAACTCTTCTCAAAGATGCTTCTCTCTATTGCAAATCTTGTCCCCAATGTATTAGGTTTGGAGATATTTCCAAGAAGGACGAAATTCCCCAACAAAATATGCTTTTTTGCGAAATCTTTGACGTATAGGGAATCGACTTCATGGGACCATTTCCAAACTCCAATGGTTTTCTCTACATCTTATTAGCCATCGATTATGTGTCAAAATGGGTTGAGGCAATCCCCACCCGAACGGATGACGCTAATGTTGTGTATTCTTTTGTGAGGAACAACATCATTTGTTGCTTTGGCGCCCCAAGAGCAATCATAAGTGACCAAGGATCCCACTTTTGTAACAAAAGAATAGACGGCCTCATGAGAAAATATGGCATCATCCACAAAGTCGCCACGGCTTACCACCCTCAGACAAACGGCCAAGCCGAAGTCTCTAACCGGGAAATCAAGCATGTATTGGAAAGGATTGTAAAGCCGAATAGGAAAGATTGGAGCATTAAACTCTCCGATGCATTGTGGGCCTATCGAACGGCTTACAAGACACCCATTGGCATGAGCCCCTTCCGGCTTGTATATGGCAAAGCATGTCACCTACCGGTAGAGATCGAACATAAAGCTTATTGGGCCGTAAAGGAGTGTAATATGAGCTTGGGTGGGGCCGGAGTAGAGAGAAAGCTTCAATTGGCTGAATTAGAATGTATGAGATTGGAAGCTTACGACAACTCCAGACTTTATAAGGAAAAGTTGAAAGCCATCCATGACAAGAACATTAGGAGAAGAGAATTCCGACCCGGTGACCTAGTCCTTCTCTACAATTCAAGGTTGAGACTACTACCCGGAAAGCTTAGATCAAGGTGGGATGGGCCCTACCAAGTGGAGAAAGTAGAACCTTATGGAGTCTATCACTTGCGCCACCCATCAAGCCCGGACATCTTCAAGGTAAACGGGCACCGTCTCAAATTGCATCATGGTGAGCAAAGAAAGAACGCCAAGGAATTTGAAGTGTTCCTCTTGAGGGATGCAACTCTTGAATAAACACTATAAGCTGCTGAAAGTCCAACTTAAGGACATTAAACAAAAGTGCTAGGTGGGAGACACCCCACCATGGTAAGATCTTCCTTTGAGACTTGTACATAGACACTTGACCTCATGTTTGTTAGCTAGATTTTAATGACAACTCCCCTTCATTTGTTGACTTCATTTGCTGTAGTGCTTAAGTGGCTGTATGGAAAGGGGGGTTTGAAATGTTGAAAATGGTGTAACCACTTGCAAATTTAGAAAAACCACCCCTCTGCGCGTGCGCGCACATGGCGCGTCCGCGCACATGAGCAAAATCCGCCAATCGACGCGCAAGCGCATGGCGCGCGCCCGCGCCGATTGCTTTGCTGCCCCCCTAGTACATTCTACAGAGAGTTAAGCCTTTCTCGAGCCTACACTAAGCCACCAGCCCAACACCTTTGCCGCGTGCGCGCACCTGGCGCGCACGCGTCCATCCAAAGCAAGCACGGAATACGCGCGCGCGCCACAGCCGCGCACGCGCCCTTTCACTCTGCACTCCTCTCTGGGCCATTTCACAGAGAGTTGAGCCCCCTCCAGGCCCCTCTCATGCCCGGGGCACAACCACGAGGACGCGCACGCACACTGTGCGCGCGCGCGCCAAAACGCGCTGATGCCATCTCTGGTACTTCTTCCAGAGAGTTAGGCCACCCCTATGCCTCTCCTGTGCCCCCAGCCCAAGCGCATGGGCGCGCACGCGACCTGCGCGCGCGCGCACCCCTAGCCCACCTCGCTCCCTGCGCGAGCGCGCACCGCGCGCGCACGCGCCGGTGATCGACGCCTTAAAATTAAAAGGGACACACTCACCCTTTCATTCTCATTCCACCTCTCTTCTTTTTCCATATCTTTCTACATCTCACAAGGTATTATACTAGGCCCCCTCTTAGTCCATTAATCTGTCATTTAATTGCACCATCTTTTAGGTAGCTTCCTTCTTCTTTTTCTTCTCTCTTCCCTCTTTCTCTAGTTCCTCCCTTGGGATGTCTTTGCTCCCTCTTCTCTCTCAATCCAATTCTTCATGAGCATTTGGGTCTCAAACTAACTTACATGCATAGATGAATGGTGTTACTTACTTTTCTTGCACTCAATATGCATTACATTCATTAATAATGGATTGTGGAAAGTTACATTGCTCTCATTTTCACATAATCACATACTACTTGAGGGATGCACACCAAGTGTTCGATGAAAGGCACACTTGAATTTTAGACTTATTGTGACTACCTTGCCTCTCAACCAAGTACTTTTGAGTGCATCCCCACTTTCCACAAACCATTCATCCCCATTTTCTTAGCTTGCCTTCCACTTATGGTCCCTAAGGGTATGTGCCTCCCATGCCTCTTCCTTGCATGCTTAAACTACCCTTGCACCACATGAAAATTATTTGCCTTGCTCTTCACACATTATCCTAGTTACATGTTGCAGCTGTCATGTAACAAAGATACTCATATTCTATGGCATAACTTTCATTACATAGAGCTCATGTACCTCCATTTCTTTGGGTTTGATATTTTCCTTTCTTGCTTCTACAGGATGGTCATCAAAAGGGACAACGGGAAAGGCCCCAAGAAGCCGGCTTCCAATAAAGCGCGCCAAGAACTAACGGCCAAGCCCCTCCTGAAGAAGACTAAGGGCCCCGTTGACGTTCTAGAGAAGGACAACCCTCCTAAGGATTCAAACAAGTTTCCCAACCGTTACTGCGAACTTGTTTACTCCAGAATGATTGAAAGGAATTACCATCCGGAACCCCTCCTAGTCTTACCGGCTCACCTCAGTCCGATTGTGATGCCACATATTGACCGGAGGCATTGGAGATTCCTCTTGAGGCAACCAACGGAGGCCAATCTCTCATGGGTGGTGGAATTCTACTCCAACTTCCACTCACCTCATCTCACATCAATATTTGTGCGCCGAAAACAAGTGTCGGTCACCGTGGAAATCATCCGTGAAGTCCTTGGAATTGCACCGTCAACGGATGCATATGACGCCTACCAAGAAGTCTTGGCTACATGCGTTGACCGCGCATTCGATTGGAGCGCAATCCTCCGCGTCATTGCTTTACCCGACGCATATTGGATTCGGGGGACCATAAAGCGAAGACCCAAGGGTTTAGATGTCCGCCACCTCACTCAAGAAGCCACGGCATGGGCCCAAATTCTAGCTCACTACGTGCTCCCAAGCACACATGGGTCATCCATCACCGCCGAGCTTGCCTTATTGATATGGTGCATCTTGACCGAGAAACCGGTCGACGTTCCGCATGCCATCCGCCAATCCATGGGGCGCATTCATGCCAAGGGAAATCTACCATTCCCCGCTTTAGTGACGGCATTAGTTGCGAAAGCCAGCGTCAACCGGGAGACTAAAGATAGGCGAACCTCAATACCGGTCGATGGCGATATCATTCCGACCAAGAGATGCCTCAAGCCTCCGGAAGTCACCAAGGACATTGAACTGCCCACACCAACTGGCCACGCTACCACTTCATCTACATCACAAAAATCGGCCGCCCAACGCCTTGAAGACCTTCACAACAAATTAGACCGTTATGAGAGGCGCAACCAACGCTGCTATGCTCATGTGAAGAGGCTTCTAGGCATAATCACCCCACCTATGGAGGAACCCGATATCTCCACCTCCACCGCAACTTCAAGCGGTGATAGCAATGGCATTGGAGATGTGGCACACTCGGAGCTCAATCAACCACTGCACCTAACCTCTAGCACGGAGGACCGTGCTAAGTTTTAAGTGTGGGGAGGTCGGCCGACCGATCTCCGTAGGTAACATCTAAATAAATCTGAATAAATTAGGATAGGTTGCATGATTAGGTTTTAGTTAGCACCATTCGCATGATAAGTCCGCTTGGTTGGAACAATGAAATTCTTTCTTAGGAAAACCAACACTTTGGGGCAACCATGGCATTGCAAAATTTTAAATGCTTTGATGCCAAAGTTGCATGAAGAATTATATTTTGGAACATGGTTTTGAGCTAAGAACACAAGCTTGTGAGATTTGAGCCTAATGGTGTGGTTACGTCTTATAACCACTTATTTTTCCTTCTTGTGTGCATTATTCTCCTTCTATGATTGTGATCTTTGATTTGTTTGACTCTTTATGTCCATTATTTGGTGTATTCATGCATTTATATGATTGAGGCCATCATTCCATTAGCTCACTCACCCAAACGGCCTTACCTTCTATCTTCCTTTGTTAGCCAAATTTGAGCCTACGATTAACCCACTTTGTTCTTAATTTAGCACATTACAAGCCTTAAAGCGGAAAACAATAAAAGTCCTTATTTGGATCTTTGATTAGCTTAGGCTAGTGTGTGTGAGTATCATTCAAGTGTGGGAACCTTGGGACATTGGGTGAATAAAAGGGTATTTTGTATTATTATCGAGAATATTGGGAATTGGGTACATACTCATGAATTGATCAAATGTAAAACCTTATGCATTGACGCTCTTGTATATAGAAAAAAAAATGATGAGAAAAACAAAAGAACAAAAGAAAAAGAAGAACAATATGGAAAAGAAAAGAAAAAAAAATAGAAAAAGAGAAAAAAAAAGGGGAAGAAAAAAAATAATAAAAAGGGGACAAAATACCCCAAAGTGAAGCTCGAGAGGAATCAATGCATAAGTATTGTGAAACGAAAAGAAAATGCATGAGTATGCGGAAAAGTGAGGAATGGGTAGTTAGGTTAGTACTTAATTGTATAGGTCATTATATAGGTTAGGTGGGAAAAGTTTAAGTTAATCAAAGATTCAAATCCTAAGTCCACTAGCCATATATGACCCTGCCTTGACCCTAGCCCCATTACAACCTAAGGAAAAGACCTCATGATAATTGTATGCATGCATTGAATAATTGTTGATTGTTAGATGAAAAACAATTCTTGGAAAGCATGATTAGGGGAGAATTGAGAGAATAAACCCCAAACACCGAGTGAGTAGAGTGCAAACACTTCCGACGAGGGTTCGATGCTCAATCCTTTGATTCCCGGCTCTCGCGAGCATTCCTCATGCAAAGTTGCACATATTGCATTTGATGTTTGGAAAGTGGCAAGTCCTACGATTTGACCATCATTGTACCCCATGTGCTCGCATATGCCCTAAGAAGGCTAATTTGCTCCCAACCAAGTGGATAGTGGCACTAGTCATAGTTGCATGCATATAAGTAGGTTGCACTTCGTGAGTCTTATACTCTTGCAATCCCTCGGTCTTCTGTGTTTCCTTGCATTTCTCTAAGCATGAGGACATGCTAGAATCTAAGTGTGGGGAGGTTGACAAACCCCAATTTGAGGGTTTATCTTGTGCTGATTTCAGGGGTTTTATCAATGATTCCACACACTTTCTATATGAAAATACAAGATTTTGCATTCCTCTCTTAGTTTCGCCTCATGAATGAAAACATGCTTATTTCGCACTAAAACAGATACATTTCTAATCTTCTCTTAGTGCCATTCGATACCGTGACTTGTGTGCTAAGTGGTTTCAGGATATAGAGTAGGAATGGACCGAAAGAGAGAAAGAAGACGGGTACGAAGAAAGGAAGCATGAGGATTGAGCCTTGGGAATTTCTGCATGGGCGCGTGCGCGCACCTTGCGCGCCCGCGCGGATAGGGCTACGTGGAGCCGAAGCCAAGAGCCGGCTTGAGAAGCGGCTAAGCCAGGATCTTCATGGGCGCGTACGCGTACATCACGTCTCCGCGCACATTGCAAGACGTCTCAACGGCGCGTGCGCGTACCTTGCGCGTGCGCGCCGATTTGCGAACATGATTTTTAAGAAGTCACGTGACTTAGGCATGGAGGCAGTTAAGGATCCCACTTTTGGAGAAGCACCTTGGCGGGAAAAGCTTAAGAAGACCAAAGGAGCAAGGGTTCATTTTTCCTAAACTTAGATATTTTCCTTTTTTTGGAGAAGAGAGAGTTAGTTACACTTTTTTGGAGAAGAAGAGGGAGATTCTAAGCTTCACTAGGGTTCATCCTCTTCTAATTTCTGAATTTTCAATGACTTTTTGGTGAGATCCATTACAATTCTCACTCCACTTTGTTCATGTCATAGATTTCCTTCTCCAATTTCAAGTAGTAGATACAATTGATCAATTCTCATAGATCTAGAATTCAACTTTGTAATTTTGGATTTCATCTCTATTTTGGATTTTCATTGCTACTCTTTGAGACTTGTTGTTAGATCTTTGTGTTGCAATACTTTCAATTCAACTTTTCTTCTCATTTTACTATGACTTTCCTTCTTGCTCATCACATGTTTGATAAAATGACAACACTAGTCATGGAGTAGAATTTTCACACTTGGCATAGGGTTTGGTCCTTGGAAGAAGTTGAATAGTTGTATCAATAGTTGATCTAGAATTAGGGATTGCTAGTTGGCTTGGAGTGCACTAAAGCTAGATTCCCATAAGGTGAAGCTAGGACTTGTGACTCAAGTTGATTGCTTTCATTTGACTTTCCTCCATACCTAGGGGATAACTAAATGAAGCAAAGCCTAATTGTATCAACATTGAAAGGACTATAAGGATAGAAATTCCAATGCCAACCCTAAGCCAAGTCTTTTTGATAATTGATTGTTTGTTTCTCATTACTTGCTAAAACCTACAAAGGATTCCAACAAGGCTTACTAAATCAATAAGATGCATACTTTGGCAATTCCAAGGGAGAACGACTCGGGAGACTAGTACTCTCGGATATAGATTGTAGATTTGTTTGATGAAGGATTTTGCGTCGGTTTAGATTATACTACGATTGATCATTTGATAATTTCTATACCGGCAAAAAAATTCGTTCGTCACTCAGGTCCCTCAATTTCAGCCAAAAAATACCTGAAATCACAGAAAAACACAAAAACTCATAGTAAAGTCTAGAAATGTGATTTTTATTTAAAAAATAATAAAAATATAATAAAAAGTAACTAAAACATACTAAAAACTACCTAAAAACAGTGCCAAAAAGCGTATAAATTATCTGCTCATCACAACACCAAACTTAAATTGTTGCTTGTCCCCAAGCAACTGAAAATCAAATAGGATAAAAAGAAGAGAATATACAATGAATTCCAAAAACATCTATGAAGACCAGTCTTAATTAGATGAGCGGGGCTATTAACTTTTTGCTTCTGAACAGTTTTGGCATCTCACTTTATCCTTTGAAGTTTAGAATGATTGGCATCTATAGGAACTCAGAATTCAAATAGTATTATTGATTCTCCTAGTTCAATATGTTGATTCTTGAACACAGTTACTTATTGAGTCTTGGCCGTGACCCTAAGCATTTTGTTTTCCAGTATTACCACCGGATACATAAATACCACAGACACATAACTAGGTGAACCTTTTCAGATTGTGACTTAGCTTTGCTAGAGTCCCCAATTAGAGGTGTCCAGAGCTCTTAAGCACACTCTTTTTGCTTTGGACCACGACTTTAACCGCTCAGTCTCAAGCTTTTTCACTTGACACCTTCACGCCACAAGCACATGGTTAGGGACAACTTGGTTTAGCCGCTTAGGCCAGGATTTTATTCCTGTGGGCCCTCCTATCCACTGATGCTCAAAGCCTTGGATCCTTTTTATTTTTACCCTTGCCTTTTGGTTTAAAGGGCTATTGGCTTTTTCTGCATGCTTTTTCTTTCTCTTTTTTCTCTCTTTTTTTTTCTTTATTTTTTGCCTCTTTTTTTCGCATATATATTTTTTTCTGCAAGCCTTTCACTGCTTTTTCTTGCTTCAAGAATCATTTTTATGATTTTTCAGATTATCAATAATATTTCTCCTTTTCCATCATTCTTTTAAGAGCCAACAATTTTAACATTCATAAACAACAAATTCAAAAAAATATGCACTGTTCAAGTATTCATTCAGAAAACAAAAAGTATTGCTACCACATCAAATAATTAAACTATTTTAAAATTCAGAATTCATGTATTTCTTTTTCTTTTGCAATTAAAAATATTTTTTATTTAAGAAAAGTGATGGATTCATAGGATATTCATAGCTTTAAGGCATAGACATTAAGACACTAGTGATCATGTAATAAGACACAAACATATATAAAACATAAAGCATAATTTTCGAAAAACAGAAAAATAAGAACAAGAAAATTAAAGAACAAGTCCACCTTAGTGATGGCGGCTTGTTCTTCCTCTTGAAGATCTTATGGAGTGCTTGAGCTCCTGAATGTCTCTTCCTTGCCTTTGTTGCTCCTCCCTCATGACTCTTTGGTCTTTTCTAATTTCATGGAGGAGGATAGAATGCTCTTGGTGCTCCACCCTTAATTGTCCCATATTGGAACTTAATTCTCCTAGGAAGGTGTTGATTTGCTCCCAATAGTTTTGTGGAGGAAAATGCATCCTTTGAGGCATCTCAGGGATTTCATTATGAGGAATTTTCTCATGCTCTTGTCCATGAGTGGGATCTCTTGTTTGCTCCATACTTTTCTTAGTGATGGGCTTGTCCTCATCAATGAGGATGTCTTCCTCTATGTCAATTCCAGCTAAATTGCAGAGGTGACAAATGAGATGAGGGAAGGCTAACCTTGCCAAAGTAGAGGACTTGTCCGCCACCTTGTAGAGTTCTAGGGATATAACCTCATGAACTTCTAATCCCTCTCCAATCATGATGCTATGAATCATGATAGCCCGGTTTATAGTAACTTCAGACCGGTTGCTAGTGGGAATGATTGAGCGTTGGATGAACTCCAACCATCCCCTAGCCACAGGCTTGAGGTCATGCCTTTTTAGTTGAACCGACTTCCCTCTTGAATCTCTCTTCCATTGAGCGCCCTCTTCACAAATGTCTATGAGGACTTGGTCCAACCTTTGATCAAAGTTGACCCTTCTAGTGTAGGGGCGTGCATCTCCTTGCATCATGGGCAAGTTGAATGCCAACCTTACATTTTCCGGACTGAAATCTAAGCATTTCCCCCGGACCATTGTAAGCCAATTCTTAGGGTTCGGGTTCACACTTTGATCATGGTTCTTGGTGATCCATGCATTGGCATAGAACTCTTGAACTATTAAGATCTCGACTTGTTGAATGGGGTAGGTGAGAATTTCCCAACCTCTTCTTCGAATCTCATGTCGGATCTCTGGATATTCACCCTTTTTGAGCTTGAAAGGGACCTCGGGGATCACCTTCTTCTTGGTCACAACTTCATAGAAGTGGTCTTGATGCATCCTTGAGATGAATCTCTCCATCTCCCATGACTCGGAGGTGGAAGCTTTTGCCTTCCCTTTCCTCTTTCTAGAGGTTTCTCTGGCCTTTGGTGCCATTAAATGGTTATGAAAAAATAAAAAGCAACGCTTTTACCACACCAAACTTAGAAGGTTTGCTCGTCCTCGAGCAAAAGATAAAAGAAGAGAGTAGAGGAAGAAGAAATAGAGGAGATGGAGGGGGTTAGTGTTTCGGACAAGGGGGTGAGTAGGGTGTATGAGGTGTGAAAATGAAGGAGTGAAGATAGGTTTATATAGGAGTGGAGAGAGGGGTAGGGTTCGGCCATGTATGGGTGGGTTTGGGAGAGAAATTGGTTTGAATTTGAATGGTGAGGTAGGTGGGGCTTTATGATGGATGGATGTGGATTGGTGAAGAGATTATGGAGAAGAGGGTAGGATTTGATAGGTGAGGGGTATTTGGGGAAGAGGTATTGAGGTGATTGGTGAAGGGTATTTGGGGAAGGGTGTTATGGAAAGGTATGAAGAAGAGAGAGAGAGATGAGGTAGGTGTGGATCCTGTGGGGTCCACAGATCCTGAGGTGTCAAGGATTTCTTATCCCTGCACCATGTTGGCATGTAAACGCCCCCTCCTGTGCCAATCCTGGCGTTAAACGCCAGATTGCTGCCCATTTTTGGCGTTTAACGCCAGCTTTTCTCCCCTTTCTGGCGTTTAAACGCCAGCTCTGTGCCCTTTTCTGGCGTTAAACGCCAGCTTAGTGCCCCTTTCTGGCGTTAAACGCCAGTCTGGTGCCCATTTCTGGCGTTAAACGCCCAGAATGGTGCCAGACTAGGCGTTTAACGCCCATTCTGCTACCCTTACTGGCGTTTAAACGCCAGCAAGCTTCTCCTCCAGGGTATGCTATTTTTAATACTATTTTTCATTCTGTTTTTACTTTTTCAGTTGTTTTTGTGACTTCACATGATCATCAACCTACAGAGAACATGAAATAACAATGGAAAATAAATAGATATGATTAAATAAAATTGGGTTGCCTCCCAACAAGCGCTTCTTTAATGTCAATAGCTTGACAGTGGGCTCTCATGGAGCCTCACAAATACTCAGAGCATGATGATGACCTCCCAACACCAAACTTAGAGTTTGAATGTGGGGGCTCTATTTGACTCTGCATTGAGAGAAGCTCTTCATGCTTCTTCTCCATGGTTACAGAAGGAAATCCTTGAGCTTTAAACACAAAGGAGTCCTCATTCACTTGAAGGACCAATTCTCCTTTGTCAACATCAATCACAGCTTTTGCTGTGGCTAGGAAGGGTCTGCCAAGGATGATGGATTCATCTATACACTTCCCAGTGTCTAGGATTATGGAATCAATAGGGATGTAGTGGTCTTCAACCTTTACCAAGACATCCTCTACAAGTCCATAAGCCTGTTTCCTTGAATTGTCTGCCATCTCTAGTGAGATTCTTGCAACTTGTACCTCAAGGATCCCTAGCTTCTCCATTACAGAGAGAGGCATGATGTTTATGCTTGACACTAGGTCACACAGAGCCTTCTCAAAGGTCATGATGCCTATGGGACAATGTATTGAGAACTTTCCAGGATCCTGTCTCTTTTAAGGTAATCTCTGCCTAGTCAAGTCATCCAGTTCTTTGGTGAGCAAGGGGGGTTCATCCTCCCAAGTCTCATCACCAAATAACTTGGCATTTAGTTTCATGATTGCTCCAAGGTACTTAGCAACTTGCTCTTCAGTAACATCTTCATCCTCTTCAGAGGAAGAATACTCATCAGAGCTCATGAATGGCAGAAGTAAGTTTAATGGAATCTCTATGGTCTCTGTATGAGCCTCAAATTCCCATGGTTCCTCATTAGGGAACTCCTTGGAGGCCAGTGGATGTCCATTGAGGTCTTCCTCAGTGGAAATCACTGCCTCTTCCTCCTCTCCAGGTTCGGCCATGTTGGTTAAAGTTATGGCCTTGCACTCTGTTTTTGGATTCTCTTCTGTATTGTTTGGGAGAGTACTAGGAGGTAGTTCGGTAACCTTCTTACTCAGCTGACCCACCTGTGCCTCCAAATTTCTAATGGAGGATCTTGTTTCAGTCATGAAACTTTGAGTGGTTTTAATTTGTTCAGAGACTATGGTTGTTAAGTCAGAGTAGCTTTGCTTAGAATTCTCTGTCTGTTGCTGAGAAGATGATGGAAAAGGCTTGCTATTGCTAAACCTATTTCTTCCACCATTACTGTTGTTGAAGCCTTGTTGGGGCCTCTGTTGGTCCTTCCATGAGAGATTTGGATGATTTCTCCATGAAGAATTATAGGTGTTTCCATAGGGTTCTCCCAAATAATTTACCTCTTCCATTGCTGGGTTCTCAGGATCATAAGCTTCTTCTTCAGATGAAGCTTCTTTGGTACTGCCTATTGCTGCTTGCATGCCAGACAGACTCTGAGAAATTATATTGACTTGCTGAGTCAATATTTTGTTCTGAGCCAATATGGCATTCAGAGTATCAATCTCAAGAACCCCTTTCTTTTGATTTGTCCCATTATTCACAGGATTCCTTTCAGAAGTGTACATGAATTGGTTATTTGCAACCATTTCAATGAGTTCCTGAGCTTCTGCAGGCATCTTCTTCAGATGAAGAGATCCTCCAGCAGAGCTATCCAATGACATCTTAGACAGTTCGGATAGACCATCATAGAAGATACCTATGACGCTCTATTCTGAAAGCATGTCAGAAGGACACCTTCTGATCAATTGCTTGTATCTTTCCCAAGCTTCATAGATGGATTCACCTTCCTTCTGTCTAAAGGTTTGGACTTCCACTCTAAGCTTACTCAATTTTTGAGGTGGAAAGAACTTTGCCAAGAAGGCATTGACTAGCTTTTCCCAAGAGTTCAGGCTTTCTTTAGGTTGTGAGTCCAACCATATCCTAGCTCTGTCTCTTACAGTAAAAGGGAAGAGCATAAGTCTGTAGACCTCAGGGTCAACCCCATTGGTCTTAACAGTATCACAGATTTGCAAGAATTCAGCTAAGAACTGATGAGGATCTTCTAATGGAAGTCCATGAAAGTTGCAATTCTGTTGCATTAGAGAAACTAATTGAGGCTTAAGCTCAAAGTTGTTTTCTCCAATGGCAGGGATAGAGATGCTTCTCCCATAGAAGTCGGGAGTAGGTGCAGTAAAGTCACCAAGCACCTTCCTTGCATTATTGGCATTGTTGTTGTTTTTGGCTGCCATGGCTTCTTCTTATTTGAAAATTTCTGTTAGGTCCTCTACAGAGAGTTGTACTTTAGCTTCTCTTAGCTTTCTCTTCAAGGTCCCTTCAGGTTCAGGATCAGCTTCAACAAGAATGCCTTTGTCCTTGCTCCTGCTCATATGAAAGAAAGAAGGGGAAAGTATGGAATCCTCTATATCACAGTATAGAGATTCCTTGAGGTGTTAGAGGAAAAGAAGAATGGAAGGATGAGGTAGAGAGGAGACAATTTGAACATATAGAGAGAGTCCGAATTGCTGATAGTGGAGGAGTGTTAGTCCTTAAATAGAAAGATGCGAGAAGAGGGGAAGAATTTTCGAAAACAAATTAAAAAGATTTTGAAATAATTAAAAGAAATTTAAAAAAAATGGTTGATAATTTTCGAAAATTGAAATTGAGGTAATAGTGATTGAGATGATTTTGAAATTAGAAATAAAAAAGATGTGATTGAAAATTATGTTGAAAAAGATGTGATTGAGAAGATATGATTGAAAATCAAATTAAAAAAAAGAATGTCTTAAAATTAAAGTTGATTAATTGACTAATAAGAAATTAGAAGATATGATTCTAGAATTTAAAATTTGATCCTTTCTTAATAGGCAAGTAACAACTTGAAAATTTTGAATTAAATCATTAATTGTAGCAAAGATTTTTGAAAATGAAAAAAAATGGAAAGAAATTGATTTTGAAAAGATATGATTGAAAAGATATGATTTGAAAAAATTTAATTTTGAAAAATTTTGAAAATTTGAAAAAGATTTGATTTAAAAACAAAACCTTCCCTCTTGTGCCATCCTGGCGTTAAACGCCCAGCCAGGTACCCTGGCTGGCGTTTAAACGCCAGTTTTCCTTCCTCACTGGGCGTTTTGAACGCCCAGCTTTTTCTGTGTAATTCCTCTGCTGTCTGTTCTGAATCTTCAATTCTCTGTATTATTGACTTGAAAAGACATAATTTTGAAAATTTTTGAAATTTTTTTAATGATGAAAAATAATCAAAATGCAACTAATCATGGAAAACTAAGATTAAATCAACAATGCATGCAAGACACCAAACTTAGAAGTTTGTATACTAACGACTATAACAATTTGAAAATGCATATGAGAAACAACAAAAGACACAAAACAAGAGAATTTAAAGATCAGAGCAAGAAAATCATCAAGAATAACTTGAGATCAATGAAGAACATAATGCATGTAATTTTCGAAAATTAGAAGAATGCAATTGACACCAAACTTAAAATTAGACACTAGACTCAAACAAGAAACATAAAATATTTTTGAGTTTAAGATTTTATAAATTTTTTTTTGTGATTTTTCAAAAATTATATGGAAAAGAAAATAAAGAGATTCAAAATTTTTAATGAGAATTCCACGGAATCATGCAATGTTAGTCTAAAACTCCGGTCCAGGAATTAGACATGGCTTACTAGCCAGCCAAGCTTTCAGTGAAAGCTTCAGTCCAAAACAATAGACATGGCCAATGGCCAGCCAAGCTTTAGCAGATCATTACGTTCAACAGCAAGATTGATAGAAATCAATAAGCCCTTGTGATGATAAGTTGAAACCTCGGTCCAAAAGATTAGACATGGCTTCACAGCCAGCCAGACTTCAACAAATCATCATGAAACTCTAGAATTCATTCTTAAAAATTCTGAAGAACAAAATAATAAATTTTTTTTGTATATTTTTTTTTTCGAAAATTAAAAGAATAACAAGCTTAAAAATAAAATAAAATTACCTAATCTGAGCAACAAGATGAACCGTCAGTTGTCCAAACTCGAACAATCCCCGGCAACGGCGCCAAAAAACTTGGTGCACGAAATTGTGATCATCAATGGCGCCAACAACTTGGTACGCACAATTGTAATCTCAACTCTTTGTCACAACTCCGCACAACTAACCAGCAAGTGCACTGGGTCGTCCAAGTAATAAACCTTACGTGAGTAAGGGTCGATTCCACGGAGATTGTCGGCTTGAAGCAAGCTATGGTCATCTTATAAATCTCAGTCAGGCATATTCAAATGGTTATGGAGTTTAAGATAATTGAAATATGAATAAAACATAAAATAAGATAGAGATACTTATGTAATTCATTGGTGAGAATTTCAGATAAGCGTATGAAGATGCTTTGTTCCTTCTGAACCTCTGCTTTCCTATTGCCTTCTTCCAATCATTCATACTCCTTTCCATGGCAAGCTGTATGTTGGGCATCACTGTTGTCAATGGCTACTTTCCGTCCTCTCAGTGAAAATGGTCCAAATGCGCTGTCACCGCATGGCTAATCATCTGTTGGTTCTCGATCATGTTGGAATAGGATCCATTGATCCTTTTGCGTCTGTCACTACGCCCAACACTCGCGAGTTTGAAGCTCGTCACAGTCATCCCTTTCCAGATCCTACTCGGAATACCACAAACAAGGTTTAGACTTTCTGGATCTCAAGAATGGCCGCCAATAATTCTAGCCTATACCACGAAGGTTCCAATCTTAGATTAGAAACCTAAGAGATACACATTCAAGCTTGTTTGCATGTAGAATGGAAGTGGTTGTCAGGCACGCGTTCATAGGTGAGAATGATGATGAGTGTCACGGATCATCACATTCATCAAGTTGAAGAACGATTGTATATCTTAGAGAAGAAATAGGCTTGAGTTGAATAGAAAAACAATAGTACTTTGCATTAATTCATGAGGAACAGCAGAGCTCCACACCTTAATCTATGGGGTGTAGAAACTCCACCGTTGAAAATACATAAGAACAAAAGGTCTAGGTATGGCCGAATGGCCAGCCCCCAAAACATGATCAAGAGATCAAAACAAGAACTAAAGATTCCAAGATGATCAAAAGATGAAAATACAATAGTAAAAGGTCCTATTTATAGAGAACTAGTAGCCTAGGGTTACAGAAATAAGTAATTAATGCAGAAATCTTCTTCCGGGCCCACTTGGTATGTGCTTGGACTGACCATTGAAGCTTTCACATGTAGAGACTTTTCTTGGAGTTAAACGCCAGCTTTTGTGCCAGTTTGGGCGTTTAACTCCAGCTTTTATGCCAGTTCTGGCGTTTTGACGCCAGAATTTTTATGCTGACTTGGAACGACAGTTTGGGCAATCAAATCTTGGGCAAAGTATGGACTATTATATATTGCTGGAAAGCCCAGGATGTCTACCTTCCAACGCAATTGAGAGCGCACCAATTGGGCTTCTGTAGCTCCAGAAAATCCACTTCGAGTGTAGGGAGGTCAGAATCCAACAGCATCTGCAGTCCTTTTTCAGCCTCTGAATCAGATTTTTGCTCAGGTCCCTCAATTTCAGCCAGAAAATACCTGAAATCACAGAAAAATACAAAAATTCATAGTAAAGTCCAGAAATGTGATTTTTATTTAAAAACTAATAAAAATATAATAAAAAATAACTAAAACATACTAAAAACTACCTAAAAACAGTGCAAAAAAGCGTATAAATTATCCGTTCATCAGTCTTGTTTCGATGACATCTCCAAGAAATTCATGGCACAATTTACCAGTTGGATTGCAAAGACAAAGCACCCGATCAGCCTACTTGGTGTCACGCAACGATCAGACGAACCCATGAGGAAGTACCTAAACAGGTTTAATGACGAGTGCCAGATGGTCGACGGGATAACAGACTCAGTGGCCAGTCTATGTCTAACCAATGGGCTCATGAATGAGGATGTACAAAAGCACCTTACAACCAAACCGGTCTAAACTATGCATGAAATCAAGAACGTGGCGAGGGAGTACATAAACGACGAAAAGGTAAGGCAAGTCGTGGCAGCTAATAAGCGGCACCACAGTAACACGGCTCTACAGAATAACCCGCCACCCAAAGAAACCCGAAAGGAGCATTTCAAAACCATCACCCCCAACCGGCCTCCCAGAGTGGGAAAGTTCATGAACTATACCCCCCTACAGGCCCCAATCATGGAAATCTATCACTAGATAGAAGAGCAAGGCATCCTCCCAAAGGCCAGACAATTGAAAGAATGCACATGAAAAAGAAAAAGCCTGTATTGTGACTATCGTAGAATATACAGACACAAGACTCAAGACTGCTTCGACCTCAAAGACGCCCTTGAACAAGTCATCCGAGATGGCAAACTCCCTGAGTTTGCCAAAATTATTCGAGAGCCCAAGAAGACCGAAAGGGAGAGGTCACCGGAGCAGGAAAGATGAAATCCCAGAATGGTGAGATCGGCACACCACGAAACCCTGAAAACTGACCCAAGGATAATAGTAAATGTTATCACCAGGAAAGATGCGTCAGAAAAATCCAAATCCACATTAAAAAAGGATCTCCATGTGCTAGTTGTAAAAGACAAAAAAATAACCTCTCCCCTTTTGACAATAATAACATTCTCCCCCGATGACTGCCATAACAGCACTTTGGCGGAAGACGCTCCATTCGTCATCTCGGCCAGGGTCGGAACTGGGTTAGTAAAACTCATACTAGTGGACACTGGAGCCGATTCTAACATCCTCTTAAGGGGAGCCTTTGACAAGCTAGGATTCCCAAACGAAAACCTACAAAGCCACCACAACGGAGTAACTGAACTCAGAGATAACTTTCTCAAGCCGTACGGTTCTATAGTGCTACCAGTTACCATTGGAACCGGAAGCCAAAAGAAAACTATACTCTCTGAGTTCGTGGTTCTAAAAGACAATCAGCAACCTCTCCACCACCATATTCACCAAGTTCCTAATTATGGAGTTCCAAGCGGACGACAGGACCATAGGAATAATATGTGGTGAACAGAAAGTTGCAATAGAGTGCGACAATGCCAGCCTGGCCCTCTGGAAATGGTACCAGAATACGACGAGAATCTTCCTAGCCGACCTAGATGCACAATAAAATTAGCAACCTATACCAGAACTAGAGGGAGACATGGAAAAGCTACAAATAGGACAAACCAATAACGAGTTCACCTTCATCAACAAGAACCTGCCTTTTAAAGTTAAAGGCAAACTCGTGAAACTTTTGAGGAAAAATAGAGACCTTTTTGCTTTCACTCTTGCCAACATGCTGAGAATAGACCCAGGCCTAATGTTTTACCAGCTAGCTGTTGACACCAAAGCCAAGCCAGTAGCCCAAAGGAGAAGGAAGATGTCCGCTGACCGAGCAGCTGAAGTTAGGAAGCAAGTCAAAAGCTTGCTCGAGGTTGGTTTCATTCGGGGACTACCTTACACGACTTGGCTGGCCAACGTTGTGTTAATAAAGAAGGCAAACGAAAAATGGCGAATGTGCATTGACTATACGGATTTGAACATAGCTTGTCCAAAAGATGCCCTTCCCCTGCCAAACATCGACGGACTAGTGGATGCCGCCTTGGAACACCAATATCTCAGCTTCATGGATGCATACTCATGGTATAACCAGATACCCATGCACAGGCTGGATGAGGAGAAAACAACATTCGTGACCTCCAAAAGTACATACTATTACACAGTCATGCCTTTTTTAAAGAACGCCGATGCCACTTACCAAAGGCTCATCACAAAGATCTTCAAAGAGCTCTCTGGAACCAAACTGGGAGTTTATATTGACGACATGTGAGCCAAAATAATAGCAGCTAACAAGCTTATCAATGACCTCAAAATCTTATTGGGCACTCTAAGGAAGCACCTAATGCGCCTCAGTTCGACGAAATGGGAGTGCAGGCAAATCTGGAAAAATGTAGGGCCATGCTCGAGATGAGTAGCACTGCAAATCTCAAGGACGTCCAAGGGCTGACTGGGTGACTAGCCGCCTTCTCACGCTTCCTTAGAGCCTCAGCTCAGAAGGCTAACCCCTTCTTCAACCTCGTGAAAAAGGGTATAAGTTTCAAATAGGAACGTGAATGTGATGAGGCCTTCCTACACTTCGAAAAAGTGTTAGCGGAACCTCCATACTCTCAAAGCTCAAGACGAGAGAAACATTGTACCTTTACTTATCCATAACGGAGGAAGCGCTAGCAGCAGTGCTAATCTGGGAAAACAAATAAAAAACATAAGGTCTCGTATACTTCATAAGTATGGTTTTCCAAAACGTGAAATGCGTTGCCCCAGACTTGATAAGCTCTCCTACACACTACTTATGACATCTTGACGGCTTCGGCAGTACTTCCAGAGCCACCCTATCGTGGTCCAAACAGACCAGGCTGTCAGACAAGCATTTTAGAAGCCAGACCTAGCAGGACAGATGCTCTCTTGGTCGGTTAAGCTATCCCAATACGAACTCCGGTTTTGTGTCCAAAAATGCCTTCCTAGTCCTTAGGTACCTCACTAACGGGGACCTGCCCGAGTATACAAAGGAGGCAAAGCATATGAAGTAGGAAATCGCGAAATACACCACAATAGCAGAATAGTTGTACAAACAAGGATTGTCCTAACCTCTCCTTAAGTGTATAGAACTCGGCAAAATGGACTACATACTTCGTGAAATTCACAAAGAATGTTTTGGCCATCACGTCGGGGGCAAAATTCTAGCTCAAAAGGTTATCCGAGTTGGGTACTTCTGGCCCACCATCATCAAAGATGCCCTCTATCTAGTCAAAAACTGCAAGCAGTGCAAGTTCATGCCGATCTTTACTAAGCATCCTCTCATTAGCTCAACGTGATAATGGTGGATCTCCCTTTTGGAACTTGGGGAATTGACCTCGTAGGACCCTTCCTCATGGCTCCCACGCAGCTCAAAATCCTTATAGTCGCCATTGACTACTACACGAAATCAATCGAAGTCGAAGCACTGGCCACAATCACGGCCACTCAATGCTAAAAATTCTTCTGGAGACAAGTCATAACCGGTTCAAAATCCCAGAGATTGTGATCTCAGATAACAGAACATAGTTCACAGATAAGTGTTTCAGCTTGGTAAAGCACCTGCAAACCAACAGTCAAGTAGAGGCGGCCAACAAGATCATCGTGAAGGGACTAAAAAAAATACTAGTTGAAGCCAAGGGCCTATGGGCCGACGAGCTCGAATCCATGCTCTGGTCATACCGGACATCGCCACAAACCTCAATTGGGAAACCCCTTTCAGGCTAACATACAGCCTAGAAGCTGTCGTCCTAGTGGAGGTCGAGGAACCTAGCCCCCAAAGGACCGTAGGAGGACACAATGAGGACGCGGAGTGGGACCTTGCGGATGAAGTCAGAAGCATGGCGCACTTACGGGAACTAGCTCTAAAATAAAGAATAAGCCTGAGGTACAACTAAGGCATGGTCAAACGAGACTTCGAACAGGGAGATCTAGTCTTATGATGCAATGACATTGGCCCCCCACCCTGGGAGAAGGAAAGCTCACCCCAACTAGGCAGGACCCGACCGAATCAAGTCCGTAATCGGAGAGGGAGCTTACAAGCTGCAATGACTTAACGGGATCGAGCTACTGGGATTATGGAATGACAAAAACATATAGCGCTACTACTCGTAAGAGAGTTCCACCGGACTGATACCTTTAGTAAAATCTAAGGTTCATTTGCTATTTTTCATATTTTCTTTATTTTTACCATTTTTTTCCATTTTTCATGTTTCTTCGCTTTTTTGGGAACTCTTTCCAAACCAGAAGACAACGGGAGGTTTTAACAAGGCCCAACTTTCAATAAAGGTTATTTATTAAAATACTCCTTTTTTTTTTAGTTTTTGCGTTTCTACCCAAGCAAAATGGTATGAACAAAACGGCTATCCAGGGCCCGATCACCCCGAGGCCAACACAATGGATATCTATATAAATAAAATAAAGTGTTAAATTTGGCCCATCAAAAGGCCCACAATTCGTGCATAACAAAATGGCTCAAAACAGGCCACCAAAATAGTGTAAAGTTTCCGAACAAACGGTTTACAAACATAAAAGAAATAGTTTTGCAAAAAACAAACGTATATACGCTGAACAAACGGCTTTCAGACTTCGAAAATAAACCCACAAACAAAACAAAACTACTCAAGATCCACTATCTACCCATCCTTCACGGTTCGAAAAGCTCCCATCACGGACACATCCACATCAGGAGCTAATACCTGAACCTGAACTTTTAAAGCCTCTTCGGTAGCCGAGACTGCCCCCTTGCATCAGCTAGAAGACCGGTGTTCTGCTTCTTCAAACCCTCCACCTCGACCCTAGCCGCATCGGCTATAGAATGAGCCATAGCTATAACACTCTCAGCATCAGAAGCCAGCTTCTGAGCCCTAGCCACCTGGGACGTCAGCTCGGTTTTCCGCTCAGACAACCGCAAGATCTAGGAACTCGCATCCTTGGCATCCATTGTCGCCTCAGACGTCTCCAGCTGCCCCTTCATAGCACTAAGCTCCGCTAAGCCTGCCAAAGTTTCCCATCAAAAAGGAAAGTTTGCGAAAGCATGGGCTCGGCCCTCCGGATGATAGCAACTGATCGAAGGAGAGCACAATACATCGACTTTGCTTAACCAGAAAGATCACAGTCCTTGAAGAACTCATCGGTACCAGGTAGCAGGTGTCGATCAATGAAGCCAGGAGCATCGAAAGAATTGTCCATCACACAGGGGGTAGCCACACCTGTGCTGACACCCTCCCGATTACCCCCCTCTAACTTCTTATGCTTCCTATCGGGCTCAGGGATCAGGATCTTTTGGATCTCATAATCTCTGGAAACCCCCTTCTGGACAATCTTTTGAGAAACTGTCTGAGAACTAGGTACAGAAGCTGCCAGAGGTGTCAATTGCAAAGAACCTTCACCCCTGACTTCTGGATCATGGACAAAAACCACCTTCAACCATTGCAAAGTCGTCAACCCATCATCCATCCCAACTACAAACAAAACAAAAACACAGTTACAAACTCAAAAACAAAGCAATAAATATAGACTTGAAATGAAAGAAACTAAATGAGGATCCCCCATCACATCATGAGGGTTCGATAGCCTATCCCCAAAAATAGCCAACAGAACATCGGCAAGGTCCTTATTTTTTGGGGACAGTCTCTCATAAGTTATCCTCGTGACGTAGGAAGCCCCGGTGCCAAAGTTCCAATAGGTAGCAATCAGACGCTCGCCTTCCAAAGTCAACCCAAACGGACTGTGACCTTAGGTCAGACAACCCTTAAAATACTCAGCCTTAAATCCATGGAAAGAATCTTCAAACAAATCGAAGATCCAACAGTTTGGCTGAGCCTGAAAGGAGATATAACCTTTTCGATGTTTCCCCTCTTTATACGGGATCGTACAAAGGAAAAAGAACAAGAACACCTCAACCCGGGCCGAAATCTCGAGGAACTCACACACCAGCTCAAACGCCCGAATAACATCCCAATTATTTGAATACAATGGGGATAGTGCCGCAGAAATTCTATTAAGAAGAGCCATGACGAACTCTGAGAAAGGCAGCCGAATTCCCAACTTTGTGAACAAAGGTTCATGAACCCTCATCCAATCAAGAATTTAGGGGGAGTTCAAATTGAGGTAACACACCTTCTCATTCTCATCAGGGAGCACGAGCTTGTACTGACATTTTGCCTTACCTCCATCGCACACGACCCTTGATGTGTGAGCATCTTGTACCCTTTTTTCCTTCATTTTCTAGTTGCTTTTAGTTAGAATTTATTAAGTTTTATTATATTTTAGTGCAAAAATCTTCCTTAGATGCTACTTTGAGTTGTTTTGGTGTTTTTATTATTTCAGATGAAATTCTGGAAACTTTGGCAGAGTTTGGTGCAAAAACAAAGGAAGAATGTAGATGTTGTCAACCCTGACCTCCCTCCATTCCAACGAGCATAACTCTTGTGATATAGGTCCAATTAATACGATTCTAACCGCGTTGGAAAGCCAACTTTTAGAGCTTTCCAACGATATATAATGGTTTATACTTTTATTCTGGAATCAATGTCAAATCTGGCTCTAAACGCCAAGCCTGGCATTTAGCACCCAAAGAGGACAAAACTCACTGCCCACTCCTGGCGCAGAACGCTAGAAAAAATGCCAGAACTCCCTTGCCGGTGAAAACACCAGAAAGACGCTAGCAGATGAGTCAAACTCACCCAAGGGAGCATCTTTAGTGGGATTTAGCTTTTAATAGCTATCTTTTATCTTATTTTAGTTATTTTTAATTACAAACAAAATCTTCTAGGCCCAGACTTTATTATTTTATTTTAATATCAAATAAAATTTGGTTAGATATAAAAGGGAAAAGATCTCGTGTATCTTGGATCCTCTCTCTTCCGCACATTTTCAAAATCCTAGTTTCTCTGTAAGTCATGAGCAGCAAAACCTCTCGGTTAAGGTTAGGAGTTCTGTTTATTTCTATGGATTAGAACTATTATTCTTCTATTTTAATAAATGTTTTTATTCAATTCTAAGGATTGTTTTTGTTCTTAATCTTACAAATTTGGGTGGAACGAGAGTATGACCCTTATTCTACATGAGTTCTTGTAATTCTCGAGAGAGTTATCTCGCTTGAACTACAGCCTGAAAACCAATTCCTCCTAAATTGCTAATTACACGAACTAATTGGGATATGTGACATATAATCCTGTTAGCTTTGGGTAATTAGGGTTTTTTTGGCCATAAACTAGTTTTCGAACTTAACCCTCTAATCGGAATTAAGTGACCACAAGAGTGGCGGTTAATGAAGGTCAGAGAAGGCTAAATTACTAAGAGATTAGGGTTTAGACATTTATTTAAGTTTATTTCAGTTTTATTTTAGTTTGATTTCATTTTATTTTTTATTGATTTTCAAAATTTTCCTAGGTTTTCTAATGTTTGTGATCACGTACAACGCTTAGAACAGGGACAGGAAGATTCAAACAGAAGAACAAAACACCCTGGAGTAGAAAATGTTTGGGCACTAAACGTCAGGGAGGGCGTTTAGTGCCAGAAGAGGAGCAGAGGAGCTGGCGTTAAACGCCAGAAGGGCGTTTAACACCAGAAGAGGATCATGAAGCATGGGTGTTTAACACCCCAAATGGGCGCTCTAACTCAAAACTTACCCCCTGGGGCGTTTCACGTCCATAATGGGCGTTTAACGCCATCAAGGAAATAAAAAAAAATTAAATTCTTCTTTCCTTTCTATCACTCTCATCCTCTTTTGCATTAATTTTGTTTTTACTCATCCGTGTGCTTTTATGTCCCTCCCCGTTTTCAATTTTTCTTTACTTGGGGATAAGCAAACTTTTAAGTTTGGTATTGTAGAGCGAGTGATGAGCGGATAATTTATACGCTTTTTGGCATTGTTTTTAGTATGTTTTTAGCATGTTTTAGTTAGTTTTTATTATATTTTTATTAGTTTTTATTTAAAATTCACTTTTCTGGACTTTACTATGAGTTTGTGTGTTTTTCTGTGATTTCAGGTATTTTCTGGCTGAAATTGAGGGACCTGAGCAAAAATCTGATTCAGAGGCTGAAAACGACTGCAGATGCTGTTGGATTCTAACCTCCCTGCACTCAAAGTGGATTTTCTGGAGCTACAGAAGCCCAATTGGCGCGCTCTCAACTGCGTTGGAAAGTAGACATCCAGGGCTTTCCAGCAATATATAATAGTTCATACTTTTCTCAAGATTTGATGGCCCAAACTGGCGTTCAAAGTCAGCATCAGAATTCCCAGCGTTAAACGCCGGAACTGGCACCAAAGTGGGAGTTAAACGCCCAAACTGGCACAAAAGCTGGCGTTTAACTCCAGGAAAAGTCTCTACACGAAAAACTTCAATGCTTAGCCCAAGCACACACCAAGTGGGCCCGGAAGTGGATATTTACGTCATTTACTCATTTTTGTAAACCCTAAGCTACTAGTTCTCTATAAATAGGACCATTTGCTATTGTATTTGGAGTCTAATCTTTGAGTAGTTCTATGCTACCTTAGATCACGTTTTGGGGCTGGCCTCATGGCCATGCCTAGACCATGTTCTTATGTATTTTCAATGGTGGAGTTTCTACACACCATAGATTAAGGTGTGGAGCTCTGCTGTACCTCGAGTATCAATGCAATTACTATTGTTCTTCTATTCAATTCAGCTTGTTCTTGTTCTAAGATATCACTTGTTCTTCAACTTAATGAATGTGATGATCCGTGACACTCATCATCATTCTCACCTATGAACGTGTGCCTGACAACCACCTCCGTTCTACCTTCGATTGAGTGTTTATCTCTTGGATTCCTTAATCAGAATCTTCGTGGTATAAGCTAGAATTGATGGTGACATTCTTGAGAATCCGGAAGGTCTAAACCTTGTCTGTGGTATTCTGAGTAGGATTCAAGGATTGAATGACTGTGACGAGCTTCAAACTCGTGATTGTGGGGCGTTAGTGACAGACGCAAAAGAATCAATGGACTCTATTCCGACATGATCGAGAACCGACAGATGAATAGCCGTGCTGTGACAGAGTACGTTGAACATTTTCACTGAGAGGACGGGATTGTAGCCACTGACAACGGTGATGTCCAACATACAGCTTGCCATGGAAAGGAGTAAGAAGGATTGGATGAAGACAGTAGGAAAGCAGAGAGACGGGAGGGACAAAGCATCTTCATACGCTTATCTGAAATTCTCACCAATGAATTACATAAGTATCTCTATCTTTATTTTATGTTTTATTTATCTTTTAATCATTCATCCTCCATAACCATTTGAATCCGCCTGACTGAGATTTACAAGATGACCATAGCTTGCTTCATACCAACAATCTCCGTGGGATCGACCCTTACTCACGTAAGGTATTACTTGGATGACCCAGTGCACTTGCTGGTTAGTTGTGCGAAGTTGTGATAAAGAGTTGAGATTACAATTGTGCGTACCATGTTGATGGCGCCGTTGATGATCACAATTTCGTGCACCAAGTTTTTGGCACCGTTGCCGGGGATTGTTCGAGTTTGGACAACTGACGGTTCATCTTGTTGCTTAGATTAGGTACTTTTCCTTTTTATTTTTCGAAAAAAAAAATTTTTTTTCAAAAATACAAAAGATTTTCTATTTTTTTCTTCAGAGTTTTTAAGAATGAATTCTAGAGTTTCATGATGATCTGTTGAAGTCTGGCTGGCTGTGAAGCCATGTCTAATCTTATTGGACCAAGGTTTCAACTTATCATAAAAAGAGCTTGTTGATTTCTATCAATTTTGCTGTTGTTAGCAATGATCTGATAAAGCTTGGCTGGCCATTGGCCATGTCTAGTGTTTTTTACCGGAGCTTTCATTGAAAGCTTGGCTGACTAGTAAGCCATGTCTAATTCCTGGACCGGAGTCTTAGACTAGCATTGCAATGATTCCTGGAACTCTTATTAAAAATTTTGAATCCCTTTCTTCTCCACTCAATTTTCGAAAATCACAAAAAAATTTATAAAATCATAAAAGTAAAAAAATATTTTATGTTTCTTGTTTGAGTCTAGTATCAATTTTAAGTTTGGTGTCAATTGTATGTCTTTATTCTTCTTGCATTTTTCGAATATATGCATTATGTTCTTCATTGATCTTCAAGTTGTTCTTGATGATTTCATTGCTCTGATCTTTAAATTCTCTTGTTTTGTGTGTTTTGTTGTTTCTCATATGCATTCTCAATTTGTTAGTGTCTCTTATATGAAAATTTTTAAGTTTGGTATCCTGCATGCATTGTTTGTTTGATTTGAGTTTCCTAAGATTAGTTGCATTTTTTATTGTTTCTCATCATTAAAAATTCAAAAATATTTTCAAAATTGTGTCTTTTCAAGTCAATAATACAGAGAATTGAAGATTCAGAACATTCAGCAGAGGAATTAAACAGAAAAAGCTGGGCATTCAAAACGCCCAGTGAAGAAGGAAAACTGGCGTTTAAACGCCAGCCAGGGTACCTGGCTGGGCGTTTAACGCCAGGATGGCACAAAAGGAAAGATTTTGTTTCTGATGCAAATTTTTTTCAAGTTTTCATAATTTTTCAAAATCAAATCTTTTTCAAATCATATCTTTTCAATCATATATTTTCAAAATCAATTTCTTTCCATTTTCAAAAATACTTGCTAACAATTAATGATTTGATTCAACATTTCAAGTATGTTGCCTTTTCTGTTGAGAAAGGTTTAATGTTTGAATCATATCTTTTCTTGTTAGCCAAGTCATTAATTTTAAAATCAAATCTTTTTAAATTGTTTTTCAATCATATCTTTTCAATCATATCTTTTTAAAACCATAACTTTTCAATCACATCTTCTTAATCACATCTTTTTCAAAATTAGTTTTCAATCATATCTTTTTGATTTCTAAATTAAAAATCTTTTTAAAAAAAATCACTTTATTTCTTTCCCAACTTCAATTTTCGAAAATCATTCATCAAATTTTCAAAATTTCTTTTAATTATTTCAAAATCTTTAATTTTATTTTCAAAAAAAAAAAATTCTTCCCCTCTTCTCACATCCTTCTATTTAAGGACTAACACTCCTCCACTATCAATAATTCGAACTCTATCCCTCTTGATAAGTTCGAATTCTTCTATTTCTACCACTTCCTTCTATTCTTCTTTTCCTCTGACACCTCAAGGAATCTCTATACTGTGACATAGAGGATTCCATATTTTCTTGCTCTCTTCTCTTTCATATGAGCAGGAGCAAAGACAAAGGCATTCTTGTTGAGACTGATCCTGGACCTGAAAGGACCTTAAAGCGAAAGCTAAGAGAAGCTAAGGCACAACTCTCTATAGAGGACCTAACAGAAATCTTCAAACTAGAAGAAGACATGGCAGCTGAAAACAACAACAATGCCAACAATGCAAGGAAGGTGCTTGGTGACTTTACTGCACCTACTCCTGATTTCTATGGGAGAAGCATCTCAATCCCTGCCATTAGAGCAAACAACTTTGAGCTTAAGCCTCAATTAGTTTCTCTAATGCAACAGAACTGCAAGTTTTATGGACTTCCATTGGAAGATCCTCATCAGTTCTTAGCTGAGTTCTTGCAAATCTGTGACACTGTCAAGACCAATGGGGTTGACCCTGAAATCTACAGACTTATGCTTTTTCCTTTTGCTATAAGAGACAGAGCTAGGACATGGTTGGATTCACAACCTAAAGAAAGCCTGAACTCTTGGGAAAAGCTAGTCAATGCCTTCTTGGCAAAGTTCTTTCCACCTCAAAAATTGAGCAAGCTTAGAGTGGAAGTCCAAACCTTCAGACAGAAAGAAGGTAAATCCCTCTATGAAGCTTGGGAGAGATACAAGCAATTGATCAAAAGGTGCCCTTCTGACATGCTTTCAGAATGGAGCATCATAGGTATCTTCTATGATGGTCTGTCTGAACTGTCCAAGATGTCATTGGATAGCTCTGCTGGAGGATCGCTTCATCTGAAGAAGACGCCTGCAGAAGCTCAGGAACTCATTGAAATGGTTACAAATAACCAATTCATGTACACTTCTGAGAGGAATCCTGTGAATAATGGGACAAGTCAGAAGAAAGGAGTTCTTGAGATTGATACTCTGAATGTCATATTGGCTCAGAACAAAATATTGACTCAGCAAGTCAATATGATTTCTCAAAGTCTGTCTGGAATGCAAGCTGCACCAGGCAGTACTAAGGACGCTTCATCTGAAGAAGAAGCCTATGATCCTGAGAACCCATCAATGGAAGAGGTGAATTACATGGGTGAACCCTATGGAAACACCTACAATCCTTCATGGAGAAACCATCCAAATCTCTCATGGAAGGACCAACAGAGGCCTCAACAAGGCTTCAACAACAACAATGGTGGAAGAAATAGGTTTAGCAATGGCAAGCCTTTTCCATCATATTTTCAGCAACAGACAAAGAATTCTAAGCAAAACCCATCTGACTTAGCAACCATTGTCTCTGATCTAATCAAAACTACTCAAAGTTTCATGACTGAAACAAGGTCCTCCATTAAAAATTTGGAGGCACAAGAGGGTCAGCTGAGTAAGAAAATTACTGAACTCTCTCCTAGCACCCTCCCAAGCAATACAGAAGAGAATCCAAAGAGAGAGTGCAAGGCCATAAATATGTCTCACATGGCCGAACTTGGAGAGGAGGAAGAGGCAGTGATTCCCACTGAGGAAGACCTCAATGGACATCCATTGACCTCCATGGAGTTCCCTAATGAGGAACCATGGGAATCTGAGGCTCACACTGAGACCATAGAGATTCCATTGGATTTACTTCTGCCATTCATGAGCTCTGATGAGTATTCCCCCTCTGAAGAGGATGAAGATGTCACTGAAGAGCAAGTTGCTAAGTACCTTGGAGCAATCATGAAGCTAAATGACAAGTTATTTGGTAATGAGACTTGGGAGGATGAACCCCCTTTGCTCACCAAAGAACTGGATGACTTGACTAGGCAGAGATTACCTCAAAAGAGACAGGATCCGGGGAAGTTCTCAATACCTTGTATCATAGACACCATGACCTTTGAGAAGGCTCTGTGTGACCTAGGGTCAAGTGTAAACCTCATGCCTCTCTCTGTAATGGAGAAGCTAGGGATCCTTGAGGTACAAGCTGCAAGAATCTCACTAGAGATGGCAGACAATTCAAGAAAATAAGCTTATGGACTTGTAGAGGATGTCTTGGTAAAGGTTAGAGACCACTACATCCCTGCTGATTTCATAGTCCTAGAGACTGGGAAGTGCATGGATGAATCCATCATCCTTGGCAGACCCTTCCTAGCCACAGCAAAGGCTGTGATTAATGTTGACAGAGGAGAATTGATCATTTAAGTGAATGAAGAATCCCTTGTGTTTAAGGCTCAAGGATATCCCTCTGTAACCATGGAGAGGAAGCATGAAGAGCTTCTCTCAATACAGAGTCAAACAGAGCCCCCACAGTCAAACTCTAAGTTTGGTGTTGGGAGGCCACAACCAAACTTTAAGTTTGATGTTGAACCCCCACATTCAAACTCTAAGTTTGGTGTTGGGAGGTTCCAACATTGCTCTGAACATCCGTGAGGCTCCATGAGAGCTACTGTCAAGCTATTGACATTAAAGAAGCGCTTGTTGGGAGGCAACCCAATTTTTACTTATCTATGTTAAATTTCTATTTTCTATTGTTATTTTATATTTTCTGTAGGTTGATGATCATGTGAAGTTACAAAAACAATTGAAAAAGCAAAAACAGAAGGAAAAACAGAATGAAAAATAGAACACCCTGGAGGAGACAGTTACTGGCGTTTAAACGCCAGTAAAGGTAGCAGAATGGGCGTTAAACGCCCAGTTTGGCACCATTCTGGGCGTTTAACGCCAGAAATGGGCACCAGACTGGCGTTTAACGCCAGGAATAGGCAAGGAGCTGGCGTTAAATGCCAGAAAAGGGCAGCAGCCCGGTGTTTAACGCCAGAATTGGCAGAAAGGGCGTTTTTGCACGCCACTCGGTGCAGGGATGAGCTATCCTTGACACCTCAGGATCTGTGGACCCCACAGGATCCCCACCTACCCCACCACTCTCTCTCTTCTTCACCCATTCACCAATCACCTCAATACCTCTTCTCCAAAAACCCTCTCACCCCTATATAAACCCATCTTCACTCCTTCATTTTCACACAACCTAAACACCACTTCTCCCCCTTGGCCAAAACACAAAGCCCACTCCATCTCCTCTATTTCTTCTTCTTCTACTCTCTTCTTTCTTCTTTTGCTCGAGGACGAGCAACCTTCTAAGTTTGGTGTGGTAAAAGATAAATCTTTTTGTTTTTCCATAACCATTTATGGCACCAAAGGCCGGAGAAACCTCTAGAAAGAGGAAAGGGAAGGCAAAAGCTTCCACCTCCGAGTCATGGGAGATGGAGAGATTCCTCTCAAGGGTGCATCAAGACCACTTCTATGACGTTGTGGCCATGAAGAAGGTGATCCCCGAGGTCCCTTTCAAACTCAAAAAAAGTGAATATCCGGAAATCCGACATGAGATCCGAAGAAGAGGTTGGAAAGTTCTTACCAACCCCATTCAATAAGTCGGGATCTTAATGGTTCAAGAGTTCTATGCCAATGCATGGATCACCAAGAACTATGATCAAAGTGTGAACCCGGACCCAAAGAATTGGCTTACAATGGTTCGGGGGAAACGCTTAGACTTTAGTCCGGAAAATGTAAGGTTGGCATTCAACTTGCCCATGATGCAAGGAGATGAACACCCCTACACTAGAAGGGTCAATTTTGATCAAAGGTTGGACCAAGTCCTCATAGACATTTGTGAAGAGGGCGCTCAATGGAAGAGAGATTCAAGAGGGAAGCCGGTTCAACTAAGAAGGCATGACCTCAAGCCCGTGGCTAGGAGATGGTTGGAGTTCATCCAACGCTCAATCATTCCCACTAGCAACCGGTCCAAAGCTACTATAGACCGGGCTATCATGATACATAGCATCATGATTGGAGAGGAAGTGGAAGTTCATGAGGTTATACCCCAAGAACTCTACAAGGTGGCGGACAAGTCCTCTCCTTTGGCAAGGTTAGCCTTCCCTCATCTCTTTTGTCACCTTTTCAATTCGGTTGGAATTGACATAGAGGGAGACATTCTCATTGATGAGGACAAACCCATCACTAAGAAAAGGATGGAGCAAACAAGAGATCCCACTCATGGACAAGAGCATGAGGAATTTCCTCATCATGAAATCCCTGAGATACCTCAAGGGATGCATCTTCCTCCACAAAACTATTGGGAGCAAATCAACACCTCCCTAGGAGAATTGAGTTCCAACATGGGACAACTAAGGGTAGAGCACCAAGAGCATTCCATCCTCCTCCATGAAATTAGAGAAGATCAAAGAACCATGAGAGAGGAGCAACAAAGGCAAGGAAGAGACATTGAGGAGCTCAAGCACTCCATAAGATCTTCAAGAGGAAGAACAAGCCGCCATCACTAAGGTGGACCCGTTCTTTAATTTCCTTGTTCTTTATTTTTCTGTTTTTCGAAAATTGTGCTTTATGTTTATTTATGTTTGTGTCTTTATTACATGATCATTAGTGTCTAAGTGTCTATGCCTTAAAGCTATGAAAATGAATCCATCACCTTTCTTAAATGAAAAATGTTTTTAATTAAAAAAGAAAAAGAAGTGCATGAATTTCAAATTTTAAAACAGTTTAATTATCTTGATGTGGTGGCAATGCTATTGTTTTTCTGAATGAATGCTTGAACAGTGCATATTTTTGAATTTGATTGTTTATGAATGTTAAAATTGTTGGCTCTTGAAAGAATGAAAGGAAAAGGAGAAATGTTATCTGATGATCTGAAAAATCATAAAATTGATTCTTGAAGCAAGAAAAAGCAGTGAAAAGCTTGCAGAAAAAAAAAGATATATGTGAAAAAAAAAAGAGAAAAAGCAAGCAGAAAAAGCCAATACCCCTTTAAACCAAAAGGCAAGGGTGATAAAAAGGATCCAAGGCTTTGAGCATCAGTGGATAGGAGGGCCCACAGGAATAAAATCCTGGCCTAAGCGGCTAAAACAAGCTGTCTCTAACCATGTGCTTGTGGCGTGAAGGTGTCAAGTGAAAACTTGAGACTGAGCGGTTAAAGTCGAGGTCCAAAGCAAAAAAAAGAGTGTGCTTAAGAACCCTGGACACCACTAATTGGGGACTCTAGCAAAGCTGAGTCACAATCTAAAAAGGTTCACCCAGTTATGTGTCTGTGGCATTTATGTATCCGGTGGTAATACTGGAAAACAAAGTGCTTAGGGCCACGGCCAAGACTCATAAAGTAGCTGTGTTCAAGAATCAACATACTTAACTAGGAGAGTCAGTAACACTATCTGGATTCTGAGTTCCTATAGATGCCAATCATTCTGAACTTCAAAGGATAAAGTGAGATGCCAAAACTGTTCAGAAGCAAAAAGCTAAAAGCCCCGCTCATCTAATTAATACTGATCTTCATAGATGTTTTTGGAATTCATTGTATATTCTCTTCTTTTTATCCTATTTTATTTTCAGTTGCTTGGGGACAAGCAACAATTTAAGTTTGGTGTTGTGATGAGCGGATAATTTATACGCTTTTTTGCATTGTTTTTAGTATGTTTTTAGCATGTTTTAGTTAGTTTTTATTATATTTTTATTAGTTTTTATTTAAAATTCACTTTTCTGTACTTTACTATGAGTTTGGGTGTTTTTCTGTGATTTCAGGTATTTTCTGGCTGAAATTGAGGGACCTGAGCAAAAATCTGATTCAGAGGCTGAAAACGACTGCAGATGCTGTTGGATTTTGACCTCCCTGCACTCGAAGTGGATTTTCTGGAGCTACAGAAGCCCAATTGGTGCGCTCTCAATTGCGTTGGAAAGTAGACATCCAGGGCTTTCCAGAAATATATAATAGTCTATACTTTTCCCAAGATTTGATGGCCCAAACCGGCGTTCAAAGTCAGCATCAGAATTCCCAGCGTTAAACGCCGGAACTGGCACCAAAGTGGGAGTTAAACGCCCAAACTGGCACAAAAGCTGGCGTTTAACTCCAGGAAAAGTCTCTACACGAAAATGCTTCAATTCTCAGCCCAAGCACACACCAAGTGGGCCCGGAAGTGGATATTTACGTCATTTACTCATTTTTGTAAACCCTAAGCTACTAGTTCTCTATAAATAGGACCTTTTGCTATTGTATTTGGAGTCTAATCTTTGAGTAGTTCTATGCTACCTTAGATCATGTTTTGGGGCTGGCCTCATGGCCATGCCTAGACCATGTTCTTATGTATTTTCAACGGTGGAGTTTCTACACACCATAGATTAAGGTGTGGAGCTCTGCTGTACCTCGAGTATCAATGCAATTACTATTGTTCTTCTATTCAATTCAGCTTGTTCTTGTTCTAAGATATCACTTGTTCTTCAACTTGATGAATGTGATGATCCGTGACACTCATCATCATTCTCACCTATGAACGTGTGCCTGACAACCACCTCCGTTCTACCTTCGATTGAGTGTTTATCTCTTGGATTCCTTAATCAGAATCTTCGTGGTATAAGCTAGAATTGATGGCGGCATTCTTGAGAATCCGGAAGGTCTAAACATTGTATGTGGTATTCTGAGTAGGATTCAAGGATTGAATGACTGTGACGAGCTTCAAACTCGTGATTGTGGGGCGTTAGTGAAAGACGCAAAAGAATCACTGGATTCTATTCCGACATGATCGAGAACCGACAGATGAATAGCCGTGCTGTGACAGAGTGCGTTGAACATTTTCACTGAGAGGATGGGATTGTAGCCACTGACAACGGTGATGCCCAACATACAGCTTGCCATGGAAAGGAGTAAGAAGGATTGGATGAAGACAGTAGGAAAGCAGAGAGACGGGAGGGACAAAGCATCTTCATACGCTTATCTGAAATTCTCACCAATGAATTACATAAGTATCTCTATCTTTATTTTATGTTTTATTTATCTTTTAATCATTCATCCTCCATAACCATTTGAATCCGCCTGACTGAGATTTACAAGATGACCATATCTTGCTTCATACCAACAATCTCCGTGGGATCGACCCTTACTCACGTAAGGTATTACTTGGACGACCCAGTGCACTTGCTGGTTAGTTGTGCGAAGTTGTGATAAAGAGTTGAGATTACAATTGTGCGTACCATGTTGATGGCGCCATTGATGATCACAATTTCGTGCACCAGCGAGCTCTCTATTTATCTTATTATCAATGACACCAAAGGTAGGTGAATCATCTTCACGGAGGAGCACAGCCTGAGGAGCAAGATGGCCACCATGACTGAGGTGGTTGAGTTTCATTATCCTCTGCCTATTTTATTTTCTATTTCTTAGTATTTTATCTTATTTCCTGTCTTTTGTTTGAAAACCTTTGTATGATCATTAGTAGTACTTTATTATTTTTCTAATTTAGTTATTTACTTTGTTATTTTATGTTTATTTTGAAAAAAAAAATTTGTCTCATGTGTTACTCATTGAGCATGAACAATCAAAAAGAAAAGAAAAGAAGTAGTAAAATGCATGAGGCTTGAGTTATATATTATGAGTTATTCTAATTGCTTTAATGTGGTGGCACTATCTCTATTTCTGAATGTATGAGTTAAACAGTGCATATTTGATATTGGAGTTGAGAATATTGGTTCTTGAGGTACAGGAACTTAGAGAAGTATTATAGATTCTCTGAAAAAAAGAAAGAAATTGATTCTTGAAGCAAAACAAACAGCAAAAAGAATTGAAAAGAAAGAAAAATCAAAAGAAAAAGGTCCAAGGCTTTGAGCATCAATGGTTAGGAGGGTCAAAACTGATCTGAAGTTCAAAAGAGTGATTTTTCCTAACTATATGCTTGTGATGTGAAAGTGTCAAGTAACCCTTGAGACTGAACAGTTAAAGTCGTGACCAATTAATGTTACAGAGTATGCCTAAGGCTCTGAGCACCACTGTCTGGGAGAAATAGAAAGAAAAATTAGACTTCAAGGAGTTTCCCAATTAAGTGCTTGTGGTGTTCTTGTTTCAAGTTAAGCTTGAAGACAAAACACTTAGAGTCACGGCTAGGCTCAAAGTGCAAAGCACCAAGAAAAGAAAGGAAAAAGCTATGTTCAAGAATCAATTAGATCCTAAAGAAGAGAATTTATAATATCATCCGAGTTCTAGTTCTGAAGGATACCAATGCTTCTGAGCTTCAAAGGATTGTGAGATGCCAAACTTATTCAGACTAGAGTGTCATTAGCCCCACTCAGTGACTAGACCTGAGCTTAAAGGAACACTCGAGTCTTAGGCATTTTCTCTTCTTAGTTCTATATTGTTTTGGTTGCTTGACGACAAGCAACAGTTTAACTTTGGTGTTGTGATGCGTGAGCATCTTGTACCCTTTTCCCTTTCATTTTCTAGTTATTTTTAGTTAGAATTTATTAAGTTTTATTATTTTTTTAGTGCAAAAATCCTCTTTGGATGCTACTTTGAGTTGTTTTGGTTTTTTTATTATTTCAAGTGAAATTCGGGCGTATTTGGCAGAGTTTGGTGCAAAAACAAAGGAAGAATATAGATGTTATCAACCCTGACCTCCTTGCATTCCAACGAGCATAACTTGAGCTACAGAGGTCCAATTGACGCGTTTCTAACGACGTTGAAAATCCAACTTCTAGAGCTTTCCAACATTATATAATAGTTTATACTTTTTTCTGGAATCACTGCCAAATCTGGCGCTAAACGTCGAGCCTGGCGTTTAGCGCCCAAAGAGGACAGAACTTACTGCCCACTCCCGGTGCAGAACGCCAGAAGAAATGCCAAAACTGCCCTTTCTGGCGCAAAATGTCAGAAAAATGCCAACTGACGGGTCAAACTCACCCAAGGGAGCATCTTTAGTGGGATTTAGCTTTTAATAGCTATCTTTTATCTTATTTTAGTTATTTTTAATTACAAACAAAATCTTGTATGCCCAAACTTTATTATTTTATTTTAGTATCAAATAAAATTATGTTAGATATAAAAGGAAAAAGATCTCTTGTATCTCGAATCCTCTCTCTTTCACACGTTTTTAGAACCCTAGTTTCTCTGTAAGTCATGAGCAACTAAATCTTTTGGTTAAGGTTAGGATCTCTGTTTATTTCTATGGATTAGAACTATTATTCTTCTATTTTAATTAATGTTTTGATTCAATTCTAAGGATTGTTTTCGTTCTTAATCTTATGAATTTGGATGGAACGAGAGTATGACCCTTATTCTACATGAGTTCTTGTAATTCTCGAGAGAGTTATCTCACTTGAACTACAACTTGAAAACAAATTCCTCCTAAATTGCTAATTACACGAACTAATTGGGATATGTGATATATAATCCTGTTAGCTTTGGGAATTAGGGTTTTTGTGGCCATAAACTAGTTTTTAAACTTAACCCTCTAATCGGAATTAAGTGATGACCACGAGAGTGGCAATTAATGAAGGTTAGAGGAGGCTAAATCACTAAGAGATTAGGGTTTAGACATTTACAGTTTGCCATAGAATGAATCATGCATTGTTAAAATAGTTGGTAAGAACTTTTAATCTGGAAAGATAAACATCTCCAAAACTGTTTTCTCATACTATTTTCACACCAAACCCTTATTTGCTTTATTTACTTGTTTATTTACTATTTTATGCGTTTCAACCATCAAAACTCCCATTTTCATTTGCCTAACTAAGTCCAACTAGATAGCCATTATTGCTCACTCCAATAATTCTCGTGGGATCGACCCTCACTCACCTGAGGTATTACTTGGATGACTTAGTGCACTTGCCAGTTAAGTTGTGGAAATCTCGAATTCCCACACCAACCCCCTCATCCCGAAGTCTCTAAAGGTTGTCCTCACCCAGTCAAGAGGGCGTACCTGAAACATTGGAAGTTACCCAATAGTAGCGATTCAAAACTCCCCCAGCCGGTTAAATCGGACCCAGGTTTTCCTGAACCGCCCTCCGTCGAACCATACCTATAACCAAAGGGGGCATCACCGTCAATCCAATCCCCAGGAACAAAAGAACACAGAATCCTACACTGGAGTCTAGTGCAATCATAAAACTATACCAAAATAGTGCCACCCCCTGTTTTCCTACTATCGCTATCCAGGAAACACCCCCAAAAGGAAAAGATAGAAACAAAAAATCGAAAGAAAAATGCAGAAGCAAAAATAATGCACAAAGTGACGAAATAAAACAAAAACACCAAGGAAATGCAGCACCACAAACCCTTAAGAAGCCCCAACAACCCAGCCAAGACGTAGCGCCAAAGAAAAAATGTAGAGAGCACAGGGCAAGGAAAGTTAAAAAGTAATAAGGAAAATAGAATAAAGAAGAAGTAGTTACAACACAGAAAAATAGAAACCCCTTAACATTTCCAATGGAAATACAGAGGTATGAAGGGCGAAAAGGGAAAATCTAAACCTCTCTCCTCCTATTAAGCATCATATGACACCTTGGAAACTGCAACAGACAGATCTCATCATCGAGAAACACAACAGACAAGTAATAGGACAGCCAAGCATTTTGAACACTCACGAATTTCCAATCTTGGCCAAAAGCATGGGGTAACACCACCTTCCCACACGAGGTCCATGACCTCAAATAGTCCCCCAAAACGGCCAAGTAACGACCCAGTTTTCTGGGTCGATGGCCTATCCACAGCTCACACTGGCCAAGAGATCGCATATTTCTAACTAACATTCAAATTCAAATACCTCTCTTATCTTAGCCAACAAAGATAAGATAAGATAACAAATATATAACTATATTAGAGGAGTCAAGGGTTCCCTCAGGTACGTTATTCCTAACCCTCACCTATACCTCTTAGATCTATTCTGGCTTGAGCATCAGAGTGTCTTTGTAGGTACCAACCCCCGCGCGCTCCAAAACTCTAATCGCATCATCACCAAGACTGACAAGTCTCTGATCCTTCCTTCAACCCGTACCAGCAAAGTCTCGTACAAGGACCTAATTGAAAAAAAATATAAGGACCTAATTAAAAATTTGATGAAACTATAAGGACTTGTAGAGTAGTTGAACAAAAATATAACTGGATAAGTCAATTCACTATTTCACTAGAGTGTTTTCTTCACATCATTTTTATTTTTCATTTTACTGTGCAATTTTAATTTTAAATATGTTGACATTCACTCGCTACTCAAATCTTTTTATAGCCGAGACCGAGAAGCCCAAAGGCAACTTGCATGTTACCACGTCAGACGTCACACTAGCTAAATTCTAAGCACCATGATTTGGAACATAAAAGGGCTAGCAATTGTTATTTTCTTTCGGAGAAATGATATGGCTACAAATATGCAATTATAGTAGCATTACATATTTAAATTATGTAGATCTTTGCAAGATCAGGGTAATAGTAACTGTTCATGCCAGTAATGGAGAACACGAGTTGGATAGTTGAAAAGACTAGAGATCCTAACTTTGGTGAAAGCAAAATTAGGCCGGGAGGACAACCTGCAAGTTACTCTGATGCTTAAATTAGCCATGTACCGTGATAGCGTGTTATCTTTCAGAGTTTGCCTGTCGTGTTCCTTTTCCTTTTATCCTTCTATTCTGAGGTTACCATTTTCTCGAGCATTTACTGCACTTGTAGTGTACTCTTAATGCCATGATTTGGCGGTTTCATAACTTAATGGCGTGGTTGTTACGTCGTATCCGATGTTATCTTGTAACATCAGATTCTTGTTTAATTACCATTCTGTTATGTCATTATTTGTCTAGAACAGTGCCCCAACTTGGGCTTTTTGATTTTATGACTTTATTAAGAGTACCCAAGTTTATGAGGTCTGCTTTGAGGGGTTTCCTTTAATTAAAGTTCTGAGGGTTCTTAAGGAAACTGAATAGTTTCCTTCCGCCTTCTTTGTGTGGTTATGATGAATTCCCTCTGTTTATAAACCGTCAAGCCATTTATAGCCCCTATCTCCATCAATCAATGCTATATTAACTTCCAATTAAATAATCTTTACTTTAACTTTACTTTCGAAAAACACTTTTTCCTCTCTCTCCAAGGATCCTCTTCCTTTCACTCTTCCTCTTCTTCCTTCTTCCATTTTGCCATTTCAGAAGTGGGGTATTAGTTTTCTGCAAGTGTCTCCAGAACACTTTTTAAGGTGCGTTTCAAATTTCATCAAGCAAATTCTGGTAAGGGTTCTTTGCCTTTTTCCTTTCTCCCTTTTTCGATCACTTTTCCTTCACTATTTCGTGCATTTCCTTTATGCTCCTAGTCATTTTTCCATGCATTTTTCACTATGTTTCTAGTCATTGTTCCATGCATTTTTGTATTTGTGGTTTCTATATTTGCTACCTTAGGTTAACATAGTAGGGTACCACTATTTTAAGTTTTCCTGATTTGATAGCAATAGTTTCATATTTGCCCCTATTTTTCAATATTCTTCTAATTTTTTTAGAATTGTGGTGAGGTTTTTAAACATCCTAAGTAGATTTTACAGTTTTCATATCCTTCGTAACATAATGGTAGTGTCCCTGTAGGTTTTTCCTAAGATGCCGAGGAAAAAAATTATCGTGAATCGCGAACGAGGTGGTACCGCTAACCGTCCGAGGCCCCAACCTACTACCATTCTTCCAATGAACATTGAACTCGAAGTAGATATCTATTATTGGGTATCTGAGGATGTCAAGGCCACTCCTTCTACCATCATCCAAGAGAAACTTGATAACTTGCGAGAAGGTATGGTTATTTTTAGTTTTGACCTAAGTAATTTGTATGTTTTTTCAGTTCCCAGATCTGCGGACCAGTTGTGCCATATTAATGAACATGCTAGCACTGCCTTCGACTGGTTATGGATGTATGAGACTTTATTCTCTCAAGTTGGAGTTCGACTTCCTTTTTCTGACTTTCAAGTAAGCGTTTTAACTCACACTGAATGCGCTCCTTTTCAGCTTCATACGAATAGCTGGGCTATTGTTCGTTGTTTTGAACTTTTATGTTCATTTTTAGAACTCCAACCTTCTCTTAGGATTTTCTTTTATTTCATTACTCTAACGATTTCTTTTAGATCCCAAGGTCATGGGTTTATTTCCTTCTAGGGTGTTCCCAATAGGAGAATTTTTAATTTATTTGAAGAGTCTTATCATGGATTTAAAGAAAAATTTTTCAAAATTGAGGGGACGAAGGTACAACCCCCTTTTTTATGACCTCGGAAGGTGGAAAGAAATTTAACTTATATTGGAATTTTAACGTGTCCTCTCCAAAAATCCAAGTTAACGGGGTTAATGCTTCAGAGCTTGCGAGCATTAATATGTTAATGTTACTGTAGAATGAATGTCCTCTTAGTTTGGGAGACATTATAATGAAGGAGCAGACAGCTATGATTGTTATTAGTAAGCTTTTCCCCTTTTCTTTTCCCTTAATACGCATTATTTCATCTTTCTTATTAAACTTTGTGTATCTATTCTAGTTGACATGGCTGGTGGTCTGGCTGCCATTGCTGCTATGAAGAAGAGGTTGGAATCTCAACCTGTTCTTTCGATTAATGTGAGTGGTGATCTTTTTCTGCCACCATTAGCCATTAGCCATTACCTCAGAGGGCCGAAGAGAGTGGGGAGGGGCAAGGCCCCGAAGTTCATATCTTGGAAGAAGACTCTCCAAATAATTTCCCAAAGAAAAAAAATTAAAGAGTACGTGATGCGTGAGCATCTTTCCTATCTTTTCCTAGTGAATTTGTATTTAAATTGTTGAGTTTAATCAAGAATTGATTATCTTTTAGCCACTATAGATGCTACTTTGAGTCTTGTGCAATTTTGTTTATTTTAGGTAGCATTCAGCTGGATTTGATGGAGTTTCTACAGAAGAAGAGATGAAGGCGAATGATGCTGTCAACCCTCACCTCTCTGCACTCAAACCTGAATAACTCGAGCTACGGAGGTCCAATGGACGTGATTTTAGTGGTGTTAGAAAGCTAACTTCCAGAGCTTTCCAACGATATATAATAGTCCATACTTCTTCTCCGAACTCGCTGCCAAGGCTGCGCCTTCTCAAGTTAGGCGCAAGACACAACAACAATACGCGAGATTGGTCCTGCCCACTTCAAGTTAGGCGCACTAAAGCCCAAGTTAGGCGCACTAAAAGTTAGGCGCAGCTTCACTCAACTAAACTCCAATTCATGCTGCCAAGCCCAAGTTAGGCGTGGATCCTAGTGAAGCCAAGTGGTCTCCATCCATCAATTGAAGATTTGCTGATTGCTATAATTAATTCTAATTTAAATTCAAAATTTAAAAATAGGAAAAGATATTATTTTAGTTTTAAAGATATATTTTAAATTAATTAGGATTAGATATAAATAGGGGTATACCACCTCAACATTATTCCATTCCAAACTTCCAATTCTATACAAATTTATATTCCGTAATCCTAGTTTTTTACTATGAACCATGAGCAACTAATCCTCCATTGTTAAGGTTAGGAGCTCTGTCTATTTGTATGAATTGATTTTATTGCTTTTTCTATTTTAATTCATGTATGGATTTATAATTTAATAATTGTTTTCGCTCTTTATCTTATGAATTTGGGTGGAACGGAAGTATGACCCTCTTTCTATTTGAGTTCTTGTATAACTTGGAAAAGCTCTTTACTTGAACAACAGCTTGAAAACATATTCTCCTAAATTTTAATTATCTGGATTTAACGGGATATGTGATATATAATCCTTTTATTTTTAGGTAATTAGAGTTTTTGTGGCATATAAACTGGAATTTGATCATGTAGCTTCTAATTGGAATTAATTGACCAAGGAAAAATACAGTTAATGAATTTTAGAGGAGACTAGAAAGGTCTAAGGAATTAGGGTCTAGTCACATATAGTTTGCCATAAATTAAATCCTACATAATTAAAATAGTTAGTAAGAAAAGTAAATCCAGAAAAATAGATAACTCGGAAGCCTTAACTGCCTTCTCAATATTTTATTCCCAACTTATTTATCTGCCTATCTTTAATATTCTAAATTTACTGTTAATGCTTTTAAACTTCCAAACACTATTTTCTGTTTGTCTAACTAAGCCTATCAAACACTATTGTTACTTAATCCATCAATCCTCGTGGGATCGACCCTTACTCACGTAAGGTATTACTTGGTACGACCCGGTGCACTTGCCGGTTAGTTTGTGGGTTATAAATACCGCATCAAGTTTTTGGCACCGTTGTCGGGGATTGACTGTGATTAACAATTATTCGTTGTTTGATTGCTTAGATTAGATAGTTTTTCTTTTAATTAGTTTTGTTTTAGTATTATTAAGTTTTTATTTTCCATTTTTTCCTTTAACGTCGTCCTTTCCTTTTTCGTTTGTTACTCCCTCCCCCTGTTTTTCTTTTTTTACTTCCGTTTTGCTTTTGATCTTTTAATTACTTTCGCCTATTTTTAATTTTTGTTATTTCATTTTTATTTTATTTTCTTTTTTTTTTATTTTTATTTTCTTTTACTTTCGTTTTTTGTTTCCTTCCATTAATTTTTTCTATATTCTATTAGTTTTGTTTTATTTTTATCTTTAATTTAAAAAAAATTAAATAAATAAATAGCACTAATATTTTTCTTAATTTCTGAAATTAAGTTTGGTGTTTCCTAGTTAGTTTTATTTTAATTTTTTTTATTTTAATTTTTAGAATTCTGTTCTTTCTTCTTTACTTTCCTGTTTGCCACATGGTGCGTTTAATCCTCTTTGGTGTTTTGTGCTAAGGAAAAATAATGGAGAGAGATCATATGGGTTACTACTCACACCCGAGTAGTGATTCATATTATTGTGGATGGGGAACTACCCAAATTTTGGTTAGCAAAGTCAAAATCAAAGAGACTTCAGTGCTCCATGTTCCAACTATCAAGAACCACCATCTCCATATTCATACCAAGAACCACCACCTCTCTATCCATATCAAGAACCATCATCTTTCTATCCATATCAAGAGCCACTATCTCCCTATCCATACCAAGAACCATCATCTTTTTACTCTCATCAAGAACCATCACCTCCTTCTTATTCATATCAAGAGCCACCATCTCCTTATTCATTTCAAATACCATCAGATCTTGAGCTTCTCATGAAAGAATGCATACATGATATAAAGACAAGTGTCAAAAATGTAGAGAAACATGTGCAGTCGATTATCAAGTCACAGGAAGAGGAGCAAGCAAATTCTTTTTCAAGAGATATAATATAAGATCCTATGGAAGAAAGTGAGAAAATCAATCAAAGGAGTTTATACTCTAGTGAATTAGAGAACTTTCCACCCTCACACATGGAAGAAGAGGAAGATGTAAAAATAAAGGAGGTTGATGCACCAACAAAGAAGGAAGATACACAAACAAAGGAGGTTGCAAGGGATGAAAACAATTATGGGAATCTACACTCCAATGAAGCAGAGAGTGGCATGGAGGGTGAGTTTATTGAACCACCAATTCAAGAAGTTCTTGATGAAGGGTACACTTTAACCATCACACAACACCCATATTTTGAAGTCAAAGAAGTGAAGGCAACCAAGGAAAGCACTGAAAAAGGGATTGTGACTAAGAAACAGAAGAAAATATCCATGAAGAAGAAAAGGTCAACAAAAAGCAATCCAACCTCTATCCCAACAAGCAAGGTGAATCAAGCTAATCACAATAAAAGAAAACTTTTTAGGAGGACTTCATATCAGGGGGCACTAATCTTCACCTCTCCCCCCTTGGAGACATTTCTTTTAACCAACTGGAAGAAGAGGAAGAAACTTCAATAATCAAGTGTCAAGCTAGTGACATTAAAGAAGTGCTTGTTGGGAGGCAGCCCGATAATTTCGTATCCTTAGCTATTTTTCGTAGTAGTAGTTTTCTTACTTATTTAAGTTTTTTATTGAGTTCTTACTAATTTTATGATCATGCAGCTATTTTAGAACAGAAACCGGACACTTCAAAAAAATAATAATAATAAAAAAGCTTATGACGCGCAAGCGTCGCTGACGCATACGCGTCATATGCATGTACGTGAAAAATAAAATTTGACAGAGAGTTGTACTGGTTTGGGGCTGGAAGTGTGCTAGAAGCACAAAACTTGTTCACGCGCACGCGTCGTATGAAAATATTGGTCTCAAAGCCACGCGAACAGAGAGTTGCGCGTGCGCGCGGCTGGCTTTGCACGAATCGCACAAAACCCAGGGCATGCGGACGCGTGCCTGACGCTCACGCGTCATTAAGGAAATTTTGTGCCCCATGCGTACGCGTGCCGTACGCGTACGCGTCGCCCGCGCTACACACCTATACTAGTTCGTCGCCCAGTTTTTAATTTTCTTTCTCTCTCTCCCAATCCTAATTCTCTCTTGTTCTTTTATCCTTATATTCTTCTTTCCTCTTACTATTTGTTTGTATTTTCAGTTCTTCTTTGCTTGAGGACAAGCAAACCTTTAAGTTTGGTGTTGACGCTTCGCTTAAGGGTTTTCTGTTTAATTTTATGGCACTAAGGGAGGTGAATCATCTTCACAAAGGAGCACAACCTGAAGAATAAAACGACCGCTCGGATAACTAAGGTGGTTGAGTTCTTTTCATTTTTTTATTCCTTCCCGCTTTTATTATGTTATGTTCCGGTTTCCTGCTACTTTGTTTGGTTTATTGCATGATCCTTTATTAGTAGATTCATAGGTTCTAGTTTAATTTTTTGTTAAGTGCTTTAATTTTGAAAGATGTCTCATGTATTGCCCACTGAGCTTGAAATCAAAAAGAAAGAAGAACAGATGTAATGCATGAGAATTTGAGTTTAATTTTTAGAGTAGTCTCATTTACTTAGATGTGGTGGCAGTACTTTTTGTTTTCTGAATTAATGCTTGAACAGTGCATATTTTTTATAGTGAAGTTTATGAATTAAAAATTGTTGGCTCTTGAAAGAATGATGAAAAAAAGAGAAATGTTATTGATAATCTGAAAAATCATAAAATTGATTCTTGAAGCAAGAAAAAGCAGTGAAAAATACGAAGCTTGCGAATATATATATATATAAAATAAAGAAAAAAAAGAAAAAAAGCAAGCAAAAAAAGCCAATAATCCTTTAAACTAAGAGGCAAAGGATAAAAAGGATCCAAGGCTTTGAGCATTAATAGATAGAAGGGCCCAAAGGAATAAAATCCTGGCCTAAGCGGCTAAATCAAGCTATCCTTAACCATGTGCTTGTGGCGTGAAGGTGTCAAGTGAAAAGCTTGAGACTGAGCGGTTAAAGTCGTGGTCCAAAGCAAAACGAGTGTGCTTAAGAACTCTGGGCACCTCTAACTGGGGACTCTAGCGAAGCTGAGTCACAATCTGAAAAGGTTCACTGGTACGCGGAATCGTGATTACACTTTAATTATGTAAAGTTCATTGCTCTTTCTTTCCCTGGAAATGGCGCCAAAAACATTATGCCAAAACCACGGTTCACAACTTCGTGTAACTGACCAGCAAGTGCACTGGGTCGTCCAAGTAATACCTTACGTGAGTAAGGGTCGAATCCCACGGAGATTGTTGGTATGAAGCAAGCTATGGTCACCTTGCAAATCTCAGTTAGGCAGATATAAATTGATAATGGTGTTTTCAAATTTAATATAATAAAATAGGGATAGAAATACTTATGTAATTCATTGGTAGGAATTTCAGATAAGCGAATGGAGATGCTTTCATTCCTCTGAACCTCTGCTTTCCTGCTATCTTCATCCAATCAGTCTTACTCCTTTCCATGGCTGGCTTTATGTGATACATCACCACTGTCAATGGCTACTTTCGGTCATCTCTCGGGAAAATGATCCAATGCCCTGTCACGGCACGGCTAATCGTCTGGAGGCATCACCCTTGTCAATGGCTTCATCTTATCCTCTCAGTGAAAATGGTCAACGCACCCTGTCACGGCACGGCTATTCATCTGTCGGTTCTCGATCATGCTGGAATAGGATTTACTATCCTTTTGCGTCTGTCACTAACGCCCTGCAATCGCGAGTTTGGAGCTCGTCACAGTCATTCATTCATTGAATCCTACTCGGAATACCACAGACAAGGTTTAGACTTTCCGGATTCTCTTGAATGCCGCCATCATTCTAGCTTACGCCACGAAGATTCTGATTAAGAGATCTAAGAGATACTCATTCAGTCGAAGGTAGAACGGAAGTGGTTGTCAGGCACGCGTTCATAGGGAATGATGATGATTGTCACGTTCATCACATTCAGATTGAAGTACGAATGAATATCTTAGAAGCGAAATAAGATTAATTGAATAGAAAACAGTAGTCCTTTGCATTAATCTTTGAGGAACAGCAGAGCTCCACACCTTAATCTATGGAGTGTAGAAACTCTACCGTGAAAATACATAAGTGAAAGGTCCAGGCATGGCCGAGATGGCCAGCCCCCAAAATGTGATCAAAGGATCATAAGGTAATCCAAAGATGGTCAAAAAGACGTCTAATACAATAGTAAAAGGTCCTATTTATAATAAACTAGCTACTAGGGTTTATATGAGTAAGTAATTGATGCATAAATCCACTTCCGGGGCCCACTTGGTGTGTGCTTGGGCTGAGCTTGAGTGTTGCACGTGTAGAGGTCTTTCTTGGAGTTGAACGCCAGTTTTTGTGCCAGTTTGGGCGTTCAACTCTGGTTTTGGATCCTTTTCTGGCGCTGGACGCCAGATTTGGGCAGAAAGCTGGCGTTGAACGCCAGTTTGCGTCATCTAAACTTAGCCAAAGTATGGACTATTATACATTTCTGGAAAGCCCTAGATGTCTACTTTCCAACGCAATTGAAAGCGCGCCATTTCGAGTTCTGTAGCTCCAGAAAATCCACTTTGAGTGCAGGGAGGTTAGAATCCAACAGCATCAACAGTCCTTCTTCAACCTCTGAATCTGATTTTTGCTCAGGTCCCTCAATTTCAGCCAGAAAATACCTGAAATCACAGAAAAACACACAAACTCATAGTAAAGTCCAGAAATGTGAATTTAACATAAAAACTAATGAAAACATCCCTAAAAGTAACTAGATCCTACTAAAAACATACTAAAAACAATGCCAAAAAGCGTATAAATTATCCGCTTATCACAACACCAAACTTAAATTGTTGCTTGTCCCCAAGCAACTGAAAATCAAATAGGATAAAAAGAAGAGAATATACTATAAATTCCAAATTATCAATGAAACATAGCTTCAATCAAATGAGCGGGACTTATAGCTTTTTGCCTCTTGAATAGTTTTGGCATCTCACTTTATCCATTGAGGTTCAGAATGATTGGCATCTATAGGAACTCAGAGTTCAGATAGTGTTATTGATTCTCCTAGTTCAGTATGATGATTCTTGAACACAGCTATTTTATGAGTCTTGGCCGTGGCCCTAAGTACTTTGTTTTCCAGTATTACCACCGGATACATAAATGTCACAGACACGTAACTGGGTGAACCTTTTCAGATTGTGACTCAGCTTTGCTAAAGTCCCCAATTAGAGGTGTCCAGGGTTCTTAAGCACACTCTTTTTTTGCTTTGGACCTTGACTTTAACCGCTCAGTCTCAAATTTTCACTTGACACCTTCACGCCACAAGCACATGGTTAAGGACAGCTTGGTTTAGCCGCTTAGACTAGGATTTTATTCCTTTTAGGCCCTCCTATCCACTGATGCTCAAAGCCTTGGGATCCTTTTTATTTGCCCTTGCCTTTTGGTTTTAAGGGTTATTGGCTTTTTTCTCTTGCCTCTTGGTTTTAAGAGCCTTGGCTTTTTCTGCTTGCTTTTTCTTTTTTTTTCTTTCTATATTTTTTTTTTCGCCTATTTTTTTTTTTTTGCAAGCTTTGTTCTTTGCTGCTTTTTCTTGCTTCAAGAATCATTTTTATGATTTTTCAGATTATCAAATAACATGTCTCCTAGTCATCATTCTTTCAAGAGCCAACATATTTAACATTCTTAAACAACAACTTCAAAAGACATATGCACTGTTCAAGCATTCATTCAGAAAACAAGAAGCATTGTCACCACATCAATATAATTAAGCTAAGTTCAAGGATAAATTCGAAACTCATGTACTTCTTGTTCTTTTGAATTAAAATATTTTTCATTTAAGAGAGGTGATGGATTCATAGGACATTTATAACTTTAAGACAAAGTTACTAACTACTAATGATCATGTAATGAAGACACAAACATAGATAAGCACATAACATAGAAAACGAAAAACAGAAGAAATAAGAACAAGGAATGAATCCACCTTAGTGATGGTGGCGTTTCCTTCTTGAGGCACCAATGATGTCCTTGAGCTCTTCTATGTCTCTTCCTTGTCTTAGTTGCTCCTCCCTCATTGCTTTTTGATCTTCTCTGATTTCATGGAGCATGATGGAGTGCTCTTGATGTTCCACCCTTAGTTGTCCCATATTGGAACTTAATTCTCCTAGGGAGGTGTTAATTTGCTCCCAATAGTTTTGTGGAGGAAAGTGCATTTGAGGCATCTCCGGGATCTCATGGTGATGAGCTTCATACGCCTCTTGAGCTCCATGAGTGGGCTCTCTTGCTTGCTCCATCTTTTTCTTAGTGATGGGCTTGTCCTCTTTGATGAGGATATCTCCCTCTATGTCAATCCCAGCCGAATTGCATAGGTGGCAAATGAGGTGAGGAAAGGCTAACCTTGCCATGGTGGAGGACTTGTCAGCCACCTTGTAGAGTTCTTGAGGTATAATCTCATGAACTTCCACCTCTTCTCCAATCATGATGCTATGGATCATGATGGCCCGGTCTATAGTAACTTCAGACCGGTTGCTAGTGGGAATGATTGAGCATTGAATGAACTCCAACCATCCTCTAGCTACAGGCTTGAGGTCCAATCTTCTTAGTTGAACCGGCTTGCCTTTGGAGTCAATCTTCCATTGAGCTCCTTCTACACATATGTCCATAAGGACTTGGTCCAACCTTTGATTAAAGTTGACCCTTCTAGTGTAGGGGCGTTCATCTCCTTGCATCATGGGCAAGTTAAACGCCAACCTCACATTTTCCGGACTAAAATCTAAGTATTTCCCCCGAACCATTGTAACATAGTTCTTTGGATCCGGGTTCTTACTTTGATCATGGTTCTTGGTGATCCATGCATTAGCATAGAACTCTTGAACCATTAGGATGCCGACTTGTTGGATGGGATTTGTTAGAACTTCCCAACCTCTTCTTTGAATTTCATGTCGGATCTCCGGATACTCATTTCTTTTGAGTTTGAAAGGGACCTCAGGGATCACCGTCTTCTTGGCCACCACATCATAGAAGTGGTCTTGATGGGCTTTGGAGATGAACCTTTCCATCTCCCATGACTCGGAGGTGGAAGCTTTTGTCTTCCCCTTCCCCTTTCTAGAGGATTCTTCGGTCTTAGGTGCCATCAATGGTAATGGAAAAACAAAAAGCTTATGCTTTTACCACACCAAACTTAGAATTTTGCTCGCCCTCGAGCAATAAAAGAAAGAATAGATGAAGAAGAAGAAGAAATGGAGGAGAGGGAGAGTGGGGAGTGTTTCGGCCAAGAAGGGTGTAGAGGGGTGTGTTGTGTGAATTTGATGAAGAATGGAGGGCTTTATATAGGGAAGGGAGGGGGGAAAGGTTTCGGCCATATGGGTGGGTTTGGGTGGGAAATTGGTTTTGAATTTTTGAAGGTATGTGGAGTTTATGAGGTAGGTTTATGGGGAAAAGTGGATGGATGTGAGTGGTGAAGAGGTGATGGGGAAGAGAGTTTGAGGTGATTGGTGAAGGGTTTTTGGGGAAGAGTGTTTATGGGGTTGTGTGAAAGAAAGTGGTGAGAAGAAGTGAGTGGAGGTAGGTGGGGATCCTGTAGGGTCCACAGATTCTGAGTGGATCCTGTGGGGTCCATAGATCCTGAGTGGATCCTGTGGGGTCCACAGATCCTGAGGTGTTCAAGGATTTACATCCCTGCACCCATTAGGCATGTAAAAATGCCTTTGCACACAACTCTGGGCGTTCAGCGCCAGGTTGGTGGCCATTTTGGGCGTTCAACGCCCATTTGTGTGCCATTTCTGGCGTTGAACGCCAGAACCATGCCTGTTCTGGTGTTCAGCGCCCAGAAGCTGCCCATTTTGGGTGTTCAGCGCCAGAACCATGCTCTGTTCTGGTGCTGAACGCCAGACAGATGCTCCTCCAGGGTGTGATTTTTCTTCTGCTGTTTTTGATTCCGTTTTCAATTTTTATATTTATTTTGTGACTCCACATGATCATGAACCTACAAAGACATATAACTAAGAAAAATATAGTTAGATAAATAAAAATTGGGTTGCCTCCCAACAAGCGCTTCTTTAATGTCAATAGCTTGACAGTGGGCTCTCATGGAGCCTCACAGATGTTCAGAGCATTGTTGAGACTCTCCAAAACCAAACTTAGAGTTTGGATATGGGAGTTCAACACCAAACTTAGAGTTTGGTTGTGGCCTCCCAACACCAAACTTAGAGTTTGACTGTGGGGGCTTGGGTTGACTCTGCTTTGAGAGAAGCTTTTCATGCTTCCTCTCCATGGTTGCAGAGGGAGATCCTTGAGTTTTAAACACAAGGGAGTCCTCATTCCATTGAAGGACTAGTTCACCTCTGTCAACATCAATCACAGCTCTTGCTGTGGCCAGGAAAGGTCTTCCTAAGATGATGGATTCATCCTCTTCCTTTCCAGTATCCAGGACTATGAAATCAGCAGGGATGTAAAGGCCTTCAACCTTTACTAACACGTCCTCTACTTGTCCATAAGCCTATTTTCTTGAACTGTCTGCCATCTCTAATGAGATTTTAGTAGCTTGCACCCCATAGATTCCCAGTTTCTCTATTACAGAGAGGGGCATGAGGTTTATTCCTGAACCAAGGTCACACAGAGCCTTAAAGAGCATGGTGCCTATGGTACAAGGTATTATGAACTTCCCAGGATCCTGTCTTTTCTGAGGCAATGTCAGTTGATCCAGGTCACTTAGTTCATTGATGAACAAGGGAGGTTCAACTTCCCAAGTATCAATGCCAAATAATTTGGCATTTAGCTTCATGATTGCACCAAGGAACTTGGCAGTTTGCTCTTCAGTAACATCCTCATTCTCTTCAGAAGAGGAATACTCATCAGAGCTCATGAAGGGCATAAGGAGGTTAAATGGAATCTCTATGGTCTCTAGATGAGTCTTAGATTCCTTTGGTTCCTCAGAGGGAAGCTCCTTATTGGTCACTGGACGTCCCAGGAGGTCTTCCTCCTTGGGATTCATGTCCTCCTCTCCCTCATTGGGTTCGGTCATTTTGCTTATGTCAATGGCCTTGCACTCTCCTTTTGGATTCTCTTCTGTATTGCTTGGGAGAGTACTGGGAGGGAATTCAGTGATCCTTTTACTCAGCTGGCCCACTTGTGCTTCCAAATTTCTAATGGAAGACCTTGTTTCATTCATGAAACTCACAGTGGCCTTGGACAGATCAGAGACTAAGTTTGCCAAATTAGAAGTATTTTGTTCAGAGTTCTCTGTCTGTTGCTGAGTGGATGATGGAAAAGGTTTATTATTGTTAAACCTGTTTCTTCCACCATTATTAAAGCCTTGTTGAGGCTTTTGATCCTTCCATGAGAAATTTGGATGATTTCTCTATGATGAGTTATAGGTGTTTCCATAAGGTTCACCTAAGTAATTCACCTCTGCTATTGCAGGGTTCTCAGGATCATAAGCTTCTTCTTCATAAGAAGCCTCTTGAGTACTGTTGGATGCAGCTTGCATTCCATGCAGACTCTGAGAGATCATATTGACTTGCTGAGTCAATATTTTATTCTGAGCCAATATGGCATTCAGAGTATCAACTTCAAGAACTCCCTTCTTCATAGGCGTCCCATTACTCACAGGATTCCTTTCAGAAGTGTACATGAACTGGTTATTAGCAACCATGTCAATGAGTTCTTGAGCTTCTGCAGGCGTTTTCTTTAGGTGAATGGATCCACCTGCAGAAGTATCCAATGACATCTTTGATAACTCAGATAAACCATCATAGAATATATCCAGGATGGTCCATTCTGAAAGCATGTCAGAAGGATACTTTTTGGTCAGTCTTTTGTATCTCTCCCAAGCTTCATAGAGGGATTCACCTTCTTTCTGTCTGAAGGTTTGAACATCCACTCTAAGCTTGCTCAGCTTTTGAGGAGGAAAGAACTTGGCTAAGAAAGCCTTGACCAGCTTATCCCAAGAGTTCAGGCTATCCTTGGGTTGAGAATCCAACCACACTCTAGCTCTGTCTCTTACAGCAAAAGGGAAAAGCATGAGCCTGTAGACTTCAGGATCTACTCCATTAGTCTTAACAGTATCACAGATCTACAAGAATTCAGTTAAGAACTGAAAAGGATCTTCAGATGGAAGTCCATGAAACTTGCAGTTCTGCTGCATCAGAGAAACTAATTGAGGTTTCAGCTCAAAGTTGTTTGCTCCAATGGCAGGAATGGAGATGCTTCTTCCATGTAAATTGGAATTAGGTGCAGTAAAGTCAACAAGCATCTTCCTTACATTATTATTATTTTTGGCTGCCATCTCCTCTTTCTGTTCGAAAATTTCTGAAAGGTTATCTCTGGATTGTTGTATTTTAGCTTCTCTTAGTTTCCTTTTCAGAGTCCTTTCAGGTTCTGGATCTGCTTCCACAAGAATGTTCTTATCATTGCTCCTGCTCATATGACAAAGAAGAGGGCACAGAAAAATAATAATAATAATAGAGATCCTTTATACCACAGTATAGGGATCCCTGTGTGAGTAGAAGAAGAGGGAGAGACAAAGAATGTAATGTAATGGAAGAAACACAACTGTGAGGAGGGTTGAGATGTGAGATGAGATGTTAGTAAATGAATAAATAAATAGAATAAGATGGGAGAGGGAGAACTTTCGAAAAATATTTTTGAAAAAGAGTTAGTGATTTTCGAAAATGGTTTTTGAAAAATGTTAGTATTTTTCGAAAATTTTTAAAATCAAAAATAAAAATAAGAATAATTAGTTAATTAAAAAGAAATTTTTGAAAAGGAGGGAAGATATTTTCGAAAATTAGAGAGAGAGAGTTAGTTAGGTAGTTTTGAAAAAGTTAAGAAACAAACAAAAAGTTAGTTAGTTAGTTGAAACAAATTTTTGAAAAGATAAGAAGTTAGGAGGTTAGAAAAGATATTTTGAAACCAACTTTTTGAAAAAGGTAAGATAAGAAGATATTTTAGAAATTAGTTTTGAAAAAGATTTGATTTTTAAAATCTCAATTAATGACTTGATTCATAAGAAATCACAAGATATGATTCTAGAACTTAAAGTTTGAATCTTTCTTAACAAGCAAGTAACAAACTTCAAATTTTTGAATCAAAACATTAATTGATTATGTTATTTTCGAAAATTTGATATAAAAATAAGAAAAAGATTTTTTGAAAAATATTTTTGGAATTTTCGAAAATAACTAAGAATTTTGAAAAAGATTTGATTTTTGGAAAAAGATTTTTGAAAAGATAGGATTTTCAAATTGAAAATTTGATTTGACTCATGAAAACAACTAGATTTTTTTTTAAAAAAATTTTTGAAAAAGTCAACTCAAATTTTCGAATTTATGAGAGAGAAAAAGGGAAAGATATATTTTTTTATTTTTGAATTTTTAATGAGGAGAGAGAAGAACATGAAAATGATGCAATGCATAAAATTTTTAGATCAAAACAATGAATGCATGCAAGAATGCTATGAATGTCAAGATGAACACCAAGAACACTTTGAATGTCAAGATGAACATCATAGACACAATTTTGAAAAATTTTTAATGCAAAGAAAACATGCAAGACACCAAACTTAGAATTCTTTAATGCTTACGCACTAAGAATTCAAGAATGCATATGAAAAACACCATACAACACAAAACAAAAAATCATCAAGATCAAACAAGAAGACTTACCAAGAACAACTTGAAGATCATGAAGAACACTATGAATGCATGAAATTTTCGAAAAATGCAAGATGCACATGCAAATGACACCAAACTTATGACATGACTCATGACTCAAACAAGAAACACAAAAAATGTTTTTGATTTTTATGATTTTCTAATTTTTTTTTTGGATTTTTTCGAAAATTATATGAAAAAGAAAAAATAAGGATTCCAAAATTTTTAACATGAATTCCAGGAATCTTGCATTCTTAGTCTAAAGCTTCAGTCCAGGAATTAGACATGGCTCACTAGCCAGCCAAGCTTTCAATGAAAGCTCCGGTCCAAAACACAAGACATGGCCAATGGCCAGCCAAGCTTCAGCAGGTGAATCAGGAACAGCAACAGGTGGATTAGCAACAACTAGCTTGCTCTTGATAACAAATTGCTGCCTCAGTCCAAATAAATTTAGACATAGCTTTACAGCCAGCCAGGCTTCACATGCTTCATGAAACACTAGAATTCATTCTTAAAAATTTTGAATAGAATTTTTGAAAACATTTTTATATTACTTTTTTTCGAAAACAAAGGAGAAAATTTTGAAAGATTTTTTGAAAAATTTTTGAAAACAAAATAAAAAGAAAATTACCTAATCTGAGCAACAAGATGAACCGTCAGTTGTCCATACTCGAACAATCCCCGGCAACGGCGCCAAAAACTTGGTACGCGGAATCGTGATTACACTTTAATTATGTAAAGTTCATTGCTCTTTCTTTCCCTGGAAATGGCGCCAAAAACATGATGCCAAAACCACGGTTCACAACTTCGTGTAACTGACCAGCAAGTGCACTGGGTCGTCCAAGTAATACCTTACGTGAGTAAGGGTCGAATCCCACAGAGATTGTTGGTATGAAGCAAGCTATGGTCACCTTGCAAATCTCAGTTAGGCAGATATAAATTGATAATGGTGTTTTCGAATTTAATATAATAAAATAGGGATAGAAATACTTATGTAATTCATTGGTAGGAATTTCAGATAAGCGAATGGAGATGCTTTCATTCCTCTGAACCTCTGCTTTCCTGCTATCTTCATCCAATCAGTCTTACTCCTTTCCATGGCTGGCTTTATGTGATACATCACCACTGTCAATGGCTACTTTCGGTCATCTCTCGGGAAAATGATCCAATGCCCTGTCACGGCACGGCTAATCGTCTGGAGGCATCACCCTTGTCAATGGCTTCATCTTATCCTCTCAGTGAAAATGGTCAACGCACCCTGTCACGGCACGGCTATTCATCTGTCGGTTCTCGATCATGCTGGAATAGGATTTACTATCCTTTTGCGTTTGTCACTAACGCCCTGCAATCGCGAGTTTGGAGCTCGTCACAGTCATTCATTCATTGAATCCTACTCGGAATACCACAGACAAGGTTTAGACTTTCCGGATTCTCTTGAATGCCGCCATCATTCTAGCTTAAGCCACAAAGATTTTGATTAAGAGATCTAAGAGATACTCATTCAGTCGAAGGTAGAACGGAAGTGGTTGTCAAGCACGCGTTCATAGGGAATGATGATGATTGTCACGTTCATCACATTCAGATTGAAGTACGAATGAATATCTTAGAAGCGAAATAAGATGAATTGAATAGAAAACAGTAGTACTTTGCATTAATCTTTGAGGAACAGCAGAGCTCCACACCTTAATCTATAGAGTGTAGAAACTCTACCGTGAAAATACATAAGTGAAAGGTTCAGGCATGGCCGAGATGTCCAGCCCCCAAAACGTGATCAAAGGATCATAAGGTAATCCAAAGATGGTCAAAAAGACGTCTAATACAATAGTAAAAGGTCCTATTTATAATAAACTAGCTACTAGGGTTTACATGAGTAAGTAATTGATGCATAAATCCACTTCCGGGGCCCACTTGGTGTGTGCTTGGGCTGAGCTTGAGTGTTTCACGTGTAGAGGTCCTTCTTGGAGTTGAACGCCAGTTTTTGTGCCAGTTTGGGCGTTCAACTCTGGTTTTGAATCCTTTTCTGGCGCTGGACGCCAGATTTGGGCAGAAAGCTGGCGTTGAACGCCAGTTTGCGTCGTCTAAACTTGGCCAAAGTATGGACTATTATACATTTCTGGAAAGCCCTGGATGTCTACTTTCCAACGCAATTAGAAGCGTGCCATTTCGAATTCTGTAGCTCCAGAAAATCTACTTTGAGTGCAGGGAGGTCAGAATCCAACAGCATCAGCAGTCCTTCTTCAATCTCTGAATCTGATTTTTGCTCAGGTCCCTCAATTTCAGCCAGAAAATACCTGAAATCACAGAAAAACACACAAACTCATAGTAAAGTCCAGAAATGTGAATTTAACAAAAAAACTAATGAAAACATCCCTAAAAGTAACTAGATCTTACTAAAAACATACTAAAAACAATACCAAAAAGCGTATAAATTATCCGCTCATCATTCACCCAGTTATGTGTCTGTGGCATTTATGTATCCGGTGGTAATACTGGAAAATAAAATGCTTAGGGTCACGACCAGGACTCATAAAGTAGCTGTGTTCAAGAATCAACATACTGAACTAGGAGAATCAATAACACTATCTGAATTCTGAGTTCCTATGGATGCCAATCATTCTGAACTTCAAAGGATAAAGTGAGATGCCAAAACTATTCAGGATTGCAGTTGTAAACCCCACTATAAGAAGAGACATGAGCTTAATCGAACTCTCATTCTCATGCAAATTCACATCCTAAGCTTATATTAGTTTTGGTTTCTTGAGGACAAGCAACAATTCAAGTTTGGTGTTGTGATGCGTGAGCATCTTTCCTATCTTTTCCTAGTGAATTTGTATTTAAATTGTTGAGTTTAATCAAGAATTAATTATATTTTAGCCACTATGGATGCTACTTTGAGTATTGTGCAATTCTGTTTATTTTAGGTAGCATTCAGCTGGATTTGATGGAGTTTCTGCAGAAGAAGAGATGAAGGCGAATGATGCTGTCAACCCTCACTTCTCTGCACTCAAACCTGAATAACTCGAGCTACAGAGATCCAATGAACGTGATTCTAGTGGCATTGAAAAGCTAACTTCGAGAGCTTTCCAACGATATATAATAGTCTATACTTCTTCTCCGAACTCGCTGCCAAGGCTGCGCCTAACTTGAGATTTCTCAAGTTAGGCGCAAGACACAACAACAATACGCGAGATTGGTCCTGCCCACTTCAAGTTGGGCGCACTAAAGCCCAAGTTAGGCGCACTAAAAGTTAGGCGCAGCTTCACTCAACTAAACTCCAATTCATGCTGCCAAGCCCAAGTTAGGCATGGATCCTAGTGAAGCCAAGTGGTCCCCATCCATCAATTGAAGATTTGCTGATTGCTATAATTAATTCTAATTTAAATTCAAATTTTAAAAATAGGAAAAGATATTATTTTAGTTTTAAAGATATATTTTAAATTAATTAGGATTAGATATAAATAGGGGTATACCACCTCAACATTATTTCATTCCAGACTTCCAATTCTATACAAATTTACATTCCGTAATCCTAGTTTTCTACTCTGAACCATGAGCAACTAATCCTCCATTGTTAAGGTTAGGAGCTCTGTCTATTTGTATGGATTGATTTTATTACTTTTTCTATTTTAATTCATGTATGGATTTATAATTTAATAATTGTTTTCGCTCTTTATCTTATGAATTTGGGTGGAACGGAAGTATGGCCCTCTTTCTATTTGAGTTCTTGTATAACTTGGAAAAGCTCTTTACTTGAACAACAGCTTGAAAACATATTCTCCTAAATTTTAATTATTTGGATTTAACGGGATATGTGACATATAATCCTTTTATTTTTGGGTAATTAGAGTTTTTGTGGCATATAAACTAGAATTTGATCATGTAGCTTCTAATTGGAATTAATTGACCAAGGAATTGACAGTTAATGAATTTTAGAGGAGACTAGAAAGGTCTAAGGAATTAGGGTCTAGTCACATATAGTTTGCCATAAATTAAATCCTACATAATTAAAATAGTTAGTAAGAAAAGTAAATCCGGAAAAATAGATAACTCTGAAGCCTTAACTGCGTTCTCAATTTTTTATTCCCAACTTATTTATCTGCCTATCTTTAATATTCTAAATTTACTGTTAATGCTTTTAAACTTCCAAACACTATTTTCTTTTTGTCTAACTAAGCCTATCAAACACTATTGTTGCTTAATCCATCAATCCTCATGGGATCGACCCTTACTCACGTAAGGTATTACTTGGTACGACCCGGTACACTTGCCGGTTAGTTTGTGGGTTATAAATACCGCATCAGTACGAGAAAAGGGGATGCTGATATTTTGGCTCCGCCCCCATTCGGTCATGTATTAGATAAGGGATTCCGGGCTCCTGACTTCATGGACCGTCACCTTATGAATGAGGAAATAAAACTGGGACTTGCTAAAATTCCCTTGGAGGACATCCTGCCCTGAGTTAAAATATTGCTTCTCTGTTCATCCACGTACATCCGAGATGCCGAGCTCGAGATCTCCAATTTTCACTCAGATTTTTTGTCAAAGGACAAAGAGATTGCTGGTGCTGATGCTTAGATTCAGAACTTAAACAACTCTGTTACTTCCTTTCAAGAGAAATAAATTGCTCTTGAAAATGAGGTAAAGGGTTTGAAGGAAGTGAAGGCTTCCTCCGACTTAAAAGCTAAGAATCTGAAGAAGCAAGTTTCCGAACTTGTTATGAAGATTGAGAACCTTAAGCTTTCGGTTTAAAAAGCTAAACGTGCTGTCGTGGACGAAGTCTTCGATGCTGAACGAAACATCTAGGGGTGTACATGGGCCGGGTCACACCGGGTTTGGCTTAACCCAGACCCGACCCAAAATATAGACCAGGCCTAATTTTTAGACCCTAACCCGATCCTAGACCCGATGAAACCTACGCACATTCGGGCCGGGTGAAAACTGGGTCTTTAACATGTAAAAATCACCTAATCTCCAACCATTATTTCACAATTCACATAGTAAAATTCATTTAAAAAAATATAACAAGAACCAATCCTTCTCTAAAATTAAAGCATAACTATAATTAATACTAATATTGTCTAATAACACCAAATATTTAAATCAATACAAATAACATAATATTATGCATTAGTCTAAAGTCTTATGCATTTTAAACATAAAACATTAACTTATAATCTTATAATGACTAATAACATAAAATATTAAGGTTTACAATATTTAAATTCCACATAAGAATAGTTATCATGCATCATTAATAACACAAAATATTAATTGTGTATGATGATCGGGCCACCGGGCCGAGTTCGGGTGACCCGTGCTATGGCCCGACCCAACCCGAAATAATGACCGGATCTATTTTTGAGACCCTTACCCGGCCCTAGACCCCATGAAATCACACTAAATTAACCCCTAAAGTGTTCGAAGTTAGGCCGGATCTTCAGGTCGGGCCTGGCCATGTACATCCCTAGAAACATCCTTGACCAGATCAAACTAATTGCTCCCAACTTGGACGTCTTCGAAGTCGATGCTTTCAAAAAAGTGGTGGATGGAAAAGCCGTTTTTATCTTGTAATATTTTTACATTACTTTCTTACCAAGTAGTATGTTTAAGACATTTTCTAGTTTTGCCTTTGGCCTTGGCCTTTGACTGTTTATTTGTAATAGTTTTTAGACAAGTGTTTTTCCCGTGTGATCAGGACATAACTTTTTTAGTCTATTTAGGCTAATCCTATGCAACCTTTATTGTTTTTTTTTTTTTTTGAACTTGATAGCTTCACTTTAACTCTATTGTCATTTTCTGATATTGTCTTTTCATGCAATTGGTGCATTTTAATTTTGTTTGCACGTTATTGTACATGCTTCCACTTTTATTTTAAAAATGTGCTATATTGTCTAAGACACTTTGCACGTATGAAGAAAATAATAGAAATTTTGACAAGAAAAGGAGACAAAGAAATTTATTGATTAAAAAAATACAGAATTTAAAATCTTAAAATATTAAGGACTCGTCAAAAACCTAGATATAAGAGTGTCTTTATTTTTACTATGGGATGATCCTAAGAATAGTACCTTTTCAAATGAACTGCATTCCAAACTTCTCATAATCTCGGTATCATCCAAGGTTTCTAACATGTATACCCTTTTCCCTAGAATATCCTTCACCCTGAAAGGCCCCTTCCAAGTCGTAGCTATCTTTCCCTGAGTTTCTGAGATTCCGGCAACAGCCTGTTTCAGTACTAAGTCTCTAACCTGAAAATTTTTAGGTCAGACTTTCGTATTATATCTCTTGGCTACCCTTTTCTTAAGGGCTTGTTCAGCTAAGTTAGTTGTAGCTCTTATCTCAACAATCAAATCCATGCTTTCATGAGTTTCCAAACTCCCTGAGAGCATTCTCAAACTAGGTTTACCAACTTCTAGTGGGATGACTACTTCCTCATCATAGGTGAGTCTAAAGGGTGCCTCCTTGGTAGAAGATTGAACTGTGGTTTGATATAACCATAGCACTGACCATAACTCATCAGCCCATGAACTCGAAGACTCGTTTAATTATTTTTCAACTCTTTTAGGATTACTTTATTTGCAGTTTCAGCTTGCCCATTCGCTTGTGGGTGCTCAATCGAGGAGAATATTTTCCAAATTCCTAACCTGGTTAATAGTACTCGAAACTTGGAATCTGAGAACTGAGTTCCATTATCCGTAACCATGGCCTTTGGAATTCCAAACCTCATAATAACCTCTCTCCAAATAAACTTATGACGTTGAGCCAAGGTGATACTTGATAGTGGCATAGTTTCAATCCATTTTATAAAATAATCTATAGCCACTATGAGATATTTCACTTGGTCAGGCCCTTGCGGGAAGGATCCTAACAAATCCATGCCCCACTTGGTGAATGGCCTTGTCGGAATAATGGGTACAAGTTTGTGAGGGGGTGCTTGATGAAAGTTTTCGTGTAGCTAGAATTTTCCACACCTCTTCACATATTCCATAGCATCCTTGATAAGGGTAGGCCAATAATATCCCACTCAAATTATCTTCTGAGCTAACGATTTACCCCCCAAATGATGTCCACAACAGTCTTCATGAACTTCCTATAACATATATATTGCTTGTTGAGGATTTAAACACTTTAACATTGGCTGGGACACCTCCTTTTGTATAACTGTCCATTTATCATAGTATACTTAGCTGCTTTAAATTGCAATTTCTTAGCTTCCTTAACGTTACCAGCTAAAATTCCATGTTCTAAGTATGTGCATATAGGGTCCATTCAGGTACTAACACCGGAAGAGTGTGAAATCATGATATCGGGTTTTGTTACAGAAGGCTCTGTAAGAACCTTTTGTATCAAACTACGATTTTCACTTCCGAACTTAGTACTTGCCAGTTTAGATAACACATCAGCTCGTGTGTTTTGTTCCCTTAGCACATGTTTGATAAGAAAGAAGGTCAAAGGATTATACCTCTTGTTGTACTTTTTTCAATTACTGTTGTAACAATGGATCTCTTGCCTAATATTCTCCGTTAACTTGGGATGTTATGAGTTGTGAATCACTGAACACAATGACCAATGTTACTCCGACATCTCGAGCTAACACCATACCTACAATTAAAGCTTCATATTCAGCTTGATTATTAAAAATAAAAAAATCAAATTTGATTGATGCTTCGATCACCATATCATCATCCTTAGTTAAGATAAGACTGGCACCCCCGTTTTTCATATTAAAATCCCCATTAACTTAGAGTGCCCATTCTTGTACATCGGGTATTGGGTAGGTCATTTCGGTCAAAAAATCAACCATTGTATGGGATTTAATGACCGAACGTGGCTCATATTGTATATCAAATTGAGACAATTATATAGACCAACTTACCATCCGACCTGCTAAATTGGGCTTTTGTAGTATCTTTTTAATCGACTGATCGGTTCGCACTATAATTGTATGACTTTGGAAATATTGACGCAACCGATGTGCCAAAGTAAGTAAAGCAAAAGCCAACTTTTCTAATTTCAAAATCTTAATTCAGGGCCTTGGAGCACCTTACTGATAAAATATACAGGTCATTGGTGCTTATTTTTATTTTCCAAAACTAGAACTAAGGCCATCGTTTCGTTACTGACAGACAAATAACAATATAAAGGCCTTCCGAGTTTAGGTTTTGCTAAGATAGGAGGGGATGATAGCAAAGTTTTGAAATGTTGAAAAGCTTTTTCACACTCTTCTATCCATGCAAAATCAATACCCTTTCTCATTAAGTTAAAAAATGGTTTTGCCTTTTTTCAGCTGAAGCTCCTAAGAACCTAGATAAAGCAGCTAGCCTACCTGTAAGCCTTTGTACCTCCTTGAGGTTCTGAGGACTTGACATGTCTAAGATAGCTTGACATTTCTCAGGATTAGCCTTTATTCCCCTTTCAGTGACTATAAAGCTTAAGAACTTACCTCCCCAAACCCCAAACACACATTTCATTGGGTTCAACTGCATCTGTTGAAGTCAGAGGCATATGAAAATTCCTTGTAGATTAGCAATCAAGTCGGAATCTTGTTTGCTCTTTATCAACATGTCATCGATGTAAACTTTCATGTTCCTTTTAATTTGTTGCTTGAAGACCTTAGCCATCAGCCTTTGGTATGTAGCCCCTGCATTTTTCAAACCAAAGGGCATTACAGTATAACAATAGATCCCTTTAGGGGTGACAGAAGCTGTTTTCTCCTCATCAGGCTTGTGCATGGGTATTTGATTATACCTACTATAGGCATCTAGAAAGCTAAGAATGCAATAACCCGAGGCTGAGTCGATCATGTTATCTATGTTAGGTAACGGAAAACAATCCTTTGGATAAGCTTTATTTAAATCTGTATAATCTACACACATATGCCATTTCCCATTAGATTTTTACCATCACGACATTAGATAACCATATCGAATATGTGAATTTTCGGATGCAACCAGCATCTAGCAACCCTTGAACTTGCCTTTTCACCTCGGTAGCTCAATCGGATGTCATCTTTTGACGTCGTTGTGCAACCGGCATAAAGGTAGGGTCAATGGCAAGTTGATGGGACATAAACATGGATTAATTTCTGGCGTATCAGAAAGTTCCCAAGAAAATAAATCAATATTACATTTTAGGAGATCCTGAAGTTCCATCTTTAAGGGATAGGACAAATCCTTATTGATCATGATGTATTTGTCTGGTACCTCACCAATCTGAAATTTTTCTAGATTCCCGTTTGGTTCTGGTCTCGGCTTCTCCTGAATTCGGGAATTTAGGTCAACTAAAAATATTCCAGTAGAATTCTTGTTGCAAAGTCAAACTTGCCATGTTGCATTTCAGAGTTGACGCTCGATCTCCTCGAATAGTTGTTATCCGAGACTCAGAGGTTAAAAACTTGATGACAGAGCACTTTGTTGATATGAAGGAGCAAAGTTTGTTCAAAGTCTTCCTTTCTAGGATAACATTGTATGTCGTTGAATCTTTCAAAATAACGAATTCATCTTGTACAACTCGGACATTAGCACATTCTCCTCAAGTAAACAATAGGTCGATTGTGCCATCGGATTTGATGTAGTGATCTCCTAATCTCACTATTCTGGGAAGATACGGCTTCAGGTGTTGATCCTTTAAACCCAAGGCATCAAAAGTGTTCTAAAAAGTAAGTCCGAATCTGCTCCTGTATCAACCAAAATTCTTTTTACAATACCATTTTCCAACTTAGCTGTGATAACCAAGGGCTTGTCATCATCAGATGTGGCATACTGAAAATCTTTCGCTATGAATTACACAGTTAGGATGCTAGTGATCTTCAAAACTTCCGAGTTTGCGACTTTAATATCTTTTTTATTATACTCTTGGATTTGAATTTCGATGATCCATTCTTGCTGATGACCACATTCACCACGACTTGGGCGATTTCCTCCGGGACTTCTATAGTCCTCTGTTCCTTGAGTTTCTTACTTCCCGATCTTTATCCTCAGTCTGCCGTCTAGGTGGCCTGATGTGGTGAACGAACTTGGGAAGTTTTCCATCCTGAATCGCCTGTTCTAAAAGCATCCTTCAAATTAATACAATATTCAATTCTGTGCCCATAAGACTTATGATAGTGATAATATTATGACCTATTTAATGAAGAATGCTGCTATGAGACACTTGCTACTATATTTCGGATATGGATGCCATCAACGGTGTATAAGTAGGGAACTTCCCAACTCAAGGAACTGAGGGTTTTGAAAATAAGGACTGTCCCAACCTTCCGACCTTGCTTGGTGATGGGCTGGATTCTTCCTCTTTGTTGAAACTACTTTTGAGACATCTTCATCACACATGTGTTCCAAAGCTATCTGGTAAATCCCTTCCATGGATTTCACATATTTGGAAGTTAGGTGCCCCCTGAAATCTCCTTCTAATAATCCTGCAATCAAACAAAGACACACAACTTTGGGAGTTCGTGTGTTTACTTTCAGCAAGGCTTTATTAAAGCGATCCAAATAATCACGAATGCTTTCCCTGGATCGTTGCTCAATACCAAGCAACAAGATTGGATGCCTAGCTTGGGTTCTTCTTGTGGTGAAATGTGCCAAAAACTTATTTTGATGTTAAAAAATGAAGAAATAGACTCGGAAAGGAGTGTATTAAACCATGCCATAGCCGGGCCTGACAAGGTCACCAAAAAAGTTTTACATCGGATAGCATCCTATACGCCCTCTAAATTCATCCAAGCTTTAAACGCATCTGTGTGCCCTTGAGGATCCGACTTCCCATCATACTTCAAATCAGTTGGCTTGTCGAAGTGTTTTGGCAAGCGAACTTGAAGGACGTGGGATGCAAATGGGATTTGACCCATTATGACATGTTCCTGGGATTCCTTGTGCCTTTTAGGACTTGGACTCCTTTGCGGAGTGCTTTGCCTTTTAGACTGGGTAGATCGAGACACATCCCTTGCCTACCTCTCATGTTCACGAGGTTCGGCATTACGTCGAGGTGACCTCCTTTGGTGTTGTGGCGAGCGTGATCCCGCCAATTATGATCTTTTGTCGCTCTAGAATTTCATGATGATGATCATTAGGTCCCTTGAGTGATCGACCTCGGGAACGAGATTGTCTAGATTGTGAACGCTCAGCCAGCCGCCGTTCCAGTTCTAGGCAATGACGCTCTAAGTCTTGCACTCGGTGTCGCATTTCTTGCATGCATGATGATAATCATCTCCTAATCCAGGGAAGTGTCGGGTTCCTACATTATGAGCTTCTGGGTTGGGTACTTCCCGATGTTCATATCCAGAAGGCACTTGATGTTCCTCGGAGGTAGGAGTGACATCTGTCTCGTGCCCGTCTTCTTCATGCTACTCCTTTAACAGAATATTCAGGTTGACTGTTGTTTGTTGAGTGGATTTTGTACTCAGCCATGATCCTTAACGAAGTAGGGCTCCCCACACGGCGCCAAATGTTCGTACCAGGAATGGAGAACACAAGTTGGATAGTTGAAGAGATCGAAGATCCTAACTTCGGCGAAAGCAGAATCAGGCTGGAAAGACAACCTGCAAGACACTCTAATGCTTAAGTTAGCAATGTATCATGATAGTGTGTTATGTTTCAGAATTTACCTGCCGTGTTCCTTCTTCTTTTATCCATCTATTCCGAAATTACCATTTTTTCGGACATTTACTGCCCTTGTAGTGTGCTTTTAATACCATGATTTGACGGTTTCATAATTTAATGGCGTGATTGTTACGTCATATCCGATGTTATCTTGTAACGTCGAATTCTTGTTTAATTGGCATTCCGTTTTGTCATTATTTGTCTAGAATAGTAACATTGTTTTTGCTTAATAAATTAACATTTGATACAAGAACTACGCATATTAGATTATCAGTTATGTGTGTGTGCGTTTTTGTGCACCTAAACAGCTTGCCACCTTAGAATTTACCTTTCCTTGCTTGAGTTGTCGTAATTGCAAAGTGCAAACTCGTCAGGTAGTTGCGATGGTTTAATCATGCGGAAAAACTGCTATACAACCAAATGCTTTGCCGACAGAAAATGAGCTCAAGTTTACAAGAACCACAAAATTAATCTTCTTTCCTTGTGAATACAAATATCTTGAGAGAAAAACCCCTTGAACCTTGAACCCAATGTTGCTTCAAGCTTGTATGGGTCTTTCAGAAAAATATATTTTTTCAAACAATTTTTTAAAAAATTTTTTTTAAAAAAACAAAAATAATTTTGTGTTTAAATATCTCACAGTAAAAATATTTTTTATTTAATAATTATATTTAGGGATAATAATATAAAATTTTTTTTGTTTATTTATTATATTAAAAATATTTTTTATTTTTTTAATATTTTCTTTTTTTTATTAAAATTTTGTCAAACACACTAAAAAATATAATATTTTTCTTATTAATTTTTTCTAACAAGTTAATGGTTCACGAATAAGCTCGAGTTTTGATGTGATAACTTACAAGGTAAGTTTGGGGAACTCGTAACTGTAATATTAGCACAATAGAATTGATCTCAATCATCAATTAAGAATGCGGCTGTATTACCCACATAACCAAACTCTTTTATCTGAAGAATCAAATTGTCTAACATTGAAGATATAAGGGTGGTGTCACGATGGGATTTGTCCCTCGCTATAAACGTGTGAACTTCATTATTCACTTCAATCCAACTACAACCTGGTTCTTTCACTACCCCACTTTTGTCCATTTTTTCTCTCACCCTCCTGGCATGTACCCACATTCCTTTGGATGCAAAAATATTTGAAAGTAGAGTATATGATCCACTATCTGCTCGGTCACATGAAATTGCCATCTCAGCAGCATATGTTCCCAGTTCAATATTACATGAAACTCTACATGCACTGAGCAAGCTCCTCCACACTACTGCTGATGGTTTTATTGGCATCTTATCAATAAAGTCCTTTGCTTCGTATATTTTACCAGCGCGGCCCAGGAGAGAAACCATGCAAGCATAATGATCCATTCCCGGTTCGATACCAAACTGGGGAATTGATTCAAAGTGATGAAATCCAAGGTCATTAAGTCCAGCATGGCTACATGCTGATAGCACACCTACAAAGGTGACATAATTTGGCCTTACTCCATCCCTAATCATGTTTTCAAACACCTCTAGAGCTTTTGCTGCTTCTCCATGCTGTGCATATGTTGAAATCATGGAATTCCAACAAGTAATGTCTCTCTGATTTGTAGAACTAAATGCCTTGTGAGCTTCTTCAATGCCTCCACACTTGGCATACATATCCACCAGAGCATTTATGATGAACGGATCATCATCAAGGCCCATTTTTATGACCTGGTTGTGAAACTGCCGACCATGCTGCAGACTTGCTATATTACTTGCTGCTGTGATCACAGAAACAAAACTGAACTCATTGGGTGTTAGTCTTGACATTTGTAAATCTTTGTAAAGTTTTAGTGCTTCCTCATTTTCTGACTGTTGTGTATACCCAGAAAACATCGCATTCCATACTACAATGTCTTTGTCATATATTTCCTCAAAAACTAATCTTGCATCCCCAATACATGAACATTTTGAATAAACATCTATTAGAGAACTTCCAGCGAAATTGTCTAAAGAAATTCCATGTTTAATAATCAAAACATGTATTTGGTAGCTTAATTTAAGCTGAAACAAGGATGCTGACAGCCCAAGCAGGCTTACAAATGTTAACAGATTTGGTGGCAATAAACTCAGCCTCATTTCTTGGAAAAGATCCAATGCTTCATTTAGCTTGTCTTGTCTTGAGTATCCATTTATCATCGCATTGTAGGATACTACATTAACAACAGCCAAAAGGTTGAAGACTTTTCTTGCATCAGTTAAGGAATCACATTTTGCATACATATCAATCAATCCATTTTTCACAAAATCATCATTATCAATATTTACCTTGATACTATAAGCATGCACTTGCGTTCCCTTTTCTAGAGCCTGGACTGAACCACATGAGGTGAGAATGCTAGTGCAACCAAATGCATCGGGCTTATAATCCATTCTAGCCATCTCAGCAAAGAGGTTCATGGCATCTTGATGAAATGAATCCTGCATGCAACCAGCAATCATGGTGGTCCACGAAACAATATTTTTATCTATCAGACGATCAAATAACTTCCAACCCGTCTTCACTTTGTGACACTTCAAATAGAAATCTATAAGTGCATTGACCATTGTAACATCCACCTCAATCCCCTTCCTTAATACATATCCATGAATTTGCCTACCACCTTTGAGAAATTCGAGCATTGAACAAGCACCCAACACACTAGAAAGCACATACCTGTCTGGACATAGATCACACTCTCTCATCTGGTAGAATAACTTTAAGGACACTTCACTTCTTCCAAGTTTTGAATACCCTGCTATAATTGCGTTCCAGGTAACCATAGTTTTCACTTCAAGACAATCAAATAGAATCCTTGCTTCCTCAATGTAACAATGCTTTGCATAAAAATCAATCAAAGAGGTGCCCACATAAACATCTTGAATAAATCCACTCTTAAAAACAAACCCATGCACCTGCAGTGCTTGACCGAGACTACCCAAATGCGTACAAGCTCTGACAACACTGGCCAAAATGTACTCATTTGGTTCCTCACAAGAACTTCTCCTGAACCTGCAGAACAACAGCAGAGCTTCCACACTATAACCATGTTGAGTGTACATGGAAATCATAGAAGACCAAGTAACAAGGTTTTTCTGAGGCATAATATCGAATAGCTTCTGTGCATCATTTATAAATTTCAATTTTGAGTATGCACGAAGCAGAGTGTTAACAAGGAAGAGATCATGTTGAAAGCCCAAAACCACAACATGAGCATGGATTTTCTTATAGTAATAAGGAATGGGATTGTTTGGGCATGACAACTGCAACAAACTGGCCAATTTACGACCAATTTCCCGTTGTTTACGCAATGGAGGAGTTATAAATGGATCAAGTGAGTGAAGAAAATTATGAGGTGACAAAGTGGAAAAGTTAAAAACATGGTTGGCATTGATTTTGTGAAGGGAATTGAACTTAGATAGTAGTAATTGTCCATGTTGGATTCGCATCATATATGGGACAAGGTGGATGCATACTCTGTTTTCAACAGAGCTTCTTTGGAACGCTAACAATCAGAATTTTTCCAGAGTTGAGATTTTTTTTTTTTCTTGATTTAAAATAGGTTAAAAGGATAATTTAAAATTTTTTTCATTCTCATTTTTTTATAATTTTTAAAATATATTTAAAAGTATTTAATTATTTTAATAAATAGAAAATTTTATATTACTTTAAAATAATTTTCTTTTACCTCTCCAATATTTTTATTCGAAAAAGCAATAACTCATGCCTATTCCTTATTTTAAATTTGTAATACATTATTTTCTTCCATTCTTAGTGTAAAATCTTGATTTTTTTATTTTTAATATTGGAGTGGTAGTGGTATTTTTTTAAAATGTGAATTGTTGGAGTGTTATACTCAAATGTGGAATCGTTTAATTAGAGAAGCAGAAATTGGACCGTCCGATTTATTAGAGGTACAAAAATCGGACCGTCCAATTTCTAGAGGTACACAAATCAGACCGTCCGATTTGTGAAAAGTACACAAATCGGACCGTTCGATTTGTGGTAAAAAAAAAAAAAATTTAAGGTACAGAAATCGGACCCTCCGATTTGTATACTTCCACAATTTTAAAAAACACCAAAAATTACAATGTTAAGATATATCACCACTTCTACTTCCATAACAAAAAAAATTAGCCTAAAATCTTGGTAGGATATATCTATCTCTTTTGTGTATTTTTTCAATATACTTTTATTTTCAATTTTAAAAATATTAATAAAAATTATCTTTTATATTATTAGAAAATATATAAAATATTATTTTTATATGTAAAAGAAAAGTACACATATATATATACCATGTATCTAACTATATAACTTATAAACATAAATATTTGATAAAATGGTAATGTTAGATTTTTTGTTTTCTTTATTAATAGTATCATATTTGACTTTTTTTTTTAATTAGGTAAACTCGCTTTGAACTATAAAATATTGCAAAATATTGTTTTGTTTACTACATTTAACAAAATATACAAAAGTATAATGTATAATACAACTTAAATCAATATATTTGATGATAAAAATTTACATATAATTATTTTTAGATAAAATTGTTAATTAAAAAATATTAAATAATTTAATAAATTTAATTTTTAATTATCAGTTGTATATAAAAATAAATAATTTTACGTATATTTTTATTATATTCGATTTTTTTTTATCCTTGTACCTGTGACAAAGACCAATGATGGGATAACCAAAAAGGCAGATGGGTATTTTCAAGAAAAAAAAGGCAGATGGGTAGGTTTCCTCTCACGATTTTCACGAACGGTAGTAGGTAATGGCTTTCTTCTAAATTCTAAATTCTAATAAATAGTCGTTTGTCCCGTTAAAAGAAGAGATAATTGACTTATTTAAAAGTTTCGTGTCAAATTTATGATGTGACCCCAACCTACCCTGCGTTCCATTTACTTTATTTATTTATTTATTTTTATAAGTCGTTGCATTGCATTCCATCAGAATTCTGAATTCTCAAATGCAGCGAGAAAATTTTTTTTAGACGAAGTATTTTAATTAAATAATAAAAAATTGTATGTGATACAGTTTTATCGTTTATCAAAATTTTTTCCGTTAAATTATAAGTTGTTGAATAGGAAAAATTAAATTAATCAATTTTTAAAAATAAAATAATTAATAAAAAATACATTTAATTAGTATTAACTATTTTATTTGATTTTATTTTTAAACTTTCTATTAGTTCTTATGATTTTAAACATTTACCACTCATCCTTCATAAAATCAATTACAATTACCTACGAGTTATCTACATTAAAAATTGATTTTTTAAAGTGATAAAATAATAAAATAAAAAATAAAAATTTAATCATATTTTAATTTTATTATTTTAATTTATTAATAATTAAATATTTTTTATATATTTTTTTAAAAGAATTTGATTGCTGAAATTTTAATGAATCAATTTCTACTTTTAGAAGTCACACAACTAGGCTCTTTTTTTTTTTTGTATATAAAAGTAAAAGTGGTGATATACCTTAATATTGTAATTTTTGGTGTTTTTTAGAAGTGTGGAAGATCCACAAATTAGATGGTCCGATTTCTATACTTCAAATATTTTAATTTTTTTTAATAGAAATCCTTCGGTCCGATTTCTGTTCTCTCACAAATCATTCGGTCCGATTTCACAAATTCCTCAGTCCAATTTCTGTATCGGACGGTCTGATTTCTGTACTTCTCACAAATTGGACAGTCCGATTTTTGTTTATCTAATTAAACGGTTCCACGTTTGAGAATAACACCCCATCAACCTACATTTTGAAAAAATACCGTTGCTACTCTAATATCAAAAACAAAATCTGCCATAACTACATCAGTGAATGTTTTTGGGTTCTTATTTCTTGTATTTTTCTCTCTAGATTTTTTTTGGTGACTTCTCTCTGAATTTATTATAACACATACAGTCTTGTTATAGTGGAATTTTTTTCCACTAAATTTAATTAAATTAGTCTAAATTTAACAAAAATTATTCACATAAATATTTTGTATTTTTATTTATAAAATTATATTTTTGGTTTTTATGTTTTTGTGTTAATTATAAAAAAATAAACAAAAAAAAAATTACATGATTTCTTTGTTTATTTTTTTTTGTTTGATTTTTTTATTCTTCATAGAAAATAAAAAAAATAATTAAGAGAGTATAAATAAGAACTATAAAATAAAAAAAAAAAAGAGAAGAAAGAGTTATTTGAGTAGAACATAAAATAGAATCAAAATTTTTTAACCATAATACATGAATTTTTTAATTTTGATATCAGAATTTTTTAGCTTTGACATAAAAAAATTTTAACTGAAATTTTTCAAAATTTTAAACTTAATGTAACAGTTTCTTAACATTTTTTTTGTTTCTTTTTATTCTTCTTTTTTCTTTTTTTATTTTATTGTTCTTAATTTTTTTATTATGTATTTTTTTTGTTTTTTCTCTTTCTGTTCTTGCTTTTTGTTAGATAGAGAAAAATAAAAAATAGAATAAAAAAATGATTATGCTAAAAAAATAATGATGTAATAATATAACAATTAAATAAAAATCTGATGTTATCCAACGTTAACATCGAATACGGTACAATGATTACGTCATCAAGTCATGAAATCGCTAAATCATGACATTAAGAATATAATATAAAGGCAATAAATACTGAAAAAATGGCAATCTTAAAATATAGTGATAAAAGAAAAGAGAACTTAACAGGTAAATTTTAAATAATATCTTACTATCAAAATACATCACTAACTTAAATATCGGAATATTTTATAAGTTGTCTCTTGGCCTAGTTTTACATTTACTGAAGTTAAGATCTTCGATTTTTTAACTCTCTAATTTGTGATCTTCACTTCAGAGAGAATGGATCCTCTCAATTGTTAAAAAAAAAATTGAGAGTGTAAAGTGTGATCTCCAACCTTTTATTAATCTCTTTTTTATATTTATTCTTGGTCTCACATAAAATTAATTATAAGAGATCACACTTTACCCCCTCAACTGTTAAAAAAAATTGAGAGAAACTATTTTTCACTCCTGATACAAACAATAATAATGAAAAAAAAAGAGAAAAAAAAAAAAAGAAGAAGCAGAGGATGTTTGTAAAATTTAATTATATATATTTTTATTTGAGCTAAAATAAAAAGATTAATGTCTACATCCAAGTGATTTTGCTATACAAGTCTTACAAGTCCTCTAATTGATATTACGCTCAAACGTGCTTGTTATGCACATATGTTTCGCGCGCTTCTAACAGATTTTTAATTTTTGAATGGATTCCGTTTCTTTTTCGAATTTCTTACCTTCTCTTTCTCCTTCTTCATTTACGTGCTTTTCTCTCTCTGTTCTCTTTCTTCGTTATTCTCGATTTCCATTATTTTTTGACATCAAGCTCTTAAATCGTTTTTGAAGATAATGGATAATTCAACTTCAGATTATCAAATGAACCAGTGTGTGAATCTTGCCTGTGAAATTTGCTGTTAATTATTCCTTGTTTAAATTGAATCTAATGTACTAGTTATGATTAGAATTAATATAATCTTGTCCATTTTATATCAAACGTTCGGGTGTAGATCAGAAATATTTGGGTGTATTTTTATAAAAATTTGGGTGTATTTACAGTTTATGCTTTTCATCTGATAGAGGGTGAATTATCTTATTCTTTTAGTTGAATTGTTTTAATTTCTGTTTAGTTATGATTCATGAATATGTTTTTTGTTATTTTTTATGATGGTTTTATAGTTGTATTTGCATTCTATAGTTTATGCTTGTTTTAATGTGGTGTATTTTGGGTGTATTTTGCAGTCTTTGCTGATTTTGGTGGCTGATTTTAGTGTACACGTAATATAATTCATTTCTGTATCGGCAGCAAATTTGAGTGTAAAAACGAAGATATTTGAGTGTATTTTTATTCTGATGAGTTCTGCATTATTCAGAACTCTTCCTCTTCCTCCTCCTCATCTTCTGCTACTTCTTCTTCTTCATCTTCTTATTTCATATTCTCATAATTCTTTTTGGGAGGAAAAAATCAAACAAAGAAGAAAAAAATACATAATGTTACAAAATCAAAAGAAGAAGGAGGAGAAACACGACGATGAAGATGAAACACGCGAAGAAAACGGAGGAGAAGAAGAAGGAAGAAGAGGAGGAGGAGGAGAAACGCGAAGAAAAAAGACAGTTGTGGCTTTCATCGAGTAAGAAGAAAAATAATCGTTCATAATGGTGAGTAGCGCGCTTTGAAAACATGAAGTGGTTGAGTAACATGCATGTATTTACTCTTGAAGGTGAGAGTGTAATGTGCGTGTGTTTTGTTGGACTTATGCAAACTTGTAAGACAAAAAAAACTTATATCTATAGCATACCTGAAAATAAAAATAGCATGTAAATCTAAAATATTATTTTTTTAATTTAATTAGATTTTATTAAATAAAAAATTTGAATGCTTAGCACTTTTGTTATTATAATCCATAAGGGAACAAATCTACGATATTGTAGTAGTAATAGGCGAGAAAACAAGGTTTAAATTTTAAAACAATGGTTTAACCATTTATTCATTTTAATTATTTAAAATGTGGGCTGTCGATAATTTTATTTTATACATTTAAAAGTTGATTTAATTCTTCATTCAAAATATTCAGAGACTAATGCAGGGTACTTAAAAATATAAAATTATATAAGAGTCTAATGTAATTAATAAAGAATAATTAAAAATTCTAACTTATTCTTTTAATTTTAAATAAAAAACTTTTTTATATTTTAATATTTCATATGATGATTATCGAATCTTGGCAGAAAAGTTTTTTTGTAAGTTATTCACAATTTAATATTTTAATTTACCAACCATCCGTGGTTGATAAAGTGCAAAAGTGGCTCCAGTCCTACTCGTGCGGTCTCCACCAGCAGTCTCACTCTCACCAACCCTCAAACTCGTGGGCTCGTGGTTGGTAAGCACGTGTTAATGCCACGTGACTATATATGAAATGCCACTTCTATTTTTTATTCAACACAGAATAAATTTTTTTAATTGTTAAAAAAAAATAAAAAAAATAAAATGTGATTTTTAAATTTTTATTGTTTTTTTATGTTTTTTTTGTTTTATTTATAAAATTAATGATAAAAAATTATATTTTATTTTTTTAATTATTAAAAATAAAAAAAGATCAATTTCTAAGAATCACAAAGAAATGTATTTCTAACTAATCCAATGATTATCCAGTCTATCTAAGAATTGTAGCAAATAAAGAAATTAATTTTAAGTATGCAAAATTTTTAATATTATTACTTCATTATGATTTTTTTCAAATAATTATTATAAGAAAAAAGTAAATATGTTTTTATGATGTATTATTATTATTATTATTATATGAAATTTAACTTGAGATGTGTTTGACTCGGAAGGACTTGATAATATGGGCATAGAAAAACTTTAAATTTTCATTAATAAATTCACTTATAAGTCAATTTAAAATATTAAAATATATATTAATAAATTATAATTCAAATTACATAATTTTTTTATTTTTGATAAAAACCTAAAAAAAAATATTGGGATACATATGAATTCATAGAAGCTATACGTAGATGGCAAAGAGCAAACCAACCAACCATGTTCGGAGTTGTCAAAAATCATCCTACTGTTGACTCCCTATGGCGATGAAAAGTCAAAAAAGCCTTCACAGGTGCCAAAAAGCGTGAAACCTAATTACTTCGTTTCTTCTCCCCCAGCCCCTTTCTCCCTTCCTTTCTTTCATTCAGAAACAAATTGAGCCAAAAAAAAAAAAAAAAACCAGCCATCACCAACGCCGCAAGCAGTGGCACCCGTCCGTCGCACTCAAAGCCGTCGTCCGTCCGTCCCTCCGTCCATCTAGCTTCCCTCGTGCTCCAAGTCTCCAACCCTGTTCGCTCTCACCGATCGCAGCTTCTTCCTCGAGGTCAGCTCGGCGTCCGACGTCTTCGTCTGCTCAGCCGCGCTTCCGGCCCAAACCATTGAATCCCTCTTTCTTTGCGGATTGAATTTCTGCCCTCTTGCTTCTCGTTCGATCTGGCAGAGTGCTCTTTTTCCACCCCCAATCCATTCTGCTAACCGCATCACAGAGCACTAGTTGCGGAACTCTGCCTCGCTGCGCCGAGGAGCACGACCTTGAACTTCCGCCGCCGCCGCCGCCTCCGTCATCTTCTGAACAATATGTTTGTTCGGTATCCGCCCTTGGAAGTTGGCTCGTGACTCGTGAGTCTTCAGTGGTGAAGTGAAAAAGAAGGAATAACAGTGGTCGTCGTCTGGTCTTCGTCTGCTCGCCGTCGCGCTCAACTGCTCTCCGTCATTGTGTGCCTAGACTGCTCTCAGATCGAAGGTTAGTGCTCACTGCTAGGGCTTGTTCTTCATTTTTTTTAATGCTCTGTTCAGTAGTGAGAACGAAGGTTTAGGATTATCCTAGTGCTACTCAGATTTCTTTTTTAATTTTTAGTTCTTGGTTCTTTGTTCTTTGGTATAGGAATCTGCTTCTGCCAGTGCTACTCACATTGAATTGTGTTCTCTACTGTTGTACTGTACTCTGTTTTGTTGCTTTTTCTTGTGCTGTGTTAAAAAATTGTGTTAAAATCTTAATAATTCTTGTTAATTTTTAGAACAGTTTGTTAATTTTTGTTTAAATTATGCTAAAAATTTTGTTAAAATTGTGAACAATCTGTTCTCTGTTAAAAATATTGCTATTTTTTTTTGTTAAAATTATGTTAAAACATGAGTTTTTATTTATTCAATATAAAAGCATAGAACTTTTATTTGTATGATTGAGTTCCATTAGACTGAATTTATTTATTGAATTTTGCTAAGTTATATTTTATTTTTGAACTGATTAAAATAAATAATGAAATTTTTATTAATGTTGAATTTTTGTTGTTAAATCTTGTTTGGATTAAAAAAGAAAATAAAAAACTAAAAAAAAAGTTTGTGCATAAAAAATTAATTATATTTTAAAATGTTTATTTATAATTTATTTATTATTTTATTATAAAATAATTTTTCTAGTTAAATTACAGTTGAATTAGTTGGATCAGTAAATCAATAGCTAAAATGGTTTTTTTTTTTGGTGACTAATAGCTAATAAAATGGTTTGATGATCAATACCAATTTTCAAAACCTTGACAAAAATACAAACTCATAAGTAATAAGCTTTTCTAGTTCTCTCTCTTTCTCTCTCTAATAGTACTAATTGTTCAACAATACCCTAAACTACTATTACAGTATTACCTTAGGAATAATTATTATATTTGTTTATATTAAAATCGTTAAAATCATACCAATAGGAATACAATTACTTGATTTGATTATTAATAAAATTACGCAGAAATTACACGAGTTTCACGGGTGCTTATTTTTGTAAAATTGTAAAAACTTTCACTCTAACAATTTTTTTTCTTTCCTTGAGATTCACATAACTTTCTTCAATTTTAACTTTCTCTGGTTTAGCTGATCCCTTCCAGTCAAATTCTGCTACCACAGGTCAGATTCGGAATTTCATCTTCTCCATTTTCTTCCATTTTTTTTCAATGCTTCCTTCACTTATGTCTGAATTTAACTCCTCTTGTTTCCCCCATTTTCTCCGAAACTAAAGATCGAAAATTAAGAGGGGATAAAGGACAGAACTTGTCGTTGCGATTGGCGTAAATTTTCAATACAAGTGTTGAGACGAAGTTATCATGGATGTGAAAGCTGCGAAAGCGTTGCAACTTTCAGCTCTGCTTCAACCGGAGAAGATTCGGTCAAAACCCAGTGGCGCTTCTTCTCTGAGCATATCACGTGAGCCGCACAAAAAGTTTCTCCGGGTTTCGGTTTCGGTTAAGTTGCAGCCTGTTAGAACTTCCACGATCCGGCGCAGGGTAGCACCTTTGGAGGTTACTCGTTCATACGAAAATATCCCAGGTTTGTTGTGAGGGAAAAAAAACACTGTTGGTTTTGAAACGTGCGAGTTTGTATTTGTATTATTTTGTTAATATGCTGTTTTGAAAAAATAAAAAATAAAAAATAAAAGGGCTTGTAACGTGTTACGCGCTTGCTTTTCTAGCTTTGCATTACATTTTCCAATTGTTTTTATTGTTATTGAAAGGACTACTGATTTTGAGCTATCCGTCTTTCAGACAATGATTTACTAGCTGCAATAAGAAGGTACAACGGACAGTGAACCTTACTTATAAATTGCCAATGAATTTGGATTAAAGATTTGTTCTGGTTGTGCGGAAAATTGCAAATCTAATCCTCAACGTGCCTCCCCTGTAATTAATTGTTACTGTAATTAATTCTTTGTTTTGCCTGAATTATATTCCTGTAAACATTGATTGAATAAGGAAGGATTTAAAGTTTAATTTGCCTTGCATGAAATTGATTTGAAGAACCTGTGCTCAGATTTTTGTGACTAAATGTAGTTGGATATCTATGTTAAAAAACATGGCGTGTCAATATGAAAGGTTAATAGACATTTCAGCTGGACCGTTCATGATAATTTCTATCAAGGTGAACTGAATATAACTGCAATGCCCAACTATTGTCTATGTATTTATCATTCTGCAGCTTAAAAAAGTTTATTCTATTGAATAGTTGGAATAATCAACTTCCGCGTCTTTTGAGGAAAAATTATGGTCTCTGAGAAGATGTAGTTTGCCTGGATTGCATATTTGCATACAAGATTGTAACTGACTAAATAAATACTGCCCATTCTTATTTCTTAATGTTCATGCTCCTGTAGCTTCGACATTGGAATCTGGGACCTGTCATGCTCTTCTTGATGAAGAGTTGATTTTGAAGGTAATGACATGAAGTTCTTTGTCATTTTTAATTAGTTTATATCCATTTCGTTAGCGATGTTATGCCCTCCATTATAGTAAGCAAGCATCAAGAAATAGTAAACTTTGCTTAATTGTTTTTTGGCCTCAGCTTGCTATATATGTCGTTATCTTACTTGAATTAATAAATTGCAGAGTAGATCACAAGAGATCGATCCATATTTAAATGGACGCTGTATATATCTTGTTGGTTAGTTTCTTGACTAAAGTCATCATCCAATAATATAAGTTCCAAGTATGACTATTGCGGCATTCAAAATACCTTTAATTTGACATGCAGGAATGATGGGATCTGGGAAGACAACTGTGGGGAAGATTATGGCACAAGTGCTTGGCTATTCTTTCTGTGATAGGTTAGTATGGGAATTTATCATCTTCTTTTTCTCTCCTTCCAACGAAGAACTTGAGTCGTTGATAGGTCTTGATCAATTGGGAGTATGAATAGAGGGAAAAGGGCAGACAGAAGGACTATATTAATTGATTAACTGATTTGAGTTTTTGGAGAGTAGGCCTCTGGAATGTTCTCATTATCTTGTAATTCTTGAATAAATTACTTCTTTATTATCTCTGGACCAGTTATATCAGTCTTAAAGCAAGTAAATGATCATAATAATGCATCATTTGGATAGCGAATAGGCTAGTAGAATATACAAAGAATGGCATGTTGCTTGAAGCTATGTACAGTTTGTGTGTGCAAAAACCAAGATGAACTTCAACTGGTGTTCATATTTAATTGATAATAGAGAAATATAGTTAGATGCAACTATTGTATTATATGACTGTATTCTGTAGATGGAAAAGGGTCATTCTAGTTATCCTGAGGAGTATGGTCTACTGAGCTGCGCACAAAGGATTTCTGATTAAGATTATTATATAATACTGCACATATGTTTGACTATTACAATGCACATACTGTATATTTCACAAGCACTTTAGACATTGTGTTGATTTTCTGCATTTGTTGCACTTATGGGTGCTTTAGTGATGCATTGGTGGAGGAGGAGGTTGGAAATTCTGTAGCTGATATATTCAAGCACTATGGAGAAGCTTTCTTTCGCGATAAAGAGGTCAGTTGAAGAGGATTATTCTTCTAGCTTCTGTATCCTCTTTGTTAAGTTGTTTTGAATTTTTATGTTTCTTTTTTCCAATCTCATCCAGCTCCTCATTTTTGTCTATCTGTTGACATAAACTGCCCCAAGAAGCTGTTGAATCAATATGTTCTGAAATACTAACTAATGAGAGTACCTTAGTAATGTCAAGAGTATAGAATTTAATAATCAATTATTAAAACATCAAAAAAAAAAAAAAAAACAAAAGAAAAAATAAATGGCATAAACAACTGCTTATCCCACCCCTTGCTGTAGGGTAAGTCTGATATTTGGCCCTTGAAAGTGATGTTAATAGAAGTAGATACATCTGGTTATGAAATGTGCTAACAAGCAATATCATTTCCAATTACTTTTTTGTGTTCTACTATAAATGGATCTGATTGATGGTTTTGTTATTGCATTCACCATTCATTTTCTTGCTTATTTTTACTGTATCAGACCGAGGTATTGCATAAACTGTCCCTGATGCGTAGATTTGTTATTTCTACTGGTGGAGGTGCTGTTATCAGGCCCATCAATTGGTATAATTATAATTATTAACATGTGAACAAGAAAATTGAAGTTTGGTCTTCATTTTTTATGATTAACATCCCATTCTCGCCATCTTGTATATATGGATTGCCAGGAAACATATGCACAAGGGCGTCAGTGTTTGGTTGGATGTACCGCTGGAAGCCTTGGCACAGAGAATTGCAGCTGTAGGAACTAATTCTCGCCCCCTTCTACATTATGAAGCAGGAGATGCATACACCCGGGTAACCTCTTTTTTTCCCCTCCTGCATACAATTTTAGTCACCCAGTCCTAGCAACTTCAATTTTTTAGCAATTTGCATCAAAGTTTACTTCCCCCCCCCCCCCCCCCCCCCTCTCCTGGTAAGTATTCTGACCTTTGATGTTCTTCTGCAGGCTCTCCTGAAGTTATCTGCTCTTTTTGAAGAAAGAGGTGATTCATATGCCAATGCCAATGCCAGGGTCTCATTGGAAAGTATGCATAGATATTTCTTTTTGGTTTTGAAATAAGAATTGTGGATTTTTTTTCCCGGAAACTTTGGGAATAAAACAGGACTTTATGTATTTTTTTTCCCCTGCCACTTATTGAACTTGAATTGTTTGGACCTGGAGACTCCTAAGATACTTGCCCAGCCTCGCTTTTAAAAAAGACAAAAGGAAAGTAGGAAAAGATCTTTAGTGAACTTAATTATTATTTCTACCTTCTTCTTGATGCTTTCCTAATATATATGGTTTCTGACCTTGTTCTTTATCGTGCAGAGATAGCGGCAAAACTGGGCCAAAGAGATGTGTCCAAACTGTCACCAACTGCTATTGCACTTGAGGTCTTCATACTCAATGCCCTCCCTACTAGTGTCATTTCAGGATGTTTTTTAAAAATATTTTGGTTCGTTTTTATGGGCCAAATGAAATGTTCCTAGGTTAGTTGAATAAAAATGACATCTGTGCCAATCTAGATAACACGCCTCTGCATCTTGCAGGCATTGGAACAAATTGAAGTCTTTTTGAAGGAAGAAGACAACAATTACGCAGAACGCTAATAAAAACACAGACAAGCATTGTTGACGTGTTCATATTTTTTCCGTTATATGCAATCAAGGCCATGATAATATCGGGCAATGTCAATATGTTGAGTTAAAAAAAAAAAGTGATGAAACCTGTCATATGTTTCTGCATAATTTGTGTTGGCATTTAGAATAAGCTGAGAAGCTACCAGCAGTGTTTATGTTTTGTTTATTGTTGATGTAAATATATATTTGTAGTCGAGTTTGGTTGATCTGGTTATGTATTACTTCCTCCAAGAGGATTTTTATGTTGTAAAGTGGTCCGGTTTATTTATTTTTAAATAACTTTGTTTGTTCAACAGCCTAAGCGAAAAAAAGACCTCATGTAAATCTATAAAAACTATAAAAAATATAAAAAAAATAAATAAAAAGAAAAATGTTTGGCAACCGGATGGATGTTGCCCCCAAAATAACTATGGTTTCTCAGGAAAAATAACAAAGCAATCTATAACAAGCCACCGGAAAATGACAGTGAAAGGGGAGAACTAAGCCAGCAAGCAAAAGACGTCCAGTGTAAAAACAAAAAAAGGGAGGAAGAAATGGAGGAAGGGGAGCAAGCAGGCCTCTACGAGATCACGAACACGGAAAAGGAAGACAAAGCAAGCGAACACGGAAAAGGAAGACAAAGCAAGCTTGGGAAGGAAATGGAAAAAACAGGCCAGAACCGGGACGAGTAAAATAGAGCCAAAGAAAGAAATAGAGAATAGAGCCCAGAAGAGAAAGATAAGCATGATGGAGGAGGACATGGAGATAGAAGACAAAGCACCACTGCAAAAGAAGAAAACAAGAAGAAGCAACCAGGGAATGACAGAGGCTGTTGAGCAGCCCTGCTGAGATCCATGAGGATGTTAAGTTGGAATTGTCGTGGGTTTGGAACCCATGGGCAATGAGAGCTCTTACCAAGCTTATCCAAAAAAAAAGTTCCCAACCTTGATTTCCTAATGGAAACAAGGAAGAAGGCAGATAAGATTATGTGACTGAGACACAAAGGAGGTCTACAAAATGTGATTGGAGTTGATTGTAATGGTGAAGGAAGACAAAGAGGGGGTGGACTTGCTGTTTTGTGGGAAAGTTCAATTGAGGTAAAGCTTCTATCTATGTCAACAAATCATACAGATATGGAAGTGAAGAGGGAAGGGAAAACAAACTGTTGGAAGGCAACCGGCTTCTATGGTTGGCCAGAGATCCAAAATAAAAAATTAAGTTGGGACCTCCTTAATGATTTGGGACAAAATTCAAACACTCCATGGGTAGTGTTCGGTGACTTTAACTAGGTGTTATGCCAAAAAGAAAAGCAAGACGAAAATCTAATTATTCTGTCTCAGATCAAGGACTTTCAAAAGGCTGTCCAATCTAGTGAACTCCTGGATTTGGGCTACATGGGACACCCCTTTATCTGGTCAAATGGACAAGCAGGGCAGAGAAACATTCAAGAGCATTTAGATAGGGCAATGGCAAATCTGGGATGGAAAGAGAAGTTTCCAAAAACAATAGTCCAACACCTTGCAATATACAAATCCAATCATAGCCCCATCTCATAGATCTAAATGGGGGAGGTGGGAAGAAGGAGAAAACAACACCGAAAATTCAGATTTGAAGAATTATGGTTAACAAATAAAGATTGGGATGGAAAGAGAAGTTTCCAAAAACAATAGTCCAACACCTTGCAATATACAAATCCAATCATAGCCCCATCTCATAGATCTAAATGGGGGAGGTGGGAAGAAGGAGAAAACAACACCGAAAATTCAGATTTGAAGAATTATGGTTAACAAATAAAGATTGCGGGAACATCACAGAAGAAGCCTGGAAAAACAGCAACGGGGGATTCAAGGAAAACTAAAGGTTTGCGCCGAAAAGCTGGGAATCTGCAGGAGAGAAACTTTTGGAGACATCCCAAAACGGATAAGGAAAGCATAAGAAGAAATAAACAGCATCAATGAGTCACCACAAACTGAAGAAGCAGTAAAGAGAGGTAGGGAATTGGAATCAGAATTAGATGAGCTTCTGAGGATAGACGAGATCCGATGGTGCCAAAGGTCCCGGGTGAGCTGGCTAAAATATGGAGATAAGAATACTAGTTTCTTCCACCAAAAAGCTACCCAACGGGAGAAGAGGAACTGGGTTGACTCAATTGTAGATGATAGAGGAGTTAAACATGAAGATGAGGATCAGATTGAGGGGATTATGAGAGGATTTTTAGAGATCCTTTTCACCTCGGAGGAAACCAGAGATATCAAAGAAATGGTAGAAGTGGTCAAAGGGAGGATTAAGGAAGACATGTTCGAGTTTCTCAATGCCGACTTTTCTAGAGAAGAAGTCTATCAAGCTCTCCAACAAATGCACCCTACAAAAGCTCCCGGTCGGGACGGAATGGCTACAATCTTTTACCAAAAGATGTGGAAGAAGGTGGGGGAGGAAGTAACTGATGCTGTCCTAAAAATTCTGAATGAAGAAGGAGACCCAACACCAATAAACCAAACCTACATTTGTATGATTCCAAAAGTAGCAAAGCCAAGACACACAAGGAATTTTCGGCCTATATCCCTTTGCAATGTCATCCTCAAGCTTGTGACCAAGATGATGGCTAATAGATTTAAAGCAATCCTCCCCCAAATTGTTGGGGAAAGCCAAAGTGCATTCGTTCCTGAGAGACTCATAACCGACAATGGCTTGATTGCCTTTGAAATATTTCATTACATGAAAAAGAAAACAGTGGGGAAGAGAGGTTATGTGGGGTTAAAGTTCGACATGGAGAAAGCATATGACCGGGTGGAGTGGAATTTCCTTAGAGAAGTCTTCATTTCTATGGGATTCCCAAGTAGATGGACAAACATGGTTTGGAATTCCATTAGTTCAACATCCTTCTCCATCCTCCTCAACGGAATCCCCACAAAATCTTTCACTCCGACTAGAGGCTTGAGGCAAGGGGGTCTACTATCCTCGTACCTTTTCATTCTTTGCGCCGAAGTACTCTCCGGACTACTTAGTACAGCTCAGAATAGAAGTTTGATACATGGGATCATAATTTCGAGGAACGAGCCAGAGATTAATCACTTATTTTTCGTGGATGACAGCATATTATTTACTAGAGCCTCGGACCAGGACATCCAGGAAACAAAAGATGCTTTGATTACATAACAACAAGCTTCAGGGCAACGCATTAACTTGGAGAAATTCGAGTTGTCTTTTAGCTGAAATGTACCAACAACCAGACAAAGGCTTATCAAAGAATGGATGGGAATAAAGGCAGTAGAAAGACACTCAAAGTACTTGGGGCTTCCAACATTTGTGGGGAGATCCAAGAAACAAGTTTTTGAATTTGTCCAAAAAAGGGTGTGAAAAAAGCTAAAAGGGTGGAAGGAGAGTTTCTTATCCAAGGCAGGAAAGGAGGTGCTAATTAAGGCGGTAGTCCAATCTATTCCTACCTACATCATGGGGTGCTTCAGGCTACCAAATAGCATATGCCATCATATGGAGTCGATGATAAACAGATTTTATTGGGGTGCTAAAAATGGAAAGAAGAAAATTCATTGGGTGAAATGGGACAAACTCTGTCAACCAAAACAGAGTGGAGGGCTTGGTTTCAGGGATATAGGAGCTTTTAACTTAGCCCTCCTGGCAAAGCAAAGTTGGAGACTTATGAGGAGCCCAGAATCACTAGCAGCTAGGACAATAAGCTGCAGGTACTTCAATAGGAGGAATTTCCTGAATGCAGGAGTTGGGTTCTCCCTCAGCTTTACATGGCAAAGCATCTGGCAAGCAAAGGGTGTTTTGGAGATAGGAGGTTGCTGGAGAACTGGAGATGGAAAAACGATCAAGATTTGGAAGGATCCCTGGCTCCCCAAATAGAATGGTTCCAGAATATTGTCTCCCCCAAAAATCTTAGACCCTAACACTACTGTGGAGACACTGGTAAGGGAAGAAGAAAAGGCCTGGAATATAGATCTTATTAACCAGATCTTTGCCTCATTTGAAGCCAGACAAATTCAAGAAATTCCAATCCCAAGATCAGAGCAGATAGATAAATTTATATGGAAAAAGGCAAGAGACGGAATGTTCAAAGTCAAATTAGCCTACCACCAAATTAAAATTCAAAATAGACACCAATCTGGTAACAATTATGAAAAACAAAGAGAGGACAATACCTAGAAGGAGTTATGGAAGACTAAGGCACACCCAAGGACACTCAACTTTATCTGGAGGCTGCTACATAAGTCCCTGCCAACCAAGAAGAATCTAAGCAGAAGAGGGGCTAGGTGCACACCCACTTGCATGCGCTGTTGGGAAGGAGAGAAAACCAAAGAGCATCTGATCAGGCAATGCGACTTTGCGAGGAGATTCTGGTTTGCCTTACCCCTAAATCTAAGAACTGAGCAAGAAGATGGTTTAACGTTAAGAAAATTGTTTCTTGATATTCTGAAAAAACTCCAACTGAAAGAGAAAGGACTTTTCTGTACTTTAATTCACCAATTATGGAGAGCCAGGAACCAACTAGTGTTTAAAGACAAAGAGCTGTCAATTATAGAGGAAATTGAAACTACAAACAGGGTGTTCAAAGAGTTCTGGAAGGCACAGAGGAACGAAGAAGAATTTCGCACCACTCAGGTAGATAATCGACCCCATCAACAAATTTGGGAAGCACCTCCTAATTCAATGGTGAAGATTAATGTGGACGCTGCGAAAGACAGGGGCAATAAAGGAGGGGTAGGTGTGGTTGCTAGAAATTGTTGGTGCCAAATAATGGCAGCGGCAACCTGGTCTTTACCCTTTTTCCTTTGGAAGCCCACGAAGCAGAGACATATGCAGTTAAATGGGGATAAATTTTGCTACAGAGTGTTGTTTCATGGAGATTATTGTTGAAAGTGACAATTTAGAGATAATGAGAGCTCTAAAACAAGGAAGAATCTCTGACTCTTATTTTGGATCATTCATTGCTGATGCCTTGGAATTATGCAAGAAATTTAGATTTGTTTCCTTTAGTCATGTGAAAAGAAATGGAAATAAAGTAGTCTATGAGTTAGCCCAATTGGCAATTACCACTCCAAATTATGTATGGATGGATGAGGCCCCAGGTCATGTAACCAATTTGGCCATGTGTGACATATTGGCTCCAATTGAATGAATATTTCCATTTCTAGTAAAAGCAAAAAAACTGGTTGCAGAAAACTACGGTTGACATATATTAAAAATTATTTACCTATATTTTTTCTTTACCAAAATAGACAAAAAAAAGCATGTAGTAGACTATAACTTCATTTGCCTCTTATTATTGAACGTTCCTTTAACTAGGCATTACTACTGCATCAGTTTTTTTCTTTTTTGAACTCAACTCTGGTTTACAATCATGCTTGAAAACTGCAATTTTCAGTCGCAGTTATCCTTTTCTACGAGGGATTAATTTTCTATTAAAAAAAAAGTGTAGTGGTGCAACAAGAATAATCAATGGAAAGTCTTATCACACATAGCATAAATTTAAACTCTATAAAAAATAGGTTTATATATATATATATATATATATACAAACTAAACAAGAGTAATAAAAATGTCAAATCTCAACAGCAAAACACCTCTGAATGGAGCATCCATTAGTGATAAAGCTGTAAGAATAGAATTCACTGAAACCTTCATCACACGTGGTGGCATGCAACTGTCCAACTTCAGTCTTTTTAACTTGAACTCTAAGGCAACAAATATCAGCAAAGTTCTCATTAAGTTCCGGCGGTTTCATTGACTTATGACGTATCCAAAGGAGAAACAAGTCGTCAACTGCAGTCTTAACCATAACGGGCTTCATTCTTGGAGGCACAGGAAAAAGATAGCCTTCCACTATCTTCCGAACCCAGGTCCTTTCCACTATCCTGAGTTCATGCCCCACTAACATCGGCAATGGGTTTTCAACGTACCGATACAAAACTTCACCAATTCACGCTGTCTGAAACTCATAACCAGTCGGTGTCATATTTTTATTTCACGCCTCTTTCATTTGATTATAAACCCAGGACGTAAGGGATCCATCATCAGAACTGGGAATGTTTTTGATCTCTTCCCAACTACCAACCACTGGGTCAAGAATCTCGCCAAAGATGCTCGACTTCTGCGATGGTTCTCCCACCACGTAGACCTTTCCGTGGAGGGCAGTCGCTCTGCCTTTGTCACGAGAGATGCGCATGCTGGGACCTTGTCGCCAGCGATTGAAATGGCAGTCAAGAACCCACACATCGGCAGAAAGGACGTCACCAGAATAACCGCCGATTACATAAATGTCATGATTTAGGAGGGCGCACATGGTGGACGGACGGAACGTACATGTGAAGGAATGAGTGGAAGCCGGAGGACAGGATCGGGGTCATCAAGGTTGACCATGAACCATTGGACGTGGTTGGAATCAAGGTAGTTGACGAAGAAGTATAGCATGGTTTGCTTACCATAGAGGGTGGTGTGGGTGTCATAGAAGAGTGAAGAAGAGAGGAGGGAGCGAATGGTTTTGGAAACTTGGGACAAATTTGGGTGATACGACCGTGGCATGCATGCTAAGCAATCTAATGCGACATCATTGGGAAGAGAGGGGATTAGCCCTTCTTGTTTCTCTTGTTCTGGTGTTTCTAATGCTTTTGATTTTTTTCGAGCACCAGCGGCTTCGACTAACAATGACATTGTTGTTACTTTCTACTTTGAAATCACTTAGTGCTCCGCACAGACTACTTTTTTTGGTGAGGAACAAAGAAACAAAAAAAAGACAAAAAAAACGAAACTAATCTAAATCCACCTGCAGAAACTGCAGCAAGTTCATAAGAGGTTGCGGCCAAGGGCAATGCTGAATGTCAGCTACACGCACAGGTCAATTTAATCCTTCATCCTTCATATTTAAAATTGTTATAATTTAAAATTTAAAATTTAAAATTTACAAAGATAAAAGAAATTATTTAAAAATAAATTAATATTAATCGGATAAGATTTGTTTTCAAATTAAATTCGTCCATTATTATCTAGCTACTAAATATCTTGTTTTAAATGCACCCTAGCCAATTAATCTCTATCCAATTAATCTCTATGTTGAAATATAATTAATATATCTTTAATATAATTTTTTCCACCCAAATATTTAAAAAAAGGTAAAGATAAAAGTAAAAATAAAAAAAATTAACATAAAAAAACTGAATATTAGAAAACTAATTTTTTTTATCAATATCAGACAATTTTTTAAAAATTATTTTATTTATCTTAAATTTTGCACTCTAAATCATAAATCTTTAATTATAAATTCTAAATTTTAAATTTTTAAAAAATAAAAATTTTGTATTAAAAAATAAAAATTTTGTATTAAAAAATGACTAATATAATTACTGTATATTAAATATATTTTAAATCTTTTAACTTTTTATACAAATTTTTTATGTTAAAAGCACTAACATAATTTATTAGTAAAATCCTTATTTCACCTTCATTCTGAGTTATATTTGACTTGATAAAATTTTGACTTTTTAAAAGTAATTTATTAATTTAAAAAAAAAAACTATAACAATTATATGTTTGTTAAATCAAATAAAAATTATTTTCAATAGACATAAATTATAAAAATGTGTTAGCTAAAAAACGTTTTTAATATTTAAAGTAATTTTAATAGATATAAATATAATAAAAATTAAAAATAAATATATTCATTAATATATAAAATTAATATAACATTGTTAAAACACTTAGTTTGGATAAAAATATGTATAAATATATTTAAAGTTGATCGAGAATTTTTTGTTCAAATTAGTTTTTTTTTTTCAAAACTATATTTAGATAAATAGCATAAGACATCGAGTTGACTATTTAAATTTTTTTAAAATTTTTTAATTTAAGGTTAATTGTTTAAATTATTCTAATATTAAATTTGCCATAAACATACTTTATTAATTGAAAAGCAACGTTTACTTTTTTAAAAATGTTAAATTTATATATAGGAAAAGTATAGGTAACAAACAAGATTTTTGAACAATGTGTAAACAATGTGAATTAATAGGGTTAAAAGAGTAAATTTAATTAGTAACATTAAATTAGGATGTAGTTTATTTTTATTTAATTGGTGATTGTTCATGTTGTTCAAAATTTTTATTGTTCCCCTAGCACTCCCCTTATATATATATGGTTGTGCATGTATATGCTGAAGAAACCCGAACAAATTGGAGACTATTTGAAGCAAGAAGATAATAGTCATACTTATAACGATGATGATAGTGATAGACATAAAGCTAATGGAAAGTATACATTCCATAACCTAACCAATTATAAATTTTGCTCACAGGAAGTTTGAACGGCGAGGAATGAAAAATTAAATAAAGGGACGTGATACTAAGCGGATATATATATAAAGTAAAACACCCTGCATGAAAAGTTGACCTTCAAGAATAATATCAAATTTGAACTGCAGGACACCGCCTAAGGATGCAGTCCCCAATGATGGAGCGGAAGGAGTGCCATCACAAGTCGTCAGAATGGCTCAAAGACGTAGCAGAAAACTCCAACAACCCTTCCATTGGGCAACGCTTTGCGGGCCTCCACGTCTGAGAAAGCATTCTGTAATACCAACATGGCACAGTTAACCTATTCGAATGAAAGATGGAGGGACGGGATTAGCTTCTCGTCTTCTTGCGGAGGTTCAGGGTTAATTGTGTAGATGAGGAGAACGAAGACATCTCTTTAGAGCAATGAAATGAATTTAAAAGCTAAGTAATCGTACACATAGATCAAATGCTCCATATGTTTTAAAAATTCAAATTCAAATATAATTAATCTACACGATTTGTTAAATATGAAAACCGACTCCATCCAATTCAAATTTTAAAATTCTGTTTTGTTTTAATTTTGAATGGGATTAACTAATATTTTCAAAAATAAACTTAGATTATTAGAATAGTTAATTAAGGATTTCTTTTGTTTTCATTTTCAAGTTTTTTTTTTTAATTTTAGAATTATATTTGTTACTGCGGGTAACCATAGATTAATGAGTTGGACTCGCTGGGTTGGCCTAATCGTCTGAGGGAGGAAGCCTTCGAGTAGGTTTGCGTTTGGGAGCCTCCGTCCGACTTGTGTGTGAGAAAGAATAGGGGGTGGTACCTATAAAGACACTCCGATGCCTAAGTCAGAGGGGTGTCAATGTATTTATAGTGGTGAACCAATAACTACCGTTGGAGTAGTTCCACCTTTTAAGGAGGATAACCGTCCCCTTATCTTAGGGAAGTTGGGATATGGCTCCTGGTGGGTTGAGAGATTTTAGGGACAGTTACTTATTTGAATGGGTGTTATCTGTTAGCTAATCTCTACTCCCGACTTCCTTAGAGCAAGTCGTGGTTAGATCCGACTTCTCGAGAGAAGGTCGGTGTCGAATGAGGGCCAATCTTTAGATTGGGCCTTTCGTTTGGACCTGGGTCTTAGTGTTGGGCCAGGGTATGAACAGTGCCCCTACTCGAGTATAATCTCTTTTAAGAGTTGGACTCGAGTATATTAACTCGGGCTTGTAGCCGACATGGTGAGGAGCCGACGTGATTTTTCGAAACTGACGTGATTCAAAATTTTTCAACAGTCGCGTCTAATCAAACGTCGCGTCCATTAGGGGGTTTCGTATTTACACGTGGGGAGCAGTTACATTGGTAATGGCGCATCTCTTTAATGACTGTTTTGATTTTACCGTTATGCCCCTGACGTGTTTATAAATACTTTTCCCTCTCTTTCTTTGTTTTCTTTCTGAAAAACTTTTTGCCTTCACTCTTTGTTCGAAAGAAACTTCTTCTTCTCGAAAGAAACTTCTTCCTTCTCCAAGTCACTGCCGCCTCTGCCCTTCTTCGCAAGCAAAGGTCAATTTTCTCTCTTCTCCTCTTTTATTAATGAATACTTTTTTTGTTTGCATGTTTTGTTTTAGAGGAGTGTTCGTAGCGAGTCTAGCTGTAGCCCTAGTGCTTCTATTTTACTGAGGATCTTACCTTGGCCCTGTAGAGACGCTGTTTTTGACCCTTTTCCTTTTTCTTTGTAGGTTTCGTCACCCTTTTACTAGGAAAGGATGTCTTCTCTAGAGTCTCTTTCACAGTGGGTGGATGTCACCGTTCTTGGGGAGAGTCCCTTAGTAGACACCGACTACATTACTGATCTTCGTACTCATCATAGAATCTGTGTTCTTGATGAGGATGAGTGAAGAGAGAACTTTTGCGTGGTCTAGAAATTCGCAGATAAATCCTCGTTGCAGGTATAGCTTCTAAACCAACAAAAGTCCTTTCTTACAAACGTTTTGGTTGTCACAAGTAACAAACCCCTTTAAAATTGATAACCGAAGTATTTAAACCTCGGGTCATCTTCTCAAGGAATTGCAGGGAGGTGTGCTATTATTGGTTATGGGTTTTCTGGGGAATTTGGAGTTTGGGCAATGGGCACAGATATAATTATAAATTAAAGTAATAAAAATAAATAAGAAATTTTATGTAATTAAATTAAAAGCCTTGACCCGGAGAAGATTAATTGGAAGTTCTATCCTTGTTGGATTTTCCAAGTGTAATGGTAATTGGTTGTTGTTCTACTTAGTTATCCTTTACTAAATGAAGGAAAATCAAGTTGGGAGCCAACTTCTATTCACAAGTCCTAATCCTCACCCTTGTGTTTGGATTAGCGTTAGTGGCCAGAGAGCCAATCACAATTAAATCTTGAGTCTTCCAACTCAAGGGTCTCCAAATATTAATCAACTCCAAAATCAAGTTGGAAACCTACTTCATTGACATGGATGCCAATTTCATATAATAAATGACTAAATAAATACTTGAGGATAATCAAACAAATAATGGGGTAAATAGAAAAATACTCTTTGCATTAATAATGTCATAAAAGCTTTCCAATTGTAACTCTGAATAAGGATTAAAGATATAAAAGAGTAAGGAAATAGAAAACAAACTAGAATAATAAAGTTCTCAATGGAGGTAGTAATATCCAACTCGACAGCATAAATGTAGAAATCCTAATCCTAAGAGAGAGGAGAGAGCCTCTCTCTCGAAAAGCTACATCTAAAACTAAAAATTATGAATTATGAGCTGATGATTGTGGATGGATGCATTCTCCCACTTTATAGCCTCTAATCTGTGTTTTTTGGACCGAGAACTGGGTCAGAAACAACCCAAAATTCGCTGGTTGCGAATTCAAACACGCTGATTTTTCGTCACTGCGACGCATCCGCGTGGAGCACGCATTCGCGTCGCCTATCGTCAGGAAAACTATGACATATTATATATCAAATCGAAGCCCCAGACGTTAGCTTTCCAACGCAATTAGAACCGTGTCGTTTGGATCTCTGTAGCTCAAGTTATGATCGTTTTAGTGCAAGAGGGTCAGACTGACAGCTTTGCAGTTCCTTCAACTTCTTGTATTCCTTCCACTTTTGCATGCTTCTTTTCCATCCTCCAAGCCATTCCTGCCCTGTAATCTCTGAAAATACTTAATACACATATCAAGGCATCTAATGGTAATAAGAGATGATTAATAATAAGCAATTTAAAGGTCCAGGAAACATGTTTTCAATCATAGCACAAAATTAGGAAGGAAAACGTAAAACTATGCAAATAGTATGAATAAGTAGGTAAAGAGTTGATAAAAATTACTCAATTGAGCACTAGATAAACCATAAAATAGTGGTTTATCAACCTCCCCACATTTAAACATTAGCATGTCCTCATGCTAAGCTCAAGAGAAGTTATAAAGGAGTGAAGAGGAATGGTAGAATGTATGAAATGTAACCTATCTATATGAATCCAACTACATGAAAAATGTTTCTACCTACTTGGTTAAAAGTAAATCAAATTCTCCAAGAATATACATAAATCAGATTTCACTAATTCAAATTATACAATAAAAGACAAGTAAACTTGTAAGAAGATAGCTTATGAAAGCAGGGAACATAGAATCAAGCATTGAACCCTCACTGGTAGTGTATATCGCTCTAGTCTCTCAAGTGTATAGGGTAATTCACTCTACTCTTCTCTAGTCACGCTTTCTAAACTTTGTTCTTCATCTAACCAATCAACAATATTTAATGTATCAATGCAAACATCATGAGGTCTTTTCAAGGTTGTAATGGGGCTAAGGAAAGGGTAATGGTATATATATGGCTAAGTGAGCTATAAATTGAATCTTTGACTAACCTAAGCTCTCACCTAACATACATACACTCTATATATTCTAATTCATGCCTAGCTACCCAAAATTTCCACTTTTGCATCACATACTCATGTATCAACTTTTCTTTTTAATTTATCACATGTGCATTGATCTTTCATTATTAAGCTTAGCATTGGGGTAATTTTGTCCCCTTATTTATTTACTTATTTATTGAATATTTTTTTTGGATTTTTTTTTTAATATGAAAATAAACATAGCTTATCAATGCACATGGATTTTTAATTTTTTTTTTATAGTTTCACATGAGTAGGTACCCAAATTTCTAATATTTTATCAAAGTAAAAACATAACACATTCCCTTATTCACCCATGTTCCCACAGTTTTCCCACACTTAATTGTTACACAATCCCTATCTTAAGCTAACCAAAGATTCAATTGGGATATTTAATTGTTTTTCTGCTTAAGGCTAGTGATGTGGTTATAGAAAAGAATAAATGGAGATAAAAGGCTCAAGGTGGCTAACAAGGGTGATGTAAAAGGTAGGCTTATTTGGGATAAGTGAGCTAATAACAAGTAATGGCCTCAATCATATGCAAGCATGTAAATACATTAAATATTGGACATATAGACTGAAACAAAGCAAAGATTACAATCATAGAGAAAAAACACACAAGAATAAAAATTTATGGTTAAATAATGTAACCATGTAAATAAGCTCAAAATCTCACAGGTTGTGTGTTCTTTGGCTCAAAAACCATGTTCCAAATACAACTTCAAACAAATTTAACACATAGAAAATTTTAATTTTTAAATTAGTGAAATACAATAAAAAATTTTTGAAAAAGAAAATATTACTTCAACCAAGTAGTGACTAAATGAATAAAATCAAACAAACATGCAATCAAATATGCAAATGCAACAATGAACAAACAAAGAAAATAGAGTATTGGTGTTGAAAAGAAGGTAACTAACCCCTGGAAGTCGGTATCGACCTCCCCACACTTAAATATTGCACCGTCCTCGGTGCATGCTAAGATGTGCAAGTGGATGGGTGGCTCCAACTGACGCTTTTCTCTAGAGATTGTGCAGATGGACTTGTTTGTCACCTCATTTAGAGCTTTCCCTTTCCCTTCTTTGGTGGTCATCCTGAAAGAATAGGAAAAGAAGAAAAGTAACCCAGAAATAAAGATAAGAAAATAAATACAGTATGGGTGGGTTAATGCCAAATAATGGGGGTCTCAATTACATGGTAGTGAGAAAATAATAGAAGCACATGGCATACCAGTGGTGCAGAATTTGCAACAAAGGAGAGGGGAATGTGGGTAATGCAAGATAGTATAAGTTCATATCAATGCAAGAGAAGTATGAGTATCATAAAAGATTAGCAGTGATTTAAATAATGTTACCCAATCAGAATAAAATAAGTCATAAGCACCAAGAAAATACCAGAAAAGATGTAGCAGTTGAATAAGAACATTTGAACACCAATGGTAAAATAATAAATTTAGAAAAGAAAATAAAAATATGCACAAAATTAAAATGCAATGAATGAAAGTATGCAAATAAATTAAATAAAATAAAATGAGAGTGAAAAAGGATGAGAAGTTAAAAAGACGAAGAAAAAGAAAGTAAGAAAGGAGAGAGAAAGAAGAAAAGTTAGAAGAAATTAGGATTAGAAAAGAAAAGAAAAGATAATTGGCGCTGATCTGGATAAGTTGTGCGGCGCAGGCGACGCGAGTGCGTGGGTCACGCGTGCGCGCGGATAGCGCTTCTATGAAGTGACGCGGACGCGTGGAGTGATTTGTGCCATTAGCGTGAGGGCAGCCTCGCGATCGCGCAACTCTCTGTTTTAAATACATTTTGCCAAAAATCTGGGTGACGCGGTCGCGTGGTTGACGCGATCGCGTGAATGGCCATACTTTGAAAAACGACGCGGACGCGTGGGGCACGCGTTCGCGTGGGAGAGCTTAGGCTTCTAGCACGAGTCCAGCCCCATTCCAGCCCAACATACTGCCATACAGCCATTTACGTCAATTTTATAGGGCCACGCGTTCGCGTGGGTGACGCGGACGCGTGGGGAGGCTATTTTTCAAATGACGCGGCTGCGTGGGTGACGCGGTCGCGTGGGCATATTTGTGCCTAAGGCACGCCTCCAGCCACGCTCTCGCGTGACTCTCTATTCATTTTTCTTTTCTTCCTAATGCACTTGTGACGCGGACGCGTCAACGACGCTGCCGCGTTGCGTGCGTGCTTTTCCCTTTTTTTTTAGTAATGCAGTATGCAGAATGCAATGCTAATATGAATGTTATGCAAAACTCCAGTTCAATACAATAAAATAAAAAAGGAACGATCATACCATGGTGGGTTGTCTCCCACCTAGCACTTTTAGTTAAAGTCCTTAAGTTGGACATTTGGTGAGCTCCTTGTCATGGCGGCTTGTGCTTGAACTCATCCTGAAACTTCCACCAATGCTTGGACTTCCAACAGCCTCTGGGATCCCAAACTAGGCGCAGAAATCCTTTAAGCAAGTTAAAGCAAGTGACATGGCCCCAAGAGTACTGATTGCCAGAATGAATTCCAGGGTCCCAAACCTTGCTTTTGCACCCGTCTTCTTGTTGATCATTATGATTCCATCCGGGTACAAGCAATCTGAATTCTCACTAAAGCGGCCAAACAACTTCCTGGACCCATTCAGTTGAGCTTTACACCAACCCTTGCATTTAAACTTTGAGCACACAACCATGTTGAACCTTGCTTGACAACTCCAACCACTAACCATGTTCCTCTTATTCGTAATGCCACAAAGAGCTCTAAGTTGACCATCCGTCTCCAGTAGCCCATATTCAAGTGGGAAGGTAAAGGTCAAGGGTAGGAATTTTACCCACTTGAATGTTGTGTTGGATGGTAATGGCCTTGGGAGAGGTGTTTCTAATGAACTTGCAAGCTCCACTCCCTTGTGCTCTTCTCTAACAGCTTCCACCTCCTTGTTAGCTTCTTCAATTTCAACCTCTTCCTCTTGGTAGCTTTTTCCAATTCAATCTCCTCTTCACTGCTTTCCAAGGGCATGGGAGGTTGTGCTTCTTCTTCTTGAATCTCTATCTCTTGATCGACCTCTTCCAAGTTCTTAACCATGACATGCCTTGGAGGTTGTACACCTTCCTCAACATCAAATGCAACCGTCTTGGAAGGAGGCTCTATGTCTTGACTTTCCCATGGAGGTTCAGCATCTCCCAGGTCTTCAACCACTTCTTCCTCTTCAATAATTACTGCTTTGTCCAGTAGTTTTAATATAAAATCGTACTCATCATTGATGATTTTCTTTCCATGACAACTCCTTTCAACTATTCTTTCATCTTCAAGGGTCTCTCCTATCTCCACATTTTGGGCCTCCCCTTGCTCTAAGACAAAATCAGACTCCTTGATGTCTTCCTTCACTAATTCTTCAACCACTCCTTCGACTTCAAGGGTCTTTACTACCTTCACCTTTAGGGCCTCCTCTAGCTCCTTATGAAGTATGGATTCGCGAAGATGATCCCTTCTCTCTTGTTCCATATCAATAGCATCATTGAGATCATGTTGCTCTTGGATTGATGGATGTGGGTGCTCTTCCATGGATGGTGGTGATGGGATGGAGAGATCATTCTGTGGTTGAAAAGAAAGTGCACTAGAGTTTGAGGGTTGATTGTTGAAGGTATTTGGTGGTCCGATTTGGGTGACGAGAGCTTGTATAGTAGAGTTTAGATCGGCAAGTGCTTTTTTCATGGAGGTTTGGGGTGGATAGGAGGGTTCATTTGTTGGGAGAAAGGGTTCATGGTAGGAAGGTGGTTCATCTTGATAATGATAAGGAGATGGTGTATATTGAGGTGGTGGTTCATGAGAGTAGTTGTGTTAGAATGGGGGTGGTTCTGTGTATGGTTCATTTGGCTCATAAGGTGGTTGGTATGGTGGACACGGGTTAGGGTCATATGGAGGTGAATGGTGGAAAGGGGCTTGTGAGTATGGTGGTCCAAAGTCATGTTGAGGAGAGAGTTCATAGGAATATGATGGGGTCCACAATATCTATCATCTTGGTATGTATTGTAGGATGGTCTTTGTCTGTGGTATTGTGGAAGGTGTTGCTGCCAGAAGGGTTGATCAGATCCTCGTGGCTCCTTCCATCTCTGATTGTTTTGACCTTGATGCATGTTCCTGTTATAATTCCCATTCCTTGCAACAGCATTGGGACCAAACTCAAAGCGAGAGGGGTGAGAATTCATGGTAACTAATAAAAATTAAAAATAAAAATAAAAATAAATAAACAGGTAAAATAAAATAAAATAAAATAAAATAAATAAGAGAAAATATTTGAAAAAGATTTGATTTTAAGATTAGGAAAAAAAATAAGATAAGTTAGGTGAGAAAAGATAAGTTTTTAAATTAAGAGGTTTTGAAATTTAAATTTTTGAATTTGAAAATTAAATTTGAATTTTAAATTTTGAAATTTGAATTTTGAAATTTGAAATTTGAAATTTGAAATTTGAATTTTAAATTTTAAATTTTAAATTTTGAATTTTTGAAATTTGAAATTTGAAATTTGAAATTTGAAATAAGATAAGATAAGATTTTGAAAAAGATATGATTTTTTTTAAAAATATTTGAATTTTGAAATTTAAAACTAAGATAAGATAAGATAAAAATTTTAAAATAAAAATCTGAAATATATTTTTTTTAATTTTCGAAAAAAATCAATTAAAATATTTTTGAATTTAATGGGGAAAGAGAAAAACAATAAAGTGACACTAAACTTAAAATTTTTAGATCAAAATGAAGAAAACAACCACGAACAACTTGAAGGTCAAGATGAACACGAAGAACAACTTGAAGATCAAGATGAACACCAAGAACAAATTTTCGAAAAATTTAATAACTAAATAAAAACCAATAACCTCTTAATTTACGAAAAAGCAAAAATAAAAACAAAAATAAAAACAAATAAACAAGCAAAAAGCAAATGTTTACAATAACCAATAATAAGGCACACGTTTGCAATTTTCTGGCAACGGCGCCATTTTGAAGAGAGAACTTTTGCGTGGTCTAAAAATTCGCAGATAAATTCTCGTTGCAAGTATAGCTTCTAAACCAACAAAAGTCATTTCTTACAAACGTTTTGGTTGTCACAAGTAACAAACCCCTTTAAAATTGATAACCGAAGTATTTAAACCTCGGGTCGTCTTCTCAAAGAATTGCAGGGAGGTGTGTTATTATTGGTTATGTATTTTCTGGGGAATTTGGAGTTTGGGCAATGGGCAAGATATAATTATAAATTAAAGCAATAAAAATAAATAAGAAGTTTTATGAAATTAAATTAAAAGCCTTGACCCGGAGAAGATTAATTGGAAGTTCTATCCTTGTTAAATTTTCCAAGTGTAATGGTAATTGGTTGTTGTTCTACTTAGTTATCCTTTACTAAATGAAGGAAAATCAAGTTGGGAGCCAACTTCTATTCACAAGTCATAATCCTCACCCTTGTGTTTGGATTAGCGTTAGTGGCCAGAGAGCCAATCACAATTAACTCTTGAGTCTTCCAACTCAAGGGTCTCCAAATATTAATCAACTCCAAAATCAAGTTGAGAACCTACTCCATTGACATGGATGCCAATTTCATATAATAAATGACTAAATAAATACTTGAGGATAATCAAGCAAATAATTGGGTAAATAGAAAAATACTCTTTGCATTAATAATGTCATTAAAGCTTTCCAATTGTAACTCTGAATAAGGATTAAAGATATAAAAGAGTAAGGAAATAGAAAATAAACTAGAATAATAAAGTTCTCAATGGAGGTAGTAATATCCAACTCAACAGCATAAAAGTAGAAATCCTAATCCTAAGAGAGAGGAGAGAGCCTCTCTCTCTAAAAGATACATCTAAAACTAAAAATTATGAATTATGAGCTGATGATTGTGGATGGATGCATTCTCCCACTTTATAGCCTCTAATCTGTATTTTCTGGGTCGAGAAATGGGTCAGAAACAACCTAGAATTCGCTAGTTGCGAATTCAAACACGCTGATTTTTCGTCACTGCGATGCGTCCTCGTGGAGCACGCGTTCGCGTCGCCTATCGTTAGTGCAAGTTATGACCGTTTTAGTGCAAGAGGGTCAGGCTGACAGCTTTGCAGTTCTTTCAACTTCTTGTATTCCTTCCACTTTTGCATGCTTCCTTTCCATCCTCCAAGCCATTCCTACCCTGTAATCTCTAAAAATACTTAATACACATATCAAGGCATCTAATGGTAACAAGAGAGGATTAATAATAAGCAATTTAAAGGCCCAGGAAACATGTTTTCAATCATAGCACAAAATTAGGAAGGAAAACATAAAACCATGCAAATAGTATGAATAAGTGGGTAAAGAGTTGATAAAAATTACTCAATTGAGCACAAGATAAACCATAAAATAGTGGTTTATCAATGAGCCAAAATATGAATTGACTGTCCCGGGTCCGGAAGACCGGGTTTGTTTTGGGAGGGCTTCTGTTGCGGACCTTCATTTCTTTTTTATGTATAAAAGCCTTTTTACCTGCCTGGGAGTTTTTGTGCCTTTTTCTGATTTTGAGATCTCTGTTCTGTCTCACTGCCACGTCGCTCCTACTCAGCTTCACCCCAACTCTTGGAGTTTCCTGAAGATTTACCAACTTGTTAACCAAGCGCTATATTTTCCGACCTCTTTGAAAATCTTCTTTTATCTTTTTCATATGACAAAGCCCTTTAGTGGGCAAAACAATAAGCAACAGTGGGTGTCTTTCCGAGTTATTCAAGGCCGGAGAGTTTTCAACTTTTTTTATGAGTCCTTCCATGATTTTAAAATATTTTTCTTTAAAGTAAAAGCTGTAGAAGGTCACCATTCCTTTTTTTTGGATGAAAATTCTTCTCCCCGCTTTCCTTTGTACTAGCTGGAGACTTCTCCTGTGGAGAAGTATGGTTTGGATGACTTAGATGAGGTTGAGGAGGCTGTTGTGGGATTCCTCCGAGAAGTTTGGGGAGGGCCCTCTATCTGGATACGAAGAAGTTCCTCCAAGGGACTTCGAGCTTTGTTCGGACCCAGATAGATAGTTTTGTTATTTCATTTTCTCCGACTTGATGTTGCTACTTCCGACTTTGAGATCTTTTCGAACTGTTATTTCCGACTTGTAGACTGATTCTTTTATTTTTCCTTTTATAGAAATGGTGAAGAAGAATTCCGGTTCCTCCTACCAAAAAGTTCAAGATGCAAAAAAGAGGTCTCGGGCCCGAGTGGATGCCGTAAGGGCTGCTGGCACTCTTCCTCCTCGTCCTCCTCTCCTTCCTCCTCCTCGCAACTTGGGGACCTCTTCTCGCCCTATATTGGTATCTTTTGCCTCTTCTCTTTCTCCCCCCGTCTAACCCCCTCCTGAACCCGAGAAGAAAAAGCGCAAGACTTCAGAGTCTGGCTCTTCTTTTTCTAGGGAAGCTAATTTTGATGGTCCCAAGTTCGTTCAAAACCACATCTATCCTCATATACGAATTAATATGGATGATGGTTCCGTTCAAAACCATCTTAATATCTTAGTTCAGGGGAGTGTTTGGGCGGCTGGGGTATGCACAAAGCTCCTTGATATTTTGTAAAAAAACTCCCCTTAGCTCTCTGGGCTCAACCCAGAAGGTTGAGAAATTGGAGGGAAGGATTTTCCTTTATCAGGAGAAAGAAAAGAGGCTTAAAGATGAGGTCGCCAAGCTGAAGGAGAAAATGGACCGTCTCCAGAAGAGGGAGAAGAGGTTGATGGGGTAGTGCGTTATGGCGGAGGGCCTTAAGGAGAAGGCGGGGCAGAACTATATCAGGATTTATGGGGAGAATCTTGACTTGAAGAAGGAACTGTCAGGATGTCGGGAGGCTTTCCAGGACTTGGAGGATTCAGTGCCTGAGGGTGCAGAGGAGGCCTGGAGGGTTTTTAAGGAGCAAGTCGGGGTCATTGCCCCTGACTTGGATCTTTCTCCTCTTGATCCTGACAAGATTGTAGTTGATGGGGCCATTGTTTACCCTCCTCGACCTGAAACTGACTCCGACTTGAAGACTTGCGGACAGAGGATAACAGAATATCCTCCTTGTGAGGAGCACCAAGATGGTTACCTACCGAGTTCTTCTGAGGGTCCTGCTCAAGCTCCTGAAAGATCTGCTCCGTCCTCCCCTGTTGCTGATCCGACTTCTCTCCCTGCTGCTGACCCAACTTCTGGTGATTCTTGAATTTTCTTTTTATTTGAATCAAGCTATGTGTGGACCCGGCTTGTGGTTCCTTTGTTGAATACTTTTATTTGTTTCTGTGGTGGTTGGTTCTTGACATTTTCTGGCCTCTTATGGCCATTAACAAAATATTTTGCTTTAAAATACCCTTTTTTGGATAAGGGTTCAGGATATCTTTTGGTGTGTGCATGCTTTCTTTAAAACCCTTTTTTGATCTCTTCGTTTTTGGAAAATCTTATATCTTGGCTGGCTGTCTTTTGTCTAAGTTGTTTTGAATTTTTCAAAGACTTGGGACAGACTCTGCCTTCGATTTTTGATGGATTTTCTTATCTCTTTTCGTATTCCTTGTACTAAAATTTTTTTTATTGAGTTTTCTGTAACTTAGGTTATTTTTGTGATGCATTTCTATTCTGCTCGGTTTTGCCGACTTGTAAGTCGATAAATTTCCGAGTTTATCATGATCTACTTTTATAACCTCTTTACACCGACTTGTACCTCATCGTTTTATCCTGACGACCTTTTTTAGGTTGGTTCATGGGATTTTCACGTTTTGTCGAGTTTAAGTTGGCGCGTTTTGTAGAATGATAATAACGTAAAAAGGAATTTATAAAGAGATGTAGAGGAAAAAGATCTTTACTTATTACAAAGGTACTTTTTGCTACTAAGGGGTTTTGTCGAATTGTTGCCCCCTTAGCCCCTGATAAACCCTAATTTTGTGGTTTATCTTGTTCTTATTTTAGGGAATTTTATCACCTTTTCTCACATTTATTCAATGAAATAGCATGGTTTTGTAATTCTCCCTTAAATTGTGCTTAAGTGTAAAAACATACTTTTTAGGCCCTAAAATTGGTGATTTTAATTCACTTTAAATCCATTCGATGCCTTGATGTGTCTGTTGAGTGATTTCAGGTTTATAAGACAATTATTGGATGGAAGAATTGAAGAAAAAAGCATGCAAAAGGGAGAATTAATGAAGAAATGAGCTTTTGGAGAATTGAGGGCCATGCGCACGCGTCATGCACGCGTACACGTGCATTGGAGATTTTTCAAACCACGCGCACGCGTCAAGCACGCGTACGCGTGAGTAGGGGTTTTGCCATCGATGCGCACGCGTCAAGCACGCACACGCGTGATGCTCGGAACGTGACCCACTTAAAGTGAAATCGTTGGGGGCGATTTCTGAGCTGGCCATACCCAAATCCAACTCATTTTTGAGGGTATTTTATGCAGAATTCAAGCTTGAGCAAAGGGGGAGCAATTGTTTGTAACTTAGCATCATGTAGGTTAGTTTCTAGAGAGAGAAGCTCCCTCTTCTCTCTAGAATTAGGGTTCTTAGGACATTTCCATCTTAGATCTAGGCTTAATTCCATGTTTTCATATTATTTCCTTTACAATTTCTTGTTCTACTACTCTATTCTCCTTAGTTCTCTTGTCAATTTTACTTTTATGTCTCTTTTATGTTTATAAATGCTCATGTTGGATTTTGTTTACATTTAATGAAATTTAATGTTTGATGTTCTTTTATTGATGATTTGAGTTGTGATCTTATTTTTCTTGCAATTGGTAGTTGGTAGATTTTATTGATTCTTGTAATTTATGATGTTTACTTTTATTGCACTCTAGATGTTTGATGAAATGTTTTCTTTAGTTTTTGATTAGTTCTCTTGACTCTTGGCCTAGGCTAAGGGAATTGAGTGACCTTGAATCATTGGGCCTCATTGAATTGGTGATTTGAGAACCCTTGGTGATCAATTTGATATCCATTGACACTAACCCACTACTAAGTTAATTAGTAGATAGGTTGGGACTTATGGGTTGATGTGATCAAACCTATTTGACGTACTTTAAGCTTAGGAATAGACATTATGTACTTAAGGCTTTTGGGAAGTAGACTTAATAGGTTGATACCTCATAATTATCAATATTTGGTTTGTTGACAAGGATAGTGATCTTAATTTCTCATGTCTTAGCCAAGAGTTCTCTCCCTTATTTTATTAGTTCTTGCTTGATTTACGTTCTTGTATTTTATAATTCCTTGCCAATTACAATCAAACCCCCCTTTTTGTTCTTCATAGCCAATAATTGACCACTTCATTGCAATTCCTTGTGAGACGACCCGGAGTCTAAATACTTCGGTTAATTCTTATTGGGGTTTGTACTTGTGACAACCAAATTTTTGATTGGGAGGATTGTTTGCTGGCGTAGAACTATACTTGCAACGAGAATTAATTTTGTGAAATTCTATACCATCACAACAAATTCAACTCATCAAAATGGTGCCGTTGCCGGGGAGTTGCAATGGTGCTATGTTATTGGCTATTGTATATATTGTGAATAGCTTGATTTTTGGTTTGTTTGTTGGTTTTTGCTAGTTGTAGGACTTAGTTTTCTTTATTTCTTGTTAGCCTTTTGTTTTTATTTTCTCTTTCACTATGAATTCTCATCACTCTGGCTATGAGTGTGGTTCAAACTATGTTGTAGGAAATGGAAGCTTCAATGAGGATGTGCATCAAGGATTTGGAAATCGAAGGTGGGAGGAGCCCCAAGCTTATGAACAACCTTCTTGGCAACAACCTCCTTCCGAACCAAGCTTGAAAAAAGTGCTTGAGGACATGACTACTATCCTCACGGAGATACGCGAGGACCAAAGGGCATTCTATGCCACCCGAGCCGTCCAAGCATCACCCCAACGTAACTACTCTCCAGATTCTTATAGGTATAATCCTAATCCTAACGCATATCCATCTAGTGTGTGTGTTGATCCTTATTGTAGTTGTCAATCACAACCACCACCACCCTATGCCTATGAACCACCTCCCCAACATAGTTTTGAACCACCGCACTCACAAGCCTCATACCACCAAACACCTCTATATGATCCTAACCCATATCCACCATACCAACCACCTTGTGAACCATATGAACCATATGAAAAACCACCCCAATTCAACCCCAATACCCTCAAGAACCACCACCTCCATGTTATTACCAAGATGAGACACCTCCAATGTATGAGAACTCTCAACCACAAGATGAATCACCTCCCATATTTGAAAAAAATCATGGCTCAGTTTGCTAACATTACTGCTATCTTGGAATCGTTGGACTCATGCAACAAGCAAAGCATCTCCATGGATGAATGTGAGGAATCAACCGAAGAAATGAGCATGAAGGAGATTTTAGAATCTCAACATGAGGATAAGGAGATGGGGTATGTCTTGCAACAAGTGGAGAGTGAAGAGATTGATAATGAATAAGTGGTTGAAGAGCTAGGCAAAGTTGAACAAGAGGTGGATTCCAAGTTTGAGAACATCTCCACATCAAGTGGTGTTGTTAATGATTTTGTGGAAGTTGTTGAACCTTCTTCCAATGAGCTTGAATTTGATGTTAAGGAGGGTGCGCAACCTCCTAAGCATATAATGAATTATGAAGAATTGGAAAAAGGTGAGCAAATAACAAATCTTCCTCTTGGAGATGAGCCCACACCAACACATGATCCTTTGGTATTTGAGGAATCTTTCCCTATTGATATTGAGGTAAATATTGAGATAAGTTCCACATTACCTCCATGTTGTGACATGAAGAGTGGGGAAGAGCTAGAAGAAGTTGGCGAAGAGGTGGTTGAATGTGAAGAACTTTGTCAAGAGGAAGAGGTTGAAGTTGAAGAAGCTTGCCAAGAGGTGGAGTTAGTCAAGAAAGAGCACAAAGGAGTAGACCTCGCATTGTCTAAGTGTGGGGAGGTTCCTCTTCCTAAGTCACCATCATCCAACACAATATTCAAGTGGGTAAAATTCCTATCCCTAAGCTTTACTTTCTCACTTGAATATGGTTTGATTGAAAATGATGGTCAACTTAGAACTCTTTGTGAAGTCAAGAGTAGGAGAGAGATGGTTAGTGGTTGAAAACATCACTCTAACTTCATGATGGTTGCATGTTCAAAGTTGAATAGTAATGGTTGGTGTAGAACCAAATTGCATGGGTCTAGGAGAATGTTTAGATGCTTAATTGAGAATTCACAAGCCTTGTCACCCAGATTTAACTATGGTAGTCAACAAGAAGATAGGTGCAAGAACAAGGTTTGGGACCTCCGAATTCATTTCAACAATCAAAACTCTTGGGGCCTTTTCATTTACTTAAGCTTACTTGAAGGCTTTATGTGCCTAATTTGGGATCCCGGTGGACATTGGAGATGCAAACATTGGTGGGGATTCAAGAATGAATTCAAGCATAAACCACCATAGCAAGGACTCCCACCAAATGTCCAACTTAAGGACTTAAACTAAAAGTGTTAGGTGTGAGACACCCACCATGGTAAACTCTTTTCATTTTCTCTTTTGTAAATATTGATAATTTAGGTTTAATTCCATGTTTTGTTTGGTTTGTTGCATTTATTTGGGAGTCTAGTAGGTTAAATAAGGTTTTATGATATTTTGGTAGCTGTTTGGAGGTTTAAAAAGCTTGGTTGGTGCAAAAACATGGAAGAAAAATTTTGAAAAACAGGGCACCAACCCACGCGCACGCGTGCATTACGCGTGCGGGTGACTCAAGCATTTTCGACCATCCACGCGCACGCATCACCCACGCGTATGCGTGGATGCAATTTTCCACCTCCAAGCCATTTTTCCTATAGTTGCGCGCGTAGTGCGCAAAATCTGTGCAAAACGCGCACGCCATGTCACGCGTACGCACACCTCACACGTACGCGTCACTCTCAAAATAACCATCGACGCGCACGCATACCTTACGCGTACGCATCACATCCATTTCACTTCACCCACGCTCACGCGTGTCCTGCGCGTACGCGTGGATTACCTTACTTCATACACTTCTTTTCTCATCTTCTTTCTATTTCTTTCCTTCTTTTTTCTTCTTCCCTTCTTCTACTCCTCATCCAACGCTCCCAAACACCATCAACCATTAGTTAGTTAGTTAGTTAGTTGTTTGGTTAGTTTAATTTTTGTTTAATTTTCTATTTTTCATAATTAGTGTTGGATTGTTCATCTTGTTTACTATCTTTTGCTGCTGATTATTGATGCGATGTTAGTTTAACATCATCGTTGTTAATCTTTATTGTTGGACTCTATTGTTGAGGTTATAATAATTACTTGGTTTTGAGCTCTTCATGCTTAATTTTGTGAACGCCAAGCACATATGACATTGCCTTCAAGCTTTTAACTCTTCTTGAATTGAATGATTTGGCCGCCATGTGATTTGCATCATTCACTTTGATTAGGCAATCTCTCGATGGAGGATGTGCATTTCTCTTAATGCATTGTGCTTCTTGATTATATGCATCCTTATATCTTTGGCTTGAATGCTTTCTTGCTTCTTTATTGCTTGTCTGGTTGTCTTGACTGCAAGTTTAAAGAATCTCAAGCACACTAGGGTGAGTGAAGTGCATGTTCCTTTTTGGTGTAATTGTGACATAGTTCTTTTTATACTAGTGTGTGTTCTAGACCGCATGCATCTTAGAACCCACACACCTGGTTCATTAATGTCACACATTGGGTCCCTCACTTCATTCTAGTGATTTACCTCATTCCAACAATGTATTCTTCCTTGCTTTTGCATTTACTTTTCTTACTATTCTCCTTTCTATTTTTCATGGAGGAGTCATTATAAGTACAAACGGAAGCGTAAGGAAGAACACGCAGCAACCGGTTGACCTACCAGCTGAAGGTAGCAATCCGGAGAATCGCCGTACCCCCTTGCTCATCTTTGAGTGCACCAAGGACGGTGCAAGCTTTTAAGTGTGGGGAGGTCGTCCGACCAGTCAGCGCTTCACTTTTGGGTGACAAATTTCTAATCCCAACACTTTGCATTTCATTTTAGGATTTTTAGTTGCATTTTCTTATTTTGCATATGTATATAATAAGCTTAGTCAAAATAATAAAAATTTTCAAGGATTTCATCTATAGAGCACCCCAATTGATTGAAAAAAAAAAAATTTTTAGAACTTGCTTGAATTATACATTGTGGAACATGATTTTTGAGCTAAGAACACAAGCATGTGAGACTTGAGCCTAATTGTGAGGTTACATCATATATGACCACTTATTTTCATTCTTGTGTGCATTATTCTCTTCCTATGATTGTAATCCTTGATTTGTTTGATTCTTTATGTCCAGTATTTTATGTATACATACAATTATATGATTGAGGCCATTGTTTCAAATAGCTCACTCACCCAAATAGCCTACCTTTTATCTTCCATTGTTAACCAACTTTGAGCCTACGCTAAACCCATTTGTTCTTAATTTTAGCACATTATAAGCCTAAAGTGAAAAATAATAAATGTTCTTAATTTGGATCTTTGATTAGCTTAGGCTAGTGAGAGTGTTTATCATTTAATTTTGGTAGAGTTGGAAATATTGGTTGGGATAAAAGTGTGTTTTTGTGTTTTTGTTGAAAAATCTTGGGAATTGGGTACATACTCATGTATTAATCATGTGTAAACCATATGCATTGATGTTCTTGTATATATTTTAGTTTAAAAAGAAAAAAATGAGAAAAAAAAAGAAAAATATATATATATAAAAAGGAAAAAAATAGAAAAAGAAAGAAAAAGAAAAGCAATAAAAGGGGACAAAATGTCCCAAAGTTTAAAGTTTAATAAAATCAATGCATATGTGTGGTGATCAAAAGAGAATGCATGAGTATGTGAAAAAGTGAAGAATTGATAGTTAAGTTTGTTTAGAATTGCATAGGTTGTTATAGGTTAGGTGGGAAGTTTAAGTTAATCAAAGATTCAAATTTCTAGCCCACTTGACCAAATGCATCCTACCTTGACCCTAGCCCCATTACAACCTATGGAAAAGTCCTCATGATATTTGTATGCATGCATGAAATAATTGTTGATTGTTAGATGAAAAACAAATCTTAGAAAGCATGATTAGGGGAGAATTGAGTGAATCAACCCCATACACTTGAGTGACTAGAGCGGATACACATTCGGTGAAGGTTCGATCGCTCAATTACATGCTTCCACCCATGATCATCTTTTCTTACAAGTTTGTAAAATCTTTCAATAATTCAATTCAATTGTGGGCTTGATTTGACTGTTATGGCTTTATCCCCTGTACGTATATATGTATTCTTGGAAGTTGACTTATTTTGACCAAAGTACTTGCATTCATTTAGATAGACAGCCTATAAGTAGATTGCATGTAGGTAGTTTGCATTGAATAAATGTTGACACCCTTTGCTTCTTTCTTAATTTTAGCATGAGGACATGCTTAGTTTAAGTGTGGGGAGGTTTGATAAACCCCAATTTTGTGGTTTATCTTGTTCTTATTTTAGGGGATTTTATCACCTTTTATCACATTTATTCAATGAAATAGCATGGTTTTGTAATTCTCCCTTAAATTGTGTTTAAGTGTGAAAACATGCTTTTTAGGCCCTAAAATTGGTGATTTTAATTCACTTTAAATCCATTCGATGCCTTGATGTGTTTGTTGAGTGATTTCAGGTTCATAAGGCAAGTATTAGATGGAAGAATTGAAGAGAAAAGCATGCAAAAGGGAGAATTCATGAAGAAATAAGCTTTTGGAGAATTGAGGGCCACGTGCACGCGTCATGTACGCGTACGCGTGCATTGGAGATTTTTCAAGCCACGCGCACGTGTCAAGCACGCGTACGCGTGAGTAGGGATTTTACCATCGACGCGCACGCGTCAAGCATGCGCACGCGTGACGCTCGGCACGTGACCCACTTAAAGTGAAATTGCTGGGGGCAATTTCTGAGCTGCCCAGGCCCAAATCCAACTCGTTTCTGAGGGTATTTCATGCAGAATTCAAGCTTGAGCAAAGGGGGAGCAATTATTTGTAACTTAGCATCATGTAGGTTAGTTTCTAGAGAGAGAGAAACTCCCTCTTCTCTCTAGAATTAGGGTTCTTAGGACATTTCTATCTTAGATCTAGCTTAATTCCATGTTTTCATCTTATTTCCTTTACAATTTTTTGTTCTACTACTCTATTCTCCTTAGTTCTCTTGTCAATTTTACTTTTATGTCTCTTTTATGTTTATGAATGCTCATGTTGAATTTTGTTTACATTTAATGAAATTTAATGTTTGATGTTCTTTTATTGATGATTTGAGTTGTGATCTTACTTTTCTTGCACTTGGTAGTTAGTAGATTTTATTGATTCTTGCAATTTATGATGTTTACTTTTATTGCACTCTAGATTTTTGATGAAATATTTTCTTTAGTTTTTTATTAGTTCTCTTGACTCTTGGCCTAGGCTAAGGGAATTCAGTGACCTTGAGTCATTGGATCTCATTGAATTGGTGATTTGAGAACCCTTGGTGATCAATTTGATACCCATTGACACTAACCCACTACTAAGTTAATTAGTAGATAGGTTGGGACTTATGGGTTGATGTGATCAAACCTATTTGACGTACTTCAAGCTTAAGAGTAGACATTACGTACTTAAGGCTTTTGGGAAGTAGACTTAATAGGTTGGTACCTCATAATTATCAATATTTGGTTTGTTGACAAGGATGGTGATCTTAATTTCTCATGTCTTAGCCAAGAGTTCTCTCCCTTATTTTATTAGTTCTTGCTTGATTTACTTTCTTGTCTTTTATAATTCCTTGCCAATTACAATTAAACCCCCCTTTTTGCTCTTCATAGCCAATAATTGACCACTTCATTGCAATTTTTTGTGAGACGACCCGGAGTCTAAATACTTCGGTTAATTCTTATTGAGGTTTGTACTTGTGACAACCAAATTTTTGATTGGGAGGATTGTTTGTTGGTGTAGAACTATACTTGCAATGAGAATGAATTTTGTGAAATTCTATACCATCACAACAAATTCAACTCATCAGCCCCTATTTTGATGCCTCGTTAAAAACCCCTTCAGAAAAACCCTTTCTTTGGGACAAAACCATGAAGTCAGGAAAAGAGTACATCAAGGAATGGAGTTCGCTTTTAACTATAGTACCTTTTCATATTACAAGCATGCCATGACCTGGGTAGCTCGGTGTCATTTAAGTCAGTCACCTTATAGTAGCCTTTTCCTAAAACTTTACTAATTTTGTATGGCCCTTTCCAATTAGCAGCAAGCTTTCCATCCCCAGATTTGTTGACTCCGATGTCATTTCTAATCATAACCAAGTCGTCTGGGGTGAAACTTCTTTGAATGACTTTTTTGTTATATCTATTTGTCATCCTTTGTTTCAATGATACTTCTCTTATCTGGGCTTGTTCTCGGACTTCAAGGAGTAGCTCAAGTTATTCTTTGTGCCCCTGTACGTTGCCGACCTCATCGTAGAAGCTCACCCTTGGACTTTGCTCATTGATTTCAATTGGTATTATATCTTCTATACCATAAGCAAGTCGGAAAGGTGTTTCTCCTGTGGCAGATTGAGGCGTAGTCCGATAAGCCCATAATACTTGAGGAAGCTCTTCGGCCCAGGCTCCCTTTGCCTCTTGCAACCTTTTCTTCAACCCTGCCAATATAACTTTGTTGGCTGCCTCGGCTTGTCCGTTTGCTTGTGGATGTTCTACTGAGGTGAACTGATGTTTGATCTTCATACTGGCTACCAGGTTTCTGAAGGTGGAGTCGGTGAACTGGGTACCATTATCAGTGGTGATGGAATAAGGTACCCCATACCTTGTGATAATATTCTTGTAGAGGAATTTCCAACTTCTCTGGATGGTGATGGTAGTCAATGGTTCTACTTCAATCCACTTCGTGTAGTAGTCTACTCCCACTATTAAGTATTTTACTTGTCCAGGCGCTTGGAGGAAGGGTCCTAATAGGTCCAATCCCTATTTCGCAAAAGGACATGGAGACGTTATACTTATGAGCTCCTCAGGGGGAGCGACGTGGAAGTTTGCATGCATTTGGCACGACTAACACTTCTTTACGAACTCGGTGGCATCTTTTTGCAAAGTTGGTCAGTAGAACCCGGCTCAGATGACTTTCCTGGCCAGGGACCTTGCTCCGAGATGATTTTCGCAGATACCACTGTGGACCTCTTCTAAGACTTCTATCGTCCTTAAGGTCAGAACGCACTTTAATAAGGGTGTTGATATCCCCCTTTTGTAGAGAATATTTTTCACCAAAGTGTAGTTTTGTGCTTCCCTCCGAATTTTCTTAGCCTCTTTTTCCTCTTTGGGTAGGATGTCGAATTTTAGGTATTTGATTAAAGGGTTCATCCATCCGAGGTCTAATCTGGAGACTTCAAGGATGTCTTGCTTGGCCTCTGCTTTTGTCACAGAGGGTTCTTGGAGAGTTTCTTGGATCAGGCTTCTATTATTCCCCTCTGGTTTGGTACTTGCTAGCTTGAAAATGGCGTCTGCTTTGCTGTTGAGATCCCGAGTTATGTGTTTGACCTTGGTTTCAGCAAATCGTCCCAGGTGCTCCAAGGTCTTGTCTAAGTATCTTTTCATATTGGGATCTTTAGCCTGATACTCTCCATTTATTTGAGAGGTTACCACCTGAGAGTCGCTGAACACGACTACCTTGGTTGTACCGACTTCTTCTGCCAGCTTTAATCCTGCAATTAAGGCTTCATATTCTGCCTGATTGTTGGAAGTTGGGAAGTCGAATTTGAGGGAGACTTCTATTTGCGTTCTCCTTTGGTTGACTAGTATTATGCCTACACCGCTTCCAACTTTGTTTGAGGATCCATCTACATATAGCTCCCATGTAGTGGATGCTTCCTCTTCGTCTCCTGCATATTCTGCCACGAAGTCGGTCAGGCATTGGGCTTTTATTGCCGTCCGAGTTTTGTACTTGAGGTCGAACTCAGATAGCTCTATAACCCATTGAACCATTCTTCCTGCAATATCCGTTTTCTGAAGGATTTGCTTCATGGGCTGGTTCGTTCGAACTCTTATTGTATGAGTTTGAAAATAAGGCCGTAGTCTCCGAGAGGCTACTATTAAGGCATATGCAAACTTCTCAAGTTTTTGATACCTTAATTCAGGGTCTTGTAGGACTTTGCTGGTGAAGTATACAGGATGCTATCCGACCTCATTTTCCCGTATTAGAGCTGATGCTACAGCTTTGTCTACTACGGACAAATACAGGACGAGTTCTTCCCCAACTTTAGGTCGGGTCAGAATGGGAGGTTGGCTTAGAAACCTTTTGAATTCCTGAAATGCTTCTTCACACTCAGGAGTCCATTCGAACTGGCATTCTTTTCTTAGTAGAGAGAAGAACAGCAGGGATCTTAATGCTGATCCTGCCAAGAACCTAGAGAGCGCGGCGAGTCGGCCGTTCAACTGTTGGACCTTCTTTAAACAAGTTGAGCTTTTCATTTCTAGGATTGCTTTACACTTGTTGGGATTGGCTTCAATTCCCCTTTGTGTGAGCATGAATCCTAGAAATTTTCCTGCCTCCACCGCAAAGGTGCATTTTGCGGGATTTAGCCTCATCCCATGCGTCCTTATGGTGCTGAAAACTTGCGAAAGGTCAGCGAGGAGGTCGGCCTCATCCTTGGTTTTTACTAGCATGTCGTCCACGTATACTTCCATTAAATTCCCAAGATGAGGAGCAAACACCTTATTCATCAGCCTTTGATATGTGGCTCCCGCATTTTTCAGTCCAAAGGGCATAACCACATAGCAATAATTTGCCCTAGGCGTGATAAATGATGTTTTTTCTTGATCCGGCTTGTACATCGGGATTTAGTTGTATCCCGAATATGCATCCATAAACGACAAGTACTGATACCCTGAGCTGGAGTCTACTAGGGTATTGTTCCGAGGGTTACCTGAAACTGTAGGTCGATCTCGGACGAGATCTTCTGTGCTGGTCAGCGTTAATGTGTCCGACTTGTGAGTGGTGGCCGGAGCTGCCGTGTCTGACTTGTTGGACTTGTGGGTGATGCTGATCCTTCGTCACTGGAGGGTGGTGGTACCTGCAAGGGACTCCGATGCTTAAGTTAGCAAGGGTATTAAGTAGGTTTTTAGTAGAATCAGAGTATGAGTTATACTTGGGTGCTCTAGTGTATTTATAATGGTGAGGAGTGACCTTTCTAGAGATAAGATAATTATCTTATCTTATCTTATCTTTGAGTGAAGTCATCTTATCTTTAAGAGAACCGCCCTTATCTCTATAGGCTTGGGCTGCCTTTGGATTTGGGTCGTGTTCCTCTGTTTGGGCCCTTTTTGGGCTTTTCTGGTGATTTGGCCGAGCTCCTTGAGAAGAGGTCAGATAATCCTGACCTGAAGAGGTCGGTCGACTTTGTCGTTAATCAGCCCGGGTCGGACAGCTTGACCCAGGGTATGAATAGGTATCAATTCTTGGAAGAGGATAGGGATGTTTGGGACACGCCTTGTTTAGGTCGGTGTAATCGACGCACATCTTCCATTTGCCGTTTTGTTTTTTGACTAGCACCACATTTGCCAGCCATGCAGGATATTTTACCTCTTTGATGAAGCCGTCTTCTAGGAGGGCTTGTACTTGTTCTTCCACCACTTGAGCTCACTCTGGCCTGAGCTTCCGTCTTCTTTGCTGAATAGGTCGCGACCCGGGGTATACTGATAGCTTATGTAACATGAGTTCGGGATCTATCCCAGGCATGTCGGAGGCTTTCTAGGCAAAAAGGTCGGAATTCTCTTGTAGGAGCTTTACCATTTTCTGCATCAAGTCTTCTTTTAGGTTGGCTCCTATGTTGGTATTTTTTCCTTCCTCTTTTCCAACCTGTACCTCTTCAGTCTTTCCTCCCGGTTGTGGTCACAGCTCCTCCTTGGCTCTGACTCCTCCGAGTTCAATTGTGTGCACCTCCTTGCCTTTTCCTCTCAAGTTCAAGCTTTCATTGTAGCATTTTCTTGCCAATTTCTGATCTCCCCTAATGGTTTCTATTCCCTCTAATGTTGGGAATTTCATGCAAAGGTGGGGAGTGGATACCACTGCTCCGAGCCGATTTAGGGTAGTTCTGCCGATTAGGGCATTGTAGGCTGACCCCACGTCGACAACTATGAAGTCGATGCTCAGATTTTTGGATTTTCTCCCTTTTCCAAAGGTTGTGTGAAGGGGTGTGAATCCTAGTGGTATTATTGGTGTATCCCCCAGTCCATACAGGGTGTCAGGATAAGCTCTTAATTTCTTTTCATCCAATCCCAGCTTATCGAATGCTGGTTTGAAAAGGATGCCGGCTGAGCTCCTCTGATCTACCAGAGTTCTGTGAAGATGGGCGTTGGCAAGGATCATAGTTATCACAACTGGATCATCATGTCCAGGAATGATTCCTTGCCCATCTTCTTTGGTGAAAGAAATAGTTGGGAGGTCGGGAACTTCGCCTCCAACTTGATAGACTTCCTTCAAGTGTCTCTTGCGAGACGACTTTGTGAGGCCACCTCCACCAAATCCTCCCGAGATCATGTGTATATGTCCGGGGTTTGTGGTGGTGGATCTCTTCGGTCTTCATCATCTCGCTTCCTTTTTCCATGATAGTCCGACCTTTCCATGAGATATCTATCAAGCCGACCTTCTCTGGCCAGCTTTTCTATCACATTTTTAAGGTCGTAACAATTATTCGTTGAGTGACCATATATCTTATGGTACTCACAGTAGTTGCCACGACTCCCCCCCCCCTTTTATTTTTGATGGGCCTAGGGGGTGGTATCCTTTCAGTATGGCAGATTTTCCTGTAGACATCAATTAGGGAAACTCGTAGAGGAGTATAGGAGTGATATCTCCTAGGCCTTTCAAGGTCTACTTCCTCTTTTTTTGGGCTCTCTTTCCTTCTCTTTTGATGAGTGAGAGTGTCCAGGTCGCCAGCTCGACTCTCGAAGTCTGGCGTTTTCCTCCATGTTGATGTACTTCTCAGCTCTCTCCTGTACATCACTTAGGGAGGTCGGGTGCCTTTTTGATATGGACTGGGAGAAGGGGCCTTCTCGAAGTCCATTTACTAGACCCATAATCACTGCCTCTGTGGGCAGGTCTTGGATCTCCAAGCACGCTTTACTGAACCTTTCCATGTAGTCCCTCAAAGGTTCTCCGACCTCCTGTTTTACCCCCAGGAGGCTTGATGCGTGCTTTACTTTGTCCTTCTGGATGGAGAATCGCATCAGGAACTTTCGTGAGAGGTCATCGAAACTGGAGACTGACCTCGGGGGAAGACTATTGAACCACTTCATCGCTGCTTTTGTCAAGGTTGTCGGGAAAGCCTTGCAGCGAGTAGCATCAGAAGCGTCGGCTAGATACATCCGACTTTTAAAGTTGCTTAAATGATGCTTTGGGTCATAGGTTCCGTCGTAGAGGTCCATATCAGGGCTTTTAAAGTTCCTTGGAACTTTTTCCCTCATAATGTCTTCGCTGAATGGATCTTGTCCCCCAAGGGAGAGTCTTCTCGGTCACTGCGAGAACTTCGACTTTTAAGAGCAGATTCCAACCTTAAGATCTTTTTCTCTAGCTCTTTTCGTCGTTCAATCTCGTTTCTCAAATTTCTCTCCGCCTCTCGCTGTCGCTCCAGTTCTTGTTCCAACTACTCCAGGCGCCATTGGTGACCGTGGAACAATCCCATGAAATCGGCTACATGGGGTTGTCCCTCCTTTCCTGATTCGCACCTTCAAAAGAGTTTGCCTTTGGGTCTTTCAACCCAGAGGTGCCTTCTCTATGCTGGTTGGTCACCCCTTGATGGGTGACTATATCCGCGTCGTTGTTTCCAAGGTTCTGATTTTCTTGCTCCGAATCAAACGCTGTGTGGCCATCTTCGGGTGAATTATCCGCCATTACTGGTTGATCTCTCGGGTCCCCGACAATGGCGCCAATGTTACTGCGAGTAACCAGAGATTAATGAGCTGGACTCGCTGGGTTGGCCCAATCGTCTGAGGGAGGAAGCCTTCGAGCAGGTTTGCCTTTGGGAGCCTCCGTATGACTTGTGTGTGAGAAAGAATGGGGGGTGGTACCTGCAAAGACAATCCGATGCCTAAGTCAGCAAGAGTCTAAGCAAGTTTAGAGAATATTGGAACTTAGTGATACCTAAGGGGTGTCAGTGTATTTATAGTGGTAAACCAATAACTATCGTTGGAGTATTTCCATCTTTTAAGGAGGATAACCGTTCCCTTATCTTAGGGAAGTTAGGATATGACTCCTGGAAGTGGGTTGAGAGATTTTAAGGGCAGTTACTTATTTGAATGGGTGTTATCTGCCAGCTAATCTCTACTCCCGACTTCCTTAGAGCAAGTTGTGGTTAGATCCGACTTCTTGAGAGAAGGTCGGTGTCGAATGAGGGCCAATATTTGGATTGGGTCTTTCATTTGGACCTGGGCCTTAGTGTTGGGTCAAGGTATGAACAATATTAAAAAATAATAAAATTATATTTTTACCATAAAATTCTAAAAATATAAAATATTTAAAAAAAAATACAAAATTATATTAGATTTTAAAGATTTTTTTTGAAATAAATAAAAAATATTATTTCCAAAAAAAATATTTCAACCTTAAATACTAGGATAGTTATTTTTTAATTTTAGGTAAGTTCGCATATCTTTCACTTCGAATTCTCATAAATAACTGTCTGATTCAAATTGAGTCCCCCTAGGAAGCCAATGGGGTATTTGTATAATGTGTACAATGGGCTGCTTATTTAACCCAATATGAGTTAAAAATGAAAATTACACACGAAATAATAAATTTAAAAACTCTTATTCAGTTATTTCATATCAAATTTCAAATTTCAAATTCTCCAATTTTAAATTTTAAATTTTTAAAAAATCTAGTTAGTTATTTCAAAAAAATAACAATCTGAAATCCTCCAATACTCTCTTCTTTTTCAATCGGTGGCCACCCCACCTTCATCAATAATCATCACATTTCACCGTCGCTACTTGGCTTGCCACACGCCACTCACCCTTAATAAAAATAACCATCCACTTAAGGATAAAAATAATCATCCGTATACTGACAAACCCCATTTGTAGGGTTTATCTTGTATTGATTTTTGGGGATTTTATCACCTTTTACCCATATTTATTCAAGAAATAGCATGGTTTTGTATATTCCCCTTTAATTGTGCTTGAATGTGAAAACATGTTTTTTAGGACTCAAAATAGCTAAATTTAATTCACCTTGATTCTATTAGATGCCTTGATATGTTTGTTAAGTGATCTAAGGTTTAGGAGGCAAAGATTGGATCAAGGGAATGAAGAAAGAAAGCATGAAAAGTTGGAGAACTCATGAAGAAATGAAAGAACCGGAAAGCTGTCAAGCCGACCTCTTTGCACTTAAACGACCATAACTTGAGCTACAGAGGTCCAATTGATGCGGTTCCAGTTGGGTTGGAAAGCTAACATCTGGAGCTTCGAAACGATATAAGATTTGCCATAGTTGCATCGCGCATAGGGGCGCGCACGCGCACGGTACGCGGACGCGCCGATGGTGGCACATGACCCACTTAATGCAAACGTGGCCAGCGATTTTAGAAGCCTTGTGGGCCCAATCCAACTCATTTCTGATGCTATTTAAGCCAAGGATTAAAGGAGAATCAACATACTTTACATACTTTAATCATTAGTCATAGTTTAGTTTTAGAAATAGTTAGAGTTAGAGAGAGAAGCTCTCCCTTCTCTCTAGAATTAGGATTAGGAATTAGGGTTAAATTAGGATCTCATAGTTCTAGGTTTAATTCAAGTCTCCTTCTACTTCTACCTTCAATTGATGATTGCCACACTTTGGTTCTTCTCTCTATCCCTATTCTCTTGTTGTAATTTCTCTTATTTTGTTTCTAGGTTTTGTAATTGAGATACTCTTGTTCTCTCTATTTTCTTTCAATAATGCAATTTGAGGTAATTCATGATAATTGTGATTTCCTTGATTGTTGTTGTTAATTCTTTACATTCAATTGTAGTTAGAATTCATTCTTGTTGTGGTGTTTGCGGTCATAAATTCATTTTTTTTGTTATATTATAATTTTTTATAAAAAATGAGAATTAATTTAATAATAGGATAAACTATTAAAATAGTACTTAAAAATTTGCATCACTCATAAAACAAACCTCAAAAGATACTGACAAATAAACTTTTAAAAAATTTAAAAACACAATAAAAAGAACTAGATATTAAATATATATTATAAAAAAAAATTTAGAAATAAAATTTTGATACAAAATTTCACAATTATTATTAAAAAATAGCTATTTTTTATTGTATGGTTAAATGGAAGTTAAAAGAAAAGAGTGAATAGTATAAAAAAATAGGTGTGACCCACTGAAATTTTTTTCCCTCCAACATTAGATGAAAAATGGAAAGAAAATCTAGTTAATATTACAATATTATCCTCTTATTTTTTACTATTTTTAAAATATATAAGGATAAAATTATTTTTCATAATGTTATATACTATTTTTTTCCTCCTCGTTTTTCTTTCATTCAAATATATCAAAGGAAAATAAAAATCATTCAACTTCTTTTTTTTCTACTTCCTTTCTCTTTATCTCTTTCTTTCCAACCGAAGTCTAAAATTTGGTAATTTTTTGTCAAGTAAATATTTTTTTAAAAAAAAATTATTGTGAATGACCACATACTTTTTAAAAAGAAAAAAAACTAAAGATTAAATTTTATTCCAAATTTTTTTGTGCACCTTCAAAATATTTATGCAAATAAAATCTAGTGTCTCATGAGAGAAATATTACATAGTTACTTGCTTAGTTTATTGTGAATAAAAATTATGCTTCTACAAGGCAGCTAACTTATTAAGAGTTTTCTACAAAATTTATTTGAAAAAAAAGCTCTCCATGCTGAGAACCTAGGAAAAGAAGTTTTTTGATTGGAAGAATATCTCATGTGCCAAAAATTCATGATGAAGATTATTATTTGGGACTACTATTAAACATTGAGAAGGGTTGTATTTGCTATGAAGACATTAGAACAGTTAATGGTGTTGTATATCCAGCTTTCAAGGATGCATGTTATACGCTCGGTTTGTTACAAGATGACTGCGAATTTGTCGATGCAATTGTTAAGGCAAGTACCTAAGAAGGTTATTTGTGATGCTTTTGATGTCGAACAATATGGGTCGACTCGATTGTGTGGAAAATTCACTGGCAATAGTTTTCCGATGATATTTTATATGCAAAACAAAGGATTATGCAAATTGAGGGTGATGTATCTGTTTTTGCTTATTGTGTTCTTTATTTATCTACTATTTAAGTGTTAATTATATTTCTAATAATATTTCTTTTTCAAATGTAGAGTTGCACTTAAGCGAAGAAGAGATAAAAAGTCTTGCCTTTATGCAAGTTGAGTAGATACTTCAGGAGAATGGAAGATCACTCACAGACTTTCTCGGGATGCCAATTCCATCAAATTGTATTACCGCGAGCACTGATGATCGTTTATTGATGGAATAACTAAACTTTGATGTTGATTCTTTGACAAATGAGATGAATCATTGTTTGCAATTATTAACAGATGAACAACAACAAAGTGTATATGAGAGAATTATGGCTACAATTTATGGGACCAAATCAGGTTTCTTTTTCTATATGGATATGGTAGAACGGAAAAACATTTTTGTGGCGAACCCTTTCTGCTTCAATAAGGAGCTGTCGTGATACTGTTTTGAATGTGGCTTCAAATGAAATTGCGTCATTGCTTCTTCCTAATGGAAGAACTGCACATTCCAGATTTAAAATTTCACTCAGCATTACTGAGGATTCTATTTGTAATATGAAGTCAGGGAGTCCTCACGCTAAACTATTAGTAAAGGCAAAGCTCATTGTATGGGATGAGGCACCAATGATAAGTAAATATTGTTATGAAGTTTTTGACAAGTGTCTAAAGGATATTCTTCGATTCACTGTAGGTTATAAACAAAATTTGCCTTTGGGTGGAAAGGTCGTAGTGTTGGGTGGAGATTTTAGACAAATTTTACCCATGATTCCAAATGATTCGAGACAAGACATTGTTCAAACTGCAATCAATTCTTCATATCTTTAGCAATTTTGCATTGTTCTTGCTTTGACAAAAAATATGAGACTAACAATGGGTCTTGCTGGGCTTAACATTGATGATGTCAAAGAGTTTAGCCAATGGTTATTGCAAATTGGTGATGGCTTGGTGGGAGATTCCACCGAAGGTAAATCTCAAGTTGAGATTCTTTCTGAAATTCTAATTACCAATTTTGATTCTTATTTTGATGAGCTTATTAAATTTGTTTATCCTAATCTCTTGCAAAACATGGTTCATGTTTCATATTTCAAGCACTGGTATATTCTTGCTCCTACTTTAGAGGTTGTTGATAAAATCAATAATTACATGATGTCCAACCTCCCAAAAGAGGATAAAATATATCTGAGTTCTGATTCACTATGTGTTGAATAGGAAAATATGGAGGAAGAGTTGAATGTCTTTTCAACTGATATTTTAAATGGAATGAATTGCTCAGGATTACCACCTCACAAGCTAATTGTCAAGGAAGGTTGTTGAGGAATATTGATCAAGCATCTGGTTTGTGCAACGGTACTAGATTGTAAATTAGAAAAATGGAAAATCATGTAATTGAGGTTGTTACTTCGGTCCCAACATTGGACAAGTTGTCTTGATACCAAAAATTAACATGGTGTCCAATAATGAGACTTTGCTAGTGAAGTTTCAGTGTAAACAATTCTCTGTGATTGTTTCATTTGCGATGACAATAAACAAATTACAAAGACAAACATTGTGTACTGTTAGTTTGTATTTGTCTAGACCAGTGTTCACTCATGGACAATTATACGTTGCACTATCAAAAGTGCATAGTAAGCAAGGTTTGAGAATATTATTGAAAAATCATGATGACTTTGAAAAAGGATACACTTTAAACGTGGTTTATCGCGAAATTTTTTGGAACATGTAACCTGGTATACTTTCTAACTTAAATTAGCTATATCCTTGTAAAATTATGGTAATACTTTTATTTTAGTTAAAATAAGCTATATGAGTTCCATCGATTTATCACTCTTTGTGACATCAGAAAGTTCTTTTCCCTTTTTTGTAGGTGTTGGACATGATTTTTTCACATTTTAAGTAGGTTTATACAATTTTATTTTACTATTTTATTAATTTTTTGTATGTGAACCGGATCGGGTTGAAAATGCGATATGAGGGGATGATTCGGACGAAGAGTCCGCTCATATCGTGGGGGACAGTGACGAGGATACTCCGAGGAACCCACCTACACATCAGGGGTCATCCAGTTCTGGGATACATCAGCATCCTCCACATTTCTCAATGCTGAACTTGGAAGCCGTTGACCTGCAACCGGGCATAGATCCTACATTTGGAGGTCAAAGATTACATGAGGGACATCCTTATGTGAAATTTCAGGTTGACCAATCTTTCCAAACTAAAGAAGAAGTTGTGTTGATTGTAAAGGATTATAGCATCCGTCGTGGAGTTGAGTATAGGGTGATAGAGTCAGATCATCTCAAGTATCATGGGAGATGCAAGGAGTTCGGAAAAGGTTGCACGTAGTTGATTCGCATCACACTTCGACAACGAAAGAGTACTTGGGAAGTTAAAAGGTACAACGGACCTCACACTTGCTTGTCTACATTGAATAATAAACTACGAACCTTAAATTATATTTCTAAAATTTAAGTCTTAAATTTCAAATACTAAACTACAAAACTTCTAATTTTAAAATTAAAAATTAAAAATAAAAAATTTAAAGTTTAAAATTTAAAGTTTAAGTTTTAAATCTTAAATTTCAAATAATAAACTACGAACCTTAAATTCTATTTCTAAAATTTAACTCTTAAATTTCAAATACTAAACTACAAAACTTCTAATTTTAAATCTTAATTTTTAAATACTATATTTAAAAATTAACCTTACAAACCTTAAATACTATATTTAAAATTTGAACCTTAAATCTCAATTATTGAAGGATAAACATTCTACTTAAACATTATATCTTTAATGTTAAATTTTAAATCTTAAATTTCAAATACTAAATTACAAATCTTAAATTTTGTATTCTAATTACTATACCCTAAATACTACATATTATGTTATAAAATTTCATAACTAAAAGAAAACAAATTTATCTCTTTATTGATGCCATTAGCAACAGGCGCAACGCCATTAAGTCGGCACAGGCTGTCTTCGTTCGCCACGGTCTCGCGCTTTAGGAATTTCAAGTGCCCAAATCCTCTCCTAGCCTTTTCCTCCTTCATTCTCAATCCACAACTCTCTCTCTCTCTAAACAAACAACTTCTCTCTCTAAAATATTCATCCAAATGAAGAATTTGCTACTAAATCTAGCGGATATATAGGCAAGCATAAATCGCTATAGGGCAGTTTATGCAATTTAGGCATTCATGAAAAAATCGCTAGAGGGGTACCGCGATTTTTTCTTTGTCGTTTTCCAACGTAAACCGTTGCACCCCAACCACAGTTTACGTGCAAATCCAAATCTACTATACTTCTATCGTAGTTTCTATAATTTTATGAAAGTTGCATTTGTGTCTTCAATATATAAAAGTTGTATTTTAGTAATATTGATTTGCAAACAATTTATTTTGGTAACTTGTCTTTAGTTTAATTAATATTATGGTTTTGATTTTTTTTTTCTTTATTCATTTCAGGATTAAATTCTTCTGTGCATCCTTAATTCTCATCAGGTTGAGATGGCCGAGTTGGTCTAAGGCGCCAGATTAAGGTTCTGGTCCGAAAGGGCGTGGGTTCAAATCCCACTCTCAACATAACTTTTGTTTTAAATAAATTTTGTGCCTGGCAAGTGTGGAGCCCCCTATGATATCTGCTTTAAGCTGCAAGTCTCCAATTATCAAAGAGGCAGATAGCCAAGGGATAATGCGGGTGACATGCATGGCTTACACACCACTCACAAAACCACCCCATGCTCACTCTTATCACCATAGTTTCCATTATAGCCATGGCAGAAGCTTCAGGGCTTCCTCTGCTGCCCCTGGTGTAGACCTCAACACTCTCCAGTCTGCCATTACCAAGGTACTCGTGCTCACTCTTTATTTTCTTTTTACCAAAAATTCTAAATAGACAATATCATATATTTGGGTTTGTTAGGTGACTATCAAAACTCAATTCCTCTGTTTTGCATAAAAGGTTGAATACATTGGGCAAGAAACATTTTCTCAGTTAGTTGTTTAACTGCTGGACATTATTTTTCTCTTTTTGAATAATACCCAAGTTGGACATGAGGGTCATTAAAACCAAGCTTAAATGAACTTAGGTTGAATGAAGTTATTCAAATAATTTAGAATTTAGAGGACAAGAATATAAATTGTGTTTTGTGCAGAAAGACAGTAATGCTGTTAAAGAGGCACTTGATCAGCTCAGTGAAGTTGGTTGGGCCAAGAAATGGAGTTCTCAGCCATACGTTTCACGCCGCACGGTCAGTGTCCAATTCAAGTGTCCCTAATTCCTAAACATTAACCTTATCAACTAAATCCTGACTGCATTCATGGCCATAGGATGTTCAATTCCCCCCAGTTGTTAATATGTAGGCTTCATCTGTCTTACAAGTTTTGACCTTTCAAAATTTGTGCTCCAGACATCACTCCGAGAGCTGACAACTCTAGGAATTAAGAATGCCGAGAACCTTGCAATCCCAAGTGTCAGGAATGATGTGAGTTATGTACTTTTCTATCTTCATCATGTATGTATACAAGGGGATGAGACATGAGGAGTAGTACTTTGTAGTGTTTAATTCGTAAAGCTATTTAAACTGTACATATAGTAGCCAACCATAGACTTTGATTTTGAACCATAGCTCTTGGAGTTCTTGTGTCAGTGTCGCATTCTCGAAATTTTGATTTTTTTTTTCCAAGTCCAATAAATAATAGAGATCTTTGGTGACGCAGGCAGCTTTTCTTTTTACTGTGGTGGGAACAACTGGATTCTTAGGTCTTCTTGCTGGCCAGCTTCCCGGGGTATCTCTCTCAGACACTTCTGTTTTGATATGCGTATCTTTTCAATGATCTCTACAGAAATTTCAGAGTATGATGGAGTCTTGTAGTATTGAAGAATGCATTTGTAATAACTAATTAAGTCATGATATAACTGATTGGGGAGAACCTGAGAGAAGTTAAATTGGAAAATTTAGCAACTTTTACCTTTTCTGCTTCTATGATGATCTTACCCTGCATATTATATTCTTGGAATTTCACTGGTGAAGAGTATAGTTGGGTGAAAATAAACATTTGAGAACCATTTTCCGTCTAATTTTCACCTTCCTGCTTTCCGCTTCCAATTCCATGTTGACTATCTTTTGATCTCTGATTAATGGTTGGTGATTCTTGTAGGATTGGGGTTTCTTTGTACCATACTTGATTGGAAGTATTTCCTTAGTAGTTTTGGCTATTGGTAGCATATCCCCCGGGTACATATGAATTTGGTTTACAATGGAACAGTGGATTTCTTTCTCTTCAGTGTGTGCTTTGACATTAACACTCCTCTCACTGACATGCTAGTGTAGGCTTCTCCAAGCAGCTATCAGCAGCTTTTCAACATTTTTCCCTGATTATCAAGAGAGGATTGCCAGACATGAAGCAGCACACTTCTTAAGTACTACTGACTCTTTACTTTCTTGGTCTATATACAAAAGGCTTCACATATATCTGTGACTTATCTTTGTTCATTCTAGTTGCTTATCTGCTTGGTGTACCCATTTTGGGGTATTCATTGGATATTGGGAAAGAGCATGTCAACCTTATTGATGAGAGGCTTGAAAAACTTATCTATAGCGGTCAACTTGATGCCAAAGAGCTAGACAGGTGTTTACTCTCAATTTTGAAGTAACTTCTTCAATAACCCAGTGTCAAACTAAGATTCATATGAATTAAAATTATAAAAAATAAACTCTTATTTATTTATTTATTTATTCAGATTGGCTGTTGTATCAATGGCTGGACTTGCAGCAGAAGGTTTGGAATATGACAAGGTGGTTGGTCAATCTGCTGATCTTTTCAGTCTGCAGGTTAAATCTATGTTAGCAAGATTAGATGGGAATGTCTAGTTTTGTATCTATCTTTTCTATAATTCAAATAATCCAAATTCTTTTTTCCTACAGAGATTCATAAACAGAAGCAAGCCACAACTCAGCAAAGATCAGCAACAAAATCTGACTAGATGGGCTGTAAGTTCTTCTTACACTTTAACCCTACATATAATGGCATTATGCGTATGCCTTTTAACTGTTTGAATTCATGCACCCCTTTCCCTTTAGGTTCTGTTTGCTGCTTCTCTCTTGAAAAATAACAAGGTAAGTCATGAAGCATTGATGGCATCAATGTCAAACAAGGCAAGCGTACTAGAATGCATTCAAACAATCGAGAGTTCAGCGTAGTTGGAAGGCCCTCTCTGCTAATCAAGGCTATTTTAACAGAGGCTATTTCTGCTTTGGATTTTCGGGGCTATTGAGTTATACGTGTCTTATAGCTTTCGTTCACACAATCTTTAGATTGGGATATTTGTAATAATGAACTCCACACAAATAGGGAAACTGCAAAAAAAGGAGCAGAAAGTGTTCTACTAATTCTTGTTAATATATAATGAATACCCATTTTTTCTTATGTTAAGATGTAATAGCTACACTCTGTCACTCTATGAACGATACTCCATTTTTTGAGGTAAAATACTTGAGAAAATTGCGTAATCAAATTTTGCTAAATTGGTAGCGATCATCGAGATAACTACAACTTTTATTAATATTAGAAGGAATCAAGTTTTAGCATCTTGAGTGTTGGTAACACCCATCTCAAAACAAATTTCTCCATCCTTCTACATATGCTTGAATAAAGGGAAAAAAGCTTTTAGGTTCAACATTCCCTTACAAACAAATTATACATGATATATGCGCATTATTTATTCTATCTATGTATTTTTTCATGAGAATCTAACTATGTCAATGGTAATTTTTTACACACAAGCGCCTTCAAAATGTAGTGTATATATAGATCACTGCTTTCCGATATCAAGTGTATGGTATAGATTATTATGTAGTTTGCATGCATCATGAATTGTTTGATCACAATTCATCAAGCCAATCACGAGGCTCAGTTTCATAGAACAAGCCGTCAACGATCTGGTCAATAACTGAATCGATGAAGCTGTTGCAGCTAACGGTGAAGATTTTACCCACTCTGTTGCGTGCACTTGAGAACCATGCGAATAGTGCCGCACACGTCACAGCACCCAAACACACCCCACCGGCTTCCGTTATTCCCTCAACGTCCATCTTCCTGAACACCGAGTTCCCCGTAACCATCTCCATCGTAACCGTCGCCGCAAACACCATCTACACACAAAAAAATTTCATTTTAACTTAATAATAAACTAAATAATTACTATAAAAACATAGTTGAGTAGTTGGTTAGTTAGTTAGTTAGTTACCATGGCGAGGCGACCGGAGATGATTTCGAAATCCTGGCTTTTCTTGGTGCTTTCGATGTACTCCGAGAGGGTGGCGAAGAAAGGGGACACGTCATTATTGCCGTCTATTCCGTCCTTCTTTATGACGCCGATTGGATCGGAACCGTAGGATCTGAGAGTGCACAAGCGCGGCTGCAAAACGATGTTGGTGCCTTCAGCCTCTGCCAGTTTGGGTTTGGGAATGGATATCTGTGCTGGGCCTGGTTGTTCCTTGGGCTGTACCGCTGATACTCGGACCGGGCGGAGTGCGCAGTGCGCCACACGCGTTGCAGATGCCATGAGAAAGAGAAAGAAAAAGGAATTCGGCGATGCGAGTTTGAATGAAGAGTGTGAGAGTTTAGAGTTGAATTAGGACCTAGAAGCTTCTTCTGTTGCTAAGGCGAGTGTGTATGTGTGGGGTACACATTATGGTTACGTGTGAGTTAGGAAGTTCGTTAACGTGGTTTTCGGGTAGCTGGGGTGGGGTCTTGGAAGTAGAAGCGTAAACGCTGAATACGTTGCACAGTGTAGTATCAGACAAATTTGTTGAGGCTCTCTTTCATTCTTCTCTAGTCTCACCTCCTCCTCAATCATTTCGCATAAATTCTCAACACTTATTTACCCTTAATAATAATTGTTAAACACTTGATAAGTAAGATGAAATAACTCGCTAAGCTTTATGTAGGTAACAAGTACATCATATAGATGAACCGGTGATCTTTAAGCTAGATTAATTGTATTTAAGAATGAACGTGAAACCTAACATTAAATTTTCAATCCCACGAATATAATATTCTTCTGAAATATTTGTACCCTTTTTGAATTTAAGAATTACCTAAATAAAATTATAAAAAATAGATTAGAGTATGATGTTGTCATCGTATTTCTATTTCAAATTCTTAATATTTCAAGTTTTATCACATGACTGTTACGATCATTAATGGTAGGATTATTTTAATTAGAATACTCGATCCGTTATTAACATATTCGAGTAGATTGAGGTTTTCTTTTGGTCCAATCCAGTGGTAAGATATAGCTACAAGAAGACGACAGTCATCAATAAGTTTGTCATTTCTAATGGTATAGGATGTATTTATAGGGATGCCAGAAAGATTTAGACATCATACTTAAATTTACATATTTAAAATATTATATATATTGTGAAGTTATTAAGTTACGATTAACTCCTCTTCTTATATCCTTTTAATGTTATAAGATGTTTTTTAGATTTAGTTGATTTAGAAAAACAAATTATTCTTTTCATGAATTGTTTGATATTTTATTATGGTATCTGTTTGTATCTAACTAGCGATATGTATTTAAGAGAAACCGAGATCCAAAGTGGATTATTTCTGACCAGGTTGGATGGGCAACCTGCAAAAGCATTTCGAAACTTAAGTCAGTAGTGCATTTGTTAGGAATTGAGAGTGTTGTATTTACCTGCTTTTGGAGTCTCCGTTTTATATGTTTTTCTAGTATCCGTTGAGTATTTATTGTCGGATGTACGTTTATGTTGCTTGTTAGCCGTTTTGCCGACCTGGCATTGCATTTGTGATTTAAGCTTTTCTACGCAACATTGGTAACGCTTGATTTATTGTAGCCAAAATCTCGCTATCCATAATTGTTCATTTCAGTATTCCAACTTGAGCTTCATGACTTTGCAACTTGTCAAGTATGTCCAAGTTTGATGGACCGGGCCCATTTTTGGGCCTTTTGAGGGGTTTCTTTTTTAGTCTTTTTTGGGCGTCAAAAAACCCCTTTGAAAAAATCGTTCAGTTTCTTCAAGCGGTTTTTACTTCTCCTTGGTTCCTGAACCGTCACCCACTCTCTTTTCTCTCTTCATCAATCAATCAATTTAATGAAGCATTAATTTTTCATAAAATAGCTAGTTCCACTTTTTCTTACTTCATTTATCCTTTTTATTTTTGCGTTTGCCTCCTGGAGAAAGAGAGGAATTTTTCTACTTCTTCTTCTGCTAGGAGCTCTCTGGACATTTGTAACCTTCGTTCCTCATTTCTTTCTTCTCGCAATGACTATCGTGTCCAGGTAAGAGTTTTTTATTTTCTTTGCACCCTTGTTCTTATTCTGCTATGTCCCATAATTTGGTGAGATACATGTAATTACTCCTAGAATGTGATATTTTCTTTGGCGTTTGGTGTCTTTTTGTTGTCCTTTACTTATTTTTGGGTAATTTTGAATTGTTGTGGTAGTTGTTGTAGTGGGAGTACCACTGTTAGGTTTTGGTTTTCTTCCCTTTGAGGTTTGGATAGTGTGTAAGGTTCTTACTTGCGAGACTTTTGGTAGTTTAGGATAGAAAATCTTCTTTCTGTAAGATGAAGAAGAAATTTTCCTTTCGTGACATAATAGTGGTGCCCCTATAGGTATACCTGAGATGCCGAGGAAGAAGGTGATCGCCTCTTGCGAACGGGTTGGGACGTCGTCTTCTGGGCCAACTCCCTAACCTCCCCAACGTGCGGGCCAGCGATGCTTTGATACGTACTCATGGATTTCCAAAGAAGTAAAATCTACTCCTGCTACCATCACAGAGGATGAGCTTGAGGCCATGCGCATAGCTGGGGTCATCTTTGATTCTGGCTTGGGGAACTTGTATGTCCTTTCCATTCTTCACTGGGACAATTGAATTTTCCATTTCAACCACCACGCGGGATCCCGACCTGACTGGTTGCGGATGTATGAGATGTTGTTCACTCGTCTAGAGTTTCGTCTTCTGTTCTCCAGCTTTCAACAAGATATTTTGAGTTATACTAATGGTGCTCCTTCACAACTGCACCCAAACACGTGGGCTACCATCCGGGGCTTCGAGTTGCCGTGCTCATTCTTAGGGCTGACTGCTACCTATAGGATCTTTTTTTTTTATTTCTTCACTTTAACAATGTCTTTTAGTTCCTAAGGTCGAGGGTTTATCTCTTTTCGAAGTATCTCAAATAGGAGAATTTATATTCTCTTTGAGGAATCTTATCATAGTTTCAAAGAAAATTTTTTAAGATTGAGAGGGTAGAGGGAATCACACCTTTTTTTTCATGACCTTGGAGGATGAAAAAATGTTTAATTTGTATTAGAATTTTAATATGTCATCTCCTAAGATCCAGCTGCAAGGTGTGAATGCTTCTGAGTTCACGAGCATTCAAATGATCTCGGAACTTTGGAGTGACCATCCAGTGTCCCTTTGGACTGTTTTGGCTTATGAGCACACTACTCGGAATGCTGTTGGTAAATACTTTATGTTTTGCGTTTTTTCGATTTTACTACTTACCTTCTTTTGTCTGCACTGTTTTATTGATCTGGTGGTTTGACCATTTTTCCTTTATAATTTTATTCATAGTTGATATGGCCGGCGCCTTGGAGGCTATCATGGCTATGAGGATGAGGTAGACTTCCTCTAATGCTAATGCTGCCGCCAATCCAGACAGCAGTGATCGAGTCTCTTCTTCAGCTACTTTGAGCCACATTCCACCTCCTCTGAAATTTAACTCGGGAGTTAGCCACGAGGTTCACGATGTGGAGGATGTGCCCCCTCTCCCTTCTCCTACTAAAAAGAGACAAAAGATGGGTATGAGTCCCACAGCTGAAATCCCCTCACCAACTTCTTCCGATTGTATTCTGGAGAAAGAGTACCAAGCTCTCGAGTTTGTTGACGAATATCTTCTTACTGAGAAGACTAAGTCGGGATTGGCCAAACTCCCTCTGGGGATCCCAAAATTATTTCACTTCTTGGCTGAACATAGGATACAATCAACCATTAATCCGAATACCCCGATTAAAGAAACATTTCACGAGGACGACTAGGAAATCGATCCCAATTCCACCGATGAGTAACAAGTATCCCCAGGGTTCGAGTGCAACACTAGGGAACATCGTATTATGGGCTTGGGACCAGAAGATTATGACCACGCCATGCAAGAAATGCAGAAAATATAGGTTAAGATAAAGGAGTTAGAGTAAAAAGTAGAGGAGCGCTCGCAGTCTCGGAGGTCCCGATCTTGCAGCCGTACAGCTAAAGATCGGCAACACAGTCGAGAAGGAGTGTCCCCAAAAGGGGCCGAGGTTATCAACGCGATGACAGCTACCCACGAACTCGTAAGAGATCTCCTCATCATAGGGACGAACATGACGATCGTGATAGACGAAGGAGATCCAATTCCAATTCCACCCAGTTCAGAAAGAAACGAACTCCAGATATGAGTTTGATCCTTAGGCGGCATAGGGGTCCGCGGGTACACGTGATTTGTAACACCCTACCACACAAAGCTTTAAGCTTAAGTCATAAAATAGAGGTAGTGAGGTATTACGATCTCTAAGAATAAAATATATACGTAGATATAGTTGAAGAAATTTTTAACTAGGAGCCTTAAAGAAAGGTTTAAGCAAAAATCGCAAAAAAAAAAAAAGCGCACTACACTCGTAAACGTAAAAATGGAGAATAGATATGAGTAAGACGTGAGTAAATACAAGGAGTTGAGTGCCAAAATATAGAATATCAAGCTCCGGATGCAACCTGCGAAGCTAAGGCCGGCCAGAGTATAAATACATATATAAGCATAAGTATATATCCCAAGATAACCCAACATGCATAAAGAAAACACCCAATTCTCCAAAAAGCCTCAGTTAAACATCATTTATCTATATATATATATATATATATATATATACATAGGAGAATCTATAAACAGAAAATAAATAATAGACAACCCCAAAATATAACTTTTCAACTTCGCTTGCCAGAGAAACCTCCAGATGCCCTCCGAGGCACATCTCGACCTGCATCTGAAAACAACAACATAGATATGGAATGAGAACCAGAGGTTCTCAGCATCGTAATGGTGCCCACATACATAATATATAAGGTCCCGGGAAAGCCAGAGGCGATCCTAGAACTTTGACACTCAAATTTAAATCTTAAAGTTTATAAATGGAAAACCATAAACAAGGTAGGTTATCTAAGGTTCTTATTTCTAATTCCTTTCTAACTTAAGCCCTAATTTTCGCCTTCCTCCAATCCTCCAAAACTCTGATGCACAGACAAGCAATACAGAAAAAGCAAACACAAGTAGGATACAGATACAGCAGGTAGCAAATATAGCAGGTAAGCATAGTAATCACATAGGCAAGCCCAATTAATGCATAATCAAGCAAACACACACATATGCATATGATGTATGCCTACCCTATGGCTGATGAGTCTCATCTACTAGTTATATAGCCAACCTGACATGTCCGGTAGCTAACCCGGACATCGTCCTCTTGAAAACTAGTGAGCGGTACAGTACCACGATCCTCACCTGGTGGGCGGTAAACCACCTCGATCCCCACCATCTGCGGATCGTAAACCACCTCGATCCCCATATACGTTTTTAATTGGAAAACAGCACATACGTGGGTGGTAAATAACTACGATCCCCACAAAATAATTTTTTATCAAATTCATCCTCTTCATCATTCAATTCATTCAACAATTATCATCATCACACCTCCCATTCTGTTCATCAATAATTCACACTCAAAACATAATTCCTTTCTTAACTAAATAAAACTCAAAACATAATACTTTTCTTGATAAATTGAAACTCTAACATAATACTTTTCTTAATAAATCAAGTTCCAAAACATAATGCATTTCTTTTCTTTATAAATCAAAGTCAAATAATATAATTCTTTTATCCATACTTGTCTAAATAATACTTCAAACTAAATCTCCAATTTTTATAAAAATTTCTATGACATCTTCTTTAAAATTTGAACTTTGCCACCCTTCTCGGGTCACAACCAAACCACCAATTCCAATATCAAAATCATTTCCAACTCTCAATTCATTCATTATTCAATACACGCACGCATGCACGCACGCACGCACGCACGCATATATATATATATATATATATATATATATATATATATATATATATATATATATATATAACTCAACCAATCCTCAATCTTTTATCATGAATACTCACATTCATCAATAATCATTCATCAACTCCTATCAACAACATTAATTAACACAATTCCTTCAACCAACTCAATAAAATCATCATTCATCAACTCATTCGCAATATAATTCCATATTTTCATCAAGGTTACTAACATTAACATATTCCCACATTTCTAACCTATCCTATGGTCATTTAGCCTATGTTTTTACAAAATATTATATATTATCTATGAAAAACCAAAATCATATCTTGGCCGATTCCATCCTAAGCTCGGAACACCTCAAAAATCTCTCCTTCCATAAGCTCTAAGCTTCCAAACGTCAATTTCTCAAGCTTAATCACCGGATTTTGCTCCAAACCGCCCAATTAAACTCCAAATCAACAAGAACACAATCTATTTCATACAATATCACTATAATCAACATAAAGTTCACTAAATTAGAAATTCACCAAGAAATATGAGTTTCTTACCTTACCCAAGGCTCAAATGAACAAAACTCAATAGTTTTCTCAAGCTAATTCAAGCCCAGATCATCAAAATCATATAATCTATCAAACTCAAAATCTTAAATTTCAAAATTTGGAAAGAGTGGCTGAGTAAAAAATTTCTAGATTCTTACCAAATTGATATATGGGTTTTGTAGAGAATTTTGAGACAAACGCGTGGCCGCTGACGGGTTGTCAATCGGAGCTCCGGATTGAAAGTTACGAACGATTGAAAATTGGAAGTGGGTTACGCACATTCTCTCTTCTTCGGCATGCTTCAACTAAAATAATGAGGAAGAAAACAGGCTGAGCCATGTTTATATAAACGGGCCTTGGGTTCGGTTTGAGTTCGGTCTAATCGGTTCAGCCTGTTGACCCGTTTTTGGACCAAAATCTTTAAAATTGGTGTCAAATTCGTATTTTAATTATTTCTTCCATTCTAAATTATAAAATTTAATTTTCTAATTTCTTTAAATAAAATTAATTTATTGGCTAATTATTTATAATTTCACAAGTTTTACATCCTATCCACCAAATTGGAAATTTTGTCCCTAAAATTCAAGTTCAGTTTCCTGATAATAAGTGTGGGTAGTTACTTCCCATTTCGGATTTCAAGCTCTCAAGTGTGTTTCTCAATTCCAGCTCGACTCCAAGAAAACTTTACTAACAGTACTACTCTTCCGCGTAGTCGCTCAACACTGGTATCGTCCATTCAAACCGGAAGTACTTGAAACGTTAAATCTTCTTCTAATTGAACTGATACGGTAGCAAAACTATTTGATACGTCGCCGGCCACCAATCCGTCTTAGTACTTCAAACGGCTCAATACACCCTGGTTTCATCCCCTTAGTCTTGATTACCCCTCGATTCCAGCCTATTGAGGCAACCTCGAAGAATGCGTAACTTCATTCCTTAAACTATCTAGGTTTTCTCTCCCGATCCGCATAACTTTTTTATCGGCTTTGCTCGGTCAAAATCTCAATTTGAATTCGCTTAGTTTTTCTCTGTTGTCTTGCCTTTTGATTTAGGACCTAGGATGCTTAAGCTTCCAAAGAATAATAGTCTTCCCTATAACCTGTCAAATACTGAGTTATATGCACCGCTACTTCATCCTTCGTGTCACATCTTAGTAACTTTAAGGTGAATCGAAGGTTCGATCATGTGTGCTTCAGACAATAGTTCACGTGTCCACTTTCGACATTCGTCACACTAAGTCTTTTCTTATACATTTAAATTCCATTCCTGTTTTTTATTAATCTCTTCTTGATTCCCTTGTCCAACAAGCTTCGATATTCTTGGTAGCTCCTTATCCTCTTACTATGCTCTCCTAATCCCAACCTCACAATTGTTTAACATTTGCAATTGATCCAGTCTGACACCTCCATCCATTTTCTCATCTTCCAACCTAATATTCCGAACATACTTAACAGTTCATTCTCCATAATTGTCCTATAAACAATACTCAGAGACTTCCTGCTCAGGGCATCCACCAATAGATCTTAACATTGCATCAGCACGTCTCCTAAGCCCTTTGGTAATGTATCGTAGTAAGCCTTAAACGGTTCATCAGGTTCAGGTAATCGCGAGTACTAGCCTTGTAGTTAATTCCTTTCTCTCAAGATTCGAAACCTTCATTCGCATTCAGACATCCATACAAACGGTGTATCCTTACGATTCAATCTGCAAAAATTAAACTTCACAACTCCCATGATCCTGCACACGCTCAAGTTTCACGTTCTGTGTCCACCAATCATGTTCTAAGGAACTAACGCTTTGAGGATTATATCTAAGAATTATGCGCGATACAAAATCAAGCTCGAGTTAATTTCTGAAAAGATTCTAAGCTCAAAGGATGAACGAACAACCTAAACGGTGTTCACAAGAAATCAGAAGGATGTCTGGTGTTCTGATTAAATAAAGTTGTAGAAAATTTTACGACATACACAGGATAAGATTTAAGATGTATCTCACGGAGGGAAGCCAAATCAAACACTCTGTTTAGAAAGAAGCAAGGCGTAGTGAATTAAGTAAGTCCCTGTCAATTTTTGAAGAAACATAAGTTCACAGAGAAAAGTAATTCGACTGCTAGTTTTCAAAAATTCAAGAATCACCTTGTTGTATCAAAACAAAATTAGGTTCGCCTCGGAGAGTACAAAGTTCATGCACGATTACGTGCGAGTAAGTAATAGAATTGGGGAGACAATTAAATCTTTTGCAAACAAAGAATTTGAGAAAAAACCTCAAGCAAGTTATAAGGGAAAAATAATCGATCGAGTCACGAAGGTCCATGGATACTAAGTCTATCACACAATCAATCTTTCTCCATTATAGCTCACCGTCACAAAATTCAAACACTACCCCTCACGACCATCAGCTTTTTTAGACCCTTCGAACATAAATCGAATCATATATTCAAAGCAATTAAGCAACACTCGGTGCGTTGATAACCAGTCCAATTCTATCAACAGTAAGCAAGAAGGAACCTCGAGTCTAAGTATTATAAGTTGAGAAGTTGGTATATGCACACTCGAGTCACAACTAAGTCTTAACACTTTCAACTCTAAATCCTCACCTCCGTCATACACTATGTCTAAATGCGGCATTCTCAATATCATATAATGCAATTAGAATTCTATTAACATTTTTCAGGATTACCTCCACCTTGTGGTCATGATTGATAAGCGTCCTGAGCCTTTTTGCGGGAGAAATTTCTAGAGATATGACCCGGCGCCCCGCACCTATAACACAGACCTAAACCCTTTCGGCACAACCTATTCGGATGAAAACTTTTGCACCTTTGGCACCTCACATCCTCTGAGTAAGCATCACTTGCTTCCCTTTATCATTCTCCAAGCGACTGCCATTCTTCTTGAACTCTTGGCACCTCGGTGCGAAATTCTGGTTGTGGTCCCTTTGGTGAAACTCTAGGCTTTCACCCCCTGTCACAGCAACCTTCTTTAAACATTCTTCCGTGACCCTGCTCTTGTTTACCAAGTCTGAAAAAACTCTGATTTCCATCGGGCCCATAAAACTTAATATATCACTCCAAAGTCCTCTTTCGTATTTGATGCACTTCCACTCCTTAAAGTCTCCTGGAGCTCCCTGACAAATCCTAGAGAATCGGCACAATTCTTCAAACTTGTTCGTGTATTCAGCGACCGACATCTGACATTGTTTCAATTGCAGCAGTTCAAGATCCTTAGCCATTCTGACCGAGTTAGGGAAGTATTTCTTGTAAAACTCAGTTCAGAATGCATCCCAGAGTATAGCAGCATCACCATGCTGCAGAAGGCATCGCGTCCCTTGCCACCAATACTGGGCTTCACCCGCTAACTGATAAGTTGCAAACTCAACACGTTGATCTTTAGGGACTTGTGCTTGTAAAGCCCACTCGATTGCTTGAAAACCAGTTGTCGGCCTCAATGGGGTTGATAGTTCCTCCGAAGATTGGTGGATGTATCTTAAGAAAAGTTGCAATCGTCAATGGCCCGTTATCCCCATTAGTGCCATTCCCATTTCCAGCTTTATTCCCTAGCGCTTCCGCTGTTGCCTGTATAGCCGCAGCCATATTTTTCAGGGTAGCCATAAAGTTCACAAGATCGTTTCTCGTCATTTCAGGGTCCGCAGTACCTATTCTACCTCTGCCTCACCAGAGACCGCGTCCACGAGTCGCCATCTGGTTCCTATTTACACCAAACAAGCGATATCAAGGTGATCAATCTCAATATCGCAAGTCTAGTGCTTCAAAGTCCCAAATGCATGCTCATGAATATTCATGCCATATTTAACAATTAGATAACCTAGTTTGGCATCTACAGACACCCAGAGTATGCCCAGAAGCATAGTCAGTCCGTCCCTCAGGCTCTATAGGAATGAACTACTCTGATACCATAATGTAACACCCTACCACACAAAGCTTTATGCTTAAGTCATAAAATAGAGGTAGTGAGGTATTACAATCTCTAAGAATAAAATATATACGTAGATATAGTTGAAGAAATTTGTAACTAGGAGCCTTAAAGAAAGGTTTAAGCAAAAACCGCGAAAAGAAAAGCGCATTACACTCGTAAACGTAAAACCAGAGAAAAAATAAGAGTAAGACGTGAGTATATACAAGGAATTGAGTACCAAAATACAGAATATCAAGCTCCGGATGCAACCTTCAAAACTAAGGCTAACCGGAGTATAAATACATATATAAACATAAGTATATATCCTAAGATAACCTAACATTGCATAAAGAAAACACCTAGTTCTCCAAAAAGCCTTGGTTAAACATCATTTATCTATATATATATACATAGAAAAATCTATAAACAGAAAATACATAATAGACAACTCCAAAATATAACTTCCCAATTTTGCTTGCCAGAGAAACCTCCAGATGCTCTCCAAGGCACATTTCAACCTGCATCTGAAAATAACAACATAGATATGGAATGGGAACCGAAGATTCTCAGCATGGTAATAGTGTCCACATACATAATATATAAGGTCCTGAAAAAGTCAGAGGCGATCCTAGAACTTCGACACTCAGATTTAAATTTTAAAGTTTATAAATGGAAAACCATAAACAAGGTATATTATCTAAGGTTCTTATTTCTAATTCTTTTCTAACTTAAGCCCTAATTTCCGCTTTCCTCCAATCTTCCAAAACTCCGGTGCACAGACAAGCAATATAGACAAAGCAAACACAAGTAGGATACAGATACAGCAGATAGCAAATATAACAAGTAAGCATAGTAATCACATAGGCAAGCCCAATTAATGCACAATCAAGCAAAACGCACATATGCATATGATGTATGCTTGCCCTATGGCTGATGAGTCTCATCTGTTAGTTATATAGCCAACCCGACATGTCCGGTAGCTAACCCGGACATCGTCCTCTTGAAAACTAGTGAGCGGTACAGTACCACGATCCTCACCTAGTGGGCGGTAAACCACCTCGATCCCCACAAAACAATTTCTTATCAAACTTGGTGGGCAGTAAATAACCACGATCCCCACAAAATAATTTTTTTTTATCAAATTCATCCTCTTCATCATTCAATTCATTCAACAATTATCATCATCACACCTTCCATTCCATTCATCAATAATTCATACTCAAAACATAATTCTCTTCTTAACTAAGTAAAACTCAAAACATAGTACTTTTCTTGATAAATTGAAACTCTAACATAATACTTTTCTTAATAAATCAAGTTCCAAAACATAATGTATTTCTTTTCTTTATAAATCAAAGTCAAATAATATAATTCTTTTATCCATACTTGTCCCAATAATACTTCAAACTAAATCTCCAATTTTTATAAAAATTTTGACAGCATCTCCTTTAAAATTCGGACTTTGCCACCCTTCTCGAGTCCCAACCAAACCACCTTTCAAACCCTTTTCAAATCATTTCCAATAAGCCAAACCAATTCCAATATCAAAATCATTTCTAATTCACACACACACACACACGCGCGCGCGCGCGCATATATATATATATATATATATATATATATATATATATATATATATATATATATATATATATATATATATATATATATATATATATATATATATATATAACTCAACCAATCCTCAATCTTTCATCATCAATACTCACATTCATCAATAATCATTCATCAACTCCCATCAACAACATTAATTAACACAATTCCCACAACTAACTCAACAAAATCATCATTCATCAACTCATTCATAATATAATTCTACATTTCCATCAAGGTTACTAGCATTAACATATTCCCATATTTTCAACCTATTCTATAGTCATCTAGCCTATGTTTTCACAAAACATTATATATTATCTATTAGAAACCAATACCATATCTTGGTCGATTCCTCCCTAAGCTCGTAACACCTCAAAAACCCCTCCTTTCACAAGCTCCAAGCTTCCAAACGTTCATTTATCAAGCTTAATCACCCAGATTTTGTTCCAAACTGCCCAATTGAACTCTAATATCAACAAGAACACAATCTATTTCATACAACATCACTATAATCAACAAAAAATTCACTAAATTAGAAATTTACCAAGAAATATGAGTTCCTTACCTTACACAGGGTTCAAATAAACAAAACCCAATAGTTTCCTCAAGCTAACTCAAGCCTAGAACATCAAAATCACATAATCTATCAAACTCAAAACCTTAAATTTCGAAATTTATGAAGAGTGGATGAGTATGAAATTGCTAGATTCTTACCAAATTGATATATGAGTTTTGTAGAGAATTCCGAGAAGAACGCATGGCCGCTGACGGCTTGTCAATCGGAGTTTCGGATTGAAAGCTACGGACAATTGAAAATTGGAAGTAAGTTACGCACGTTCTCTCTTCTTCAGTGTGCTTCAACTGAAGTAATGAGGAAGAAAACGGGCTGAGCCATGTTTATATAAACGGGCCTTGGGTTCGGTCCAACTAGTTCGGTCCATTGGCTCTTTTTGGGCCAAAATCTTTAAAATTGGTGTCAAAATTTGTATTTTAATTATTTCTTCTATTCTAAATTATAAAATTTAATTTTCTAATTTATTTAAATAAAATTAATTTATTGGCTAATTATTTATTAATTTTGCGGGTGTTACATGATTATGGGGCAAACGCCGTTCACATCGCATGTTTTGCAAGTCAGATTACCTAAGCACTTCGATAAACCAATAGATCTGAAGTACGAAGGGAAGTCTGATCATTTGGAGCACGTAGATGCTTTTGAAGCTAGAATGAACTTTGAAGGAGTGGGAGATGCCATAAGATGTAAGGCATTTCCAATTACACTCTCAGGTCCTACAATGACTTGGTTTAACACCCTGTCATTAGGTTCTATCTCCTCATTTTACGATATCAAAATCAAGTTCCTTGCTTATTTCACAACTTGTAGAGCCCAAGTCAAGCATCCAATCTCTTTACTTGGAATAGAACAGAGGACCGGAGAGAGCATCCGTGATTATTGTTGAGACCACCTTCGAAACATCCTCGTCCCTCATGTACTCCAAGGCAATCTGATGAATTTTCTCTATAGACTTCACGTCTTTTGAAGTGAGGTGTCTTCTAAAGTCTCCTTCAAGCAAGATTGCTATAAGACAGAGGCAAACAACCTTGGGAGTTCATGTATTGACTTCTTGAAGAGCTTTGTTGAACCTATCTAAATAATTCCGGATGCTCTCTCCAATCCTCTGTTCTATGCCAAGTAAAGAGATTGGATGCTTGTCTTGGGTTCTCTGAGTTGTGAGATGAGCAAGGAACTTGATTTTAATATCGTGAAATGAGGAAATAGAACCTGATGGCAGGGTGTTAAACTAAGCCATTGCAGGACCTGAAAGTGTAATTAGAAATGCCTTACATCTTATGGCATCTCCCACTCCTTCGAGGTTCATTATAGCTTCAAAAGCATTTATGTGCTCCTGAGGATCAGACTTCCCTTCGTACTTCAGATTTATTGGTTTATCGAAGTGCTTAGGTAATCTGACTTGCAAAACATGCAATCCAAATGGAATTTTCCATATAATCACGTGTTCTCGTGAACCCCTATGCTGCCTAAGGACCAGACTCCTATCTGGAGTTTGTTTCCTTCTGGACTGGGCAGACTGGGAATTAGATCTCCCTTATCTATCACGGTCGTTGCGTTCGTCCATATGAAGAGGAGATCTCTTACGAGTTCGCGGGTAGCCGTCATCGCACTAATAACCTCGGATCCTTTTCGGGGACACTCCCTCTCGACTATGCGACTGATCTTTAGCTGTACGGCTGCGAGATTGGGACCTCTGAGACTGCAAGCGCTCCTCCAGTTTTAGCTCTAACTCCTTCATCTTAACCTGCATTTCCTGCATTTCTTGCATCTTGTGACACATTTCTTGCATGGCGTGGTCATAATCTTTTGGTCCCAAGCCCATGATACAATGTTCTCCAATGTTGCGCTCGAACCCTGGGGGTACCTGTTGCTTGTCGGTGGAGTTGGGATCAGTTTCATGACTGTCCTCGTGAGTGTTTCTTTGATCGGGTTATTCGGATTAATGGTTGACTGTATCTTGTGTTTAGCCATGGAGTGAAACAATTTTGGGATCCCTACAGACGGCTCCAATGTTCGTACTAGCTGGCAATACGTACTCAAGAGAAACCGAGATCCCGAAGTGGATTATTTCTGACCAGGACAGGTGGGCAACCTACAAAGGCACTCCGAAACTTAAGTTTGTAGTGCACTTGTTAGGAATTGAGAGTGTTATCTTTACCAGCTTTTGGATCCCCCGTTTTATATATTTTTTGAGTATCCGTTGAGTATTTATTGTCAGATATATGTTTATATTGCTTGCCAGCCATTTTGCTAACCTGGCATTGCATTTGTGATTTGAGCTATCAGGTTTTCCTACGTAACATTGGTATTGTTTGATTTATTGTAGCCAGAATCTCGCTATCCATTATTGTCCATAATAGTATCATATATTAAGTCACATTTCTTTAGGTAAATATATAATAAATATTATAACCTTCTCTTTTTAGAGAAAAATGATAGTTAAAATGTAGCTATTAAACTCATAAAATGAGTTATTAAATATTATGTTAATTCATAAGAAATTACTATTATTTTTGTAATATCTTCTATAAAATCTTCTTGAAGTTCGAGATAATAATCAAAATCTAATTTGTTTATATTCTCTTGAACCGGTTCTTATAAGTTATAATGAGTTCAGAGAAATTTTCTATAACAAATATCTTACAATTTATTGTCTCTTATTAGAAGTGATTTTGTTCTTCCGAGTTTAGGAGTTACCTGAATAAAATTATAGAGAATATGTTGGAGATACGATGGCGTCACTATCCTCCTATTTTGAGTTTCTAATGTCCCGAGTTCATGATTTCTAATGATGGGGATGTTCTTGCAATGACTCCAACGCTCAAGTTAGCATGGATCGCAAGAGGAACTAAGTTAGAGATCAAACTTTAGTACACATATTTGGAATAGTGCATATATTGTGAGGTTGTGATGTCATGAGCTCCTTTCTTTATGGTCTTTAGAGGCTATTAGTTGCCTTTTAGGTTAAGTTGATCTAAGAGAATGTGTTGCTATTCTCATGAACTATTTGATATTTTGTTGTTGTATCATATGTTCATATGATTCTTAGCTCTATATGTAGTTGATGTTGTAATTTTCTCTTGAATAGTAGAATGATGGTTATAATATAGTCATTAACCTCATAAAATTGAGTTATTAGGTATTATAATGAGTGATGAGGAATTAATATTTTTTTGTAGCGTCTTCTTTGGAATCCAAAGAACACTTAATCATCAAATCGGTTCATTAAAATTTCTCATACTCTCGAACCTAGTTCTTTGTATTGAGATTATAGAAATATTTCAGAGTAGACCTTCAGATCTTAACCCAAGCGTCTCATTCTTTAAGGTGGAGCTTTTTATTTTGCTTACTTTTCTTATAAACTTCAAACTCTAACCATAACTTCTATCAATCGTAGGTTACCTCGTTAATTTAAGAGTTTGCGAGTTAGATCTTTTTTTAATCAAAATTTGCATATTATAATTCTAGGATCAAGAGTCGATGTTTTCATTCCTTGAATGTCAGATGAATTTTTCGGTTTCATCATGGATTTTTCGTTGTGGGTACTCCCAACTCGTAGCTTGTAAGTTCGAGCATCTGAGTTTTTGAGATTCCGACGAAAATATATCAAAATTAACTCAAGTTGTCGGAATCAATAATTATTAAATTTACTATGTATGAAATAGTAACTCAAACATAAAAATGTGGCGAAAGCTAGTGCACTCCAGGTAAAGTAGAGAGTGCAGTACTCTTTACAAGTTAACCTACTATTAAAAGTTATCAGGTAAATTAAATTTATTTATTATTGTTATTATTTTTTTGTTTATCATGGGCTGAACAAACAAATTGGCACTGACAATAAAAAACTAATTCTCTCATTTAACACAGAACGACCTTGACACCACAAAGGAAAACTTGATCGAATTCTTTCGTTATTCTGTTATTGCAGATATGATGTCTTCAAGCATCTTCACTATTTTGTTTGCTGGCGATGGTTCCACTATTGTTCTGCTAGCCACAGATTTTGACGCTCTTAAACCCACCCCCTTCCACCTCTGTCATGAATGACCTTTAAAATCCAAAAAATCGCTGTCATAGAAGAGGAAGACGTTGTTTGTCGCCGTTGCTGGTTGGCTAAACTCCAAACGTAAAACTAATTCGGTAAAAAAACTCGGTCTCCATGAAGGCGCCATGATTCTCATATGACGACGCAATCAAAGTACAAAATACATGGCAGTTACAACAAGTCCATTATCTTTTATTTCAAATTATCCTCAACGTGTACGTAATAGAATGAAAAATTAAAAATACAATTATATTTAAAAAATTATTTGTATTATTTTTTATTAATTATTCAAAAAATAATTAAACTTTGAAGCTAATTGGTATAAAATATTATAGATATAAAATTAAAAAAAATTATTTGTATAAGAATGAGCCTAATAAATAATTATTCTACTTAATATATAATTAAGAGTATTTCTTTTTTTGTCAACGAGATATAATTATTTTACATGCAATATAGAAATAAATGAATATAATATTTATTGAATAAACGCAGTTAGATAAAATTTTTTTGTTGTTATAGTATTTGAACCAAAGAAAAGAAAAGAAAATGTTATTTTCAGAAAAACTAATAATATATTTTTAATAATATTCTTAATGCAAAATAATAATTTTTAAAGATTCTTTTAAATAATATATATTAACTAAAATAATATAATTATTTCAAATAATATATTTTAAATATAGTAAAGTAACATATTTCAATAAAAAATTGTTAATAAAAAAATTATATAAATATTTTTTATATGAATTTTTGTTTCGCACAAAATAAAATTATTATACGTTTGTTTGTTTTCTACGTTGTATATATATATTTTTTTAAATTAAATTTATATAATACAGAATTTTTTATCATTTTGTTCATATTTAATGTTTTAATTTTGTTTCACATAAAATAAAATTATATATATATATATATATATATATATATATATATATATATATATATATATATATTAAATTTATATAACACAAATTTTTTTTACCATTGTGTTCCATTGTGTTTATATTTAATATTATAATTTTGTTTTACACGAAACAAAATTGATTTAAATTTTAATATTATATACATAATATATATTTAATATTATTTTTTTAAGATTCTAATATATCTTTTTTTTGGATTTAGTACATGGATTTTCAACTTATTTTTTATGTATTATTTATTTTAATTTTAAAGCTCAGTAACTTTTTTTTTTGTACAGACATGTTGCTTTTAATATTTATATACTATTTTTTTATTTTGGACTTTAGCCGAATATCTGAAACTTACAAAAGAAATCTAAAGTTTATAAAAAAAATGGTTAACCTGATTAACAGGTTACCTCTTTAAATTCAGACCATTCAAGTAAAATATAATAAATGAAGAATTCAGATTTAACGAATTAACAAGGTGTGCAGCACTCCATACTTAACAAGGAGTGTTTAAGGATGAGCCTGAAAATGTTGAATTTAAAATTAAAAAAAATTATTTCTCTAAAAATAATTATATCATGAATATTTTCATTCAAGTGCAATCTATCTAAATGAATTTTTTCGATCTAAAATAATTGTTTAGACAATTGAATGATGAAATTTTTTAATTTAGATTAATTGACTCATGAATTTGTTTTAATAAACAATTATTCAAAGATTATTTCTTTATTTTTACCACAAATTTTTATATTATGTTTTTAAAATAATAATATGCTCTAAAATAATTTATAAAATTTGAGTAAAATAAATTATATATTTACGTATCTAAATATGAATGTTGTTTGTCTTCAAGGAGCTTAATTAGGATTTTTAATATTTTTTTCATTAGTAAAGAAAGTACGAATGTGATTTGTCTTCAAGAAGTTTAAGTAAAAATTTTAACATTTTTTTCATTAGTAAAGAACGAGTTTTTATCTTCTAATTTTGTAAACTTCAAACTCTAGGTCTCAAATTGTGTTCTTTGTGGTAAATTTACAAATTTTTTTTTTATTTCTTACTTCACAACTTTTAAGTTGTTACTAAAGCTCTAAATTATCGACCATTTAATTGGTCTAGCAATTATAAGGCTTTGAAGCATATAGTGATGTTATCAGAAATTGAAATTTGAAAACCTTTTAATTTTTTTTGTGAAATTTTGTATTATGTGCTTTAGTACTTATCTTTTATGATTATGTATTTTTTACTCTTTTTTTTATATTATTCATCTTGTAAACATGTGTTGTACTAAACTAAACTCATCTTGGAATAGAACATAGAATGAAGAGAATGTGACAAGCAATGTGTCTCCACAGATGGCGCCATTATTCAAAAGTGGTTTTGTTCTTCCGAGTTTAAGAGCTACCTGAACAAAATTATAGAGAGTAAGTTGGAGACACGGTGTTACCGCTATCCTTCTATTTGGAGTTCCTAATATCCCGAGTTCGTCATTTCCAATGGTGGTAGTGTTCTTGCAATGATTCTGACGCTCAAATTAACATGGGAGAAATTATATTTTAAATGCATGTATTTAGAATAATGTTTATATTGTGAGATGTGATGTCATAAGCTTCTCTCTTTATATTTTTTAAAGTTGTCTTTTAGGTTAAGTTGATCTAGAAGAATGAGTTGCTGTTCTCATGAATTGTTTGATACTTTGTTATAGTATCATATATTCATATGATTCTTAGGTCTATATGTAATTGATCTATATGTAATTGATGTTGTAACTTTTTCTTTAATAGAGAATAATAATAATTATAATGTAATAATTAACTTCTTAAAATTAAGTTATTAGGTATTATAATGAGTAGTGAGAAGTTAATATTCTTTTTGTAATGTCTTTTTTCGAATTCGAGATAATACTTAGTCATCAAATCAGTTTATTAAAATTTTTATACTCTTAAATCCAATTCTTTGTACTAAGCTTATATATTAAATTAATAACAAAGTATTACATATAACATATAACAAATGAAAAAAATTAACACACAATGACAATTATATCATAGCATTAGTTCTAATATTTTGCACCAGATGCGAAGTTCACTTTTCTTTATCCATGACGTAAGCTACACTTAGTACCCATTATTTGAATGGGTGACCAGCCAACAACCTGTGTCCCTTGCGAGATGTGATTCATCAATGACAGTGTCATCGAAATGTCGTGATTGAAATTTCGCAGCCTAAAAGATATTTTTGGTGGGAGGGTCAAGACCATATTTCTTATTGTTCCACTTTTTGAGAGAATGAATCTTTAAAACCTTTTAACAATGGACCATATACTGAGTTCGGAGTATATAATTGATTAAAAAAATTTTCTCAAATAGAAACTTGCAAGAAAATTCAACTAAAAATAATAGTTCTTTTTTTTGTGTTAAGGTATAAAATAATATGGATATTTTTTTTACCCAATATATCTCTTAATTTAACAGGTTAAGGATTAATTTATCATAAATTTGAGCTCCATTTAATGGTTTATTGCTGGCTGATGAGTTACTGCATACACAACACGGAAATTGAACTTCCGACACTTACTTAAACGGCCATTAAAGTTTGTTTAGTTAATATTTATTTAATATGAAATTTTTATATAAAGTGGCCCATCTCAGCTTCCTGCACTTCTGTTTTTTTTTTTCTTGTTTTTGGGGACAGATAACTTCCTACACTTTTTAAGTTTTGTTCCAATGGTTATTAGCAATATGGGCCAAGTTTAACAATAATTGGAGAACATAATTCGAAGGGGTTTTTTTTTGGTCTTGGGTAATTCCAAGTTATCGGCAGAGAATAAGATATGGTCCCTTTAGGATATTGGGCCTTATAGGATGTTTTTACCCATGATGACCTTCTTTACCATTTTTGGGCCAAAGCCTCGAATAAAATTTTGTGTATTTCTTTCTTTTTTTTTTTTTTTTGAAAAAAATTAAAGAATTCATCCAACAAATTACATATTTTCAGCCATTGTCATATATCCTTAATTCAGTTTAGAACTTCAATTCTTAATCCATCAAATTGATATGGAATCAAAATTTCTATCATGGTGATTTGAATTAGGAGACCCAAATTATATATTTTTAAACAGTCATATTATTTCTATTAAAAAATAAACTAACTGCCAATACAATTAATTAATAAATTATTTTAATAATTACAATATAATTCATACTAATTTATATATTAATAAATTCGACTACAAATAGAATACAAATTCTAACATAAATCACATTATCCTTTTATCTTTTTTTTTCCTTCCCCTTGTGTCCCTTACATCGAAATTAAGCTGGCTTTGAGAAGTGAGACACCATAGTCCATAATATAAAGAGGAGACCAAAACTTTAGTTCGATTACTTCTTGCAAAAAATTGGCAATGCTGAACCATTTTGGTGTGCCATAATTCACTTCTATTTTCGTGCAAGTAGCTCATTTGGAATGAGATGTTACAGTTTCTTGCTTTTTTGTTGTTTACTGTCTTTTTTTAATAAAGTTTGGTAGGACGTGTATTCTGAAAATGATTTAGACAAAGTCTAATTGCAAAAGGAAGAGCGTCAAATTATTCCTCATGTGATTCATGTTTGTAGTGGTTGGAAACTGTAGATGAAATAATATTTTTAAATGATTTTAAAAATTGACGTTTGTTTTTGCTTTCAAAATTTAATTTTGCTCGAGTATAAAACTGGATATGCATTTAGTCTGTGTTGTTTCATTCTAAATTAAGTCAAGTCCTGTGATTTAAAAGCTTTTAGAAGAGGTCATAAATTATAATAATAAAGTAACAAAGGTACCATATAAACGATTCTAACTTGAGTAAAGCACAAACTTAACTAATACTATGAATCATTTTGTGCAATTTAAAAGCGATTAAGACTAGTTTCAAATCGTATATCACTATATTGTTGCTTTTCTTCAAAAAGAAATAAAATGTATGTGCATTTAAACTGTTTAAAGTGAGGGTGAAGTGAAGGTCATAAATTTTGCCTTGATGCATTTACCAAATAATCCCTTAACTCAAATCAGTATTCGGTGGTGGTATATCCGTATATGTATAATGTATCTGTCTCCTACGGCGGCTTCATTGGTGCATCCAAAATGGAATGCAACGTTAAACTACACCGCCAAAATGACCAAGTCCACTTTACTATGGCGCGTATCCAGCACGCGCCTTTCTTTGGGTTATTTATCAATACTGTTACTATAATAAATTAATAACATTCGATCAAATTTCTTTTGAGGGGAAGATATTAATAAAATAAAAATAATTAAATAAATTAAAATAATAAAATTTATATATAATAAAATACTATAAATTTAATTATAATTAATTTAATATTTTATTATTTTATAATTTTTTATTTTAGAATTTTTTTCAATAATATATAATAATAATGTGTGAATAAAGATATTTTTTAGTTAAGTTTTGATCCTCTATTTTTTAGTTTTAGTATTGTGTTTTTAGTGGTATTTTTAATAATGTTGAGGTTTAATGTGTTTTTTATATAAAGATTATAAATCTAAAAATTAAATTTGTGATTTTTAGATTTTATTTTTTAAAATATGTAAATTTGAAAATCAAATTTATATTTTAACACTAAAAAAAATTTTAAATATGCAATTCAAAATTTTTTATTTACTTTATAGTAAAATAAATATTTTAATACAAATTAGACTCTCTAATTTATGTACTAATTTATTAAAATTAAAAAAATTAAAATTTATATAAAAAAACACATTAATTAACCATTATAATGAATTATATGCGGTCCTTCTCGGTTTTTTTTCAAATTAGCCTTGATCCTCTGGTGTGACAAAACGTACAGAAGCCAAATAAATTTTTTTTATTGGGAAGAAAGTGTTGGAGCGAGTAGATGCACGCGCAGGGGAAGTTTGCGTGGAACTTGGTTGAGACTTGAGGTTGATCAGCGTTTCTGAGAGCTGTGTTATTATTAATGTATGTTATATTATTTTGTTGGTGAAAAGAGCTTGTTGTGTTGTGGTTGTGCCACTCCCTCTGTTTAAAAGATATGTTGGATTTTGGAGAGGAGCTGAGCTTAGAGAGTTATAGGATCCCATGCCTCATTTGGATTCAGCTCATTGTTTTCTTCCTTCTCCTTGCTCTCTTCTTTCTCCTTTCTTCTGATGATTCTTCCACCGCTTCTGCTTCTTCTGCATCCGCATCTGCATCTGCTGCCACCAATCCTCGTCGTCAAAAATCACTAGTCAACGGCAACAACAACCACCACCATGTTTCTACCTCCACCGCTCTCACCAACCGTCTTCAGCATACACGGGTACACGTCTAACCTACCTTCAGCTCCCCCTGTTATTCTTCTTTTTGCTTTTTCCTTATACCCTTTTGGATTCTCATGCATCTCCCACCATAAAGATCTTATCTTGTTCTCTCTCTTGTTTTCTTTTGGAGTAAGTCTAGAATATGAGATCGCTTTGACTTGAAGAAAAAACACGACTTCAATTTTTTTTTGCGTTTTTTGTTTTTGTTTTTCCTTCTTAATTTGTACTTTAACTATTGTAACAATTTGTTGTTATTTTGGTAAAAGCTGATTTCTTTTGTTGCTTGGGGATACTAGATTGTGTCTCTTCATCTCTGTGAGAATAATGTTAAGAATGTTAAATATAGTGAATTCAGAAATCACAACATAAAATTATCCTCCGTTCAAATCCACCCTTCAAATTGGGCTTTGACTTCAAAAGCTGTTCTCTGAATTGGAAATGGAGGATGCAGCTTCTGAAATGCCCTTGACTAGTTGGTGAGGGTACCTCATTTTGTGACTTTTCAGGATTAGGAAGGAAGGAACTGTTCCAGTTTCATATGGGACAAATAAACATTTATAATCGGATTAAAAAACATTCGAAGTTAAAATCCGACTAATCTCCGTGATTTAACCATATGTTATCAATCTCGTACTTCAATAAGGAATACTTATAATAAATTTACAACAAACTTGCTAAATTAGGCTCCATGTTTTATTAGGTATGTTAAGTTGTTAACACACAAAAATGAACGCAATATCATTGTATGTTGTATTTGCCTCTAAAGCCCACCTTAACAAATGTTTTTAACCTTTGGTTGTTACATTCACACTACGATTTCACCATTTAAGATACCATATATATTCTAAACTCTAAATCATTGACCTTTTGAGCTTTCCCATGTAAATTGTCTCCTAAAACATCCCTAAATCGGTGAATAAACTCGATTTGATATCTGTGTGCTGGGTGAATCAGAGTCATGACTTCATCTATTGAAGTATTATATCCAATCTACTGAGAGTATGATGGAAAATCAACTCCTCTTTTGCCAATAAATACAAAGCAACACTTAATAACCCATTCTCCGTGTTCATTAACTTCTTGCTGTCCTTTTCCTTATTTAAAAAAAATAAAAAGTAAAAAATTCTGTTGATGAGTTGCATTTGTCATTGCTATATAACATTGTTGGAATTATGATCTTTGCATACTTAATTGAACTTGTGTTAGAAGTTAAAATGTTCCTATTAATGTATGTATTGTTTTGCATGAGACTAAATATGAGAATTATGTTGTACCATGGGCAGGGGGCAGAGAACTTAAGTATAAAAGGTGAGATAGAAACAAGCTCAAGCACAAGGACAGTGAGAGAAGAGATTGCAGAAAGAGAGGGTTCACCATTGTATTTCCTTCACCCTTGTCATTATTTCAAATTAGCTAGAGTAGCATTTCTCAAATGTCTTGGATTGGATTCTACTGAATCTGATAGTCCTCCAATCCGAAGGCCTAGGAAAAGAAAAGAGAGTTAATTGATTATCAACATTGTATATGTTGTCATTTATCATGATGAGAAAGTTCCATTATTATTCATTATTTTTTTTTTTATTTTATTTGGTTCTTTGTACTGTTCTCCTTCTCCATAATTTCATGTTACAGAAGGATTAAGGAGAAGTTTCCATCCTTGTGGAGTAATGAGGTTTCCACTATATAACATAATCAGAATAAAGATAAGAGGGAAAAGAATTGAAGTTGTCGACTCGAACAAACTAATTTCTTAAATTTTATCAATCAATAAATAAAAAACCAATGTCTTAATTTTCACTGAATGGCTTTATATAATTTGAGTTTGTTTAGGTGAGGTTCTAAGAAAAGATTTTTTTTTACTTATCTTTTTTTAGAAGATCTTATGTAAAAGTAAAAATAATTTTATATTTGGATATTTTATGCTAAAAGATCTTTTTATCTATTAATTATGTTTAGGTATAATAATATAAAAGTATTTTTTTGTTTATTTATTACATGAAAAATATCTTTTTTTTAAGAAAAAAAATTTTTTTAAAAAAATATAAATTGCAACTTCTCAAAAAAGTTGTTTTTTTATTTTTACTATTAGAAATTTACCAAACATGCTAAAAAGAAAATCTTTTTTCATTAATCCATGGTACCCCTCAACCCATTTAAGGGTTTGCCGCTGGTCAATGAGTTGCTGTATGCACAAAGCAGAATTCAAACCCTCAACACTTGCTTAAGCAGACTAGTGAGCTAACTACTAGACCAACCCAACTTGGTTGACAATAATATTAAATATAACATAATAGGAAGTTTGAAATTTACCAAGATGTTAAGTGTGTTATACTAAGGCCCGTTTGGAAGCTTTAAAAGTAATTTTTTTGAGCTTTTAACTTATGAAAAATAGTAGTATTAATGCCTGGCGCAATTTTCAAAACTAAATTACGGCTTTTTAAGAAGTTATTTAGGAACTTATAGAGAAGTTAAAAAAATAACTTCTCTCATAATACTACTATTTTTTATCAAATTTCATAAAATAAACGCTTTTAGAACTAAAAATCCAAACACAAAATAACTTATTTACAAGCTACTTTTAATGTAGTCATTTATTGTTTAAGCTATTTTTTCAAAAATAACTTAATTTGTTTACCCAAACTGACCTAAAAAGTCATGGATTTAACTTTTGGGATTAACAAAATAAACTTCTATACATTATATATGATGAAAGATATTTTAGAAGTAAAAATTTGTATATAATGGTAGATATATTAGCCATGATGGTACCATCTTCCTTAGAAAAAGTATATGAATCTCGTTAACTATAATTTTAAATATGTTTTTAGTAATTTCCAACAAAGACTTTGATTGGCTTACATTGTTTTCAACATAATAAATACATTTGACTCTTATATTGTGATTTAAGATTAAGAAAATAATTAAGAGAATTATTAGTAGTATATATTATTAGTTTATTACTCAGCAATACATGTAATTGATGTGATGGGCAACTTGCGGTGGTGCCAATGGTTTTTGTTGATTATTATAAAATTTGGATGGTGAATGTTGAATTGAGACAGCCGACCAAGGCGACCATTGGACCCAATCACCCAAGAATCCAACATGCATGATGTTAGGTGAAAAATTAGAGTTGTAATTTACTAATTTTATAATCAAGGCTGCGTTTGGCACCAGATTATAAAGGCAGTGGGCGTAAAAGCTTTGCGTTCGCATCAAAGGTCACGCCACATTTATCATTTATGCACTTCAATATAGGATCTTGTTACTGGCAAAGTAGATTTGAAAAAGCAGGATGATAATGACTTATTGAAGAAGGTGAGTGGCTGAAAGATACGGTGGCTGGGGACCCCTCTCAATTAAGGTTCTTGATAGCTGAATCATTAATGCCGTTTTTGCTTGTGTTTCTCCACCATTGTTCACTGTTTAACTTGCAAGGAAATCAAGAATGCTCCCTCCATGTACTACAAATGCCAAAATGCTAGCTCCTGTTATACTTGGAAGTCAATGAAAATCTTATATTTTTGTAGATATTTCAAACAAAATATTAGCAATAAGTTTATTTTGTAATTGTAATTATTCCGTTGGAAACTCATGCCGCTTGTATTTAAGCTAATTTAATACTAAAATGAGATCCGTGCAAGGAACAGTAAATTAATGATAGTATATAATAAATATTAAAAATTGATATATTTTGCAGAATTAAATTAAATATATATAAATTAAAGTTAAATTTAAAAGGTGTTTTATTTAAAGTAATTTGTAGTACAAAAGATTTTGATATTGGAGTTGTAAAAAGTGATATTTTTATTTGGTGGTTTGATTTTTGTATTTGTTTTAGTTGATGAACTTAGTCTTCTAATGTGATACTCGTCCTCTTTTTTTTATTGTTATTGTTAGAATTGTTGCTTTCTTCTTTCTGTCGTAGGTTCCTGAAAAGACATGTTCTTCATGAATTGTTGAGTTATATGCACTTTCTATTATGTTGTTTGTTACATCTTTGCATGTATATTATTCTTTTGAAGATGTGTCTTGAATGATTTTCTCTCTTTAATCTCTTGATGGGTACGTGATCTTTGTCTGAAGATATTAGTATTGGCGAAGTTGGTTCCTATAATCAATGAATAATTTAAATTATAAATAAAAATGATGTCTTGAATAAGTGATTTTTTTTTATTATTACTTATTTTATTTGTTGTAATGGGTGTTGAACTTCAATGTTTTTTGTTGGAACAAATATCTTGGTAACAGTATATTGTTGACAACCTTTTTTGAGATTAAAATCATTTACTTTGACTTCAAATATAAGTGTAAGGTTGCACAAATTTTTCAATTGGGGTGGTGCTTCAACGTCATTGATAAAATTGTGAAAGAATAGGAAAAGCAAAGAAAAGAACTTTTATTGATTGTTGATTGATTGAATTGTACTGAAGTGTGTTGTAAATTATGAGGGTAAAACTAAATATATATAGAGCATTGTCCTATGAAAAATAAAAGCAAATAAAGATAAGATAAGAACAATTAAAGATAAGATAAAGATAAGATAATAAAGACTAAAATTAAAATTGAATTTTTGTATTCTGTTGGGCTGAATTTGTGGGCCATGATACTTCTTTATTGTTGTCATGAGCTAAAGTAGAAGAGTAGTTTAATACGCCCCCGCAAGCTGGTGGATGGAAGATGTCAATAATCCACAGCTTGGATAAGTTCCTGATGAAATTGTTGAGAAAAGCGCGTCTGACGTGGTGACGCGGAGGAAGATGCGTGCGGCAGAGCTTGAGCTGCCTACTGCAAAAATATAAAAGGAGATGCTGTGCTTGAGCAGCGATCTTCAAAAACTGCGTGCGGCGGAGCTTGAGCTGCCGGCGGCAAAAATATAAAAGGAGATGCTGTACTTGAGCAGCGATCTTTAAACAATTGCGTGCGGCGGAGCTTGAGCTGCTGACGACAAAAATACATAAAAGGAGTGCTGTGCTTGAGGGAGAGAGAGCAAGCAGCGATCTTCATAAAAAAAAGAATGAAAAAATAAAAAATAAAAAAAATAAAAAATAAAAAAATAAAAAATAAGCGTGTAAAACGCAACAAGATTGATCTTTAGAGGGCGCGTATGGCGCAATAAGAGTGGTCTTCAAATGGCGCGTAGAGCGCAATAAGAGTGCAGATGGAACTGCTAGAACAGATGCAGATTGAACTGCTAGAACAGATGCAGATTGAACTGCTGAAACAGAATACTGACGAAACTTCCGGAAGAAGTTGCAGATGAAATGCTAGAAGAAGGCGCAGACGGAATTGCTGGTAAAGAACCGGGATAATCAAAACTGTGGTAGAATTTTCACTTGGATGCATGTAACTAAATCTATGATTATTTATTGTGGGAGGAAGTTGAAAAAGAAGCATGGTGATTTCTCACCGAAAAGATGATAACTTATATATTCTCCTCAAGGAGGATACCATGGCTCTGATACCATGATAAAATTGTGAAAGAATAGGAAAAGCAAAGAAAAGAATTTTTATTGATTGTTGATTGATTGAATTGTACTGAAGTGTGTTGTAAATTATGAGGGTAAAACTAAATATATATAGAGCATTGTCCTATGAAAGATAAAAGCAAATAAAGATAAGATAAGAACAATTAAAGATAAGATAAAGATAAGATAATAAAGACTAAAATTAAAATTGAATTTTTGTATTCTGTTGGGCTGAATTTGTGGGCCATGATACTTCTTTATTGTTGTCATGAGCTAAAGTAGAAGAGTAGTTTAATAGTCATTACTTTTATGAAGTGTCATTAGATTTAAAGCAGTTGTGCCCAATAATTTTTTTTCCTTTGCCATCAAATAGCACTTTGATTTGAAATAAGTATTAGGTTAGTAATTAATAATTTGATAGATGAGATTATTAAAAATATATAGTTACCTTATTGTTGGATATTGTGGTGTTTGATTACATGTGCCACAAATGTAATTGTCTCATTTTCATCTAATATAATCATTTCAAAGAGGTTCCTCTTCATTTGTGGTTGTTAATGTTTTCCATAGACGAACCACGCAAACTTTGATAAACCAATTATCTGTTTGTTTGGTAATATTGTCCAAAGAATGATGCTCTATCAAGTAAGTTTGAGATGTTGTATAGTTCAGAAATAAATTTCTTGTGCTAAATTTGATGTTCTTTGAAGGAATAGTGATAAGAGACTTATATAAATAGGTCAAAGTATAGAATTTGAATATTTGTAACGTAAACTTTAGTATGATTAATAATATTATTATAATATTTGTAATATAGATATTTATTACGTTTAATGAGTTATTTATAGAAATTAATTATTGGAAGTTATAAACTTATTGTATTGTTTATAACGGTAAGATCTAATAAATATAGAGATATAAATTCAATTTTTGTAAGTTACAAACTTGATTAGACACTATTAATTTTTAATTATTAGTGTTTTTTTTTTTTTTGCTGATTTGGAAATAATAGGTGATTTGAAAAAAATTGAGTGGTTGATTCTAAAATTTTGCCAAGTAAGCAACGTTACTGACATGGCATTAGTAAAAAGAGAAACATGTTTTAAATGTTTTAAAAGTAATGTGGGTAAACTTACCCATCTACTTTTATATATTTTATATATTAAGAATAAATGATAAATCACTAAAGATATACACTATCATTTATATTTTACAAAATTGAAGATTCTGACTAAAACCAAGGATGCATAACTAAATGATTGAATTGGTCAAAATTTATGCTCTACAAATAGTAGGTGATTTGATCCCAACTAAATCTACCAGCATGAAATCTTACATGTCTCTTTACAAAGATTTCCTTCGGCTGATTTTGAAGTCCAAGCTTCCCATCCTTCGTTGGGCTCTAATACAAATCACCAATGATTGATATGGCATGATATCCAGCAGGTGGTGCAAGCTTTTGAGATTTTTGCAATTTCTTTGGCTCTTTTCAGTACTCATCTGCTGCATCACCTGAAGATGGTGTGTTCTTCCTATATGGTAGTTGCTGTTGCACCTAGTCAAAGTTTGCAACCATGTTATGACATTCCTTGTATGACAATGACCAACGGATCCAAATATGGAATACATGTCAATCAGAACATAGTCTGATGAGACATGCAGATTAGGTTCAAGTTTCCTGAGTGGATAGGGGATAGTGCTTTGCTTCAGTTGCACTCTACATAATGGCTGCATTCAAAGTTTCAAAACAAATCCAGTGAACAATGAAGAGTTGCTTGGGGATTTTCCTTGCCGCTGACATCGCAAATTTCACATAATCATGCACTCGGGCATAGCCTATAAATTCCACAATTCACATTGGAGTTGCTGGCAACACATTAACCCCCCCAAAACACACATTCACCTCAAGTATTATGCAAGAGCACCTAGCCATTTTCTGAATAATATTCTATCATGAATCCTTTCCAACTACTTCCATTCACCGTTCACCCTGTTTTTTGACATTTGGTTCCTATCCGCACGCTACTTTTCAAGCATCGGCTTTATGGAGAAACAAATAATCAGTCGCTAGCTGGCTCAACTTCCACCTGGGGCGAAGTAACTGCAAAAAAGAGAGCTCCTTAGCCCGTCTTTTCATCCATTCTGCGAACACTAGTCACTGTTGTGTTGCAAAAGAAACATCTCTGGCAATTCAGTAGATGCCTGGTTATACAGCCATAGCAACACTTGTGTAAACAAGGTTCAATCAAGGCATCCACTTCATATGTTACACATATGCAGCATATTCTATCCTCAGCATCAGTTTCACCCACACAATCCACTTTCTCAAGTTGTTCCACAATGCGGCAGGTAAGGAGGCTCAGAAAATTCTCAAGCGGCTCATATTTTGCAGCATAAGCGTCCCCACTAGAAGAACCATCCTGGAAAAATCAAGAGCACAAAGCTGTTAACCATCAGTCTCAAATAAAACTTGCACTCAAGACTCAACAAACTTAGAAGCCTGTTGAGTATAATTCTAATTTATAGAATTAGCTAGCACCAAAAGTTGGAGAAAAAGGTAATTGGCCTCGGTTAAATGATACTAACATGAAGTTGCATTAAGAGAATACAAGGCATTAAGATTATTCAAGAATCAATAGCATAAATTAAATGGTGACGCAACTAACCCAGTTAAAATCAAGAAGATATTGAAATCCATAATGGACAGTATTTGGACAGTCCATGCTTGCAAAAACATCCACGAGATAGTTGTTTTCTTGAAATTCTGCCAAGTTGGTAGCATCCAACAAATTTAAGATCATCCCGACAAGGGGAGCCAAAATCATGCCCCGGTTTACTTTCTCTGGAGATTGACCATTTCGTCTAACGGACCTGAGATTATTATTTTAGAAGAGAGTCAGAATTCAGCCAACCAACATGGTTCCATTTAAAAAGATTGTTACAATAAGATTTGACTACCAGTAAGAATAACAACCAATAACTTGAGTAAGAATTTTAATTCAATAGCAAACCATAAAACCAAGTTTCAAGTTACAGGATCAGGACTTACATGTCAAAAAATTCAGCATCCGCTGCAGAGATAATGTTATTTAAGATAAACACAATCAACTCAGTTAACCTCCGCAAGTTTGTTTCTGGTCCTGACAGGAATGCTTGAGGAATCTCACGAGTGCAGAACTCTAAAATCCTTGCAAGATTACATGAAAGATCGAATATGACAGAGCATTTCCTTTGTTGAAACTCTACTACCTGAAAAGGCATGTTTCAACAATAATAATTAATTGAATTAGACAGTTATATCAAAATCAACCATGAAACTCTGAATTTGCAAGCACAGAAAACAACACAAGCTGCAAACTCAATAAAGGATGAAACAGATATTCATACCTGGTATTTTTCTTGCATTTCTCTAACAGAAACTGAAAACTCAGTCATGGTCCAACTAAGTGTATTAAATAGACGATTTAGAAAAGCTGAAAACAATACTTCATCATTTGTGCAAGCTTCTTTTAGCAACCTCTGCATTTGATTAAGAGGCAACAGGGGAAAAAATTGAGTGAAAAACAGACCCATGCAAAATTACAGGTTAACAAAATATGGATATCACATACTTGGAAAAGAAATGATGATGAAGATGATTCTCCATTTTTCGAAAAACCGAAACCAGAACCCTTGCATAATCGCAGAAGTATGTTTGTAACTGGGATCCAAGATCTGTTATCAAATGCTGACAGTAAAGCCTTTGGCATTCTATGGGTGGCTGCCTCATTGCTCTCAAAAGCAGTCAAATACTCCCTGTACTGAACCAGGACAGATATAGACTGAAGAAGAAGATCCCTAAGATCTGCACTCGATATTCTTGGATCATTGAAATGAGTGACAACAAAGGTAACCTGATTTAAGATAACCAATTTGTATACTTTAGAACCCAATACCCATTATACAAAGACTAAAAATGTAGATTAATTTGTAGATTTTGGATCATGCATAATGGAAAATAATAAAATTCCATCATATCAGAGGAGTGCATAACTCTAGAATACCGACTTATATCTGCTAGGGCAATAACAATGCCATTGGCCTAAAAAATGCAATTACTCAAAATGCACAGCAAGAGATATCCACCTTCCACGTACGTCTTTACATGCAAAAATAACATCCAATATTGAAAAACCTAGAAGAAAATGGAGAAATAAGTTTGAAAAGAAGCCCATACAAATGAATTAAGTCCTCGCTTAATGAAACTTGTGGATGGAGCAAGCGGAGGATCACTTTTCCGCAATACATGAAAGCAATCAACCTGTATAAGGAATCAAAATTAACATAAATACTAAAAGATACTTAATTATTGATAGCATGCTTGGGACAAGCATGATCTTAGGATATAATATTATTGATTTTATATTTTCAAAATCTATCACAAAAAGCTTTTGATTATAAGCTATGTTTGACCCAAAATAAGCTTAACCTCAATTCATATTAGAGGAATTAAAAATGTCTGCAAACTGTTTATAGAAAATCGCACAAGTCCAATTCTTAGAAAACTTTGTATTTTTTATGATTCTTTGCTCAGCAGGGCCACAAAGTGTATCGAAGGCCAAGGACAATATGTCGGACAGATGAGCAACATAAACATCAGAGAAGGAGAGAAAAAAAAAAAGAAACAAATTAACACTTGTTTTTCTGCATCTAGCTGAAGCGAAAAGATGATTGCTTATTTACCAGAGCTTCCAAGTAATATTCAGGGACATAGACAAACACAGAATCCATATTGCTCAAAACCAGCAGCAACTGGACAACCCACATGCAGAGTGCAAACATTCCTCTCTGCTTCCATCGTGCAAACAGAGAGATGCGAAACCTGTGAAACAAGATGCCCCCAAAAAACCGAGAATGTCAGGAAAACCAATAATATACGGCTCAGGGTTCTCAAGAAATAATATTTATTTTCTTCCTGTAAAGAATATTAATAATTGAGAAGCATCCAGAAAATTATAAATGCACTTCAGAATAAAGTACAAATCACTGAGGACCAAACATATATGTTAGGTCTTCAAGTTTTATCAGGATATCATCCTGAAAGCTTTTATAATGCTGACCAAACAAATGAGAGGTTATAAAGATGTTCAAAATGTGCCATCAGTTTCAATAACTTTAATGCTTTATACACCCCCAGTGAGTCTCGGCATAACAATAACAACAATCTAAATTTGAAACTAATAACAAAACATAACTATAAGTTAATCATAATGTAGTTTGCCAAAAAGTGGAAACATATATATAAGATAATAAAAGTAGAAATAAATGATTAGTTGAAAAGCTCCTCTATATGTCATCTTACCAAGCACAATGCCTGACGCAATCAATAACCTCTTCTCTATACTCATTCCGGGCTTCCTTCAGAAGCTTCAGTTGCCCACTGCAGGCTCCTTCTCTTATTTGTTTATCAGTTTCCTCCAAAAGTAAGATTGACTGTGCCTGATGTGTCATGTAATATGATGCCTACAAAATTGGAAGAAACCTCATGTTCAAGACAAGTGTCACGGATTTTTTGGAAACAATTAAACCATTGAGTACAACATATGCAAGAACTGAATCATGGGAATCAGAAGAAGGTTGTCATAATTGGTTCCACTTTTACAAAAAGCATGATTTTCTAGCAATTACTCAGATAATTTCTCATCATAAATAAAGATTCTCATCATAACTGACATGTAACAGTTGAGGATAACAGCTATAAACAGTTGGGGTAAATTATACCGCCATTCTTGAGGGTTGTATACTTGCAGTTACCCTTCCTCTTGTTTCAGGAATTACATTCACCTATTTCATTACAATATCCTCGAATACCCCCCCCCCCTTCCTCCCAAAAAACACAGTATACATACACTCAGCCATCTGTAAAACCAATTTCTGAAACAAGGTCTGTAAGGGAGGTCACCATAATTTAACCAAGGAGTTAAACACTTCAACTCAGGGACTTCGATTAAGACATCAGTTCCTTTTTGCATAACACAGCATAAAACTTGACCCTAATATTATAGGATGTAACCTTAGTGGAGCGCAGCTAGTTATTATTGGGTTAGGAGACAAGCTTGTGTAGCACCACCACAACCCCTTTACATTTTTCATTCTCAATTTCTATTAGGTTAAGCCATTTCAAAGAAATATCCTATGCATAAAAACTCATTATGTATTTATAAATTTGATCAACCTTATCCCCTCAAGGCCTCACCTGCTTAAAATTTGATGCAAGACCAACATGATACAACCACAGCAAAACATCAAGTAGCTCTTCTTCTAGTAGTGCAGCTGTAGGCATATCAATATCCTTTGAGACGGTTTTTGTATGGTGCATCTGTCGGTAACCATACTCAGGTTCAGATTGATCACTGGAGGCAGGTTTATCAGTTATCTCATCTTCCAAACTGCCCTCACTGCATTCAGCAGTGACATGAGCAGACCTCTCTGGGATAGAACTACAATGGCCACGAGAACCTTTGGCTCTGTATTTGGCAGGATCCTTCAAGTTTCTTGTAAAGTCAGAATCATAACTAGAACAACAGCAGGGCTTCTGCCTGCTTGAATGAGTAACTCTGGTTTCTTCATCATCCATGCAGCCTTCGTCCCATCTAACCACTTCCATTTCATAATCAATCACGGGGTGTACTTTTGATAAGTGGCTATAGGATCCGCCAAGCCTGGAAATATCAGTTTTAAGCGGATCATTTTTCACTAACAAACTAATAGGGAAGCTTTGTTCGCCACCTCTATGTAGAAAACCAGTATCTGATTTGCAGCCCTTTAACCAGCCACAGATGTCACCCAATTCAAATCCTTCAGATAGGAAATGGAGTATCACTGAATAAGTTGAAACAAGAACTGAATTGCTAGAAACTCCTGGGGGTGGGACATTTCTGTCTGCACCTCTGTTCCTTAGTAGAAGGCTTTGTAAAAATGTTCTAAAAACAGACCCAGGCAACTGAGGAGGCGTTGAAGGTGGTATAAACTGTATCACTAAGCGACAAAGATCCCTGTGCTTCTCCTCAATCTGCACACGGAAGAGTAGATTAATAAACTGTGAACAGGGTATCCCGTAGAACAATAAATTCCAATACCTTAACCCACAATGTCAACTGGGAAAAAAAAAGAATATTCTTGAACATAAAAAAACTGTAGAGCAATGAAACCACTTCATTAATAGCATGATGTTGTATTTTATATAAGCCTAATGTTTTACATGATAAAGTGAGACTAAGTTCATTTGTATAGTTCACTTGTTGCATCTTCACAGCTCCTCAACAGAAGGATAAAGATAATTTAGGCAAAAAGAATATTCAATTCAAATATTCTTACTGAAAATGAAGTTACACGGCCAAGCAGAAAGAATTTACCTTGCTGATTGATTCAGATAAAGCTGTGGTTGTCAACATCATGTTGTCTGCATAAGTTGCATCTTCACATGAACCAGGCCACCAAACAGTCGGTATCAAGGACTCGAGATCATGTTTGTTCGGAGCCTTTTGTGACAGAAAACCTTCAAACATGAATTCAAATTCTGGTGACTTCCACCAAAGCACCATAAGTTCCTCTCGTCTTAATAAATGACAGGCCAAGGCGAGGTGAGCATATGATCCAGAATAAGGACATTCAGTGAGAATTAATGGGGCTATTTTACAACCACCGGAAAGAGCATCTATGATGTTTTCAAACAGCAAATGTGAACCTTGAAATTGTAGCAGAACGTCAACAACTTTATCCAGGCTTGAATAATCATGGGGTGCAGGCAATCTAAACACATCAAACAAGAAAGACAGCACTGGACCCCAAACCATATACTCTTTGTTGCCAGCATCTGCATCAAGTTCATAGAAAAATTCCCTAGCTATTGCATGAGAGACAGGATGAAAAAATTCTTCCAATGAAAGAAACCTCTTTACTCTTCTCAATTTCTGAACTAAAGAATACTCAGACCTCTCCACAGAATGCATATCCAACAGCCTTGACCAACATTCCAACAACCTGGATACAAAGTAGGTCTTGCATGGGGGAGCCTGGAGAGGACAGTAACCTTCAATTGGAAACTTAAAGGGGCGGCCCCCAAAATTCAATTCACATCTTTCACCCTGGGAGAGAGAGATTGCAGGATAATACCCAAAACCAGGACCCATTTTTCGGATCCCCCGGAATGCCACCCCAAGTGGATTACCGTTCCTGAAGAATAATATTTCATCACGTTCTAAATCTATGCAACATCCAATGACATCACCAACAACCCATGACTGACCATAAGTCTCAGCATCCTTGTTCCATTTGCTAACTCTTTTCCCATCATATGCATACGAATCATCAGCATCACCAACACCTTTATGATCGGTGAAAGGGCAAGAAATAGTAGCCCAACCCAGCTGCTGTATACCAGACGTCTCTAATATAACTTCATACATCCATTTTCCTTTCCAAACACAAACATTGGCCCTGGAACTACTGAAATTCGCCAAGCTTTCTACAAGCAAAGGCAGTTTAATGATTGTAATATCACCACATATGCTGGAACTTTCCAGGCCAACAATCCCAGATCCACCTCCAGCAATAAAAATCCCATCTCTTTCACCACATGAATCCCCGGATTTGGCATTAAACCTAGAGAACTCATTCCTAATGATGGAGCGGATAAAGTTGCTGTCAATTGGATCAGTCACTGGATTGAGTGATCTGTTGGGAAGACCAAACACGTATTCAAGGGTTCGCTCCACAGATTCATGACCCAAATCATCACAACAAGAAAGAAGCCGAGTCTTCGATGAATTATCTTTCTTGTCCTCATCATTCAGGATCACTGCCAGACCAGCTGAAAACCCACCAAGACGCAGGCCCTCTTCCCCCATCTGTGAGGCACTATCCCTCTCAGCTACCCCTTTAGGCAGCTGACTGTTCTTCCAATTTCAAATTCCCTTCCCACAGCAAAAGTCAATCGCAGCACTCAACATATAAACATGATCCATGCAAAAAAAAACAAACTGTGGAATAATCAGTACGGCGTGAGAGGACTTCAGAGGCAAAACTCAAAATAAGAAATCAAAAAAGACAAATGCACAAAAAAGCATCAAAATTTGCGGAAAACTTAGCATGAAAAAAAAACTGGGGAAATTGCACAAGCCACCTTAACCAAGCAAAAATTAGCTAACTGGGCTCCAATTTCTCACCCTCTCATCACTTTTATTGTACAATTAGCGAAAAAAAATAATAGAATAAGAAGTGATTGATTATGGGGAACGGAGAAGGTTGAAGACATGATTGTGATGAGTACTAACAAGTAAATAAAATACTAACAAATGTTGGAGATTAAACATGTTGGGACTGCTGGATTCTTCAATTTAAGTTTTAATGGCGTAACCAAAAAGACTAGCTCCTAATAGCGCCCCAATTAATAAGAAAAAGGCTTCCTAGTTGGCATAATCTAACTAATTAATTAATTAATTAATTAATTAAATAAAATAACAGGAAAAACTTACAGATGCGGTTCGTGCTGTGGACAAAGGCAAGGCGGCGAAAGGTAGCTAACTAGCTAGGGTTTTCAGAGGCACCATTGATTGGACTACAGAAGCACTTATTACATATTCCGTTATTCACAGTAAACAATAGGAGACCGAATAAGGAGGAACAGCGGCTTGTAATAATCAAAATAAATAAATAAATAATAAAATGATTATTTTCTTTTTGTGCTTTTTGGTGGCAAAAAGTTTGGGGGTGGAAAGTGAAGGGAAGTCCGTGTGAATGAGTACCGGAAAACGTGGGTAAGGAACGGGCACGTGTCGATGAAAGGAGCTGGGGGTGACTGGTTGTGAGTAGTGGCGGCGCTAATGAAGGTAGGACAAGTGTGTTGGGTTTTGCGTGATGTTTCTGTGGCTGAGGAATTGCAGTGCAGGGAACAGTGATGGGTGCGTATTAGTGAAGGATCTTTGTTATGTGTTGTGTTGTGCTACGTGTGTGCGTCGAGCGTCGAGCGTCTCTGTGCGCGCCTCTCACCGGGAATGGGTTTTGGTTCGGTTCGGTTCGATGCGGTGAGCTACTTTTTCTTTTGGTTTTAAGCGGTGCGGTGCGTAACCCTCTAGCTAAAAATAAAAGAGAAAAGGATAAATAGGTCTCTCACCTTTTGTCTCGCGGATATTTTTATTCCTGACCATTGAAAAATATTTTTAAGTCCTCGACCTTTATAAAATTTGGACGAATCAGTCCTTCCGTCCAAATGCCTCCATCCAAGTTTTGTGAAGATCAGGAACTTCTACCTATGCTAGAGAGCCAATGGCCTAAGACCAACTGATTTTGAGGTTCACTAAGGATCGAACTCTTAACCTTTTAGATCTAGAACTCTAATATCATATCCTGAAACCACTCATCCTAAAAGCGTAATCTGACAGGACAATGTAACACTAATGGTCATATCTCTAATACTTCCTAAACTTCCATTGTACACATTGTACACTTATGCCATTGGCTCCCTATGCATATTCTTTTTAAAATTGAGATTATTATAATTTTTCTTTTTTATGATAATCTCAATTTATATTCTGAAAAATTTTTCTTTTTTCATTCAAAAAATATTATTTTTTGAATTTTAATTTACAGTATTTTTTATTTTTTTTATCGTCATCACTACCATATACAAATATAACATTCATTTTTTCGGGAGTTAACTCTTCTGTTTTATTAATGACTTTATTGTTTTTTTATAATTTTTTTTTAATTTTCATCATGAATAAAATTAACATCCAAAAACTTACACCAAAATTTCTAGTAACACAAATTAATTCAAAATCAATATGAACACATCTAAAATTAGATATAATACATTTAAATTATATTAATATTACAAATTCCAAATCAATAAAGTAGTGAAAAAAAATCTTTAACACAAACATGATGGTAATTAGTGGCTAAGAGAAAGAGGAGTTGAATATTGACTTCCTTTTAACTTAGTTTGTAACTTTGCTTTCTTTTGAGTGAACACATGAGATACTTAAATTTTATCTCCTAACGTGGTAGGAGCCAAAACAGAGTTGTTTGTAAGAATTACTATAGTGAACCGTGTCTGAGTAGATAAATTAGGAGATACTTTATTTTTGTCTCGTGTTACAGAACTAGTAACAGAGAAGAGAGTAGAGAATGACACACAGATGTATCTTGGTTTGGCTATCAAGTGTAATGTCGCATATATCCATTCTCCACCACAACAATGATGAAATTTTCACTATCTTTTCAACAGGAGTTGAAACCCATTTTGGCCCTTAAAATTTTCGACCGACCTCAATTTCGACTCCCAAATTTATAGTTACCCAATTAACACCCTCAAATATTAGATTGTGTCTCAGGTTTGCCCCTGTAGCTATCTCCGTTAACAGAGATCTGATGTGGCACGTTAAGTTGACAAAGTGTGTATCCACGTGGAACCCAGCTTGCCAGAATGGATGTGTGATGAATGAATGACGTAGCAAAAGTTGAATGAACTCAATTTTTCCAACAAAGTCTCGAACATATTGGGAAAAGAGGGTTGCAAATTGAGTTCATTCAACTTTTGCCACATCATTCACTCATCACACATCCATTCTAGCAAGTTGGATGTCACGTGGATACACACTCTGTCAACTTAACGTGCGACATCAGATCTCCGTTAACGGAGATAGCTACAGGGGCAAGCGTGGGACACAATCCAATATTTGGGGGTGTTAATTGGGTAACTATAAATTTGGGGGTCGAAATTGAGGCCGGTCGAAAATTTCAGGGGTCAAAATGGGTATCAACTCTTTCAACAGATTACAATTACCAATTCTTCTTAGGATATACCCCAATCCTATCTGGGACAAATCCAGATTCTAACCCAACTTTAACTTGACTAGGACTTACCTTAACTTTTCACTGCAAAGTGCTAACCCAACTTGTAAGGGAATTCCCTCAAGATCATGATACAAAATAGAAATACTAACAAAGGATTTCTGAAATAACTTGGACTTTTTCTCCAAGTCTAGCTCTCTACCTTTTTCTCTCATTGACTTTTTCTTACAAACCTCGTTATGTTTGCCTTTCTTCTAATGAAACTTAGGCAGACTAAACAAAGAAAAAGAACTACAAAGTGAAAACCATGAAGGAGAAGAACAAGAACAGTTCATAGAGTTATGAGGACCAAAACTAGTACTCTTTCTCTCTTACTTCAATCATTGGCCGTTCACCCCTATTATAGAGGAGTGAAGCTTCTAGGGCTTGAACCATCTTCAGCACTTGGTTTGTCTTCTTCTCCAACAATCAGAATCCGCAACGGCGTGGTCAGAAGAGAGAGAGAGAGAGAGAGAGAGAGAGAGAGAGAGGACCGAGGCATTGACATGCAACCATACATTTCTCTTTCATCCTTTTTTTTCAATCTTCTTGAATCTGTGTCATTGATCTTTACTTTGACTCCAAGTTTGTTTTTTGGCCGTTGTTGAACCACTGAGCACTTTTGACTTCAACATCTTCATAGTTTCTTGAATGGTGCTTGTGACTCATAGGATTTCTTCATGGTTTTTTGGTGAAGCACAAATGAAAAATAATCTTTTTTGTGATCATCTTTTCATTGAGATCTTCTCTCTTGTTGTAGCCCGTTTTCTTTTTCTTCTTACTTGAGAATGGAAACAAATTTTTCATTCTTCTCTTTGTCCTAACTCCAGAAGTTTCTTTTTGCTTTCTTCTTGGTACAGAGAGTGATATGATAAGAAAGAAAAGGAAGAGAGAGTTTGTTGGTTCAGTGGTTGTGAGAATGAATTCAAATGAATTGAAGTTTGTTTATCCGGTTAGTGAAATGTGATTTTAGGTTATGGATCACTAAATTTGGGCTTGGTTTGGGTCAATTTGTTTTTCTTCCTTTCTCATGGTTCAGCTGTTCAAACTTTGGATTAAATTTTGAATGAATAGTTTGATAAAGCTGAGCTTGGTATCGGGCCAGAGTGTGTGTATGTGGACTTGTCTTTCATGCTTAATGGGCCAATTTCTTTCTTTTTGGGCCAGTCAGATCAAATCACTTTTCTACACACTAAATAAAATATATCACACAAATAATTTAACAATATTCCAATAATGTTTAGTCATCATCTTAGTTATAATTTAGTTCACTAAACTCAACAAAACACATAAAAAAATCATAGACAAAAAAATATTCTTTTTCATTTGTGTAGTTTTAGTTTTTAAAAATAGATTTTTTTTAATGAGACATTAAAAGCGTTTAAAAAATATTTTAAAACATGATTTCGTTTTTGATGTGTTTATAATTCATTTGTGTGCAAATTTAGTGACGAATCCAAACATTTTAAGTAGTAGAGACAAACATGTAGTATATAAAAATAATTTAAAGAATTATAAATATGAATTGTCCTCAGATGTAGGGGATGAACTTCTTTAGAGACGTTGCAACAGAAGTGACTAATGGTAAGACAATATTGAAAGATAAATGCGACGTGAAAAAAAAAGACATTAAAATGGTCAAACGAAGAATTAGAAGATGAAATTAAGAAAGACATAGAATTGATTAGTTTTGAAGAAGATGCATTTGACTACGAAGATGTTACTAGTAACTAATAAGTCTAATTATAATTTATATTCTAAGATTTTTCATTCACTAATTACTAATAATGTAGATAATTTTTATCAGACATTCACTACAAGGGACACGGCTCCTACCTGCGGTAAAATACCAATCCTTTTGCATATCGCTGCTATTCGAGTGAGCTGCTACAGTTCTTGATGCGTTTTGATGGTCCGCCTCCAATAGATCTAAATTGGTTGCCCTTTTTGTCCCAACCGCATCTAATAACAGAGTGGGAGGAGGGGGTTGTTTCATTAAAGTACCCCAACCAATACATTTCGGCGCCAATAACCTTCCCTCTTTTGGCGCGAATCCTAACAGAGCATAGGTGCCAATCGCAGGTCTCTTTCCACCACTGTCATGACGTCGTCGGCGGTCGCCCCAACCATTCGTCCCGGTGTTGTCATCGGCAGCCTTCCCCCTTGCCCTTGCCTTGCTGTGCGCCGATCGTCCCCTCTCCCCTCTCTCAGGTTTGTTCTTGTCCCCTCCCCCAATTTAATTTGAGTGGCTGTCTATAAATTAATTTTGCATCAATTTCATCCCTGTGCCATGTGAACTTTTGGTGTCAAAAGCATGTGAGGAACGATTCTCTTCCTCGTATGTTCCAATTTTCTCCCCCAATTTAACATGCAGATTTGATTTTTTTTTTCCTAATTTCCGAACCCCTAAGTCTTGATATGTTTGTGCTTAGTGCAATTTTATATTGGAATCCAGTTTTGCACTTTCGATTTGGCTTAAACTAATGTACTTCCTGCATGACGGTGTGGTTGACTAAATTAAGTAGAATCTACTTTTAGTAAGCAAGAATATTGGGTGCTTTATCAAACTATCTATGAACTGTATGTTCTCTTATTCCTGGCTTGTTTTCCATCCATTCAAGTCAAGCAAGTCTTTATTTATAATCATGTCTGTTTTGAATACTAAATTAAGTTTAAGAGACAATGCAAAGAGTTTTTGCTTGGATTCCTCAGCTTCTTGTTGAGCTTGTTTCTTGCATGATTCAGATAAACTTAGCTGCTCCCTCACTTTCTTCAAATCCTCTCTCAGATGAGAAACCTGAGATTCCAATTCAGGTATTCTACTTGGCCTTTTCCTCTAATACCAAAAGCAAAATCATAACGAAAAATTGTACATTACAGAATACAATGAAAAAATGCCAAAAGAATCAATTGAATCTCCGACACATGTAAACAAATTTCAATCACAATTGTTGCATATACAATAATGCCATCAACCTTCACAGTTTACACATAAATAGAATCAATAACCGGTTATTATAACAGTAGATAGGGTAGCTTATTCTATCCACTCTCCTTAAAAAGGCCATTTAATATCTATCTAACATCACAAATAAAAATGAAAAAAACTCACGTGCAGTTGTCTTTAAATATATCAAATTATCTAACGGTCTAAACTGTCAACTTCACATGGACACAACTATACATGAGTTTCTACCACAAATAAAACTTAGTCTAATAATATAATAAAACTACATAACCAAAATTGTGTATGATTTTGTGTTGCAAAGGTTCCAAGTTCCGAGACATAACATATTGCTAAGGAAATAATGTTATTAATTTGAAAGAAAGTGATACCTCACGAGCAGGGCTTCTAGGTGATCTTCTTTCAATGACTTTGGGGCTTCTATCCTTTGATGTTGTTCTATGAACTTGATTTAATGTTGATGCGGAATCAATGTACAGTGCAGAAGGAACTTCTGCCATTTTTTTGTTTCTGAAATATTAACATTGAAAAGGTCAATTGACCATGAAGTTGAACTAGAGCTTCTTGCTTTTTTTCTTGTTGATTTATACTTCAATAATTAGAATCTAGTTAAACTCAATCATCATGTTCCAAATAATTAATCTAAATAATTAATCTTGTCCTACTAATCTTTTCCGAAATTGAGATGTTCTATACTAAGATTTAAATTCATCACTATTTTAAAGTTCGATAGAAAGTGATATATTCAAAGAACTTTTGTATATCAGTGTTTTTCTATGCCATTGGAAATAAGAGGCAAAGATTAAGATTATTACACTTGTTCATTGGGTAAAAAAGCTCACAACTTGGCTTCTCTTAGTATAACTGAATTGTCAGCTTATCTTTTTCTCTTGATTCTTTTCCAAGATTATTTTAGTCTTTGTCTTGATCAGTTACACCAAGGCATCATATTCCTCACTAAAAAAATAATTGTTTTCCATATAATATATTATTCTGATGAAACTTTTAAACTTAATTAAGTTCTTTTTCTCCCTAATGTTCATTTTTTAAATATTATTGATTGTCCTCCTATGCATTATTTAATTTTTCTCTAGTCCCTTTTCTTTTGCTACAAAATGTGCTCCTTACACAATCTTCTTCCCTCTTAATCTATAAATTCATTATTCTTCTCATAGATACTACAGTTATTATGGGATTGCTTGATGACCATATGACTTTAGCATAGGTACTTACAATTCAAAGGAGTTGAAAATTATGCATAAATTATTAGTGTGTTGACTGTGACATGTATCATATCACTGTTCACACATTAATATTTTCATGTTTCTGCTTGTTTCAGCTTGATAACATTGACTTAGACTTATCACAGTCCTTGGAGCTATATTATCCCATAACTTCACAGCTCCTACTCCAGAATCAAAGCTTCCTTCAGCTTACACTTGTTCTATTTAGGTGGGTTAAAAGTTGAAACATTTCAGAACTTTTTATACATTATATTTCATCATCAGGCTGCATCTAAAACTATATAAGAAATGCTTATACATTATAAGTCTATCGAACTTTAAAATAGTGATGAATTTAAAATACTTCAATATCTAGTTCTGGAGGTACATTGAATCTAAATAATTAATCTTGTCCTGTTAACAAAGATGGCTTATAGTTCTGCTTTGCTAACTACTTTTAATGTGAATTTTTTAAGAACTATACCAGCAAATGCTTGAACGAATGAAAGAAAGAAAGCAATTATTGGTTATGAAATTCTTGAATAATATACAGTTAATAGCTTAGAAGTTAGTTGAAGATAATTACAACCTCACAAGATGTACAAAATAATGAGTCAATCCTATGTATTATATACTCAAATGAAGTCTTCATTTACTTTATTATATATCTTGTGTTCTTATTTGATATAATTAATGGGTCAATTAGATTTCATATAATTTCAGTTCTGCAATTTTAATATATAAGAACTTCAAACTGATTCTTTAAGAATTAAATATTAAACATAAAAAGGTCAACTGAACTTGAACACCCCCTAAACTCAATCATTATGTTCCAATTAGTTATCAAGTTATCTACGTGCTTTGACACGACTATGTTTCCTCAATTGTGAAACACGGAGACATTTGGGTTAGGAACCAGCGGATAATTACTTATTAAGCCACGTATCATCAAATTATTGATGTAAAAGTAGAAGAGTAATAATAACCCACCTATATGCATTGACTATAGATAAATACGGGATGTGTTGTTCAGCTTCTCCTTTATATTGGTCATATTTCTACTATAGATTTTGATACTTTCAGTTTGGGTATTTCTAAGCATAAAACTATCCTCTATGTTATCGCTTTTACCATTTTGATTTACCAATTTCCATTTCTATATTGGTTAGTTCGCCAACCCATACATTATATTGTAATACTATATTAATTTATCATTTTATTATTTCTCAGATTAATATAATATACCTCTTTTTCTTTTTCTTTTTTAAGGAAGGAATTTTATTTTCCATTACAAATATTTGGCATTGGACCCAGAGTTTCTTTCTTCCAGTAATTTTTTTTTGAAAGTGCAGAATTATTCAATGAGTAAGCAAATTTCTCACATTTTTCTATTAGCTGTGTATTATCCTGTATGCTAGTAAGTGTGTGTTTTATTATACGGCTTAAGAGTTATTCTCCCATTCTATATCAAGTGTTAATTATTCACTTTTTTCTCGTGGTCTGACTTTGCTTTATGATTTGTCGTCGTTCCATTTTTATTAAACTAGATATCGATAAGAGTTGGATTTCAAAGTCGCGAGTTGGTGCAGAATATAGGAACGATTTGACCAGATTCTTAGATTTTGCATTTGCCTCCGATGGGATGATACGTTGTCCATGTCCGAAGTGAGGGTTCCGCCTCTTACGAAATAGAAAGGATGCGTTCGATCATTTGGTGATAAACCATTTCTCGTCTAGTTACACATTTTGGATCCATCACGATGAGAGACGCGGGGTCGAGAGCTCTTGTGACGGACAAGAAGATCAATCTGAACAAAATTTCAACGCCCCGATGCTTGATATGGTCCACGAGGCAATCAACTTCTCAGGACTTCCCGACCACGAAGAAGACTCAGAGAATGAACATGACAGCGGCGCTTTGGATGAGTTGCCTTACTTATACAATGAACCTAGTTGAGAGACCCGCAACTTTCACGACCTACTCGAAGATGGGGAGCAGGAGTTATACCCAGGATGTTCAAAGTTCTCTAAGTTGTCTTTCTTGGTGAGACTCTATCACATAAAGTCCATGTGCGGAGTGAGCGATAAGGCCTTCGGAATGATATTGGAGTTGCTCGCAGACGCCTTTGAGCATGCTCGGATTCTATCCACTGTGCACGATGGCAAGAAAGTCATAAGAAAACTCGGTCTCGCGTACAAGAAGATAGATGCATGTCCAAATGACTGCATGCTATACCAGGGCAACGACCAAGAGCTGACCAAATGCAAGCAGTGTGGGACATCGAGATGGAAGCATAAGACTAAGAAGAACTCTATGGTGAGGATCAAGATGGTTGTTAAGAAGAATGGCAAACCACAAGCGGTGAAGATTCTTCGTTACTTTCCCCTTATTCCACGATTGCAGAGGTTATATATGTCTAGTAAGACAGCCGTTGACATGCTGTGGCATAAGAGAGGTCCTAACTCTGATGGTATGTATAGGCATCCAAGGGACGCCGAGGCATGGAAGTCATTGACATACGATATCCCGACTTCTCTCGTGATCCGCGCAGTGTTCGCCTAGCATTAGCTAGCGATGGCTTTAACCCTTTTGGGAACATGAGCTCGAAGTACTTAATTTGGCCCGTGGTTCTTATCCCGTATAACATGCCGCCCTAGATTTGCATGAAACCCACTTTGTTTATCCTCTCTATGATTATTGCTGGTCCTAAAATGCCTGAAAATGACATAGATGTGTACCTAGAGCCGTTGATCACTGAGTTGAAGCAATTATGGAGGGGTGTTGAAACTTATGATGCAGTCGAGAAAAAAACCTTCAAGATGTATGCTGCGTTGATGTGAACAATCAGTGATTTTCCAAAATTGGGCAACTTATCTGGGTGGAACACGTACGGTGGGAGAGTTTGTCCTGTGTGCAATTTAGATGCTGAAACTAACTGGCTCACACACAGCCAGAAATGGTGTTTCATGGGTCATCGTCGCTTTCTGAATCATGACCACAAATATAGAAAAGACCGGTACTCCTTTGATGGAAAGATAGAGGATAGAGGCCCACCTATCAAAGTCTCTGGTGGAGACATTGTCCGGCAGTTAGAAGGTGTGCATGTCCAACTTGGCAAGGTGCAATTGGTTACGGGGAAAAGGACACGTGGACAGCAAACTGCCGTGCAAGACGAGACTCCTTGGAAGAAGAGGAGTATATTCTTTGAGCTGCCATATTGGGAGAACAATGGATTACGTCACAACCTTGATGTCATGCACATAGAGAAGAATGTGTGCGACAACATAGTTTTCACCATAATGAACGAGAAAGGTAAGTCTAAAGACCACATTAAAACTCGAAGAAACCTCCAGTCGATGGGAATCAAGCATGATTTGTGGCCACGGGAAGATGGAAAGTACCCATCCACCATCTTTACTATGACCAATCCACAGAAGGAGCTCTTTCTAAGGACTATCAAGAACGTGGTCTTTCCAGATGGATACTCTAGCAACATTTCCCGCTGTGTGAACTTACGACAGCGCAAGTTGTCGGGCCTAAAAAGCCACGACTGTCACATTCTAATGGAATATCTACTTCCAATCGCGTTAAGGAATGCATTGCCTCCCCCAGTGTCTTCTGTCCTAGCGGATTTGTCATCCTTTTTTCGCCGATTATGCAGCAAATCCATAGACCCTCAATAACTTCCTCTCCTTCATAATCACGTGGTTCATACTCTGTGTCGCATGGAGATGATTTTCCCTCCTTCTTTCTTCATAGTCATGGTTCACTTGATAGTGCATCTGGTCAAGGAGGTGCGTCTCGGTGGCCCAGTGCATTATCGGTGGATGTACCCAATTGAAAGGTTATTATCAAACAAAATTTTTATTTTGCTTTTAATCAGTGCTTATGACACGTGTTATATTCCCAAAGGTACCTATGCCATCTCAAGTAGTACGTGCATAACAGATCACAACCAGAGGGCTCAATTGCAGAGGGATACTTATCTGAGGAGATTCTCGTATTCTGTTCAAGGTACCTAGATAATGTCGAGAGTAGGATTAATCGACCAATGCGTGTTGACGATCGACCGCGTGAACTTATGGCTGATGAGAGTGCAACCATGTTCCCCGAGGTTGGAAAGGCTGTCGGGGCTACTTCTTTTTACACCCTCACACCAATTGAAAAATTCCAAGCTCACCGTCATGTATTGGTCAATTGTCTGGCCTTGGAAAAATTTATAGAGTAAGTGCATTTGAAAGTATCGATTTCGTATGATCTACTAAAGTTGGAGAACCTGACACCAAATTGTTATGACGTTTCCAGTGAGTATAGGGTGATCACAAAGAGAAGGTTACAAAGTAGGACAAGGTTCCAGTCTCACATAGACAGTGATGTGCATAGAGAATTTCCCGATTGGTTCAAGCGTCAGGTGAATCCTGGTATCATTAATCTATTTACATATTCAAATGGTGTCATATTGTTCGTAACCCAAGATAATGAACATCTAATTTGTTCACTACCAGGTTCCATTGGGAAGCAGCATGCACCCGAACGAATTGCAGTGGCTTGCATGTGGGCCCAATGTTCAAGTTAGCTGTTATACATCTTACAACGTAAATGGATTTAAGTTCAGAACCCTCTCGAGAGAGGAAGGGTTGAAAACCCAAAATAGTGGGGTGTATGTCACTTCTGACACTAGGAGTTATGCAAGCAAGCGCGACAGTAATATTGCTGTTGGTAGCGTCTCGTATTACAGAAAACTAGTAGACATCATTGAGTTAAATTACAGTGGTCAATTCATAGTCGTCTTGTTTAGATGTATCTGGGCAAACACCACCTCTGACAGAGGCATAAAACAAAACTCTTTGGAACACATAGTGGTTAACTTCTCTCATCCAATTCATACCAGTGATCGATACGATGATGAACCGTACATTCTTGCATCCGAGGCTCGCCTAGTATACTATGTGGAGGATGACGCAGATAAAGAATGGAGTGTGGTAGTCCATGTGAACCCAAGGGACATGTTTGAAATGGGTGAAGATATAGGACAATGTCAGTTCGAACTTTCTCCCCAACCGATTCTGATTGGGTTGACTGAGTTTGACGTCGAAGGTTTGTCATTGAGACGGGATGATGATTTAGAGAAAACAACGACTGATGCCATTGATAATTGCGAAGAGGATACCTATATATAGATGTCTTCAGATACTAATTTAGGACATGTGCAGTATTTTTCCCTATATAGCACTGTTGAGGGTTATAAACTTGCATAATTATTAATTAGCAACTAGCATATAATAGATTTTTATAACATGGAAACACTTCATGTATATTGCTCATTATTTACACTTAATTTACCTGGAGAATGTGATTTTATTAACATATTTTGTCCTCAAATTATTTAATTTAGCAAGATGTTAGTAGATTGTAATTGACGTTATATATTGACTGACATGATCGGAGTTGCCAGGAAAATTGGAAGAGAGGGACCTCTTTCTTTGTGCCTCTAGCATCTTGTTTTGTAAGGCGATGGTTGAGGCCTCCCCGTTCGCTTCGCTAGAGCACGCAACATCATTCGCAAGAGACCTGTGGTTCAACACATTATCAATTCAGTCATGGCTGGATACATTCTCAGCACACAGGCACATAGGTGATGCTATTATTATTGCGCATGGGGATATTAGGACGGTACGTTGTCATATGTCTGCTCGTAAAAAGGCTATTTGGCTATATTTCAACCTGCCATAGTCAATCCATATGTTTTATTGTCATAAATTACAAGGCACTTTCGAAGGGCCTAACATATTTGAAACACTGAACATTGTAGGGATTGCTTTAATTCGCAACAAAGTACCGCAAGAAATTCGGCTTCGGGTTCGTCACTAGCACGAACCTGTTTCTTTCGCAACAAATACTAGAGGAGGTGCAGGTAAAGTTTGGATTTCTTGTGATTTGTTTAGCCATCTAGTTGGGTACAATTGTTTAATTCAATGGTGATATGGCTGGTTGCTGACCTTTATTTTGTGAAATGAGGTACTGAATGGGAAAGTAAATAAATATATGCATGTTCCTAGATTAAATGTTGAATAATTGACTCTCAAATCTGAGCAGGCACGATAGCATGTTATAGTAAATTGTTATTTACTCCAACGGGATCATAGCAATTTAAGCTAGTATACCTCAAGTCATTCCCTTTTCCTCTTAGTTTGTTCTTTTGTTTTTCTTTTTACTTCCTAAGGAGATTGTTCGGAAGAAGAGAGTTGAAAACCAAAAACTGGAGGTGGATGTAATTTAGTAAGTTAATTTTCTTCATTGAATCTTGCAATAAGCATGATTTGTACACTGAAGCATGATGAAGAATTTTCTAGATTATTAATTGTAGTATTACTGTATTAGTGTGATATTTTCTTGTTTCAGTTGGAACATTGTTAGTGTATCCTATTAGTATAATGAACGTGATTGAATATTATAAATGGGTTGGATTCTAGCTCTTGTTGACTGTATGTAGTTGCTGGCAGCTTGGTAGCTGACCTAGGAATAAGATATTTACAATAGCTGACCTAGCACTTGGCATCAAGCTTTAGAAAAGATACAGATTTCATTTTATAATTTACTTGCTGATGTAGACGTTATATTAGTAAATTTACTTCCATAGTCATGTATTGAGGTGCAAACACAGTAATTTGCTCTTTCTTTTTTTCCTGTTTTATTGAATGATCTAGTCTCTCTAAGATACTCCCTGTACTCTTTCTTCTGTTTAGTATTTTGTGTGCTTGAATGATTTTGATATCTTTCCTGGAATTTATTTTGAAGATTGTTTTATCAATCTGATTCAGGATGGCTTCATACATTATTCCTCTTTATTGTATCTTGTATTCCTTTTTTTTCTTCTATCTTATATTCCCCTTCCAGATTCCAGGTGTTGACCTTAGCATGTTCATGTGTAGGTAGAATAGAACACCTATACCTAATTTATATTTTTGTTTGGTCTGGCTGGTTCTGAAAATGAGAGTTTTTGAATGGTACTTTATTAGTTACTTAGATACCACGATGTCCATTTGGCATGTTCTTAAGTTGAAACGTGAAGCATTAAATGTTGCTGAAGTATCTAGAAAGTGCCTCTGGTCAGTGTTGTTGATGACTTCTAGCTACCAATTACTGCACCTTTTCAGCTGGAACCTCTTTAAATTTGTGTAGGCACGCTATCAGAATAGTCTACTGGTTGAACTTGAAATTGCATCTCGGTAGGAATTCACTCTTATAGAAAGAGGTCTTACGAAACTTTGGGAACGTAAGCCAAACCAGCAGTTTATAACATAGAGCTATTTTGTGATTTGGTTTTTGTAAAATTTGTAAATTCTATTAACTTGGTTGCTTATAGTGTATCCGTCAGGTTTGGCTTGGGAAAAGACTCAAAAAGTTCCGGAAGAGACAGGCGAGATAGTTCAAGATTCAATGCTCGAAGAAGACATTGTGCCAGATAGTTCTGACGAGGTTGTCTCTAAAGGACACCAACCTTCCATCATAACCTTTGACCTCAATAAAACTTCAGAGGAGAATGATATCTGTTGACTCAATGCTTTATTATTAGTCTGACTTATCTTATAAAATGTTGGGACTAACTTGAACAAAGTGACTGTTTGTGTGTTTTCCTTTGGATCTTGAATTTGATGAAGTAGATATGAATTTGGAGGAGAGTAATCTCAAATTAGTATATAATTCTTGAATTAATTTATATTGTGAGTTGTTGGATTAATGGTTTGTACGAATTCAAGACTTTTATATTACCGATTTGTCATATATATATATATATATATATATATATATATATATATATATATATATATATATATATATATATATATATATATATATATACGTTATTAAATGTAATACAAATATAAATGCATAAACCTAGGTGGTGAAACTGCTTAATGAACTACATTCTGTAATCATGACTATCATATTGGCAAAATGACATTCTCTGACTTGTACCTTGTATTTTATAGAGGAGAAATTATTTATAGAATAAATACCTAAAATTGATTCTAAAAAATTTTGGATGGAACATTTTTGTCTTAACAAATCTTTAATTTTTAAAAATTTTTGAGAATTATTTTTGTATGACAGGTTAATTCTGTATAATTTGAAGAAGAATAATTTATGTTAAAACATATTTTTTGAAGATCTCATTATCTTATAATAAAATTTATTAAAAATTTATTTTTCTAATATGTATATATATTATAAAATTAATTAAAAGAACCAGAGAGGTGAATCTGCCTTAGAAGAATAATTTTTGAAACGTATGTCAGTAGAATTTTTATATCTTATTTTATTTCATTAAACTAAAAAAATTAGTAAAAGGATATAAATTCACTTATCTGGATGCAGATATTATTACAATATTTTTGAAGGACATATACTTGATTTATAAGTGATTTTTCTGAGTTCTGTGTGCTTGCAACTAATCGATAATTCATGCAGAATATTTCATATATTAAGTTTTTAGAAGTTTCTTTGATATTGTCATTCACCTATTTTTTAAACATTGCAGTTATTTTCATTATTTTTAAACTGATTCTTAAAATTTCATAATTACTCTTTCAATAAATTAAAAGATTAAAATTTACTAAAAATATACGGACAAGATTAAAATAAAATAAAATAAAAGATGAAGAAATTAAAATAGTAATTGAGAACATTTTTATTTTTATTTTTGTTTTTGTTAAACCGATTCAAAGTTCAAACTTCAAACCACATTTTTGTTTATGCTTAAATTTCAAACCAGAGAAGCCACCGCCACATTCCTAATCCTTATTATTCACCTAATACTATACCATTCAATATTGTCGAACCACTAAGAAGCCTTCTTCGTCCTGGTTCTTCTCCTCCACGCCTGTCTCTGCGGTTATCCAGTGTCTTGGAGCCCCTTTTCGCTCTGCCCAAAGCCCGGTGGTTCCACTCTCACCCTCAATCCAGTCATCCACCTGCGGGTAAGCACCACTGGACACCCTGTGCTTAATTGCTTGTTTAGTGTTTGAAAAAGAGGCCAATAATGAGTTTAAAGTTGACATGAAAGTTTCTCCTAATGTGGTTAGCTGAGTTAATTTGTTAATGGGGAGTGGCTTTTGTTGATGAGGAGCATGAGTCCGTTAATGGTGGATTCTGAGTGGGGTATTAAGTCTCAGTTTGACTGCGTTTTTTATTTTCTCACTGTTATATTTGAATATTGTTGCTGATAATGGTTGGCTGCGTTTATTATTCAATTGTTTGACTGCGTTTAGTATTTCTCAGTCAATACTAATAACGCTAAACCAGTTTATCATGATTCTCAAGTCTCCCACTCCCCACTTACCATATAGGATCCTTTAACTTATTTTTCATGCTAAAAAATATCTAATGCTTGGTGATGATGACACGAACAATTAAACCTTAGAAAATGGGAAAATTTTCAATCTTTCAGAAATTAGTAACCTTCAAATACAGGAGAGGTAATTTAAACCAATAAGAATGGGCATGGAGTATTATATACAAGAATTATGATTCTAATTATCAAATATTGTTGGCTATCAAAGACTTTACACTTTTGTTATGTATCCATGACTATATATTTTGGGTCAAATGAATTGTCTTAGTTCAAACTTAGAAAAAGTAGTATTAGAATAACGTGTATGATCAATATAAGCCTAATCAAATAACAAAACATGAATTCACTGAAGGCTGTAGTGCTCCTTGGGTTTTTTACTTTTCTAGATACTTCTAGTGACTCAAATTTCAGGTTTCAACTTTGAAGTGACTGGTCTATAAGTGAGCAGTGTTAATAGTGACACTATTTAGGCAATAGGAAGAAATTAATAATCAACTTAAAGTGTGAACTACAGAAGATGTTGCTACCCAGGACATAGAAATTTCTTGCAAACAATGTTCATTGTCCAAATTTTGCAATGACTTGTGACGTTGTTAACATAGAAATAAGTAATGACCTCTCCAGTACGTTTAGTTTGCATTTAGTAGTCAAGTCTCAACTCTCTAATATTACCCTAATTATTATAACTAAACATGATATTTTTTAATTGATAAACATGCTACTGCTAAGTCTCAAGCCCAAAATTAACCTCCAATAGTGCAGAATATTATGATGATTCTAGGCATTATAGAGTAATTATGAATACATTAATGGTTAAAATTTCTAGACCCAACTTTGAGTTCTTTGTTAATAGAGTCTCTCAACTCATGTACTCATGTACTCTCCTAATCTATATATGAGCTTGGAATGAATTTATGAATTGTGAATTGTACATGCTATATATTATTCTTATTATAGTTTATATGTATGTGTTTTGTTTGGTGATGACACGCTATGTCCCACCATTAATATAATGAGCTATATGATGATATATACAATTGCAATAGGTACGACTTGGTAGTGTATTCCAAACCACAAATTTGGGCATAATTCCTGTATACCAAGTAAGCTTAGTATCACATGATATTGATTTACAATAACTATCATTACTTATTAATACCTTTAATTGTTAGTGTATTTCATAATTCTGATTAAATTATCTATTATCACCCTTAACTGCGGTCTTTGGTCTCATTTTATAAATTTTTTAGTATCAATATGTCATAAATACCCGAGTTCAAATAATAGTAACTAGGGTATGCCAGTGTCATTTTTGCATGTTAATACATATTATTTTTTTATCATTAATTATTATCACTTTGTTTTGATCTAAATGCAGTTAGAAAAGATGCCCAAGGTAGGTCGTTTCATGAAGAAAGCCCATGTAGACACAGCATGTCAGCCGTCTCAAGTAGAATTTGATGCGGCCTCAACTTCGTAGAGAGCGGACTGCCCAATTCTGCTGCCCAGTGGCAGTGGTGCCCCCACATCCTCTTCTTTACGCCCCTTTCGTTTGCCTCCCAGCGAACCACTGCCTACTCCACAGGCTTGCACGAATGATGTTCAAAACTCGGAGCCGGACGCCGAAGACTTAAACCCAGAGGCAGATGAGGTAGATTTTTTTGACCAACATGTTGATAACCTTTTTGTTGCATCGGATGCTCAGAAGCGCAAGGGACGCAAGACCACAGAATTTTGGGATGCTAAAACAATTGGTATAAGAGAATTTATTTAATTCTATTTTTCATTCAGCTATTTTCCTATGATGTCATCGCAGCTTGGCTCCAATGGTAACTAACTAAGAATAAATATGTTTTACAGAATCCGATGGCACAATCAAACAGGTCAAATTGAGTGTGAAGGAAGCTATGAAGCCACCTAACGAAAGAAAGACCGTACTCAGGTTTAACAGTGCACTGCAACCAGTTGGGGATGAAGCAGGTCTACTGAGCGGCATTATAGGACTACTAGGATCTGACTACACCAAATTCCCAATCTGCGAGAAGGACTGGAGAAAGGTTCGCACCAGGGACAAGGTCTATAGTGAATGTGTAAAGGTAAAATGTTATTTTTATTTTTTCGTACCATTCCAAACTCATAATTTGAACACTACTGACAACTTAATTTTGATGTTGTAGGAAATGTTCCATTTTGAAGAAGATAGTAGAGGAATTATCAAGTGTATAATATTCAAAATGCTAGGAAGGGCTTGGAAGGAAACGAAGAACAGATTATACCATCACTGCTATGACCCAGAACTTTCACTTGAAGAAAATATTGAAAACCGCCCAGATGGAATTACTGTGGACCATTGGAGATAGTTTCTCGATTATCGCAATAGCGAAGAGACACAGGTAATATAGTTTTGTTTCATAACAGAAAAAGTCCATTTATGTCACATTGAGTTAGTCAGAACTAGTGTCCAGTAACTCTTAATTTGATGGCATGACAGGAGAAGTGTAAGAAAAATGCTGAGAATCGATCAAAGCAGCTTTACACCCACACCGGCGAATCAAAAAGCTTGGCAAGGCTCGGAGAAGAAGAGGTAATCTAATTTTGGAAATGTTTTTGAACTATCTCTTTCTCTACTTATTCACTTTGTCATCATTATTGGTACAGTCGGAACGACAAGGGAGGAGAGTTAGTAGAGGAGAGTTGTATCTCTTAACACACAAAAGAGCTAATGGCTCCTATGTCCATGATGCAGCTAGGGCTATTGGAGTAAGTAATGTCTTGAGAATCGGGAAGTAGTTTCTCCTATGCTTTAGTTTTTAAAATTTTATTGAAAGTCTGTGCGGTTAGCGACTAGCTAATAAATGCTTATAATTGCTTATCTATGTGTGTAGGAAAGAATTGAGGCTATTGAGCAATGTGATGAATCCTCTAGACTGTTGTCTTAGAATGATTCGCTTGCTCAAGCTCTCGGAAATGAGCACCCGGGTAGGGTGCGTGGCATAGGGAGAAGACCAAAAGACAAGCAGTGGAGGTTGAAGTAGCAGCCGAGAAGACAAAAAGACAGGCAATGGAAGATGAAGCAGCAGCTGGGAAGGTTAGGATGCAGGCAATGGAGAGTGTTTTGATATGTCTACTTCAAAGGCAAGGTGGGAAGCTACCATCAGACGTTGCCGCATGGATGAGTGCGTTGGAGGGACAGAATAGAAAGTAGATCTTAGGATTGTGGAACCTTTTTTTCTTTTAGATATACACTTTTTTGGTGTTGATTATGCAACTCTTAGTAAGGAGTACACTTTATTGATATTCGGATAATTATATCTATTAAATTAATGGTTTTGCTATTGTCGTTTACCTTGCAATTTATTTTTCGGGATATAAAATAATTTAACTTACTAATATTAAGAAGGATTCAATAAAAAAATAAAAATAAATTGTACATTAAAATAAAAAAAGTACGTTGATTGCCAGTGTACAATACAGTATTTTGCGGCCATTTATCCGGAAAATAGCGGCGGTTGCGAAATAGCTGTTAGAAATTTGAAAATTCATGTTAGGAGATAGCGACGGTTTTAAACCACCGCCAATTACATTCGAAAAAACGGTGGCAAGTAAACAGCAGCCTTTTGCACACCGCCGGCCATTACATTTGAACAAATCCGTGGCCATTAAACAGTAGCGGTTTCAAACCGCCGATTATCTCGTGTGGATCACGGTTGGGCAAATCGCGGCGGTTTAAAACCAACTCCAAACATTGCGACGCTATTTTTGGGTTTTGCGGCAGTTGTGTCAGCGGTTCCTGAGATCCGCCGCAAAATCATATAACCACTCCCTAATAGGCGACGCTTAAAGAACCACTGAAATTACGTTTCGCGGCGGCTAAAAACCGCCACAAATCACTCCAGAAACCACCGCAATTTCCCATATCCATTGTAGTGATTTAATATGTATTAGTATATTAATAAAAGTAACTAATTTTTAATTTCATCATTTACAAAATACTAAACATATATATTTTATTGAATGACTATATAAAACCGTTTATATTATCGATACATCAAAACTATTCTACATTAAAACGGTAATATAATTGTTTTAGCATAAGTAATTACATATTGTACATGCGATATATTCGAATAAATTTTGTTTTTGACCCCTTTATCATAATTAATAACTTTATGACAAATCTGTGAAACAAAATAGATTGTACTAATCACATGACTATTATACAAATAAATTATTTAATCAAATTAATTATATTCATCCACTCTTTTTTCTAAGCCAGGCATTGAATTCACTAAATTAAAAGCCATAAATATATAATTTATTCCAATTTATTAAAAGTCCTCAATAAAAAATTATTATTATTGTTATTATTATTGAGACAATTTTAAATAATAAATATATAAATAATTGATTATATATTTTTTTAAATTCCTTATAAAACAAACTATTATATATACACGTCTCAACTTATATAATAACGTGAAGGGTTTCGACACTATAAATTACAAAATAATAAATATTGTCAATAAATAAATGATAATTATGTCCAATCAACTTAAATAAAATTGATTAAATAAATTAAAGGTAATAACTTTCTAGTCTTTTACATATTATTTTTATTTTTGTAAAAGTTAATACTTGTATGATTTATAATAACAATTAATCTCCACGTACAAGTCATTTACATATATAAGTTTAAACAAATTCCTTTAACTTAATTTACTTTACATGCCTCTTCTTCTCCTCCTCTTCTTCCTCTTTTTTTTTTTAATTATTTTTCTTTCATTATCGTCGTCACCAACATCATCTCCTCCTCCTCATTTTTTCATTGGAATTTCTTATCCTCCTTCCTTTTTCTCCTTCTCTTCCATCATCTTTATCATCATGATTATCATCGTTATAGTCATCGTCATCTTCTTCTTATACTTATCATCGTTACCGTTATCGTCGTTATTGTTATCATTATCGTAGAATTTTTGCCATATTGATGACGTTGCTTGATCCAAAATTGATTTGAATATGTTTTTGTTGATAATTCAATTATTTTTGTATGTTATTTTCAAAATGAGTTTGTGTGTCGCAATCAATAAAAAAAATTCGGTGTAGGAATTATGAATCTGAATTATTATTGTGATAAATTTGTTCCATTCTCGTTTCGATTATTTTGGAAAAGTTTCGGTAGATTTTGGAAATCTTTCGATGTATTGTGAAAATTTTTTAGTGTATTTTTATTTTGATAACTTCTACATAATTCAAAACTCTTCCTCTTCCTCTTCCTCATCTTCTGCTGCTACTTCTTCTTATTTTTTATCATCATCATCATCTTTTTTTTATTCATCTTTTTCTTCTTATTTTACCTTCCCATTGGAATTTATTCTCGTCCTTCTCCTCCATCATTATGATCATCATCGTTATAGTCATCGTTGTCTTTTTCTTATACGTATCGTCGTTATTGTTATCGTTATTGTAGAATTTTTGCCATATTGATATTGATGATGTTGCTTGATCCAAAATTGATTTGGATGTGGTTCTGTTGATAATTCAGTCATTTTGTGTGTTGTTTTCAAACTGAGTTTGTATATCGCAATCAATAAAGAAATTCGGTGTGTAGGAGTTATGAATCTGAATTATTATTGTGATGAATCTGTTCCATTCTCGTTTCGATGTATTTTGAAAAATTTTTGGTGAATTTTGAAAATCTTTCGGTGTATTGTGAAAATTTTTCGGTGTATTTTTATTTTGATAGGTTCTATATAATTCAAAACATTTCTTTGTATTTGTAGCAAATTTTGGTGTAAAACTAAGACATTAATGTGTATTGTTAGAATTTTCGGTGTATTTGTACTGATAAATTCAGTATAATTTAAAATTCTTCCTCTTCATCTTCTGCTGCTTCTTCTTCATCTTCTTATTTCATTTTCTCATAATTCTTCTTAGGAGGAATACATCAAACAAAAAAGAAAAAATGCAATAACAACAGTAGCAATAAAAAGAACGATGAAGAGGATGAAACATGCGAAGAAGAAGAAGAAGAAATACGAAGAAAAAAGAGGAGGAACACAAAGAAAAAGGAGGAGGAGGAGGAAGAGGAACACGATAGTGGGGGATGTGCGTGTTGACACGCTCTCTAAGCTGAGGCTTGTTTTTGTTGGATTTGGGCCAACTTGTATAAACTTATATGCCAAAAAGACTTATATGTGTAGCAGACGTATTGTAATAATTTCATCTGTTGTTAATAATTTTTATCTAAGTTTATATTTGAAATTTAAACTACATACTATTATCAAATGAGTTATTGCTCTGACTTTAAACACACGTATAATTTGACTCATTATTTTTTATTTTTTAATATTAAAAATAGTTAATTTTTGGACTTAACCATTTTTTTATAAAATCTTTTACTCATAAGCGCTTTTTTGTGTGGATATTTTAGATTTGTGGGTGAAAATAAATTTTTTGTCATTGTAAAGTGTAACACCCTAATTACTTTAAGCCTTACCTCATGCCGTAAAATAAAGGATAACTAAGTGTTACGATAGTTTTAAAGCTTATACAATAATATATCAATATATATAGGAAGAAAGGAATAATAATAATAATACGAAAAAGCCGATAAAGAATTACATCTCAAAAGAGAAATAGAAAAGCGCGAAGTGTTCATACGATAATTAAAAGCGCAAAGATAAGATACATAAGACAAGGATACAAAAGATCATAAGGGATACAGATATACATAAGTATAATAGCCAAAAGAATACTAGCCACAGCTCGCGGAATTTAGGCCAACTAGTTATATACAGACTTAACAGAATATTTGATTTAAAATAGCATCTACATCATGTCTCTCAAGTTTAGCCTCTAAGGCAACAAAATATAAAGTACAAAAGTGAGAAAACTACAACATAATAATCAAAATACAAAAAGATAGCAAAAGATCCTCCGCTCTGTCACCATCCCGCAACTCACCGATGTGTGTTACGACCTGCATATGAAAATAAACAACAAAATATGGTATAAGAACCGGAGGTTCTCAGTATGATAACAGTGCCCAATATGTAAGATATAAGGATTTGGGACACCAAAGGCAATCCTAGAACTTCACATCAAACAGATATTCAAGTTTAATGAAATATAAAATATAAATCATAATAAGGATATTCTAACTTAGGGGATTTCTAAGTTCTAACTAAACTAGTCACCGCTGTCACACAGTCTTCACTAACCTACCCTCCGTGCGATCCCATCGCCACCGCCTACCAATCCTCCTCAATGTCAGTAAAACACATTTAATACAAACAAGTAAAGCATAAATATTATACATATATAGCAGGTAAATCAACTAGCATTTAGGCATGTTATTCAAATAGGCACAACTCAAGTAATCAAAACAAGCAAGCATGTAAAAGATGCATATGATGAATGTCTATCCTATTTGGCTCGTGATATCACTTGTCGGTTCAAAATGCCAACCCGACACATCCCTGAGATGTTGCCTTTCTGCCACAACTAGGGTTATAGTGCCCTACTCACTCTTTCCAGTGCGCAGCACTTTATCTTGCACCTCGTGAGTTATAGTGTCCGGCACACTCTTTCGGATTATAGTGCCCGAGTTCACTCTGGCGGTAGAAAGGTTATGTGAGTGGGAGACTGTCTCAGACCTCACATCTCAACGTAGGCGGAAGACTGCCTCAGTCCCTACGCTGGCACCGCTACCTCGACAAATGCGAGATTGCCACAGCCTTTACTCAAGGCGCATAGCGACTTACCAAAATAATGTATGTCATAAATACATAATCAGTCTCAGAGGTCACTGCTCATAGAACAAGTCTGTTTCTACTTATCCCCTTAACCATAATCATTCGTTATCAAGTTTCAATCTCATCATCCATCCGCAATATCACAAGTTCATTATCAACCCGGCTCCCCATCAGCTCATAAGACGATTCCACCCAACTGACATACCAAGCCTAATTCACCATCTTCTAAACCTATATATAAATTCACTATCTTAAATCATAAACCCATCTATAATAGTCTTAGAGGCTAATCACTAACTACAAGTCTTAATGAGAAGTTAAAGAATTTTGAAAAGTTAGAGAACCCTTAAAAATAAAGAAAAATATATTTTCAGCAAAACAGGAGTTTCCCGTACGCTAACCCCTGCCCCACTACGCACAAGTCAAAATTTGGACGTCCGCGTACACGGAACCCTGTTCGCATATGCGAGTGTTCCAAAACATAATGGAATGCTCGAATCGCGTGTTACAATTCACGTACGCAAGCTTGTGTCCGCATATGCGAGACCCCCAGACAATGGAGAATGCCCGCGTCGCGTGCATAGTGTCGCGTACGCAAGCCTTATGAGACTTGGAAAAACTTTAATTCTTTAAAGCTGCAGAAATCAAATTTTTATACCAAACTTCAAACACTCATAACTTCCTCTACAAAACTCTATTTTCCTCAAACTTTATATAATTTTAAAGCTCTTGAAATCATCTTTAATTTAAAATAAGAAAAAAAGACAAATAAGTCCCTGACCTTTTGTCACGCGGATATTTTCGTCCCTGACCATTGAAAAATACTTTTAAGTCCCTGACCTTCACAAAACTTGGACGGATCAGTTCCTCCGTCCAAATTCCTTCGTCAGACCCAACGGAAAAGTCTGACGTGTCTCCCGTAATGCTTGTCACGCGTACGCGTGGGTCACGCGTACGCATCGCCATGAATTCAGCAAATCCTCATTTCTTCATGAATTCTCCACTTTGCATGCTTTTTTCCATTTCTTTCAAGCCATTATTGCCTTCAAAACTTTAAATCACTCAAACAAACATATCAAGGCATCGAATGGGAGAAAAGTAAATTAAATTTAGCAATTTAATAGCCTAGAAAGCATGTTTTCAATCATTAAGTACACTTAGGAGAAATTCACAGCACCATGCTATTTTAGTAAATAAATATGAAAAAAGTTGATAAAATCCACCAAATTCAATACAATATAAACCATAAAATTGTGGTTCATCAACTTTCCCATACTTAAACATTAGCATGTCCTCATGCTAAACTCTTATGGTTCATCAACTAATATGCAAAATGTGTCTACCTACTTGGTTAAAAATGAATCAATCTCCAAGTACATATATGAACAAGTAGGGATAAGATAGTATGATGATTTATGAATTCTACTAATTCAAATCTCAAAATGAAGTATAAAAATACTTGCAAGAAGAAAGCTCGTGAAAGCAAGGAATAAGGGGTTGACCATCGAACCCTCACCGGAAGTGTTTGTACTCTAATCTCTCTAGTGTTTGAGGGTCGATTCTCTCAATTCTCTACTAATCTTGCTTTCTAAGGCTTGTTTTTCTTCTACCAATCAACATATATTCAATGCATGGATACACATATCAATAGGTCTTTTCAAGGGTTGTAATGGGGTTAGGGCTAAATTTAATTTATTTTTCTCCCATTCGATGCCTTGATATGTTTGTTTGAGTGATTTAAAGTTTTGAAGGCAAGAATGACTTGAAAAATGGAAAAAAAGCATGCAAAGTGGAGAATTCATGAAGAAATGAGGATTTGCTGAATTCATGGCGACACGTACGCATGACACACGCGTACGCGTGAGAGGGAAGTCTGCCAGATGACGCGTACGCGTGACCCACGCATACGCGTGACAAGCATTACGGGAGCCACATCAGACTTTTCGTTGGGTCTGACGGAGGCATTTGGACGGAGGGACTGATTCATCCAAGTTTTGTGAAGGTCAGAGACTTAAAAGTATTTTTCAATGGTCAGGGACAAAAATGTTCGAGGGGCAAAAGGTCAGGGACCTATTTGTCCTTTTCTCTTAAAATAAAAATCACTCAATTTCAAAATTCGAGGCTCAAGTTATGATCTGCTAAAGTTCATTAAAAACAAGTTCTACAAAACCATGCAATATTCTCTAGTTTTCAAAACTTCCAAAACCAAACCAATCAAAACCTGCTCAATTTCATCAAAAACACTACCACACACTATGATTTACTTTTTCATTGCACTTCAATCATTTCCATACCTATTTCTCTCAATCTTTCCACCATAATTCAACAAAACTACAAACTTCCAAATCAAGATATAAATATCAACAATTTTGCACAATTCAACCAATCATAAACGTCATTCATCCTATCTTATCTTCAATCCTCACAATTATCATTATTCAACCCCAATATCAATACTCAACATCATTTATTAACAACAACATCATAATCTCATCAAAATCATCACATGCATCAAAATTATCATACATAATCAATCCAGCAATTATCAACAACCAATTCAATCATATCCTAAGGTCCACTAGCCTAAGTGTCACGAAACATTACATATTACATAGAGAAACCAAAATCATACCTTGATCGATTCCCAATATGTATCAAAACACCAAATTGAGTCCGAACAAGCCTCAATCACCAAAAATAATCCAAAGCTTCGAATCAACTCCAGCAATCACAATTTCAAGCTATGCACAAGTAATATTCCCAACATAAATCCTAGGGTTCATCAAAAATCATAGTTTTATGAGAGTTTAATGCAATATTACCTTACCCATCGCAAATTGGGGTGAAACCCAAAAATTTCTCACTATTGGTTGGCACCTAAATAACCAAATCACAAAAATTCACTCAAAATCAAAATCTTAAATTCAAAATTCACAAAGGCTGAGAACTAGATAGGGATTTTGAAAAAGCTTACCATAATATTTAGTTAGAATTGACGAGCTCGGCAAGAGTTTCGTGTGGCCGCAAACAAGATGTGAATTGGAGTACCGTAGCTCAAGATACAAGCAAATGAAGATGAAAGTGAATAGTGTTTCTTCTCCTTCCTCTCAATTTCCGACAGCTAGGCTTAGTGTGTGTGTGAGTTATGAGTTGGTTTGGCTCATTAAAGTAATTTATATATGTTGGGTTTGGCCCAACTTGGGTTTGGTCAAACCCGTTAGCGTTTTTGGCCCGTTTGGCCCAACTTTTGGCCAAACCTTTAGAATTAGTGCACGAGTTTCAACTTTAAATAATTTTCTAATTTTTTTACAATTTTTATTACTCTCACGCAGTACCGGACAGACTTAAATCGATACTGCCGACTACTTTATCGGTACGCATTTTTACGCATATTTCAACAGAAAAATTCTTTTTTCTACTCGAAAAAATTTACTAAATCCGAATTTCACCTTTATATTTTTAAATTAATATTTATATATTTTCTAACTTATCTCAAGAAATTAAATTATTATTTTATTCTAATTAATCGGTTTATTATTTTATTCTAAAATTCGATTTTTACATAAAGCATATCGTACGATCCGATTAGCATGTTTGAAAAATGTTTGAACACAAATATTATGATCAATTTTTTTTTATTTCAATATTTTTAAATATACAAATCTGACCTTTAAATTTGTGTTTTAGTGTTCAAACATTCTTTAAACATACTAATCACTTCCTACAACTTGCTTTACAATGAAAAAGTTTATTTTCACCCACAAATCTAAGGCTCCATTTTTTTCTTGACCATCAAATCGGACGCTAAGTTTTGTATCCCAAACAAATTTGCCCCCTTATAAATTTTAATTTAAAGAATAAATTTCGTCTCCATATCCATAGGAAGCACGCCATTTTTCCATAACTCGGAATAACACATTATGGATTTCATAACTAAAAAATTTTGCCTTAATTCACCTTAACAATTTTTTATCCAACTACAAAGAATAAATCAAATAAAAAACTAAGTATAACGTAATTATAGAGTTATAAGTAATGAAAAATTATAATAGTCTAAAATAGTATTAAATAAAATAGTACTAAGTGTACTATAAAGTACGATTTTTTTTTTGCATAGTTTTGTAAAATCAATTATTATAAAGTTTATGTATTGTATTTTATTGTAATTCTGTTATAGTATAAATGATTCATCATTGATCTTATTAGAGACGACAAATTAAATACAAAATTAACTATAAATAATAATAGAATCTAATCGTTTGGCCAGTCTAATTGTTGATATATCGAATGAATTATGACGCTATAAATTCGAGACCTCTCTAGTAAACATTCTATGATACAAGGTCGTATATATCTTCAATTGGAAGTACAATTTTATAAGTGTGGTTTCAATTTATTACGATTATTGTTATTATTTTTTTAAACTGTTAATTTTATTAGATAGAGAAAATTAAATAAAAATTAGCCATAAATGATAATACTAAAAAATTATACCATACCAAAAAAAATACTAAGAGTGCTACAAAAAAAACTATAAAAAAACATATTAAAAAATACTAAAAAAAGAAATATGTTTAAAAAATTATATTATAATTTAATGTCATATTTTTTTTACTAATTATCGCTCTAAAAATGATTTAATTTTTTAACTAATATTATTCAAATAATATTCATTCTACAAACATTTATTTTATATAGAATTGTCAAATATAAATGATGTTGACACAAACTCACTTCTATTCAAAATTAACTCTATAAAATTAAATTTATAGATCTTAAACCTTAAACTAGAGTTTAGGATTTATGATTTAGGATTTAGAGTTTAATCACACATCCATTAACGTCACAACGAATCAATTCTATAAACTCATCAACCGAAATCAATTCCATAAACACATCACTGCTAACTAGGGGTGGAAAGCGGGGAAGGCCGCCCTGCCCCGCCCCGCCTAGTGAGGCGGTCCCAAAATCCCACCCCGTCCCGCCTAACGGTGGGCTGGCGGGCCGGCGGGCTAAATCCGCCAAATATCCTCTTTTTTTTTTACTTTTAACTATTATAATTTCTAAAGGTATAAACAAATTATAATTTTTATATTCACAAACATTAAAGTCTTTGTAATTATAAATATTGCTCCCAAAGCAAAATAAACATAATCCAAAATATAATTATAAATATTGTCTCTAAAATAAAATAAACATAATCCAAAACACTCAATTTTCATCTTCATTCTCTTGTAAGTTGGGTCGGGAGAAGTTGGATTTTGGCAAAAAAAATTGTAAAAATACCCCTTACTAAAAAAATACTAAGCTTGGTGGGGAAGCTCGCCCCGCCCCAAAGCCCGCTGTTTAAGCGGTGTGAGTTAGGCAGGCTTTTGCTATTTGGCAGTCCCAATTTTTCTGCCCAACCTGCCTTTTTGGCGGGTTACGGGGAACGACCTGACAGGTTTAGGCCCGTTTGCCACCCCTACTGCTTACACATTATAACCACAACCAATCTATGTTGTAAGCCTATATTTATTACAAAGCTAATAAATTCATTACAAAGCCCACCACATGTATACAAAGTAGAAAGTTTAATTCCAACATGCCAATCCTCTCAATGCCATAAGGTCTAAAACACAAGCAAGGTATATCTTTAAGTTAAAAAAAAAGGTTTAATTACTCTGTCTATAATTTTGCAAAATTTTCAATTAGATCCTTAATTATACTTTTTTTTTCTTTTAATTGGGTTTCTGTACCATTTTTTTATTAGGTTCTTCTTGGTAGTAATTGGCTTAATTGTATAGGGACCCAACTAAAAAAAATTAGTACAAGGACTCAAATAAAAGGAAAAAAAATATAAGGACCTAATTAAAAAATTCACAAAACTATAGGAACCAACAGAGTAATTAAACAAAAAAAAAGTAACACATACCTTCTACCAGCACCTGGTCTGTGTCCAAAAAAATTAACTTAATACTTTTGGAAAGTTTTCAAATGGTCCAGACCACTTTTCTGGAACTCTGATAGTCCATGTAAAGTGTCCATTGGATTTAACAATTAAATAAATAAACGGTTATGATTGAGATAAATTTAGGTAAAATGATGCATCAAATTTTTAGCGCACCACATGACGTAACCTCATGCTGCGGTTATCTCCCGTTAGGTGGTTTATAAGGCAGTAGGGGTCGTTAATGCCCCTTGGTGGCGCTTTGGTGGAATTGAAAGCCAGTTAACTTGAGAAACGGCTTGCTGAGAAGTGTATAGGCCAGGATGTGAGTTATTTGAAGTATGGGTCAGGATGTGAGGTATTTGAAGTATGGGCCAGGATGGTGTTATTGGATTATGTCAATTCTTAGTAGCCCTTTGTTTAAGAGATGGTCTTATTGCTTTATGAAGCAATGTGGATAGTGTCAAGTGAAATCCGATGGGAGGTTGTGGTTCGTGTTAATGCTGGTGTGATTAGTGGGCTTGGATTTTGGTTCAGGATAAGATTGCATTGTCTTATCCGAAGACGAAAAGAACAAAATGGGTGAATGTAGAAGGTTCCAAGTAACGATGAAAGATAATAAAAACCCTAACCCCAATTCAAGACAATCAGAATCAGAGACGTCATCTTCATCTTTTGTATCATGCCTTCTTGTTTGCTACCTAAGTCGTGGGGCCTATCTTCTCCCATTCAAGTGTGTGATATTTTTCGTTGTTGCTATGAAACTTCGTTTAAATTTGGTTACTCCGAAATCTGTTTGAGAGAGGCTGAGAGAGATGCATTCCGACGGATCTAAAAGTCCCTCGTATTAGGTGGATGAAATCTTGAGTGTTGATGTCAGTGATTACCGATCGAGTGTGCAGTGTGGTGGGACAATTGTAGGAAGCATACCCAGTTGGAAAAAATGTAAGTATAACCACCTATATTTGGAGATCCTGATATTCTAATTTTGGTTATGAAAGAGGTTATTCATTTGTTGAATTTTAGTTGTTGAATTTATTTTATATAAATTTTTGGTTATAGATTACTGCCGGAATGTATGGGATGACAGATGCGGATGTGAAACCAATATTGTTCTGCCATAGGCAATTCAATTGGTGTGTATCAATTGGCGAGGTGAGTGACCATGAAGTTTGTTCTTCTGTCATTTTTTTAATCAATTGATGATTGCCTTACAATTATTAAATAATTAATTAAGAAGTGGATTGGTGCTGGTAAATATTGTCACACATAGTTGTTTGGTGCCGAAAATTGCTGAATAAGTTGATAATTACGTTTGTTTCATGTTGCATCAGAAGTTGCTGGCTTTTTGGTTATCTTTTATTCTCCCAGTTAGAGATCAATCTTGTTGCTTGAATGCCGATATTGAATAGTTTATGAATATATGGTCGTGAAATGTGAATTTTGATTGGTTAAAACCTTGAATGTATACAAAGTATGTGTAGAAAATGTTGTAAAATTTTTGTGGAAATTTATGAATTAAATAAATGTTATAATATATTGGCATGACGATGATTGTAACTTCTTGTGACTGCCTTAAAGAAAGGTAGTAAAAGAATTTGAGTACCTGAAGAGAAGTAAAGGATAGTTCATATTATAAATTTATGTCACGTGAAAGTTGGAAACCATATTAAATTTAGTAGCATTTGTTTTGATCCATGCAAACATAAAAAGGGTTTTATTAATTTTGTTTCTCCTAATTCAGCGATGCATTTTTTGTGTTCCTGGACTGGGTATGTTTGTTAGTTTGCAATATACCAAAAAATTTTGTTCCTATTAATCAGCTACTTCTTTTGCAAACTTATAATATATTGACTGATATTTTTGACATTAATAAATCACTCTCATCATTCATGTATTCATTACCTCACCAGGTAAGACTTGCTGCATTTCTTAGTAGTTCAAAACCCTTTTTTAAGGGAAGGAAAAATTAGCAGCTTGGTAAGAGATAAGAGAGCTTTATCTGTAAGCAGTTGATGTAACCTTTTTTATTCGACCAAGTACATTGATTAATATTTCTTGTCAAATTGTTTTTCTTCACGTGGTCTTCATTTTTGAGAATTTACGTAGCAGCAACCAATTAAAACTTTTTTAATCTGGAGTTGAAAAATAATTAATTTTCTTTGGCAGGTATACTTTCCTGCAATGGAGGTGCTTCTTGTATGGCCTAGTTAATTGTAAATATTGACGAGGAGTAGGTATGGTCAGAATTAACATTTTGCATGTGAACTTGTTATGAAGTCAAAATTTTATTTTGAAATGTAATGCTATTTAGTAGATTTCTGAAACAAGACACAATACTCAAGACCCATTTAAATTTCCATGTTTCGTGTTCAAAATAAAATGTTAGCAACATGTGGACAGACCTGAAACTACTAACTAGCTATTCAGTTTTGTTAGTCGCTTGTAACTAATTAAAGGAGCACGTGTTGCCGAACAGAATAGGTGGCATAAATTTTGATAAAAGAATTATTGTAATGGAATTCGAAAACTTGAATATCGTTGGACGTACCAGCTGGGGATGGAATAGAAGTAAAATGGAGGAAGAGAGAAGATTTTAGCGTTTGTTTGAATAAAGGTCATTACGGAGTTGTAGAGTTATCGAAGTTAAAGCAAGATTATTTCGTTGTTTTTGAGTATAACGGGGAATTTAAATTTAAATTCCTGGTGATCCATTCGAGTGACTCCGAGATTGATTATTCAAGTTTGATAAGTATCCATGAAGATGACCGCCGTATGGGAAATAGTTTTCCTATTCACATGATGGTGATCAATATGGAAACCTCTGAAACTCGAGTAATCAATTTCGGAAGCAGTCGAACGAATCGCCGTGGATTTAAATTTAGATTCTCCTTTGTACTTAAATGCCACGAGAAACTCTTGCTTTAGTTCCATTAACTCTACAACTCTGTCTCAACCTTCGTTCATTCAAACACTATCATTTTCTTTCTTGCTCCATTTTAATTCTATTTCATCCCCATTTGTACCTCCAACAATATCAGGTTCCGCAAGCTTTTCCAATATTTCTCTTAAAAAAAGTTGATGCTACCTCGTGATGTTGGCAACACGTTCTATGATGATGGTTGTTAGTACGATATCCACAATGTTAATTAGTGTTAACGTCGATTACATGGGGACTGCCTTGCGGAAGAATAGGAATGCACGAAATTTAAACTGATCTGATTTATAATCTATTTTTCCATCGATGAATTACGCAATAGAAATTAAAAATGCAGTAACTTTTGTTAATGTACACGTCTTTGTTGCTGACTTCATGAGACGGAGGCACACAAGCGGGGATAACAACAGGCTGCGTGCGCACATTAGGTTGATGGATCAGACGAGGAAGAATAGCAAGGTTATGGCTTCATGTTGTTTGGTCATTGGGTAGCAATCATGTTTTCGTCAGGCATGAGGGAGACGTTATGCAATTTGAAGTGACCAAATTTCACACACAGGAGAGACATTCTGTGCAACATGAAAAGCGGATTTTGTTGGAGAGGTACATATATGTTCTGGATATCTTGTTTTAGTTTTCCTACCTTATAAATTTTGAAGCATGAGATGCCGTACATGTGATTGTGGTTTTTGACTTCGTTGGCCACAGGAGGTTGCATATATTCAGCATATTTTTTTTGTTGGAAAGAAACTTATTGAATTTAACGTTACTCTCCATTTCTTTAGATTGTGTATCTTGTTGTGGCGCAGCTGTGTCTCATTGTAAGTTGCCGTTACCGAAATGATGCCGACATAAATACATGCTCCACTGGTAGTTGTAGAATCAATAGCAGCAGTTGTTGTTAATTGTACTTTCCTGTAACTGCAGGCCCATGTTCAAGTCTTGGAAACTCCATTCATTGATGTTGAATCGGATTGCTAGACAAACTAAGAATCAGAAAAATATCATCCCCTACACAGTATCAATAGGTGGCAGCAATGCCATACCTTAGAGTTGGATGCGTATCGGGGGACAATACAGGTCTGACATGCATTGGGATCCCTTTGTTCCGAATATAGATCTTTCATGAAAATGACACAGCCCTCCAAACCACTAGCTTTGATGAGCATGAGACCGACGTTCCCTGCACGGGGACCCTTGAATTGGGAAGCAGAACCAGTGATGAATAACCTGCTTGTTTATCGCCAACTATCAAGTTAAGAACATTCATTGGAGCTTCAACACTACATATCTCCTAAACAGCGTCTTGCTTTCCACTGACGCACACTTCTGACTCCAACTATGAACTTTTCATTATCCGAGTTTCACGACATTTTCTTCTTAGACGCATGCAACTGTTACAACGAAGATGAAATATGTCCTAGGTTTCTGTTTTTGTACTTAGGTGTGCAAGTGAACCCCAATGTATATTCTAATGTGTTGAATATGTCGTTCTTGTGAATTCCCTTTATGCATGTGTTATTATTCAGAAAATGCAATGTTAACTTAAAATCTTGAACCAAAATTCATTTGGATGTCAACAATTTTTCAAACAAGTAGGCTGTAGCATTAATTATGGTTGTATATGTGCGGTTATTTGGTAAAGAGATTGTACCAAACAATTAGCAGGTTTTGGCTGTATTGAAGGAGGTTTCATATTATATACATTTAAATATTCATTTGAGTTTCCTGCGAATACTCTAGCGCAATGGAACGGCAACTGCACCACGAAAAATTGGGAGCAGACCTAGATTTCCAAGGGTACTTGTTCCAAACTATGTAAACCGTGTGATACGATTATGATATACTATGTTCTCCAAACAAAGCAATGTTATTGTGATGCCTGGTTACTCTGTGTAAGTTTAGAACTGAGCATAACATTTTTTGCCAAATTGGTTTCATTGAAACAGTAATCTGTCATTCTTAAACGCGTCTCACTAAAAGGGATATACCAACTAAATCAGACAAAGACAAAAATATAACACAAATTACAGTAGTAATGCCTTAGTTGAATTGCCTTTGTATTCCAAACTACGGGGTGACATAGTACATGCCGCTTTCTTATTCTGACTCAAGCCTCCGCACGTTATCCTCCAGATTCTTTACCTCTTCCTGAAGATCTGCTACTTCCCGCTGCAACGCCCTGACACAAAGGTAGTTGAAGTCCCTCACCTCCTTACTCGTTTTCTGTAGGAGAATAGACAGCATCATGAAAGCGGCGTCTTCCCTGGCATCGTCCTCAATGAAGGAGTACCTACCCTTGGCGCTGACGTCTACCCCGTATGGGTTTCCTGGAATGATTACACTGAAGGCATACAAGGGTCCGTGATCACGGTGAAATTTCTCCTCACGGAAGAAACATTGGGCAGGGATCGCAGTGTTGTAGCAATACATCGTCAGCCAGAGTTCCACGCTGTTGTTAAGGGCGAAGTCATGAGATGCACTCTCATCACTTGGTACCATCGGGGCTCTTGTTCATTCATAGGCTAGACTTTTGATGGGATGGGTTATTTTTCAACAATCAATAACTACAAATTAATAACAGCATATGAAACGTTCTTATAGTTGCATTTGTAAGTGAAAGAAGGATACTATTACCACCAACAACGGGAGCGACGCATCCGTCAGCGGTTGGGAGCGTTCGGGGTGGACGCCGAGGAGTCTCGACTGTTCCTGTCTTAGCCATGACATCTGCAATTGCCTCCCTCTCCGCCCGTATCATTGCCATCCTAGCTTCATAGGCATGGAGTGCGATAAGATAACTATTGAACCCCTGGTATTCAGGTTCTGGATAGTTGAGAATCTGCCTATTGGCTTCATCGAAGGAGGCATATACTCCGGTCTTATTTCCCTTTGTTACAACGAAGAAGGTGAAATGCTGCATCCTGCGCTCCATGGTGCTGTAGAAAACTGTGGTGGCGGTAGTATTTCTGTGGTTTGGAGGTGCAAGGGTTTTATAGCTGAGTTTTGAAAAGCATGTCATTTTTTGGATTGTCATCGCAAATAATGTCTCTGGAGGCTGACGCAGGCTTGTTGGGGAAGATTTGGCATTGCAGTTTTCGAGATATGCGCACACAAATTCAAGGAGTTGGTGTGGTCTATTCAACAACGTCGCATCACACTAGACAGGGCCTGTAGTTGACTACAGAGTCAACGCTTAACACGTTCCATAAGAACGGTACCATATGCAAGTTGGAGAAACCTAGCGATGGGGGCGTATTCCAATTTGTGATTTTGGTTGTCACAAACGGTGGGATTTCAAGATAAGAGTAAATGGCCGAAAACACTTCAATACCCTAAGAAATTGTTGCCCTTAATTATGGGGCCTACAATAGAGGAGGGGGTGTAGGATTGTTCAACTAAATAGTAGAAGAACTACACAATCCTAACATTGAATATCAAGAAGACTAGAAATTCATCTAAACAATAGTGGTGCAAAAATTATGGCACGCACTAAAAAGGTTTATTGAGTTAAGTAAGAATAGTTAAAAACTAAAGAATTCCTTTCAAATTCATTGGAAAGGAGAATTTTAAAATTATCTATTTATTTTTAAATTTAATTTGTTGTTTTGATTTTTCAAAACATTTAATTTGATATTAATTTAAAAAAAATTAATTATAAGTTTAAACTGTAAATTAAATCCCTACGTAAATTAATTATCACATTTTTAGGTCTTTAATGTTAAAATCAAATATGTCCTGTCTTTAATACCTGTCATTGTATTTGAAAGAATGAGCAACTTCTGCTTTGAGTGGAAGCAGTTCAGCACTTCAACTTTAAAGTTGAAGAAAGCTAAACTCGTCTAGAGTTTCTTTATCCATAAACACATATTAATGTTAATTTTTAGATAAGTTCCTCATCACAATTATATTATCGTTATGTTTATTTTATTTTGTTGGTTCAAACAATTTAGTAAATCTTTTTTTCTAATATTTTATATTAATTTAAAGTATGTAGTTTAATATACACTTTATTCGTCGTTCTTTATGTTGGTGACAATTGATTATATGAATAATTTAAAAAACATCTTGTGATATGGAAATAAAACTTATGTTGTAATATAAATGTTAGGTATAAAAGTGAAAACAAATTGAAATAAATCTAAAATCTAGTACTAATCTTAAAACTTTTTTTAGAAAGGTGGTATAAAAATTAATCACCATGGTACTTTAGTGTTTTAAAAATTAGATTCAACCATCTAATTTATAATTCAATCAAACAATCATGATATTTTTGTTTTGTTAAATTAAAATTTAATTATGATATATTAATTGTGTAAAATATTTTACATAGTCGTTCAATTACATTTTTTCTTTTAAATGACCAATCATGCTATTAATATAAAAGGTAGTTATTTTTGCTGACATGTCACTATATAATTGAATACATGTATAAAAGTATTTTACAATGACAGCATCAAAATTAAATTCTTTAAATTCATGCTAAAACACATTTTAGTCTCCCAGAATAAACTGTATCAGTATGTTACTATTCTTAAAAGTTGAATTTTATAATTTCTAATATAATTCGATAATCTTAATTTAAAGGATTAATTTTAATGTTTGTAACATTAATTTTAAAATATTATTTTAATTGTTTTAGATTTAAATAAAAGGTTATGTTAGTATTTTTAATATTGAATTCGAATGCTTAATTGCTAATACAATTAATAATCTTATTTAATGATACGAAGACAATCTAATATTTTGTTAAATTAATGCTTAAAAGGATATCTTAGTCCTTTAGCAATAAACTAAAAGGTATTTGAGTTTTTTTAAAATCAATCTTCAAAAATTGTTTTGTTCTTTAAAAAATAATTTATAAAAGTATTTTAATATTTTTAAAAATTAAAATTTAAAATTTTTAATATAATTAAAATTTTTTAGGTTTATGTTATGGATGTAGCCCGTGGATCCCCCACGGGAAGCTGTCTTCCACCTCGGTTACCAGTTTTTACCTGCCTCTTTTTTTTAGAAGGCTCGAACCGGCCCCCTAGATTCTTTAAGCAATATTCATATTCAAATACCTCCCTTAGTTTAATTAGATAAGATAGGATACGATAATTACCATCACCTTGCACACTTGTCACAAACAAAAAAAATATCACTCTACATACTTTATACCTCTCTGATCCATTCTGATTCGAGCGTCGTATTGTCTTTGCAAGTATCACCCCCCAATTGCTCCAAGTCAAGATGATCCGGCTTCCATTTCGACCCAGGAGTCCCATTCCATGAAGGAGGTGGCTTGGCCCAGAGCAGTGAGAACGACGACGACTCGACTACCTCCGCAACCACCGGAGGCAGCGATCTTCCCTGAACGATGACTGCAGTGATTTCTGAACCGGTGGATGAGGAAAACCCGTGAATGGTCGTTGCTGAGGTTAGTGATGAGATCGTACGAGGCGAGCGGCGGCTGCATCGGTCGAAGAAGCTCCTGCGACGGAGAGAGTGTCGACGGAGAGAGGAAAAAGCTCTTCACTTGCGTTGAGTGTGAACGGAGATTAAGAGGGTAGGGTCTGAGTTAGGGTTAACTCAATCGGAGCTCCGGATCAGAAGTTAATGAGAAGTGAAATTTGAGTAAAGGTTAGGGAGCTCAGTTACGTCCCCAACCTGTTTGGCGTGTTTGATGCAGGATGGGGAAGAAGAGCGTCTGTCCCCTTTTTAAGTATGGGTCTGGTTGGACCCACGGGTTCGGTTTGGAACCCGGTTCAACCGGTTCGGTTCTTCTGATCCAAATTTGGGGTGAAATTTTGCGAAGTTAGTGTCAAAATTCTCGTTTCGGCGAGCTCTATCCTATTTTTGGTTGTATCGGTTATTAAATCTTTTTAATGTTCATATTATTTCTCTTAAAAAAATATACATTAACACAAAAGCCAACCGTATTTGCCTGTCTTATAATGAACACTTTAGTTAGCCATAACTTGTTGTAGGTGAAACTAGGGGTGTTCGCGGTGCGGTTTGGATCGGTTTTGAGTAAAAAATTCATCTGATCCTAACACTAATTTAACTTGCGGTGCAGTTTGGATGGGATAACTTAAAAAAAAAACCTGATCCGATCCGATCCGATCCAATTTAAAGCGGTTTGGATTGGATTGGATTTGCAATTTTGTCAATTAAAAAATTAAATACATATAACAACTCTCAACAATATCTTAAAAACCTAACGATAACACAACAATAAAAATAAAATTATAGGTTAGTTAAAATAAATAAATGAATAACATTTTAAACGTAAAATATTAATTAAATAATAATAATACATGAATAATATAAAAATATATAACAAATTGAGCATATTATAAGTATAATTGTAAATATAATAATAAAATAATAATGTTATAATACGTTGTGCGGTTTCAATTGGATTGGATCGGTTATGAAAAGTATATCCGATGTCCGATCCGATCCAGTGGTTTGCAAAAAATAAAATCCAATCAAATCCAAATTAGTGCGGTTTTAATCAGTTTTCGGTTTAGATTGGATTGGATTGGACGAGCGCTTTATTTTGGATCGATTTAAATTTGAACATCCCTTGGTGAAACCAAATATAATTTTCAGGAAGATCTAACACATAATGTAGGTTAGAATTATTTAACATAAGTCCTAAAACAAAATTTACGTATATTTCTCCGTGCAGTATCTACCTCGGCCATCTCCAATGCACTTATGCTGATATCCTTATTCTTTGCTTATAAAAGAAAAAGAAAATTCACAATCTATCATGCAATTCTTGGTCCACCGATCTTACCTAATTTATTATATTTTGGTTAATTAATTTCACATCCAATTGGTAAAATGTGGTAGCTTACTAATGCTCTCGTAGTGTCCCTTAGCCAAGTCTCCCTAAGTGGGCTTCCCGAATAGTTACATTGAAATAAATGGGCCCACTAGTTTTTAGCGTAGATTTTAGTTGAATTTTCAAAATAAACGAATACAAGGAGTCCTTTAGTAGAAAATGGTATGTTTTCCACATAGGGTATAGGGACTGGGTTGCTTAGCAGTAGAGGCTACGGTTATACAGTCAGAGAACACAGCCACACGTCACTATCTCATATGGGGTTTCTGATATCTTAGTAAACCCAATCAAAATGGGAAAGAAGGATTGCTTAACGTGTAGCGGCAAACATAATGTTGAAAATTACAAAATTCAAAATTCTGAAGAACAAGTGTTAGGGTAGGGGTGAATACTTTTCATTTTGTCTGATCTTACATACTTAACAAAGCCATTTAGTTACACTAAAGTGGACATGTATTCTTAAGTGATATGCCAAGCATGTTGTGTTCTTACTTATTTGAAGGTTCCTATTTTTACCGAGAAGCAAGTGGGCCAACCCGAACAGGTCAAATCAGCGGTCACAGTCACTCCAGTATGACTGAATGGAGTTCTATAAAAGCAATTTGTCACTGAAGTAGTGGAATACTCCCACTCTCAGAGAAACCTTATCTCTGTACTGTTCTCAGTTGGAAAGGGTAGATCTTCGCGAAAATACAATGTCGGGAGTGGATGACAATGGGCGTGAGATGAACGACTCACAAGATCCTGAATCAAACGATGCGTAAGTATCTATCTGCTTGTCTTATATCTATGGGATTATTTTGTTGCCGGACATTTTTGATCGTCCTTCCCCCAATTCGCTTTGTCGATACTCGTCTTCTGTTCGTTATGACGACTCATTTCATGGACTAAGCATCTCTATTTTTGTTCTAGTGTCGTACCATCCCTGGAACTGGGTCCTGCTGAAAGCGTCGCAGTAGAAGACAGAACCAGAACTCTTAATTTGGAGTTAACAATGAATGTGGTAAGGCTATCCTTTTCGGAAACTCTTTTAAGGTGTTTCATGGAGAAACTTTTTCCCTGTGTATTTCCCAAGTATGCATTGTTTTTTCTTTGACGGTATACAATATGTTTCATAATGTTGGTCATGCAACAGAGCGCTCCAGCCAGGCCGGGTGAGAACGTGATGCATGATTCGAAGGTCCAACAGGATGATTTACTAGTGCTCACAGTTAATCTGCTTGAGGTTCGTTTTAATTCCGTATCTGGTTATCTACTAAGAAATGCGTTAAACTTGGGATGTTAAATATTTTTTCGTACAACACACACATGAAATATGCCTCGCCTTGGAACAAAGTCAGTATCTTTTGTACCGGATAGCTGAACTTCATTGTGTGACCCACATGCGGTGATCCCATTTTCGTCCACTGTGTTATAATAAATTTTTTCCACTCCAACTCGCCAATCTCTCATCATCCTGTTTAAAAATGCGAAACATGTCAACAGTTTTGTAACCACTATCCCGTTCATTACTAATGCTCAACTTTTTCTTTCACCAAATTCACAGAAGATCAATGCTAGGACAGTTGCCTTGGAAGAACGCATCTCAGCACTGGAGTGGCCAATGTTCCAGATGGGGAAGTCAGTGACGGAGATCCAATCCTTTCTAACCGAGCAGAGGGGAAGTCCCACTGCAGCTGCCACTATATCATGCACAGCAGCAGGGATGGTGGGTGTGGAAGGTTACACCATCGGCGAGACCGAGTTATTACGACACAAGGAAACCAGAAATGCAGTTATGAATGCATTTGGGTCCCGTTCCGAAGTCCAGAAGTTGGTAGAGAAAGGGAAGACAGTCTGCTTGACGAAAACCAACTCATCGCTAGATATCATTGTGCCGAACTCTCCCGGTTATGATGATAATATCATCATAAATGAGACACTCTCAACTCCTCGTCCCACACAAGGCAAGGCCGGGTCAAGATTCCCAAAGGGGTCTCTTTCACATTATTGGTGCTCCGGAGTGCCAAAAAGGACCTGCTTATCCAGTGCCGTTACACATGAATCTGCTGTCGTAGCTTGTGAAAAGGTTAAGTCTGTCAACATGGAAAATTATTGAATCGTTACCTTTGAAAATAAAATAAATGAGAAACTCATAAGGCTAATTTGTGCAGGTTTTCATGGAACTGCCTAACCTGTCTCAGTTTGAGAGCACCACTAAAGTGTGTGATGTATTCTCCTTACCCGAGAAGTGTAACACTGGACTGAAGATCCCAAAGTTGGAACCAATTGAGTCGAAAAGTACAACAGAAAAGCACTTCAGTATCCAGCCCACAACCGCTATAAACACAAACCAGGCCACCATGCCTACTCCCTTTATGCATGGTAGGACTGGATTCAAACCATACGGGATGTCCAACATGATGGATTCTCCCGTTCTATCAATTCCATTGGCAAGTCATTGAAATACTGTGTGCTTAACATAGTCATAACGATAACATAAATTTATTAAACGTATATATTCACTAATATGCATGCATAAATTTGTTTTTGATTCGTTAGGGGTTCCAAATGGTATTTAGGCCAACGGTTCACATGGACCTAACATATGATGAATGCAAAATGGCTACTTAATTTACGGAAAAAATGATCAATATTTGTAAGCACACATATCTCGTTGTCGTTACTTCAAGCCTACTAGATTTGTTTCTCCATGGAAACTTGCATAACACATGTTATTGTTTTTGTTAACAACCAGGGAAGTGTTGTTCAAATTCTCCACATTGGAGATGCCCAGAGCAGGTTTCCACTCTCTGTCACCGGTTTACATGCCGAATGTCGATGTCAGTTAACTCAAATCCCTAGTTAACCCAATCATGTACTACGGCAGAATCCTGACGATTTTTGTTTTGTGGTTGACAGATCATGAACATCATGTTCATGACTGCTTCCATGAGAGCCTGTTGCGTTGTGCCTCCTCGTGTGTGGTACACACCTTCCTTGTTTGCTGATGACGTACTTGCTCTTAGACCATTCGAAGTTATAATGAAAAGATACCTGAACAGATGGATGCCGACGACAAGTAGGCTTGTACATGTAAGGAACTGAACTCTCCTTCTTTTTTATGTTGATAAGCAATTTAAAAAGTCCTTTGACCTGGTTGTGGTGACAGGTTTTTGTGCCAGTATGTGAACCAACATACACATGGTACTTGATGGTTGTGGACATCAAGCATGCTGCCGTGTACAGCCTAGACGTCACAAGAGCACCTGAGCATAAGGAGCGGAGGGAACGCAATATGCAAACTATTGTGAGTAGATCAAAAATTGATTAACGATTTTGATTACTAAAAACGACTTCTGTTTACACTGTGGTGAAAGTCTTCATGAGTAAGTTCTTCATGTAACATCTGACCCGCGTGCAGCTCCAGATGCTAGCGAGTATTTTCAAGCTGGATAGAAACATGAAGAATTTTACACATGTTTCTACTGATCCAACGACATGGGGACCGGTTCAGTACCCGGAAGGAGTCCCTTGCCACCCGGACTGGTAAATTTACGATTCACATTTACTAATGCAGTTCAGTTAAACCATTGTTACTAATTTGGCTGTTTTCTCCTTCATGAATTCCCTATTATGTTGTTGTTATGCAGTAATGATTCATGTCTATGGATGTTGAACTGGCTCCAAATAGAGAGCAAATTCACACTAGCCAATCTTCTTTGGCAGGTTTGGCTAACAAAATAATTTATTTATGTCTGATAAATGCAAGTGTTGTCTTCTCACGATTCTCCTTTAATGACTGCTAGATGGATCGACTGAAGTTGAGGATGAAGACGGCAACGAGAATAGTTCTTTTAGAATGCAACGAGGTCAGGGCTGCAGTGGATTCCAAGGCAGAGGCCGCTTAGAAGAAACTTGTATGCACTAAGGAGTGAGTCTCCATAAACAACTGGGGCAGCGACACAAGTATAGAGCATACTCTTGTAGGCTATCTTTGATTATCATGCCAACAGGCCTTGATGTCGTTGTAATCTTTTAGTAATATCTTGGTTTATTTTGATTTAGTCAATATAGGGTACGGTAAACTTCGTTTTACTATGATGGCTACTTTTGTGTGTGGAAACTAGTGGTCATGTCGACAGCCTAGAGCACAACTTCCACACTCCCCAGTTACCACTACTTAAAATTAATTGGGGATATGGCCAATAGTAAATAGGTTAGGACCTTGTGCCATTTTGTCAATACATGAAGACATGTCATTATCCATTCATGGAAATGGTTCTTACTAGTATTTATCCAGTCATGGAATTGGTACCTAGTAGAAGTCGCAGCATGTTCCTTACCAAAATTTGGTGTACCTTATGCAGTTAATTAGTGAATGGTTAAGGATATTTTATTTAAGAATTACATTGTCATTTCAACAGCGATTTTACTTTTTTTGGATCCATTCTGATGTCAGAATAGTTAACGAGTTATTAATAAAAAAGCATGTGAATGAAAAAAGAAAATCAATCTACCATTTGAGCCCAATAAAAGGACAATCACTTTTGACCATACCAAATTTTTAAGGCATAGTGAACAATTCAAAAAGAAAACGACAGTGTCTAAGCTGGCCAACTGTAAACAAAATGCAATTTAATCAAGTGCTAATGCCAAACACCAATGACATAAGACCCTGCTAATGTAGGTGGCAAATACATTGAATGAAGAAAAACCTTCCCCCACCCTAAGAGTTTACACTCATGAAATGCATTTAAACAAGCATGGTTGTTGGAGCTTGCGAGAACAGCGATTCGTCAAGGTCACTGACGGAGAAAAATGCAATGATGCATGTGATGCCTGTTATATGCAACAAAAATTATCAACCACGACGTTGCGTGAAGGCTTTAACAAAAAAGGGAAGGGATTCACATTCTGAACATGGTTCGGTATAAGAAACCAACAGAAACTTCCTTTCACATGTCATTCACAACAAAATCCTTCTACGGGATACATTACTACTGAATTACAAGTTGTTGAATACATAATAACAGTTCACAGGACCCTATAATATTGGCAGCACAACTGGCCCGAATTTGGATGGATCCAAGGCACCTCACACAACAGGGACACTATCAGGGGTTTGCAAGAGAAAATTGATTTGGAAATTGGCTAATTGCCTGATCCGAATTTTGAGCCATGAGTAACACTCGGCCACCTTTTTGTCCTGTATCGGCAAGAGCATTAAATTAGCAAAGCCACAGAGATGAATGGAATGGAATCAAATTGAAGAAAACATTACAAGTTGAGAAATTAACTAACCACTATCTCCAGTACCAGGCATCATTCAATAAACCATTACTCTCCTGTCTATATTAGGCAAACACCAACTCTACCTTGAATTTTGATTTGAAAGTGAAAAGCATAGGTTATTCAACACAGGAAAAGAAATGACATATGTATAAAAAGAAATACTATATCTTCTAACTACAGGTACAGTAAGAAAGGAAAATTCAATAGACCATAAACACATCAACGAACAAAAATAAAAAACACACATACGCCTAAACGTAAGCATCATAAAATGACTGATTCACTGATAGGTTCAAAACATGCAATTTAAAGTGAAAATGCCAAAACCCTAAATGAATGAAAGAGCCAACGGGAATAATGCTACAACAGATTGTATAATTTTTTTTTTGTGAAATTATCACACGGATTCCCGTGTCAATGTGAAACATCCCTCACCTATGACTTTTTTCATCAGTGTGTATTTTCCATCATTTGGAAAACTATAGAAATACAACATCCGCAACATGTAACATGATGTTTTCACACACAATTACTCATGTTCAGTACTAACAAACCAACATATCAAAAGTAAATTTGAAGCACAAAAACTATGATGGCCCAAAAAATTTAACTTTACTACTTCAAATTTAGTTTTTGCCAGAAGTAAATGTGGAGTGTCAATTTTTACGTGTCTGACTAGGAATAACATGCATTGAGAGGTACATTAAAAAAAATAGGTTTCTACTCATGTCACCAGAATACAGGGTCAAAACAAACATAGAGTTAATAGGCGAAGTATATTTAACACTAAAGCATCAGTTTAAGTGTAGTAAGTTGCATAATATGAAATGATTGAAGGTTTAAATTATAAAATAACCTTTGATTGCTTGCGTTTATGCCCCCCAGCAGTGGCTGTCTCATTTGTTGTTGCAGCTGGCGTATCTCCGTTAGGATAGCGTGTCCTCTGGTGCCCGAGCTTCCCACACGTACTGCACTTTCTTTTGGTCTTCGCAGCAGAACCCCCATCTTGACTGCACCGACCTGTGCCTTTTGTTCTAACACGAATTGGGTCTTTCACTACATTATCTATTGCCGGTGTGGGAATATTGCTTGGTGGTCGAAGACCATACTTGATTTCAAGGAAAACAGCATTGGATAAAACCTTCTTCGAGTAAACCTTGAAGTCATCATCGCTCATGCAAGCCACCCTCCATAACCGCTTGCATAGCTGCGAGAACGCACCCAACCTTATTCTATACGTCACGCTTTGATCAGCAGTGTGGTGGTCAACTATTTCATTTTTTATCTCCATTTTAGCTGTCTTGGACCACTTGCGCAGAACTAGGCTTTGAGGAATTTCCGCTAAATCAAGCCTGACACACACAGCCACGATGTGCACACATGGAATTCCGAACGACTCCATTCGTATGCACGTGCAACTAAAGATATTAGAAGTAGGCTCCCTATAAATTTGCCAAGTCATCTCAGGCCTCCGATACTTTTGTAGAGTATACACATGCGGGTGCAATGTCTTATTGATTTCGCATATTCTAACACATACGCACCGTTTCAAGCTTTCCCTAAATCTAGCAAACATTTCGCGAGTGAACTTCGTCCACGCCGACTTTTCCAACTCAACAAACTCCGTCTGTAATACAGGTGTACCATACCAAGCGCAAAATTCCAGCTCATCCTCGTTGTCACGAAGAAAATCGACACACCTCTGGAAATTGGTAACAAATTCCAGAATACCGTATCGACTCTCAACAAACCGACCGAGCTTGGCGTGTAGTGACTCGCACCTGGATGTAGTACGTATCCCAGCAAAAAATCTACCTCGGATGTAAGCTGTTGCCCATGCATACTTTTTATTGTACAATTCCTTCACCCAGTCAACGTCCTACCATGTTCTCCCAATGCGCTTCAAACTCATCGGTTTCCATATCAGCCAACATGCAGTGTTTAAAGAGATGTGTGAATCTTGGGTCGCATATGTTAGACGTCGCGTTTCTCAGAAGATGCCAAGTGCATAACCTATGATGCGCATCAGAAAAAATGGACTGAATCGCTATCCTCATGGCTGAGTCCCCATCGGTGATAACAGACTGTGGTGCCTTTCCTTGCATGCATTCCAAAAACTGCTCAAGAACCCAAATGTAAGACTCAGGTGACTCACAGGAAACCATAGCTGTACCAAAAACGCATGTCTGGTTGTGGTGGTTTACTCCGGAGAAGACAACAACGGGAAGGTTATACTTGTTACGGTCGTACGTTGCATCGAATGCTAGGACGTCGCCGAACAACAAATAATCTTCCTGACAACGACCCTCACTCCAAAACAAGTTGCAGAGGTGTTTCCCTGCCCCCAAGCTTGTACTGCCAAAACATTTTCCCATCCACGCGTGCCAGACCTTCCAGGTACCTTATACTTGCATTTACGTCTCCACCTTGGAGCCCTCTCTGCTTCCGCACCTCGTTATACATATCTTGCTTCGTAAATGTAAGCAGGTTAAAACCCCTTAGTTGTGCTGCAAATGACTCATATATCTTCGGAATGCTAATCCCAATCTCCCTCATGCTTGTTAGCTGAGCAACTTCTACCTCAGAAATCTTCCTGTGTGACCGTAAATAATCCACAAGCTTCCCATACGCCAGTTCGTGATTATGCTCCTCGACAAAACGCGACACGTACCACTTCCTGCTTCCATCTTTCCTCTTAATCCTCATCTTGGCAAGACATCCGCACTGGGTAACTACCTTATGTTCCCGAATGCGATCAACCTTTTCCAACCATTTTTTCTCTCAAAATCCTTGTCGGTTACACACAAACGTGTACCTGACAATCTCACCGGCAGTGTTTCTAACCGTCTTACCTCGTCGTGATGCAAAGCCCTTTAGTCGGCTGTAGTTGTTATAGAAACCGCTTGCCTCCTCAGGTGTAGAAAACTCCATTTGAAGGACATCTTCGGCTCGCAACCCCTCCAAACCCAAGAAATTGGGCAACAGCGAAGCCCCCTACCTTCCCAATCAGATAAGTCACCATCTGCCTCCACTACGGTATCAAACATTGTCTCCTGAAGGAATTAAAAAAAACTTTCATTATCAGCTGGCCAGAACTAAATATCATTCTTATGCTGTTACTGTAGCTCATTTATTTCCCAACATTTACTCTAATCCAAACAACCGGACTAAATAACATATCAGGGCATATAAAACGTACAAAACGTGAAAATCTTGAAGGTTACATTATTTTTTAAATTGTATAATCGAAATTCTTTTATTAATAGTCTTAATAATATGGTGATTAATTCAACGATATCAACTTCAACTATATAATAACTACGTTTCTGTTCATTATTAATTTAATTAAGTTTACATATTCATGTTACAACTTATAATACATTTTACACTTTAAATTTAATGTATGGCCTACGAAAGATATTTTTTCCATTATCAGTCCGCCGAAACTCATTTAACAAATCGCAGACATGACATGCTAAACAATCCCTAATAACTACAACAACAAATGTTAAGAGCACAAAACCCTCTAGTTTAATTCAACTCGCAGCCTATACATAAGAATTGCAAGGTATACACACTGTACCTGGTGATTCGGAACACAAACATTGCCATCCATCCAGTCATCCTCAAGAGGCTCATTCCACATACATGGCTGCTCGCCAAGCTTGCTAGTCGATCCCATTATTCACTGCAAGACACACACAAGTAATTACACAAATCATGAATTACGGACATAAAAAATTTGACGTACACATTCACAACACTCACACTTGCCATCTCAAAACCTTATCCCATGAAGCATTACATACATGTATATCTTTTGTTGACATATGCCATATTTAAATTTATAAAGCTTAAAATTATAACAGCACTACTATTCATACTTTTTTTTACAGTTCATGCGGGTAGGTTCATTTTTCAGGTAATAATTACTGAACTTGCAACCTCTTAAGCGACTATTCAGAGACTGTACCTGTTGAAGTATAACTCATTGGCATCATAATCATTCAAATGAATACAATAATACGACTACGTTTACTGATATCAAATTTAATTCAAATTTTAAGTTAAATTTTTTGTATTTGAAATTTAACTTAACAAATTAAGAATACATCTTTTGATTTCAACTTCTGGATTTCATTAGGAATACTAAATTAAATAAAAAACAATACTCACAACTTATATCCTTGGAAGTGTTTAAAAAGGTAACTTAAATTTACGTATTAAAATTCAGTACTCTTTTTTCATTTAAGTTGTTCTTCCTAATGAAATTAATAATTCAAATTATAGAAACATTTATTTTTAATTTTTAAGATAAAATTTAAATAGTTATAATAAAAATTAAATTTTTAACAATCCTGATAACAATAAACGTAGTCATATTATTATATTCATATGATTATTTTTGTCTGTTCAGTTACAACGAAATTAACTGTTTAAAATAAGTCCTTTTAAATTGAAAAATCAAAGTACTCCTACACCACTCTCTTGTATTTATAGACTCCTACTCTTGATCAATCGTTAGGGGTCTTAAGCTTTATTAACTTGAGTAAATGCTGGCTGGGTACCGATGTGGTGTGCCAAATTCAGCATAAATCGTGCTGTGGTTAACGTATTACATAAACCAAAAGACCCTGGGACAATTTATATATTTCTAGAACAAAGGTACTCAGGTTTCAAACATGACTTTAGGGGAATCAGGCAAACTTAGAATGGGGTTATTTTACTTGCGTGAAAATGCCTAAATCAGATTTATAGGATTATCTCAAACCACAAGTCAATGCCAACATATGATAAATTCCGATCTTTACCAAATTCTAATGAAATAACAAACTAAGCATTTACAGCATTCAACGATTTGGCTAATTAAGTATTTACAGCAACAATCTCAACATTTACTCATCACATTAAGCAACAAACGCAATGCAGTCAGATTTTTCCAGCAACAAAGCATTGAAGTCAAATCCAAAAATGACAAAAAAATTTAATTTTAAACAACTTCATTAAATTATCATAATTTTCAGCCACAACATCATTATTGAATTCTACTACGACAAATCCTTATTTCAACAATAAATTAAATTTCAAAAATAACATCAACATGCAGCAACGAAAATAAAAAAAAAGATACCTGCCCAACTGAAGCTCACCTAACGAGTGACTTACACACGGCAAAGGTAGATGACCACCTGAACTAACACTTGAATCAATGAGACCTCAACGACCACCAGTGACACACTGCAACGACCTTCAGGCGTTAGTAGCGTCACTCACGAGCATCGGTGCCCAAAGGTGCGTTTCTGCTACAGCGATGAACAAGCTCTCCGATACGATGCCTGTTGACTTCGATCCCGACCAGCACCATTACAGAGGTGACGGATCTTCAACGAAACAATAACACAAAAAACAAACACCGCGAACAAAGATGATGACGGTTGACCACAGCATCCAAGCTTGGACGGTTGGGTGCTCACCTTCACGTTAGGGCACCGGGGGTTTACAAAACGCCAGCGTTTTCATTTCTTAACCAGCAACTCTTTTCCTTGCACTAACCTCCCTCCCTGGACCATTTTCATCACGGGCTTCATTTTCTTTTCCTAACTGCATCACTAAAACCATCATTATTCCAACAATGCCAACAGTGACAAAAAGGCCCATAATAAAAAACCCTTCCAAAATTTAATATAAGCCCAAATTCAGTCAATTATGTTCTTACGGGCCCAAAGGATACAACTCTTCATCCAACTGGTTGAGCTGCAACTTGGCTTTCTTTGTGCTTTAAACTGATCACGGATCACTGCCCCTATGTTCAATTTTTACTTTATTGCAGGGACATTCAGGATATTTCACAACATGCTACACGACAAAAACAACACCTGTAACCTAACCGTACGTGGATCATCAAAGTTCCAGAAAAGTGGTCTGGACCATTGGAAAACTTTCCAATACTTTTTATTACTAAACTAAACCTAAAAACTAAACAAACCTACTAATTTTAATAATGACCTAAGCTACTCTGTACATGATATACATATATTCAGACTTTGTTCTTTTACACAGCTACTTTTTAGAATTCCTGCCACAATGAGATCTCATATGAGGCCGCCACATGTCCTCTATATGTGTAGATATAACTTCCAATCTACACACACAGAGTAGCAAAATCTAAAAAAATTATTCTCTTTTACTTTAGTTGGCAACAAAATCTATACAAAACTAACCTATTTGTTTTCCTATCATTCTTCACAACAATAATCTAAATTTAAAAAAATTTAATATCATAAAATAAAATAAGTAAAAGTATTGATCCAAAAATACACAAATAAAAAGAAAAAGAATATGTTTTTCAAAAACAAAAAACAAAAAGAAAAGCAACCACCGAAGAGAGGAGAACTGATCATGTAGTTGTAGGAAAAAATTATCGTCATTGTAGAACTATTCCTCTCATTCTTATCGTAGATCAACTATTCGTTGAAGTTAGAATTTTAAGCATACATGTTTTCAAAATAATGAGAGAGGATCATAAATTGTAAAACTGCATTCCACATTAAAAAGGATCATAAATTTCTTATGATCATAACAGCTCTCTAAACTTTATATCAGAATTCTTTTAAAAAAACGCTAATTACATAGAGGTAACAAAAAAAATATATAGAAAAAATTATAAAAGAAAAACAGAAAAGAAATACAAGTAGAAGAAAACTTCCTCATCAATCAAGAGGGGTCTAAACATCTATGTCTGTGATCTCTTCCTGCAAATCCTTTGGATCCTTCCCGTCAATAGTGCTCCCGATGGAGACGCACGTGCTAAGAATCTCCTTAGCGATGCTACTTAGCTCCTTTGTCATCTACCTTAAGTCCTTAACCGCATAACCCTTGCGATTTCAGTGAAGTCATTCATGAAATGTTTCCATTGTGCTTAATGTCCTTCATCTTTATCTAGTCTCTCTCCGGCTCCTTCAAAGCCTCGATGGCCAGGGTTGCCATCTACGAAACTTTTGAGACCTTATCATAACAGTATTACACCATGAGCTTCATTGCTTCATCGACTGGACAAGGAATCATCGTGTTAGCTGGCGGAAGTGCAAGCAAGGGAAAAGATTATTTAGAGAAAAAGAAAAAGTCTATAAACCAATTCTATATGTAGCCAACTTTTTAACAAATTTTGGTTTTTAAATTTAAAAATTTAGTACGTGCCCTCCCATTTCTTTCATGTCTCTTCTCCTTTTTTTCTTTGTGCCTTTTTTCCCTTCATGTTTCTTTTTAAATCACCTTTAAAAATTTTTGTATAATAATTTTATATGTTTATTTTTTTAATTTTTAGATATTCTTTTCAGTGAGTTTAGATTTTTTTTTTAAGTTTTGGATGTTCATTTTTTATAATTTTAGATGTTTTTTATGTTAAGTTTTGGATGTTATTTTTTAAAGCATAAAAAAAATAAACATCTAAAAGTTAAAAAAAGAAACATCCAAAGTAGAAGAGACACGATGAAAGAAAAGAAAAGAGGTTTGTGTTACCACGTTTGTGATGTCACGTGCGGCTGTTGGTGGTGGAAGAAGATGTGCGAGACCGGAAGAATAGATCTTCTCAATTTTTTTTAACAATTGAGAGAGTAAAGTGTGATCTCTCACCGTTAATTATTATAAGTGGGACCAAGAGAAAACATGAGAGAGAGTGCATTGAAGGGTTATAAATCATACTTTACTCCCTCAATTTTTTTTAATAATGGAGAGGATCCAATAATATTTAAAAATAGTCATATTAGAGAGATTTAATTGTTAAAAAAAATCTTTAATACAAAAATGATTAAAAAGAATTAATGTTAATAATATTTAAAAAGAGTCATATTTTTTTATAAAGTGATAAGTCTATCTTTAATTATTTTTTATTTATTTTTCATAATCTTTATAGCAATAACTTCCATTTCTCCTAAAATTTTAGTTATCTCCATAATCATTGATTATTCTCATTTATACTGTCATTTAAAAGGTCCTCCATTCTTCCTCTCATGGGTACATTAACATGGATAAAAGAAAGAATAGAAGAAAAAGCAGCAGTTGCAACATGGATAAAAAAGAGCGTGTGTGTGAATTTAAAATCCTTGATAACAACTTGTTTGAATTTGGTTAGATATTTTACTTAGTTGTGGAGCTTTTCCGTATTTACTATCTGTAAAAACATCAAGATATTATATTTATCAAGTGCTTAATATTAATAACAGTACCTACTAACTAAGGAGATTTTTCTCAAATTATAAGTTTGGTTCACACCAAAACATTGCTAGAGGATAATCAAGTTAGATCTTGAATAAGGAATCCTCAATTACATTTTGTAGTATATTAAATCTTTAAGTGTACTCCATTCTTCGATTATGAAGGACAAAAGGAGTAAAGATGCAATGCCACCTCAATTAAAATTTAGTATATTTTACCATTTGAGTGAATTTCAACAGAAATCACGCTCCAAATAGTTATGCAAGAATACAATTTATATTTACCCTTTATGCATAAGGATCATTGTATATAATTACTCATGATCCCTATAAAAAGGGAGGTAAGCTAAAAAGAGAAAAAAAAAACGTACAATAGCCTTCATCGATGTTATTTCATCACCCAATTCTCTAAATAAAAAATAAAATTAAGCAAGTAAGAAATTTTTTTTTTGTGACTAGGTAAAGAATATAATCTAAATATTGAAAAAAGTCAACATATAAAAAATTATAATAAATTAAATTGTATGTGTTAAAAATGATAAAATTTATAATAAAAAATTATAAAAATTTAAATAAATAAGAACAAAATAAAAAATAAAAAAGATATAATATAATAAAGGATAATACTATTTTATAATTTATAAAAAAACCAAAGAGCAGAAACAATGTATCATAGGAGAAAAAAATATTATCGAATAAAAGATCAATTGATAAAAAAATAAGATTCACTTATAGTATATATAATTTTTTACAATGAATAAGTTATTGAATACAAAAAATAGATAAAATAAAAAAGGAACAAAATTGTGTTTTTTTTATTAAATTGAAAAAATATTTACGACCATATAATTAATGGTGTATCTATAACTATTAGATAATAAATTATAAAAAAATATTAATATAAATATTAAATTTAATATTAAAATAAAAATATAAACAATGAATAAAAATCTAAAATTTAAAATTATAATATTTAAGATCAAGGAGGAATATGAAAAGGAACTTTTGGTAAACAATGGGTTAAATATTTATATATCAATCAATTAAATTAAAAAATTGATATAGTAAATTAATTATAATTATTTGACACAATAAAATAAGTTAAATAAATAAAAAATATCTTATAAATATGTCATATAAAAATTATAACCTTTTTAAAAATTCTTAATCAAGATACACAAAGACGAAAAAAGTAACACAAATTAAAACAAAATCAATTTATTCATTTTAGATAAATTAAATAATTAATATTATTAATTAGTTATAGTTAACGTGGTCAAACAAAATATTAAATAATTTAATATTTATTTTAATTAGATCAGATAAATAACTAATTAATTAACTAATATATTTAAATAAATCAAAAAATATTTTAAAAAATATGCCATATCAGTTATGCTATTAATTATTAAAATTAATAAAATAATTTAATTTTAATAATATATAATAAATATAATAGATAACAGATTTACAAACTCCACTTTAATTATAATCATTTTAGGATAGTACTTTTTTTTGTTATTTTTTAAATTTAAATATTTTGAGATGATAATCTAACTTAAAAGAATAAAGTAAAAAAAATTTTAAGAATAAAATACATGCATAAATCAAACAAATACCAATATTATATGAAAGTCCCAAAACAAAAAAACATTACATGCATATCTTCGTTCATATATCTATATAAATTGAATTTATTAAATTCGAATTAGGTCTTGTACTACCAAATCGAATTAAAAATATACGAATTAGTATTGTTTTATAAATCTATATAAATCGAAGTAACTGAATTTGAATTAGCATTATAGTGTTAAATCGAACTAACATGTATTGATTTGCAATGAACCCTAGTAAATCGAATATAACAAATTTGACTTATAAGCAATGGTGCCTAATGGTAAATCGAATCCACTAGGTTCGATTTAGTATGTAGTTATGTCTATATGTATAAATTGAGTTGAATTAATTCGATTTATTAGGATACTAACGTATATAAATAGGAGCTGAACGTGAATTCCTCTTCATAGTGGGACTCCCAATGGCTAGTGATTATAGTTTTTTAGTTCTAGAGCACTTCAGAGGGTCGATTAAGAAAAAAGCACAATCTGAAATAAAATTTACTGATAAGGATCCACTAAGTATTTTTCTCAAACCTTCTACGAGTTTCAGCGAGTTTCAAAATACTATAATCGAAAAACTGAGGCTACATGGCGTGAAACAGGTGGAGAAGTTATTCTATAGAATTCTGATTCTGTGTTGCATGATGGTGTGAAGTATGATTCGTTCATCATAGACAGTGACAAAGATTTGCAAGTTCTATTTCATTGTCATTGCTAGTTTCCCAAGGTGAGGACCCCTGTGCTATTGGCCAAGCTTGTAGATGTGGTTTGTAGTTCAGGAAGTTCGAATCGGAATCCTCAATCTTCAGCAATGCCAGCTGATTCCAGTTCGAGACTGCTTGGTGCCTCATCATCTGTGCCTGTGATTGCACCTAAAGCAGTTTTGGTTGTATCTCTGTCCTTCGCAACTGATCTTAACCGCAATCGTGACGGAGAAGTAGGTGACAATCGACCATTCAGTGAGTTTGCTATTGCCATGGCCGATACTCCTGTTATGGTCCCGGTTTCCGGGGAGGGTGGAGCAATAGATGGTGTTGAGGATGTACTGCGGGATGATGATAATGATATGGATACCGCCACGATTACCGACGATAGTGATGATGACATTGCGAGGAGTATTCTAGCCGGGGATGGTGGAGCATATAGTTCAGGAACTCAACAGTACACCCTGCACTTTTCAACTTTGGACTTGGATGCCATGACATAGCAGGGGTTACTAAGAGTACCTTTTGGATTTGGGGCCAGACATCCATAGGATACAGGAGCTCTGATTGAGTTCCAAGTTGGAAAGCAGTTTCAGGATAAAAAGGAGGCCGTGTTAAGCGTGAAGACTTATAGCATCCACTGTGGGGTTGAGTACAAAGTGTTGGAATTTGATCATCGCAAGTACCATAGAAAGTGTAAGGATTTTGGCAAAGGGTGCACATGGTTTATTTGGATCAGTCTTTGCCAGCGCAGGATTATTTGGCAGGTAAAACAGTACAATGGACCTCATACTTGTCTGGCCACCTCGATATCTCGTGATCACAGGATGCTTGATTACCATGTTATATCAGCTTTCATACTGCCTATGATTAGAGCTGATGCTGCTGTGTGAATCAAGGTCTTGCAGAATACAACAGAGGCACATTTTGGTTTTAGACTGACTTACAGGAGGGTTTGGTTGGCTAAGTAGAAGGCTGTGGCACAGATTTACAAAGATTGGGAGGATTCATATAATTAGTTACCCCAATGGGTACTGGTGTGCAGATCACGATGCCAGGTAGTGTTGCAATGCTGAGGACGAGTCCTATGCGAGTTGGTGGCAAGTCAATGAGTCATAAGCTTATTTCCATCGGCTTTTTTGGACATTTTCACCGTGTATGAAGGCCTTCCGACATTGTAAGCCATTGGCTAGTGTTGATAGGACCCACTTGTATGGCAAATACGAGGGTATACTGCTCGTTGCGATTGCTTAGGACGGCAATTCCAATATCATTCTTTCTATCTTATCTTCGGCAGCACGTAATGCCTCAGCCAGAAATTCTAGTCCTATCTGATAGGCATAATGGGATTTAGGCTGCACCGGAGGCTCCTGATGGCAGTTGGCTTCCACCTAATGCATACCGGGCATTTTTATTCGACACGTGATGGCAAATTTTGCCCTGAGTTTTAAGGGCAAGGATGCATGGAGGTTTTCTATTGAATGCTGCCTACGCCAAGACTGAGGTCGAGTTTGACTACTAGGTTGACATTTTCCTATCCGAAGACCCAGCAATGTGTGACTGGGCTAACAGACTTGAGTATGCACAGTAGACTCAGCATTGGGATGAAGGTCGGAGATTCGGGCATATGACTACCAATATCTCCAAGTGTGTAAACTCGATACTAAAGGGTGTCAGGAACCTTCCAGTTTGTTCGTTGGTGAAGTCCACCTATGGGAGATTGGTCAATCTATTTGTTCGCAAGGGAAGAGAGGCAGAGGCACAGTTAGGAACCCGGTAGCAGTTTAGTCAGCATCTGATGAAGGCAATAGAGGCTATTCTAAAGGCCTCAAGGTGTTTCATGGTGACTTTGTACGACAGGGATAATTCTGAGTTTACTGTAGCTGAGACAACTTTGGCTGGTAACAGCGGCGACGGCGCTTGATACGTTGTGCTCTTTGGGCCAGAGGGACCTCAACCTCATCTCAGTTGCCATGATGCTCCATGTCGTCTAGTATGCACTCTGCTGATGTAGATGGACCATCATGTGTGATGCACCACTATTTCGTGGTGCATTTTATGCTGAATTAAGGGGATTTTTATCACCTTTTCCCGCATTTATTCAATGAAATAGCATGGTTTCATGATTTTCTCCTAATTTGTGCTTAAGTGTGAAAACATACTTTTTAGGCCTTTAATTTGCTAATTTTAATTCACCTTTGATTCCGCTAGATGCCTTGATGTGTTTGTTAGTGAATTCAGGTTGAAAAGGCTAGGAATGGATCAAAGGAGTGAAGAGAAAAGCATGCAAAGTGGAGAACTCATGGAAAATCAAGGAGTGGGAGTACATTCATCGACATGCACACGTAACAGATGCGCACGCGTGAATATGAAGTAGCATGACGACGCGTATGCATGACATGACGCGTATGCGTGGGAAGTAAAAATGCCAATCGACGCGTACGCATGACCCATGCATACGCGTCGATGCTCGCACATGACATCATTAAAGTGAAAATGCTGGGGGCGATTTCTGAGCTTCCCAGGCCCAGATCCAACTCATTTTCTGAGCCTATTACATACAAAATTGAGGGAGTCAAGGGGGGGGGGAGCACATAGTTGAGTTTTGATTATGTTTTAGGCTAGTTTCTAGAGAGAGAAGCTCTCTCTTTTCTCTAGAATTATGTTAGATGTAGATTATGATTTCTTAGATCTAGGTTTAATTCATGCTTTGATTTACTTTTCCTTTCTAATTTCTTGTTTCTTTACCTTTGCTTTCCTAGTTTAGTATTTTAATCCTTGTATTTGTTTACTTTGTTGTTAATGCACTCTTGTTCCTTCTATTTTCCTTTAATGCAATTTGAGTTTCATGTTCCTTCATTGTTAATTTGAGTTGTTGTTGTTAATTTCCTTGCAATTAGTAGTTGTAGATTTATATTTCTTGCAATCTTATTTTGTCTTCCTTTTATGCCTTCTAAGTGTTTGACAAAATGCTTGGAAGGATGTTAGAGTAGATTTTTGTGTTCTTGGCTTGGGATGGTAACTTAGGTGAACTTGAGTTGCTAATGTCCAAGTCTTGATAATTGGTGTTCCATTGACTCTAGCTTCCACTAAATTAATTAGTGAGTGGCTATGACTTATGGATTAGGATTGGTGTAGCTCATTTGACTTTCCTTCACTTGTTAGAGGATGACTTAATGAGATTGATCCTTACAATTATCATGTTGTGGTTAGTAATAAGGATAAAGATCCTTAACCATCAACCCTTGCCAAGACCTTTTAACTATTTGAATTTCATTTATTTTCTTGCAATTTATCTCTCATGTCCTTTATTCAAAACCCCAAAAATACTTGTCCTATAACCAATAACAAGAACACTTCCCTGCAATTCCTTTGAGAGACGACTCGAGGTTTAAATATTTCGGTTTATATTTTTATTGGGGTTTGTACTTGTGACAAACAAATTTTTGATTGAGGAATTGTTTGTTGGTTTAGAACTATACTTGCAACGAGATTTCATTTGTGAAATTTTTTACCGACACACAATTTTCCTTTCATCAATGTGCTAGTGGACCTGTGGTGAATGTCGAAGGGGGAGTCCCGCCCGATGTAAATGTGTCATCCAAAGGTCCAGAAAGAGGCTTATTTAGATCCACATCTAGGTGTATCTGGGGTCCGGCTACCTGAGACATGTGGCGCGCCAAGTCATCCTCCGGTATAATAACACTAATCTCATCAAGGAAGCGTAACCCTCCAAAGTCCGCGTCAAGGCCCTCACTGCCAAGCAAGTCCGATAGCATCTAACTTGGACTAATGTATGTTTGGCTCTCGTGCACCACCTCGTTGCTACTTGGAACCCCGACAAAATAATCAGCAAACCCTCTACCACGATCCCCGCAACCTCTGTAACCAGATTCTACACTATCACCATAACAATCTCCACCAACATCTCCTACACCACCGGAACTACCCTCACTTCCTCCTAAACCCCCACTCATCCCTCTATCATATCTACCCTCAGGGCTCCTCCACCCCCCTCCATACTTACCACCACTCCAAGTACGCATGTGAAGGTCCTGTGTTTGGAACAACATCAAATCGTAGCACATTAAAGAACGAAACTCTCGCGCGATCTAGAATTTTCACAAATAAATTTCCGTTGTAAGTATAGCTTCTAGACCGACAAGAATTTCTTTCTTACAAAAGTCTTGGTTGTCACAAGTAACAAAACCCAATAAAATTTATAACTGAAGTATTGAAACCTCGGGTCGTATTCTCAAGGAATTGCAGGGAGGTATGATTTATTATTGGTTATGTAAAACATTATATTTTTGGGTTTTTGAAATAGGGAACAAGTAATTTAAATAACAAGAAAAATAAATTAATAATTAATAAAATCTCTTGGCAAGGTATGAGAAATTGAAGTCCTATTCTAGTTATCCTTATCAGGTATGATGAGAATTAGATTCTGCTCCCACTTAAATTAACCCTTGCTAAACAAAGAAAAGTCAAGTGGACTAATTAATTTGATCCTCAAGTCCTAGTCAACTCCTATAGAAAGACTAGAGTTATTGGAGTACAAATTAACCAGTAGAGAATTCCAATTTCAATCAACAGCTGAGTTTGATAACTCAAGCGTTGCTAATTACTTAACCAAAGCCAAAAGGGGAAAATATCTTAAATTAAATTAGGTTTAATTATTCTGCGGGTCCCTATAGTTTCACCGAATTTTTAATTAGGTCCTTATACTTTTTTCTTTTTAATTGGGTCCCTGTATGTTAATTTTTTTTCAATTAAGTCCCTGCCGTCAGTATTACGTTTAACATAACAGAATATTCTTGGTAAAAAAGAATATTCCTCTCATTTAGCTGGAGTGGCCAGGTGAACTAATATGAATTTTTCCCAAAAACCAAAAGCACCCCTCACATTTCATCCCAAAGAAAAAAACCCTAAATTGCTCTTGTCTCCTCCTGTGTCTCCTGCGTCTTCTGCGTCGGTCCGTCGGCGGCGTCCGTGTCTGGCATCAACTGCAACGAACGCGTGGTGGTGTGCTGTCCGTTGCCTCCTTCCCTCTGCGCTTGTCCGTCCAAGGCGTCGCCGTCCCTCGCGGTGAAGCCCCTCGCCTGGCGTCACCGCGCTGCACGTGTCGAGCCTCGTAGCGCTTGGCCTCCCGTCTCCGCATTGTGCCTCTACTCCTTCTCCCTGCACTCGAACTGTCTGCAAACAGGTAACAAAAAAAGTCTCTTTTTTTTCAGTTTTAAAATTTGATATTTATGCTAATTTTGTTTCTTTAAAATTATGACATTGGTTGATTATGTATTTGTTGAATTGATTTCTAGATTGTTTTGATTTAATGGTTTATTTAGGGTTTAGGGTATCAATATTTATGTATAGGGATTGTTTTGATTTAATGGTTTGCAATAATTTAGTTTTGTTTCTCTTAACAGTGTTAATTGATTTGGAGTGTTACTCTCAAGTTTACAAATTGCTCTAGAAAATACATAATTCGACGATTTTTTTTGAACATATAAACATTACCGGTTTGACCATATATATCATGCTCTCTAAAGTCATGATCATTCATAGATGGATATAGCTGATGATCATGATGAAGTATTGAATTTGAAGTGAAGTGTGTGTGTGCGCGTGCATTAAGTGAATTGTGTGTTCATATTATTGTTTGGTCAAAGTGAATTATGTGCTCATGTTAAGTCAATTGAAAATATTGATCATATTGGTCTGGTCTTTGAAAACCCCACACCCACTCATTAACAGTAATGCTAATATGCTGCCTAAGCTCTAATTTGGGAGTATTGGTATCTAATATCTATATCTCTTTTCTTTGGGGTTTTATTTCTTGTTTGTTTTCTTTTCATTGGATGATTCATCTTGTATCATTGCTTTTAAATTGATTGGTGCTAATAACAAGCTTCTTGGACTTATTTTTTGTTTACTTTTCTTTTCTGTTCTTTTCTTTAAGCAAGATAGAAAAAGCAATAATAGTTTACATATAGCAACCGCAGATAATATGGACATAATAGAAGGTATTGTCCCAATTTAATTATGTCAGATATTTTACAAATTTGAATATACAAACTACTGTTTTACTATTTTCTAATCAAAATTATAGGGTGTTTGATGTGTTTAGTAGATTAGGTTGTCATAGTATAACATATGATGTGTGAAAATAGATTATAAATTATGCTGTGTTATAAATTACTGTTTTATCAATGTGGATTGCAAATAGATTATGCTGCCTTATAAATAGATTATAACATGATTATAAATTGATTATGCTGTGTTATAAATAAATTCTCAGGCTCCAACCACAGCCACCTCACAACAAGCCTTACCTCTTGAAGGGCTAGCCTCCTAGCCTCCCCTAGTTGTGGCAAGTGCAAATTCTCAACAACCACCTAAAGTATCTTCTCAACCTTTACTCAAGACAAAGGTGTTTGGTGTGAGGAGAAATTGGCAGCTAAAGTTATGAGTGAGGAAGCAAAAAGGGGCACCTACTCTACATATAGACCTAAGTGATGACTGAAGTATGATTAAATTTATAGTTAGGGTTGTTGGGGTTGCTATTATATAGTATATTTTGTTTTCAATTGTGTCTCTGTGGCCACTATTTATTATGTGGATAGGACCATTATTTTGATATTTTGGAATTAGGTTGGACCACTTTTAATTGTTGCACTTCTTGGACCCTTATTTTGGACTAGGTATGTGGCATATATGACCACTTATGCTGTGATATTTTGTGTAAGTAAGGGGTACAGCAGGAACACTTATTTAATGAAAATATATGTGGCATATTATCTGGCCACTTTTTTCTGCAAGTTGTTGTCAATTGTGAAACTTTAAATATTCACATTGATAAAGTTTCTTTCCAACTATCATTTTATTGTTATACACACACAAAATACATCAAAATACAAAATTCATTCAAACTAAACATAATTAGCTTTAATTGGATTGAAGCCATAGATCCTTTTACATAAAATTTCATAGCACAGATAACTCTAAAATCTTGCAAACCACATTTCAATTATTAAGACTAGCAAAAACATAAATAGCATATATTGCATTTTACATTGAATTTTCATATTGTCATCTAATCTCCCAACTTATTCTTGGAGAATATTGAACTCATCACATAATCTACCCACACAAGCATCTATTTCTCTGACTTCAATAATTAATCTCTCCATCTCCACGTTTAATCTCTCTATCTTTCTTTCTTGTGCATCCAATTTCCACATTTCACCCTCCAACTTAGCAGAATTTTGTGTTCCAACAACTCCAACAGCAGCAGCAGACACGTTACTTTTTGCACCAACTTTATCAACCCACTCAAAAATTTGCATCTTCTGTTAGGGAAAGAAATAAATCTTCTATTAGGATTTTTTGTTGTTCCTGAAATTTGAAGACTTAGAGTGTCACCACAAAAACAGTGAACCTGCCATTTTTTTTCCTTTGGCCACCCATTCTTTGCACCGTCATGAACCTCAATCCACTTAAAATCATCAATTCACTCAAAAGTTGCATTTTGGTATCTTCCCACAAGTAACATACCTCCTACCATGGTCAGAAACGGCTGAGGAACGGCAGATTGTTACTGCCTCTCCACAGAAACACAGATGTCTTCTTTCCTTTGGGTTGGAGCTCCTGGAAACATAGCTTCCCGAAGAGAGAATGAATGAGGTTCCTTGACTTTGAGCCATAAATTTGGAGAAGATAAATATTGAAAATGAAAAACGGAGAAGAAGAGAAACCTCAAATAACTCAGACACAAATCTGTTTATAGGGAGAAGAAAGGGGTAAATAAGTCATTTCACAACTCACTAACATTTTTTTTAACGTTAAACGTTAATAGGGACTTAATTGAAAAAAAAATCACGTATAGAGACCCAATTGAAAAGAAAAAAAGTATAGGGACCTGCAGAGTAATTAAACCATTAAATTAAAAATATTCATAAATAATATAAAGCAAAATTAAATCTGAAAATACCTCAATTTATATTAATTAAGAAAATCCTAACATGAATGATTCATAAGCCAAATTGAAAAGATAAATGAAAATTAAAGTAATAGAATCAATAAAGGTAGAAAATAAATTAAAGGAATATTGAACCTGTGATTGAAGAAGAAATAAACATAACCTTTAAGAGGAATCCTAATCCTAATCCTAAAAACTACATCTAAAATCTAAAATTATGAATTATGAATGTTGTATTCTGTATATCCTTGATTCCTCCATTCTCTGGCTTATATTCTATGTTTCTGGCTTGGATTGGGCCGAAAAAAGAGTCTAGAAATCGCTGGGGGCATTTTCTGCAGATTTTTGTACGTGGCGTCTGTCACGCGTCCGCGTGGGTCATACGTTCGTGTCATCTGGGAGTTTTCCTTGTCACGCGTACGCGTCGGTCACGTGTACGCGTCAATTGCGTTCTGCTCAGGGCGTGCGCTGCGTCATCCACGCGTTCGCGTCGCTGCATTTTTGCGCTAGGCACGCGTTCGCATCGTTCATGCGTTCGCGTCGCTGCCTTTTTCTTCAAAACTCCATTTTTGTGCTTTCCTTCCATTTTTGTATGTTTCCTTTTTGTCCTTTGAGTCATTCCTGCCCTATGAGATCTGAAAACATTTAACACACAAATCACGGCATCGAATGGTAATAATGGATAATTAAAATTATTATTTTTAAAGCATAGGAAACATGTTTTTCACTTATATCATAAAATAAGGAAGGGAAAGTAAAACCATGCAATTTACATGAATAAGTGGGTGAAGGATTGAATAAATCACTTAAATTGAGCACAAAATACATCATAAAATATGGGTTTATCACACATGCTACGTCCTGTTGGTCCAATGAATGTGCCAACTCTGTAAGGTATTGGAAAACCACTGATCTCCACCTCTACCATCCTTAGACATCAAGAAATCGATATTGAGTACAGCACGGGGTCGATGCTGTACTCCACCAAGTTGCGGTAGCACCTGATCCACCTGATGCTACTCTATGACAGCAAAATAGATCAATGCTGTCATAGCCCTCCATAATGCCATATGCGGTGTCTCCAGTATCTTATGGTGCACCACCTGAATGACATCAGGCAAGCTATATGGCATCTACGTGAACTATGAATAGAAATAGTTATCACATGTCATCATAAACAGTAAAAATTGCCAAGATAACATTAACGATGAATATATTGAAACCCTAAATACTCACATTCCTGGCCTGAAGTACATTTATCCTAAGCCTCCAATGCATGACTCGAGGCCCCTTCTCGCTCAACGATGGCTGATAACCTGACCATCTGTGACCCAAGAAATTTTATCAACAACGGAAATAAATCTAGAAAATATTAACAAACACAACATAACTCAAAAGCAAGTACCTCGACGCCAACGGCCAATGAAAGACATCAAATCCATCATCATGGAAACTAGGGAACCGCCAGAAGATCCATAACTGCAGGAGCTACAATGGACCGGCTAACTTTACCACATTCCTGTTGGCCGCATGACACATGCACCAGTATAACCATGATAGAGAAGCAAACCCCCAGCTATATTGACCCATGTCCTCTAGCTTGGCTACGTAGGGTAGCCAATGAATGTGAAGACGTGTACCAGACTTATCACTGATAGCTGATTCGATAAGAGCATCATGATATACACTCGGCCATACTTCCTAACCATAGCATTGTTTGCGCCCTAAGGAAGCTTACTGAATGTCTCCTGCATCCAAGTACACTTCACCGTGGACTTGTCGATGTAGTTTGCAGGAAGTAAAACACCCAATAGCTCTTTGAACCATGCTTACACTAGGCGGCTGCCGTCGATGTATCTCTCAAAGTTTGTGAGGCATCCACTGACGTACTGACCGTCGATCGGGAGTCCTAATTGGTATGTTACATCTTGCGGTGTAATCGTGCACTCCCCAAACGACATGTGAAATGTATGCATCTCTGGATGCCATCTCTCCATGAATGCACTCACTAATGGCTCATCCAACCTAAACCAAGTCTCATTCAACCTTACAAGATGGTATAAATCGGTCATCTACAAGTACGGTATGATTTTGTCATCCAGGGACATGCTGTGTTGCCTTCTCATGTTGGTGATACAGCGATGAGGCTGCACTATGATAAAAAATTATTTATAAGAACCATAACAAAACAGTGTCATTAAAGGAATACTAAATAATGCATAACCTAATTTAAAAAAATAACCCAAATCCAAACATATAATCTTACATGTTCAAACAAAAAAAATGCTAAATCTGAATGGGCCTAACACAGAAAGCTCTAATAAAAATTTAACTTTAACGTATAAAACATATCGCAATCATCAATCACTATTATGATTGTCACTGTTGAGTTAAAGTGAATCCTAACTAAACTAATTCTCACTGCACAATACAATATAAAATTAATAACTTAAAAATTCTAATAGAGCCTTCAGTCACTACTCTAATTTATATTTATAAGTACCATTTTGAATTTTTAAAATCTAACTAACTACTAAATCACTACTTCTAACCATCATTTATATTTTAAAAATTAATTTTCTAATTTTCTAACTAAGGTTTATAAACACCTACTAGAAGAAGCATGTTGACATTACTAACATTACTAACCTACATTGAAAAAAATATTTGAGTAATTATCTAAATTAGACCCCAAAAATTTTAAAAGTGAATATTTTAGTCCCTAAGAAAAATTAATACACAGATTAATCTCTAAGGTTTTACTCCGGCAGACAGATCAGTCCCCAGTTCATTTTCTGGCAGAGTAATTACCCAGATCAGTCCCCAAGGATTTTAAAAACAGACATTTTAGTCCTCAAAAAAGATTAATATACAAATCAATCCCTAACGTTTCTCTCTATTAGATATAACAGTCCTCCGGCCAAAAATAAAATAACATAAATTAATTATTATTATTAATTACACAATAATATTGTACTATAATTTTTTGTATTTTTTAGACAAAAATAATGATAAATTTATTCACTAGATTCTTATATATATATAGTCACTCAATAATAATAATAATAATAAAATTATTAAAAATTATTCTACAAAAAATTAAATATTAAAACTATTTGATATTTTTGTATTTAGTATAATCAAAAGATGTCCTATTTAAAAAAAATATATTTGTATTAAAAAATAAGTATTAAAAGAAAATATTTTAATCTGGATTTATATTAAATACATATTTCTTTTAATACAAACTTATTTTTTAAAATAGAACATCTTTTTATTATATTAAATACAAAAATATCAAATAATTTTAATCTTGAATTTCTTGTAAAATAATATCTAATAATTTTATTATTATTATTATTATTATTATTATTATTATTATTATTATTAAGTGACAATATATATATAAGAATCTAATGAATAAATTTATCATTATTTTTGTCTAAAAAATACAAAAAATTATAATACAATATTATTATGTAATTAATAATAATATAATAATAATTATTATTTTATTTTATTTTATTTTTGGACGAAGGACTGTTATGTCTAATGAAGAGAAACGTTGGGGATTGATTTGTACATTAATTTTTCTTGGGGACTAAAATGTCCGTTTTTAAAATCTTTGGGGACTGATTTGGGTAATTACTCTGCCGGAAAATGAACTTGGGACTGATTTGTCTGCTGGAGTAAAACCTTGGGAATTGATATGTGTATTAATTTTTCTTAGTAACTAAAATATCTGCTTTTAAAATCCTTAAGGACTAATTTGGGTAATTACTCAAAATATTTTTATTCACTAACCGCTTTATGGATGACACGAGCAATATGCACGACTTAATCCAACCGACAGATATAGGTCGTGTCGTCCTCCATGTGTTTAGATTTAAATTTTGTGAGGTTATTGCCAAAGTTTTCTATCACGTTGGTTTTTTGTGATGGAGAAGAAAATGATTTATAATTCGAAACAATTGAATTAAAATTCTATATATAGGTGTAATATTAGTAAATCAATTTTATTAGCTTTAATTTACTTATGCTATTCAATGACTATAAATCGAAGCCATCACATTTAAAATAAGAACGTAAATTGAAACCACTTATTTCGATTTACTTTAACTACAATTCGAAGCTCCATTAATTCGAATTACTATGTGTTAGTCAAAACGACGTTTTTAACCAACTAAAAATTGAAATTATATAAGTTGATTTTATATATTTTACCTACTACATCAAATTATATTGATTCAAATTATATTGACTAAGCCTAAATCGAATATAATAATTCGATTTACATATAAATTGGCAAAAAGACATATATATATATATATATATATATATATATATATATATATATATAACATATTTATCTTGGAACTTCATATAACATTGATATGTATTTACTATTTAGTTTCTTTACGTGTTTTACCCAAGTTTTAACCTTAGATTTATAAAACAAAGATTAGCTCTATTTCAAATTTTATTAATAAAAATAATTCATCGTAATTTATTTAGGTTTTAAAAAACGTCAAAGGAATAAAATTAGGAACCCGTAAAAATTATTTGGAGATCAAAATTTGCAGACAATGTAGAAGCCCCTTGTTTTTAAAAGCAGCGTTGATTTGACGCTGCTGGCGCATGCCTTAAAACCCTTCCCTATATAATCCCATCTTTTCTCTCTCCAATCTTGTATTTGAAAAAAACTCTAACTTTGTTTCTCTCTCTATTTGAATCCGGATCCAGCGCCTTCGATTCACGCGGCTCCAAACACAAACCCTATCTTTCTTCGCTCTTTCTCTCTTTTTCTTCTTCTTCTTGTACATTCTCTGTTGTCCATTTACGTCGCAACTGCAACTGCAACTGCAACGAACTCAAAGCGCACAATGAAGAAAGGAACGAAGAGAAAGGCTACTCAGAACCAACCAAAATCTTCTCAAGAGAACAAGAAGCCACGAGCTAAGCGTGCCAAGCCTCAGTCCGAACCGGAGTACTTCGAAGATAAGCGCAACTTGGTACAATCCCTATTTACTTTTGCATCATATAGTAGTTCCGATATGTGTTCATGTTTATACTTTGATTTTGCTAAAATTCTTGTTGCCAATATTATTATTGGCTGCGAGCATTCATGGAAATTTGGCGTGTATTGCTACGACAAGTACGAAGACTATAGGTTATGCCAGGGTCAATGAAGGATTTGTTCCTGAGCTAGATTGCGGTTCCTTTTAGGAAGGAGGTGATGCGAAATTGGATTGTTACTTTCTTCTGTATATTATGGTCAATATAGACTGCTAGGAACGAGGTAATGTTTTGCCAATAAAAGATGGGGGTTTGGTAAGATGCAAACGGAATTGTTAGAAGTGGAATACTCGAGTTTTTTTTTTTTTTTTTCCCTTTCTCGTTGCTGCTGCAAATTCGGGGAAGAACAATGAGCACTAAAGGGGGCTCGTTGGTGAGATACAAGGTGATACGAAGGTGGTATTAAGTGTTGGTGGATGCTGGATTGCTGGTACTTCGCTTTAGTATTATTTAGTGTTAGTATGTTTTTTATGGTACTGGACAGGAGCATACGCTATTTGGAAGCCTTGTTTTCTATCATAGGTTCTTCGTTGTTTTTTTGTTTTAGTTTTTCTTGTACATTTTCAAGAAAAAGAAAAGTACATCCTGAGTTAAAACACACATTATTCATTAAATGGATGAAAATGCAAAATAAAGGTAAGATATATTTTGAAACTACAAAAGAAAGCAACCTAGAACCAAGTTATAGCATTACTGGGCTACTGGTAGAGTTGTGTCATTTGTGTAGATATTGACATTTGGCTTTTTTTTTTTTTTTTTTTATATGTGTAGAAGAAATCCTTTTTAAACATGTGTGATGTTTGATTTTGTCGTTAATAATACTAGTTACTGGTTATCCTATAGTTGGAAGTGGCTTTTAACTGTTTTAGATTGTACTCTGTTTTAGATTGTACTCTGTTTTGGAGAAGTGTTTGTGGGGATATGGATATTGTGGTGTGACGTGACTATATTGACTTTTAATTATTAAATATGTGTTATATTGCTTATGCTGATAATATTTGACAATATGGGCTGTGTAGGAAGACTTGTGGATAGAAACATTTCCCGTTGGAACAGAGGTTTGTTACCTTTTTTCTGGGGTTTTCTCCATTTTATGAGTTCATATTAGCTGTTTCTGTTCGACATTTTTTTCTTATTATTGCCTTGTGTTATAATTCCAGTGGGACCAGTTGGATTCTGTCTATCAATTCAAGTGGGATTTCTCTAATCTCGAAGTGAGTATTTGACATTGTGGCTGTTGTGGCTCTTTTCTCAATGAGTTTTATTTTATTTGACAAATTCCTGATGATATCTTGTGTTGTATTCAGAATGCATTTGAAGAGGGTGGTGTTTTATATGAGAAAAAGGTTTATCTCTTTGGTTGTACTGAGCGTAAGTAGCTTGCAAACTATCATTTTGAAAGGAGTCTATTTGAAACTTTTAGATAACCATTTCCGGGTTTGTGTTCATTTATCTGACATTTCATCCATCTTGTCATCTGCAGCTCAACTGGTCATGTTTAAAGGTGAAAGCAAAGTTGTCTGCATACCTGTTGTTGTAGCTGTAAGTGTTTGGACTGGGCTATCTACTTTATTATAAAGATGCTTTGAGTACATTGATTATTGCCAACAGATCTTACATGAAAATTATGTTTTTCCCCATTATTATTTTAATTTCTAAAATATTAAAAACTTTCTCCTGCAAACAGGTTGTATCACCTTTTCCACCATCTGATAAAATTGGGATTAACTCAGTTCAGAGGGAGGCTGAAGAAATAATTCCCATGAAACAAATGAAAATGGACTGGGTTCCATATATTCCCTTAGAAAACAGGTACTGGCTCCAATTTATTTTTGGTGATTTCTTTCGTATTATTATATGATTATATGTAAGTAACAAACATTGCTTCTTGGTCATCTCTGAACTTCTTCATATGTTTGATGTCTTCAACAGAGATAGCCAAGTTGATAGACTAAAGTCTCAAATATTTATCCTAAGATGCACTCAAAGAAGGTAAATGATTTCTTTGAAGTTGAAGCTATTTTTATACCTACATCTTTAAGTTCTCTTTTGATCTTTGTAAAGTAAACTCTTGGATCTACGGGCCTTATGAAAGAAAAGAATATGTGAATATGTGGACAATTATTGGAATAGCTTGAATGTCATCAATACTAATTTAAAAACAATTAGTGGTTTGTTTTTCTATTTGTAGCCTGATAAAATGACAAATTAATCATGTACCTAGTAGCTGTTTGTTTGCATGTTAAATTTGTTTTCCTTGCACTTTTGATTGGTTGATCCTTGGTATAGGAAATTTGCGAATAACTTTATCTCATCTGTTTCATGATATATATGGGGGCAGGTCTGCTTTAAAACACTTGAAGTTGGATAGATTAAAGAAATTTGAGTACTGCTTGCCATGTAAGTTTTCTGGTTTTTTAGACATTGTATATTACTTCTATCTGATAGATCATAGAAGATACCTGTGATATTTCACTATCTTTCTGCAATTTGATTAAGTAAAATACAGGATACTGTTATTTGGCTGATTTTGATCGAGGCATGATAGGCTAATCATCAGTCAGTCAGTCAGTGCTAATGTTCCTATTGAGAAGTTGTTTATGAATGCTTTCTTCTGTCCGATGCACAGATTTCTACCAACCATTTAAGGAAGATGAACTTGAACAGAGCACTGAGGTTCAAATAATATATCCAGCTGAGCCAAAGCCGGTAATTATGATCAGCAAACTTATTACTAGTGGAAGTGCATTCTTTTATTCGTTTGGGGTCACTCTATAAATTATTGTAGCAAGATGGGCTGATTTGACCTACATATATTATTATTATCATTAATATTTTCCCCTCAAAATGTTATACTTGGGTTTTGTTTGTTGCAGGTCTTTTGTGAGTTTGACTGGGAACTTGATGAGCTTGAGGTAATGAATTAATTTTATGGTTTTTGTAGTTTAGAATACTTAAGATTAAGCCAGCTAATAGCCGCAGTTTTGAAATTGGACTTATCCTTTTGCTACTCACAGTTAAATAGTAGACGATTTTTATAAAGCCTGACATTATTTTGTAGGAAATTTTATGTTTCTTTCACCTGTCATTTTGTGATGCTCATTGCTTACTGGCTGCACTTTGCTCTGTTATTAAGTTCTAGAAATCTTGACTCTTCTGTGGGGCGGGGATTAAAGATAGATAGGGATTGGTTTGTAATTGTTTTATCCGTGTTTCACTGCTTTACTGCCTTGTTGCCTTTTTGCATTAAAGTCTTTCAACTCTGCAGGAGTTTACTGATAAGCTCATACAGGAGGAGGAGTTGTCAGAAGACCAAAAAGATGCATTCAAGGTACCATATAATGGCTAATAGGTAGTTGGTTCATGATTTCCATATATTTTTAAGTACATTGTGTGACTGATACTTTTCTTTTATCAGGAGTTTGTCAGGGAAAAAGTTCGCGAAGCAAGGAGAGCTAATAGAGAGGTACCTTTGCTGCTGCTGGATCTGCAGATAATTTATTACTTCCTGATTTTTACCTGTTCCTTCCTTGTTGTAGGCAAGAGAAGCTCGGAGAAAAGCCATTGAAGAAATGAGCGAGGAAACTAAAGCTGCATTTGAGCAAATGAGATTCTACAAGTTCTACCCTGTTACATCGCCAGATGCACCTGATGTATCAAATGTCAAGGTAGTGTTTGGGCAATTTTCTGATGCGACCTTTCTCAAATTGATTACATCCAGAATGCATTCTTGCACTTATAAGCACTGAGACTGAGAATATCATTTTGTGCCTGCAGTCTCCATTCATAAACAGGTATTACGGAAAGGCTCATGAGGTTCTGTGAATGGCTTGAAGACAATCACAACAATATCCTGGCTTGTTTTGCCTACCATAACATATTTTGTTTTATATGAAGTCGAGGAGGCAACCCCCTGGAGCTTCCATCAAATTTTCTTTGTCGAAGTTGTCTAAAAGGAATGAACATACAATGTAAAATTGTAGGTCAGAAATCCTAGAGAATTGTACCAGGTGTTAAGGAGGAAATGAAACATGTTTCTGGCATCAAATTTGTATTTCTGAGCTCCTTGGAGCAGCAGTTCAAGTGGCTCCTGCTATCTTTATTTTCGAGGTCATTCTTTTTCCCTTCAAAATTAGGTGTATGACAGTTTTGATTAGAAGCTAAATGAGAAAAATAAATTTATTTATCGTATCAGGCTCTGAATCTGCTGTTGTTACTATAAGTTTACAACATCGTGGGTGATGTGTAATTTTTTTTCAGTCAAGGGACAATTTGATCCTTGAATCTGATGGGTTAATAGCTTGACTAGTTTCAAAATGTTATTGATGTCAACTTTGATATTTTTAGTTGGAACTAAATATAATTTTGTCCAAACTCAAATATAATTTTGACGTTTCAAGAGTTAAAACAAAATATGCTAGCACTAGCAGGCATGATGAGGCTTTTATATTCTCTGATCGCAACGGAGACTGAATGGGAAAAATTAAACGACAATAAGAATAATACTATTTGATGCCTTGGTTAAGATTGTTTGAGTGTTTATCAAGTTCAACATGGGTAGTATAAAAAAATAGGGTAGTTAATACTAATGGCCGATTGACTAGGTGTTTTTGAAAGTAAAAATAATGTATGTTGTCAGGGGGTGGAGCTTAGTACTTGGTAAGGGGGCAATGCCCCCTCCTCCAAATTAAATTTTTTTTATGAATACAGTTGTTTAATTTTTCTTTTCCATCTTATAAAGTTATGTTTTTTATATTGATCTCCTCTAAGAAAATACTCTAGCAACGCCCCTATATGTTGTACTGTGTATTTCGTGTACTATGCAAATCTTTTGTTTTTTTGGTTTCCCACGGTATCTCCCAACTCGACAGGTCAAGGACTAATCCGTCGCGGATCTGAGCTCCATTTAAGGGTTTGTCGCTGGCCAATGGGTTGCTGCATGCACAAAGCGGGATTCGAACCCCCGGCACTTGTTTAAGCGGACGAGTGAGCTGACCACTCGACCAACCCAAGTTGGTTTATGCAAATCCTTTGTTTCTAGCTGAGATGAGTTGCAAAAGATTGGCTCTTTAGGCCATAGGTAGTAATACCAAAGATTACAGTGGAGTTGAAAATTTTTATGGTTTTGTTTTAGTTGGTTGTATTTGTAGGAAAAACAGATCTTAATTGATATTGTAAGGTGTGAATTTTCATTATATATTTTTTGAATGAGACAAAAAAATATATTAAAGATGTTAAATAGTAAAAAAATCATACTTAATAACATCAATTGAAAGAAATTGAGAATCTATTCCCATATTGTAGCAGTTGAAATAAAATGTTTGTATTTGTTGGGTTTAGTTTCTTCTTTGATTTTGTTTTTTTATTGAACTATATTTCACATCGGTATTGAGCTCTTTCCTTTTAAGAAAAAGTAGTATAAAATATTACTTCATTTATACTGTTTTAATTAATCATTTATCAAGTTCAAAGAATGATATTCATACATTTCCACTTTGGTGATTATTTTATTTTATTTTCTATTGGGTCCACTTTGGTGAAATTTGAGAACGATATCGTGATAACGCAAATGGGTTGGGTCAAAGTTTAATTTATTCTACAATAACCAAACTCCTTAATTTCGACAAGTGGATAAGAATTTTTCCCCCCTATAGGGTTTTCCTTAACATTTCAATTTATTTGTAAATTAAATACATATACATATAAAAGTGATCGTCCTCCTAGGAGTAGGATGAAGCTTAATAATCTGTAGCTCTTATTTTCACTTCAATTAAGCTTTATCTGCTAGACTGCACAATTCTTCACCTTCTAGGGTTTAATCAGTTTATTAGCAAATTAATTTGATGACCACATATAAATTAGCTTCCCTAAGCGAAACACTTAATTATGTATGTAAGGGTTAATGTACATCAACAGAGAAAAGGTGAATATATACAACAGTTGCACCTTTTATTTAAAGCCAAGTATAAAACACAATAAGTTAGTTCAGCAACTAAGAATGAATGGTTCAATATACATAAAACCTACCAAATATATTATTGGTACACTAAAATTAATTATTAAGATAAAATATATATTAAAATATAAAATATATAATAAAAATGAGTTAAATAAAATATATATTTATGTTATATATAAATATATAATAATTAATTTGAATAGCTGATTTTAATAACATATTTAATTATATTAAAATAAATATATTAATTATTAATTTTAGTGTATAAATAGTATTTTTTTATAATTATTATTGTTAATAAAAGTTTGTTTAGTTACTTGCTTGTTATATGAATTCTAATCTAATTCAATGATATGAGTCAATATTATATTATATCTTATATAAAACGAGAATAACAAATATTTTTCAGGTAAAAATAATATCTAACTACCATTCAACCCTATAACTACGTAGGTCTGATGGCATCATCAACCTACGATTATCATTACCATTGGCATTAGCATCAGCATCACCATTGACATTATCAACCACACTCTGATGATGATTATTGAAACTCTTTGATGGAGTAGTAGTCGCAGTAGTGATAGTACTGTGATTCAGAACTTGATGAGGCCCAACAGAGTAAAACCCTCCATCATTATTATTACCATTAAAACCTGCAAAATCAGCAACACCATGATGATGATTATTGAGTTCTGGAGAATGATGATGATGAAGATGATTAACCGGCATGGAAGTCTTGTCCCCTTCAGTTTCCCTATAGTTGTTGAGATAAAGCTTCAAGGGTCCAACATAGTTCTCAAAACCAAGCGTAGTCATGGCCCAAAGAAGATCATCACCATTGATGGTCTTCCTCTTCTCCCTCTGGCACTTGTCGGAAGCTTCACCAGTTATGAAGCTTATGAACTCAGACACACACTCCTGAACAGTTTCCTTCGCCTCCTTCGAGATCTTGGCATTCGGCGGCAGCGCCTTCTTCATGATCCTGCTGACGTTTGCAATTGGGAGGAACCTGTCTTGTTGTTCCTTCGATGAAGAACTATCTGAGATGTTCCCTGATGTTGGACTTCCCACTGGGCTTGTTTGATTCCTCTTATTATTCCCTCCTGCCATGTTTGATTTCACAGTTCTCTCTTAGTGCAGTTTTTGAAGAAGAAGCTAAGTGGTGTGAGGGGAAGGAATGGAAAAGGTGTTGTTGGGAAGATAGATATAAAATGAAAAAGTGGTGAGAAAGGTTTTTGATGTGGAATAATATTGGAAGAAACTAAAAGCAATTAGGATGGTAGTGGTGGTGGATGCAAGATCTCACAAAGGATGGTCTTTATACCAGTTAACATGCCCATGCTTGCTCTTTAAATAATAAGCCATCATTATTTCAAAATATCAAAATCAAAATTTTTAATTTTCATACCATGAAAATCAATTTTAAAAGTTTATCAATGTTATATTAATAAAAATAATTATTTTTTATATTAATTACATAAATAATTATTTAAAATTAAAAAATAAATATAATTAAATAATTATATAAAATATTTTTATATCATACTGCATTAGAATTAAATTCTAGAAATAAATAAAAATAAAATGTTTTCAATTTCTTTTATTCAATGAGGAGCTGAGCATGCATACACAACTTGAAAATTTTTAAATGAGGTAGCGCCTTAGCTTGTTAGAACACTATATTTATGTATATGTTTAATATATTATTATTATTTGTACCATTAATTTCTTTTTTCTTTTTAATATATTCAGCCACCTATTGGAAAGCTTTACCAAAGGAAAGGGTCGGCAATGCCATTTAAATAATTAAATAAATATAATTCTGGAATCTTGTGGCTAGTTGATCATCTGAGAAATTGTGATCTATTAATAGTGTAACGGTGTAATTTTATTTATTGTATTTGTATATCTTGTGAAAAATAGTTAATTTTACTAAGAAATATTATGGGATTAGTACTTTTTTTATCAATATTAATCAAAATTTTAATTAATAATTTATTTTATACTATTAAAATTAGGGTTCAGAAATTAAATTTTAAAATTTAGTTAATATTATATTTTTAGATATTATAAATAATTATATTTTTTATTGATTAAATATTAATAAAAGATAATAAATTTTATTAGTCTCGTAGTAGCATTACTCTTTTACTAAATATGATAATGCATAATTAATTAGATGCTTATTTATATGAAATATTTTTACACTAAAAAACTATACAATTTAAAGTTCATAGGTTAATTTAAATATATGTAGGGGCCAAAAATATTAAAACAGAAAGCAGAAAATTCAAAGTTTAAGCTGGAAGTTATTCATATATGATGGTGCAGTGGATTGAGTTCAAAGCAGAGCAGTACATCGTCTTTGGGTGTTTGGCAAAAATAATATTTTTTTGTATGTCCCACTTTATGAGCATCTTTGCCAAGGTACTTTGCAAAAAAGAGAAAATGCTTTTACAGTTGGACTAAGAAGTCAAGAACTACATATCAAAACAGTGATATTGTTCAAAATTGCAATGCAAAATGATGAGAGAATGATAACTAATTTGAGTTAGTGAAATAGTTAGTTCATTTAGATCGTTTAAATAAATATAAAGATTTGAATATCTTGTACATGTAGTAATTATTGGTTAATAATAAAATTTTAAATAAAATTTTTATTTATAACGAATTAGTTTTTTACTTGTTAAATTGAGAAATATGATTAAAAAAAATAACGAATAATGATGATTAAAAAAAAAAGGTAAAAAAAAAAAATTTGCTACAAGACAAGGCACTTTCGTTTTAATCATGTATGTTGGCTTCTAATCAGTTTGGAATTCTTAATCAGACCCCATAACATGATAAAAAAAAATTATTCGTACCCGTGCATGTGTTTTTTTTCTATATTTTTTAATTAAAAAAATAAAATGAATATAAAAAATATCGGATAGTTTGTAATTTTGATATACTATCATAATTTTTGCATATAAATTGAATTGTTGTTTATAAAAAAGGGTGTAATAAGAAAAAGATGAGGCAACAGCATATATGCTTTTCACTTTAATTTGCTCTATACTTTTATGTGTTGCTTTGTCTCATTTAGATTCTTTCATCACATAGACTATACATATTGCACTACAGTATCATCTCAAGGCATCTCTCAATCTTAAGTCCCAATTTTTTCTACTTTTCCACACATTTTTCATTCTTGAAACAATTTAATTAACAATCTAATGTTCATCCAAAATAGGCAAATAAAAAAGTAAAATAAAAAACATGGACAAAATTAGACACTTTAGTTTAATTCATTAGCTTTTCCATTATTTCCCCTGATAGATGGAATATTGTCTCAATGAACAGATTTGGTTCTTTGATCAGTTCCAACTTCCAAGTTCCAACCTGTCAATAATGCAAGTCTCTCACTTTCAGGATTCTGAAGAGAAAAAATATCAGAGCAAATGCTATCAAACTGGCTTCTGACACATGGAAACTTCCCGAAACTACATCCACCGTGTTGCGTACTAATCGGAGAAAGAAAAAGAAAAAGAAAAAAAATAATAAAGAAGTATTGAATTCAACCGGCTCTGATCTTATGTATGCTGTCTTTCATCTTTGTTTAACTAATTTATAGCTGCAATCTGCACATACATCAGTTATTTTTAACTATAAAGCACTATGACTCCACATAGATCGAATAATATTTACATTTTTGTGGTAATTATCCGCATTTGATCCGAATTTTGTGGATATTATCCCATCCGCAGAGCTATCTAATCCGATCCGCACTATGGTAGAATCGGATTGCGGATTTAAGAGTGATATCCGCGGATTCGATTCACAGATCCGCATATCCGCACGTCTCATATAAATATCATAGTTTATGAAAGTAAATCCTAATATAATATGAATTTTAGTGTGTTGTTTTATGAAATTTATGATATCTTGTTTTTAATTTTTTATGTTAGTACCTCAACTTAGAATAATTAAACTTAGATCTTGTTTTTTTATTTTGTTATTCAAGAAAATTTTTATTGATAATATTTTAGAAGTAAATAGACTTAAACAAGTGAAAAATATATTTTTGGATATTTTTTGTAAAAATAGCCAAATAAAACCTTAAAACAGTTTCTTTTAATCATACGGATATATCCAATATTCAATTCGATCTGTAAATATCCGGATTGGATCGGATCGGATCCGATCTGAAAAAATGTGGATATTGTATTTGTTTCAATGAGTGTAATGCGAATCAAATAGAATTATAAGCTATATCCGATCCGATCCATGTGCAGTCTTATGAAGCACGGATATTAATTAAGACTCGAATATTGGACATAATATTACACGAGATATACATATATATATTAATTTTAATTTTTTATAAGATATATATATATATATATAAAATATTTTTTTAAAAAAATTATAATATCTTTTTATATTAAAATACAAACTAATATTATTAAACGTTTTTAATATTTTTAAATGTATAAAATATAATATATTTTAATAAATAATAATATATATTATTTTAAAATTTATTTTAAATATATTAGGATAAGTATTTTTAATTTTTTGTTAAACTATAGTTAGATACAAAAAATATACAATATAAAAAAATATCGTATTTAAAATATATTCGACATACGAATTTAATAACTCAATAAAGTGTCATATTTCTTAAATTATTAAATGGAGTGTTTTTAATTATTGATATGAAAATGGCTAATTAACTTCATTAAATTATCACAATCATGTCCGTATATATCAGTAGTCAAAACCAGAATTATTATTTGAATGATATGTATACGTAACCAGCCAATAAAATATGATAAAACATGTAAAAGCTCAAATTTGTCAAGATCTGAATTATGATTTATTAAAGACTCAGAAATCTGAATCCAATTATTACTCCTCCTTAATATAAGATGACATCCCAATCAAATAAATAATTTATACTATCGAAGTCTTTTTTGTAACTAAATCAAGTTAGTTTAAATCTAATAAAATTAATTTTATTAATGAAAATATGTAGACACACTCCAACTTTCAGTAATAACATGATGCTCCAATTCTGAATAACGACATGACACATTTTTTTTTGTGCTCGTTTTTAGCATTTCTCTTCCTCTTCTTTTTTCTTCGCGTTTTTATTATTTTACATATAATTATTGTATTTTTTTTCTTTTTCTCTTTCTAGTAATTTTGTAATATTATATATTTATTCTTCTTTATTTAATTTTTTTCTTTTTATGATGATAATAAAAAAGAGAAGCAGAAGGAGGATGATGATGATAATGCTACATAGATACACTAAACTCAAACTTATGACAAGAATCACGCTAAATCAAAATAAAAATAATACCAAAATTTTGAAATGGTGACTCCAGAAAAAAACTGAACTCAAAACAATTACAAAAACATGAAACACATTGAATCTAATTCATGATAACATTGAAATTTGGAAATGATGACACTAAAAAATTTATCAACATAGTTTAAATCACATAAAAAATACTACAACTATATAGAGACTCCAAATCCAAGCCTATGACAAGAATCACATTAAATTTAAATAATGGTAACACAAGAAAAAACTAAACTCAAAACAAGCATAGAAACATGAATCACAATGAATCTAACTCATAATAACACTGAAACTTGAAAATGATGACACCAGAAAACTCATTAACATAAATCATATAAGAATACTACAGCTACATAGAGATTCCGAATTCAAGCCTATGACAAAAATTACAATGATAAAGATGATGATGATGGAGGAGAATGAAAAGGAAAGAGGAAAAAAGATTCAAATAAAAAGGAAGGAGGAAGAAGAAGAGGAGATGGCGGTGGTGGTGGTGGTGATAGTGACGACAACGATGACGACAATAACAAAAGAAAAAGATGAATAAAAATGAGGATAAAAAGAAGAAGAAACAACAACGGTGGTGGTGTACAGAAGAAGAAGTAGAAGAAACAATGCGTGTGAATATGAAAAACGATTATGCAACTTGGTTAGATAAATTACTTAGTTGTAGAGTTTTTTTCATAAATAATAGAAGAATGTTAGAGAATTATCAGAATTTATTATTTTTAGTTATCAGTTAGTTATCAATATTTAAAAGTATGGGATAAAATATGCTGTTAGATTATTAGGCTAAAAGAACTAGACTAAATAAATTGAGTTGACGGTTAAGTAATAACTAAAAAACAATAAATTCTGATGATCTCTAAATATTTCGCTAAAGAGAAAGTATAGGTAAATAACGTAAATATTGAACAACGTGAACAACGGTTTAAAAAAAAAAGGTTAAATTAATTATTAAAATTAGATTCTCAATGTATTAGAATAATCAATTTTTGAATTTAAATTATCAGAGTTAGGCAACATAATCTCCTCTTAATATACCATCACATCACGTTCTCATTCCATCTCAATCCTCTTTCCATCCTCCACTCACACCGTCGTTCATCCCGGTCCTCCCCTCCGCCATTCAGCCTGACACTCCTCCACCTCCGTTGGTCAACCGGACGCGCCTCCCTCTCCAGCGCTCAGCCCAACGCGCCTCCCACCTACCACCCATCCACTATTGCCGCTGTTTTCGCATCGTTCATCCCAGTCCTCCCCTTCGCCGCTCAGCCTGACACTCCTCCACTATCGCCGGTCATCCGGACACACCTCCCCCTCCGGCACTCAGCCCAACACGCCTCCCACCCACCGCATCCACTGCTACCACTGTTTTCGTGTCACTCTTTATTTTCCTCCTGTGAGGTCAGCAAAGGTTGTACTGTTTCACTCTCTTGAGTCACTGGAGAACAACCTTCATCCTCACCGGTGACCGCTACCGGTAGTTGTCGAACTGTTGAAGGAACAGCAGCAATGTTAGTCATTAAGTCGTTTTCACCAATGACCAGTTCAGGAGGGTCATTTTAGTAGGTATGCGGATAGTTATTTTAATTCTTATGTGGATAGTTATTTAATTGGATTGGCTTTAGTTATATACAATTAAAATATGCTGGATGTTCAATTCATTAGGTATGCGGATGATTATTTTTATCCTTAAGTGGATGGTTATTTTCACTAGGGGTGAGCGATGGCGAGAAGGAGCCGGCGGGCCGTTTGTTTTCGGTCTGGAGGAGAATGACGCTGATGAGGGTCCTTGTTGATGAACCAACGACAGTGAGGAGGATCCTGGTAGCGACGATGGGCTGGTTGGAGACCAAGCGACGGCGGCGATGGCAGAGGGTTTGGAGGAGTAGCTGGTGCTTTGGTAAATTAGCGTATAATGAATGGTTAAAATTTTTGAATGACTGAATAGGGGTTTTTTGGTTGGGTAATTTGGATAGAGTGTTTTTTTTTTAACGTCATTGGGCCAAATTTTCAGTCCGTTATTCATGTTGTTCAAATTTTCCGTTGTCTATCTAGTGGAACCGTTCTCTAAATAATAAAGTTAATGTAGTTAACACATCCTTTTCATTAGACTATGTACTTTAATTTTTGTACGTGACAAAAAATACAACATATTGTGAAATTATTCAAAATCTAAAAATAGAGTAAATTATCATTTGTATTCACGAAAATTTAGAACATTGATAAATTTATCTACGAAAAAATGAAATTTACTTTATACCCATGAAGGATGGATTTTTACAGATAAAATTATCTGAATTCTAAAAAATTATTTAAAATTTTTAAACTACCCACTAATATAACCTAATTCTAACTTCTAATTTTTCTCTACACCACCACTCTCCCAATCTCAAATTCTACCACTATTCTCATACTCAATTACCACCATCACTACCATCATCGCTGGCATCACCACCGCCATCACCACCTTGCCGATGAAGTAGGTCACACCAACCCAACATGGAACGAGAAATTCGTGTACAAGGTCGATGAGGACTTCCTTAACTCCAAAAATTTCATTATTATGATCGAGATCTACACCAACGCGTGGCTTCATGATGTTCTCATCGGCACCATCAGCGTCTTCGTTAGCAACCTCATCCCGCCCTCTTTTCACTCTGAAAATTGCAAGCCAAACCTTCGATTCATTGCACTTTAGATTTGAAGGCCCTTTGGTCGTCCTCAGGGGATTTTCAACATCAGTGTCACTTTCCTCGATAGCACAAAAAAGAGCATATCGATTTATTTCGAACTCAGCAACTCTACTGTCAATTATTAGGATCTGAAGAACCCTAACAAGATGACAAAACATCAAAACGATGACGCCGAGAGCCAAGCTAAGATAACGGTATCAACGATCCGAAATTGGCGGTAATGGTGATGGTGATGATGGTGGTAGTGATGAGAGGGTGGTAGGGTTTGGATAGAGAGAGTGGTGGTGTTAAGTAAAATTAAAAGTTAGAATTAAGTTATATTGGAGGGTAGTTTGAGAATTTTAAATAATTTTTTAAGATTTTTGATAATTTTATTTACAAAAAACCCATCTTTCATGGATATAAAGTTAATTTTGTTTACTCCTAAAAATATATACCAAATAAATAATTACAAAGAACTATCTTTTAATAATTAATATTAGCCAACTTTATTTAACTCTCATTTTTCAAAAAATTTAAAAATTAGTATTTAGAATTTAAAATTTGAAATTATTAGAGTATATTAAAATCAATTAGCATCAACTAAAATTATTTAGCATATCTATATATTTATTATAGGATATTACACTTTTATTATTTTGACTCTTCTAGCACTTATATATACCGTTATATATTCTACAATTCAGAGCACTCTCAATAATATGCAATGGTTTTTTTAGTTTACTCTGTTGTTTCTAACATTGTATCAGAATATAGATGTTTTTTTCTTCATAAAAATTAGTCCATAACCCCTTTGTTTTTTTTTCCCTAGTGTGTTTTGTTCTTATTTTTCGATAATTTTCTCAAAAATATCGATGTCCTTCATCACCGACCATACCATCGTCTCTGTCTAGTCGTTCCAAGTCCAAAGAACCCAAACTTTTAATTTATTTTGCTGAATTGAATACTTTGTCTGAATTTTCTTATCCTAGTACGTCTCAACAAAATGGAAAAGCTTAACGCAAGCATATTCAGATTCTTGACTCTATTCATGTAATGCTTTATTCTTCTTCATGTTCTGAGCATACTTGGGATGAAAATATTCTCACTGCTGTCCATGTTATCAATAGATTTTTTTCTATCATTGGTAATATTACTCTATTTGAGCGTCTTTTTCATACCTCTCCAGATTACAACTTTCTTCGAATTTTTGGTTGTATTCTTTTTGTTCTTCTTCAGTTTCATGAACATAATAAACTTGAACCTCGGGCTCGCATGCATTGTTTTCTTGGTTATGGTACTAAACACAAGAGTTATCATTGTTGGAATCCTGTCTCTTAACGTATTCGTATATCTCGTCATATTATATTATGAGAGCATCACATGTTCTTTAGTTTCTCCTCTTTTAAATTCATTCCCTCTACCCAGCCTTTTTTTTTACCAATCTCAATGTTGGCTTTTTTTCTAGTAATGATAATACATGTTATGTGTCAAGTCAAACTCTCGGGCTTCCTACTCTTCCACCTTCTCCATCTCATGATGGTTTCAGATCGGACGATGATCTTGCTCATACTGTCATGCCTCCTCCTTCCACTCGATGTTTTAGGGTAAGAAATCTATCTCCTTATCTTTTTAATTATCATTATTTTTCTACTATTGTTCATTACTGTAAACTTAAGTCATTTAGAGAAGCCTCCACAAATTCAAATTGGTAGCAAACAATGCATGAAGAATCTAGGTATTAGAAAAAGCACACACTTGGAACATAGTTGATCCACCTTCTGATAAAGAAATTATGGATAGTAAATGGGTATACAAGCTCAAGACTTGCTCTGATGGCTTTATTGACCCTTATAAGGTATGCTTGGTTGCTCATGGATGTACACAAAAGTATGGTATTAATTATGAAAAGATGGATGTGAAGAATGCGTTTCTTAATGGGGTTTTGATAAAGAAAGTCTATATGAAACCACTCCCCGGTTATTGTTGGCCTTCTAGCAAAATTTGTCTTCTTCGTAAGGCACTCTATGACCTTAAGCATGCTCCTTACGAATGGTTTGAAAAGTTTAGCACCACTATATGAAACCTTGGTTTCACTTATAGCTCTCATAAGAATGCTCTTTTTATTTGCAAAAGTGAACATGGGGTTATTCTTCTACTATTATATGTTGATGACATGATCATTACTAGAGACGATATTGACAGTATCACTGATCTTAAACCATCCCTTCACCACACCTTTGAGATGAAAAATCTTGGATCTCTAAGTTATTTTCTTGGTCTTGAAGTAATATCCTTTGACGATGGTATTTATCTCTCTCAAGCTAAGTACGTTTCCAATCTTCTCACTCGAGCCGGTATTACATACAGATAATCGCTCTGAGTCTACTTTTCTTGGGCCTTATGCTTGGTTTACTCCTATAGATGTCACTATTTTGGATAATCCTACTCTTTATCGACAGTTAGTTGGAGGTCTAACATACTTGATTGTTATACGACCAGACATCGTCTATCCTGTTCATGTTGTGAGACAGTTCTTGCCAGTTCCTCGTACCAGAAATTATGCGGCAGTTCTTCATATCCTTTGCTACATTAAAGGCACTCTGTTTCATGGATACTATTTTTTTGCCCACGCATATTTAATCCTTCAAGCGTACTGAGATTCTGATTGGGCTGATGATCTCACTGATCGTCGTTCTACTACCAGTTACTGTTTGATTCTTGGTGACTCTCTTATTTTTTGACGAGTCAAGCAGCAAACGTTCACTACTTGATCAAGCACCAAAGGTGAATACTGTGCCTTCGCTGACACCACTGCTAAAGTTGTCTCGATTTGTTGGCTTCTTGAAGACTTGGGTGCCACTCAGTCGTTCCCAACTGATATTTATTGTGACAACCGAAGTGCTACTCAGAATTTGTATAATTATGTCTTTCATGAGTGCACCAAACACATTGAGTATGATTGACACTTTGTCCGGCAACATCTCTTTATTGGTGCTGTTTGTCCCGTAATGGTTGAGACTCTTGATTAGATTGCTGATATCTTTACGAAAGCCCATCATCCTACTCGATTTTGGACTACAATATCTAAACTCAAGATAGTATCCTTAACTCCCACTACAAGAAAAATACTGAATACCATCTAATTTAGCGTCAGACGTTAGCAGGGATTTACCGGTGAATTTGGCAATAAATTCGTCGGATAAAAAGATTACCATTGGATTTAGTTTTTTGACGATAAATTTTCCGGTATTAATTGGAGAAAAAAATAAAAAATGGCGCGGTCATTACCGTCAGATTTACCGGTGGATAAATTCGCCGGTGATCCAAATTGGTGCAATGTTGCATTTTGGTCATTCGCAAAGCATTACTATGGGATTTATCCGCCGGTAAATTCGACAGTAATCTTGTCCTAAATTCAAACCACGAACCTTCCCCCTCATTTTCAAACTACTCTCTCTTTCTAACCTTCTCCTCTTTCTCTCTCTAACCTTCTCCTCTCTCTCTCCCCCCTCTCTCTTACAAACCACCTCCGGTAGTCCCTTGATGAGTGAGCATCTTATACCCTTTTCGGCATCATTTTCTAGTTGTTTTTAGTTATATTTTAGTTAATTCTGTATGATTTTAGTGCAAACATCACATTTGGATGCTACTTTGAGTTTTTCTTGTGTTTCTATGATTTTAGGTAAAATTCGGAGCAGTTTGGAAAAGCCTAAAGCAAGAAAGGAAAATGCTGGCAGCACCCCCCTGGGTGCTAAACACTCGCTCAGCGTTTTACGCCAGTAGGGGAGCAGGGCCAGCAACGTTACTCCCCCTCTCTGGCGTCTCACGTCCCAATTCTGAAGTTAAACGCCAGCAGCAGCCCGTTTCACACCTCTATGGGCCTCCAAGTGGATTTAGCACTCCTTAGTTTTATTTTATTTTCTTTTTGTAATTTTTATTTACTAAATAATATCTTTTAGGTCTAGTATTTATTATTAGGTTAATATTTAAAGGAAAAGATCACTTAGGTTTAGGATCTTCTTCCTTTCGCACTTTTTCAGAAACCTGTTTTTTTTGTAAGTTTTGAGCAACTAAACCTCCGGGTTAAGGTTAGGAGCTCTGTTTATTTCTATAGATTTAGATTATCATTCTTCTATTTTAATTTATGTTTGATTCAATTCTAAAGTGTTATTTTTGTTCTTAATCTTATGAACTGGGTGGAACGAGAGTATGACCTTTTTCTACATGAGTTCTTGTGATTCTTGAGAGAGTTATCTCACTTGAACTACAGCTTGAAAACACTCCTCCTAAATTGCTAATTACATGAACTAATTGGGATATGTGATATATAATCCTGTTAGCTTTGGGTAATTAGGATTTTTGTGGCCATAAACTAGTTTTCTGAACTTCACCCTTTGATCTGAATCAAGTGACCACGAGAGTCGCGTTTGATGAGGATTAGTGGAGATTAAATCATTAAGAGATTAGGGTTTAATCACTTATGGTTTGTCATAGAACGGATCATTCATTGTTAAAATAGCTGGTAAGACGTTTTAATCTGGAAAGATGAACATCTCCGAGACCTTAACTGTTTTCTTATATTGTTTTTACACCAAACCTTTAATTGCTTTCTTTATTTCTCTTGTTCATTGTTTTTGCGTTACAACAACAACAACAACTCTCTTTTACTGTTTGCTTGACTAAGTCCAACAGAACAACTATTGCTTGCTCAGTCCGATAATCCTTGTGGGATCGACCCTCACTCACCTGAGGTATTACTTGGATGACCCAGTGCACTTGCCAGTTAAGTTGTGCGAGTTCTAATTTCGCGCACCACCCCTCCATCAGCGTCGGCCACCACTAACAACATTCAAAGACTGCTGGACTCCTTGTATCGCGTTGGTCGCTTTATCGCCGTTGTTTTCATCGCTCCTATAACACCCTACCACACAGAACTTTACATCTAGGTTGTAAATCAAAGATGGCGAGGCGCTACGACCTCTAAAAATAAAATACATATAAATATAACAAGGATATTATATCTAGGAGCCTTGAAAAGGAGCTAAGCAAAAACGTAACAGAAACCCGTGTCATACTCGTATGGATAAGCGTTATACGGATATAAAGATTGAGAGAAAGGATAAACTATACATATATAGAACATAATTTCAAAAGATACGAATATCAAGTCCCAGACTCGACCTGCGAAGCTAAGACTGACCGGAGAATATATACATACATACATACATGCATACATACATACATACATACATACATACATACATACATACATACATACATACATACATACATATATATATATATAACCCAAACTATCCTAAAACAGAAAATCGACAACCTGTTTCTCCCAATCAACCTCTAAGAGGGACATACATAACATATATAAAGTGGAGAATCTATATACATATATAAACATAAACAAACTACAACACTAAGTCCCAAGAGTTCTTCGCTTCCACAGAGTCTCCAGAATGCTTTGTGCGGTGCCTCACGTCTTGCATCTGAAAACAACAATTTATGTATGGAGTGAGAACCGGGGGTTCTCAGCATGATAATGGTGCCCACATAAATAATATATAAGATCCAAAAAAAGCCAGAGGCAATCCTAAAACTCTGACACTCAGAATTAAACTTAAAGACTATACTAAACTAGAAATTCGGTACAATGGTACTCTATATAAGGGATTCCAATTTTAATCTAATTCCAGCCCAACATTTCTCTTTCTGTCTCCCCCAACCATCTGAATCACCGGTAGAATAACTCTCAGCGTCACCTCCGCCAGCATGAGGGATCTCTCAATTGCAAAGACAAACAATACAATCAAGGAAAACACAAGTATAGATTGTAGTTATAGCAAGTAGCTCAGATAGCAGTTAATCACAGATAAGAAATTAAGCAAACCAAAATAATGCATACTCAAAAAATCATACACATGCATATGATGAATGCCTTTCCTACTGGCCGTGAGCTCAATTGTTGGTTACTTTTCTAGAACCCAACACACCCGGTAGCTAACCCGGATATCGTCTCTCTGATATGTATCCACACTCTTGGGATATAGTGCCCGCCACACTCATGGGATATAGTGCCCGCCATACTCATGGGATATAGTGTCGATCTCATTTTTCAGGATAAAGTGTTCCAACACTCTTGGGATATAGCGCCCGCCACGCTCTTGGGATATAGTGGCCGTCACACTTATAGGTACATATAATCCATCAAGTTCAATAATTCAACACATTCAAGCTTATCTTATGGCCATCTAACCTAAGTTTTCACGCAACATTATATATTATCTACGAGAAACCAAAACCATACCTTGGCCGATTCCTCCCTAATGTTGAATCACCTTAATTATGTCCGTTTCACCAATGCCCAAGGTCCCAAACATACACCAATTAGAAAACCCAGCCTCCAAGCTCAAACTTAATCTTCCATCTTCATCAATTTGGTTCCAATTCACATATATACAATCTAATTCCACACAAACATCTAAAGTTAATATGATGTTTGCTAATTTAATAATTTCACAAGGGTTAGAGGTTCCTCACCTTATTCACGAGTCAAACGGGTAAAAATTCAGTGATTACCCACTGCTAGAGTTCACCTAAACCATCAAAATCATTCAATTTCTCGATACCCAAAACCTAAGATTTTAAAACTAAAAAGGGAAAAACTAGGTAATAAGATGTGATTTTCTTACCAAATTATTCAGTGGGTTTTGTAGAGAATTCTGAGATGAAGGCGTGGCTGCTGATGGCTCGTCAATCGAAGCTCTGAATTGAAAGATATGTGAGATTGAAGTTTGAGCTAGGGTTTGGAGTTTCTTTTCTCCCCTTTGCCCTCCATCAACGTGTTTCATGAGGTTATGGGAAAGATGAAGGCTAAGGTTGGGTTTTATATATTGAGGCTTGGGCCCGGTTTGAATCCGGTCTAACCGGTTCAGTTCGTTGGCCTAATTTTGGGACAAACCTTTGAAATTAGTGCCAAAAGTCATATTTTAATTATTTCTACTCCATTAAACTATAAAATTTAATTTCTTAATTTATTTAAATAATAATTAATTTATTAGTTAACTATTTACTAATTACAGGGAGTTACATCCTACTCCCTAATAAAAATTTTTGCCTTTGAAAATTTTGATCACTTTACGAAAAGTAAGCGAGAACAGCTCCTCATTATTTCCATAACACCTCGCTCGCATCCATGAGACGTCCTTTGGGTCTTATCCATACCAAACAATCGATATTAAGGTGATCAATTTTAATATCTCAAGTCCAGTACTTCGAATTTTCAAAAGTATGCTCATGAACATTTGTGCTATATATATCAAGCAGACATCCTAAATAGCATGTACACACAACTAGAGTATGCTCAGAAGCATAGTCAGTCAATTCCCAAGGCTCTACGAGAACGAACTGTTTTGATACCATAATGTAACATCCTATCACACAGAGCTTTACACCTAGGACGTAAATCAAAGGTGGCGAGGCGCTACGACCTCTAAAAATAAAATACATATAAATATAACAAGGATATTATATCTATGAGCGTTAAAAAGGAGCTAAGCAAAAACGTAATAGAAACCCGCGTCATACTCGTATGGATATGGATATAAAGATTGAGAGAAATGATAAACTATACATATAGAGCAAAATTTCAAAAGATACGAATATCAAGTCTCAGACTTGACCTGCGAAGCTAAGGTTGGCCAGAGAATATATATATATATATATATATATATATATATATATATATATATATATATATATATATATATATAATCGAAATTATCCCAAAATAGAAAACCGACAACCTGTTTCTTCCAGTCAACCTCTAAGAGGGACATACATAACATATATAAGGTGAAGAATCTATATACATATATAAACATAAACAAACTACAAAACTAAGTCCCAAGAGTTCTTCGTTTCCACAGAGTCTCCAGAATGCTTTGTGTGGTGCCTCGCGTCCTGCATCTGAAAACAACAATATATGTATGGGGTGAGAACCGGGAGTTTAAGCATGGTAATAGTGCCCACATAAATAATATATAAGGTCCTGAGAAAGCCAGAGGCGACCCTAGAACTCCGACACTCAGAATTAAACTTAAAGACTATAATAAATCAGAAATTTGGTACAATGGTACTCTATCTAATGGATTCCAATTCTAATATAATTCCAGCCCAACATTTCTATTTCTGTCTCCTTCCACCCTCCGAATCACCGGTGGAATAACCCTCAACGTCACCTCCGCCAGCATAAGGCATCTCTCAGTTGCTGGTGCGGGTTTTCTAATGTCAACAACTGAACTGGCAAGTGCACCAGGTTGTCCAAGTAATACCTCAGGTGAGTGAGGGTCGATCCCACGAGGACTGATGGACTGAGCAATAATGGTCGGCTGATTGGTTTAGTTTTGCAGGCAAAAACGTTGGCTTGGTGATTTGAAATAGCATTAAATAGTAATTCAAGAGTAAAGAAAGCAATTAAGAGAATTGGTGAGAAATCAATAAGAGAAAATAGTTAAGGTATCAGAGATGTTTACTTTTCTGGGTCAAGTTTTCTTACCAACTATTTTAATCATGCAATATTCATTTAATGGCAAACTGTAATTGACTAAACCCTAATGTCTTAGTGATTTAGTCTCCTCTAACTTTCATCAACCGCCAATGTCTTAGTCACTTGATTCCGATTAGAGTAAGTTCAAATCTAGTATATGGCCACAAAAATCCTAATTACCCAAAGCTAAACGGATTATATGTCACCTATCCAGGTTAGTTCAAGTAATTAGCAATTTAGGAGGAATTTACTTTCAAGCTGTTGTTCAGGTGAGGTCCCCTTCCAAGGGACACAAGAACGCAAATAGAATAAGGGTCATACTTTCGTTCCACCCAGATTCATAAAATGAAAAACAAAAGTAATCTTTGAAACTGAATCAATATATTAATAAAAATAGAAAAGTAATATTCTCAATCCACAGAAATAAACAGAGCTCCTAACCTTAACCAAGGAGGTTTAGTGGCTCATGATTTACAGAGAAAACAAGAGTTCTAAAAAGTGTGAAAGTGCGAAAGAGAGAAGATTCCCCTAAAGGGTGAATCTTTTTCCTTTTATATCTAACCTAATTTGATTTTGAAACTAAAATAAAATATTAAATCCTATAACAAAAAGATATTGCATGTAAATAAAAGTTACAAAAGTAAAAGATAAGATAACTAATAAAAGCTAAATCCACTTGAAGATGCTTCCTTGATAGGCTTCAAATCCGAATTGCCTACTTGGGTATTGATAAACCCCTATTTTATGGTTTATTTTGTGCTCAATTGATTGGTTTTTATCAAGTCTTTGCACACTTATTCATACAAAATGCATGATTTTACAATTTCCTTCCCGGTTTTGTGCTATGATTGAAAACATGCTTCGTTGCTCTTAAATTTTACTAATTGTAATCCTCTCTTATTACCATTAGATGCCTTGATATGTGTGTTAAGTGTTTTCAAAGATTACAGGGCAGGAATGGCTTAGAAGATGGAAAGGAAGCACGCAAAAGTGGAAGGAATACAAGAAACTGAAGGAACTGCTAAAGCTGTCCAGCCTGACCTCTTGGTACTAAATTGACCATAACGTGAGCTACAGAGGTCCAAATGACGCGGTTTCAGTTGAGTTGGAAAGCTAACATCCGGGGCTTCGCAACGATATATAATTTATCATAGCTTCCCCGAAGCCAGGCGACATGAACGCGTAGATCACGCGGACGCGTGACCTGGCAAAAACCCAATCCACGCTAACGCGTGGATGACGCTTCCGCGTGACTTTGCAGCGGCCTGTATGTACCAGAAATCGCTGGGGGCAATTTCTGGGCTGTTTTTGACCTAGTTTTCGACTCAGAAAACACAAATTAGAGGCTATAAAGTGGGAGAATGAATCCATTCATTCAGGCAACAATTGATACAACTTTCATATTCATAATTTTAGGTTTAGATGTAGCTTTTAGAGAGAGAGGCTCTCTCCTCTCTCTTAGGATTTAGGATTAGGATTAGAATTTAGGATTTCTATTATGATTAGGCTACTTCTCTTCAATCACAGGTTCAATGTTCCTTTAATTTATTTTCTATTTTTATTTATTCTATTACTTTAATTGTTATTTATCTTTTCAATTTGGTTTATGAACTCCATGTTAGGATTGATTTTCTTAATTAATACATATTGAGGTATTTCAGATTTATAATTTCTTTTTTTAATTTATGTTATTGATGCTTCTAATTAATCCAAATTATTTTCATTCGAGTATATTTTCTTCCCTTTTGGCTTTGGTTGAGTAATTGGTGACACTTGAGTTATCAAACTCAGTAGTTGATTGGAAATTAGGATTGCTGATTGATTTGGATCGCTCTAAAGCTAGTCTTTCCACAGGAGTTGACTAGGACTTGAGGATCAAATTAATTAGTCCACTTGACTTTCCTTTATTTAGTAAGGGTTAACTAAGTGGGAGCAATAACAATTCTCATCACACTTGATAAGGATAACTAGGATAGGATTTCTAGTTCTCATACCTCACCAAAAGTTTTCTTAATTATTAATTTATTTTTTTTGCCATTTAAATTATTTGCCCCCTATTTCAAAAACCCAAAATTCTACCTTTTTCATAACCAATAATAAATTATACTTCCCTGCAATTCCTTGAGAAGACGACCCGAGGTTTGAATACTTCGGTTATAAATTTTATTGAGTTTTGTTACTTGTGACAACCAAACTTTTGTACGAAAGGATTCTCTGTTGGTTTAGAAACTATACTTACAACGTAATTATTTTCATAAAATTCTAGACCATACAAAAATCTTATCGTCAAAATGGCGCCGTTGCCGGGGAATTGCAAACGTGTGCCTTATTATTGGTTATTGTAAATATTTGCTTTTTACTTGTCTATTTGTTTTTATTTTTGTTTTTATTTTTGCTTTTTCATAAATTACGAGGTTATTGATTTTTATTTAGTTATTAAAATTTTCAAAAATAATATTCCTTATTTTTTCTTGATTTTCAAGTTGTTCTTCGTGTTCATCTTGACCTTCAAGTTGTTCTTGGTTGTTTTCTTCGTTTTGATCTAAAAATTTTAAGTTTGGTGTCATTTTATTGTTTTTCTTTTTCCTCATTAAATTCAAAAATATCTTTTCTCTTTATTTTAATTGATTTTTTTCGAAAATTACAAAAAAAAATTCAGATTTTTATTTTAAAATTTTTATCTTATCTTATCTTAGTTTTAAATTTCAAAATTCAAATCTTTTTCAAAAATCCTATCTTTTTCAAAATCTCATCTTATCTTATTTCAAAATTAAATTTCAAATTTCAATATTTAAATTCCAAAATTCAAAATTCAAATTTCAAAATTTAAATTTAAAATTTTAAAAATCAAACCTTTTCAAAATTTAAACCTTTTTCAAATCTTTATCTTATATTGTTGTCAGTGTTTCTAGTTTTAGGAGTTTATTTTTATTAATTTTTTATTAGTTTTTGTTTTTATTTTCTTTAGCTACTATGAATTCTCACCCCTCTGGTTTCAAGTTTGGTTCCAATGTTGTTGTAAGGAATGGAAACTATAATGAAAATAGACATCAAAGTTGGAAGAATCAAAGATGGGGGAAGCCACAAGGATTTGATCAACCCTCTTGGCAACAACCCCCTCCAATGCGCTATAACCAACAACCATTCTGTGATGCATACCAAGACAATAGTTATGGTGGATCCTTTCGTGATAACCAACCTCCACCAAATTACTTTGGTCAAGATCCATTCCTGGGAGCGTACCAAGATGATGGATATGGTGGACCCCCTTGTAGTCACCAACAAGCCCCACCATATGCTTATGAACCACCTCTCCAACATACCTTTGGACCACCAAACTCACAAGTCCCTTTACACCATTCACCTCCATATGACCCCAACCCTTATCCACCCCAATTCCAACCCAATTACCCCCAAGGACCACCATTTCCATATGCACCATGTCCATATTCATCGACCCAAGAATCACAGGCTCGCCTCAAAGAAACAGTAGATCAATTTCATGCAACCCTTCATCAACTGGAGCAAGCGATAAATCGATTACCTTCCAGACGTTCGGACACTCAAGGAACCCCCATGACTTGATGTGGAGAATCTAATGAAGAACGTAGCATGAAGGAGATACTAGAAACTCCGGTGGACAGTAAGGAGCATGACTTTGTATTGGAACAAGTGGAGGAAGCCAGAATTATCGAAGAAGAATAATTGGTCGAAGACTTAGGAGATGCAGAACGTCCATGGGAAAGCCCAGTCATAGAACCCCCTTCTAAGGAGTTTGAATTTGATGTTGAGGAGGGTGTACAACCTCCAAGGCATATCATGGTTGAAAACTTTAAAGGGGATAATCAAGAGATGGATTCAATCATTGATGAATTCTTGTCTACATTTAAATCCTCTCCCATTGGACTTGACATGGAGATTAAAGAGGAAGAAGCACAACCTCCCATGCCCTTGGTGAGTAATGAAGAAGAGATCGAATTGGAAGAAAGCTACCAAGAGGAAGAGGTTGAAATTGAAGAAGCTTGCAAAGAGGTGGAAGTTGTCAAAGAAGAGCACAAGGGAGTGGAGCTTGAAATCACCTTATCAAAGTTGTTGGAGACCTCTCCACCTAAGTCACCATCATCCTTCACAACATTTAAGTGGATAAAATTCATATCCTTTAGCTTTCACATCCCACTTGAATATGGTTTACTTGAGACAGACGGTCAACTTAGAGCTCTTTGTGGCATTAAGAGTAAGAGAAAAATGGTTAGTGGTAGGAGTTGCCCTGCAAGGTTCAATACGGTTGTGCACTCCAAGTTGAAGTGCAAGTATTGGTGTAGAGTTCGAATGAATGGGTCTAGGAAGCTGTTTGGATGCTGTAGTGAGAATTCGAATTGCTTGTCACCTGGATGGAATCATCATGATCCACTTGAAGATGGGTGTAGAAACAATATTTGGGATCCGGGAATATATGAGGATCGATTTTGGGAGCTCAAAGCTTGTGAAGAACTCCATCAAAGCTTGAAGAATCCACCTGGTATTGATAAAGCTTATTGGAAGTCCAAGCATTGGTGGAAGTTTCAAGACGAGTTCAAACACAAACCACCATGACAAGGAACTCACCAAATGTCCAACTTAAGGACTTTAACTAAAAGTTCTAGGTGGGAGACAACCTACCATGGTATATTCTGTCCTTTTTGGTCATAGTTTTATTTTATTTTATTCTACTTTATTTTTCTTAGTGTTCATTCATAATTTCTGCATATTCATCTGCATGCTGCATTTTGCATTCTGCATTAAAAAAAAAAAAACGCACGCGACGCGTCCGCGTCATAGGTGCATTAGGAAGAAAAGAAAATTGAACAGAAAGTCACGCGAGAGCGTGGCTAGAGGTGTGCCTTAGGCACAAATATGCCCACGCGACCGCATCGCTGACGCGTCCGCGTCATGTTGAAAAATAGCCTCCCCATGCGTCTGCGTCACCCACGCGACCACGTCCCCCTGCAAAATCGACGTAAAGAGGTATATGGCAGAAAGTTATGATGGAGTGAGGCTGGAATGATGCTGGAAGTACAAGCCCTATCACGCGTCCGCGTCGTTTTTTCAAAATATGGCCATTCACGCGACCGCGTCAACCACGCGAACGCGTCACCCAGATTTTTGGCAAAATGCATATAAAACAGAGAGTTGTGCGTACGCAAGGCTGCACTCGCGCCAATAGCACAAATCAGGCCACGCGATCGCGTGACCCACGCGTCCGTGTCACCTGAAAATTATCACACACCACGCGACCGCGTCACCCACGCGTCCGCGTCACATGCGGCGCATAGCCTATCCAGATAAGCCAAATATCTTATCTTTTCTTCCCCAAATCCAAATCTTTTCTTTCCCTTCTTATTTCTTTCTTCTCTCTTCTTCCTTCTTCTTTATTCTTTCTTACTTTCTTCTTCTTCATCTCTTTAACTTCTCATCTTTCTTCACTTTCATTCTATTTTTACTTAATTTATTTGCATACTTTCATTCATTACATTTTAATTTTGTGCATATTTTTATTTTTTTTTCTAAATTTATTATTTTTCGATTGGTGTTAAATTTTCTTATTCAACTGTTACATCTTTTCTGGTATTATTTTGGTGCTTAGTGACTTGTTTTCCACTATTGGGTAATATTATTTAAGTCAATGCTACTCCTTCATGATACTTATATTATCTTGCATTGACATGAACTTACACTATCTTGCATTACCCACACTCTCTCCCCCATTGTTGCAACTTTTGCACCACTGGTATGCCATGTGCTTCTATTATTTTCTCATTTGCATGTTGTAGCTACCATGTAATTGAGACCCTCATTATTTGGCATTAACCCAACCATATTTTATTTATTCTCTATCTTTATTTTTGGGTTACCTTTCTTCTCTTTTTCTTTCAGGTTGGCCACCAGGAAGGGAACCGGAAGACGTTTACATGGGAGAGACACACAAGTTCCTATGCACATTCTTTGGAGAAAAGCATCAGTTGTAGTAACCCGTCCACTTGCACATCTTAGCACGCACCGAGGATGGTGCAATCTTTAAGTGTGGGGAGGTCGATACCGACTTCCGTGGGTTAGTTATTTTCTTCTCAACACCAATATTTTATTTTCTTTGTTTGTTCATTGTTGCATTTGCATGTTTGATTACATATTTGTTTGATTTTATGCATATTTTACCACTTGGTTAAAGTAATATTTTCTTTTTCAAGAAACTTTTTATAACATTTCACTAATTTGATTTAAAATTTTTGATAAACTTGTCTGAAGAAATATTATACTGGAACATGGTTTTGAGTTCGAACACACAAAACCTGTGAGATTTTGAACTTATTTGAATTGGTTGCATTTTATCAACCAATATTTTATTTTTGGTGTGTGATTTTCTCTCTAAAATTGCGATCTTTGTCTTGCTTGATTCTATATTTCCATTGTTTAATATATGCATGCACTTATGTGATTGAGGCCTTGTTTCACTAAGCTTACATACCCATATGGCCTTAACCTTTTATTATCCTTTGCAAACTAATTTGAGCCTATTTTAACCCTTTTATTATTTACTTTAGCACATCATTAACTCTAAGCGAAAAACAATAATGTCCTTAATTTGAATCCTTGGTTAGCTTAGACTAGTGAGAGTGCTTATGATTTAAGTATGGGAAAATTGAATTTGGAAATATTTGGTTTGAGAATTGGGTGTTGTGTATTCTTGAGAAAATATGAACAAGAATGTTAAGAACATGTTTATGCATTCAATATCTTAATCATATGCATTGAAAAAGAAAAAAAAATAATAAAAAATTTAGTAAGAAAATAAAAAAATAAAAATAAAACAAAAAAAAGAGAGAAAAAGAAAAGAAAAAGAGCAAATAAGTAAAAGGGGACAAAATGCCCCAAAGTAAATGGTGAAAGCAATGCATATGAGTTGTACTCAAATTCAGACGCATGAATATGTGGAAAACATGGTTAATGGATAGTTAGGTTTTGTATTTTGATTACATGGATTGTCTTAAGTTAGGTGGGAAAAGTTTAAGTTAATTAAGGATTCAGATTTTAGTCCACTTGGCCAAATACAATCCTACCTTGACCCTAACCCCATTACAACCCTTAAAAGACCTCTTGATATGTGTATTTTGTGCATTAAATTTTTGTTGATTGTTAGATGAAGAGCAAGCCTTAGAAAGCAAGGTTAGTAGAGAATTGAGAGAATCGAACCTTAAACACATGAGTGATTAGAGTGTATACACTTCCAGTGAGGGTTCAATGCTCGATTCTTTGTTCCCGGCTTTCATGAGCTATTTTCTTCTACAAGTTCACTTGTACTTTATTTTATGATTTGAATTAGTGAGATCCAATTCATATTTCTTCTTGAAGGATTTGTTTACTTTTAACCAAGTAGGTAAAAGTATTTTACATTTAGTTGCATTCATATAGATATGTTGCATTACATACTTTCTACCATTCCCCTTCACTCTCTTATAGCTTCTCTTGAGCTTAGCATGAGGACATGCTAATGTTTAAGTGTGGGGAGGTTGATAAACCCCTATTTTATGGTTTATCTTGTGCTCAATTGATTGGTTTTTATCAAGTCTTTGCACACTTATTCATACAAAATGCATGGTTTTACAATTTCCTTCCTGATTTTGTGCTATGATTGAAAACTTGCTTCGTTGCTCTTAAATTTTACTAATTTTAATCCTCTCTTATTACCATTAGATGCCTTGATATGTGTGTTAAGTGTTTTTAGAGATTACAGGGTAGGAATGGCTTAGAAGATGGAAAGGAAGCACGCAAAAGTGGAAAGAATACAAGAAACTGAAGGAACTACTAAAGCTGTCCAGCCTAACCTCTTGGTACTAAATCGACCATAACTTGAGCTACAGAGGTCCAAATGATATGGTTTTAGTTGCGTTAGAAAGCTAACGTCCAGGGCTTCGCAACGATATATAATTTCTCATAGCTGCCTTAAAGCCAGGCAATGCAAATGCGTGGATCACGCGAACGCGTGACCTGGAAAAAACCCAATCCACGTTAACACGTGGACGACGCTTCCGCGTGACTTTGCAACGGCCTGTACATACCAGAAATCGCTGGGGGCAATTTCTGGGCTGTTTTTGACCCAGTTTTTGCCCCGGAAAATACAGATTAGAGGCTATAAAGTGGGAGAATGAATCCATTCATTCAGACAACAATTGATACAACTTTCATATTCATAATTTTAGGTTTAGATGTAGCTTTTAGAGAGAGAGGCTCTCTCTTCTCCCTTAGGATTTAGGATTAGGATTAGGATTTAGGATTTCTATTATGATTAGGCTACTTCTCTTCAATCACAGGTTCAATGTTCCTTTAATTTATTTTCTACTTTTATTTATTCTATTACTTTAATTGTTATTTATCTTTTCAATTTGGTTTATGAACTCCATGTTAGGATTGATTTTCTTAATTAATACATATTGAGGTATTTCAGATTTATGATTGCTTTCTTTAATTTATGTTATTGATGCTTCTAATTAATCCAAATTATTTTCATTCGAGTAGATTTTCTTCCCTTTTGGCTTTGGTTGAGTAATTGGTGACATTTGAGTTATCAAACTCAGCAATTGATTGGAAATTGGGATTGCTGATTGATTTGAATCACTCTAAAGCTAGTCTTTTCACAGGAGTTGACTAGGACTTGAGGATCAAATTAATTAGTCCACTTGACTTTCCTTTATTTAGTAAGGGTTAACTAAGTGGGAGCAATAACAATTCTCATCACACCTGATAAGGATAACTAGGATAGGATTTCCAGTTCTCATACCTCACCAAAAGTTTTCTTAATTATTAATTTATTCTTTTCTTGTCATTTAAATTATTTGCCCCCTATTTCAAAAACCCAAAATTCTACCTTTTCCATAACCAATAATAAATCATACTTCCCTGCAATTCCTTGAGAAGACGACCCGAGGTTTGAATACTTCGGTTATAAATTTTATTTGGTTTTGTTACTTGTGACAACCAAACTTTTGTATGAAAGGATTCTCTGTTGGTTTAGAAACTATACTTACAACGTGATTATTTTCATAAAATTCTAGACCATACAAAAATCTGATTGTCAGGCATTTAGCGCCCAAAGAGGCAGAGAACATCCCTGGCTTGCTGTGTTGCTGGCACTAAACACCAGCTGGGCATTTAGTGCCCAGGGGGGACAGCTCCAAATCTTCTGCTTTTTGCACAAAACTCTGCCAAATGGCTCCCACTCAAAGTAGCATCCAAAGAGGATTTTTGCACAAAAATATAATAAAACTTAATAAATTCCAACTAAAAATGACTAGAAAACAAAGGAAAAATAGGTACAAGATGCTCACGCATCAGTTGCAAAGACAAACAATACAATAAAAAAATACAAGTATAGATAGCAGTTACAGCAAGTAGCTCAGATAGCAGTTTATCACAACTAAGCAATTGGACAAACCAAAACAATGCACACTCAAACAAATCATACAAATGCATATGATGAATGCCTTTCCTACTGGCCGTGAACTCACGTGTCGGTTATTTTGCCAGAACCCGACACACCTGGTAGCTAACCCAGATATCGTCTCTCTGATATGCATCCACACTCTTGGGATATAGTGCCCGTCACACTCTTAGGATATAGTGCCTGCTACACTCATGGGATATAGTGCCCACCGCATTTTCTGGGATAAAGTATTCCCACACTCTTGGGATATAGCATTCGCCATACTCTTGGGATATAGTGTCTGCCACACTCATGGAATATAGTGCCCGACACGCTTCCTAGGGTAAAGTGATCCCACACTCTTTGGATATAGCGCCCGCCACACTCTTGGGATATAGTGCCCGTCACACTCATAGGTACATATAATCCATTAAGTTCAACAATTCAACACATTCAAGCTTATGCTATGGTCATCTAACCTAAGTTTTCATGCAACATTATATATTATCTACGAGAAACCAAAACTATACCTTGGCCGATTCCTCCCTAATGTCGAAGCACCTTAATTATGTCTATTTCACCAACATCCAAGGTCCCAAACGTACACCAATTAGAAAACCCAGCCTCCAAGCTCAAACTCAAGCTTCCAACTTCATCAATTTGGTTCTAATTCACATTTATACAATCTAATTCCACACAAACATCACTAAAATCAATATGAGATTTGCTAATTTAACAATTTCACAAGGGGTAGAGGTTCCTCACCTTATCCACGAGTCAAACGGGCAAAAACCCAATGATTACTCGTTGCTAGAGTTCACCTAAACCATTTGGCCTACTTCCTCCCTCTGGGTATGTTGTCCTCCTCCTTCTTCCTATTATTTTTTAATTTATTTTTAAAAAATCCTAATAATGCAACCCTGCCGGTTGACCACTGCTGCCACCCTTTGTTGTCTGTGCTACCACCACTTCGCCGAAGCTGCCTCCTTCCTCTCTCCAGGTATGTTGTCCTCCTCCTTCTTCCTATTATTTTTTTATTTAGTTCATGTATTATTTTATATTTAAAGTTTTTAATTCTATTTTGATTTAGAGATTTTTTAATTCTATTTTGATAATTCTGTGTTTGAAATTTTGCTTATAATTCTGATTTTGAATTTTATTTTGATGATTTTGTGTTTATTATTATGATTTCTATTTCTTGTTCTGATATCATGAAGAATGAATGTGATTGTTTCTATATTATTAAGGGTTTATTACTTGAGTTTACATTAAAAACGTTGCTGATGTATTGAATGCTTGAAAAGTACAAGTCAGTTTGGAGGTTTTAAAAATTTCGACTAGGGTTGAAGTTGATATGGTTGGTTTCTTTGTGTAATTGAATTTTTAGTTTGAAAATGACGAGGATTATATCTGGAAGAGTTAGAAATGCCATTAGTTATTAGTATTCCTTTGGGTTTTTAAATCTTAGGTAGTGTTTTTTGGTTATTGTTATTTCTGTTTAGCTTTAACTTAGGGCTAGTGATGCCTATGCTATCATTTGAAGTAGTTCATGATCAAGTATTTTTTTTAATTGTTCAAATTTTCTCTTGCATTTCATACTATTATTTTGAAATGGTTCATGTCCAAATATTTTTTGACATAAATTATATAGACTGTACTATTTTTTGCATGATAACAACCAAGGATAATACAACCATGTAAATCAAAGGGACAGGGTGTTCTTAATAAGAAGACTGATTCCATTATCTTGACCTCTTTCTCATCCTGAATTCTAAATTCAATAAAATTTTTATTACTTTGCGAGTTTTTATATAAGTTCTGAATGTGTTTTATTTGAGATGGTTTGATATGAGGCTGTGGTGCACAAATTGTGAATCACACTTTTCACAACTCGTACCACTGACCAGCAAGTGCACTGGGTCGTCCAAGTAATACCTCACGTGAGTAAGGGTCGAATCCCACGGAGATTGTTGGTTTGAAGCAATCTATGGTTATCTTGTAAATCTTAGTCAGGAAGTCAATTATGTTTATCAGTTGAATTGCGAATAAACAAGAGAGCATGAATTAAAGGTTACTTGTTATGCAGTAATGGAGAATATGTTGGAGTTTTGGAGATGCTTTGTCTTCTGAATCTCTGCTTTCCTCTATCTTCTTGTTCACGCACGCACGTCCTCCTATGGAAAGCTGTATATAGGGGTTCACCGTCGTCAATGGCTACATCCCATCCTCTAAGTGAAGAATATGCTCACATGCTCTGTCACAGCACGGCTAATCATCTGTCGGTTCTCGATCATACTGGAATAGGATTCTTCATCCTTTTGCATCTGTCACTAACGCCTAGCACTCGCGAGTTTGAAGCTCGTCACAGTTATTCGATCATTGAATCCTACTCGGAATACCACAGACAAGGTTTAGACTTTCCGGATTCTCATGAATGCCGCCATCAGTTCTAGCTTATACCACGGAGATTCTGATTAAGAAATCTAAGAGATACTCATTCAATCGGATATAGAACGGAGGTGGTTGTCAGGCACACGTTCATAGTTTGAGGAAGGTGATGAATGTCACGGATCATCACCTTCATCACAGTTAAGCGCGAATGAACATCTTAGATAGGAACAAGCGTGTTTGAATGGAAAACAGAAATACTTGCATTAATTCATCGAGACACAGCAGAGCTCCTCACCCCCAACAATGGAGTTTAGAGACTCATGCCATCAAAGAGTATAAAGTTCAGATCTAAAATATCATGAGATGCAAAATAAGTCTCTAAAAGTTGTTTAAATACTAAACTAGTAGCCTAGGTTTACAAAAAATGAGTAAACTATGATGGTTGATGCAGAGATCCACTTCTGGGGCCCACTTGGTGTGTGCTGGGGCTGAGATTTAAGCAATTCACGTGTAGAGGCCATTTGTGGAGTTGAACGCCAGTTTGGGCGTTCAACTCCAGCTTTTGATCCTTTTCTGGCGCTGGACGCCAGAATTGGGCAGAGAACTGGCGTTGAACGCCAGTTTACGTCATCTATCCTTGTGCAAAGTATGAACTATTATATATTGCTGGAAAGCCCTGGATGTCTACTTTCCAACGCAATTGGAAGAATGCCATTTCGAGTTCTGTAGCTCCAGAAAATCCACTTTGAGTGCAGGGAGGTCAGAATCCAACAGCATCAGCAGTCCTTTTTCAGCCTGAATCAGATTTTTGCTCAGCTCCTTCAATTTCGGCCAGAAAAATACCTGAAATTATAGAAAAACACAAAACTCATAATAAAGTCCAGAAATATGAATTTTTCCTAAAAACTAATGAAAATAGACTAAAAACTAACTAGAACATACTCAAAACTATATGAAATTAACCCCAAAAAGCGTATAAAATATCCGCTCATCAGGCTGTAATTCAGAGAACTGATGAGGATGATATATATTATTCTCAAGTATAGCATACAATGCAAACATTGCTACCCAAAGTCATATTTATTAGTTGTCAATCCAAATCTTAGTATGTGTTTCATGAATATATTTTATTATAAAGTCATGTCTAACATATATGAAACTGATAATTTCATTCTTTTCTATTGTACTGTTATTAAATAATATTATGTGGTTAGAAACTATAAACACTAGAAAACTAGATTAAATTCATTTGCTACTTAGTACAAACTAAAAAAGTTCTTACACTGAAGTTTCTGCAAAAAAAAAAAAGAGATATCTCAAAGATATCATTTTTTATTTTATTCAATTTTTCTTAGATAAGACTATACTACATTAAAAATTTAACACGGTCTTGTATCCAGTTGTAAGCATAAACAATATCATTATTTTTATCAAGAGGCCATCAAACTATAAAATGATCAATTTATCTAAGTTTGACTAATTTTTCTCGTGTTTAATATATATATTTTTGTCGTATGAATAGATACTTGATAAGAAGAATACAGAGCAATATCGATATTCTACTTACTACAAGTAATATGCATGAATTATATTTTTATTTTATCATTAAATATTTTACCCTCAAGTTTCAAAGTCAACTGTTTAATATGCATGAATTACGTTTTTTTTTTCTGTTTATAATTATTTTTTGAGTTAATTTGTTGATTGTTATTAATTGTCTGAGTTAATCTTAACTTGTTTATTTTCTGATTTAATTATTGACTTATTGTTTATTGTTGTTAATTTTTTAAATTTATTATTATCTTAATTAATTATTTTCTAAGTTAATTAGTTGATTGTTGTTAATTGTCAGAGTTAATCTTAACTAGTTTATTTTCTGAGTTAATTATTGACTTATTGTTTATTATTATCAACTTTCTAAATTTATTATTATCTAAATTAATTATTTTTTAAGTTAATTAATGTTGTATTTTCTGATTTATTAGTTTAGAAATTATTGAATTTAAATATTTAAAATTATATATTAATTTTTAAATAATTTTTAAAAATTTAAAATTTAAGTTTACCATCGAATTTATCGTCAATTAAATTTGCCTATAGTTATTAATTTAATTATTAATTAATAATATATTATTATTAGATTTACCGAGAGAAAAATCAGATGGAAAAAATTACCAGCGAAAATATTCTGTCAATAATTAGCGGCACATGAAAAAAATCCGCTTGTAAACAATTATCGACAAGATTTATACCATCAGATTTATTCCAACGGTAATTCCGATAGTAAATATGTTACGATAAATCTGACGATACTCAATGTTTTTCTTGTAGTGTCTCACTTGAATTTGATGGGGATATTAGAATATATTAGAATCAATTAATGTCAATTAGATCAATTAGAATTATTTAACATATCTATATATTTATTATAGGATATTATGCTTTTATTATTTTAATTTTTCTAGCACCAATAAATATTCTTGTATATTATCATTAAAAGCATTCTTAATAATACACTACTTTTTTTTCGGTTTATTCTCTTGTCTCTAATATAAAAAATAATTTCAAAAAAGTTTACTAAAATTAATTAAAAAATAGTTAATTCTCTAGTAATTTATAAGAAATTTGTCTCTTGTCATTTAAAAATGAGTGAAAATTAAAATTAATCGATCTTACATAAAATATGATTATATATCGCCCCATTTTCATGCATTATCCGCTTTATGAGCTTATAATGATATAATGATATCATTAATGACTAGCTAATCATTATATTATTTCACGACGGATTGCATTCAGGCGCTAAAAATATTGATTAGGTGCATTTTAATATTAGTATACATATCTTTTTCTTTTTAATTTATTGAGTATGATTTTATTTTGATGTTCTTTATTTTTCTCCGCTTATACATAGGTGTTCTAGGAGCGTACAACTATTAAAAAAGAATATTTTAAATAATATTAAATATTTTAAAATTTATTTGATACAAATTTATAAATAAAATAACTTCTTATAAATAATATAATTAAAACAATATAGAATAAACAAATAATTAAATATAACGTATATTAATTGAATTGGCATGATTATAAATAAAGGATAAATGCAAATAGATGCATAATTGATATATAATTATGAGATAAATAATATCTTAATTTAATACCAATTAAATTGATCATTATATTTATTATTGCAATGAATATATAGAAAAAAGAATTAAATATCATTAGTATTTTTCACAAATTGTATAACACTTTTAAACTATTAATGTCTAACAACTAAATCCCTTAAAATAGCAATAATTGGAACCTAATAATTAAAATTATAATCTCTTAACTAAAAGGATTTTTTTTTTAATTTTGAGAATACAAAAATGTTTTAAATAATACTAAATATAAGTGAATATAATATATAATTTTTTTTTCAAAGATAAGTTATTGTATTTCTTAACAAAAAAAGAATATACTGTCTAAAAAGGGACAAAATAATAAGATTGGAGTTCTCCTATAAAATATTCTCAATAATAAAAAAACAAACCCAGAAACACTTAAAAAGAGAAATAAATTCAAGATAAAAGTTAGGACACTCAAGGGCATGTGTGCTCTTCTCTGCCATAAAGACCACGGTGCATTCTCCTCGCCAAGGACACAATTTCTGTTGCTAATGTTTGTTTACTTTTCAAAGATTTCCAAGTTTCTCGACTTCCAAATGCTCTAGGCGGTACATGCAAACAGCTCCAAGAAAACTTCTCCACTTGATTTGATTCTCATTGCTTCTAGCCACCACGCCGCAAAGTCTGAATAGGTTTGATTTAGCAAATCACCCCCAAATGGAGTGTAGTTCTATACTTCAGAAGTCGGGCCACATCTCATCAGGCAACGCAAGATCGAGTCTTCAGCTGCTTTGCATCTGGGACACATTGTTGGAGTTGTTGAGAACCTTTGATGCACTAATTTCAAAACAAGTAATTTTTCATGATTTGCTCTCCATATGAACAACTAAATTTTTGTTGGAATCTTTAATCCCTAAATTATTTTCCATCTTTCGAGTTTCCTCATCATTGGTGGTAGATGTTCAATTGGGTCATGGAAGAATTTATAAACAATCAAATAACGTGATGCAATGTCATATTGTTTCCTTTTATTCCAGATCCACTGTAATTTGTCAACACCATTGTGGTTCACTGTTCTGGAGAGGGTACAATGGCTTAAGTCAGGAGGAAAAAATTGGTTGATCAGAGTTTGATTCCAGCGTCTTTTTGAGGTAAGTATGTCTTTCACCCACATAATATTTGTACTAGGATTGTTATTGCAATTGAGCTGAAATGTTATGAGGGGGCAACCAGGGATCTTGGTGTATTCGAATGTGTTCTCGAGACCCTATACTCTAATTTAGCCTTTGTTTAACTATGTTTCTCCCTTCCAATACACTCTGCTATCCCCAAGAAGGTTAAAACCCTTTTTCTGCTAGCATATCCATAAAATATTGATAATATTTACCCTTTAGCATCCGGGCTAGAAGAGAATTATGATTTATTGCAATACACCAGAATTTCTTATCTAGAGCTAAATTCTGCACCTTTAGATCTTTGAATCACGATCCTCCTCCTTCTTTGGTCTTATATGTCATATGATCCCAGCAAGTCCAAGATATTCTCCATTCCGATCCTCGTTGGCCCTACCAGAATTGCATCAAAATTCAGTGAATTTTCTCTAAAAGTGTATCTAGGAAACCAAGCATGACAAGGTATAAATTGGAATGGCTTTTCCAATTGCCTTAATAAGCACATGTCTTCCACCAGCTAACAAAAGATTCCTCTTCCAAACATGTACTTTCTTTTGGACCTTGTCTTTGATTTCTCAAAATATAAACTTTTTAGATCTTTGAACCACTAAAGGGAGTCCAAGATATTTATCTTGAGCCCTATGTGTCTAATATTAATCAAATTAGCCAAAACCTGTTTGAGCGGGTAGAGCGTTCTGACTAAAGAAAATGGCAAACTTTGTCAAGTTAACCTGTTGGCCACTAATCATCTCGTACTCGTAAAGCAAAGTCAATATATTAGAACACGATTCTTTTGACACCTTATAGAAAAGGATAAAGTCATCTGCAAATAGGGGATGATTAACTGATGGACATCTCCTATGAATTTGAATTCCTTTGATACTTCTGTTTTGCTCTACCTTATGTAATAGATAGAAAAATCTTTTCACACAAAAAAGAAAGAGATATAGTAACAGGGGATCTCCTTGTCAGATATCCCTTGTTGGCCTGAAATAGCTATAAGGTTGTCCTTCCACAAGAATAGAGTAAGAAACAATAGTAACAAGTTCTTTTATCCAAGTAATCCATTTCTCCCCAAAATCCATCCTCTCCATAATATATCATAAGAACTGTCACTCCATTCTATCATAAGATTTGCTCATATCTAACTTAATGGCCATCTCATATGATAACCCAGTTTTCTTTGTCTTTAAGTAATGCATGCATTCATGAGCAATGAGAATATTATCAGAAATAAGTCTACCCTAGTACTCTGGCTTGGGCTAATTATATTATTTATGAAACTCTGAAGTCGATGAACCATAATTTGTGAGATGATCTTATAAAATACCGAAAATAAACTTATATGTCTGACCTGTGACATATTTCTGGTGTTTGGAATCTTTGAAATCAAACAAATTTGGATATGGTTAAAGCCTTTTAGAATTTTTCCTCCTCTAAAAAAATTGCATATCACTTTAAACAAATCACTCCCAACTATATCCTAATAAAACTACAAGAACTTTGCTGTGAATCCATCATCCCCTGGGGTACTGCAACTACAGACACTAAACGTTGCGTGTTTTGTCTCTTCTATTGATATCGGCCTCGTCAGTCTGCGATTCGTGGAAGCTATCACTATAGAGTTGAAATCTTCAAATCTATCTCCCTTATCAAAATGATTAGTGGTTAAAAAGATTTTCTTGAAATAAGTCTCAGCCACTATCTCGATGCTTTTAGGGTTCAAAGCAATCTCTCCATTGTTCCCCATATTTTATTTTTCCAATTTCTGGTGGAAGAACTTCGTATTTTTGTCACCTTATTTAAGCCACTTGCATCGCGACTTTTCCTTCCAATACTTCTCTTCACTCCCCCAAGTTTCCTTCAATCTATTTTCCAGCACTATAATCTCATTACCCCCATGGCTTTCTCATTCATGCAGCTGCTCCATCAACATTGTCAATTTCTCTATTTCTTTCTTAGAATTGGTACGGCTTTGTTGTTGCCACTGAACCAACCGGTGAAGACAAAGCTTCAACTTTTGGACTAGGGCAAAACATTAGTGAAGCTTGGAAAATCGTACCCTAAGCCTCTGAAATCAAATTCTTCACTTCATCCATGTCATAACACATTTCTTGAAATTTAAAGCGCTTCTTTGATTTCCATTTTGGTGGATCAATATCGAGTAAAAGAGGTGCATGATCGGATGCATTCTCTGTTAGCCTCCGAACCACAACTGCATCATACCTAAATCTCCACGTGTCTCCCACCAAGAATCTGGTAAGTCTTTCCCTGATTAATTCATCTCCCATTCTCCTATTTGACCAAGTAAACCTCCGACCAATCATACCAAGGTCCACAAGCTAATTACCCTCAATAAAATCATTAAGATGGTCTATCGATGCTACTGATACGAGATTTTCTCCCTCTTTCTCCTCATTACTTTTGATCGATTTAAAATCTCCCATAATTATAAAGTTCTGCCTAAATTACTGAAGCTGACCAAAGAGTCCTTCAAATTGTCGCAAACGTACTTGTTCACTAGTACTTAGATAAACTCCCACCAGCCCTCATGGTGGATTCTTGTACTCATCCTTAATGGTAGCACTTAACAAAAGAGAGTTTTGAGCTAGAATCTTCACCTCCATATAATCCATCCAAGCAAGAGCCAAGCCTCCTGATAATCCACTCGAATCTACAATTGTGAAACTCAAATAACCACATGATCTAACCTTTTACTCCACAAGGTGAGATTGATTTTTTGTTTCACAAAGAAAAACTACCTCGAGATAGTGGAGTTGGTACAGCTATTTAAGATTCTGGACTATCAGGGTCTTCTCAAATCTCGACAATTCCACATGAGAATTCTCATGGTGCTTTAGGTGCCGTCGAACGGCTGGCACCCTCCACCATCTCAAGCTCCATAGGCTGCTCAACTGAACCCATATTTCGGATCCCTCTATCTTTCTTATCTTCTCCTACTCTCCTCTTATTCCCGTTCCATGTTCCTGTTTCTTCTTGACCACTCTTACCATATATTTAATTCTCTTAAACTGGCTAATGTGATATCCACAATTAGGACTATTAGTATGATTTTTAGTGAGGATTCTATTATAGGTTGGCTTCTTTGTTTTTGTGAGCATAAGGAATATGCTGGCTTGTTATCACAATAACATTATTCTTGTTGCTAGCACTATTTTTTTTATCCTCTGATGGAGCTTTATTGGCTGAGAAGTTGTCACATGATTCACTCTTCGTGGTCTCCTTGACACTCAGCCCTAAAAAACCTTCAATAACATAGTTTGGGAGAGGTTTTTTCCGACGAACAGCGTATTCAGTTTGAGCTCCCTTCCCTTGTTTCGTATTTTCAGCCACCTTCGGTTCCACCCTTATGCCCACTTGATCAGCGCATACCCACTCCCCAATTTTATCTTCCATTAGCTTATTCTCCTTTGAATCCTCCATAAAATTGGGACACATCCTGTGATCATGTCCTATTCTTGCACAATAGGTACAAATAGTTACAAGTCTTTCATATCGGACAATTACTTCAAGCAAGTTTTTATCTGGTCCAGCCATTCTAAGTGAGTCTTTCACAATTTTTTCTCCATTGATCTCAACTTTTGCCTTAATAATTATGGATTCTCTTTCCTTTGTGTCGAAAAAACCTACATCCAAAACTCTTTCCAACGCTCCACCAAATTTTCTTGTTGCCTTTATAGTCTTAAAAGTTTTTGATACCCCCCAAAATTGAGTCCAAATTGGTAGAGAGGTGATCAACTGTTCTTTTACTTTCTTCCCTCCATCCCAGCGTTGAATATGCAATGAAAAGTATTTAGATAACCATGGAGATCCCTTTTCAATTTTCAAAACATCCCATTCTCTTTCAAGAAAAATTGAAAATGATTGCACTCAATTTCTGCCACCCTAAAACCCTCTAGATTCCCCATATGGCCTTAAGGGCTCCCTCCATGGTGCACTTAGAAAAGTTTTTCTCAGCGAACAAGCTTTTCATTAGACTGTTGATGCAATTGTTGATCCCATTCCTTATATCCACTTCTCCCAATTGAATTACGTCATCATTCTCTCCTTCATATACCAGCATCGAACCTTGCATGATATCTTTGGTTTGCCATGCAACATACACGAGATCGAACAATTTGGCTATAGAAAGTTCTGACCTTGAAACTTGAAAAACTCTTGATTTTTGACGTTAATCTTGATGGTACATAAATTATGTTTAGAAAATCCTAGCAGAGCCTAAATACCTTGATGACACTTTTTAGTTTAATAGAAAGAATATGTATATTAATATATGAGTATACAAATGATAAGAATGATATATTATTAAAGTTATGATGCGTGCATTAACGTTTTAAATCAACTAATGGAAGGAAAGTATATTATTAGATTATTAGAAGAAAGATAATATTTTAATTTATTACTAATTATATGCATTAAATATGATTTATATAAATTGTACTATAATCATACATAATTTTTTAAAATTAGAGAATTAAATTTTATATCATTAATTAATTATTAAATTAATAATTATAACAATTTCCATTACTATTAGATTATGTTATAATATTCAGTTTAATATATTGTTAAATAGAATATTATTTAAAGTTTTTACATAATATTTTTTATTTTTTTATTTTTTTTTTTTTTGTACGTATGATCTGATTAAGAATGTCAAGGTAATGTTTAAATATATAAAATTTGAAAACTTGAAGTTAGCATACTTCGATTGTGGAGTGTAAAATAATTTGAAACGCATACATAAAAAGCTCCAATCGAAATGGTTCTAATTAATGAAGAAGTAACTGTAATTTTTATATTAATAATAAACTAATTATATATTATGTAAAATTTTTAATTAATTCTTTCTTTTGATATTATTTTATAAGGTGTTTTATATAGTGCATAATTAAAAATCTAGATATATCTCTATTTGAAAAAAAAATATCATAAAGAATTTATAGTATGATCAACTTTGGTGTTAGTCAAAATATGATTAGGTTCAAACTAACTAATCATGAATATAGAATTTTACTTAAAAAAAAATATCATTTTGTACTCACTTGAAGACTTTATTTTTATTTCTGGCAAATTCTTTTTCGCTTTAAACTAAACAAAAAAATACTTTAAGAGTGGGTAAAAGTTATATAATTCATATTTAAATGAGTTAGTTTATATATATATTGATGAATTTTTTAAAAATAAAATTTTGTACTTTTAATTTACAGATATAATAGGACTTCTATTTGAGAAAAAAATAAAAATATATAATAAATTTAACAGTGCAATATTTTATTATGCTAGAACTTGATAATGAGTTACAAGCAAACTGAAATAGTTATTAAAATATTTTTAAATTTAATATAAAAATTATTTTTAAATTTATTTTAATATATATTATAGAAATGGACTTAAGTTGCGATTCATGTATGAAAATTTTACAAAATAATTCATGAGTATATATATAATCACATAAATAAAAAATATATTAAACAAGTTAATAAATAATTAAATATATTAATAAAAATTTTCTTTTAAAAATATATTTTAAACATAAATACAAAGAAATAAACATGTTCCGACATTCACTTGTTATTGTCATAACTGTATATACTAACTAATGCTTTCAAGGTGCATATAATTTTAAGCAATAATAATGTCTCATTTACAGATTCCATTATAGCTGTTCAGCAATTTTTCATGGTTTCTTATTCCTTTGGCTACAAATAATATCCACTCTTCGTTTTTCGATCTTTTGGTAAATTTGTATGCTAGCTGTACTTCTGCTTCGATCCCTTCCTTCCACTATGAACAAGTAAATAAAGTTGTCTCATCATATGCATATATAGTGCTTTGTACCATCCACTAGATTTATATAATAAGTATATATAGTTTTTTTTGGGATACTTTCATGTAGGTAAGTTAAGATGATAGTTCCAAAACCTACCTTTGCCAAATATTAGATACGTTTTACAAAATATAATAGCTCTAGGTTTTGTTGCTTGTTTGGTTAATTGTCTACATCATCGTAGTTAATTATTATAAGCCTAATTAAGTTCTTTGATTTTGTTTTGATAAATTATTGTTGATGCTTAAAGTTATTAAAGGGGTTAATTAATTGAAGTGAGATTACATCATCATGCATATGCATACAATAATTATGTGAAAAGTCTTTGGTTGAGTTTATGTTGATAACTCGAGGATTATTGACAACTGAATAGAACAATATGAAGATATTCACATATATATATATATATACCACTTGTGAGATTGATTTTCAAATTGCCGGCTTTGAGAGACAGCTAGAAAGTCAGAAAATAAAACATCTCAATCATGAGAACTGAGAAACATGCATGGTGAAGTGATGACAGAAGGAAAAGGAAGATTGTGAACCTAAATTGATGAGCTCAGAAAAGCAGGCCTTATTATATATATGATAAGATTCTCTGTGAATTGTAATAAAAAATAAATAAATAAATACTAAGGCACACGCTAGCAAGGAATATGAATATGATTGTAACATGCATGATCATATTCATATATAGTTGGTGCTTGGTGGTAGGTGGCACAGCATGCAAATCATGCATGAGAGACTCTGATCTGCGCTCTAATCATCACTTGCATAAGCAAATATGTCATTTCATCATCTTCTATATTGCATCTAATAAAATTTAAAGAGTATTTATTTATTTTGGTCCTCAGAATTTTCAACTAAACATTTTAGTTTTTAACTAAAATTAATTATTCGATTGGTCCCTAATAATTAATTTTGTCGGTCACTTTAACGAAAGACAAAATAGTTCCTGACAATTTTAATAGGAGACAAAATGGTCTCTGACCCTTCTATTTGAAAATGACACTGTTTTCACCTAATTTTCGTTATATCTTATATAACCCTGACATTCATACTTTCCTTCTTTACCTTTACAGTCTTTTTCTCCATCTTCTCATTTTCCTTCTTCAGCTCCAAGATCAAGTCATGGTGTAACTGTCACACATGTCGCACCTACTTTAACATGTCATGAACTACACCCTTTTCAAATCTCTGTGACTAGTACACCCACTTCTTCCGCACTTCGCCTACCAGAAGCATCCATCTCCACGTCCTCGATAACAACATCACCTCCAATTCCGACAACGTCCACCACATCCTCAAGTTCAAGTTCTACAACTACCTAAGGACACACCTTTCTCTACTCTTGACAAGTAATATAGATTGTTGGACATTATGGCATCACAAGAAGTTCTTCTATCGATATCATATGAAAATTCTCATTTGAAATGGACCCCGAATGCTTCATTCCTTCTCTTTTGGAGTTCAAACTAGCAGACAGTTTCAACCTCGCATCCAAGCTATCAGTACAATGAGCAATGTCGCTGTCACCGCTCATATGAAAACTAAAGCGATTACTGAACATTGGTTAGGAGAAAAAAATGAAAGAAGCGATAAGAGTGGTAAACCATGTGGCCATGGAAATGATAGGGTAGAGGAAGAGGGAGATGGCAATGATTAAGAGTCTTAACAAATCATACTTGCTATCTAAATTCATGGGATCCATCAAAGACGACAAGTACTTGAGAGACATAGTTATTAGTTTCTTGAGTATGAATTAGTTGAAAACAAGTTGAGAAATTTTCTTCTTGTGAATATTGACGTTGCAGAGTGTGCACATGTAGTTTGAAGTTGCAGTGTTAGACTGTTTGAATTATGCGAGATATAATGAAAATTGGGGAAGAATAATGTCGTTTCTAAACCGAGGGAGTCAGGGATCATTTTGTCCCCTGTTAGAGTTGCCAGAGACTATTTTGTCCTCCGTTAGAATTGACGGAGCAAAAGACCTAAGTGACTGATGGAGTTAATTGTTAGGAATCAATCCAGTAATTAATTTTAGTTGAAAATTAAAATGTCTAGTCCAAAACTTTTTGAGAACCAAAATAGATAAATAAAATGGGTAAATACTCAAAATTAAATGTGCATATAAGATATTGATAATTTAGAAGTACCGATAGTAAATGAGAATGTCGTCTGGCTACAGAGAAGTATTGTAGGAGGTACAAAAATGGCGATTGATTTTAATGAACTACCGCAAAAGATTCATAGGGACTGGCCATGTATGATTCAAGTACGGGAGTTGGGAGCGTATAAAGCAATATTAACGTTCGACACAATGCTAAGTGCGGAAGAAGCTTACACTTTTAGAATGAACAATTTACTAAAATTGTTTCATATGGTATGGAGATGGGACGAGATTGAGAAGAGCGAGTCCATTACATGCATGGTCAAGAGACACTTTTCGCAGAATAGGGGAGCAATGGGGGTGAGGTGGTGGAATTTGATAAACTGACGGAATCGTATAATTTATTCAGTGTGGGTAGAGTTCTGATTGACACTTGTGTTTTTGACATGATTAACAAGTGGATTCATGTTACAATAGGTACAAGTGGGTTTGACGTCCTTGTAAGAGAAGTGGGAGGAGAGGTGTATCGGGAAGAATCTTTCTGGAAGCGAAAGAATGAGACAGGAGACAGGGACATGATAAATGGAGAAGAGATGCAGGATGCAGGAACTGGGAGCCTATTGAATTATAGTGATGAACGGAGGGTGGTTGATTGGGACATGGTGGCAGTGCCAGCGGAGGAACACATGAATGATGAACAAGATGAGGGCAGGATGGTAAATTCATAAGAATTCAAAAATTCAGTATGAGAACACTAATTCTGTGGCATTAAAGGCGAAAGAGGATTTTCGGGGATCTTTCGTATTAATAAGGATATTGATTCGGAGGATACAATATCAAATAATTATGAAGACTGTTATGGTAACCAAACATATGAGAATACAAGAAAGGATAATAGGCTGGTACCTAATAGGCCCAACAAGCTAATTATGGGGCATGAAGCTTGGCTAAAGGAGAGAGCCTGCTGGAAAGGAGCTGCTATTGGGCCTTCAAACCGGGTAAGGCCTAACCCGGTGTCCACCACGACTCGGCAGGAGATGCGCCCTCTGCTCCAAGATGCTACGCAAACGGCGCTTCCAAGAAGGAGTTGGGCAGACACTGGGCTGTTGAGACGGGAGGACGGATGCGGACGGCCTGAGTCGGAGGCGAGTAAACCTGCGGCCTTGCTAACCTGGCAAGGGACGCAACCTCTGACCATGGACGTGACGCATATGGAGCCTGGGTACATGAGCCATGGACAGCAACGCCATATGGAAGAGGGTCGGGGTCAGCAGCGCCATCTGGAGGAAGATATAGGGGAGGCGGTGGCTGAGGGGCTTGACAGAGGGACGAGTACCGCTATGAAAGCCACCAAGGATGATAGAGATCGACGACAGGGGACACATATAATTGACATATCCGCAGAACTAATACCAACACAAAAGGTGTTCTGTAAGTTGGAAGAGGCGAGAATGATGAGTGATGTAGCAGCTGCAGGGAATTGTAATGATGATGGCATAGTCAGAAGAAGCGATACAGCAGAGGAAGAAAGTCAGCTCCAAAGCAAGACATGATTGAGACTGGTGGAGGGAGAAATCCTGATGGATGGTTGGGATCAGGGTAATGGGCATGGACAGAAGGACGCAAACGTGCACGGTACAGATTCAGGATTAGAGATGGAGGCCAGCTCGGATAGTGGCAGTAAATCCCATAGCGAGGAACAAAGGCCGAGTTTGGAAGAGAAAATGGCAGAGAACAAAGAGGCTTAGAAACTAGCGGTAGAGTAAGGGGCTCAGTGCAGAGAGGAGGAGGATATCGTGGCTATTTTGCAGGAGCAAAATGAAGCAATTGCTCTGAAGCGATGACAGGCGAAGCAAAAAGTAAAAGTTCGAAGAAGCCGACCAAAAAATCAAAAACAGGTGTGCAATAATTTTGTTCAATGATTTTAAGTTCTTGAAATATAAGGGGGTTGGGAGGTGTTGCAAAATTTAGTATGCTAAAGAATTTTAAGAGTAAGTTTAAATTGGGAATATTGGGTTTGATAGAAACAAAGAAGGAGGTGGTAACTAAGTTTGATGTTGTTCGTATCTGGAGAAGTGATAGAGCGAGTTGGGAGTTTGTAAGTTCAATTGGGGCATCTGGAGGGTTATTGTTAATATGGGATGAAACGGTTTTTTAAATTGTCTAACTACTACAAAAGAGATAGATGGATGTGTGTAGAAGGAGTTGTGGTGAAAGATAATTTTTATTGTGCTATTTGCTTAGTATATGGACCGCATGTGAGAGTTGAGAAGATTTCGATGTGGGAAGAACTGAGTTATATTGCAGGACTGTGTCAGGTGCCTTTTTGTTACTTGGGAGATTTTAATGAAATTTTGCATTTGGAAGAAAGAAAAGGAGTGACTAGTTTATCAGCGTCTGCGGAAGATTTCAAAACATGGATAAATGACATGGAGTTGATCAATTTGGCACTAAATGACCGAAAGTAAACATGGTTTAGAGGACAGTCATGTAGCCGTATTGATAGGAGCCTAATTTCTTTGGGGTGGCTTGATGTATACTCGGAGACGCGTCTGAGGGGAGGCCCAAGAGGTTTATCAGATCACTGCCCTTTGATCATGGAAGACAGTAGGAAATTTGAAGGCCCGATACCTTTCCGAAGCTTGGACTCGTGGTTCACACATGAAGGGTTCTTGAGAATGGTGAAGGAAGAATTGGGGGAACTAGGCAACATACAATTCTTAGAAAACATGAAAGCACTGTCAATACCAATCCGTAGATGGCATAAGCAGCATTTCAGAGATATGAATGAGAGGATAAAGTGGTTTGAGGAAGAAATAAAGAAAGTGGACGATATGGTTAGTAGTGGATATTATGATGGTACAATGGAGGCAAGGATAAGGGCATTAATAAGGTGCTGTAAAAAGTAGTATGTGAGACACGATGTTCACTGGAAACAAATTTCTATATCTCGGCATGCTAATGAGATGGATAGGAACACAAGCTATTTCCACAATATTGGTTCGGCAAGAAGAAGGAATCACCGGATTGAGTCTTTGATGATTAATGGGAGGCTAGTGAGGAATCAAGCAAGGATCAAAGTTGCAGTTCGAGACTTTTATAAATGACTGTACCACTAGGAAGGTTTTCCAAATGTGAGCTTTAAGGATGGATTAGTTAATCGATTAGAGAAGGAAGAAGCGGAGGCTCTAGAGGTGTTACCATCAGTAGAGGAGGTGAAAGAGGCAGTGTGAGATTGTGAATCTTCTAAGGCTCCAGGGAGTGATGGATACAACATGAATTTTATTAAAAAGTGTTGGAACGAGATAGGAACAGAATTCACTATAGCTGTGATTGCTTTTTTTTGAAACAGACAGATTACCAGCAGACTCTAATGTCACATGGGTAGCATTGGTGCCAAAGTTCATTGGGACGAAGGAGATTAAAGACCTCAGACCTATCAGCATGGTTGAATGTATATATAAAGTTATCTCTAAATTGTTGACACGAAGAATGAGGAGTGTAATGCCAAGTTTATTTGGGAAATCACAGAGTGCCTTTGTGAAGGGTAGGAAGATACATGATGGAGCTTTAATTGCATGTGAAATGGTGCAATGGTTGAAACCGAAAAAGAAGGCATCAGTGATTATCAAACTGGACCTCAAAAAAGCCTATGATAGAGTAAAATGGTGCTTTGTTGATACTGTATTAGAGAAGATAGATTTCGGTAGAACATGAAGGACATGGGTTAGGGAGTGTGTTAGATCGACATCTATTTCTATCCTGATTGATCTCTAATAATTAACTCCGTCAGTCATTTAGGTCTTTTGTTCCGTCAATTCTAACGGAAGACAAAATGGTCCCTGATAATTCTAATAGGAGACAAAATAGTCATTGATCCCTCTGTTTGGAAATGACATCGTTCTCTCCCAATTTTTATTATATCTCGTATAACCCTAACATTCGTACTCTCCTTCTTTACCTTCATAGTCTTCATCTCCATCTTCTCCTTTCTCCTCCTTAGTTTCAAGATCAAGCCATAATGTAACTGCTACGCATGTCGCACCTACCTCAACATGTCATGAACTACACTCTTTCCAAAACCCTGTGACTGGTACACCCACCTCCTCCGCTTTTCGCCCACCAGAAATATCCACCTCCACGTCCTCGATAACAGCACCACATCCAACTCCGACAACGTCCACCACATCATCAAGATCAAGTTCTACAACTATTCTAAGGGAACGCCTTTCTCCACTCTCTGGAAAGCAATTTAGATTGTTAGACATTAAGACATCACGAGAAGATTCTCTTTAAACATCATATGAAAATTCTCATTTGGAATGGACCCCGAGTGCTTTATTCCTTCTCTACCGGAGTCCAAGCTGGCAGACAGCTTCAACCTTACATCCAAGCTATCAATACAGTAAGCAATTCGCCGTCACTGCTCATATGGAAACTCAAGCGATTATTGAACATTGGTTAGGAGAAGAAGATGAAGGAAATGATCTGAGTGATGGACAATGTGGTTGTGGAGATAATAGGGCAGAGGAGGAGGGAGATGGTGACGATGACGGGTCTTAACAAATCAGAATTGCTATCTAAATTCAGGGGATCCATTGAAGACGACAACTACTTGAGAGACATAGTTATTAGTTTCTTGAGTATGAATTGGTTGAAAACAAGTTGAGCATTTTTCTTTTGTTGAACATTAACGTTGCAGAGTGTGTCTATGTAGCTTGAAGTTGTAGTATTAGACTGTTAGAGTTATGCAAGATATGATAGAAATTGGGGGGAGAACAATGTCGTTTCTAAAGAGAGGGAGTCAGGGACTATTTTATCCCCTGTTAGAGTTGCTAGGGACTATTTTGTCCTCCGTTAGAGTTGACGGAACAAAGAATTTAAGTGACTGACCGAGTTAATTATTAGGAACTAATAGAGTAATTAATTTTAGTTGGGAACTAAAGTGTCTGGTCTGAAATTTTTTGGGGACTAAAATGCGTAAATACTCAAAATTAAATGTGCATATAAGCTATTGAGAATTTTTTTAAACAAAATTAATTAAGCAGTTTGGTGTATTATATAGTATATACAGTATATGTGTAGATTATTCTTTGGATAAAATTTATCTTTTATAATTTCTTCCCAGATTATAATTGCGGGAACGGATTTTGTTTCAGCCCAGCTCAATAAGGGTCGGGGATCCATGTTGTGGGCTACCGATCTGACGAGTCATCAACCCATACACGCAAAAATGACCCGCGCGTTACTCCACCCAAGTACAAGGCATAAATGGGGAGGGACCTACCCCTCTCCCGAGGTACGTCATTTTTACCCTAATTGGCCATTTCATCGTACGGATACTTACTTTAGCATCGAAGTATCCTTGCAGGTGGCCCTACTTGCCGACCCACCGACGACTGTAGTAGCACCTTGCCTCATAAAGCTCGCACCCAGGTCCAGATATCTTCCTTTCTCTAATGGTTGCTCTTGACCCAACACCCGGCCGACCTCTCATCCTGATGAGCAACTGAACATTGGCACCGTCAGTAGGGACCTGACACGACCATGGAGCTTATCCCTCGTACGGAAGAGGTACGAGCGGAGGGTGGACCCACTAAGCATTTGGGGACCTCTCAAGAACATTGAAGATCCCCATCACCAAGGTGACTCCCACGCCCGATCTTCAGAAAAGCGCCCGTTCGGAAGTACCGGCAGCGATAGTTCTCGAATCCTGTAAGAGCTCAAATACAGGGTACAAAACTTGGAGAGGAAACTAGCGACGAGGGACCGCTACCATCCCGAGCATAGCCGGGAATCTTGTCCAAGCCTTTCACGAATCTGATCTCTATCACGAAGATCGGAAGATCGGCAACAAAGCACCAAGAGGGACGACAGGCATGATCGAACTAATGCTCACTCCCTCACCTACACCCACGGCAGGTCAGAAGCTCGTGGGGAACGAAGGAGAGATCGAGGGAAGAAACAGTGAGATCCCATTATAATGGGGGCCACTCTTTTTCACCCATCCATCCTCAAGGTCTGGCTACTGAAGAACTTCGACAATCCAACTGATATGAGGTATGACAGAACCAAGGACCCATAAGAGCACTAACAATGACCAAAAGTATAGGTTTGGATTTTCGCACTAAAAATAGGATTGACATTGCAAGTATAGTACAAACCCAACAATTGATCATCAATCAAATTATAATCCTAAAGATTGTCACAATTCAAAGCAAATATGTAAACCGAGAGTATTTAGACTCCCGGGTCGTTCTCCGTAGGAACTAATGCCGATGAGTGCATATAATTTTGGTTGTGGAAAGCAAGGGTGTTTTCAATGATAAGGAAGTAATAAAAATAAAGGGATAAAAGAACTAGATAAAATTGAAATTAATAACTAATAAAGGAATAAAAGAACTATGTATGTAATATAAACAAGTAAGGCTAAAAAGTAATAGAAAAGTGGTTCAAAACATAAATGAAACCTTGACTTGGGATGAGTTATGGAATCCCTTCCTTGCCATAACCACAACTATGATAATTATCATGAGTTAATCTCACCTAGTTAACCCCTAACATCGAGGAGTAAGTCAAGCAAGCATAATTGACCTTAATCCATAAGTCCTAACCAACTTACCAAACTAGTTGGTAAAAGGCTAGCTTCAATGGAAACAAGAATCAACTAACTCCCCAAGAATTACCACTAAATGCTGGACATTAAGGCTCTAGTAATCTATAGACTCATTTCTCCCAAGCCAAGGGGTGGAAATTTACCCCTTAGCTAGGGTTGACATTTCATCAAACACCTAGTATGCATATTCACAAAACATGGCAAAGTTGGTAAATTAATGAAAGCTATGAACTATAAATAATAACAAGCAACCAAAGCAACTCAACAAACATAAAATAAGCATCAAACATTAAATTCATGAACCAAAACTCAAAATTGCAAAGGAATGTAAACTATGCATATATTGACAAGAGAAATTGAAATAGATGAAAGTGTAGAACAAGTGATGTAATTAAAAGAGAAATTAAAGAAATACTTACAATGCAATTGCTAGAATCCAAAATTAAACTTGAAGTATAAAATGCTATAAACACTAATTAAAATCCTAAGAGAGAATTTCCTAATCTACACTACTCCTACTCCTACTATGTGTTTCTATCCTACAAGTGAGCTCTCTTTGTTATGTGTTGATATGCCCTTAATATAGCCTTCCAAACCAGCCTTCAGCACTTCAGAACTGGGCCTAGAGACCTCCAAAACGGCGCAGCACGTGACTTTTTAATGGAGGTATGCGCTGGTACCTGTGCGGACGCATAGGTGTGTGCGTCTGCACACTTTGCGAAAATCCCCTCCTGTGCGTACGCACAAGTAGCTGTGCACACGCACACTAGGCGATGCTTGGTTGGACACGCGACACGCTCGAAATGATCCATGCACGCTGATTAGGCAGCTGTGCGTACGCACAAGTAGCTGTGCGCATGCACACGTCTCTAAACTCATCTCCATTGATTCTTCATGTTTCTTCCACTTTGCATGCTCTTCTTCCATTTTCTCCAACCCATTCCTACCTTATACACCTAAAATCACTCACAAACAACATCAAGGCATCGAATGGAAGGCAAATAGAATAAAATAGATTAGATTAGGCACAAAAGAGCATATTTTCATAATCAAGCGCAATTTGGGAGGAAAGTTCAAAAGCATGCTATTCAAGGGAATAAGTGTAGGTTTATATGATGAAATCCATCCAATTCAAGCTAAAATATATTGTCAAATATGGACTCATCAAACACTTAACGGCCTTTGAGTCCAAAATAAAGTTGGAGGGCGTGGGTGACGCTGTTAGATGCCATGCGTTCTCCGTAACCCTGGTAGGACCGGTGATTCGTTGGTTCAACCACCTCCAGCAAGGGTCCATTACGGCATTCGTGGACATCACGCAAAAGTTCTTGGCACAATTCACCACCCGAATCACCAAAGCCAAGCACCTAATTAATTTGCTGGGAGTGACCCAACAGATTGGCAAGCTGATGAGGAAATTCCTCAACCGATTTAATGATGAATGTTTGGAGATTGATGGCCTGACAAATTCAGTGGCATGCCTATACCTGACCAATGGTCTGGTGAATGAGGATTTCAGGAAACACCTCACCATTAAACCTGTTTGGACAATGCAGGAGATCTAGAATGCTGCAAGAAAATATATCAATGATGAAGATGTCAGCCAAGTGGTGGCCGCTAACAAATGGCAACCACCCAACCATCCAGGTCGACAGGCCGACAATGTTGAAAGGCCAAAAGAGGCGTCAAGAGAAGGGACATCTGGGAAACCATTTAAACAATTCTCCCAGGTGGGTAAGTTCACCAACTACACCCCCTTAACTAGGGGTGGCAAGTGGGGAAGCCCGCCCCGCCTACGCCAGAAGCCCACCCTTTGGCGGGCTGGCCCGCCCCGCCCCGCCTAGTTAGGCAGTCTTAGATTCCATCCCGCCTCGCCTAATTGCGGGCTGGCGGGCTAAGCCCGCCAAAGCTCCTGTTTTTTTTTACTATTAACTACTAAATAATATATATAATTTCACAATCATATTAATAAATTTAAAGTTTCTAAAGGGATAAAAAAGTATTCATAAACATCAAAATCTTTGTAATTATAAATATCTAATAAACAAAATTATAAACCAAGTTTTCATCCAAAACATAAGTATAAATATTCTCTCCAAAGCAAAATAAACATAATTTAAAACATAATTATAAATATTGTCTCCGAAGTAACATAAACTTAATCCAAACCACTCAATTTTTATCTTCATACTCTTGTAAGTTAAGTTTTGGCCAAAAAATTGTAAAAATACCCCCTCACTAAAAAATACTAAGCCCGGCGGAGAAGCCCGCCCCGCCCCGCCAAAGCCCGCGGTTTAAGCGGTGCGGGTTAGGTGGGCTTTTGCTATTGGACGGTCCTAATTTTCCAGCCCGGCCCGCCTTTTTGGCGGGTTATGTGGGCCAGCCCGGCAGGTTTAGGCCTGTTTGCCACCCCTACCCTTAACCACTCCATCGTTGAAGTCTACCAATGAAACACTGAAAAGGGTATACTGGCCAAGCCAAGGCAGCTCAAGGACATGACAGGGGAAATAAAAGCCTTTATTATGATTACCACAAAGGTTTTGGCCATAAAATGCAAGATTGTTTTGACTTGAAAGACGCACTAGAACAAGACATCTGGGAAGAAAAGCTAGCTGAGTTCTCTCAATTCATCCGAGAATCAAGAAGGAGAGAGAGAGAGAGAGAGAGAGAGAGAGAGAGAGAGAGAGAGAGAGAGAGAGAGAGAGAGAGAGAGAGCGCTCTGAGAAAGATCATAGTCGAGCTGTGAAGCCGAGGCAAGGTCCCCCCGAAAACCTGAATACTACTCCAACTGTGATGGTGAATGTAGTGGTTGGAAGGAATGCCCTACCTAAGTTAAAGTTAGCAGTGAAGAAGGACGCTAAGGTGTTAGCCATGCCTTCGGAAGGCTCCAAGGTCCATTCCGGGGAACTCTCTGAAATATCATTCGGCTCAGAAGACCGTTAGTGCCATGACCTTCTCGAGGACCCGCCAATGGTAATCATGGCAAGAATCGGGACTGGCCTGGTCAAACGGATCCTAATGGACATGGGGGCTGATTCGAACATCATGTTCCAAAATGTGTTCGACGCCCTGGGACTCAACGAGAATGACCTCAAGGATCACCGTCATGGGGTCGTAGTGATGTGTGAGCATCTTTTCTATCTTTCCTTAGTAATTTAGATGTGGATTTGTTGAGTTTTTATGAGATTTTTGTATTTTGAACCATCATGAATGCTACTTTGAGTTGTGTTGCTATTTTGATGATTTCAGGTAAAATTCGGACGAGTTTGACATAGTTCGTGTAGAAGAAAAGGAAGAAAATGGATGCTATTGATAAACCCTAATTTTGTGATTTATCTTCGGCTAATTTAGGGTGGTTTTATCAATTATTCACACACTTATTCCTTGAATTTGTCACGTTTTTGTGATTCCTATGTAATTGAGCTTGAATGATAAAAGTATACTTTTTGAAGCTAAAATAGGTTAATTTTATTTCTCTATTTCATCCCATTGGTGCCTTGATATATGCATTCAAGTGTTTCAGGTCATATAGGTCAAAAATGGTATGGAAAGTGAAGAGGAAGCATGCTAGAGTGAGGAATCATGAAGAAAATTTGAAGCTTGAAGTTCCTGCATACATGCGTACACATAGAACTTGCATGCGTACGCATCCTGAAGTTTTGTTGTGTATGCGTACGCATACACCTTGCATGCGTACGCATACTGGGAGAAATGTGCCTCATTAATGAGAGCATGTGACCAGCGATTTCTGAGAGTTTTTGGACCTCTTTTCAAGCCCAAATTGATGCCAACTAAAGGAAAATAGAGGGGAATCAACCAAGTTACAAGACACAACATTCACAATAGGAAATGGGAGAGTTTTGGACATAGTTTTTATGTTTATGTTTTCCTAGAGGAAGAACTCTCACTTCTCTCTAGGGTTTAGTTTATTTTGATCATCTCTTGTTTGAATTTGTGAATTGAAGTTGTTAATTCTATTTCGATTGTCTTAATTTTAATTAGTTCTTTTGTTAGTGTTATGTTCTTTTCTTCTACTTAGTATCTTCTATTTCTCATTTTGTGAACTTTGTCAATTTTGAATTCACTTTAATGCATTGATGTTTTCCATGTTTTATGGCTGTAGTTGAGTTGATATTATTGAATGTTGTTAGTTAGTAGCATTAATTTCTAGTTGATTTTGCAATTTCTCTATGTTTTCAACTAGTGCACACCAAGTGTTTGACAAAATATTTTCACTAGTTATGGAGTAGTTTTCTTTACTCTTGGCCTAGGTGAAGGAGATTGAGTGATCTTGAGTCATTGGATCTGATTGGATTGATGATTTGGGAGCCCTTGTTGATCAATTTGATGTCCATTAACACTAACCCACTACTAAGTTAATTAGTAGCTACGTTAGGACTTATGGTTGACGTTGATCAAGCCTATTTGATTTACTTCAAGTATAGAAGTAGACTTAATAGGTTTGGTCCCTCTTAATTGTCAATATATGCTTGTTAGACAAGGATAGTGATCTCAATTCTCACACCTAGCCAAGAGTTCTCTTGCACCTAGTTAAAACACCAAAAAAAAACCTCAATTATTTACTTCTTGCTTTAGTTGCTTTTAGTAGTTTAATTAGTTATAGAATAGAATTAGATTCGCATTTTATCTTGGTAAATTGCTACTCATTTAGGTATTGCTTGCTTGTCTAGATTTAGTTTCTTGCACTTTAAGCTTCTTACATGCTAAGCCTTAGTAGTTTAAATTCTTGTTTATGACACCTAACCTCGGAATTCTAACCAATCTTGACTCACACACTTGCCCATTCTCTTAAGGACGACCTGAGACTAATACTCTCGGTTACATTTTATTGGGGTTGAACTAGTGACAACCATATCAAAATTTGATCGAGGGGTTATTTGTCGGTTTAGGACTATACTATGACATGATCTTTGTTGATAAAATCTACCGGCGATAATCTCTCCATCAGCTATTAACCATGACCTCATCATATTCCAACAAGCATAATTTGAGCTATAGAGGTCCAATTGACACAGTTCTAGCATCATTAGAAAGCCATCCTCTAAAGCTTTCTAATGATATATAATAGTCTATACTTCATCTCTAGCATCACAGTGCTAAACGTCGTGACATTGGCATTTAGCGCCATAAGCCTCGTAAAGTGTGCAAGCTCTCTGTGAAGCTGGCGCCAAACGCCACGACTTGGCGTTTAGCGACAGGAGCTTCATAACTTGTGCCAAATATACACGCTAGTGGTGCTAAATGCTACTACCTGGCTTTTAGTGCCAGAAGACTGGTTACTCTAGAATTCATTTCTGCCTCAGCGGCGCTAAACGCCAAGCCTTACATTTAGCGCTAGTAGCGCATTTTAGAGTTCTAATGAAGGCTTTGTAGCTTTAGTTTCTTTTTGGTTTTTATTTATTATTTATTTTCTTTTGATTATTTTAAAACAAAACACAATCTTTTATGTTTTAGAATTAATTATTTTATTTTATTTTCAAATCAATTAGGTTAGATATAAAAGAAGAAAAAATTCAGCCCTCCGGGCTCTGTTCTCTTCTGTTTCCTCATTCTGCACTTTACACAATTTTAGAATCCTAGTTTTCTCTAAGCCATGAGTAACTAAACTTCATCAGTTAAGGTTAGGAGCTCTGTTTATTTTGATAAATTAATACTATTGTCATTCTACTTTTAATTAATGCACTGGTTTATATTCAGGGATTACTTTCGTTCTTCATCCTAGGAATTAGAGTATATTGAAAGATAACTCTCTTTCTATTTGAATTCTTGTTGAATCTTGAAAAAGTTAATTCACTTAAATAACAGCTTGAAAATAATTCCTCATAACTCTCTAATTACTCGAACTTAACGTGATATGTGACATATAATCACCTTATCGTTGGGTACTTAGGATTGGACTTAAATCTCTAATCTAAATTGAGTGACCAAGGAATTGGCGGTTGATTAGGTTAGAGGAGATTAAATCACTAAGAAATTATGGTTTAATCAATTAAAGTTTGCCATGAATTGAATCTTGCATGATCATAGTAGTTGGTAAGAATTGTTAATCTAGAAAAGTAGATATCTCCAAAACCTTAACTGTTTCTCATATAATTCTCACAATCTGTTTACTGTTTGCTTTCTTAAAAATTTTGAACTACTGTTTAATGCAATTTGAACTCAAAAACGCTCCTTTATGCTTGTCTGACTAAGTAAATCACTCAATTATGGTTGCTTGATCCATCAATCCTCGTGGGATCAACCCTCACTTTCCTGAGGTATTACTTGCTGGTACGACCCGGTGCACTTGCCAGATAGTTTGTGGTTCTCGAGATCTGCCCCACGTAGGATTGGGAGACAACTACATCAAGCATCTGTCACCCTCCCAATCTGTGTGGTTCTGGGAGAGCTGCAAGGCGGCAATGGTGGAGTTTGTGGTCTTGAGAGATTCTACGGCGTATAACATCATCCTTGTCAGGAAGACCATCAACGAACTATCGGCCATCATTTGCATAAAGCTCCTTACAATGAAATTTGTGCCGGAAAACGAATTTGTGGGCTTAATACGAGGAGACGTGGAAACCAAGGCCTGAACCACAAGGAGACCTTGAAAAGTTCTGGGTAAGGGATATAGAGGATAAATTTACATTCATAAACCGAAACCTCCTCCATGAATTGAAGGAACCTCTCATTGAAGCCATTAGAGCAAATGGAGACCTTTTCGCCTGGACACCAGCTGATATACCGGGGATAGACCCTAACTTCATGTCGCACCACTTGGCCATAAAGCCAAAAGCCCAATCAGTCGCACAACGAAGCAGGAAAATCTCGTCAGAAAGAGCCGACAAGGTAGCCAGGCAGACGACTAGCTTGTTGGAAGCCAACTTCATTAGGGAACTTGACTATTTCACATGGCTCTCAAATGTGGTGCCTGTGAAGAAGGCGAATGGAAAATGGAGGATGTGTGTCGATTACTCAGATATCAGCAAGGCGTGTCCTAAGGACTCCTTCCCTCTCCCCAACATTGATACCCTGGTAGATGCAGCGACAAGATACAAATTTTTTAGCTTTATGGATGCATATTCGGGATACAATCATATCCCAATTCACCGACCTGACGAAGATAAAACAACGTTCATAACGCCAGCAGGGACCTACTATTTTAAGGTCATGCTATTTGGGTTGAAAAATGCGGGGCGACGTACCAAAGATTAATGAACAAAGTCTTCAAGGATCACATCGGCAAGTCGGTAGAGGTTTACGTGGAGGACATACTCGTGAAGATGGCCGAACTGAATATCCTGGTAGCTGACTTGAGCGTCATCTTCGACTCACTTTGAAAGCACAATATGAGGTTGAACCCCTAAAGTGCGCGTTTGCCATGGAGGCGAGGAAGTTCCTTGGATTCATTATCACTCAAAGAGGGGTAGAGGCCAATCCAAATAAGTGTGAGGCCGTTCTTCATATGACAAGTCCTAGTTGTGTGAAGGATGTGCAAAGGCTGGCAAGGAGACTGACGGCCCTGTCACGTTTCTGATAAACCCATATTTTATGATATATTTTGTGCCTAATTTAAGTGATTTATTCAGTCCTTCACCCACTTATTCATGTTAATTGCATGGTTTTACTTTCCCTTCCTTATTATGTGATGTATGTGAAAAACATGTTTCCTATGCTTTAAAAGTAATTATTTTAATTATCCTTTATTTCCATTCGATGCCATGATTCGTGTGTTGAGTAGTTTCAGATCCTCTAAGGCAGGAATGACTTAAAGGATGGAAATGAAACATACAAAAATGGAAGGAAAGCACAAAATGGAGTTTTGGAAGAAACTGGGAGTGACGCGATCGCATGGACGACGCGGCCGCATGCCAACGCGAAATAGCAGTGACGCGACCGCATGATTGACGCGACTGCATGATTGACGCGACCGCGCGCCTTAAGCGGAACGCATATGACGCGGACGCCTGACTGAAGTGACCGCGTGACAAGGAAAACTCCAATTGACGTGACCGCGTGACCCATGCGGACGCGTGACAGAGGCCACACACCAGAAAGTACAGAAAACGCTCCCAGCGATTTCTGAAGCCCTTTTTGGCCCAAATCCAAGTCCAGAAGGCACAGATCAGAGGTTATGAAGTGGGGGAATGCATCCATTCAGAAGGGAGTCTCCAAGGAGTTACTTTTCATGATTTAGATGTAGTTTTGAGGGAGAGGTTCTCTCCTCTCTCTTTTAGGATTTAGATTTAGAATTTTATTCGCTTTCAGGGCTATCTTTTTTTATCAGGTTCAACATTCCTTTTTAATTACTTGTCCTCTCAATTTAGTTTATGAATTCTTCTATGTTACAGATTACTCTTTGAATTTAATGTTAATTGAGGTATTTCAGTTTATGATTGCTTTCTTTTATTTATATTACTGTTGTTTCTAATCTAAAGACATTTTTATTCCAGTAGATTTATCCTTCCCCTTTTGGTCTTGGCTAAGAAATCAGTAACTCAGGAGTTATCAAACTCAAACATGATTGATAATTGTTATCTTTGCTAATTGAATTGAACTTCAATAATCCCAATCTTTTCTTAGGGATTAACTAGGATTTGAAGATCAAACTAATTAGTCACTTGACCTTTCTTTACTTTAAGTAAAGACTAACTGAGTGGAATTAAGATTCAATCTTCATCATCATTGATAAGGATAACTAGGATAGGACTTCTAATTTCTCATACCTTGCCAAAATTTTATTTCACAGTTATTTATTTACTTTACAGTCTTTTACTTATTTCAATTGCATTTTAAATTACTTGTTCCTCATCTTAAAATCCCTAATTTACAATCTTCATAACCAATAATAAGAACATACTTTCCTGCAGTTCCTTGAGAAGTCGACCCGAGGTATAAATACTTCGGTTATCAATTTATTTAGGGGTTTGTTACTTGTGACAACCAAAACGTTTGTAAGAAAGGTTGATTGCTTGGTTTAGTAATTATACTTGCAACGAGAGTTTACTATAACTTCTAAACCATCAATCTTCAGTTCTTTCAAAATGGCGCCGTTGCCGGGGAACTGCAATTGTGTGCCTTATTATTAGTTATTGTAAATACTTTTCTTTTACTTGTTTATTTGTCTTTATTTTCCCCTTTTATTTCCATTAGCTACTTTGAATTCTCACCCCTCTCGCTTTGAGTTTGGTTCTAATATTTTTTAAAGGAGTGAAAGTTATAACAAGAACATGTATCAAGGTCAGAGCAATCAAAGATGGATGGAGCCAAGAGGATCTGATCAACCCTTTAGGCAACAGTACCCTCCAAGATATCATGGACAAAGACCATTCTACAATGCATACCATGGCAATAGACATGGTGGACAACCTTGTAGTTACCAACAAGCCCCACCCAGTGCTTATAGGCCATCCTCTCAACATAATTTCGCACCACCACACTCACAAGCTCCTTTTCACCATTCACTACCGTATGATCCTCATTTACACAAATTCCAATCCAATTACTCCCAAACACCACCACTTCCCCATGTATCACGTCCAAATCTATCACCCCAAGAATCAGAGGTTCACCTCAAGGAAACAATAGATCAACTTCAAACAACCCTTCATCAACTGGAGCAAGCAGTAAGTCTATTAACTTCTAGACGTTCGAACATTCAAGGGCCTCCCAGAGCCCCATGTGGACAATCTAATGAAGAGCGTAGCATGAAGGAGATACTAAAAACTCCAGTGGACAAGACAGAGCATGACTTCGTATTAGAACAAGTAGAGAAAGCTGTCATTATGAAAGAAGAGGAGTTGGTTGAAGACTTAGGAGACGCTGAACTTCCATGGGAATCCGAAGTTGTGGAGAATTCTATTAAGAACGTTACAATTGATGCTAAGGAGGATAGTGCACAACTTCCACAGCAAATCTTTTATGAAGAACTAGACGGAATAATCCAAGAAGCTAGTTTCCTTGATGATGATAATCTCAAGTCAAGTTCTCCCAGTAGTGAACTTGCATCAGCAAGTGAATTCTCTGAGATCAAAGAATCTTCCCCAAGTAAATATGAAGATGATACGGAGGTAGATTTCTCTCAACCTCCCGTTTATGACTTAAGTGACGAGGAAGACATAGAAGGCTTTGATCAGGACATAGATGCAATTGAGGAAGTCTGCAAGAAAGTGAAGAAATTCACAGAAGAGCACAAGGGAGTAGAACTCATAGAACCACTGAAAACACCTATCCCAAGGCCATTACCACCTAATACAAGCTTCAAATGGGTACAATCCTTAACCTTTAACTTTATTTTCCCACTTGAATATGGTTTGCTTGAAACAGATGGCCAGCTTAGAGCTCTTTGCGGCTTTAAGAGTAAGGGGAAAATGGCTCGTGCTCAGAGCTAGTGCCCAAGGTTCAATAAGGTTCCACGCTTCAACTCAAAGTGTACGATCCAAATATAGATCGAATGGATCTCGGAAAACGTTTGGTTATCTTGGTGAGAATCTAATTTCTAAACCGCCCGAATGGAAAAATATAGATCCAAATGGAGGCGGATTTAAAAGCAAAGTTTGGGATCCTGGAATCTATTCTGACATTCGTCACCCGGGGAGCCTGAGAATCTGTTTGAAGCTGCTTAGAAGCTTTACATGCCTAGTTTGGGACCCCGGAGGCTATTGGCATTCCAAACATTGGTGGAGATTTTTGGATGAATTTAAGCATAAGCCGCCATAACAGGAAGCTCATCTAATTTCCAACTTAAGGACTTTAACTAAAAGTGCTAAGTGGGAGACAACCCACCATGGTATGGTCGTTCCTTTTTTTCAGTTTTATTTCGTGTTATTTATTTTTATTATCCTTTTCAATTGAACCTGAATATTATTCATTCGCATTGCATACTGCATAATTGCATACTTGCATAAAAAAAAGAAAAAAAAAGAAGAAGAAAGGGTGCGCGACGCGACCGCATCACTCATGCGATCGCGTCAGTTGCGAAAAACACTCCCCACGCGTCCGTGTCATTCACGCGGCCGCGTGATCTGGAGATCGGCGTAAATCCCCAACATCCAGAGAGTTAGGCTGGAATCGTGCGGCCATTGTGCGTTTCGCACAAAACGACCCACGCGATCGCGCCACCCACGCAATCGCGTCACTTGCACAACACCAATCCCACGTGACAGCGTGAGCGACGCGATCGCGTCGCATGAATTGCACAACACCCCAAAGGAGACAGAGAGTTGCACTGAAACGACGCTGAAAGTGTGCGTTTAGCACAATTTCTAGCGACGCGGTCGCACGCCTCATGCGACCACGTCATTCCCTCTTTTACCCATTCCATGCGATCGTGCCACCCACGCGATCGCGTCAACCCTCATTTCACCCCAGCCACGCGACCGCGTGCCCCACACGATTGCGTGGATTTAAATTTACTAACCCCCCAGTCACACGAACCCTACCCATTCGCGCCCCCCAGCCCTTCTCCTTCTTCTCTCTCTCCAACCAACCACCACCAACCACCGCCGCCCCCGTCGACCACCCAGAACCCACTGCCATGCCACCCCTTTCCCCCTCTTTCTTCTTCTTCTTTCCTTCTCTTCCCTCCACCACCACTGCCCCCTTTCGCGACCGCCACACCCACCGCCGCCGCTCCGTCCCAGCCGCACCACCCACCACCACCCACACCCCCCTTCCCTTCCTTCCCCCTTAACCCCTCCCCCATTACCTTTCCAAACCCCCTGCCTCCGAACATCCCTCACCGCCTCCGTGCCACCCTCCACCGCCGCGTCAGCCGCCACCACCACCATCCCCCAGCCATCTCTCTGCCCCACTTTCATTCCTACGCCTACCAGGTTCTGCCGAACGCCATCCTTCTATCAATTCGTAGTTAATTACATATTTTTCTGTTTATCTTCATAATTAGGCTAGTTAGATATGCATGTTGTAGTGGATTCTAGGTTGTTAGGTAGCCTAGGATGTGGTTAGTGGATTTAGGCCTGATTACTTGCGCTGTTCGTGTTTCTTGCTTTATTAATTTCGCAATTCTGCTGTTGCTGTGATGTTAGTATTGTTCATATGCTGTAATTTCTTATTTCATGCTGCTCTTTACACTGCTTTTTCATGTTCATAATCCTCATATATAATTGCAGCTATCTTTTTAATTCATATGAACTATTCTGATTGCTGATTATTTTCCGGGAACATCCAATTTTAGCCGGAATGCTGCCCAATTTTCTGTAAACTGTTTTGTTTCCATTCATGTCTTGGTTTTGGCACTTTGAACTCTGCTTTACTCTGCTTTTACCAAACCAATTCATGAATGCCAGGGCACGCTTTCTTATTCTTTTCAATTTCCTGGTTTATAAGATGCATCTTGGATGATTCAATTCCACTTTTTGCTATTTCCATATGAATCATCCTTACCTTCCTTGTTTGAATATGAGTTATCTGTTGCTTTAATTTGTGAATTTTCGTTACTTAGGGAATGATCATCATGCCACTTAATCTAATCCACTTTTTACTAATTCACTAATTTTAACTTCCTAAACTCTTTTTCATTCCTAACCAACCTAACTTTCACCATATATCTTCTTGGTTTTTTTCACTATTCTCTTTCACTTTCTAACCAAGGCATGATGATAATTTTTCCTAATTAACATGAATTCTATTACATTTTGGATTGTGGATTTCTCTTCTCAGTTTTCTAACTCCTATACAATCCTTAATGCACATTTACTTAACTCATTTTTCTACTGCTCCTTTGCCATTATGTGCTTCTTTTGATTAATTGCCTACCTGTTTTCCTATTTTTATTATATCCTGGTTTTCTATTTTTCAGGATGTCAGACACCCAAAGAAAGGGAAAAGGAAAGGCAATAACTGGCAAACGGAAAAGAGGTGAATCCTCCATGTCCATCCTGGACATCATGCATGATGACTCCTGGCGGGAGAAACACTTTACCCCCCAGGAGAAGGCTGACCAGCTACTCCCTGCTACTGATCCCATTAAGTTTGCAAACCAATACTACGAGCTGAAGTATCCGGTGTTTGCAACCTCCAGGAACCTGTACTTGGAGAGGACTCTGAAGATCCCAGAAGAACTCCAGCAATACACCTCTGATCAGATCAAACAAAGAGGCTGGTTCTTCCTGGAGAGAAACCTGACTGAGGTCAATGCATCTTGGGTAAGGGAATTTTACTGCAACTACTTTAAAACTTCCCTAGATGCAGTACACCTAAGAGGGAAGCAGATACTGGTCACTGAAAAGGCCATAGAGGATGTTCTGAAGTTCCTGCCTAAATCCGATCAGCCAGATGGTTATCAACAGGCTGAGGAGGACATGCGCTTCATGAAGTTTGACTGGGATGCCGTCAAGGCAAGGATAGCCCTTGACCCCGACTGTTCCATGGGTCATGGGTCAGAACACCACCATGCCTAAGGGAATCAAGTGGGTATACTTGCACGATGAAGCTCGGCTATGGCATTAGATCCTAAGCAACTTTATTATGCCGAGCACCCATGAGACGGAGCTACCTGCCACTATGATCACCCTCCTATGGTGTGTGATGGAGGGTAAGGACCTGTACCTGCCACGCTTTATTCGGTACTACATGGCCAGGGTCCACGTCCGAGGCACCCTCCCCTTTCCATATCTGATTACACAGCTTGGCCGTCGAGCTGACGTGCCTTGGGAGGATGCTAATGAAAAGCCACCTGCTGCAGAATGCAAGAAAATTATACCTCACAGCAGAAACTTTCTGGCTTTGGGCTACAGACCTCCATTCCTCACTCCTACTGATGAGACAGCCACACCATCTGCCGGCCCCTCTTCCTCTACAGCTACCCCTACTACCACCACTGCACCTCCACCTGCCTCAGAGCCAGTTTATCACTTAGTGCACCGCCTGTTTCGGCAGCTAGACCAGATGGAGCGCCGCAACCGACGGCGATACGAGAGATCTGAGCGTTGCAGCAAGCGACGTTATGAGCACCTGAAGCTGATGATCCGTTCTGGCAGCGACATCCCCTCCGAGCCTGACACCCCATCCGAGCCATCTGAGGAGGAGGCGGATGACCACGAGGCAGAGACCCATCCACAGAGAGAGGCTGCGCAGGCAGGCACAGAGCAGGCTGCATCACAGCAGGAGGCCCCGCATCAGATTCAGGCTTCCGACCCAGAGATTCCTATTCAGTCAGCACCTTCTCTGCAGCAGGCAGATCCTCAGACCACCACCACAGAGACTCTAGCTACCCACCCTTCCAGTGATGACACCCCTTCACACCCTGCTTGAGTGAGCATCAAGGACGATGCTTCATTTTAAGTGTGGGGAGGTCGCCATCTCTGGCGTATTTTTTGGTGAACCACTACAGACTCTTTTTATTTTATTTTGCTATTTTTCTGTATTTTTCTCTTTTATTTTTATTTTTATTTTCTCAGTACTTATACATTGCTATTTTCATGTATTTTTACTCTATTTTTGCATTTTGCACCTTAGTTCATATTTTAGCTAGTTAGTTTAGTTGCAATTCTAACTTATTAGTTATAGAAAATGTGGATTAATTAGTATAGTTTACCCTTTTTAGCATAAGATAACTTAGTTTAAATTGAAAAAAATAAAAAGGAAGTAAACTAGAGACTTGAACAGAATAAAAACAACCCACACCTTGTATATATAGCATTGCATGTTAGTTAGTTAACAACATTTCATCAAGGAGAAACACTAAAACTTTAGAGCCACCTTAATAATTTCATTGAGAATAATGGGAACTCTTAACTTTTACTTGCATGACATATATAACTGATATATGATTTTTGAGTTAGAGAACACACAGCCTGTGAGTTTTGAGCTTAATTGTATGGTTACATTTAAACCATAATATTTTATTCCTGTGTGTTCCGCCCTTCTTTTTTATTCTGATGTTCTTTACTTTGTTTTAATCTATATGTCCGATTATAGAATATAGATACATACTAAGAAAGTGATTGAGGCTATTGTTTGATTCTAGCTCACTATTCCCAAATTAGCCTACCTTTTACATCACCCTTGTTAGCCCCCTTGAGCCTTTAATTCCCCTCGTATTTTATAACCACATTACTAGCCTTAAGCAGAAAAACAAAATAAAAATCCCAAGTTGAATCCTTGGTTAGCTTAAGATAGAAACTGTGTATTGTGTAAGTGTGGGAACCTTATGGGAACATGGATGATAAAAACAAAGGGTAGAAAGTTAAAAAGAATAAAATAATTCAAAATAAAAATTTTGGGAAGCATGCTCATGTGAAATCAAAATAATTGAATTACCATGTGCATTAAAAAAAAGTTTCAGTATTTGAATAAAGGGGATACAAAAGAACTCCCCAAATACAAGATAAAGCAAATACACATAGGACAAAATTAAAACTAATGTATGAGCATGTAACATAAAAAGTGAGAAAAATATGGGGAAATAGGTAAAGAAGCTTTGCTTTATACAAAATATGTATGTTAGGTGAGATCTTAGACTAATCAAGGATTCACTTATTAGCTCACTTAGCCTTATACATATACCCTTACCTTTACCTTGGCCCCATTACAACCTTGATTAAAGACCTCATGATTTTTGTATGCCTATATTCTATAATTGTTGATTGGTTAGATGAAGAATAAAGTTATAAAAAGTAAGAATAAAAAGAAGAATAGAGTGATTAACCCAATAAACACTGAGTGACTAGAGAGTAAACACAAAATCTAGTAAGGGTTCAATAGCTCATCAACATATATCTATACTTAAATTATTAATTGTCTTGCAAGTTTGTAAAATATTTTTCTTTCCCATCTCAATTGTAAAAGTGCCTTATCATTATCTAAGGTTTGGCTATGCATATATGATTCCTTGAGAATGTGAATTAATTTGACTACATGTAAGTTTTATATACAAGTGAATAAAAATTAGAATTGCATGATTCATTTAAGTAGTTACATTTAGGATAAATTGCATTGCATGAGATTCCACCACTTCAACCTTACTTTACTCTTTATCTTGGATTTAGCATGAGGACATGCTATTGTTTAAGTATGGGGAGGTTGATAAATCTATATTTTATGATATATTTTGTGTCTAATTTAAGTGATTTATTCAGTCCTTCACCCACTTATTCATGTTAATTGCATGGTTTTACTTTTTCTTCCTTATTATGTGATGTATGTGAAAAACATGTTTCCTATGCTTTAAAAGTAATTATTTTAATTACCCTTTATTTCCATTCGATGCCGTGATTCGTGTGTTGAGTAGTTTCAGATCCTCTAAGGCAGGAATGACTTAAAGGATGGAAAGGAAACATACAAAAATGGAAGGAAAGTACAAAATGGAGTTTCGGAAGAAACTGGCAGTGACGCGATCGCATGGACGACGCGGCCGCGTGCCAACGCGAAATAGCAGTGACGCGATCGCGCGCCTTAAGCGAAATGCATATGACGCGACCGCATGACCCACGCGGACGCGTGACAGAGGCCACGCACCAGAAAGTACAGAAAATGCTCCCAGCGATTTCTGAAGCCCTTTTTGGCCCAAATCCAAGTCCAGAAGGCACAGATCAGAGGTTATGAAGTGGGAGAATGCATCCATTCAGAAGGGAGTCTCCAAGGAGTTACTTTTCATGATTTAGATGTAGTTTTGAGGGAGAGGTTCTCTCCTCTCTCTTTTAGGATTTAGATTTAGAATTTTATTCGCTTTCAGGGCTATCTTTTTTTATCAGGTTCAACATTCCTTTTTAATTACTTGTCCTCTCAATTTAGTTTATGAATTCTTCTATGTTACAGATTACTCTTTGAATTTAATGTTAATTGAGGTATTTCAGTTTATGATTGCTTTCTTTTATTTATATTACTGTTGTTTCTAATCTAAAGACATTTTTATTCCAGTAGATTTATCCTTCCCCTTTTGGTCTTGGCTAAGAAATCAGTAACTCAGGAGTTATCAAACTCAAACATGATTGATAATTGTTATCTTTGCTAATTGAATTGAACTTCAATAATCCCAATCTTTCCTTAGGGATTAACTAGGATTTGAAGATCAAACTAATTAGTCACTTGACCTTTCTTTACTTTAAGGACAGACTAACTGAGTGGTGATGGTTATTTTTGTGGAAAAACGAATTTTCCAAAACACCTAAAACTTACCGGCAAGTGTACCGGGTCGCATCAAGTAATAAAACTCACTTAGAGTGAGGTCGATCCCACAGGGATTGATGGATCAAGCAACTTTAGTGGGTGATTAGTTTAGTCAAGCTAACATTTAGTGATTTGAGTGACAATTAAAGCAACGGAAAGTAAATGACAAGGAAAATTAAAGTGCAGAAAGTAAAATGGGCAGAAAACTTAAAGAGCAAGAAATGTAAATTGCAAGAATCTTAAATGACAAGAATTGTAAATTGCATGAAATGTAAAGGGGAGTGGATGCTGGAAATTAAAGAAAGCAATAAATCAAAGCTTAGAGCAACGACAGAGAATTAAACTTGCATGAAAAGTAAAATGGAAGCAATAATTCAAGCAACTGGAAATTTAAATTGCAGGAAGAATAAAAGGGACTGGGTGCTGGGAGCAATGTAAACAGAGAAACAAAATTTCAGTGAATAAGAACTTAGATCAATTACAAGAATTGTAAATTGGAAGCAATGCAACAGAAAGTAAAAATGCTTGAGTAAATGCTTTGGAGAATTTGAAAACAGAAGAGCGATGCTTAATTTGCAGCAATTTAAAAGTATGTTGAAGATCTCAGGAGTGGAATAGACTAGAAAACAAGTCTAGATCTCAAATCCTTCCTTGATCCAACAAGAATAATTGCAAAAGAAATTAAAGAAAAGCAAATTGTAGAAGCAAAGAGAAGATGAAGCAGTAAACAGGAATGGAAATTCAATTGTGCAGAGAAAGTAAACAAGAAAATTCTCAAGGTGAGATTGAAACAGAATTTCTTCAATTCTCAACCCAAGATTTCAAGACAAGAATGAAAACTAAGAGAGAGCTCTCTAATAGAGCTCCCCTATACTCTCTAAAATCCAGCTCTCCAAACAAAGATGAAAATGATGCCTTATATAGGCTTTACAAAATGAAAATGAAATGAAAAACAAAATACAATTAAATGAAATTCCTAATCTATCTAATCCTTGTGCCATTGAGTGATGATGTGGGCTTTGCTTGCTTTGGATTTGAGGAGAAATGGGTTTGGTTGGCCTTGATGCAATTTGGAGAAGAATTGAATTTAAATGGAATTTTGGTTGAATTTTGGGCCCATGTGAAAATTGCTTGGGGAAGGCATCAGGGGAGAGCTCAGCTCACAAAGTGAGCTAAGCATTGGTGCCTTGGTGCCAAATTTGTGCGCGCCTTGTGTGCCCCTGGCCGTGTCAAATTGTGCTGCTTGATGCCCATGGGTAGCGCTCTGCTCACTCTGTGAGCTGAGCCCAATGTGAGGCCAAGAAACAAGGAAAGGAAAGACCAAGCTCAGCTCACAAAGTGAGCATTATCGAGAGCACAGCACTCTTTAAGTGAGTGAGCGCTACTTTGCCTTGGAGTGAGGTTCCAGCTTCGAGCCTTGGTGGAAGCATTTGCTGATTTTTTTGCTTGTTTTTGGCCCTTAAAGATGCATTTCATTCGTGCCTCTATTTCATGTCAAATATAGGTTGCCATACATCGTTGGAAAGCTCTGAATGTCAGCTTTCCAACGCAACTGGAAGCACATCAATCGGACATCTGTAGCTCAAGTTATAGCCCTTGGAAGGAGGCATGGTCATGCTGTGAGCGCCCAGATTTTAACTTAGCCAAAATTTTGCTTTCCAAGCTCATTTTGCACTCTTGTAGCGCTCAGCTCTCCAAGTGAGCTGAGCTTTGTGCTGATTGCCTATTTTCCTTTTATTTGGTCATGGGCCACGCTTTTAAAAGCGTGGCCTAAGGCTCGAAAGTGTACTCCAACTTCAAAGTGTTTCCCAAAGCTCTTTTTTTTTTCTCCTTTTTAGCTTATTTTGTGCTTCTTTGCTTCTCTTTCTTCTTATTTCCTACAAGATTTATAAAATTAAAAGATCAAGAAAATATACCATTTAAGCACAAAAGCATTCAATATTCAAGCACAAATCATCAATTTCTTGTATGAAAAAGCATAGAAAAACATGACATGGTGACATGTCATCACAACACCAAACTTAAACCTTGCTTGTCCCCAAGCAAGGAAAGAATCATGCATTAAAGATTGACAATCCAAGGTAAGAAGAATAGCAACTCAATGTTCATGGTTAGCTAGTTTTCTAAGCATGCTTCAATCACAAAAGAGATGTAAATGATTGATGCTTCTATCTAGCTCAATTTATGAAATCTTTCTCTTATATTTCTTCCTTGAAACAAGCTTTTGATTTTTCTTATTAGCTTCTCCTTTTTGGTTGCTTTGCCCCATGAGTTAATAATAAAGCTACGATTCTAAATGCTTTGTTTTCAAGTATTACCACTTGATACATAAGCACCACAAGCATTTGAATTAGAGGACTTCATTAAGCTCATTTTTCTTTTCTTTTCTTGATTCTCTAATCATTGATGCTCAGAACCTTGAGCTTTGAGGGAGTGCTTTTGCACTTGAGCCTAGCCTTGACTTCTAAGTGTTTTGTTTTCAAGCATTTGGCTTGATACATAAACACCACAAGTACTTAACAATTAAATTGCCATTGGTACTCAGAGCCTTCAGCTTTCTCATTCTTTCCCTTTTTCTTTTCTTGCCCTTTTTTGCTTCTTCAAGGTTTTCATAATTTTCAAAAGATTTCACAAAATGTACTAGATGAAAACTTTAATTAAATAAAATCTAATGCAATTGAGCAACAATTAATCATACTAGCTTTCCAATACTTGTATGCACATGCTAAATTCTTCTTTAATTCCTTGTTTGTTTATGATCATGATACTTTACTGCTTTAAACTTTACAAAACTCAAGTCGGTAGTCATAATGGCATGGCAACATGTTACAAATCAACATTCAAGCTATGCTTATTCATACCACACATGCACACAGAGAATATAAAGACAATCATGCATTTTAAGTGCTGGAAACAAATGAGGAGAAAAGGAACTCTACAACCTTGTAGTTCATCTTCATTATTGTTGTCTTTTTTTCCTCTATTCTTCCTCCTTCCCTTGCCAAACTCAGAATGCTTGCTCATCCTCAAGCAACAATTAGAATAATGGCTATGGGGCTAAGATGGATCATGAATGTCTTACATAATGAAAAGTTAGTAGTACATGTGTTCTAAGCAAGCAAAATTAAAGATAATAATCAAGGCACAAGAGACAGAGACATTGTGATTGCATATATAAGAAGGTGAGCATAATACTTTGCATAAAGAATAAGTGGCACACCAAACTTAGTGTGACACTTTCACTTGGAATTGATGCAAGTATCTTGTAAGGATTAGAACCAAATTTTGTTGCATAGCAACACCAAACTTAAAATGCAACCACATGTCAATTTATTTGAAATAAAACTAAACGAAAGAAACTGTTATATGTTAAATACAATCACCAAGCCAAGAATCTATCATGAATAAAGCTCTCTTGGTAGTGTATTAACAAACACAGTAAATAAAAGAAAGCATTTAAAACAAGGGAATGACTAAAAACAAAGAGAAAACTAAAATTGTCTCACTAAAAGAAAGATAACAGTGCAAAGAACATTATGATTATGCAAACAAGTGGTGTTGCTGAATGATTTGCATAGAAAAATAAGTGGCACACCAAACTTAGAATCTTGGTGTGTCACTTTCATTTTTTTGATTTGATGCAATCATCCAAAAAGATTGAAAACAATTTGTTGCAAGGCAACACCAAACTTAGAATGTAACCATATGCCATTTTATTGAATTTAAACAAAGTAAAGAAAGAGAACAAAGCATAGAAGAGAAACGTTACCTACTGTTGGCATGTTGTTCTTTACTTTCTTCCTCTTCTTCCAGTTTGTTAAGAGGAATGACCTCAAGGGAGGAGAAGATTCAGCTATTGCCCCCTGTCTTGGTCTCTCCTCAGCAAGCTTCCTTGTGAAATTGGCTTGATTGATCTTGCTTGCTGGATCAGGGGGAAAATTGTTTGCAGTTGACCTTCTCATGAATGTTGTCCTTGGTATCTTGGTCACAATCCTCTTCTTGGTGCTTTTGTCAATTGCCTTCACTTCTTGGATGTCAAGACATGGTTGCTGTGTGATTATTGGAGTGATTTCTTCATTAAGAGCCTCTTGTATTGGTGGTTCCATGAGCCCTTCTTTCATATGATTTTCTGCTTCACTTGAGTGTGAATTCTCTGGAATGACTTCCTCACTTTCATGCTCCTCCACTCCTTTCTTTGCACCCAACATTTGACTTAATAGTTCTTTTATGGAGGAGGTTTGTTGTTCTTCCCAAGATTTCTTCATCTCTTTTTCATATTTTTCGATCACAGATTCAAGGGAAGTTTGTGAGGGTTGTGAATGTTCCTTTGTTACCTCAAGTGCAGTTTCATTTTCAACCACCTCATTCTTCATTGAAAGTTCACTTGATGCAGTGGCCTCCTTATCTTGCTCTTCCACTTTCTCCTTCATATCCATCAATTGGCCTTCATTTTTCTTGCTCGGTGGTTCTAAGCTCCTCCTTATTTTCTCTAAATCTCCATTCATATTTTTGAAGAGAGCTTCTTGCCTTTTTCCAGGATTGTTCTTGTCTTTCAAAAAATCCTATGGACTTTTGAAGGAGATTCTCTGAATCACAATTTGAAGAATTGTTGAACTCATCACAGTATGGATTGCTAAGATTTCTTTGATTTTGACTTTTTCAGTCACAATATGAGTAGTTGTTAGACTCATCAAAATCTGGATCATATTGTGTCTCTGGGAAGTGTCCCATATGATTCTCTTGCTCATCTTGTGTCTCTGAAGCAATTCTCCATGGATTGGAGTGCTCAGAATCTGTTAATTCTTGGTGATATCCCCAGCCACCATTAGAGGTTGGTGATGGTGGGTGATATCCTGAAAAATTTTGTTTGACTGCAAGATGAATTGAACTCCATTTGTATTTTGCAAAACACAACACCATTGAAAATTGAAATTCATGTCACAGAGACAGAATTTCTTAGTGAGGCAAAAACACAAACACCTTGGTTTCAATTTAAAACAGAGAACAAAAACAAAAAAATGCTTGATCTAAACTTCTCACCCACTTAATCATTGTTGATCTAAATCAATCCCCGGCAACGGCGCCAAAAACTTGATTGGTTATTTTTGTGGAAAAACGAATTTTCCAAAACACCTAAAACTTACCGGCAAGTGTACCGGGTCGCATCAAGTAATAAAACTCACTTAGAGTGAGGTCGATCCCACAGGGATTGATGGATCAAGCAACTTTAGTGGGTGATTAGTTTAGTCAAGCTAACATTTAGTGATTTGAGTGACAATTAAAGCAACGGAAAGTAAATGACAAGGAAAATTAAAGTGCAGAAAGTAAAATGGGCAGAAAACTTAAAGAGCAAGAAATGTAAATTGCAAGAATCTTAAATGACAAGAATTGTAAATTGCATGAAATGTAAAGGGGAGTGGATACTGGAAATTAAAGAAAGCAATAGATCAAAGCTTAGAGCAACGACAGAGAATTAAACTTGCATGAAAAGTAAAATGGAAGCAATAATTCAAGCAACTGGAAATTTAAATTGCAGGAAGAATAAAAGGGACTGGGTGTTGGGAGCAATGTAAACAGAGAAACAAAATTTCAGTGAATAAGAACTTAGATCAATTACAAGAATTGTAAATTGGAAGCAATGCAACAGAAAGTAAAAATGCTTGAGTAAATGCTTTGAAGAATTTGAAAACAGAAGAGCGATGCTTAATTTGCAGCAATTTAAAAGTATGTTGAAGATCTCAGGAGTGGAATAGACTAGAAAATAAGTCTAGATCTCAAATCCTTCCTTGATCCAACAAGAATAATTGCAAAAGAAATTAAAGAAAAGCAAATTGCAGAAGCAAAGAGAAGATGAAGCAGTAAACAGGAATGGAAATTCAATTGTGCAGAGAAAGTAAACAAGAAAATTCTCAAGGTGAGATTGAAACAGAATTTCTTCAATTCTCAACCCAAGATTTCAAGACAAGAATGAAAACTAAGAGAGAGCTCTCTAATGGAGCTCCCCTATACTCTCTAAAATCCAGCTCTCCAAACAAAGATGAAAATGATGCCTTATATAGGCTTTACAAAATAAAAATGAAATGAAAAACAAAATACAATTAAATAAAATTCCTAATCTATCTAATCCTTGTGCCATTGAATGATGATGTGGGCTTTGCTTGCTTTGGATTTGAGGAGAAATGGGTTTGGTTGGCCTTGATGCAATTTGGAGAAGAATTGAATTTAAATGGAATTTTGGTTGAATTTTAGGCCCATGTGAAAATTGCTTGGGGAAGGCATCAGGGGAGAGCTCAGCTCACAAAGTGAGCTAAGCATTGGTGCCTTGGTGCCAAATTTGTGCGCGCCTTGTGTGCCCCTGGCCGTGTCAAATTGTGCTGCTTGATGCCCATGGGTAGCGCTCTGCTCACTTTGTGAGCTGAGCCCAATATGAGGCCAAGAAACAAGGAAAGGAAAGACCAAGCTCAGCTCACAAAGTGAGCATTATCGAGAGCACAGCACTCTTTAAGTGAGCGCTACTTTGCCTTGGAGTGAGGTTCCAGCTTCGAGCCTTGGTGGAAACATTTGCTGATTTTTTTGCTTGTTTTTGGCCCTTAAATATGCATTTCATTCGTGCCTCTATTTCATGTCAAATATAGGTTTCCATACATCGTTGGAAAGCTCTGAATGTCATCTTTCCAACGCAACTAGAATCACATCAATCGGACATCTGTAGCTCAAGTTATAGCCCTTGGAAGGAGGCATGGTCATGCTGTGAGCGCCCAGATTTTAACTTAGCCAAAATTTTGCTTTCCAAGCTCATTTTGCACTCTTGTAGCGCTCAGCTCTCCAAGTGAGCTGAGCTTTGTGCTGATTGCCTATTTTCCTTTTATTTGGTCATGGGCCATGCTTTTAAAAGCGTGGCCTAAGGCTCCAAAGTGTACTCCAACTTCAAAGTGTTCCCCAAAGCTCTTTTTTTCTCCTTTTTAGCTTATTTTGTGCTTCTTTGCTTCTCTTTCTTCTTATTTCCTACAAGATTTATAAAATTAAAAGATCAAGAAAATATACCATTTAAGCATAAAAGCATTCAATATTCAAGCACAAATCATCAATTTCTTGTATGAAAAAGCATAGAAAAACATGACATGGTGACATGTCATCAAGTGGAATTAAGATTCAATCTTCATCATCATTGATAAGGATAACTAGGATAGGACTTCTAATTTGTCATACCTTGCCAAAAGTTTATTTCACATTTATTTATTTACTTTACAGTCTTTTACTTATTTCAATTGCAATTTAAATTACTTGTTCCTCATCTTAAAAACCCTAATTTACAATCTTTATAACCAATAATAAGAACATACTTTCCTGCAGTTCCTTGAGAAGACGACCCGATGTTTAAATACTTCGATTATCAATTTATTTAGGGGTTTGTTACTTGTGACAACCAAAACGTTTGTAAGAAAGGTTGATTGCTTGGTTTAGTAACTATACTTGCAACGAGAGTTTACTATAACTTCTAATCCATCAATCTTCAGTTCTTTCAGTTTCCTCGGTGCATCGGCAGCTAAGGCGCTGCCTTTCTTTAACTTGATGAAGAAAGGGATGCCTTCGAGTGGACCTCGGCGTGTGAAGAAGCTTTTACTCACTTTAAGAAAATCTTATTGGAACCATCAGTTCTTGGTAAGCCAAAAGAATGGGAGACCTTATATCTGTACCTCGCGGTGACAGAAGAGGCCATGGCGGCTGCTCTGATCCGGGAGGAGGACAAGCTACAACAGTGATGCGGAATTTATAACCCACATACTAACTGGCAAGTGCATTGGGTCGTACCAAGTAGTACCTCAAGTGAATGAGGGTCGATCCCACGAGGAATGATAGACTAAGCAACAATGATTCAGTGATTTACTTAGTTAGACAAGCAGAAAAGAGTGTTTGGGTTTCAATTGCATTGAACAGTAAATTCAGAAAATCAGAAAGCAAGTAATAAACGGGTTGTAAAATAGATGAGTAAAATAGTTAAGGCTTCAGAGATATTTATTTTCCGATTAACTTTTCTTACCAACTACTTTAATCATGTAAGATTCAATTCATGGCAAACTATATGTGACTAAACCCTAATTTCTTAGACCTTTTTAGTCTCATCTAACCTTCATCAACCGCTAATTCCTTGGTCACTTGATTCCGATTAGACGGTTAAGTTCAAAACTAGTTTATGTGCCACAAAAACCTTAATTATCCAAATATAAGAGGATTATATGTCACGTATCCCATTAAGTTCAGATAATTAGTGATTTAGGAGAATTTGTTTTCAAGTTGTTGTTCAAGTAAAGAGTTTTTCCAAGTTTTACAAGAACTCAATTAGAACAAGGGTCATACTTCCGTTCCACCCAAATTCATAAGATAAAAAACGAAAACAATTCTTGAAATTAGAAATATGTACATGAATTAAAATAGAAAAATTATAGACTCAATCCATACAATTGACAGAACTCCTAACCTTAACAATGGAGGCTTAGTTGCTCATGGTTCAGAGAGAAAACAAGTATTCAGAAAAAACTATAAAGTGTAGAATGAGGTAGAAGAGAGAGATGTGCCCGAAGGGCTGATTCTTTTCCCTTTTATATCTAATCCTAATTAATGTAAAAATATATTTTCTAAAACTAAATAATATATTTTCTTATTTATAAATAAAATAAAAGTTTAATAAAAAATAAATAAAGATCTTCGTTGCATAGCTTGATTTAGATGAATGGGGGACCACTTTGATCCTTATGGCTGGCGCCTAACTTGGACCTGGCCGAATTGGATTGAGTGTGGAAGTTGATGTTGGTGCCTAACTTCATGCTGGCAGTGAGGAATGAATGTTGTGTTGTGTCTGGCGCCTAACTTGAGAATCCTCAAGTTAGGCACCACCTTGGCCGTGTCCTTTTCAAGCTTTTCCTTGTCCTAGCGCCTAACTTGGGATTTGCCAAGTTACGCGCCACTCATACAGCCTTTGTTTGATGGAGTTAAGCTTGTCTTGGCGCCTAACTTGAGATTTCCCAAGTTAGGCACCACCCTTGCAGAATTGCTGGAGAAGAAGTATCAATTATTATACATTGTTGGAAAGTTCTGGAAGTTAGCTTTCCAATGCCACTAGAATCACATCAATTGGACCTCTGTAGCTCGAGTTATTTAGCTTAGAGTGCAAAGAGGTCAGGGTTGATAGCATCATTTGCTTTCTTCTCTTTTTCTACAGAAACTCCATCAAATCCATCCAAATACTTCCTGAAATAAACAAAATTGCACACGACTCAAAGTAGCATCCATAGTGGCTAAAAGATAATTAATTCTTGATTAAACTCAACAATTTGAATACAAATTTACTAGGAAAAGATATGACATATGCTTACGCATCACAACACCAAACTAATACAGGCTTCAGATGTGAATTTGCATGAGAGTGAGAGTTCAATTAAGCTCATGTCACTTCTTAAAGTGGGGTTTACAAACTGCAATCCTAAATAGTTTTGGCATCTTACTCTCCTTTGGATAAGAGGAATGTCACTGTCATTCGGAATTAGAATTCAGATAATATTATGAATTCTCTAATCTTTTATACTTCAGTTTAATCCTTGAACACAGCAAATTTCCTTTAATTCTCTCTTCTTTGGTGCTTTGCACCCTGAGCCTAGCTATAACTTTAAATGCTTTGTCTCAAGCTTCACTTGACACAAAAACACCACAAGCACTTAACTGGGGAACTCTCCTTAAGTTCTGATTTTTCTTTCAGTTACTCCTAAACAGTGGTGCTCAAAGGCTTTGGCATACTCTGTTAAATGCACTTGATCTCGACTCTTAGTGCTCTGTCTGAAGGATTACTTGACACATTTACACCGCAAGTATATGACTAGGGAAACAACTCTTTGAGCTTTTAATCATGTCTGACCTCCCTAGTCATTGATGCTTAGAGCCTTGGACCTTGCTTTTATTTTTCTTTTGCTGTTTCTTTTACTTCAAGGATTAAGCTTTTGTTTACTTCAGAGAATTCATAATAGTTCTCTAAATTCTTGTTCCCTCATGCATCAACATCCTTTGATTCAAATTCAAATATGTATTGTTCATATCATGCATTCAAAATCACAGATAACACCACCACATTTAAGTAAATAAAACTACTCTTAAATATAAACTCAATTTCTCATGCAATACATCACTTCTTTTCTTGTCTTTTTAGATTCAAGCTCAGTGAGTGGTACATGAGACAATTTTTTTTTACTAAAAGCAAATAACAGAATGAAACTAAATCTAAGAACTGAAAGTACTAAAGATCATGCAGGCAATCAAAGCAACAGAAAACAGAAGACAACAAAATAAGAATGGAAGGGAAAATGGAATGAAACGAACTTAACTACCTCATTTATGCTAGTGGCCATCTCATTCCTCCGGTTGTGCTCCTCCATGAAGAACATTCATCTCTTCATGGTGCCACTGATGATAAGGTAAACAGAGAGCGCACTCTACAACACCAAACTTAAAAGTTTGCTTATCCCCAAGCAAAGAAAAACTCCAGGGTATCAAAAATTACTTTTAATTGCTCCTGTTCCTGTTCTAATCACCCTGCATGACCAAAACACATGTAAAACAAGAAAAATTATAAAAAAATTGAGATAAAGTTATTTAAAACCAGAACTAAAATAACTATAATGCTAAAATCAAAATAACTATAAAATTAAAACCAAAATAACTGCAAAACCAAGGATACTAGTAGTTAGGTTGCCTCCCAACAAGCGCTTCTTTAACGTCACTAGCTTGACAGTTGATTGTTGCTTTTTTTTTCCTCTTCTTCCAGTTAGTTAAGAGAAATGACTTTAGTGGACATGAGGAGAAAAATAATACCCACCAAAAAACAACTCCCATACAACTCTCTTATTCATTAGGACCAAGGAAAGCATACTCAAGTGTTGGGAGAGAAGACTTTAATTCAAATATGGGCAGTGCATTCAGATTTTTCTTCTCAGGAGCTTGCATGCATAGAATTAAAGGGACTTGTATGGCTTCCTCCAAAATTATTGGAATGTACAAGCATGGAGTGTGCATGGCTTCCTCCTTTGTTTGTGTATCATCCTCCTTTGTTTGTGCATCTTCCTCCTTTGTTTTTGCATCTTCTTCTTCTTCCATGTGTGAGGGTGGAGAGTTCTCTAATTCACTGGAGTATGAACTCCTTTGATTGATTCCTCACTTTCTTCCATAGGATCTTGCATTGTATCTCTTGGGAAGAAATTTGCTTGTTCCTCTTCCTAGGACTTGATAATCAACTCCACATATTTCTCTATATTTTTTACACTCATCCTCATATCATGTATGCATTCTTTCATAAGAAGCTCAAGAGCTGATGGTTCTTGATATGAATAAGGATATGGTGGCTCTTGATATGAGTAAAACGAAGATGATTCTTCATATGAATAAGGAGATGGTGGCTCTTGATATGAATAAAAAGAGGAGGATGGTTCTTGGTATGTATATGGAGATAGTGGTTCTTGATATGAATATGGAGATGGTGGTTCTTGATAGATGTAACATGGAGCAGTGAAGTTTCTTTGGTCTTGACTTTTCCAACCAAAATTTGGGTAGTTTCCCTATCCACAATAATATGAATCACTCATTGGGTGTGAGTAGTAACCCATGTGATCTCTCTCCATTATTTTTCCTTAGCACAAAATACCAAACAGAATTAAACGTACCATGTGGTAAAGTGAGGTAAATAGGCAAGCAAAAAAGAAAGAACATAAAGAAAAATAAAAATAATAAAAAAAATATAAAAGAAAACGAAAATAAAAGAAAAATAAAATAAAGAAAATAAATTGAATAATTAAGAAAATAAAACAACTAATAAGCAAAAAGGAATATAAAATTCAAACTCAATAAGTAAAATAACTAGGAGGAATAAAACAACTAAGGGGACACCAAACTTAATTTTAGAAATTAAGAGAGAAAAAATTTAAATAAAATAAATCAATTTTTTTTCGAAAATAAAAAAAAAAGTTAAATGAAATTAAAGCAAAAAAGCCTAATCTAAGAAATCAAACAACCAGTAGTTGTCAATCACAATCAATCCCCGGCAATGGCACCAAAAACTTGATGCAGAATTTATATCCCACAAACTAACTAACAAGTGCACCGGGTCGTACCAAGTAGTACCTCAAGTGAATAAGGGTCGATCTCACGACGATTGATGGACTAAGCAACAATGATTGAGTGATTTACTTAGTTAGACAAGCAGAAAAGAGGGTTTCAATTGCATTGAATAGTAAATTCAGAAAATCAGAAAGCAAGCAATAAACGGGTTGTGAAATAGATGAGTAAAACAGTTAAGGCTTCAGAGATATTTATTTTCTGATTAACTTTTCTTACCAACTACTTTAATCATGTAAGATTCAATTCATGGCAAACTATATGTGACTAAACCCTAATTCCTTAGACCTTTTTAGTCTCCTCTAACCTTCATCAACTGCCAATTTCTTGGACTCTTGATTCCGATTAGACAGTTAAGTTCAAAACTAGTTTATGTGCCACAAAACCCCTAATTATCCATATATAAGAGGATTATATGTCACGTATCCCGTTAAGTTCAGATAGTTAGTGATTTAGGAGAATTTGTTTTCAAGCTGTTGTTCAGGTAAAGAGCTTTTCTAAATTTTACAAGAACTCAATTAGAACAAGGGTCATACTTCCGTTCCACCCAAATTCATAAGATAAAGAACGAAAACAATTCTTGAAACAGAAATAAGTACATGAATTAAAATAGAAAAATTATAGAATCAATCCATACAATAGACAGAGCTTCTAACCTTAACAGTGGAGGCTTAGTTGCTCATGGTTCAGAGAGAAAATAAGGATTCAGAAAAAACTGTAAAGTGCGAAATGAGGTAGATGGGAGAGATGTGCCTGAAGGCCTGATTCTTTTCCCTTTTATATCTAATCCTACTTAATGTAAAAATATTTTTTTCTAAAACTAAATAATATTTTTTTCTATTTATAAATAAAATAAAAGTTTAATAAAAAATAAATAAAGATCTTCGTTGTATAGCTTGATTGAGATGAATGGGTGAGCTTTGATTCTTATAGATGGTGCCTAACTTGGAGGGGAGTGGCACCTAAGTTGGACCTGGCCAAATTAGATTGAGTGTGGAAGTTGATGTTGGCACCTAACTTGGTTGAGAGTGGCGCCTAACTTCATGCTGGTAGTGAGGAATGAATGTTGTGTTGTGTCTAGCGCCTAACTTGAGCACCACATTGGCCGTGTCCTTTTCAATATTTTCCTTGTCCTAGCGCCTAACTTGGGATTTGCCAAGTTAGGCGCCACTCATACAGCCCTAGTTTGATGGAGTTAAGCTTGTCTTGGCGCCTAACTTGGGATTTTCTGAGTTAGGCACCACCCTTGCAGAATTGCTTGAGAAGAAGTATGAACTATTATACGTCGTTGGAAAGCTCTGGAAGTTAGCTTTCCAATGCCACTGAAATCACGTCAATTGGATTTCTATAACTCGAGTTATTTTGTTTAGAGTGTAGAGAGGTCAGGGTTGACAGTATAATTCGCTTTCTTCTCTTTTTCTACAGAAACTCCAAATGCTACCTGAAATAAACAGAATTACACATGACTCAAATTAGCATCCATAGTGGCTAAAAGATAATTAATTCTTGATTAAACTCAACAATTTGAATACAAATTCACTAGGAAATGATACGACAGATGCTCACTCATCAAACAGCCTGTATACGTCATAAACATGGTGCTCCAAGGAGCGGATATGAGATATACTAGGCTAAAAAAATTAGCCTACGCCTTGTTGATCTCCTCTCGGAGGTGAAGATCAATACTTTCAAGGGCACCCGATCACTTTGAGAACCGACCAAGTGATCTGACAAATTTTACAAAAACCTGAGCTAGCGAGACGAATAATGACTTGGGCAATAGAACTGTCTCAGTATGACATCTAGTATGAACCCCGGCACGCAATCAAACCACAAGCGATGGTTGATTTTTTGGTTGAAGTGACCGGAGATGTTCCCGGAGACTCAAACACACGGTGAAAACTTCATGTTGACAAAGCTTCCATCCAAGCATTCGGAGGAGCCAAGATAATTTTAGAAAGCTCAGAAGGAATAACCTACGAGCAATCTATCAAATTTGAATTCCCGGTCTCAATCAACCAAGCTGAATATGAAGCGACAATTAGCGGCTTAAACTTAGCCAAGAAGGTCAGAGTAACAAAGCTTGAAGTCAACAGTGACTCCCAGGTCATGACCTCACAAGTGAACGGGACATACCAAGCTCGGGACTCACTATTAAAAAAATATTTAGAACGAACAAAGCAGTTGTGTAAGAATTTTGAGGAGGTATTGGTTCAGCATGTGCCCAGGGAGAGAAATACCAGAGTGGACCTTTTGTCAAAACTGGCAAGCACCAAACCTGTAACGGGAAACCGATCTTTCATCCAGGCCTTGGTGAGGGAGCCATCGGTGACCCTCTATTTGACTCAAGCTCAAGAGCCCCTTTCTTGGATCAGCCCAATCCAACATTTTCTCGAAGAAGGACTGCTTTCAGAAGATGAAAAAGAAGCTAAAACAATAAGAAGGGAGGCCGTTAAGTACACAGTAGTACATGGACAACTATACAAGAGAGGGCTCAACCAACCCTTACTAAAGCGCTTATGACCTGACCAGACGGAGCATGTCCTAAGTAAAGTGCATGAAGGATGTTGTGGCCACCATATTGGGGGCAAAGCTCTGGCCTGGAAGCTCGTTAAAGCTAGTTACTATTAGCCCTCTATGATGGCAGACGCTCGCGAGTTCAAGAGGTGCAAGAAATGGCAAGAAAATGCGAATTTCTACAAAGCATTAGCAGAAGAGCTAAGCTCAGTCCTGGCCTCTTGGCCTTTCTCCCAATGGGGAGTTGACCTCTTGGGTCCCTTCCCAGTGGCTCCAGCTCAAGTAAAGTACCTCATTGTGGCCATTGATTATTATACCAAGTGGATGAAGGCTGAACCATTGGCAAGCATATCATATGTACACTGTCAAAAATTCCTTTGGAGACAAGTGATCGCTAGGTTTGGGATCTCGGAAATCGTTCTGTCAGATAATAGAACACATTTTTCTAATAAAAAATTTGGGGAGTTCCTAGCAGGACTAGAAATCAAACAAAAGTTTTCCTTTGTAGAGCACCCCAGAGCAACAGGCAAGTCGAGGCGGCGAACAAGGTTATCTTCAACGGAATAAAGAAGTTCCCGGATCAGAGAAAGGGCTCCTGGACAGACGAGCTAGCTTCTGTCTTGTGGTCTTACAGGACAACACCGCAATCTTCTACAGGGAGACGCCATTCTGGCTTTCCTATGGCGTTGATGCGGCGATTCTTGTAGAGATCGAGAAATCGAGTCCGAGGTTGCTCCTAGGCAAAAGCAGTGAAGTAATTGAAAAGGACTTGATGGATGAAACAAGAGAAATGGCCCACTTATCAAAAGCACTGTTGAAGTAGAGGATAGCTTTGTGTTACAATCGCAGGGTGCAAAGAAGGAGTTTCGAAGAAGGTGACATGGTGTGCGACGTAACGATATCGGTCCACCGACTCCCGGAGAAGGCAAGCTCTCGCCTAATTGAGAAGGTCCTTACAGGGTAAGAGAAGTGCACGGAAATGGTGCCTACAAGTTAGAGCGATTAGACATAAAGGGGATCCCGAGGACATGGAATGTGGCGAACCTTAGGAGGTTTTACTCCTGAAGGCTGGACGACCTACCGACCAATCGGTTATGCTTTGCCTTCGCTTACTTTCACTTTCATCTACTTTGTCAGTTCTTTCTTTAATTTACTTTGTTTCACCAAAACACTTGTTTCATTGTACATTGTTAAAGAGGGGTACTCTTTCCCTTTGCCCTTAAAGCGAGACGATGGCAAGGGGTTTTAACGAGGCCCATTATTGAAAAAGGATTGCATGTTGATTTTAAAGTTTATTTTTTCTTTGATTTATTTACCCACGTGTTACCAAGTTATAACAACGGCTTCCCTGGACTGATTACCCTGGGTACCATAACATAACAATAGGCGGATATCCATTGAACGACGACTTGCCAGTCAAACGAGAAAAAAATAGCAACTAAAGCAACCAAAATAACATAAAGATTCTAATTAAGAGTCGATAACATTAAAATGGTAGCTTAAAAGGGCACCACGATGGCCCGACAACAAACAAAACGAGAAATTGTTCAAATTACACGAGGGGCATCGCATCGGCCCAACACTAAAAAGAGTTCGGAAAGGTACAAAAATTACAAGTTACAAAATGCATTACTTCCTTGGGATGTCCGCCACCTTCCCATCCTGGATCATCTTAAAAGCACCAATAGCTGAAGTGTCAAAGTCGAGAGCAAAGAGGGAAACCTGAGCTTTCATCGCCTCCTCGATAGCAGTGATGGCTTCCTAGGCGTCCTTCAGAATTTCCTTATTTTTCTTCTTCATGGCAACGGCCTCCTGGCGGGCAGAGTCTGCCGACTTCATGGCCCTGGCCAGTTTCTCCTCTAGCTCTTTCACATTAGCCTCTGACGTGAGAGCCCAGGCCCAGGTTTCATTGAGCTGTTTAGAGAGAGAGAGATCCCGTTCCACAAGGCGGTTAATCTCATCGGCATCCTCTTTCGACTTCTTCTCCTCCTCGGCAAGACGGGTCTTCAAGGACTCTTCTTGGGCCTTGCGGTAAGGGATATCTCTCTGAGAGGCCCTAAGTTTTCCTTCTAAAACCTGGTCTTGTGCCAACACGGGCTCCACCTTTCTAGAAATGGCGACTGCCCGGAGGATACTCCGATACGTCCACCTCGCCTGTGCGGCCAGGTCTTCTCCCCGGAAGAACTCCTCAGTACCAGGGAGGAGTTGGGAGTCAATAAAGAACCTTGCATCAAAGTTCTTCTCCATAACAGAAAGAACTTTCTCCGAGTTGGAGTTCGCTTTTCTCTTCTTGGGGTTTGAGATAACGATCACCTCAGCTTCAGGTTCAATCATTATCCCTTTACCCCAGTCGGCTTCGTCGGTAGCAATGTTCTCGATAGGTGCCCCGGGATCGACGGTAGGGGTCATCGAGCTGCAGGGGCCTCGAGCTCGATGGTAGGGGTCGCCGAGCTGTCATCGCCACTATCATATCCCGGGAAGAGACGAGTCATCAAGCGGGTCAGAGTTGTGTGCCCGGAAGCCATCCCAACTACAAGAGAAGCAAAATGAAAAATAAAAACAAGTTAGGAAGTTAGAAGATAAAAAGCATATGAAGTCGGAAGCGAAACAATAATGAGCAAGTCGGAAGAACGGAAAATCAACGGGAAGAAAATCTTACCTACACATTCGCAACCGGATTCTCGGTCGCCCATTAACATATGGAGGTTAAGATTTTTAGAACGAAAAATCGCCAGCAAAACATCGGTGATCTGTTGGTTCTCTCGACCTAGTGCTTCATAAGTCATCTTTATCAAATAGTTGGAGCCAGCGCCGAAACTCCAATAGGTCGGTATCCTCCTTTCTCCTTTAAGGGTGAGCCATAAAGGGTGGCAACCCCGAGCCGGCCTCACTTTGAAGAAGGTTTCTTTGGAATCATGGAATGAATCTTCGAAGAGACCAAAGATCTGTCGGTTCTGTACAGCCCAAAAGGAAGGTACCTTTTCTTATGCTTTGCTTTTTGGGAGGGGTTTGTGAGCAGAAAAAAGTAGATGAAGACATTGACGGAGGCTAGGAGCTCTAGGTATTCGCATACCATCTCAAAACATCGGATGGCAGCCCAGCTGTTGGGATGAAGTTGTGATGGGGCAACATTGCACCGATTCAAGAGTGCTGTGATAAAAGGTGAGAAAGGGAGATGAACTCCCAACATGGTGAACATGGGCTTGTACACCCACATCCAGTTGGGAACCCGGGGAGATGATAAATTTAGTTGGCAGATGCGTTTTCGGTCTCCCGGAACGAAGATGTCGTAGTTCGCCTCCTCCGAACCACCCCCGCATAATGCCCCGAAATTCCGGAATTCTTGTAAATCCTCCTAAGTTATCCTAGAGGATGTGCTCGTCACGTCGGAAGTAACCCAAGTGTAACAATTTATGGGGTTTTGTACCATAGGTTGCTACGCTATACCTACAGTGTGGGCACCATTTAAGTTAAAATGGGAAGTCAAAAACTCGGAGAAAGTCAAAATGGAACTATGTCTTACTATATCACTACCTTATGCTATTCCACGCTATTTCAGGCCTAAATCCAGGATGAAAACACCTATGGTACCTCCCCTATGAATTAGCTAACAATGGCAAGTTCAATTCAAGCAAACAAAATAAGCAAACGCAACAAATAGCAACAACAGAAGCAAACACAACAAGTAGCAACAAGAAAAGTATCAAAATGAACAAAATAAGCACCAAAGATTCATTTACTAGTAAATGAAATAGAAGGAAGCGATGGATTGGAGGCAAATGCAGGGAAACGCACAACAAGTAGAAGAAAAATTGATGGTTGTGAAGTAGTAGATATGGGGGAAAATGGAAAAAAGAATGAGAAATTAGAGAGTTATGAAAGAGATATGAATGCTGGGATGGTAATTGGTAACCATCGAGTGGAAGCGCAAAAAGGCAAAGGCAAAATGGACTTTTTCCTCCACTTTCAAATCAGTTATAAATGGCATTTAATGCTCTTGGCACGAAAACCGAAGCGACGCCCCAGGCAACGGTTGGGGGCAGCTCATACGCACCAAAGGCGTGGATCTCATCAACGGTGTCACGAGTAGAGGTGGACAGCTGCACGAGGAGACACAAGTAATTCGAACGTGCCAATCGCGAGCCTCACGACTTGCCATGTTAGGGGCACTATTTCAACCCAGCCCAATAAGGGCCGGGGATCCATGTCGCGGGCTATCGTCCCGACGGGTCATCAACCTATACGCGCAAAAATGTCCCGCGTGTTACTCCACCACCTGAGGAAGACCTGAACAACTGCCAGAAGCTTCCAGGTAGGCAGGCCCATGATGGAGGGCCCACCCGAGTACAAGGTATGAATGGGGAGGAACCTACCCCTCCCCCAAGGTACGTTATCTTCACCCTAATTAGTCGCTTTGTCATATGGACACTTAATTTAGCATCAGAATGTCTTTGCAGGTGGCTCCACCCACTGATCCACCGACGACCGTAGCAGCACCTTGCCTCGTAAAGCTTACACCCAGGTCCAGATACCTTCCTTTCTCTAGTGGTTGCTCTCGACCCAACACTCGACTGACCTCTCATCCTGACGAGCAATCGAACAGATTTCAATCAAAAATCCACAAACACGCTCTTTATAAAAGGCAAAAATGGTCATGAGAAAATACCTAAAATAATACATTCATTTCCTACTTAAATTGTTAGTTAATTTTATATATAAATACTTTTTTTATAAATTTTTTGAATATTTATTGAGTTTCAAGTTTTTAATTCGTGAATTATTTTTATTTAAATTGGTAGTTGATTTTATATATAAGTACTTTTCTTTATAAACTTTTTGAATATTTATTGAATTCCAAGTTTTTGATTAGTGAATTATTTTTTTAGAAATATTAATAGGTCAATAGTTTTAATAAAAAAAATATTAGTCACTTCACATTTTTCTTCTTTTATCCTTATAAAATTTAAACATGATTCTTTTTTCTTATGAAAGTATTTAACTGTTTATTTCAAATTTTATTCGTGGTTGAGCCACTTTTCATAACGTCTTTTTTTTATTTTTTTGGATAATTTAAGCCCTAACATAGTTTTTTTCATTCATTTTAATTATTTGATTTTATTTATTTAATATTGAGTTTTTGTTTTTATTTTTATTTTATCTTGGGTATTGGTTATTATTATTATTATTATTATTATTATTATTATTATTATTATTATTATTTGAGATGGATTGCACAATCCACAATCTTAGTTATTACTTATTACATTACAAACTCACAGTATCTATTCACTATTCAGACACCCAATATTTCTAAGGATTTTTATCCACTACTTGATATTGTCAAGGTTCGAACCGTAGTATAACATGTTAAGAATCATGTTAATGTGTCATATCAACTAGGCTTGATATTTGTTAGCTGTAATGGTAATGCCTTCAGTCTTGGGCTTTAGCTATTCTCTTCTTAGTTGTCAGGTTAGCCCAGAAGTGCAGTCGAAAAACAAAAACAGATTCGACTGAACTCAGAAAAAAGACATGTGGGCTACTAAGCCGAGCCCATACCAGTGAAAACAAATCCGCCCCAAGAACCCTATGTATCGGGTCTTCATCTACTTATCTTATTAAAAACATTCTTGATCCACTTCTGTAACACCAAATTCAGGGCCGGTAGTACTACTTGCCTCCTGGATATCCAAATCGCTCCAACCGTTTGAATCTAGTTGACACCCGCTCTACCTCGAGTAAGGTTGCTTGCAATTGCATAGTTGGTGGAATTGCGAGTAGAGTAGGATTTGGATGTAAGGATACCCTTTAATAATACATGAATAATGTTGCTATATGGAATTTACACTTTGTTTGGTATAATGGAACTTGTGAGGAAAGAAAAGGGAGAAGATGAAAATGAATGAAAAACTTGTTTTTCCCCTGTTTGGATTAGCAGGGAACTTGAATGGAAAATAAAAAAGCCTACGTAGGGCCCACTTAAAAATTTTCTGCCCAAACTTGCGAAGAAAACTGGAATGGAAGTGTAAAAATGTGTAAAATTACATATATATCCTTTCATTAAAAACAAATCAAAATCCCTAATCTGAAAAGGAAAGCAGGTATCTCCATCTCCATCTTCCCTGTTTCTGCATCATCTTCAACAGCGACGCCATAGCTTCCTAACGCCGTCGGCATTGCTGCAGTAGCTTCAGCATCTTCGGGACAGTTTCACCGCATCTTCATTCCTACATTCTCAAGTCAAAGGTGCGTTCTTTTTCTGTTGTAATCGTAGTTTTTCCCCAAAAATAAAATGCAAAAATCATCACAGCACACATGGGTGTGAATATGGGTCTGAAACATGCCATTTAACTTTGTGTGTGCTGTTTCTTTGTGAGAAGTGGATTGCATGGTGTGTTATGACAAGGGCCATGATATGAGGCATGTATAAGAGTGGAAACTGAGGAGGTGTGTGTGTGTGTACTACTAAGTGAAGACTCGATGTTGTACACAAGGATCTTCTTGAGGGTTGTATAGAATTAGCTTTTTATTTGAACTCTCCTTATCAAAAAGTTAAGAGGTCTGAGTTCTGAGCATGTGAATGGACATTATTATGTGTGTCTTTGTTACATATGCATAACTAGTTCACTCATATTTCCGATGAACACTTTTAAATGACAAATGATTGCATTGTTGCTTGTATAAATCCATTCCTTATTTGTTAGGTTTCATTAACGTTCATGTGGAGTCTGTTCCACTTCACCTTAATTGTTTCCAAAATTTCTTTTTGGCTATTCATAATCTTCAATTAGTTGCTTCTTCTAATTTATTTGTCAACTGTTTATGTCATAGGAAGAATTTCTGTCAGTATCATTTATACATGTTTGTTTTCTAAATTTTCTTTTTTATTAGTTTCCTTTTATGTTGATTTGATTTCTTAATTATATACTTAAATTGCAACCAAGTGTAGTGATCAACTGAATTAACATGAAGACTACAGTTAACTCAAAAACTAAGTGTAGTGGTAAAAAGCTAATCATTTATTGGTCAAAAAGCAATTGCTAGATTATTATACCTGAGAGTGCAACTACATTAGTAGTGTTGAGTCCCTTAGCAACAAAATATGCTTGAAGTTGATCCAAGGTCATTGAAGGACTTGGAAGGTTTTGTGTTAAGTGGTGCACGAATTTTGAATTACACTTTTCACAATGCGTACCACTAACCAGCAAGTGCACTGGGTCGTCCAAGTAATACCTCACGTGAGTAAGGGTCGAATCCCACGGAGATTGTTGGTTTGAAGCAATCTATGGTTATCTTGTAAATCTTAGTCAGGAAGGCAATTATGTTTATCAGTTGAATTGCAAATAAACAATAGAGCATGGATTAAAAGTTACTTGTTATGCAGTAATGGAGGATATGTTGGAGTTTTGGAGATGCTTTGTCTTCTGAATCTCTGCTTTCCTCTGTCTTCTTGTTCACGCACGCACGTCCTTCTATGGCAAGCTGTGTGTTGGTGGATCACCGTTGTCAATGGCTACCTTCCATCCTTCCAGTGAAAACTACGCTCACGCGCTCTGTCACAGCACGGCTAATCACCGGTTGGTTCTCGATCCGGTTGGAATAGGATTTACTATCCTTTTGCGTCTGTCACTAACGCCCAGCCTTCAGGAGTTTGAAGCTCGTCACAGTCATTCAATCCTTGAATCCTACTCGGAATACCACAGACAAGATTTAGACTTTCCGGACTCTCATGAATGCCGCCATCAGTTCTAGCTTATACCACGGAGATTCTGATTAAGGAATCTAAGAGATACTCATTCAATCGTATATAGAACGGAGGTGGTTGTCAGGCACACGTTCATGAATTGAGGAAGGTGATGAGTGTCACAGATCATCACCTCCATCACAGTTAAGCGCGAATGAACATCTTAGATAGGAACAAGCGTGTTTGAATGGAAAACAGAAATACTTGCATTAATTCATCGAGACACAGCAGAGCTCCTCACCCCCAACAATGGGGTTTAGAGACTCATGCCGTCAGAGAATACAAAGTTTAGATCTAAAATGTCATGAGATGCAAAATAAGTCTCTAAAAGTTGTTTAAATACTAAACTAGTAGCCTAGGGTTACAAAATATGAGTAAACTATGATGGATGATGTAGAGATCCACTTCTGGGGCCCACTTGGTGTGTGCTGGGCTGAGACTTAAGCAATTCACGTGCAGAGGCCATTTGTGGAGTTGAACGCCAGTTTTTATGCCAGTTTGGGCGTTCAACTCCAGCTTTTGATCCTTTTCTGGCGCTGGACGCCAGAATTGGGCAGAGAACTGGCGTTGAACGCCAGTTTACGTCATCTATCCTTGTGCAAAGTATGGACTATTATATATTTCTGGAAAGCCCTAGATGTCTACTTTTCCAACGCAATTGGAAGCATGCCATTTCGAGTTCTGTAGCTCTAGAAAATCCACTTTGAGTGCAGGGAGGTCAGAATCCAACAGCATCAGCAGTCCTTTTTCAGCCTGAATCAGATTTTTGCTCAGCTCCTTCAATTTCAGCCAGAAAAATACCTGAAATTACAGAAAAACACACAACTCATAGTAAAGTCCAGAAATATGAATTTTTCCTAAAAACTAATGAAAATAGACTAAAAACTAACTAGAACATACTCAAAACTATATGAAATTAACCCCAAAAAGCGTATAAACTATCCGCTCATCACAACACCAAACTTAAACTGTTGCTTGTCCTCAAGCAACTAGACAAATAAAATAGAAGACTAATAGGTTGAGAAGCAATAATATCTCAGAGTTTTTGATTGAAGCTCAGATTCTAATTAGATGAGCGGAACTAGTAGCTTTTTGCTTCTAAACAGTTTTGGCATCTCACTTTATCCATTGAAGCTCAGAGTGATTGGCATCTGTAGGAACTTAGAATTCAGATAGTGTTATTGATTCTCCTATTTCAGTGTGATGATTCTTGAACACAGCTATTTTATGAGTCTTGGCCGTGGCCCTAAGCACTTTGTTTTCCAGTATTACCACTGGATACATAAATGCCACAGACACATAATTGGGTGAACCTTTTCAGATTGTGGCTCAGCTTTGCTAAAGCCCCCAATTAGAGGTGTCCAGGGTTCTTAAGCACACTCTTCTTTTTGCTTTGGACCTTGACTTTAACCGCTCAGTCTCAAGTTCTCACTTGACACCTACACGCCACAAGCACATGGTTAGGGACAGCTTAGTTTAGCCGCTTAGACCAGGATTTTATTCCTTTAGGCCCTCCTATCCACTGATGCTCAAAGCCTTGGGATCCTTTTTATTTGCCCTTACCTTTTGGTTTTAAGGGTTATTGGCTTTTTGCTCTTGCCTATTGGTTTTAAGAGCTTTTGGCTTTTTCTGCTTGCTTTTTCTTTTTCTTTCAAATTTTTTTTTTCGCCTATTTTATTATATATATTTTTTTTTCTGCAAGCTTTGTTCTTTGCTGCTTTTTCTTGCTTCAAGAATTATTTTTATGATTTTTCAGATTATCAATAGCATGTCTCATGTTCATCATTCTTTCAAGAGCCAACATATTTAACAGTCTTAAACAACAAATTCAAAAGACATATGCACTGTTCAAGCATTCATTCAGAAGACATAAAGCATTGCCACCACATGTTACTAATTAGAATTTTTCTTATTAAAAACTCGAAATTTTATTGCCTCTTATTCAAAAGATCTACTATTTTATTCATGTTTGCTGATGATGAGAAAAATATACTATAACTTAATTGGGGATAAAATCAAAATAGACACTAATCACTACTAATGATCATGTAATGAAGACACAAACATAGATAAGCACTTAACATAGAGAAAACGAAAAACAGAGAAAGTAAGAACAAGGAACGAGTCCACCTTAATGATGATGGCATTTCCTTCTTGAGGAACCAATGATGTTCTTGAGCTCTTTTATGTCTCTTCCTTGCCTTTGTGGCTTGATTCCTAGTGATTTTTGGTATTTCTATCCTCAGTTGCTTCCAATAATTATGTGGAGGGAAGTGCATCCCCTGAGGTATCTCAGGGATCTCTTGATTTGCAGCCACATGTTCTACCACTGAGCTATAAATCCTTCACATAATTGTTTTACCACACCAAACTTAGAATGTTGCTCGCCTTCGAGCAAAAGAAGAAGGAATAGATGAAGAAGAAGATGTGAAAAAAAAAGAAAAAAAAACTAGGATTATGAGGAGGGAAGGAGGGGATCCTGTGGGGTCCACAGATCTTGAAATGATCCTGTGAGGTCCACAGATCTTGAGGTGTCAAGGCATTTACATCCCTGCACCAATTTGGGCATGCAAAATGCCCTTGCACACAACTCTGGGCGTTCAGCGCCAGGTTGGTGCCCATTTTGGGCGTTCAACGCCCATTTACTAGCCATTTCTGGCGTTGAACGCCAGAACCATGCTTGTTCTGGGCGTTAGCGCCAGGATGTTGCCCATTTTGGGCGTTCAACGCCAGAACCATGTTCTGTTCTGGCGTTGAACGCCAGACAGGTGCTTCCTCCAGGGTGTGATTTTTCTTCTGCTGTTTTTGATTCCGTTTTCAATTTTTAATATTTGTTTTGTGACTCCACATGATCATGAACCTAATAAAACATGAAAAACCATGAAAGTAAATAAAAATTGGGTTGCCTCCCAACAAGCGCTTCTTTAATGTCCTTAGCTGGACCTTGCTGAGCTTTTAATCTAGCTTCAGCCTTGAGCATTCTTGCTCAATGTTGCCTTCTAGATAATGCTTGATTCTCTGTCCATTGACAATGAACTTCTTCTCAGAATCAATATCTTGAAGCTCCACATAACCATATGGTGATACACTTGTAATCACGTATGGTCCCCTCCACCGGGATTTCAGTTTCCCGGGGAATAGCCTGAGTCTAGAGTTAAACAACAGAACCTTCTGTCCTGGTTCAAAGATTCTAGATGATAGCTTTCTGTCATGCCACTTTTTTTATTTTTCTTTATATAGCTTGGCATTTTCGAAAGCTGTGAATCTGAACTCCTCTAGCTCATTTAGCTGGAGCAATCTTTTTTCTCCTGCTAATTTGGCATCAAAGTTTAGGAATCTAGTTGCCCAGTAGGCCTTATGTTCCAGTTCCACGGGCAGGTGACATGCCTTACCATACACCAGTTGGTATGGAGAGGTCCCTATAGGGGTCTTGAATGCTGTTCTGTAAGCCCACAGAGCATCATCCAAGCTCCTTGCCCAATCCTTTCTACGGGTATTTACTGTCCGTTCCAGGATTCTCTTTAATTCTCTGTTAGAGACTTCAGCCTGCCCATTGGTTTGTGGATGATATGGAGTGGCCACCTTGTGGCGAATTCCATACCGAACCATGGCAGAGTAAAGCTGTTTATTACAGAAGTGAGTGCCCCCATCACTGATTAGTACTCTAGGGACACCAAACCTGCTAAAAATATGTTTCTGGAGGAACTTCAGCACTGTTTTAGTATCATTGGTGGGTGTGGCAATAGCCTTAACCCATTTTGATACATAGTCAACTGCCACCAGAATATAAGTGTTTGAGTATGATGGTGGGAAAGGTCCCATGAAGTCAATTCCCCATACGTCAAACAACTCAATTTCCAAGATTCCTTGTTGAGGCATGGCGTAACCATGAGGCAGATTACCAGCTCTTTGGCAACTGTCACAATTACGTACAAACTCTCGGGAATCTTTATAGAGTGTGGGCCAATAGAAGCCACATTGGAGGACCTTGGTGGCTGTTCGCTCACCTCCGAAATGGCCTCCATATTGAGATCCGTGGCAATGCCACAGGATCCTCTGTGCTTCTTCTCTAGGCACACACCTACGGATAATTCCGTTTGCACATCTCTTAAAGAGATAAGGTTCATCCCACAAGTAGTACTTTGCATCAGTAATTAATTTCTTCTTTTGTGTCCTGTTGTACTCCTTGGGTATGAACCTTGCAGCTTTATAGTTTGCAATATTGGCAAACCATGGTGCTTCCTGAATGGCGAATAAATGCTCATCAGGAAACGTTTCAGAGATCTCAAGAGAAGGGAGGGGCGTCCCTTCCACCGGCTCTATCCGGGACAGATGATCAGCCACTTGGTTCTCTGTCCCTTTTCTGTCTCTTATTTCTATATCAAACTCTTGCAGAAGCAATACCCATCTGATGAGCCTGGGTTTTGAATCCTGCTTTGTGAGTAGATATTTAAGAGCAGCATGGTCAGTATACACAATCACTTTTGATCCTACTAAGTATGATCTGAACTTGTCAATGGCGTAAACCACTGCAAGTAGTTCTTTTTCTGTGGTTGTGTAATTTTTCTGGGCATCATTTAGAACGCGACTGGCATAATAAATGACATGCAGAAGCTTGTCATGCCTCTGTCCCAATACTGCACCAATGGCATGATCACTGGCATCACACATTAGCTCAAATGGTAATGTCCAGTCTGGTGCAGAAATGACTGGTGCTGTGACCAGCTTAGCTTTCAGCGTTTCAAACGCCTGCAGGCACTTTGTGTCAAACACAAATGGTGTGTCAGCAGCTAGCAGATTGCTTAGAGGTTTTGCGATTTTTGAAAAATCCTTTATAAACCTCCTATAGAATCCTGCATGCCCCAGAAAGCTTCTGATTGCCTTAACATTGGCAGGTGGTGGTAATTTTTCAATTACCTCTATTTTTGCTTGATCCACCTCTATTCCCTTGTTTGAGATTTTATGCCCAAGAACAATTCCTTCAGTCACCATGAAGTGACACTTTTCCCAGTTTAAAACTAGGTTGGTCTCTTGGCATCTTTTCAGAACAAGTTTCAGGTGATCAAGACAGGAGCTGAATGAGTCTCCATATACTGAGAAGTCATCCATGAAGACTTCCAAAAATTTTTCCACCATGTCAGAGAAAATAGAGAGCATGCATCTCTGGAAGGTTGCAGGCGCATTACATAGCCCAAATGGCATCCTTCTATAAGCAAACACTCCAGATGGACATGTGAATGCTGTTTTCTTTTGATCCTGGGGATCCACTGCAATCTGGTTGTAGCCTGAGTAGCCATCCAGAAAGCAGTAATAATTATGACCTGCTAGTCTTTCTAGCATCTGGTCTATGAATGGTAAAGGAAAATGATCCTTTCTGGTGGCTGTATTGAGCCTTCTGTAGTCAATACACATGCGCCACCCTGTAATTGTTCTTGTAGGAACCAGTTCATTTTTTTCATTATGAATCACTGTCATGCCTCCCTTTTTTGGGATGACTTGAACAGGGCTCACCCAGGGGCTATCAGAAATAGGATAAATAATCCCAGCCTCTAGTAACTTGGTGACCTCTTTCTGCACCACTTCCTTCATGGCTGGATTTAGCCGCCTCTGTGGTTGAACCACTGGTTTGGCATTGTCCTCCAATAGGATTTTGTGCATGCATCTAGCTGGGCTTATGCCCTTAAGGTCACCTATGGACCACCCAAGAGCTGTCTTGTGTGTCCTTAGCACTTGAATAAGTGCTTCCTCTTCCTGTGAATTTAAAGCAGAGCTTATGATCACTGGAAAAGTGTCACCTTCTCCCAGAAATGCATATTTCAAGGATGGTGGTAGTGGCTTGAGCTCGGGTTTAGGGGGTTTTTCCTCTTTCAGAAGAAAGTTCAGAGGCTCTTTCATGTCCCCTGAATCCTCCAAATCAGGCTGAACATCTTTAAAGATGTCTTCCAACTCTGATTCGAGACTCTCAGCCATGTTGATCTCTTCTACCAAAGAGTCAATGAGATCAACTTTCATGCAGTCTGTTGATGTGTCTGGATGCTGCATGGCTTTGACAGCGTTCAACTTGAACTCATCATCGTTGACTCTCAGGGTTATTTCCCCCTGTTGGACGTCAATGAGGGATCGTCCAGTTGCTAGGAAGGGTCTTCCTAGAATGAGAGTAGCACTCTTGTGCTCCTCCATCTCCAGCACAACAAAGTCAGTGGGAAAGGCGAATGGCCCAACTCTGACAATCATGTCCTCAATCACGCCTGATGGGTATTTAGTGGAACCATCAGCAAGTTGGAGACATATCTGGGTTGGTTTAACTTCTTCAGTTAAGCCAAGCTTCCTGATAGTGGATGCAGGTATTAGGTTGATGCTTGCCCCAAGATCGCATAAAGCTGTCTTGGTGCAATTACCTTCTAATATGCATGGTATCAGAAAACTCCCAGGGTCTTTAAGCTTTTCAGGAAAGCTCTCTAGAATGACTGCACTGCATTCTTCAGTGAGGAGAACTCTTTCTGTTTCTCTCCAATCCTTTTTATGACTCAAGATCTCTTTCATGAACTTGGCATAAGAAGGTATTTGCTCAAGTGCCTCTGCAAATGGAATCTTTATCTCAAGAGTCCTAAGGTAATCTGCAAAGCGAGCAAATTGCTTATCCTGCTCCTCTTTCCGGAGTTTTTGAGGATAAGGTATCTTGGCTTTATATTCTTCAACCTTAGTGGTTAAAGAAGCCTTTTTAGAGGGGTTGTTATCAGCACTTGTGTGTGTCTGATCCCTCACTGGCAATTGAGTGCCAGAGTCAGAAGCTGGAGTGAAACTGGACGCCAGCTCCTTGTCTGCTTCTGGCGTCTGAACGCCAGAACTGTGCCCATTTTGGGCGTTCAACGCTGGATTCTGCTCTATTTGGGCGTTCAACGCCAGATTCTTGCCCATTTCTGGCGTTGAACTCCAATCCTGCTTTGAAACTGGCGTTGAACGCCAGTTTTGGGCATGGTCTGGGCGTTCAGCGCCAGCCTTCCACCAATTCTCTGTCGTTTTAGCGCCAGACTTATTTTTCCCTGGGCTCTTACTGTCCTCAGGTGAATCTTTGGTGGGTTGCTCATTTCTTGACTTTTTGATGCCTTGAGGTGGGGTATTTAATGTTTTCCCACTTCTTAATTGAACTGCTTGGCATTCTTCTGTTATTTGCCTTGACAGCTGCTGCTTTGTTTGCTTAAAATGTTCTTCCATATGTATATTAGCCATCCTTGTCTCTTGTAATCTATCTTTGAATTCGGCTAACTGCCTTGTTAGGAAGTCCAATTGCTGATTGAATTCAGCAGCTTGTTCTACAGGACTGAGTTCAGCAGTTGCTGTTTTAACCTCTTCATTCATGGAAGGGTTACTGCTTAGATACAGATGCTGATTCCTGGCAACTGTATCAATGAGCTCTTGAGCCTCTTCAATTGTCTTTCTCATGTGGATAGATCCACCAGCTGAGTAATCTAGAGACATCTGAGCTCCTTCTGCAAGCCTATAGTAGAAGATGTCTAACTGGACCCACTCTGAAAACATTTCAGAGGGGCATTTTCGTAGCATCTCTCTGTATCTCTCCCAGGCATCATAAAGGGATTCATTATCTCCCTGTTTAAAGCCTTGGATGTCCAGCCTTAGCTGTGTCATCCTTTTTGGAGGGAAATATTGATTCAGGAATTTTTCTGTCAGCTATTTCCATGTCCTTATGCTGGCCTTAGGTTGGTTATTCAACCACCTCTTAGCTTGATCTTTTACAGCAAATGGAAACAGCAATAGTCTGTAGACATCTTGATCTATTTCTTTATCATGTACTGTGTCAGTAATTTGTAAAAATTGTGCCAGAAACTCTGTAGGTTCTTCCTGTGGAAGACCGGAATACTGGCAACTTTGCTGCACCATGATAATGAGATGAGGATTCAACTCAAAGCTACTAACTCCAATGGAGGGTATGCAGATGCTACTCCCATATGAAGCAGTAGAGGGGTTAGAATATGACCCCAGAGTCCTCCTGGACTGTTCATTTCCGCTTATGTCCATGATGGATAAAGGGATATAACTTGGATTGATTTACCTTTTTATTTATTTTATTTTATAGAAAGAGGACAACTTAACCAAAAATAAAAATAACAAAAATTATGATTTTCGAAAAAGTGGTTAGGAGGTTTTGAAAAAGATATGATTTGGAAAAGATTTTAAATTTTTTTAAAAAAAATCTGAATTTTTTTTTTATATATAATTTTCGAAAATTTGTTTTAAAAAAGGAGAGAAAAGATAATTTTGAATTTAGTGAGGAAAGATAAAAACAATAAGATAGCACAAGATTTAAAATTTTTAGATCTAATGCTCCTTGTTTTTGAAAATTTTGGAGGGAAAGCACCAAGGAACACCAAACTTAAAATTTTTTGAAAACCACCAAAATTTTCGAAAACCAAAGGGAAATCAACAAGAAAACATCAAACTTAAAGTTTGGCACAGGATTTAATAGAAAAATTATTTTTGAAAAAGGTTTTAAAAAATATGATAGCCAATTACCATGAACATAAACACCACGTTCTAACTAACTGAGCTATAAATTTAAAGTGTTTTAACAAGGGATAAATAATAAAAGACTCTAAACCAAAAAAAAGAGAAATTTTTCCTAATCTAAGCAACAAAATAAACCGTTAGTTGTCCAAACACGAACAATCCCCGGCAACGGCGCCAAAAACTTGGTGCACGAATTGTGAATTACACTTTTCACAACGCGTACCACTAACCAGCAAGTGCACTGGGTCGTCCAAGTAATACCTCACGTGAGTAAGGGTCGAATCCCACGGAGATTGTTGGTTTGAAGCAATCTATGGTTATCTTGTAAATCTTAGTCAGGAAGGCAATTATGTTTATCAGTTGAATTGCAAATAAACAATAGAGCATGGATTAAAAGTTACTTGTTATGCAGTAATGGAGGATATGTTGGAGTTTTGGAGATGCTTTGTCTTCTGAATCTCTGCTTTCCTTTGTCTTCTTGTTCACGCACGCACGTCCTTCTATGGCAAGATGTGTGTTGGTGGATCACCGTTGTCAATGGCTACCTTCCATCCTTCCAGTGAAAACTACGCTCACGCGCTCTGTCACAGCACGGCTAATCACCGGTTGGTTCTCGATCCGGTTGGAATAGGATTTACTATCCTTTTGCGTCTGTCACTAACGCCCAGCCTTCAAGAGTTTGAAGCTCATCACAGTCATTCAATCCTTGAATCCTACTCGGAATACCACAGACAAGATTTAGACTTTCCGGACTCTCATGAATGCCGCCATCAGTTCTAGCTTATACCACGGAGATTCTGATTAAGGAATCTAAGAGATACTCATTCAATCGTATATAGAACGGAGGTGGTTGTCAGGCACACGTTCATGAATTGAGGAAGGTGATGAGTGTCACAGATCATCACCTCCATCACAGTTAAGCGCGAATGAACATCTTAGATAGGAACAAGCGTGTTTGAATGGAAAACAGAAATACTTGCATTAATTCATCGAGACACAGCAGAGCTCCTCACCCCCAACAATGGGGTTTAGAGACTCATGCCATCAGAGAATACAAAGTTTAGATCTAAAATGTCATGAGATGCAAAATAAGTCTCTAAAAGTTGTTTAAATACTAAACTAGTAGCCTAGGGTTACAAAATATGAGTAAACTATGATGGATGATGCAGAGATCCACTTCTGGGGCCCACTTGGTGTGTGCTGGGCTGAAACTTAAGCAATTCACGTGCAGAGGCCATTTGTGGAGTTGAACGCCAGTTTTTATGCCAGTTTGGGCGTTCAACTCCAGCATTTGATCCTTTTCTGGCGCTGGACGCCAGAATTGGGCAGAGAACTGGCGTTGAACGCCAGTTTACGTCGTCTATCCTTGTGCAAAGTATAGACTATTATATATTTCTGGAAAGCCCTGGATGTCTACTTTCCAACGCAATTGGAAGCATGCCATTTCGAATTCTGTAGCTCCAGAAAATCCACTTTGAGTGCAGAGAGGTCAGAATCCAACAGCATCAGCAGTCCTTTTTCAGCCTGAATCAGATTTTTGCTCAGCTCCTTCAATTTCAGCCAGAAAAATACCTGAAATTACAGAAAAACACACAAATCATAGTAAAGTCTAGAAATATGAATTTTTCCTAAAAACTAATGAAAATAGACTAAAAACTAACTAGAACATACTCAAAACTATATGAAATTAACCCCAAAAAGCGTATAAACTATCCGCTCTTCATTAAGGTTATATTTGCTGTTAAACTTTTTCCTCCCTTATTGAACTTCCCCACTAGTACCTTGAGCCTTTAATAAACATATATATATACATATTTGTATTATGTCCACGCATGTGATTATCATGTTTATGTAGTATATATACTTATTAATTTTGATGCCTTTAATCAATTCCTTATGACATAATTAATATAAATATATTTGCGCATACAAATTTGTACGAAAAATATAAATTTAATAATAAGCAAATAGAGTTTTTTTAGTTTAGGACAAAAATAACATGATTTCTTATGGGTCGGTTAAATTAGTTTATGACAATATTATTAAACACTTTTAGTTGCTAAGTCCACTAAATGTTGGTCCTTATCCAATGCATTGATTAATATTTCATGTGATTTACAATTTTTTATATGTTCACTCTAAACATTATATTCTCATAGATGGATAGCGAGAATATCGAAGATGCGATAGTAGGAGACAAAACGAACGTCATACCTGACTCAGGATTTCAAGTTAATCAATTCTCCTCTGCTGACCTATATCATCCTGAACAGATACAAATCTTACCTCCTATTAGGGAAGACTTAGAAAAGAGACAACAGATTTATGTCACATCTCTTTCATGTGTTACGGTGCATACATTGTATTCTTTGAAATTCTTATCACAATATAGGCCTAGGCAAATTAATAACAAAAATTTGAAAAGAGAAAATAGGCGTACGCAGTTAATGACACAGTTACTGACGTCTAAAAAATATCGAGATGTCATACGTATAGGCCCTGAAGCATTTAGGCAGTTATATCAAAAGTTAAGAGGAACTGGTAGAGTAAAGGATTCAATTCGCTCTACCGTTGAAGAGCAAGTCGCTAAATTCCTACATATTATAGGTCATAATGTGAAAACTAGAACCATGTCTTTCTTCTTCCACCACTCAGGGGAGACAATTAGTCGTCACTTTCACAATGTCCTACATGTTATTCTATCGTTAGAGGGAGAGTTCTTCAAGCAACCATCTGGTGAAGATGTTCCTTATGAAATACATAATAATAGTTGATTCTATCCATTTTTTAAGGTACTAACTCTTTCAATTTAGTTAGTGACATTTATGAAATAGTGTATGAAATAATTACAAAACTGTTATGTTAATATGTCAATATACTTTTCAAACAAGGACTGCATTGGAGCTATAGATGGAACTCATAGCCGTGTGAAGGTATCAAGGGCGGAAGCCCCTCGTTTTCGGGGAAGAAAAGATCACCTAACACAAAATGTTTTTGCTGCCTGTGGGTTTGATATGAAATTTACTTATGTTTTGTCTGGTTAGGAAGGAACTGCCTCTGACTCAAGAATTTTGAAAGATACTTTAAGTAGGGAACATCCACTTCGAATACCCGAAGGTCTGTGCTAGTGTTATTTACGAAATTGTCTATATAAACTTAAATTCATAGTCAAAGTATGCAATTCTTTAATTTTTGTGTGTAACTGGTGTAGGAAAATACTATTTAGGCGATGCTGGATTTATGCTAAAGCCTGGGATACTGACACCATATAGAGGTGTTCGGTATCACTTGAAAGAGTATTCCGTACGTGAGCCTCAAAATTCCAAAGAATTATTCAACCACCGACATTCTTCATTAAGAAATGTCATCGAAAGATGTTTTGGAGTTTTAAAGAAAAGATTCCCAATTATAGCCGGTGACACAGAACCTTATTATTCATTTGAAACTATGCGAGACATTTTTTGGCATGTTGCATACTGCATAACTTTTTAATGGGTGTCGATGTTGATCAGTCTATAATTGATGCGGTTGATCGAGAATTGCTACAAGAACAAAGCATAGATAGATCACAATCAAATCAACCACGTGATAGGAATATAAGCATGCATCGTTGTTAAGAGATAACATTACATTCGAAATGTGGAATGTGTATCAATCATTATAGGTGATTATGTTTCTTATATGTGAATATGGATATATATATATATATGTATGTATAGTTTTCACTCAGAAGTGTTTGATTGGATTTTTTATGGGATTGTTACAGGTTACATAATGCCGAATAAGGAAAATAAAACAGCAGAAGCCAATCAACCTTCGAAAGACAACTTAAGATGGTCTAATGATATGGATGGTTTTGCTAAATGCATTAGCAGAGGAAGCATCGAAAGGTAATAGGCATGATGGCTCGTGGACAACTGAAGCATATGCCAATGTTGTCAAGACTTTGAGCATAGCAATAGGCCCTCACATAACAAAGAATCACATAAAGAATAGAATGAAGACATTGAAAGATCATTTTGCTGAGGCATATGACTTATTTCATTACTTAAGTGGATTTGCATGGAATCCTGTAACTAGAAAGTTTGAAGTTGAAGAGGAAGTGTGGCAAGACTTCATTAAGGTATCTTAAACTTTGCTTTTATTACTTATACTATTGATGAAGTTAGTCAACGAATAATTTCAACACTTGTTTATGTAGGAGAAACCACAAGCAGAAAAATGGAAAAAAAATACAAATTAAGCATTATGATACTTTGAAGGAGTTGTTCGAAGCTGATAGAGCTACTGGTAAAGGGGCTGCTACGTCACGAGAAAGGATTCAAGAAATTGATAGAGATCACATTGATTTGAATGATTCATTTGAAAACATTAGATTTTCTGACATAGATGTTAATAGGGGACATGATACCCCAACGTTTTCTGCTAATTTAGATTCACCAAGTGCTCCTCATAGTCAACCAAATCAATTAGGTGGGACTTCGACGTCAAGAGGAACAAAGCGTAAGTCTCCTATGAATGATTTTTTGGAGGCACAATATGAGAAAGTTGCTTTGGGAATTACTGCCATGGCCGATGCTGTCAAAGAGGGTACTTATCTATCTACTAAGCTACATGACGTAGCTCAGAGGCAGGTTGAATCAGCTGAGAGACAAGCTTCTGTGGCTGAAAGGAAAGTTTCGGTTGCCGAAAAGCAAGTCTCGTTAATTGAAAGACAAGTTGCAATTGCTGAAAGAGGGTTGGCTATTATGCAACAAAGTAGGCCTCGCCTTTATAGCGAATCAGATGTATGGGATATGTTGACTGACTTGGGTCTGATAGGTTCAGCTCGGATGCAGTGTTATCAGTTTTTATGTGAAAATAAGCAGAAAAAGCGCCAAATTTTTGGAATCCCACCTGAAATGCGATTGGATGCTCTTTTTCATTTCATGACAGCTGCTGGTGCTCGCTTGGGAGATATGGTACTTTCTTAAAACATTAACCATTACAGGTATAACTTTTATACGCACCTAATTTCTTCATCATTTGAGGTTATTGCTTTCATTAATTGATTATGGGTTTCTGAGTGTCATATACTATGGGTATATCTTCATGTATGTAAAGAACTCTATCATTTTCTGCTTTATTAATGTTAACCATGGTTGGAAATAAATCACTTTATGTATATATACTTTGAGATTGGCTGATTGTTTAAATAGAAAGACATCGATAAAATAGATTATCATGATCAACTATGATCTTTGAATTAATTTATCTTTATTGTATATGCTCGTGCAGGAATCATAACTTGAAGATGTTTGGGAACAAGTACACTGCTTAGTACCAGTAAAAATCGATCCTGTGTTAGTAATTTTGACTCGGAGAAACTTTATTTTTTTGAAGTAGATGGGTACAGATGGCTCAAGCTATGTAGAACTGATTTTTTGGAAGTAGGCGATGTCCCTGACCATAAAAAATTACCCTTTTGAAAAGTGTTGTCTGATGATAAAATAGTACTCTCTAGGAGTTATTTTGGTTATTACTTTTTTGGCATTTTGTTATATGTTTATAAAAATTGTATATGATTTTTGGTCGCACGTACTTGGAAAGAAATGCTACCAACTTTTGATAATATTTTATTTTGCAAATACAATTTAGTGAAACTTTTTTTTAAATATGTAAGGAGATTAATGATGTAAAGTATGAGTAGTTTTTATTATTCTTGTACGGGATCATTTATTTATATATTTTTAAAAAGAATAATATATATTTTTATTTATGACATTAAAAGAATAAAAAAGAATAAATTCATAAAAATAAATTTAAAAAAATAATTTTTTAATGAAAAAAACACGTTAAAATTTTGAAATATAATTTGGATAATTTTTTTATTAAAAAAATAATTTAAATATATTAGTATATTATAATTTATATATAATATAAAGAAGAGTATTAATGTAATTTCATTTGGTTATGATTTTCTCTCTTCTTACTTTTCCTTTCATCCAAATACAAGAAAAATTTCCTTCTATTTTCTTTCCATTCATTTTCTTTCCTTCCATTTTCTTTCCTCCATCCAAACAAAGTGTTAGAGTTGGAAAAAGAATAATAAAGATTTTACTGTTGTTCATGTTATATTAATATATATTATAGATTTTATAAATTTTCTATTTTTCATGTTATGATTGTGCTATTTTTAATTTTAGTATGAATTTAATTTTGTAATGATTATTATATTTATAAAATATTGAAAGACTAAATATTGTTTTTTTTTTTTTTTTGGTTTAGACTAAATATTGTATTTAACTGAAAATAAATTCACTCTTGGTTTTTTTTTTTTTTTTTTGGCGGATAGGATGAAATAAGATGAATAAAGTCCGGCAGATATGAGATTGGAGTGAAAAAATTTAACACCTGGCAAGAGAATAAGATAAAGAGAAAGTTATAGAATTTAAAATTTTACTCAAACTTACCTGTCCTACTCTAATTGTTACCACCCCTAAACACAATGAAAGAGGAGCAGAGAAGAACAAAATGTGATTTTGTGGCTGAGACAAACCCGCGAAATACCCTCACCAATGAAATTCTCCCGAAACCTTCACGGCTCATCTTCTTCTTGCCACGTGTCCTCTTTCTATCCTCTCCTTCCATTCATCTCTTAAACACTTCCTTCTTCCACTGTTTTGTTTGTCTTCTGCTTCTGTCACTCTTCCAACTTCATTCTTCTGTCACAGCAAACTACTCATGCTCCATGAAAGCTAGGGTTCACCCTTGATCCTTACTCTTTCTTTCTTTCTTCAAATTCTACCTTCATTCACTCACCGATCCATGGCTTTCTCTACTTTGCCCCTACCTGAGCTCAAGTTTCTTGCACCGCAAATTACTCCCAAGCGTCGAGTTGCTCTCTCTAGATTCTCTTCTTGCTCTTCCGTTTCGAGGACCTCACGATACAATGTTGCTCTTCGCATGCGAATTCGCGCTGTCATCGAAGAAGGTGCTTTGGCGGGAAGAGAGGCCAGTGATGCGAAGTGGAGTGGGAATGGAGCTGCTTCAAGCGTTGGTAGCGACTACGGTAGTAGCAATGGGTACTACATGAATGGCGGCGTCGGCGTGGTGGAGAATGGGAATGGAGCTGCCAGTGAAAGGTTGGTCAAGTACGTGAATGGCAATGGTGCTGTGGCGGCGGAAGCGGAGGTGACACTGGTGTTGGAAGATTCCGGTGAAATGGAATCGAAGCGGAAGGAGGATGGGAGGAAGAAGAGGTTGGAGGAGATTGGCAAGGAAGATGCTTGGTTCAAGCAAACCGGGAATGAACCGGTTGAGGTACGATTATATTTGTGCTGTGTTCATTGGTTTCTTGTTATATATAGAAAACTAGAAAAGAGAATGTTGAAGTGTTTTTGCACACGTGAGATGAACATGTGAATTTTTATGGCAGGTAGCAGTTACGCCTGGAGGTCGTTGGAGCAGGTTCAAGACTTACTCAACAATACAGAGAACGTTGGAAATTTGGGGGTTTGTTTTCACCTTCATCTTCAAGGCTTGGCTCAATAATCAGAAATTCACTTATAAAGGTTGGTCTTCTCAACTTTTAAATTTGAATGTAGATTATGCACTAGTTGTTCTAACTTCTAAGCCATTGAAAACACGGGGTGTTAGTCTTATTGAGCTTGAAGGAACCTTTTCAATGTGTTAATCGTGGGAAGATGTATATTTTTTCTCCCTCAGCAACGGTGGCTACATTTATCCGTGTAATTTAAAAGTAGGTACATAATTAAGCATTCTTCCTTACTGGTTGGGTTTCTGGTATTATCAACTAAGCATTTGAGTAATTGAATATTGCAATCATAAACCATCTACAAGGGATGTTAATGCATGTTTATTACGGAAGTTGACTATGAGCTGTGGAAAGTGGAAACAAAGGGGAATCACTTAAGAAGGAAGTGTTGCTCATTTTGGTTATGAATGTATTGTTTTTGTCAATTTTGTCCGTTCTTCGAACCTGATCCTATTTCTATCAACCAGAAATGAACTTATTGATATATGAACTATCTAGTGCTTTTTATTAAATTTTGAAGAATTCAAAAGATGCCACACGGCCTTTATTTATTTGATTCAAGAACATGAATTGCAGGTGGAATGACTGAGGAAAAGAAAACCTTAAGGCGGAAAGACCTTGCCAAGTGGCTTAAGGAGAGCATTCTGAGATTAGGTCCTACATTCATCAAAATCGGCCAGCAATTCTCCACGAGGGTGGATATCCTTCCCCAAGAATATGTTGACCAGTTGTCAGAACTTCAGGTCTAACAGTTTTGAACAGCTTTTGTCATATTATCCCTTTCATAGAGATATTTTGAATTTTCTTGGTTGTATTGCCTTTCTTATCTAGTTTGTTATTAATGGTGTGAGTAGCTTCATAGACAGCAAAAGAGACCCATCCTAGCTTGTAGATTAATTTCTTTATTTGAGGCTTTGGCTTGTAAATAAGCATAAACTTTACATGTAGATGATTTAAAAAAAAAAAAAAACTACTAAAGAAGTATTTCTTCGGTTCCTAAGTTTCCTTCATTGCCCCCCCCCCCCCCCCTCTCTCCTTTTTTTTTAAATTCAGGATCAAGTTCCTCCATTCCCCTCAGAGACTGCAATAGCTATTGTTGAAGAGGAGCTTGGAGCTCCTATAAAGAGCATCTTTGATCAGTTTGACTATGAACCGATAGCTGCTGCAAGTCTTGGTAATCAATGTTTTAACTTTGCATGGAATTACTTGCACTTAGGTTGCATTTCATAGACAATATTTGCTTAGAAGTCAGAAGAAATAAAATAGGTTATTTTTCTCCCAATTCAGGTCAGGTTCATCGTGCAAGGTTAAAGGGACAGGAGGTTGTTGTTAAAGTGCAAAGGCCTGGTCTCAAGGATCTTTTTGATATTGATCTTAAAAATCTGAGGGTCAGTACTGTAATAATTTCATACAGAAGTTACACCGTCGTTGCTGTTCAAATCTTATATAACTTCTGAAGACCTCTTTACTTTCTCCTTAATATATCTCCTAACATAAGTAAACCGCCTAGTCCATCATTTTGCTCTCATTTTTATTTATATTTTTGAAAAAAACCTAAATTATTTTGCTTTTTCTAGCATGATGAACTTTTTAATAATAGGACTTAGAGAATATGGTGGTTTTTGCCACACTGTTTAAATCACTGATACACCGGCTCTTTTTACACTGTAGGTTATAGCTGAGTATCTTCAAAAAGTTGATCCTAAATCAGATGGTGCAAAGAGGGACTGGGTTGCTATTTATGACGAGTGTGCATCCGTTTTATATCAGGTGATAATATGATTAAATCCTGGAAAGTTGCTTCATGAATAAGTTAATTGAGATCAACTGAAGAATGTACATGCTATTTTTTAATTCTTTTGCAGTGAATTTAGTCGATAATATTGCATAAGAACACTGTGATAAAGAGACTGATTAGCTTCAGTATGATTGCATGTGTCCTGATGCTGTTAATGCAACATGAATTAACAATTTTCAGGAGATTGATTACACGAAGGAAGCTGCTAATGCAGAACTGTTTGCAAATAACTTTAAGAACATGGATTATGTGAAAGTCCCTACAATCATTTGGGATTATACCACACCACAGGTTTAACCTTGATTTTACATAGAAATATATCAATTGCATAACTTACATTTTACTTTTGATACTTTATTTATCTATCTATTTTTACTCTTTTTTTTTCAACACAGATGCTTACAATGGAGTATGTTCCAGGGATTAAAATAAACAAAATACAAGCATTAGATCAGCTGGGTGTTGACCGAAAAAGGTTCATAGAATTGTTATCTTTTTACTTTCTATTTTTCTCAACAACCTATGATGGCATCTAGAATTCTAATTAAAATATAAGGATCACTTATCTTATACAGGTTAGGGCGATATGCTGTTGAGTCTTACTTGGAGCAGATTCTATCTCATGGATTCTTCCATGCTGACCCTGTAAGTTTTATATTCCGAGTTGCTAATCTCTGTCTCTCTGTCTCTCTCGCTATCTGTCTCTCTCTCGCTCTCTGTCTCTCTCTCTCTCACACACACACACACACACACAAATCATTTTTGGTTTTTGGATTATCTAGTGGTAAGTTTTGTGATGAAGCCAACATGTCATGATTACTATATATTTGAACATGCTCTTCAATACAAAAGGAAAATAATATGCTCTTATACTGCAATACTAAAGATTCTCTCACCTGAGAGTACAAGACTTCAGCCTCCCTAGGGTTTGATGCCATGGGCGGAAAAGTATTCTTGTTCTTGTGATGATGAATATGTACTGCCAAGCATCCAAAACTATACCAGCGACTCACTAAAACTCACTAACTTGCCATGTTCTTCTCTTTAACTGTGGAATAAACTATGTGTTAAATGAGGAAGTTAGATTTGATACGTCTTCTCGTGTGTTACTAATATTTAACTTGGCCATGCAGCATCCTGGAAATATTGCAGTGGATGATGTTAATGGCGGAAGGTTGATCTTCTATGATTTTGGAATGATGGGAAGGTATGTTAGTGTCTTTTCTGTTGATTTAAAATGTGATGTGGTTTTACAACTTACAAGTCAAACATTTTAAGCTTGGTGAGATGATTGGCTTTGCAATTATGTTTTCTGTTGAACATATACAGTATCAGTCCAAATATCCGGGAAGGATTACTGGAAGCTTTCTACGGGGTTTATGAGAAGGATCCAGACAAGGTAAAGTAACATTTCTGTGGTGGTCTCCCATAACATTTCTCAAGTTACTTACTGAGTGATTGTGCATTATGTAGGTCCTTCAAGCAATGATTCAAATGGGTGTCCTTGTCCCAACTGGAGATATGACTGCTGTGAGAAGAACAGCACAGTTCTTCCTCAATAGGTAGTTTATTGGATATATTTAGTAGCAATACATCAATTAGAAGTGTCCTGACTCATACCACTTAAAACCTTTTTATAGTGCCTAAATATGTAATCTGATCTTTTGATCTTTGGAAAGGCATTTCTTGCACATTGATCCATGTTTGGGCTTAAGCTTTTTGTGTCCTGATTAGCTATGTTAGAAATATAGTAATATTTGCAAATAAGGGTTGGCTCAACTGATAGGATCAAAGGAATTGGGTTTGATTCTCTTTTGGTCCTTGGTTGTAGACCATCTGTAATTAATACACTGAGATGTCATTGGGGCTCTTGGCGTGCACTGGCCTAGAAGTAGAAATGATGCAACCTTGGATCCCACTTTTCTTTTCTCCACCAAAAGGAAAGGAAGTATACTAATGTTTAGCTGTATGTTTTTGACTAGTTAAGTTTTTTAGCCTTATATCTTTTTTTACTACATATAATATTTAATGGTAGAATAACTAGTTTGTAGTGATGAACTTGTTTGCAATCTATTGCAAATTTGACCTTGCATTCTTCAATTTTAATTTTCTACAGTTTTGAAGAGCGTCTAGCTGCACAAAGGAGAGAGAGAGAGATGGCAACAGCTGAACTTGGATTCAAAAAGCCGTTAAGCAAGGAGGAAAAAGTAATGAAGAAGAAAGAGCGTCTGGCTGCCATTGGTAAATCATCTGATCTAATTTTATTCCTCTTTAGGTGTGGATGCACACATGCAACAATTATTTTTGAGAAGCTGGTTATGCGTTAAAGATGAGAAGTAGGTGATTTCTATAATTCTATTGATGTATGTATACATGGTCTGGGTTTGAGCTATTGGCTAAAAAGTACTAGCTGGTCATTATTTTTAAGGCTAAAAAAGGTGGCATAATTACTTATGCTGGGCCTATAACACTTGACTGGCTCAAAGTGGGCTGAGGAAAAGCCTATTTGATAAAAAAATTCATAAATTATTGTGTATTTTCTTTATTCAATCATAACAAACTAAATATAAATGTTTAATCAAGTTATCATTGCATTCCCACTCATTCCAATTTCCATGTTATCAAAATATATACTTCTGCAGTTCAGTAACATTATGCAACCCATGGATTTATCATTTACTCATAGCTGTCAAACTTTGAACAGGTGAAGATTTATTATCCATTGCAGCAGACCAGCCCTTCCGCTTTCCTGCTACATTCACATTTGTTGTTAGAGCCTTCTCAGGTAAATTCTAATAACTGTTTTGCTTTGCATGTCCGTCGCTTGTGATTGCGAGGTAACAAGTCATCATTGTTTCTACAGTTTTGGATGGTATTGGAAAGGGCCTTGACCCACGTTTTGATATTACCGAGATTGCCAAACCGTGAGTATTATCATCAACTTCATATAAATTATTTTTTCCTTTTAAAATTTAAAAGTTAAGTTACATGTTTTGAATACCCAAGTACCTTACCTGACTAGCCTTCCTGCTCTTGTAGTTATGCCATGGAGTTGCTAAGATTCCGTGAGGCAGGAGTTGAAGTTGTCCTAAAGGTAGTCATCATAAACCTGCTCTCCAGTGTGTTTGAATTCAGTCTATTATGATTTCTTTTCTCATATTCTTCTTATGTACAGGATTTCAGAAAGAGATGGGGAAGACAATCTCAAGCATTTTACAACTTATTTAGACAGGCTGACAGGGTTGAAAGACTCGCAGAAATTATCCAAAAATTGGTCTCTACTGGATTCTTGTTGATATGATTTTTGTACTGGATTTGCAATTTTTGTTTGTTCTGGACTTTTGGTATAGAGATCATAGCTTAAATGCACTTCAATTTTTCCACAGGAGCAAGGTGATCTAAAGCTTCGAGTTCGAGCTTTAGAATCTGAGAGGGCATTCCAACGTGTGGCCGCTGTACAGAAGACAATAGGCAATGTAAGAGAAGCTGACCCATGTCTTTGTTGAATTATAAGTTTACTTGGATTCTGTTTGCCAACCTGTAAAAATCGTTCATATATTTGTCATTTCTTTTTGGAGTTCAGCATGTTCTTATCTATTATTTTCTCCCTTATACTATGGGTGTGATTTTTTAATTTGACATAAGTATTAAGTGGGGAATCATGCTTCTTGTTACCTTTGTGTGTATAACAGGCGGTAGCTGCTGGGAGCCTAGTAAATCTTGCAACAATTCTGTATCTCAATGCGATTAGGGTAAGTTTTTCATTCCCACATGTTTCTACGGCAATTATCAAGTCAGTTGATTGATAATTCCTTTCACATTATTTTTTTAGGTGCCTGCCATGATGGCGTATGGCTTTTGTGCAATCTTTGCTTTCCAAGTTCTCTTTGGCATTGTGAAGATTAAGAAGTTAGATGAACGGGAACGGTTGATTACAGGGACTGCTTAAACAACTCCCAGGTGAGTGTTGCTTTATTTTTTCAAAACTTTGTTCAAGATTTAACATGTTCCTGTTAAAACAATAAGCATGAATGTCAATTAGGTGGTCAGGTTTATTAGGCAACATCCTATTGCTCTCCTTTTTCTTTATATTTTTTCCCATTGTGTTATATACCTGGTAGTACACATATTAACAACGACACCGCATGCAGGTAACATTATTCACATTTTACTCCTAAAACCCACAACCGGGGCTTAGTAGTTGGGAATTAGAGCATTAAATGGATGGATTAGGAGGTCCGAGCAATAACCAACATCTTCAAACAATTATGCTGGACGCTTCTTCTGTCAATTGATTACTTCGCTCGAAGGATTGGGACTCTTTTTAGCTAATCGGCTAGCCACATTTTTGTCATTAATATGACACTCCCACTTCCATTGATATTACACTCCCACTTCCATCCCCTTCAATAATGTATTCTCAATGACAGTGTGTCACTGAGGTTCTTTCATATATATATTCGTACAGTAAAATTTATAGATATTAGTGTAGGCCTTCTTATTGTAAATTTGTAATAACCATAATGTATGATGCACACGATGCAGCGTGCAGCCTCCAACAGAGTTTGACTGTGAGTACTGAGAAGCTTTTCTTGTAACACTGAGTACATAAATTTTGTTTAACAAAGATACAAAAGTAAGTACATGTGATCCATATATTTAGGTTTCAGTTGCCGATTCAAATAGTTTATTCAATCCGAGTGATTGGTAGAGTTTATCATCAAGAAGTCAGCATCGTGTATCAAAATATTTCTTAGATTTTACACGATGGGCTTGTTTTCTCGTCTGAAAATTGCTTTCTTGTCTAGTTTTTACGATTCCAAACCAACACAAAGTGGACCGTACTGAATCCACACATAGTATCAAGAAAAGAGTGAATTAGTAAACGTGGACGAGAAAGAATTTAGGGTGAACAAAAATGATTTGTAAATATTAAAATAAGAGAAATGTTAAGAGGTTTATTAAAATTTATTATTTTTTATTATTAATTAGTAATTAATATTTAAAAATATGGATTAAAATATGTGGTTGGATTATTAAACTAAAAAAATTAGAATGACTAAAAATAATGATAAAAAATAATAAATTTTAATAGTTTTTTAGTATTTCTACTAGAATACTATATTAAGTGTATATTAAAATTAACTATTAATATTAGTTATTAGAATAGAATACATATTAAAATATAAAATATATATTAAAATATGGTGATTGATTTTTATGACTAATTTTAATATATATATAATATTTTCAATATTATTAAAATACATCTCAAAATTTATTTTTGATAGATAAAAATATACACTAAAAATTTGTGAATATTAAATCTTTATGACCATCATGATATTTTTGTCTATTAAAAATAATTTTTGAAATAAGTTTGATATTGTACTTAAATTTAAAAGGATTGGTTTTGTTTCCTTAGAATAAATAAAAAGAAATTTAAACATTAATATAGAAGTCGTTAAAGTTGAAAATTAATTTAACAAACACATACTTTGTTAGCAAGAACCAACATGTTTAAGCCAACGAATTATAACCCAAATGACATAATCTCTTTATACTCACTTAAAAGTTGGAATTCGAATGTCACTCCTAATTTAAAAAAAAAAATCTAAAATAATTTTTAAAAAGTACAACGTCAAAATTGACTAAAACAGAATGAGTTAATAGTCAATTTCGTCTCCGAAAGTGTCCTCGATCTCCATTTTCGTCCTTGAAAGTCAAAATTAATCAAAAACGTCCTCGAAAGATACATGTGTTGATCACGTTCGTCCTTCCGTCTTCTTGGTTGATGAGATGGCAAACGGCCGCTTACGTGGCCCGTTAACTACCAAGGTGGCAGTGAAGCAAGACGACGTCGTTTTGGTTGAGTGAGCCAGTATCGTTGAAACGTCGCCGTTTTGTCTTCTGAAGAGGGATTCAAACGTTGCGATGTCTTACCCCTGTCTCATATCAACCATCGCTCTGTCTTTCGCTCCAAAACGTGTCGTCTCCCACAAGGTATGCCCTAATCGTTTGACCGAAGCTCTGCACCACCCCGACAGGATCGTTAGTGCTGCTAGACGATTACAGTGGAAAGGTTTTGGTCGTTGAATGCAGAGTTGATGTTATACTGGAGTAGCATTGCTAGTAAAAGAAGGCATTGAGACGTTGAGAGGTAAGGATTGAACTCATAATATGATTTCTGACTTATTCTGTGATGTGGTGTATTGTTACTGTGGTGGTGTTAATGTTCGTCTGATTTAGGGTTTGGGGTGACGAAGGGTGTATTAGTGTTGTTTTAGCATTTTCGTGTATGAGATTGTGTTACTTTATATGGCTCTGTGACAGTAGTCAGTGATGTTTGAATTTAGTGATGGTTCTGTTGCATGTTTTTTTTCGGGTTAAAGGTTGATTGGTACCAACTGGGTGTACTAGGTGGTGATTGATACAGAGTAGTTGTTGCTGGTCATGTTTGTTTATGATGTTTTCGTGTTTGTCATTGTAGATGGAGGGTCCTCCCATGACGTTTGTTTTTCACCATGGTGGGTTGTTTAGGACGGGTGAAGATGGAGACATGGTTTATGAACATGATAATACAGAGGTATTGATGGGTGTTGAGGGAGACACACTTGATGTATTTTTTGTAAGGGGTTACTATAAGGAGTTGGGATACATTAAGGCTGGCAATTGTTGGTGGAAAGTTCTTGGAGTTCCGATTGCATCTGGGTTGAAGAAGTTGGTGACATATGCTGACTTGATTGCAATGTGCAAGGATTGTAGAAGGAACCAACATTTGATCAACCTATACTTTGAGGACTACATCTCACAGCCCTGTGTAGTGGACAACATAGGGGAAGGTGTAGCTCTTCTGGAAGCAGGAAGTAGTAAGAAGAAGAAGTTCAATTCCCAGGCCAAGATGCACCACTCCCAACCTGTGAAGACTCCCACAGTGAAGGATCCTCAGCCCAAGAAACCAACCTCTGAGCCCACTAAGGCAGCCTCACAGCCCAGTAAGCCCAAAGCTCAGCCCAGTAAGCCCAATTCTCAGCCCACAAAGCCAGCCTCACAGCCTGGTAAGCCCAATAAGCCTTATTCTCAGCCCACTAAACCAACACATCAGGCCTCAAAGACCACCTCTCAGCCCATATAGACTCCCTTGCAGTCAACAAAACTCCACCCTCAACAAACCAAAACCAACAATCAGGGGAAGACAGCCCCACATCATTCCAAAACATCCTCTCAAGCAGCCAAGAACCCAGAAAGTAATAACAAGAAAGGAAATACCAGTGCATGCAGAGTAACAAGATCCGGAAGAACTGTAAGAGAAGGTCCCATCCAGGATGAAGATTCTGACTCTCATGACTCGTATGAGAGTATTGAAGATGAGTTGTACAAGCCTCCGAAAGTTTTAAGAGACAATTTATACAGCAGTGATAGTGATAATGACAGTGGAAAAGGTTCACAAAGAAAGCTGAAGCGAAGGAGAAGCATAGGCCTCTTAAGTCTAGACTTGCGGATAAAGAAATTGACACTGATGACTCAAGTTATGAGGGTTTTGAAGATGAAGAAAGCTCTGATCTGGTAAGCTCTGAATCTGGATTGCTACTGTTTTAATATTTTATTTGGCCAAATTTTAATGTCTTCCATGTTATGATTTGGTAGATGCAGACGAAGATGATGATGATCTTGGAAGTTTCTCAGATCCTGACTCATGGCATTCAGAGGATTCTAGCAAGGAGTTAGACTCTAATGAGGAGACACCTACTGTTTATCCCGAATATAATAAAAAAAACCAAATTTGAAAACCTGAAGTTTGAGGTTAGTATGACATTCAAATCAAAAGCTGAATTTATACAAGCCACTAGGGATTATACTATCCAGTGGGACAGAAATATATTATTTACCAAGAATGATAGAGTTATGGTTAGAGCTGTTTGTAAGTCAGACGATTGTCCATGGGTGGTTTATTGTGCTTGTAACAGTAAAGACTTGTCTTGGCAAATTAAAATGCTAGTTGATAATCACACCTGCCCTAGAAAGAGGAAAAACAGGGCTGCAACCCAAACCTGGACACTTAGCAAGCTAGTACCCAAGCTTAGAAAGCACCCAACTATGAAGCATCGAGAGGTGTATGATTGGTTTGTCCGAAAGTGTAATGTGTACCTCAATAGCACATGCATCACCAGGGCACTAAAAGCTGCTAGGAAAATTGTAGATGGTGATGACATAGCCCATTATGGCTTGGTGTGGGATTATGCAAACGAGTTACTTACTAGCAATCCAGGATCCAGAGTGCAAGTTGGTGTGATCCCTATGCATGAGAGTCCTCCACTATTTGATAGGTTCTATGTGTGTCTTGATGCTTGCAAGCGAGGGTTTAAGGCGGGTTGTAGACCTCTAATTGGACTAGATGGAGCATTTCTGAAGACACTACACGGAGGACAAATTCTTACTGCTTGCGGACAAGATGCTAACAATCACATCTTTGTGATTGCCTATGCAATTGTCAGTGTGGAAAACAAGGATAATTGGCAATGGTTTCTTGAACTGCTTCACAGTGATCTAGGTGACTACAGAGAGCACAAATGGTGCTTCATCTCAGATATGCAGAAGGTAATGAATTCTGTAAGGACTAATTTGATTTACTAAATATTCTTTGAAGGACTAGTTTGATTTAATGATTTCTATGTTGAGGACTGAAATGATTTAATATCTTTTCGTGTTTGGTCTTTTAGTGCAGGATTTAATCCCTGCTGTTCAGGAAGTTTTTCCAAGAGTTCACCACCGCTTCTGCGTGTGGCATTTGTGGCGCAATTTCTCGAAACAGTGGGGTAGTTGTGAAACCTTGTGTGGGAATGTGCAAGGTCAAGGACAACAGCTGAATTTGATAGAAACATGAAGAGAGTTAAGTTGATCAACGAGAAAGCTTGGCAGTATCTTGATAAATGGCCAAAAGAGGCATAGACGAAGGCGCATTTCAGTGAGGTTCCGAAAGTGGATAACATATGCAACAATGTCTGTGAGTCATTCAATGCAAAGATCAAACACAAAAGAAGTAAGCCTATCCTGACCCTGGCTGAGGAAGTTAGGAGAATCATCATGAAGAGTATGGTTGATAACAAAAAGAAGTTGCAGAACTACCAAGGAATTCTCTCTCCTGTTTCAGCAAAGTAGGTTGGAAGCTATGACAATGTTGTCCCGCCATTGGGCTCCTCAGTGGTCTGGTGATGAAAAAGAGGAGTTGTACGAAGTGCATGGCTGGCCGACCAATATGGTGGTTGACCTGGGCAAGCACACATGCACCTGTAGGTTTTGGCAACTTACAGGTAACAACTTTCTTCTCTTACTTAATTAACAATGTCTTCATTCATGATAGTATGTTTAATGTATCAATTTGTTTGGCTTGAAAGGAATGTCGTGTATGCATGCAATATCGGCAATACAAGATAAGAATGACAAGAGACCTGAAGAATATGGCCATGAGTGGTTAAAGATGGAAACGTATAAGCGTACTTACTGTTTTAATGTCAATCCGGTTAAGGGGCAGGATCTATGGAAAAAAACGCCACATCCAGCACCAGTCCCACCCCCAGTGAAGCCTAAACCTGGGAGGCCAACAAAGAAGCGAAGAAGGGACAAAGAAGAACAACCGAGTGGGTCAAAGACAACAATGAAAAGAAAATACAACCCAATCCGATGCATGTACTGTGATGAGGTTGGACACAACAAAAGAGGGTGCGCAAAGAAAAAGGCTGTGGATGCTGAGGAACATGCCAAGCAGATGCAGCTACAATTGGCAGTTGTTATCCCTGCTCCAGAAGGTGCTGAACCTGAAGTAAATGCTGCCCCTACTGATACTGATATTGGTATAGAAGTTGAGGCACCTATGCCTTCACTTCCATCACCCACTCAGGCTGACTCAGAGAGTGACAGTAGTGAATCGGAATGTATCCCACCAACCCAAGAGCCCCTACAGGTAGTATCATCACTCCTAACTCCTAAAAAAATTTGAATGTAGCCTAATCATGTAACAAACTCATTTGGTACTGGATCATACAGGATCAATTGATAGGTAGGCCACCTAAGTTGCAAGTGATCAAAAGAAAAGCAAGGTTAACATCCTCCCCTAAGCATATTGCAACTGGATCTGTGGCTGTTTCTGCTAAGACCATTAAGGGGACAAGTTCTGGAACTGTTAAGCGGTTGGAAAAATTCATGACCTTTGTGCCTACTCCAGGCTTCAAGGCTCCAAGGAAGACTGATGACAAAGTTTGATTTGTTAGGAATGTGTAGTTGTTGACTCATTTTGTGTATGACACAACATTCTGTTTGTAACTTTTGTGTGTCGTAATTTAGTCTATGGACAATGTATTTGTCAGTTAAGAACCTTATGACTTTGTTCTGCTATTTCTCTATTAAGACAATGTGACAATTAGCCGTCAATGACAAGTTACTATTAAGATTACTTACTATCTTCATTTTGTTTATGCCTCAACATAATTCATGCAAACACAGAATTAATTGCCAAATTTTATAAAATTATCCACATTTGACAGGGAATTGCTTCCAACTTCAAATAACTACTCCCATTCAAATCAACAACTTCAATACATCATTACATGTTCATAGAGGATAACTGGGTTCATTTAGAAGTACATAAGAAACAACAAAGTATCACAACTACTACAAACAGTAAAATCATTAGCAGTTTCAAAGCTCTAACTTCAGCTTCTAAAGTGCCCAACTTCCATGCCACCTTCACCCTCCATTCATCATACTCACCTTCAACCTCCATATCAGCTCCTGCATCTTTCTTTGTACCACACACATCCACTGCTTCAAATTCATCATCATCAACCCACTTAAAATAATTGCAGTGACTGCCCTTCTGCAATTTCAGATGGGAGTAAACAAAAAAATCAGAGAACACCCAACAACATATAACAACATGAAAAAGCTTTAACTTCCTTTACCATCACTCATCCGGTACCTTGGACATGCATGGAACAATCTATTCGGATTCTCCGCTGTCCCAGATTTCTTAATCACAGTCTTTAGAGCACAGAAACATGATCCATCATGAGCATTCACCCTCCTCATTCGCTTCGAAACACTGGATCCATGACTGTCGTGCGATGCATGTGACAAACCGCCACCACAACCACCATATCCTCTCTCCATCCACGCAGCCAGCTAGGGATTATGCCTCCTACTTACCTCTACAGCCACCGAAAGTGATCACCTCAATGTATTTATCGTTCGAATTGGAATTAGGATTTATAAACTCGAAGGACTAATTTGATGTCTTAAACAAAACTTATCTTGTCAGCAACAACATGCAACAGCCTGGCATTAGCCAACTTGACAGTTAACGGGCCACGTAAGCGGCCGTTTGCCATCTCATCAGCCGAGAAGACGGAAGAATGAACGTGATCAACACAAGTATTTTTCGAGGACTTTTTGATTAATTTTGACTTTCGAGAACAAAAATGGAGATCGAAGACACTTTCGGCCTTCGAAATCGAAATTGACTATTAACTCAAAACAGAGCATCAACACTCGTTCAAATTTGAGAAATTCCCAAATCCTGACTAAGGCCACGGGTTAAACCGTTAAACAACAACAAAATTAATATGCCACAAAATGGCACTTTGCAGTTTGCAGGTGTCAGTATCAGTCAATGGAGGGAAGGGCATGTTTCGCTTGCACCTGTTGAGCCCATCCTCCAACCACAGCAACGACCTCCGACTAAAGTTGCCGGGAAGAACCATCCGCCGGCCAGCTCCTCACTCTCATCCCATGGCCGAGCTGATAAATTCGACCCATTCTTCTGTTTGTGATTTCCATGAGGTAAAATTTCGTACTTTTTTTTGCATTGTTTTATTAAATTTCTTCTGCCTTGTTTGCTGAATTAATTTCTGAGTTAATCCCTACCCTCTGCACCAGCAGTAATGAGCGCAGGTGGTTCTGCTTGCAACAAGACACAATTGCCTTCAGTTCAGTTCAGTTCTCTTGTTTTTACTCATTGCTCCAAAAGAACAAGTTCAACTTCAAAGATGAGAGATGATCCTCTATCTTGTTGCTGTTACTGTTGCACCATTCATGAATCGTTTCTCGAATTTCTCAACCCTTTCCTTCTGGAACTCCAATATAAGACAAGCTGTGAACCAAGGCCATGTACAAAAAGCCCTTCTTCTTTTCCGCCAAATGAAGCAAACTGGGGTTACACCCAATGGTTCCACCTTTCCCTTCGTTGCAAAAGCCTGTGCCAGAATCTCCCGTCTCAGGAACTCCAAAATGATCCATGCCCATGTTGCCAAATCCTGCTTTCAGTCCAATGTTTTTGTGCAAACCGCGATGGTTGATATGTACGTTAAATGTGGTCATCTGGAAGATGCACACCATGTGTTTGTTGGAATGCCCACTAGGGATATTGCTTCTTGGAATGCAATGCTTGCAGGTTTTTCTCAGAGGAGTTTTGTTGACAGGTTTTTCTGTCTACTGCATGAGATGAGGCATACTGGGATTCATCCTGACTCAGTCACTGTCTTGCTCCTGATTCAATCTGTTTTGGATTTGAAAAACCCAAATTTTGTGAATGCAGTGCATTGTTTTGCAATTCGAATTGGAGTTCATATTGATGTTTCTGTCGCAAACACTTTGATTGCTGTGTATGCTAAATGTGGTGACTTGTGTTCATCAGAGATAGTATTTGATGAAATTGACAGTAGTATTAGGTCTGTTGTCTCATGGAATTCTATGATTGCAGCATATGCAAATTTTGAAAAGTATGACAAGGCTGTTGATTGTTATAAAGGGATGCTTGATTGTGGGCTTTTGCCGGACATTAGTACAATCCTCAATTTGCTTTCATCATGTGTGCAACCCAAAGCACTATTTCAAGGTCTGCTGATTCATTCTCATGGAATTCAGTTAGGTTGTGATGCTGATGTGTGTGTGGTGAATACTCTTATTTCTATGTATTCCAAGTGTGGGGATGTCCATTCTGCAAGATTATTGTTTGATGGCATGTCTGTCAGAACTTGTGTTTCATGGACTGTAATGATTAGTGGGTATGCGGAGAAAGGATATATGGATGAGGCATTAAACTTGTTTAATACAATGGAAGCATCAGGCGAAAATCCAGATTTGGTTACTGTGCTTGCTTTGATTTCAGGTTGTGGTCAAACAGGATCTCTTGAACTTGGGAAATGGATTGATAATTACTCTATTAACAAAGGGTTGAAAGAAAATATTGTAGTTTGTAATGCACTAATTGACATGTATGCAAAGTGTGGAAGTTTTAGCAATGCTAAGGAGCTTTTCTATTCTATGGCTAACAAAACTATCGTCACCTGGACAATCATGATTACAGCTTGTGCTTTGAGTGGAGATGTTAAGGATGCTTTGGACCTGTTTCTTGTGATGGTGCAGATGGGAATGAAACCAAACCACATAACATTTCTTGCTGTTCTCCAAGCTTGTGCTCATGGAGGTTTACTTGAAAGAGGATTGGAGTGCTTCAGCATGATGACACAAAAGTATGGTATAAGGCCTGGTATAGACCACTATTCATGTATGGTTGATCTTCTTGGTCGTAAAGGACAACTGAGAGAAGCTTTAGAAATTATTGAATGTATGCCATTTGAACCTGATGCTGGTATATGGAGTGCATTGCTGTCTGCATGCAAACTGCATGCTAAGATGGAGATGGCCAAATATGTTTCAGAGAGGCTATTTCAGTTGGAGCCCCGTGTGGCAGTTCCATATGTGAAGTTGGCTAACATATATGCATCAGCTGGGATGTGGGATGGAGTTGCAGCTATAAGAAGAAAGATGAAATATCTTCAAGTGAGAAAATGTCCTGGACAAAGCATTATCCAAGTGAGTGGCAACACTCATATCTTTACAGTTGAATATAGACATCACCCTGAAGCCTTGTATATATATGATATACTAGATGGCTTGACTTCTCATTCTAGACAAGCCCAACTAACAAATTCAGAGGTAATTTCGAACATGGATATTATTGATTTATGATGTACATTTTGTTGAGTATATATTCTCGCTCATGGAAATAAAATTCTTAATTAAATGAATGTAGTGATTATTCATTTCTCACTTAATTTCGTTTTAATAAATACTTTTCCTGGTCTGATCACTGAATCACATTCAAATCAATCCAATCAAACATGAAATAATATTTCACTGTTATATTTTTGCACTATGAAGCCAATAAGTAGGAATGGCTAATAGATGATTGGCCCTAGGCATTGTGTGGCCAAACTCAGTCATGTTCAATTCACTTGGCAAGAAGTTGTTTTTAACTTCCAATCAAAGCAATGCACAAGCTGTGCCAACACTAACCAAACCACAGTTCGGGCTAACTGCAGTCCAGGACATCCTCTTCTGCCAAACCCAAACGGTATCAGTTGGAAGTCTGAAGTCTCTCCCTCTAACATCAGTCTATCTTCCCTCAGATCTTTCTGGCCAGAATTCCTCCGGCTCAGTCCAAATTCTAGGGTCTCATAATTTTCCATGCATTTATTATGACCCTGGAATTTTTTGGTATGAAGAAATTTTCAACATTGCAATCTTTCATAGATGGTGTGGTACCAGTAATGGTGACACTGGATGGATTCTCAAGGTTTCCTTGATGAACATGTCTAAATACTTCAACTTTTCCAATTTTGATTCCTCCACCACCCTATTTATACTCGCCATATATTCCAACTCCATTTAAACTTTCTTCATCACCCCTGGATTCTTTATTACTGAAAGTGCTCACTCAATTGCTGTAGCTGAACTGTTCATTGAACCAACCAGCACATCCTATGTAGGAATTAAAGAAAATTAAAATGCGGTAGAGAAACATGCATAGAAGAAATATCTATTCTTACAATAATAAGCAACAAGAAAAATTATCTTTTATTTCTCATTTGCGATTCTCTATCACTTTTATTCTCCCCATTTTGTTGGGTCTTACCAATGAATCTTATTCAAAGAGACCTAGTAAAGCAATTACATTTTTTTTTTTTGCCTAACCCCTTTCATTGTGAAGACGATAAGAAGGAATGGCAAATAGATGGTTGGCCCTAGGCATTGAGAGGCCAAACTCCTCACTCATGTCTAATTCACTTGGCAACAAGTTATTCGGTAACTTCCAATCAAAGCAATGCACAAGCTGGGCCACCACTAACCGGACAACAGTTAGGGCTAGCTGTATTCCAGGGCATCCTCTTCTGCCAGATCCAAATGGTATAAATCGGAAGTCTCTCCCTCTAAAATCAACGTCTATTCGCTCAAACCTTTCTGGCCAAAATTCTTCTGGCTTAATCCAAGCACTTAGATCTCTCATAATTGCCCATGCATTTATTATCACCCTGGATTTCTTGGGTATGAAGAAATCTCCAACCTTGCAATCTTCCATGGATTGGTGTGGTATTAGTAATGGCCCCACTGGATGGATCCTAATGGTTTCCTTGATGACCATGTCCAAATACTCCAATTTGTCCAAGTCTGATTCCTCCACTACCCTCTTTATTCCCACCACAGATTCCAACTCCATTTGAAGATTCTTCATCACCCTTGGATGCTTTATTAGCTCTGAAAGTGCCCACTCTATTGCTGCAGCTGAAGTATCTGTTGAAGCCAGCATCATATCCTGTGTGAAATATAAAGGATAATCATAACTTGGAAACATGCATAAATGAGAACTACGATATATCTATTAATAGTAATAAATAATAATCAGTGTGAGGAGCTTTTATGTCAATTAGGATTGCCCAAATTTGTATGACAAGTGAAGTACTAAGAGTATCCACTAAAGATAAGATCACTTTAAAAATTTCTTATATAAGAAAAATTTTTTCAAACATTTATGAAAAATTACTCAAATGATCATGTTGGTGACAAAATTATCCATTCTTTTTGTAGATTTGTCAAAGAAATCAAGCCATTTAGATATATAAATGAACTTTCTATCTTATATGAATTTTTGTTTTCGGTCAACAATTTTGGTACTTCACTATTTGTATGATTTGGAAATGCTGAATTATATATGTCATTTACCAGCAATATGGCTTTGATATCCAGGCGATCAACACGATAATCAGATTCTTCAGTGCCAAGAAAGCCCAACATGACATCCACAAAGTCCTTGACCTTGTCTTCTTTGCTCTCTGATTGAATGTGCTCGTCAATAACTTTCTCAAAAAAGTTATCAAATATTTTCCCCGTTGCCTTCATGCCCTTAGTTAATCCTTGAAGGTTAAGTGCACCAACATACGGAATATAGTCACCTATGTTTGGAACGGCGGCTAAACGCAATGACTCTTGCATCACAGATTTGAACCCTTTTTTATCCATGTCCTGATCCATGTATTTCTTCCCCAGAACCATTCTACAACTCATGTTAGCACTCAGTGTTGCAATCTTGGCACTAACATCAACGGCAACACCATCATTGGCTGCATCTCTCAGAAGCTTGATAAACAAGTTAATCTCCTCTTGCCTCATGCTTCTGAAAGAGTTGATCTTTGTTTGGCTTAGTAGTTCCAAGGTGCACATCTTACGCATGTTGCGCCAATAAGGACCGTATTCACCAAAGGCAATGTCCCTCTGCCCACAAAAGATGTACTTTGCAGCTTCACTAGGTGGTCTACTTGCAAAGACATGGTCATGGATCTTAAGGAACAATTCAGCAGCTTGGGGTGAAGAAACAACTATGGTGGGAACAAAACCTAGGCGCAAGTGCATGATAGATCCATATTTTTGTGCTAGCCGGTGAAGATCACGATGAGGATTTCCCCCCAAGAGGTGAAGGCTTCCCAAGATTGGCAACCCTCTTGGACCAGGAGGTAATCTCTTAGCCTTGTTGTTGGATCCCCATAGCCACAGACAAATAAGTGAAAAAAAAATTATTGCTATGAAAAACATCTAAGCAATTTTGAATTGTTGAATGTTGATATTTTAATTTGATACGGAGAGTGTCTCTCGACTTGCAATATATAGGTGAAGTGCAGATATCTGTAGACAAGATTTAAAGGTTAAACCATGTGCAAAATAATTTAAAGATATAAGTTTTTAGTTAAAATATGTTCTAAGAACACATATTAAGAATATAAAAATAAAAAGTTTTAAATTTTTATGTATTCGATATATTAAAAATGTAAAAGTTTTAGTTAAATATTTTCTTATGAAAATAAATGTGTGAGAAAACGATAAATAGGTCCCTAACTGTTTATCTCAAAGACAAAGAAGTCTTCGACTAATGAAAAATACAAAAACGTTTCTCAATTTTCTAAAATGCGAGACATCTAAGTCCCTCTAGGGACTTATTTGTCCTTAACTCCTTATATATTTTGGACGGAAGGACTTAGATGTCTCACATTTTAGAAGGTGAGGGACGTTTTTGTAGTTTTAATTAGTCAAGGATTTATATGTTTTCGAATTAAAAAGTCAAGTATCTATTTATCTTTTTTTCTAAATGTGTTTTTAAGGGATTATCCTTAAACACTCCTTTAGTAAATAAGGAGTGTTATACTCCTTGTTAATTAAATAACAATACTATTTGCACATCAAAATCAGTCATTGTATATTTGTATATAAATATATGTATAGTTTAAATTATTTTTAGTGTGTATTTTATATCTTAATGTACTATGACTGATTTTGGTATACATCTAATATGGTTCATTAAACAGATCTAAATTCTCTATTTATTATATTTTATTTCAATGGCTTAGATTTAGAAGTTAAAATTTAAGGCTTATGGTTTAGAATCTAAGATTCAGAGTTCATAATTTATGATTTAGAGTTTATAATTTAAAATTTAGAATTTAAAAAAATTTATGATTTAGGTTTTTAGAGAGCGCTGTACCCTTTACTTTCTTGAGAGCTCATTAACATTCTTTGTTTTTAAGACACATTTTTAAAAGACCCTTAATTTAATTAGTAATAAAGTCTGCAAGCAATAATGCTGTAAAAGCAGCTTTTGACTTTAACAAAATAAAACAAAATAAAAAAGAAGAGTTGGTAGAGAATTCGTAAAAGCCACAAAATCAATCTTGAAAAGGTTAAATTTCGATACAGTAAAGTGAGAGGAATTCGACACAAATATCCCTCCCAATAAAAAACCACAAATATTGCAGAACATAGTCTGATTTAGACTCATCAACACCATTTTAGCTGAATATGTAATCAATAAACTCATTTTCTTCTTTCTTTCTTTTTTAATCATCATCTTCATTTTTTTCTTACTATTTTTTCGTTCATTCTTTATTGAGAAAACAAAAGCTGTCTCTTATAATAGGCACATCAAGACCTCGCTGAATATGTAATTAATAAACTCGTTTTCTTCTTTTCTTTTTTTTTTTTGCCCCTTTGTTTTGCTTCTTCCTTTTCTTTTTTCATTTTATCTTTTTTTTTTTAATCATTGTCATCATTCTTTTTTCTTACTATTTTCTCTTCATTCTTTATTTAGCTGGATAACTTAAGTATGTTTTTTTTATCATAAAAAGAAGGAAAAAAAATAGAGAATGCAGATGAAGATAGAGACAATTGACAAAAGTCAATAGCTGTAACCATTAAGAGAGCAATGGCAGAAAAGCGAGGAATGGAACTAGGTATCTCTTATATTCACTTACCTAACTGCTACATTGGCATACATAAGTCATGTGCATCTAACTGATTAACTAACTGAGCTAACTGTCAGCTTGTAAATGCAACTCACATACAAGTGAAATGACATTCTAATGCAAGCAATCCATGACAACAATAAAGAAAAAAAATAGAGAAGAGAATAACATGAAGGAGAGAACTAGAAGATAGAAGAAAGAGAACATACATGATTTTCGTTTTGATTAAAACCGTGGTGATGGCTAAAAAACTGTACGGAAGTGATAATTGTTTTCTATGACTACAAAGATTATTTTATATTCTTCACTTTTTCTATGTATGTTTGGTCTATGTAGGATATGCTAGATGGCTTGACTTCTCATTCTAAACAAGTAACTAGTTCAGAGGTAAATTTCGAACATGAATATTTATTGATATGTGGTGTTTATTTTTCTGTGTTTGGTATTAGATTTTGCTAGTATGTAGTGGTAATTTATTTCCCAACGAATCTTTTCTCCCTTTTTTCGCCAGGTCTTTCCTATCAGCGAATCACATTCTAGTCGATCTAATGAAATATTATATAAATACCATTACATTGTTTTCCTAACCACTTTCATTGTTGAGCCGATAAGTAGGAATGGCAAATAGATTATTGGCCCTAGGCATTGTCAGGCCAAACACCTCATTCATGTCCAACTCACTTGGCAACATCCCATTTGGTAACTTCCAATCAAAGCAATGCACAAGTTGTGCCACCATTAATCGAACCACAGTTAGCCCTAACTGTAATCCAGGACATGCTCTTCTGCCAGACCCAAATGGTATCAGTTGGAAGTGTTTCCCTTTAACATCGATGTCTTGTCCCTCAAATCTCTCTGGCCAGAATTCCTCTGGCTCAGTCCAAGCACTTGGGTCTCTCATAATTGTCCATGCATTTATTATCACCCTGGAATTTTTGGGTATGAAGAAATCTGCAACCATGCAATCTTCCACAGATTGGTGTGGTATTAGTAATGGTCCCACTGGATGAATCCTCATGGTTTCCTTGATGACCATGTCTAAATACTCCAATTTGTCCAAGTCTGACTCCTCCACCACCCTATTCAAACCCACCACAGATTCCAACTCCATTTGAACTTTCTTCATCACCCTTGGATGCTTTATTAGCTCTGAAAGTGCCCACTCAATTGCTGTAGCTGAAGTGTCCATTGAACCAACCAGCATATCCTATGTAGGAACTACGAAAATTAAAATGCGATATAAAGGAACATGCGTAAGTGAAATCTATGACATCTACTTGTAAAAGTTAGGACTTTGAAAAATCTCTACTATTTGTAGTTTACCAACAATATTGCTTTGATATTAGGCTGTTCCATACGATATTCAGATTCTTCAGTGCCAACAAAGCTCAACATGACATCCACAAAGTCCTTAGCTTTGTCTTTTTTGTTTTCTGATAGCATGTGCTCATGTATAACTTTGTCAAGGAAGTCATCAAAGATTTTGCGCACTTTCTTCATGCGCTTAATTAACCCTTGAAGATCAAGTGCACCTATGTAAGGAATAAAGTCACCTATGTTTGGAGTTGCTGCCAAATACAATATCTCTTGCATCACAGCTTTGAACCCTTTCTCGTCCAAGTCGTCGTCCATGTACTTCTTTCCCAAAATCATTCTACAACTCATGTCTGCACTTAGTGCTGCAACCTTGGCACTAAGATCAACAGCAACTCCATCACTGGCGGTTTCTCTCATAAGCTTGATAAATAGGTCAACCTCCTCTTGCCTCATGCTTTTGAAGGAGTTGATTTTGGTGTGGCTCAGTAATTCCAATGTGCACATCTTACGCATGTTGCGCCAGTAAGGGCCATATTCAGCAAAAACCATATTTCTCTGCTCCCAAGAGATGTACTTTGCAGCTTCAATAGGTGGTCTGCTAGCAAAGACATGGTCATGTGTTTTGAGGAACAATTCAGCAGCTTGGGATGAAGAAACAACAATGGTTGGCACAAAACCTAGGCGCAGGTACATGATGGGTCCATGTTTTTGTGCTAGTTTGTGCAGAACGCGATGGGGGTTAGCTCCCAGCTTGTGAAGGCTCCCCAAGATTGGCAATCCTCTTGGACCAGGAGGTAATCTCTTACCCTTCTTGCTGCATCCCCATAGCCACAGACAAGTTAAAGAAACCAAGAATATTGCTATGGAAAACATCAGAACAATTTTCGGTGTGTTGAATGTTGATACTTAAGTTCCGTGTTTGTAAGGCGTTAGTGGTATTTTAAAAAGTGAATTGGTGGTTCAAAGAAAGCTGATTGTTACTTGTGATTCCAAGAGTGTTACTCAGTTTCTTCCCAAAGCCAAAAACTGCAGAAATAGTGAGGATAAGATGGTGAAAACGGTTCTTAGGTAATGGGAAGTCACAATCCAACATTCATTGAGACAAAGCAGCCATTGATCTTGGCGGACCACTCTCCGGTAGATATTTTACATTACAACCAAAAAAGAAAGAAAAGACAAGTAGCTGCTTAGATTCAATGTTGAGTGAATCAGTTGTCATTTTCTCTTATTATCTTGCAACTACCTACGACAATCTCTATGTATACTCTTTATTTCTTGTTCTTTTTCAAACTACGTAGGACACCACCATCGGTCCCTCCTCCAACCAGACTTGCTCTTCCAATTTAGATTTTATCTGATAGGAAAATATCTTTATGGATTGGAGAAATATCAAATGTCTTCTCTTACAAGTTACAATGATGAGCACTCGTCAAGGTAAATGATAATTAATTTCTCACTGGGATTATTTTTTCTCCAACCACAGAGGAAATGAAAAAGACAAGTAGCTGTGCGTTGAGTGAATCAATCACGTGTTCTCATTTTCATCTACAGTGCTATACCAAATTACCAATCTCTATATCTCTGTCTACTCTTTATTTCTTCGTTTTCATACTACGTTCAGCACCACTCTCGGTCGCTCCAACTAGACCCACTATTCCAATTTAGACTCTCTGATAGGAAGATATTTTCATGTATAGAAGAAATATCTATTCGTACAATGATGAGCACAATGTAATGGACTATAAGATCTTCGGAGTGTCATCACCACCAATATTAGCTATTATGGTGAGAGAATCAAGGTTTTATAAAGTTTCATTTATTTATTTTCTTTAGGTCTTGATATAATTTTTGTAAGAATATTTGGGTAAATATTTAGAAAGAGCATGAAAAAAATAAAACAAAATTCAAACTCTAAACCCTTTTTTTCATTTTTCAAAAAATATTTCAGTTATTCACCAAAAAAATTAACTTAAAAAAAATTAAACCCTTTTATTTTTTAATTATACTTGAAAAAAATTATATCAAAATATGATCTCTAAAATTTTTTTAATATATATTTAATATCTAATTACTTGTATTATGATTTTGTCTTAAGAAGATTATTTGTGGTTGATATTTTTTAGATTATTTTTGTCAACAATATAAACTTTCAGATACTTTGATAGTTTACCTATGATATATAGCACAATATATTTTATAAAATTTTTATTTAGATTTTAGCAGGTTATATACAATCAAATTTATTAATTCTTATTGAACTAAACCTTAATATGTCGAGCATGAGACAACAGAAACTAAACTAAACCTGCGAAGTGAGAGAAATGTTGGCAACAACAGAAGGAAAACAACACATTGTAATCCTCCCCATCCCACAATTGTGGCAACTGTCAACTGCTTAACCACTTTCATTCTGAAGCCTATAAGTAGGTATCGCAAATAAATGATTGGCCCTTGGCATAGTGAGACCAAACTCCTCAGTCATGTCCAATTCAGATGCCAACATCTTATTTGGTAACTTCCAATCAAAGCAATGCACAAGTTGTGCCACCACCAACCGAACCACTGTTAGACCTAACTGCAATCCAGGGCATCCTCTTCTCCCAGACCCAAATGGTATAAATTGGAAATCTCTACCTTTGATGTCAATCTCTCTTCCCTCAAATCTCTCCGGCCAGAACTTCTCTGGCTCACTCCAAGCACTTGGGTCCCTCATGATTGCCCATGCATTTATTATGACTCTTGATTTCTTGGGTATGAAGAAATCTCCAACCATGCAATCTTCCATAGATTGGTGTGGTATTAGTAATGGTGCCACTGGATGGATCCTCATGGTTTCCTTGATGACCATGTCCAAATATTCTAACTTGTCTAAGTCTGACTCCTCCACCATTCTCTTCATACCAACCACAGATTCTAACTCTATTTGAAGTTTTTTCATCACTCTTGGATGCTTTATTAGCTCTGAAAGTGCCCACTCTATTGCCGTTGCTGATGTGTCCACTGAACCTGCCAGCATATCCTGTCATAAAATATATACAACAAGGTGTTATCTACAGTGCCAATAGTTGCCTAAGATACATATATACGGATGGATCACACATTGACAGCTTTTTCCAAAATCATATATCAAGACCAAATTTGGTTTAAAAATTGGTCATACAACAAATCACACATACATGCATAACTTAAAGGCGAGTGTCCAAAAATAATTAGGTCAAGTATTATAAGATGTGATTCCATTTACCAGCAATATGGCTTTGATATTAGGGCGTTCAAGACGGTATTCAGATTCCTCAGTGCCTAGAAAGCCCAACATGACATCCACAAAGTCCTTAACTTTATCTTCTCTGTTCTCAGATGATTGCAAGTGGTCATCAATAACTTTCTCAAAAAACTCATCAAATTTTTTCCCCACAGCCTTCATGCGCCTAGTTAAGCCTTGAAGATCAAGTTTACCAATATAAGGAATATAATCACCTATGTTTGGAGTTGCCGATAATTGCATCCCTTCTTGTATAACACTCTTGAAACCCTTCTCATCCAAGTCTTTGTCATCGTATTTCTTCCCAAAAACCATTCTACAACTCATGTCAGCACTCGCTGTTGAAACCTTAGCACTGACATCCACAGCAACTCCATCTTTTGCTGCTTCTCTAAGAACGTTGATCAATGATTCAACCTCCTCTTGCCTCATGCGTCTGAATGAGTTAATCTTTGTTTGGCTTAGTAGTTCCAAGGTGCACATCTTTCGCATGTTGCGCCAATAAGGACCATATTCACCAAAACTCATGTTCCTCTGCTCCCATGCAATGTACTTTGCAGCTTCATGGGGTGGTCTACTTGCAAAAACAAGGTCATGGGTTTTAAGAAAGAGTTCAGCAGCTTGTGGAGAAGAGACAACAATGGTTGGCACCAAACCTAGGCGCAGGTACATGATTGGTCCATGTTTTTGTGCTAGTTTGTGAAGATCAAGATGAGGATTATCTCCCAACTTATGAAGGCTACCCAAAATTGGTAACCCTCTTGGACCAGGAGGTAATTTCTTGTTCTTGTTGGTGAATCCCCATAGCCAGAGACAAGCAAGAGAGACTAGAAATATTGCTATACAAATCATCTTTAATTAGGGAATGGTGTTCAAATTGCTATGAGGAGTAATGTATATAATTACTAGGCTTATATAATGTATAAGACATAGTGAAGGGAACTTTGGTGTTGTAAGCGAAACTATACAATCCTAGAAGTTGTGACGTTTGAATTATAGTGACTAGTGAGCTGAAATTTCAAAAGAACACGAGAATACAAAAAAGCATTCATAGCCTCAGAATAATATATGCCGGCTCTGATGTAGCTCGCAACTTTCGTCATTTTGTATGTAAAAATATAAACGTCATTACGACCATGATTTTGTAGAATTTGTTTCTTTTGTCGCGGTATGTGCATGATGTATTGGTGTGGACTGTGGACCAGGTGGTAATTTCTTGTTCTTAGACTTTTACTTTTCGTATCTTTCGCAATGTCATTGTCAATTGATTTAAAATAAAAATTTTTTGAGACAAATCACAAATGACCTCAGTTGAAGTAATTTTAAGATCTACGGGAAGCAAGCAGTTGAACTCATCGAAACTGATTAATGTGATTTTGTACCATATTATAATAGTGTTGAAGAGTCAAAAGACTTTATCCAAGAAAAGTGTAACATGTTCTATACTTGCCAGTAAATCATCCAGGTGTGGAGCATGCAGATTGGGATTAAGTTTCTCTAAAATAAAAAATTTGATAAAATAAGAATATAAGTTATCTTTAAATTAAGATAATAAAAATTATAACCCCAGCAGATTGTATCATAGGTTGTCCTTCAAAAAGTGGGCAATTGAGTAATTCCACTCGCAAATAAATACAAACCTCACCAGAGAGAGGCCGTATGACTAGTTGACTACCATGTTCATTACAATAAAAAGCACATTTACTCAAAACAATTGTAAAACAAAGGCCGAACAGATAAAGGGAAGGAACCCATGCCCAAAAAAAAAGCCCAGAAAGTAAACTGAATGAAACGTTAATACTTAATACGTTATCCGAGTCTCTGCATTCTGCAACTCCACTCAGCTAAGCTTCCATGTCTGTTCTTTCTTCTTCATTTGCCAAATACAGGACAACTACAAACCTTCCAAGCTTGACTATACCACCCGTTCGAATCTCATGCGGCCCGGTTCCGACCCGGAGGAAGAATAACACCGACCAATCGGAAGAGAGACGAGAGCTGGTTCGTTTACTGACCGGGAAAATAACCGCCGAGAGAGAGCCTCTCCTGAAGACACTGAACAAGCACGTGAAGCACCTGAGAACCGAGCATTGCTTCTTGCTCTTCGAAGAACTTGGTAAACAAGATAGCTGGCTACAATGCATTGAGGTGAGGTCCCTCTCTCTTTCCCTTTTACAATTGTAACAAACCCTAATTGTTCCGCTCTTTAATTTCTTGAATGCTTATATTAATTATTAAGTACTCAATTTGGCGTTCAGGTTTTCAGGTGGATGCAGAAACAACGGTGGTATATTGCTGACAATGGAGTTTACTCGAAGCTCATATCAGTCATGGGAAAGAAAGGCCAAACCAGGATGGCTATGTGGCTTTTCTCGGAGATGCGTAATTCCGGTTGCCGCCCGGATACTTCTGTGTATAATGCTCTTATCACGGCTCACCTTCATTCCCGGGACAAGGCAAAGGCATTGGCCAAAGCTCTTGGCTACTTTGACAAGATGAAGGGAATGGAGCGTTGTAAGCCCAACATTGTTACTTATAACATTCTCTTGAGGGCTTTTGCGCAGGCGCGCAATTCAGATCAAGTGAATTCTTTGTTCAGGGATCTTGATGAGACTCTCATTTCTCCTGATATATACACGTTTAATGGTGTCATGGATGCTTTTGGAAAGAATGGAATGATCCGCGAAATGGAATCTGTGCTTGCTCGAATGAAAAGCCATAAGTGTAAGCCTGACTTGATTACCTTTAATTTGCTCATCGATGCATACGGCAAGAAGCAGGAATTCGATAAGATGGAACAAGTATTCAAGAGTTTGTTGAAGTCCAAGCAGAAACCAACACTGCCTACGTTTAATTCCATGATCCTGAACTATGGCAAGGCACGACTAAAGGAGAAAGCAGAAAATGTTTTTAGAAAAATGACTGACATGGGTTATAAACCAAGCTTTGTCACTCACGAGAGTCTCATCTACATGTATGGATACTGTGATTGCATTTCCAAAACTAGAGATTTATTTGAAGGGCTAATTGAGTCGAAGGCTCAGATAAAACCATCAACCCTAAATGCTATGCTTGATGTTTACTGCATAAATGGTTTACCATTGGAAGCAGATTCTCTGTTGGAGAGGGCAATTAGCTTACAAGTGTTCCCTGATGCTTCAACATATAAGCTTCTTTATAGGGCTTACACTAAAGCCAACTTGAAGGAGCTTTTGGATAAATTGCTGAAGCATATGGATAGAGATGGTATTATCCCTAACAAGAAGTTCTTCCTAGATGCTTTGGGATCTTCACGAGACAAATCAAAATCTGCTATTACTGTTGTAACTCATTCAAATAGTTTCCAAGATTTTGCAGAACCTCAGCTGAAAAATTAAAAAATTAGTTGGTAATTCACATCAACATTTGACTTGCTTACTAGTTACTAGCAGCTCAGTTCACATATGAGGTGGTATGTTATGTGACTTTGTCATCATTATTTAAATATTCAAGTTTTGATTTAATGAATCTGTTATTCTTGTAAATCAATTAGTTACAGATATAAGATTCTGCACAGAATATATATGTTCTTGAACTGCAATATTATTTGTGCACTTTCAACTTAAGATGAAAATAAAAAATGGAGATGCGGGGTATCGATCCCCGTACCTCTCGCATGCTAAGCGAGCGCTCTACCATCTGAGCTACATCCCCATGCTTGAGATGTTTTTTAGTGTTAAATAGTTATTAGTGTATTTCATATCCACACGTAGATTCCCATTGCTTTCAGTTCGCCTCATTGTTGAGATTGGTTACATTTAACTTATATATTTTGTTCACATCTCTCTATAATTATGTATTAAATTGTGAATTATATTTATATAAAAAATTGAGTTTCATTATTATTTACTGTTAATGGTATAAAATGGAACTATTACAGGGGTACATTATGACTAATATTCGGCTATGTGGACAACTAAGGGAGCCACACTTGATTCCTCTTGTGCTTTAGAAAAATGCTATTTGTACAATAAAATTTAGTTTCAGTTTTTAATATTATTTAATTAAAATATATTTTTATTTTTTAGATACACATTTATAATTAAAATTAATTTAAATTTTAAAAATTAAAATTTTTTTAATTTTCTACCCACTTCATAGTTAGTTATTGTTTTCTTTTTCTATGTTCTGTAACACAATTTTTTTCTTTCTTTTATTCTGCTGCAATATTTTAATTTGTATCTATAGAAAAAAAGAATTTAAAGTCAGTGCATTTAGAAAAAATTAATTCCTTACTTATTGTACCTTTAATAAAATGCAGAATTTATTTTACGACTTTCTAGTTTTAATACTATAACAAACTCTATAACAAATTTGTTAACAAATTCTAACAAATTGAACGACATAACTTAGAATTCCCAAAAGATTCATAATGATCGGAATGCAATTTTAGAGTTTATTACAACTCTTGGAGTGGTCATAATCTCTTTTTCAATTGTAACACATTTAAAATTATTAAGTTAGAGGAGATTTTTCCATTAAATTATACAGAAAATGTTTTTGAAACACATCCAAAATCATAAATCTAAAATTTAAATTTAAACATTAAAAAACAATTGTAACACATCTGAAATTATGAAGTGATACACAAAATATTTCTAAAACATTCAAAATCATAAATAAAAAATTTAAACCCTTGCAATGGCGGTAACTACAGATATAACAATGTTGACAATTTGAGGATTGTGATTCTTTAAGTTGTTATTCTACCTAAACCATTCTCCAATGCAAATTAGGATGTGCTACATGACATGTAAAATCAATGTGATTGAATAACTAAAATGTGCTAACTATGAATCACTTTCTTTTAAACACATCCAAAATATCTGAGGTCCACTTCCAACGCAGAAGGATTAGCGACGTTGATGAGGACGACCGCGACGAGGAGTAGGACGAAATGAGGCTGGGGACTAAGCGACGAGGAGGAAGGCAATACCAAGGACGAGCGGGACAGACGACGGCGTTGCAGAGGAACGGCGAAGCGAACGAACGGTGCTGGGGATAATGCGGTGGCGCCGAGGAAGAAGGCGGCGACGAGGAGGAAGGCGGCGTGGACGAATAATCACACTGACGACATGCAGCTCTATGAGGATAACGGTTCGATTGAAAGTTTTATCATCTCTTTTAAGGAGTTTTTTGCAGTGTGTGTTAATTAAAATCTTTAAGATTTATTTTTAAATTTTAAAATTAAAATATTTAATTTTACTGAATTTATATTTTTCGAAGTGTATTTAAATGATAATTTATTAATAATTAAAAATAATAAAACTAAAACAGAAATTTCAAATTTTAAATTTAAAATTTGAAATTTTAATTTTATTTAATTTATATTTTAAATATGTGTTCAATTTTAAAAAAATATTAAATCTATTTAAATGTATTTATTTTATTTTTTTAATTATTATAATAAAAAATAGAATATTATACCATTTTTTAAAAAATACCTAGGTGAGTTGTATTCTTTATACCTTAAGGATAAGATCCGCTTATCCAAAAGTTATTCATACAATCATACTCAATCCATCTTTATCGAATAAAAGAAATGATTAGTTAGTATCACGTACCTAACAAGCACTATCATTTATAAGTGTTGTTAGGCTGGGTTTGGTAAAGCTTTTGCTTTTTAAAAGTAGTTTATGAAAGCTGTCTTTTAAAAGATAGCTTTTTAAAAGCTACAGCACTTGCGTTTGGTAAAATCAAATTAAAAATGACTTTTAATAAGTACAAGCATCACAATTGTGTTTGGTAAAACAGCTTTTAAAAGTTAAAAAAAATATAATAAACATGTTTATAACAAAAAATAATTTCTTTTTTTAAATTTTTTAAAAATTTATATAATATTTTAAAATAAAATAATGTTAAAATAAAAAATTCATAATAAACATAAATATAATAAATAAATTCTTTTATTTTTTAACTTTAAAATTTTATATAAGTATCATAAAAATTTATTTTATCCTAAACATCATTACTAAAAATACTAAATTAACATATTTAGTATTTATTTTATTATATAAGCATCATAATAATTAACATATTTACTTGATTTATTCTCTGTACTAATATAAATAGATTTATCATTAGTCAATAATAAAATTTGTATGTAATTCAATGTTAATACTGGGTACGTTCATTACCCACCTATATATATTGGTTCACCTTTATAGATCACAAAAAATAGGACACTTATCTCAAATAAACTACTCTTATAATTATATATCTATATTTACATATGTATATACATGTTGTTATTATAATTTTGACTAATGTTCATGCAAAGAAAATTTTATGATTGGTTTTCATAAACCAGATCAACCTCTTCCCGTTTCAAAGAACAGAGAAAAACAAACATAATAGATCTACTGAAAAAATATAAAATTAACGCAAAAAAAAAAAACATAAATAAATAGAAATTCATACCTAATATGTGATAGAGATGTATTTGTATTGAAATTTGTGAAGATTAGGTTGAAAAATAAAAAATATATGAAGATTGTGTTAGAATTTGTGAAGGTTAGGATGAGAAGTTAGAAATATACGAGAATTTTAATGACAATATAATAGCGGGAAATACGTACGGGAAAATGAAAAAAATTTGGTAAGTATAAGCCAGCTTTGAAAAGCTCCCTCCTAGGTGCTTTCAAAAGCACCCCTAACTTTTAAAAGCCGTAAGCACAAGCACTTGGGCTTTTTAATTTACCAAACGCAAAATGACGTGCACCTCTTAAAAAAGCTTTACCAAACCCACCCTTAGAGTAGGGTGATAATTTACCTAATTAACAAATAATGCAATAATTCATATTGAAAAAAAAAAGAATATACAAAAAGAGAAGATTTTTTAAATTTTTCTTTTAATTAATATTATAAAATATGATCTCTTATTATATATTTTTATATAATAAAAAATTATATTTGATAACTAATTAAAAAATTAAGATAATCCATTTAAAAAGGCTTGGCCTCATCTAATTGAAGACAGCTTGATCCCACGTCAGTGATCATCACAACAACAATTGTTTTGCCATTGGCAGTTGTCACCTTCTTCCACTTTGTTAGTTTGTTTTGTTGGCTACATGTGAACTCGAGGAATTAATTAATTTTTCAAAAATGTGAGAATTGTCAAAATTTATTATTTTTTTGTTATTATTTATCTGTCAATTCGATATTTCGATTTTTTGAGTCAATTTTTTTATTTAATTTTTTACATGCATTTACACTGACGCACACACATGTTACATGTACCTAACCATCTATTAATTTTCCTTTAAAATAGGTTTGATTTCGAGAATCGCATCAATTAATGTCCACCTTCGCTAAGATCATTAATCAATGAGGGAGGGACTGAGGGTGGGTCTGGTGATTTCATGCCACGTCAGCATATTGCGAAGCTGAGATCCCCATTTTACTCAGTAGTAACACTACTTAAATAACACAGTAACACACGCTCGTCTTCTTCTTCTTCTTCTTCTCACTTCTCAGTTCCGATGGCAACGATGCGAGCGTTACTCAAGAAAACCGTCGCAATAGCCAAGCCTAGCAATTCGCGACCTTACTCTTCTTCCATTGGAACTTACGCCGCAGCCACCGCAAACGCTGTTGAGCCGCCACAACTTCCGCCCTTCGATTACCAGCCCCGGCCCTACCATGGACCTTCCGCCGATGAAGTCTTGGCCAAGCGCAAAAAATACCTCGGTCCTTCCTTGTTCTACTACTATCAGAAACCTGTGAGTTAGTTACTTTCTCCACACACCTCTTTTATGAACATCGATGCTATTGGGATGAAGCTTTGTTGGATGTAAATATGAGGTGTGATGGATAATTAACGGTTGGTGTTGGTTTTGTGCAGCTGAATATTGTGGAGGGGAAAATGCAGTATCTTTTTGACGATAGTGGAAGGCGTTATCTTGATGCTTTTGCGGGCATAGTTACTGTCTCTTGCGGACACTGCCATCCTCAAGTTTTAAATGCTATCACAGAGCAGAACAAGCTTCTGCAACACGCTACAACCATATATCTACACCATGCAATTGCTGATTTTGCTGAGGCCTTGGCCCAAAAGATGCCTGGAAACCTTAAGGTCAATCTTCTCTTTATTGCTTATTGCTTAGCTTCTTTGTTTTCGTGTTTCTTCTTTTAATGATTGTTATTTTTATTGCAGGTTGTTTATTTTGTAAATTCCGGCTCAGAAGCAAACGAATTGGCAATGATGATGGCTCGTTTATACACTGGTAATCTTGGTATGATTTCTTTGAGGAATGCATATCATGGGGGAAGTTCTAGTACAATTGCCCTGACTGCTCTCAACACCTGGAAGTACCCTATTCCAGAGGTTTGTCTGAATATTTATTTTATCACAATGTTTTCATTTGGTTTGTTGGCATTTTTAAAGTTCAATCTGAATTATTAGTTGCGTTATTTATCTCCAGATATGGAGATATGACCAATCAGGCCTTTTTTTAATGAAAAATAGTTTCTCACTTTTTCCTTTTCAACTTGCAACCTATACTCTTTCTAGTAGAATAATGCTTAGTTGATGTTGTTGGACTATCACCAAGAAAATGATCATAAATATTATAATTTTTCCCTCTGAACAGATTTATAAAAAATTAAGTTGCAAAGCTTTAAAATCAGTCACTAATATACTGTTACCATTGATTTCCTTTTTTTCTGCTTTCCAATGTATGAAGGAAAATCCGAATAAGTTAATAGAACTTCCAAGTTTCAATTACTACCCCAAACCAATCTAGTTGTAATTATAGCATCATGAAAGTTGTATATTTTATATTAAAGATGGTGAAATACTAATTATTCTTAATACTTTTAAATTTAAGGGTGAAATTCATCATGTTATGAATCCGGATCCATACCGTGGAATCTTTGGCCCTGATGCTAAGAGTTATGCCAAAGATGTTCAAGATCATATTGACTATGGAACTTCAGGAAGAGTTGCTGGATTTATTGCTGAAACAATTCAGGTACGTACATCATGTCTAATAATGGAAATGTTACTTAGAAGTTAGAACACCATGTCAGTGTACTTCTCTATTTAATTTTTTCCCTCATGACTTGGACTAGGGAGTTGGAGGAGCAGTTGAACTAGCACCTGGATACTTAAATCTTGTCTATGACATTGTGCGGAAGTCTGGTGGTGTCTGCATTGCTGATGAAGTGCAAACTGGGTTTGGTCGTACAGGAAGCCACTATTGGGGATTTGAGACACAAGGTGTCATTCCTGACATAGTTACCATGGCAAAGGTCCATATCTCTAATTCCTGAAACTTGGCAAGTTTGTCATGCATTCTGAAGTTTAACTTGGTTTTTCTTATACAAGATTCACTATTTTGTGTTTTGGAACAATATGTTTTGTTCCGGTTTTTTCTTCTTGTAGGACTGATTTTGGTGAATTGTAACTTCCAATTCTTCTGCAGTTATTTCACTAAATCTCACGTTAATATGTATCAGGGTATTGGCAATGGTTTGCCGCTAGGAGCTGTAGTTACAACTCCAGAAATAGCAAGTGTGATGAATCAAAAGATTCAGTTTAACACTTTTGGTGGGAACCCTGTCTGTTCTGCTGGGGGACTTGCAGTTCTCAGGGTTCTTGATCAGGAGAAGCGTCAGGCGCATTGTGCTGATGTTGGTTCTCACATGCTTGAGCGTTTGAGATTGCTTATGCAAAAACATGAAAGTATGTCTTCTTGAATCTTGCATTCTCAAAACATTGTTTTGTTACTGCATTGTAGTTCAACTGCATGTTAACTATATATCTAGCATCCATATATATGCTTGATTAGATAGAAACATAATCTTTGGGTTGACATTATTAAACTTCTCATGTTGCTGCAATTTGTTTTTATTATATATGGTGTTTAGTCATTGGAGATGTGAGGGGAAGAGGTTTAATGGTTGGGGTAGAGTTGGTTACTGATCGAAAAGAGAAGACACCTGCAAAGTCTGAAACTGCTGTATTATTCGAAAAACTTAGAGGTAAGATGAGAATCGCCAAATCACTTAATGCATACAAAGCTCGCATTTGTTTTCTAATGTCTTAAAAGACTTCTAACCATTTACTTGCAATGAATTGAAGAGCTTGGTGTTCTAGTTGGGAAAGGAGGACTGCATGGAAATGTCTTTAGAATTAAGCCACCAATGTGTTTTACCAAAGATGATGCAGGTATATGTTTTAGGTGTTATCTTTAATTAAAATGCAAGATCTAGATTCTTTCTCCAAACCTTCTAGCAAAGTGTGTTTGGCTGATTTCTATCCCAAATGTGCAGATTTTGTTGTGGATGCCATGGACTATGCTATATCCAAGTTGTAAGGTTCAACCAGAAATCAAGAATGTAATGCAGACCATGACTACGGAGCCATATTGCTGCAACGAAGCTACACTTGACAAGTTTTTATTTATTTCACACCCTTATCATTAGAATGCACTGTTCAGTGTTCACTGAACAAGTTAGTACAAAAATAGTGTTCACCTATTGCTAAGGAAGTTTTATTTTCTTAAACCTGTACATTATAAACTGAATGTGGAACTGTGCATGTATATTTTGGATTCAATATCATCTAAATGCTACATTCAATCTAAATAGTAATGTCAATTCCTACAGGAAAGAACGAATAAATTTGCGAACAGAAGTTCGTTTTCGATTTGCATGTTCAGTGAATGAACATGTTTTCAAAGTAAGAGCCAAAACTTTTTCTAATACTGTAATTGAAACACACGAGGAATCATGTGAATTAACTGTGGTTTTTCAGTTGTATCACTAATGAATGACCTATGAATAAATATAGAGGATTATTATACGTTAGTTATTACTTATTAGAAATCATTATTTTTATGATTAATCGAGAGAATATCATACCCTCTGTTATCTTACCTCAGCTATATTTACACGTTCAATCCCTGAATGCCCAAAAATCTAAAATGATACCTAACCTAATCTGTATCATGTTCAAAACAAGCTTCTTGTTTAGAAGGACACAACTTTACACATTCTTTCTTACATGACCAACTCCCATATAGAATAGTTACAAACTTCTTTTCGTAAAATGGGCATCTGCATTTACAAACCAAGTAACAGAAGACTAACAGAAAAATAGGAGCAACCTAGGCACAAATCCATGAGTCATGGCTCTGGTGTGTGTTATATGTATTCTCCATTTCTCAAGCCAGTAAGCTGGCTCAATCCCATCTAACATTGAATGAGTTATAAGGCGCAAATCAACTGGGTTTGACAACACATTCAATAGTAGGTGAGAGTGAATCAGCTCGGTGTATGAAAAACAATGAGTAAGAAAAACAATTGTGTTGCTGATTTTAGTGAAATCTTGGTTACAGGTTGCCTCAGTATTTTTTGAAGGCTAAGGTATTAAGCACTCAGCAGGTTTGGAAGGACGATTAGCCCAGAAAGAGCTCAAAGCTTGCAGGCGTTGAAAATATTCCCCCAAGGCAAGAAGCCACCTCGCAGCCTGCCGTTTTGTAAGTATTCGAGACATTTGCAGCAATGTTTCCTGTCGCAGATGATCAGCCTGTCAAGTTTCAAACATAATAAAGCTTCCTTCAATTTTCTATTGCTCAATCTTCAAGTTAGTGAATGAAGATGTTTCATTTCTTTCTTTTGTTTCTTTTCTTTTCCTTTAAGTAACATGAGTTGGAACAACACTATATTGTTTCCTAGTTTCATCACTTCTAAAACAAATTTGTTGAAATCAAATTGGGTTATTCTTTATTGCAGAATTATGTTCAATCATCACTGTCACCGACACAGCGGTCAAATAATAAACCGGTGGAAGTTAAATTGAATATAACTAACGGGTTTTCATTCAAGAAAGTGAAGTAAATTTCTTACTTGGTTCACAAAGCTCACTAGAGCTGCCAATCTCTCCATTGCAGTAGACATGTTTGGAGTGTTAGTTTGTTCTTCAAGTTGTCCTGCTGCTACAGATTCTGAAACCATTTGTTGAAGTTTGTCCATGCCTTGTGAAAGGGCATCTTCTGCTTGCTGACAAGATTTTCCAAGGTTGCTTATGTCTGACCTTTGTTGCTCTGTCATGGTTTCAATCCTAGGTACCAGAATCTGCAATCAAAACAGTTTTTTTTTTTATTATTAATAATGCATCATCATATCACCATTTACATGCTAAGCTGGTGCTCTCATTCACAATGAGGAAGCTTTCTCAACATCTTTTATTTAACTAGATAGTAAGCATCACCTTTAGAATTTCTGAGGGGCGAAAGCCTCCAATCCAGAAGAAAAATCGTTCGGCTGATGATTTCCACATGCCGGACATAACGTAGAAAGCATCAGCTTTTGCAGCAGCAGATTTCATGCCAAAGAGTTTAAAATAGTGGTTCATTGTGCCATCTACAAGTTCTCCGAGTTCTACGTCACCCATATGAGAACTTAAAGCATTTCTAAGTGCCAAGGTATGTCTATTCCGCTCTTCTAGCCAACGTCCATACTCCATCTCGAAGTTTGCTATTCCTGCAAATTAGATGTTTTTAGAAAGAGCTTAAAAGTAGTAGCAGTAAAGCTTATTGAGAACTTTCTGAACAGAGTTGCAGTTAATTCCCTAATATTAATCTGAGGCATATTCAGTTTAGAGGTATATTCAGCATGAAAATGACATAGAAACAGTTCAAATACTGATTTCACCAACATATTGTGCAACCTCAGTAACAGAAAAAACTCAAGATCAGTGACAAATCAATATCTAGCACTAGCGGCATGATAACAAACAAACCTGAATTTAAAGAGGCAGCAAAACCCAAACTATTAGAACCCAATCCAGTACCACCAATATGTAATCCCTGCAGTTTTGTTGCCCCAAGAAATTGAAAAGAGATCCGAGAAAAAACAAGTATATATTGAACAAATATGAAGTGATCCACAGCAGGAACTGGAGTGAATCAAACTCAGCTTCATGCCTTTCACTTCACCTGTTGTTTTGCATGATCAACCTCTTGCTCTAACTGCATTAGCTTCACGCGACATGATTCTAGTTGCTGTACATAGGCCTGCATAGAAATATCACAAATCACATGAACAATTAGTATATCTAAGCATTTGCTGCACATCTAACATGTTTTTCAATGTATAACCTTTCAAACCTTTTTGCGCAAACGACTCTTACGAGCAGCCTCTCGATTTTGTGCAAGGCGTCTCTGTATCTGCATGTTTCAGCTTGTTAATTCCTTTTTTCTTTCTAACCCTAAAATGAGTATGAATACATGACAGGCATAAAAAATTGGGAACCATAGGACCTCTGAATTTGTTGGTGGGTGTGGGTCAAAATTGCTTTTGAAGGATCAAGCGCTTAGCATTAAGCTAAGAGTTATACAGCTGTTAATTATGCCATAATTCTTATTGTTTAAACCCATTTAACCATAACTAAGCACCATGTTATCTGTTTCAAAATTTCTCCATACAGCTAAAGATGGAGGCAGAATAGAATACTAAAAGGGTGCGACTTCCTATGGCAGAGCGTTACTAAAGATTCAGTTATGATGATTTCAAAACAACACCCTCTAGAATGAGGTTGCCAAAATGATAATTATAGCTAAGAATATCACTTAGTACACAAATTTACTAGCAAAGGCAACATCTTCTGATGACCAAACATAAAAGTATCTACAGAAGTAGAAACATAAAGTTCAAACTTCAAACTGAATATCACACATTTACGAAATATATAGCTAATGGTTTCTGCATAGAGTAGAAAAGTAGAAACCAGTTCATATTAGTCAGGTATAACCAAACATGGTCTTACCTTATCAGCAAGTCTGTTAGCTTCTTGGTCATATTGTTTAGATGTTCCTGGTATTCCATGAGAAGCATATTCTGACTATGTATTTAGCAGCCCAAAATGACATGATTAGCAAGTGAAATTGGTGTGTATTATTGTTTGTGGGAGAGAAAAAAAGAATTAATTGCAAACTTGCACCTGATTGTCAAACTTAATCTCCGCATCATCAATTAAGAGCGTTGATGCACTTAAACTAACATTACTTCTGAAATTCTCTTCCCACATACTAATCTGGTGGATTGGATCATATACTCCCATCCTTCTTGGGGGAACAAAGTGTGAAGTTGGAGAATTCATGCTCTATGGATTGAGAATGACCAGTGCAGTTGACTTAATCAGCTCCAAACACATATGAGCGTACAGATCCACTGTTTTTTTTTTTCAAGATAGAAAATGCATTAAAGAAGCATTTCTTGATAACATCATAAGTAAGCAAAAGTCCAAAACACTGTATAAGTAACCGGAATTTCACTGAAATGTGATCAATTTTGTGTTTGGCAAGGGGGGAAAAGAAGAGAACATTACAGTTTTATGTTACACTGTTAAAGTTGCATACTCTCCAGAATTTAATCTTCTTAATCAAGTATTAACAAATGAAAAACAAAAGATTAATCAAGGTCCAAGAATCAAAGGGAGAAAAATGGATCATGAAGGAAATTGATAAATGAAAAGAATTTCATATTTCTTTGTTAAACTTAAATAAGCTTTTGATTCCAGGAAAACTCAGATTATTACAGCAACTAAGTACAAATTAAAAGTAGAGATTTGTATATTAACCAAGGCTTTTGAGTTTGTCCCTCTACCTCAGCAGCAGACAAAGGTACAAACGTGTTACGCAACAGAATCTAGGAACTAGGATACTGTACTAGTTTGTTTTCAACCAGATAAGGTAACAACCAAAATCGTACTAGTTTGGGTATGCACGTTTCGGGAAACCAAAACCAAAATCACTTTTTCAACAAAAAAACAAAATCATCAAAACCATGTAAGAATACCCTGGAAACTGATGATGATCATCATCATCACACAAGCAATAAAAAAACACCTTGGTGTGTTTATTACCTCTTACTATGTTATTTTCTTCCTCGTTTTCCTCGGCAGTTAAATCTTTCAAATTAGAAAGAAAAAAAAAGGAAAAGCCGAAAAGGGAAGAATAAAAACTATACTCTGAAAAACAAAAACAGAAAAACGAACCTTAGAAAGCTACTTTGAGAAATGGAATTGGAAGCTTTTTTATTTTCCCGCTTAAATATTGATATATATGCAACCAAAAAATATCACGGAACCAAATTCCCAACGCAATCCATTACCCTTACCCAATCCAATCTCTTCCAAATGCAAAAAACCTTAACACCCCCCCCCCCCCCCAACAAAAAAAACTCTAATAAACTTAACATCCCATCATGAAATCATAAACTAGAACTATAATAAAAAAAAATAAAGGCCACATATATTTTTTAAAATATTGGACTTTAAGTTATTAACTTATTATCATGAATATTCATATAGTTTATAATAAAAGAGGTAGACTTTGGTGTATATAGCGTAAAGAGAGAGAGAGAGAGAGAGAAGTATAATTTATGATTGCAATTGTTGTGGTATGTTATGTATGGGTTGCGCTACAGAGAGTCAAAGGATTCACACGAATGAGCTCAGCATCATTAATAATGCTCCATGCTTGATGTTTCCACTTTCCACTATCGTTAATACCTGTGCGCGCCACGTAGATTCGGATTGGGGGATGACGTCATTTTCCGGTTGCCAACGTTGGCCGGCCGGAGAATATTTGTTTGTTGCATGCACACGACAACACAACAGCGTCTTCCACTCACCACTCTTGCGAGTTGCGAGTGCTGAGTTGTGATTATATTTAATATTCTGAATTTTGATGACGATAGAAATGGCCCCAAATATTGCTTCCATTTTGGATTTTCTGACGTGGTTGTCATTTGTGACAACACATATATATCTTTGCTCGTAGTTTTGGAGAATGAAGATTGAGGAATCATCCTTTCCTCCATCAACATATATATTATTTTGAACAACCATGTTAGATGTCATCAAACTCAATTATTAATAAATAATAGAAAAATACTAGAGGATGGTAAGAATTGATTATTTTTATGATCAGTTTATCGTTAATATTTAAAAGTATAAAATAAAATATATTAAATTACTAAATTAAAAGAATCAGACTAAAAAAATTGAATTAATAATTAAGTGTTGATAAAAATTAATAAATTTTAATGTATAAAATATATATTAAAATATAAAATATATTTTAAAAATAAATTAAATTATATATATATTTAAATACAAATATATAATGATTAATTTTAGAATACAAAAAATATTTTTATATTTTTATTAATATATTATTACATAATTAGATATATGTATAAAATTATTTTATACTAATAGTCGTATCAAAATTAGATTCATATTATATTTTAAAAATATTATGTGTAATAAAAAAATTAACTACTAAATCAATCATTATATATCTTTGTATAAATATATATTATTTTATTTATTTTTAATATATATTTTATATAAGCACCTGAATTTTTATATATATCTAGTATGATATTATATTTTATATATAGACATTTATTGCATATATTTTAATTAATCTGATATTAATTCATTCCCTATATTTTTATATGGCCATTTATTGCATAAACTATCTAAAATATATCATCAAAACTGATGGAATTAACATAAATTCTTCACAAAAATGTGTATCTCAAATCAGATAAAAAAGAAGGCAATACAACTAATAAGTTATATCCTAATGTTCATCTTTACACTAAGAATAACATACTAAAATTTCATAAAAAATGGAGCAAATTTACCGATTTAATCGGATCAAAATAACATGCCATTTTTTCCCAATTTTTCTTCTTCTCTTCGTCGAAGTAAAGAGCTTCGTTTTCTTTCTTTCAAAAAGAATGAAAGATTCAAATCTCTCTCTCCCTCTCACTGTGGCCTAAAAGCCACTTGCTTTATTTATTTTATTTTATTTTTTTTGTTTTAAAGTTGTGTGGGTCCTATTTAAAGTTGGGGATCCACTCACAAATCTCTCCCTCATCAACTCAAGTAGGGATAGGCTGCTCCACTAAATTCGTCTTTTTTTTATAGAAATCAAATTTCACTGCAAGTAAGCTCTTTGTCATCATATTTGAACCATTATCATCAGTATGGATCTTCTCAAATGCATATGACTTCATCTCAAACGCTTGACATATCCAATGATACCTTACTTCTATGTGCTTCGATCTAGAATAAAACTTCGGATTCTTACTGAGATAGATAGCACTTTGGCTATCACAAAATAACATAAACTTCTCTTGATTGATGCATAACTCTTGTAGAATTTTCTTTATCCATAAGAGTTCCTTAGAAACTTCAACAACAGCAATGTATTCTATCTATGCAGTGGACAAAGCAACACATTTTTAAAGTCGAGATTACCACGACACAGCTCCCCCTACAAAAGTCATCATATAACCAAAATTATATTTTCTTGAATCAAGATTTCCAGCTATATCCACATATGTATAACCATCCAACACAGGTTGGCTACTCCCAAAGTATAAACAAACTCTGAAAGTACTATTAAGGTATCTGAGAATCCACTTCACTGCTTGCTAGTGTTCCTTGCCAAGATTAGAGAAAAATCGACTAACAACTCCAACGACATGAGCAATATCTGGCCTGGTGGAAACCATAGCATATATCAAACTGCCAACTGCAGATGCATATGGAATCTTCTTCATTTCTTCTTTCTCTTTCTCACTTGTAGGACATTCCCGCGAACTTAACTTGAAATGACTAGCAAGTGGAATACTAACATGTTTGGAATTACTCATGCTAAACCTCTCTAAAACCTTCTTAATATACTTTTTCTACGATAACCATAGTTTTTCATTCTTCCTGTCACGAGTGATACTCATGCCAAGAATTTTCTTTGCAGGACCCAAATTCTTCATAGCAAAGGATTTGTTCAAGTCTTTCTTAAGACTTTCAATCTTCTTAATTTCATGACCAACAATCAACATGTCATCAACATAAAGAAAGAGAAATATAAAATCACAATCAGAAAATTTCTTAATATACACACAATGATCAGAAGAAGTCTTACTATACCCATGACCTTCTATGAATGAATCAAATTTCGTGTACCACTGGCTTAACGCTTGCTTCAACTCATATAAGCTCTTCAACTTACATATAAGGTGTTCCCTTCCTTTAACCTCGAAACCCTCTAGTTGCTCCATATAAATTTCTTTATCTACGTCATCGTGAAGGAATGTAGTCTTCACATCAAGCTGCTCAACCTCTAAATCCAAGCTAGCCGCCAATCCAAGCACAACTCGAATAAAGGACATCTTCACAACCGGAGAGAAAATCTCCTCAAAATCAATACCTTTCTTTTGCTCAAAGCCTTTCACAACCAATCGAGTTTAGTACCTTGGCTGTGACACATTTTCATCCGCTTTCAATTTGAATACCCATTTATTCTTGAATACTCTCTTACCCTTCGGTAGCATCACCAATTCAAACGTATGATTCTCATGCAATGATTTCATTTTTTCTTGCATGACCTTCAATCAATCTTCCTTATGCTCATCAGACATAGCTTCCTAGTAGCTCTCTATCTCCTCAGTCTCAGTGTTCATCACATACTCATGAGGAGAGTATTTCTAAGAGGGATAATGCTCTCTAGTAGATCTTCTCAATTCAAGCTCAACTGATGGTTCAGGTGAAATTTCAACATCTGGTGAAACTTCTGCTTCTGGCACCTTAGGTTGAGGTGTAGGTTCATCATTATCAACTTGTACATCTCCCTCATCAACAAGAGGTCTAGTAGAAGGACCAAGTTCATCATCAGCAGAACGTCTAACAATTATTGTTAGCTTATCTGTCTTCTCAAGATCTTCAATAGTTTGGTCTTCAAGAAAAATCACATCTCGAATTTTAATTCTTTTTTTGCTCACTGGATTTTATAGTCTGTAACCAAAGTTTTCGTGACCATAACTCTTGAAAATACACTGTTTTGACTTTCCATCAAGTTTGGACCTTTCATCTCTTGGAATGTAAATAAAAGCTCTGCATCTGAACACTCGCAAGTAACTATAGGAGATATCTTTTTCTCTCCAAACTTTCTCTGGAACATCACCATTTAGTGGAACTGAAGGAGAAAGGTTGATCAAATCTACCGCAGTCCTCATTACTTCAGCCCAAAAGGATTTAGGCAACTTTGCATGAGAGAGCATACACCTGACTCTATCATTGATAGTACGATTCATTCTCTCTACAACTCCATTATGTTGAGTAGTCTTAGGAACCGTCTTCTCAAACTTGATTCCATGTCCTTTACAATATTCTTCAAACGGACCCCTGCATTCACCACCATTATCTGCTCAAACACATTTCAGTTTTCTTCCTGTTTTTCTTTCAACACTTGCATGAAAGTATTTGAAGATACCGAGCAGCTGGTCTTTTAATTTAAAAACAAAAGCCCATACTTTTCGAGAATAATGATTAATAAAAGTAACAAAGTATGATGTACCACCTAGTATATCTTAGCATCCATAGTGCAAATATCAGTGTAAACTAAATCTAGAACATGTGATCTCCTATGAGGTTCAGAACCATGAAATGATACTTTAGCTAACAAAACAATGAGTACAAGTATTTAAAGTTGTACCTTTTACGAAAAGTGAGTGCTTCTTGGTTAAGACGCTTAGTCCTTTCTCATTAAAGTGACCAAGACGCATATCCCACAAATTAGAAGAGGAATCATCAGCTACATTCATCTCTTCTTTGCACAACTTTGCTTGCAACCGGTAGAGAGTAGTGAGACTATTGTCTTCTTTAGCAACAATAAGAGCCCCTTTGGTAATTTTGTATTTTTCACTACCAAAGGAAGTGCAATACCCCTCTTGATCCAATGCCTTCACTGAAATAAGATTGAACCGCATATTCGGCGCATGCTTAACATTCTTCAACTGCAACTTGCATCACATGTTGGTTTCAAGCCACATATCACCCATACCAATGATATCACACACTCCTTTATCTCCCAATTTGATCTTGCCAAAATTTCCAATAGTATAAGAAGTGAAAAATTTACGCCTCGGAGTGACATGACATGAAGCACCAAAATTCATAATTCAAGTGGAATCATCACAGACAAGATTCACATAATTTTCATCATATGTGATAAGAACATCTTCATAAACAATAGCAGCAGTTTCTTTATCACTATCTTTACTTTTGTCTTCGTTTCTTTCCCTTAATTGTTCTCTTTTTAAGAACCTACAATACCTCTTGATATGCCCCGACTTGCCACAATGGTGGCAAATGAACTTCTTTCTTGGCTTGTACTTTCCTCTTGACTTGCTTCGAATCTCTCACCTGTCAGAACTTTGACTTCTCCCCCGTGACTTTAAAACAAGGGCTTCTGACTAGGAGGAGGCGTTAATCAAATCTCGCTCTCTTCTTCTGGCTTCTTCATTTAGCATGTTCTCTTTAACCATTGCTAATGTCAACTTTTTATTTGGAGCTAAATTAGTCAGTGTCACAACCAGAACTTTCTAACTATCAGGCAAAAAACTCAACAACAACAAGACTTGCAACTCATCATTCAAAGTGATCTCATTATTTGTTAGTTGGTTCACCTTCTCTTAAAAAATGATGAAGTGCTCTGGTATTGATTTACCTTCAATATACTTCATATTGACAAGCTCCCTAATCAAGGATGCTTTATTTTGCACATTCTTCCTCTCATATAACTCTTTCAATTTCTTCCACATCTTCTCTGTATTCGTTCAGTGTCAACATGTGGATACATGTTAAGATCGAGCCATTGCCTAATCAAAGCAACTGCCTTCCAATTCAACTTCTTCCATTCAGCATTGGATTTGGTACCTTTGGATTTATTTCCCTACACAGGATCATACAAGTCCTTGCTATACAACATATTTTCCATGAGGGTCTTCGTCCAAATCGAGTAATTTTGGGAAGTCAATTTGACCATGCATATTTGGCCCATGAGTATTTTCTTGAATTTAATCAGTACAGAGATAAACAATATGGGTTCTGATACTACTTTGTTGGAAAAACTGAGGTTTAATAAGAAACCAGTCTAACAGCGGACCAAAAAATAATTTTTTCACAACCTTTGTGATTAAATAGGCAATAGCAAAGATACTCCAAACAACAAATATAATGACAGAAATTAAATAATCAAACACTAGAATTTTATCGTGGAAAAACTCCTAAAAGAGGGACAAAAAATCTACGTGACCTAGTTCAGTAAAATCTTCCACTATCAAAATAATAGGTACACAATTAGTCTTCCTAGTAGTACTAAGACATCTCAACAATCAACAAAATATATCATCAAAACTGATAGAATCAACATAAACCCTCCACAAAAGTGGGTATCTCAAATTAGACAAAAAAAAAAAAGACAATACAACTATTAAGTTATATTCTAATGTCTATCTCTACATCAGAAATAACATACTAAAATTTCATAAGAAATGAAGCAAATTTACTGGTTTAATTAAATCAAAATGGCATACCCTTTTTTTCAAATTTTTCTTCTTCTCTTTGTCGAAGCAGAGAGCTTCGTTTTCTTTCTTTCAAAAAAATGAGATATTTAAATTTTTTTTTCCATCTCATCTTGGTCTAAAAGCCACTTGTTTTATTTATTTATTTATTTATTTTAAAATTGTGTGAGTCCTACTTAAAGTTGGAGACTCACTAATATGTTTCACATACGTATAGTTTTTTTTTTTAAAAAGTCTAAGAAATTAACATTAATTAAACTAACAAATTTTAAAAATTAGTCAACAATTAGAAAAAAATAAATATAAAAATCTCAAATCTAATTAAAAAATTAAAATTCAAGTAAAAAGAACATTTAAAATAAAGTAAAACTAATTGAATATATAAAATTTAATATTTAAAATTTAGGATATAAAAATTTAGAATTTAAAATATAGTGAATTTAGAATTTAAAATTTAAAATTGTTAGTGGTAGTGGGTGAGGTGAGTGAAATTATAGAATTTGAAAAAAAAGAAGAAAGAGTGAGAATGTGTATGAGTAAAATAATAATTTTTAAAATATACTGAAAGAGAAATTTATTTTAATTGTGCTCCAACAATTATTTATTGACTGAAATTAGCTGTATTTTGTTGGCTTCTTAATTTTTTTTTATCCATTATCTCTTTCTTCTCTTTATGGGATCTCATAAAGGATTTAAATATTAACATTGATCCTAACTTGAAAATGTCTTCAAAATTTATTGCTAGTTTGCCACAGTCCTAAATTAAACATGTGAAATCTTAAATTACAGAAAACCAAGAACAAACATGCATTGAAGGACCAATTTAACGTTCAATGATATTTTATTTGAACGTTTTAAAAGTTTTCATTCTAGATTTTACACTGCTACAAATTGTAACCTTATCTTACACGTTATCAATATAAAGATTTATAATATTATTCAGTTATTATATATAGAAGTTTAAATAATAATTAAATTAAAAAAAGTGAATATATACTTTCAATTATATTACAAAACATAATTATATAACAATATATCTATACTGCATCTTACTCTTATAGTGGATAATCCTTGTTAGGCGAAGGAATTCGAATAATGTAAAATTCCAAATGCATAATCATTTTAGTAAGGCTCAGAAATTCGATGCATTATTCTCCACTTTAATTTTAACCATTTAACCTCCACTATAAACACACACTATATGCAACAAACTAAAGAAAAGATTAATCATTCTACTACTAGATATCATTAACAAGTAATTATTAACTTTACTAAGATTCTTTTTTAAAAGAAAAATTGTTATATGCTACTAGAAAATTGGCACGTGTATATATATATAGGTGCCGTCTGTGATAACTGATGTATATTGATGGCTAAGGTGGCTATAACGTATGAACCAATATGAAAAGGATATCTATGACGTTTGAATATAGAGAGTGGACATTGACTCTTCTAATGACACAGTAATTCCACTAATTAAATGCAGTAAATCATTTGGCGCATAAAGTTAGAGTAATTAACATGAAAGAAAACTTGATAACGCAATTTCGTGGAAAAATTGGTAAATATTGGTTCTTGGTATAGTGATTGGAGAACTAGGGTTCCTGTTGAAATTGAGGATTTAGTATCGGAGGGCTAAGTCCCAGCGCGCGGCTAGTGAGCGTGTCAGCGAGAGGAGAAACAACTAATTAGTGAAAGAAACAACTAATAGTCTGATATTTTTAATTTTTTTTCCTTTGTAGTTGTTTACGTATTTTAACTTACTAGATTTAAAGAAAATAAAAAAACATGTTTTGAGGTCATGTATAGGAATAATTCCATGAACTCCCTCCCTTTCATCTCACTCAATGGTTCCTAATCCTAATCAAGATAACCAAGAACACTTCTTCTCAGAGAGGCGCTCCCTCTATCAATAATGGTGGCAGTTGCTGGATGACAGAATAGAGTAGAATACTGGTGAGGCATTGAACGGCTGCTGCCATGGAAACGGGTTGCTCTTCGCCTGTACCAATACTTCCTTCCCCGTTCTTCTCTGTTGATCGGAGGAGAGAATGCTAGATTGCTTGCTCTGGGTCTCACCGTTGGATGATTCTGCCTTTCTTTAGTTTTCTGTTAGATGATTCTGCCTCTCTCCTAGTGCTCGGAGTTTTGCCGATAGTAGTATGCCTCTGCTTTCAATTGGCACCAAAACTCTTCTCATTAATCTCTATGCTATTTATGATACTTCACGAACCCAGACGTAATACTGGCCAAGGAACCAAAAATAATTGTTTTCACGTTTTTTTTTTTTAATTTCTCAGAGACCCATCTTACGTTGACATGGTTTTTATCCATGCAATTTAAATCCCACGTGAAATAATCAATTTTTTGGACTCAAAATGACTATACTGTCAATGCGGTAAAACTTAGCAAGTTACCGTACTTAGTTACGTTTAATCTTCTTCAATGTTGACATTAAAAACTTCTAATGCTTAAATGGGTATGCCACATGTCATTCACCAATTTGTCAGTCAAAGCATGGCCACCTTTAGCCATGACAATCCTAGCCACTACAGAACTCACCATATATATATCAAATTACTTAAATGAATTAAGTATCTTTTGTTAAATTTGGATCCTATATTATTTTTATGCAAAAATTCGTTAAATAAAGTTCCAGTAGATTACAAATTAAATTTAAACATAATTTGTGGAATTCTGAAGAGGTTTATATGCTGTTAGAAACCATGGATCCTTTCATAGATTATGCAATTTTGAGATTTGGTAATTCGTCTTAACCTACCGAGGTTTATGTTGGAAGCAAAATCATTGGAAACAACTGCGATTTATGTTGAAATGACTTTATGTTTGTGTGACCTAGCAACGGATTATTCAATTTCGATCCATCCTCTTCCAACTAGAGAGTTTCCAAAGAAAACGACATGAGTATCATACGAAAGTGGGGCCACAAACAAAGTAAATCATCTTTACCAACTAGAATGCATTGACCATGTTGCTGAAAACATCAATGACAAGATTAGTACAATAATTTCTACCTGATTTAAGAGATTTCCTGTTAGATTATAAATGGTTGTGTTATTGTTTATTTGAAATAGATTTAGAATGGTAGTGATATTGTTGCTAGTAATGATGTTAGATTAGAAATGCTAGTGATTGTTAAAAATGCTAATGTTATTGTTTATTAGTTAGTATTGGTGAATACAATTTGAAGTAGAATAGTAGTGGTAATGGTGACTAGAGTTAGATAAGAATAGAAGAGGATATGTGGTGGACACTGGATTAGGATAAAGTTTAGGGTAGTGATTTTTTTGATAAGTTGTTTAGATATAAAAGATAAAATTTGGATGGCATTAACTTGTTTTAATTTATAAAAATTGAAATTTATTAGTTAATTATTATTTTTAAAATTTTTATTATTGTATTTTTGTTTTTTATGCCATTATTATAGTATGTTTTTTGGTTTGGATTTCTAATTATTCCAAGTATATGTTTATTGAATATTTCTTAAAGTAGTCATTTTTCTTTTGTGGTACAACCGATTCATTGTATTGCCAGTGTTAGGAGACAACAAAATATGCCTCTACACGAATGGTTATTCGATACTTAGAGATTGCTAATTTACACCACCTTGCTAGGTTGAATAACTATTGGTTTAAGCTAGATAAGTCTCTTATCAGCGCATTTATTGAGAGGAAGTGCTTGGAAATGCACACCTTTCATATATCATTCGAAGAGTACACCATCATAATACAGGACATGGGTTACCAGTTGGATTTGCCTATTGATGATGAGGCGGTCATTGGGTGTCTCGCAAATTGTTCACAGTTCATTCTAGATGGGAAGCCAGTGTGGAAATAGTTCGAGAAGCTATTGGATGAGCTTTTCACCAGTGAGATGCATCAAGTAGATGACAATGACCTTCACGTGAGTTCCATGACATATTCAAGGTGCTCCCAGTAAATGTGAGTCAGGAAATAGTCCGTAGATACGTTTGGGCCTATATTATAATGTTACCCTCCACTCAACTATTTGGTTACAAAATTGGAGAACAAGTTCACCTTCGATGGTTGCTGTTTATGACCAAGCTAGACGAGCTGAAAAAATATAGTTAGAGATCAGCCGCTCTTTTATAATTTTACAAATGCATATGTCGGGTGGCTAATAGAAATGTGGTTTGACCTTACTAGCCCACTGCAACTACTATAGTTATTGATATTCTAGAAATTTTTCACTCTGAGGTCATATGGCTTCAACAGATATTCATGGTCATTAGCATCTAGGTATGATTGGGTATTTTATGTTAGTGATATTTATATAATTGCTTTAGTGTTCTTATATTATAGTGTAAAACTAATCATAAAATTGCAAGTGGATGAGATACCTGCCTACTTCAAATGAGAAAGAGCCTAGGATCATTCAAATGAGGTTACTGTTGGATAGATTGCAGCCTTAAGAGGTGATTTGTTTCCCTTTTAAATCACATTACATATTATATTTATGGTTCGTAATCATTTTGTCGTTTAATAATGATTTTCTTTTCCAAATTTGTGTGGGATCATACTCGCACTAGAAGTGGAGGGTGTGGTTCACCCATAGATACTTGTTGAGGAGCATATGAGACTCTGGAGGGCAGTGATATATTTGATAATAATGTTTTTTTTTTTTTTAGATTTAATGTCTGGCTATTGTACAATCGCCTCCACATTTAGGAAGAAAAGTGCGACGAGTATTGCTGTATTACGAAACTTATAGACCCTGCTATGCAGCTAGATTACTCCTTATGTCATCATTGTTGTCCCCACCTATCATGATAGGTTCTTCATATGAATCATTACATCTTTAATCTGATCTGCTTCTCTGTCTTCTACAACAGCAGGAATCATATGAGGAGAATCTGGCATTGTGGCTGCAAACTTGCCAACCAAACGATCATCTCCTATAACACAAATACTTCATCGTCACGGTTTAAATTAGTTGTAAAAAATTATGGAGATGCACCAATACTAGCACCGATGGAACTACAGGCATCAAACTCGAAGCTTGCCTAAACTAACATATTATGGATTCGAAGCTGATCTCCCAGAACTGGCGATCAAATTCTCAAGTTTTGTATACAACTCATGGGTTCTCACTTTTACAAGTTTTCTTGTACAAAGAAACAAAACTTGCATATTTTCATTGCATCATATCACAAACTAATCATACTTCACAGAGAGAGTCTGATACTACAAAAATCAGAATCTTGTAGAATAATTTTTCTATCCGCTTGTTCATACACTTTAAGTTTCTATAATATACTAGTTTAAAGATCAACGAAACTACTTGAATCACGGACAACACTCACAGGATCCTTGTCGATAAACTTTATATATACTCTCTCTTTCGCTTTTCTTAATCTTCCCTTTATGGTGTACAAAAATTAAAAAAAATTTATCATTAGACATTATATTTGACCACTCTACATTACACTTACATTCAAATAGTATTTATACACAATATCCATTCATAATTCACTATACGTTATAATAGATTACCTGTACAATAAAAAAAAATAGATTATCTTTTTTCATAAACCGCTACGACTTAGAGTCCATTATGTTTCTCTTATACATCTTCATAAATAGCTGGAGGATCTACGATTTATATTGTGGTTCTAACAATACGTAAACCGTTTCAAGATCCCACAAATTATGTTTAAGTTAGTACTAAAATCTCGATCATATCATACATAAATAATACAGGCCATGTGACCCTTCTTCAAAAATGGTAAAAAGTAAAAATTACATTTTTTAAAATAAAATAATAATAATAATAAAGATATCATGTGCAATAAACACTTTTCTACAAAATTAACTATAATTTTTATTATTCATCAAAAGGATTTCTGATAATATATATTTTCTCATATAAAGTGGTAATGAATAAATTCAAAATACATATAAAAAAAATTCGATGGTAGTAAACGTTACAGCAAATAAAAGCATTGTATGTCAAGCAATTTAGATGGATTAAATGCATAAAAATATCTCTCGGATTGAATCATATTGGAAAAGAATAAACAACTGGCCACGAAAAAAGAGGATGCAATTTCAATTCTAATAATTTATATTTTTTTAATAAATAAATAAATGCACCGAAGTGTACTTGTGAGCGACATCTTCAATTCATAGATTCCAATAGTTCCACCTTTTTTTATACATTGACCAGCTCTTATTGATTGCATCGTAACCGTAGAAGTGTAATTAAATAAGCAACAAGAAAAATTGTACCTAAAATGAAAAAAAATAAAGCACAATTGTCATGGATATAATTGTTGACATGGAAGGAATTTAAGAAATAATTTCGGATGCCATGATAAGTTTAAATTATTTGTATTGACAATATGGTATTGGATTGAATGACGTACGTGCATAGCTATAAAGCTACAATAATGTTGGTGGTGGCTGCATTTGAAAATGGTTGGCCAACCTATTCTTGTGATTTTTTTAATTTTTCATATTAATATTCTGAGCGTTAGTGTGTGTATTATCGCTTTGAATAATAATTAATAATACAATGAAATGTAACGTCACGCAAACACACACTGGCCTTCTCCTATTTGTGCTTTTTAGTTTTTACTCTCAATTCTCGATTCCAATCCAAACTCCAAAGTGCTTTGAACAGTTGCCAGAGAGGGATTACATGCTCATATAATAAGTTCAGTGCTTGAGATTTTCCTTTTTCTTCTTTTCATTTGTTCCATGTAGTAATAGATATTTCACTCGATTTTCTTATATTTTAAAAACGACGAATATTGCCGATTGCACGTACTTAAAAAACAAAATGGAATGATGGCAGAATTAAACTTCAGCTAACAATCGTAATGTTCAAATAATTGTTATTGAATAATCTTGTGATAATAGAAGATATAATATTATGCTTCGAATTGAATAAGGTTTTGCGACGAGATTGTGATCATTTCTTTTCTTTTTTTTTTTTAAAAAAAATGAAAAAACAGAGGAAGAAGTTAATTCACTATATAATTCACATGAATTATTTTTTTCTAAAATCATAAAATTAGAAAAATAAAAAAAGAATCTAATCATTTTTAAATTAAGATAACAGAACTTACATATAATTAAATTACAAATAACTTCTTGTTTTATTATTTTATAATTTTTTTAATTTTAGAAGAACTTTTTTATTTACATAACTACATTTTTTTGTTTTATATTCCACTCCTGGAATTTAAATTTTGGTGGCTTGATGAGAGGTCTACAAATTCTCCATGTCTGGCATAACTTCGTTGTAATATTTTTGTCAATAGCAACCAGGTGTTTTTGGAAGGAAAAATTATTTTTACTTACTGACTCTGTTGAGGCCCAAATTTAAAGAGGAAAATTCATTAAAACTTTAAGCTTAAAGTCCAAACAATTAAAAAATGATGTCCATTTATCCAAAAGTTATGGGCAAATGTTTTGGCCCAATATGGTAGCAAGATCAGTAAAGCGCCCAAAATTCGTCTTATACAGAATTAATCTCGTTCAAAAGCCAGTGAGTCTTAGCTCACACGGCATTCCGCCCCCTTCTCATCCAAAAAGTCTCGGGCTCAACTCTTACCGATTGCCAAAAAAAAAAAATTCGTCAAAAAAAAAAAACTATTTCACACCCAAAAAATATGTATTTTTTTAAAAGAAAGTTTAATTTGAAAATTGGGCACCTGAAGCTTAGTTCAAGTGGCAATCATATGGCCTCTTAATTCTTAATATGAGGGTATAGTGCGTGTGGATTGTAATATTGTAATGCCTAAAATTAGATTACTAATGAGAATAAAATTTATAACCTATTACTTTATTTATTACCTCTAATAATATGTCATTTTTTAAGAAACGACGAACGCTTTATTTTACTTAGAATGCATTAGCATTTATTATATTTTCGTCATAAATATATTTTTTATAAATTTAAATTTATTGAAAATCATTTTTTCAAACATGATTTTTTTTGTTACTTTTATTTTTTGAAGAGTGTCTAGAACTATTTAGCAAGACTTCTTTAAACTTTTGATTTTGGCTGAAATAAGTCCCTTTTTCTTTGTATGTTTTTAAAGCATTACCTAATAAAGGCAGCTTCTTCATAAATTCCCATAATGTTGCTTGAACTTTTTGCTCGCAGCATTTCTTAATTCTTATCCTTTTGTGCTACCTTTTGTGGTGATTGGATAAAGAAGTTTTATCACTCAAATATAAAATAGGAAAAAGCCTATTGCTGGAATTTATCACCACCACCATTATTGAGCCCCATCCAACCACCAACAAAACCTTGAGCCCCATAAATCATAATAAACCCAACCCAGTTGATATAATTTTTTACCTAGATTTTTGGACGGAAGTATTAAATTTTGGTTTGATTCTCTTATTTTCAAATTTCAATTTTCGATTCTTTACCCAAAAGAGAAAAATCAATTTTCGATTTCATTTATTAACAAAGAATCAAAGCCCAATTACAATTTTTTTACGTTTGCAAGAATTTTTTATATATATTTCAAATATTCATAATACGAACAGTTGAAGTATTATTTAAAAATTATTAATTTATATTTTTAGAATATTTAATTTAGTTTGATGTATTTTAATTATATTTATTTATTATTAAATTTGATTTATGTTTATGAGTTTTCTTTATTTTAACTTAATAAGAGGTTATAAATACTTCATAAATTATTGTAGTTGTTATATTGAGCGATTGAAGGTGTAAAAACCTCCCCTTTTGGATTTCGTGATTAAATCATGGTGTGGACAAGTGAGGTTAAGTGAAGCCGTCTCTTGTTGCATTCGAAAATTGGGTAGAAGGTTGAGTGAGTTCCTTCAATTCAATTCTAAAAGTATGGTGTGGACAAGTTAGGTTAAAGAGTCTCTTTCTTATTGTATAAAAAAATTGGATAAAAAGTTCAGTGATTCTCTTTATATTTAATTTCAATCTATCTATTTTATTTTTTATTTTAATTTCAATGTATCTTTTTTATTCGGTTTTATTTGTCTTTTTGTTTACTCTTTTTCTTTTCTTATCATTTGTTGATACAAAAAAAGGATAAACAAAAACACAACATTAAAATTGAATAAAAAAATATATTGAAATTTAAAAAAAAAGAATTGAAATAGAAAAAGATGAATTGAAATTAAAAATAAAAGATAAAAAATAAAAGAATATGTGAAAATTGAGTACAATGAGATTCACTCTACTCTTTATCCAATTTCTTGATACAACAAGAAATGGACGTTTGTTGCATGCACAAAGTGGGATTTGAACCTTGACATTTGCTTAAATGGACGAATGAGCTGACCACTCAACCAACCCAAGTTGGTTAAAAAAATAGATAAAACTTGTCTTATTTTAGCATTCATTAATTGTTGCTAGAATTAATAATAATTAAAAATATTAAATAAGGTAAATTCTAGTTATTTTTTACTATTTTTTTTGTTATCAAATATTTTTGTAAGGCTAAAATAAAAAAAATTCTAAGCCCATAAAAATAAAGACAAATTTAGTAACTAAATAAATAAAACTAAAATATATTAAACTAAATTGAACAGTCTAAAATATAAACTAATAACTTTTAAATAATACTTGAACTATTTATATCACGAACATTTGAAACATGTATCATTATTCTCTTTTTCAAAAAAAAAAAATTTCGCCATCAAATCTTGTAATTGAAAAAATAGTGTATGAAAAAATAAATACAAGATAATTTCTATTTTTTCCTTTTGAACTGTATGCTTTATTTATTTATTTTTTTAAATAATAAAATTAATAAGAACGATAAAACAATAATGAAACACAAATGCGGAAGATAAGAACGACACGAACATAAAGAAGGATGCGAGAAATACTAAAACTCTTTTTTTTAGGACACAAGAAGAACAAATATAGATTAATAAAAATTAATCTAATATCTGAAATCTAATATCATCTGATACCAAAAAAAGGGGATAAACAAGAACATATCATTGAAATTGATTAAAAAATATATACTGAAATTTTTAATATAAGAATTGAAATAAAAAAAAGATGAATTGAAATTGAAAATAAAAAATAAAATGATATGTTAAAATTAAATACAAAAAGAATAACTCTACTTTCTGTCTAATTTCTTGATGCAATAAGTAAGGGACATTTCAACCTTACTTGTCTACACCATAGTTTGAGAATTGAATCAAAGAGACTCACTCAATCTTCTACCCAATTTTCCAATGCAACTCAACCTCACTTATCCACATAATAGTTTCATCATGTAAACAAAAAAGGGGTGTTCATACCCTGACCCACAACCTAGAAAGGCCCAAAAGGGTAAAGCCCAATCAACACTCTATAAGTATTGTTCAGGCTTACATGACCTCATGGAGGTCGGGCACGGCGACATGGGCTCAGCCTTACTTATCCAAATAAGTAACTAACTTCTATTATCTCTCATATTCATCTAGAAAAGAGATTTAAACAATCTCCCTACCAAAAGGGAGTAACTAACCCACCATCAAAGGTGAGACTACTCAAAAGGTGGTTATTGACTTCACCTCTACATTTATAAATACCCTAACACCCTTGGGTATTCTTCGAATTCTAATCTACTAAAAATCTGCCTAAAATCCTTGTTAATTTAAGCATCAAAATCTCTTGTAGGTACCACCCCTACCTCCTTACGAGGAACTCGGATGGCTTCATCCGTGCAGGAGAAGACGTTAGATCTTTCACATAAAGGTGTCTGGACCTCACGTTCAGGCCCAAATCACCTTGGTTCTAGGTAAGCATCGGAACATTGGCGTCGTTGTCAGAGACCTAGTAATCAACATCGTACGATGACGGACAACATTCAAGAAGATGGACACACGGCTTCCAATTCTAAAGCCCGAGAAGAAGATCAGTATAATTATGAACGAGCGCTAACTATACCTCCCTAAGTTGATAAAGGAAAATGTGTTGCTAGAGACGCACATCAGTCAAAGTTGGAAGGTATAAACACCGAGTAATTAATGAATAATTAGTTAATAAATTAATTATTATTAAAAAAATTAGAAAATTAAATTTTATAGTTTAATGAAGTAGAAATAATTAAAATATGAATTTTGACACTAATTTTAAAGATTTTGACTTAATCGGGCCAACAGACCGAATCAATTGGACCAAACCCAAATCGGGCCCAAGGCCCATTATATAAAAGCCTAAAACTTGGCTTCTTTCCTCAGATTGAATGGAATTACGTTGAAGAAGAGAGAATTGACGTTAAAAACCTAACCTTTACCGCCAAAAATTAAATCGTCCATAACTTTCAATCCGGAGCTCCAATTGACAAGCCATCAGCGGCCACGTGTTCGTCTCAGAATTCTCTTCAATTTTATTTGAACAAAGTGGTAAGAAATTTTCATTTCTTTCCCAGTTCTTTCCCTCCTCAATTTTGAGATTTTGAGTTTGAGTATTGAGAAATTGAATGATTTTGATGTTTATGTGAACTGTAGCAGCGGAAAATCATTATGTTTTGTCTAGTTGATCTGTGGGTAAGATAAGAAACTGTTGAACCCTTGTGAATCATTGAGTTAATGAACCCTATGATGATTATAGTGATATTGTGTGAATTAGATTGTGTTCTTGTTGATTTGGAGTTCAATTGGGCAGTTTGAAACAAAATCCAGGTGATTAAGCTTGAAGAATTGATGTTTGGAAGCTTGGAGCTTGTGAAAGGAGAGGTTTTTGAGGTATTCCAAGCTTAGGGAGGAATCGGCCAAGGTATGATTTTGATTTCTCATAGTTAATGTTTAATGTCACGTGAAAACTTAGGCTAGAAGGCCTTAAGATAGGAATGAACTCAATAAATTATTGATGGATTGTGTATATGATATGTGATGTGTGATTCAATTTCGTAAACAGTTTGCTATTGGAGTTGGTTAGTTTTTGGAAAAGATTTAATATTGAAATTGGTTTTATTTTGAAATAATTTATACTGGAAATGATTTGAATAACTGAGAGATGTTTGGTTTGGTGGTTGGGACCCTTGAGGGATGGCAAAAGTCCAAGTTTTAGAGGAGGTGTTGGAAAAATTTTTATGAGAATAGGAGGATTCGTTTGAAGTGGTTATTTAGAAAGATTTGAATTTTTAAAGATTTTATATTTTGATTTTGAGTTATTGAGAAAATGATTACATTTTGTGTTTGCTTTATTTACAAAAGAATGAATTGTGTTTCGAGTATGAATTGTTGATGAACGAAATGGGAGGTGTGATAAGAAGGAATAAAGGATGATGAGAATTGATTTTTAAGTCTAATTGTTGAATGAATATGAATGAATTATAATTATAATGAGATATGTTTGACTGGGTAAGATGCAGTGATGTTGTCCACTCGCTCCGGATATATGTTGAGAAAGCCGGGTAAGAGGCAGTGGCGTTGGTCACTTGCTTCGGATAAGAGTTCGAGTCTCCGGGTAAGATGTAATGGTTGAGTTCTGTCACCCTTTGCTCTGGGTTGAGAATTGTAACACCACCTGGGTAAGAGGCAAGAGTTGTGGCGTTGTCTAACTTGCTCCGTGTTTGGTGTTTTGTCTAGGGTTAGCTATCGGACATGTCGGGTTTGGCTTTATAACCGACAGATGAGACTCGTCGGCCATAGAACAGGTATACATCATGTGCATTTGTATGTTTTGCTTGAGTATGTATTGTTTTGGTTTGCTTAATTGCTTAACTCTGCTTATCTGCTACTTGTTAAACTTGCTATAATTGCACCTCTATCTGTGTTTTCCTTATTTGAATTGTATGTGTATGCTTCTGGGAGACCCTTTTTTGATGGAGGAGTGAAGGAGGGTTGTTCCACCGGTGATTTGGAAGTTTAGAGTTGATAGAAGGTGCAAAGTTAGAATAGGGTTGGAATCCTTTAGTTAGATTACCAATATTATTGGTTTAGAATAAATTTTTAAGAATAATCTGAGTGTCGAAGTTCTAGAAATATTTTGTGCTTTTTCGGGACCTTTTATATTAACTATGTGAACACCTTTACCTTGTTGAGAACCCTCGGTTCTTATTCCATACATATTTCTGTTGTTTTTCATATGTAGATCGAGAAGCACCTCGTTGAGCATCTGGAGACACTCCTTACAAGCAAAGAACTGTTATATTTTGTTTTAGATTATGTATATATGCATATAGAATCTCCGCATGTATATTTTGTATTTTGTCCCTCCTAGAGGTTGACTTAGAGAAACAGGTGTTTATTCTATAGTTTGAGTTATATTTTGGGTTGTATAATATATATATATATATATATATATATATATATATATATATATATATATATATATATATATATATATATATATATATAATTACATACTCTGGCTAGCCTTAGCTTCGCAGGTCGAGTTTGGAGCTTAATATCTGTATTTTGGAACTTCGATCTATATATTATATTTTTAGCCTTTTTTTGATCTTACTTATCCATCTTACGATTATCCATGCCAGTGTGGTACGGTTTTCTGTTTTTGATTTTGTTTAGCTTATTCTCTAAGGCTCCTAGATATGAATTTTTTCAATTATATTTATGTACATATTTTATTTTTAGAGGTCACAATACCTCGCCACCTCTGATTTATGACTTAAGCGTAAGGCTCTGTGTGGTAGCGTGTTACATTTTGGTATCAGAGCAGTTCATTCCTGTAGAGTCTGAGGGACGAAACTGACTATGCTTCTGAGCATACTGTGGCTGTGTGTATATGCTATTTAAGATATCTGTTGACATATATACAACATAAATGTTCATGAGCAATACTTTTGGAGATTCGAAGCACTAGACTTGAGATATTAAGACTAGTCACCTTAATATCGATTGTTCAGTGTGAACAAGAGCCAAAGGGCATCTCGTGGACACGAGCGAGGTGTTATAGAAATAACGAGGAGTTGTTCTCGCTTACGTTTCGTAAAGCGATCAAAATTTTCGAGGGCAAAAATTTCTGTTAGGGGGTAGGATGTAAAACCCGAGTAATTAATGAATAATTAGCTAATATATTATTCAAAAAGAATTAGAAAATTAAATTTTATAGTTTAATGAAGTAGAAATAATTAAAATATGAATTTTGACACTAATTTTAAAGATTTTGACCTAAAACGAGGCCAACAAGCCAAACCGATTGGATCGGGCCCAAACCGGACCCAAGGCCCATTACATAAAAGCCTAAAACTTGGCTTATTTCCTTGGATTGAATGGAATTACATTGAATAGGAGAGAATTGACGTTAAAAACTTAACCTTCACCTCCAAAAATTAAATCGTCCATAACTTTCAATCTGGAGCTCCAATTGACGAGCCGTCAGTGGCCACGTATTCGTCTCAGAATTCTCTTTATATTTATTTGAACAAAGTGGTAAGAAATTTTCATTTATTGTCTAGTTCATCCCCTCCTCAATTTTGAGATTTTTTAGTTTGGGTATTGAGAAATTGAATGATTTTGATGGTTTATGTGAATAAGGTAAGAAACTGTTGAACCCTTGTGAATCATTGAGTTAGTCAACCCTATGATGATCATAGTTATATTGTGTGAATTAGATTGTGTTCTTGTTTATTTGGAGTTCAATTGGGCGGTTTGGAACAAAATCTGGGTGATTAAGCTTGAGGAATTGATGTTTAGAAGCTTGGATCGGAGCTTGTGAAAAGAGAGATTTTTGAGGCATTCTGAATTTAAGGAGGAATCGGCCAAGGTATGGTTTTGGTTTCTCGTAGTTAATATTTAATGTCACGTGAAAATTTAGGCTAGAAGGCCTTAAGATAGGAATGAACCGAATAAATTATTTATGGATTGTGTATATGGCATGTGATGTGTGATTTAATTTTGTAAACGGTTTGCTATTGGAGTTGGTTGATTTTGGAAATGATTTAATATTGGAATTGGTTTGATTTTGAAATAATTTGATACTAGAAATGATTTGAATGACCGAGAGGTGTCTGGTTTGGTGGTTGGGACCCTTGAGGGGTGGCATAGATCAAGTTTTAGAGGAGATGTTTCCGAAATTTTTATAAAAATAGGAGGCTTCGTTTGAAGTGGTTATTCAAAAAAAATTTGGATTTTAAGGATTTTATAATTTGATTTTGAGTTATTAAGAAAAAGGATTATGTTTTGAGTTTGCTTTATTTAGAAAAGAATGAATTTCGTTTTGAGTATGAATTGTTGATGAATAAAATGAGAGGTGTGACAATAAGGAATGAAGGATAATGAGAATTGATTTTTAAGTCTAATTTTTGAATGAATATAAATGAATTATAATGATAATGAGATATGTGTTACCGGGTAAGAGGCGGTGGCGTTGTCCACTTGCTCCGGGTATATGTTGAGAAAGCCGGGTAAGAGGCAGTAGCGTTGGTTACTTGCTCTAGATAAAAGTTTAAGACCCCGGATAAGATGCAATGGTTGAGTTCTATCACCACTTATTCCGGGTTGAGAACTGTAACACCACCTGGGCAAGAGGCAAGGGGGAAGTTGTCCCCTGCTCCAGCTACGCCGGTAAGATGCAAGGGTTGTGGCATTGTCTCACTTGCTTCGTGTTTAGTATTCTGTCCAGGGTTAGCTACCGGACATGTCAAGTTTGGCTTTATAACCGACAGATGAGACTCATCGGCCATAGGACAGACATACATCATGTGCATTTGTATGTTTTGCTTAAGTGTGTATTGTTTTAGAGTTGACAGAAGATGCAGAGTTAGAATAGGGTTGGAATCATTTAGTTAGATTACCGATATTATTGGTTTAGAATAAATTTTAAGATTAATCTGAGTGTCGAAGTTTTAGGAATACCTTTGGCTTTTCCGGGACCTTTTATATTAACTATGTGGGCACCTTTACCATGCTGAGAACCCCCAGTTCTAATTCTATACATATTTCTATAGTTTGAGTTATATTTTGGATTGTAATATATATATATATATATATATATATATATATCTATATATGTAATTACATACTTTGGCTGGCCTTAGCTTCGTAGGTTGAGTTTGGAGCTTGATATCTGTATTTTGGAACTCCGATCTGTATATTATGTTTTTAGGCTTCTTTTGATCTTACTTATCCGTTTTACGATTATTCATGCAAATGTGGTTCGATTTTCTGTTTTCACTTTTGTTTAGCTTATTTTCCAAGGCTCTTAGATATGAATTTTTTCAATTATATTTATCTACATATTTTATTTTTAGAGGTCGTAATACCTCGCCACCTCTGCTTTACGACTTAAGCGTAAGGCTCTGTGTAATAGAGTGTTACAGAAGGACACCGGATAAGCTCAGAAATTCATCGATATGAAGAATCAGAGCCAAGAGATCCTACAAAAATTATGGGGTTTGTCCACAGACATCAAGGTCGGTTGAAACAATTTGAGCAGGAGCTAGAGCGATAACGTGAATTCAAACAAGCCCTGAGAAGGGAGGTATGACAACAAAGGGAATTAGAAGAAAAACTCTCAAAAATAGAATCTGACCTCAAAGGTAGGAGACCCCACATTTATTGGGAAGAAATACCTTTAGCAAGTAAAGATCCATTTATAGAGGAAATCATGCGGGTTAGAGTTCTCAGAAACTTTAAAAGCTCGGACATAGACTTCTACGACGGAACGACTGACCTGAAACATCATTAAGTAATTTCAAAAGTCAAATATACTTGGATAACACGTTAGATGCAACTCGTTGTAAAGCTTTTCCAATAACATTGACCAATGCTACAATGAAGTGGTTCGATAGTCTACCACCAAGGTCGATAACCTGCTTTGACGACCTTGAAAGAGGTTTTCTCACCTGAATTTCCATCCAAAAAGATAAGGTTAAACATGTGCCAAGCCTCTTGGGAGAAAAACAAGAAATCGGAGAATCTCTACGAGCCTATATGGAAAGATTCAACAAGTCGTGCTTGAAGATTCAAAACCTACCTATCGAAGTTATCATGTGACTAATTAACGGCCTTAGAGAAGGTCCCTTCTCCCAGTATAAAAGAGGCACCCTATCTCTTTATACGGTGTACAAGAGCAAACTGAGAAATACATCAACATAGAAGAAACTATTCGATTAAGAGAGCCTGTCCCAAGACAACACAATCAATATCAGGCTCGAGACAAAGAAAAAGAATCAAAGAAAAAAAAAGAAGAATACAGATCGGACAAACCTCAAATGTATCACAACTATACCCCATTGTGAGTTTTCCTTGTTGACGTCTACAGAGAGATCTGCCACACAGAAAATATTTCACCTCCCAAACCAATTAAAAATAAAAAAAGGTAGAAGTTAGTCAAAATACTATGAATACCACAAAATCTACTGCCATTCCACCGATGATTGCTATTATTTAAAGAATGTGATCACAAAGCTGGATAGAGAAGGTCGGTTGGACATGTATCTAGCAGAAAGATTGGATGACCAAGGTAAAAGAAAAATAGATGAAGAAGACAGGAATCAGCGAGAACGGCCACAAGGAACCCCTGAGAGACATATCCACATGATTGATGGGGGATTTATAGGAGGAGGAGGAACAAAATCCTCTCATAAGAGACATTTGAAAGAAGTCTACCAGAGTACCAGGTCAGCGAGGAAGCTGAAACGCCAGATCTGCTTGCCATCATCTTCACAAAAGAGGATGTCCAAGGGGTAACATCTATATACAATGACTCTATCATGATCAAGATGATACTTGTCAAGGAAAACCTCCATAGAATCCTGGTAGATCAAGGAAATTCGGCCGACATCCTGTTTAAACCAGCTTTTGACAGGCTGGATTTTGAAGAAAAAGAGTTAGACGGCATACCTAGACACTCTCTTTGGTTTAGAAGACACGCTTATCTGACCTTTAAGCTTCATCTTTCTATACACCACATTTAGTAAGAGCACAAAATCAAGGACCTTGAGCATAGAATACATAATGATTGATGTGGCATTAGCTTACAACGCCTTGATAGGTCGGACAACACTAAACTGACTTGTTGTAGTAGTCTCCACCTCACCTTTGCATAAAATTTCCTACTCCTGAAGGAATAGCCACCATGAGAGTAGACCGAAATCTATCAATAAAGTGTTACAATGAAAGCCTAAACCTACGAGGGTATATAAAAGGGAAAGAGGTCAATACCATAGAACTCATAGGTGTCCGAGTTCGGGAGGAACTGAGACCCCAACCAGAAATAAAGATCGAGGAGGTGCAGATTGGAGATGAAGTCGAGAAGACAACAAACGTATGGCTAATTTAGAGAAGTAACTAAAGAATGACTCATTAAGCTTTTACGGAATAATTCCGACCTCTTCGCCTAAAAAACCTCTGGCATGCCCAGAATCTATCCTGACCTCATGAGCCACAAGCTTGCTATTTATCCAGGCTCACGACCTGTCCAGCAGAAATGACAAAAGCTTAGTCTCGAAAGAGCAAAAGTCGTAGAAGAGCAAGTTCGGGCGCTGTTAAAAGCCAGGTTCATAAGGGAGGTAAATTACCCGTTATGGTTCACTAATGTGGTACTTGTGAAGAAACAGAATAAAAAATGGAGGATGTGTGTCGACTATATCGATCTCAACAAAGCCTGTCCCAAGGATCCTTACCTTCTCTCCAGCATTCATGCTCTGGTGGATTCAGCTTCAGGTTATAAATGACTGTCTTTTATAGACGCATACTTATAATATAATTAAATCCTGATGGACAAGCCAGATAAGTAGAAGACATCTTTCATCACTCCTAGAAAAAACTACTGCTATGTGGTAATGCCCTTTAGGTTAAAAAATACTGGAGCCACATATCAACGATTAATGAACAAGGTATTTTCATCTCACCTCAAAAAATTGATGGAGGTATACGTGTATGCTTGTAAAGACTAAGGAAAAAACCAGTTTGCTGCCTTGACCTTACAGAAGTGTTTAACACGATAAGGTAGCACGGGATGTGATTAAATTTCACAAAGTGCACATTTGCAGTGGAAGCTGAGAAGTTCCTGGAGGTATTGAAGCCAACCCGGACAAATACAGGGCAATCCTGGAGATGAAAAGCCCAAGTTATCTGAAGGAAGTTCAGCAACTAAACGGTAGACTGGCAGCCTTGTCTAGATTCTTAGTGGGGTGGACCTTGAAATCTGTATCCTTGTTTTCAATCCTCAAGAAGGAATATCAATTCCAATGGACTCAAGAATGTGAACAAGCTTTTCAAAACCTCAAAAACTTCTTAAGCCAACCACCTATCCTTAACCGACCTGAAGAAGGACAAGAACTCGTATGTACCTAGCCGTAGCAGACAAGACCACAACCTCTATCCTTGCTTGAGAAGATAAGGAGGGAGCAAGGCATTTCAGGGGGGCAGAATTGAATTATCAAAAATAAAAAAATTCGCCTATACCCTTGTTTTAGCTTCCAAAAGACTTCAACCTTACTTCCAAGTCCATACCATTAGAGTCCAAACTAACCAACCTATGAAACATATCCTTCAAAAGATGTTACAATGAGCTGTGAAATTGTCTGAGTTCGATCTAAAGTATGAAGCTCGTACATCCATCAGATCACGATATCTGACTGACTCTTATTTAGTTGAATACACAGGAGAACTACAAGGAAGCTCTATAGACTGGCATCTGTAAAACCCGCAAATTTATAAATAATTAACCAATAAATTAATTATTATTTAAAGAAATTAGAAAATTAAATTTCATAATTTAGAAAGGAGGAATTAATTAAAATATGAATTTTGACACTAATTTTAAAGAATTTGGCCCAAAATTGAGCCAACGGACTAAACCGATTGAACTGGGCCCAAGTTGGACCCAAGCCCAACCCATATAACCATCCTTTGGCCAAGCTCTAGCACTCCAAACCCTTTCATTTGGAGCTTCATGCTGAAAAAGGTGAGGAAACACCAAGGAAGAACCTTAACCCTCACTTCTCACTTCTACTCATCATATCTTTCAATCTGGAGCTCCGATTGATGAGCCATTTACGGCCACACGTTCGTCTCGGAGTCCTCTTCAATTCTATCTAAACAAAGTGGTATGTCTTTCTCTAATTCGTGCCTAGTTCTCCATTAAATTCTATTTTCACGTTTTGGTTATGGGTGTTGAGTGATTTTGATGATTTTGGTGGTTTAGGTACAATCTAACATGTGATGATTGTTGTATTTTACCCCAATCATCAATGGGTAAGGTAAAAAAATTCTAAACCTTTGTGGTTTGCCCAATTTTGTGTGGCCTTGTGCTAAATTGTTAAATTGTATGAACTAGTTAAATTTATGTTGAATTAAAGTTGAATTTGTCAATTTGGAGCTCTTGGAACAAACTTTGGTTGCTGGAATCATTGGGTGTGGATTGGAGTCTTTGAAGCTTGAATTGTGGTGTATTTGAGCTTGGGGAGGAATCGGCTAAGGTATGATTTTGGTTTCTCGTAAATAATATGTAATGTCTCGTAAAAACATAGGTTAGATGACCATAAGATAGGCTGAAGCAGGTATGTATGTTAAAAAATTAGTAATCCTAATAAAAGATTGATGATTGATGATTTTGAAGAGGATAATGAATGTGAATTTTTGAATGAGTGAAGGAAGCAAATTTGGATTGTGTGTTGGTGTAAACTTAGTGGCTTTAATTAATACAATATGTATTTGAGTTGATGAATGATGATTATATTGAATGATGTCTTTGTTAGAGTTTGATTGGTAGTTTAGTTGACAGTGTATGATTGAATTAAATGAGGCATGATAGATTTAATGGTATTATGATATGAATGTAGTTGATGTGGTGAGAAGATTGATGAACGATGATTGTGTTGGTATGATTGAACATGTTGGAAGGAAATGTATTCAAAATTAAGGTATGATTAATTGTGGTAGGATGTGGGGATTGTGGTGCTGAAAATGTTATGTTGTGGTGCTGTTTGCATGTATAGAAAGTTGGTGTTGAGTTTGATTTGGTGAAAATAGAGGTTTAAGAGCTTTTGTGAAAAATATGATTTTTAGTCAAACTTTGGCGAGCCATAACTCAGCTTCTGGGCCCCCAAATTATTTCAAACATATTTCATACGAAAATTGGGTCCGTGAAGTTTATGCCGTTCGAAGAATAGATGAAAAATGTTTTGAAACGAAGAAGTTATGCGCGTCGAAAGTTCGGTGTGCAAAATGGAAATTCTGACTCTTAGCAGCTTTTTGACATTTCTGCATTACATGCGTACGCGGACCCCATCATACGCGTCCATTCATTTCTATTTGGTGCGCGTGTGTACGCGGGCAGGTGCTGCATACGCATCATGGGCCGAAAAGGGATCCTCGCATACGCGGGCACACGGCTGCGTACGCGAGGAAGCAAAAATGCATGCCCACGCATACACGTGAACACTATTTTTCAACAAATTGGATTTTTGTATTTTAAACATAATTTTAAACCTCTAAACCTCTATTTTTACTCTTTTAGCCCCTAAAACTTAGTTGGATACTTAGTGATAAGATGAAATTAGGAAAGGATAGTAACTTGGGAGCGAAGCAAGTTGTGGGGCAATGAATTATGATTGTGAAGTGGTGATTTTGAGCTTCAGAAGTGTTAACTGAACTAAGGTAATTATGATGATGATAATAATGAATTTTAATTGAGATAGAAAAAGGTTGATGAGGATAATGACATTAAGGTATGATGATGATTGAATTTGAATGAATTGGATGAGATAGAGGTGCCCAGGTAAGAGGCGGTGGGAATGACAACTTGCTCCGGGTATATGTTAAAGAAGTGTAGAGATGTTGAGAATGTATGGAAAATAAATTAATGAATTAATGATTATGAATGAATTGGAATAATAATGAAAGGAAATTGAATTTGATTGTGATATGCCTCCGGGTAAGACGCAGTGGTGTTATCCACTTGCTCTGGGTAAGAGGCGAGATTGCCGGATAAGATGCAGTGGTGTTATCCACTTGCTCCGATTAAGAGTCCGAAACTCCGGGTAAGATGCAAGGGTTGGGTTTTGACGTCGTTTGCTCCTGCTTGAGAACTATAACACCACCTAGGTAAGAGGCAATGGTGAGGTTGTCCCCTGCTCCGGGTACGCGGGTAAGGTGCAAGGGTTGAGGCATTGTCCTACTTGCTCCGTGTTTGGTGTTCTGTCCAGAGTTAGCTACCGAACATGTCGGGTTTGGCTTTATAACTGACAGATGAGACTCATCAGCCATAGGACAGGCATGCATCATGTGCATATATTTGATTTGCTTGTTTGTGCATTAATTGGGAGTGCCTATGTGAATTAGTATGCCTATTTGTTATACTTGCTACTTGCATTACTTGTACTCTAAATGTTTATGCATTTACTTGTATTGTTTGTCTGTGCACTGGTGAATTTGGAGGGTCGGGGGAGGTAGAAGGTGAATTGTAGAGTTAAGAGTTTTATGAGATAGCAAGTGGATTTTAATTTGAGGGATTAAGTTGGGATTGAGTTAGAACCTTAAGAACCTTAGATAACTACCCCCTGTTTATGGTTTCCGTCTTAGTCTTTAAGTTTTATAATCTGAGTATCGGAGTTCTAGGATTGCCTTTGGTATTCTTGTGACCTTATATATTATTTATGTGGGCACCGTTACCATGCTAAGAACCTCCGGTTCTCATACCATATATATGTTGTTGTTTTCAGATGCAGGTCGAGAGACACCTCAGTAAGCGTCTGGAGTTCTGTTTGCAAGTGAAGTGTTATATTTGGGACTATGTATCTTGGGCTCATGCTTTATATTATGTAGTTAGATTCTCTTCTGTATGTATAACTTTATTTTATTCCTCTTAGAGGTCGATGTGGAGAAACAAGTTGTTGTTTTATCTATTTTGGGTTATGTATACCAATGTATTTATACTTCGGCCAGCCTTAGCTTCGCAGGTTGAGTTGGAGATTCGGTATTTTCTAACTCTTGACATTCTACTCTTTATATTTTTGTTTTATCCTTTTCTATTTTCTCGGTTTACGTTTGCACGAGCGATGCGCTTTTATTTTTGCGACTTATTGTTTAAGCTTTCTTTCAAGGCTCCTCGAATATATATATATATATGATTTTATTTTTAGAGGTTGTAATACCTCGCCACCTCAGTTTTATGACTATAGCATACGACTCTGCGTGGTAGGGTGTTACAGCATCTATATGTAGATGGATCATCAAATAAAGCTGGTAGTGGAGCAGGAATCATTCTTGAGAATGAAGAAGGGACTCGAGTAGAGCTTTTACTAAAATTTGAGCTTCCAGTCTCTAACAACCAAGCTGAATATAAAGTCATGCTCTCTGGCTTAAGGCTAGCCAAAGAAGTCAGAGCATCAAAAGTCACAGTGTTTAGTGACTCTCAAGTGATAACCTCTCAAATAAATAGGGATTACCAAGTCAAAGATCCTAACATGGAGAGGTATTTGAAGAAAATACCCGAATAGCTAGCCCAATTCCAAAAGGCAGAGGTCAGACATATAACTCGAGAACTCAATTTCTGAGCTGATGCCCTCTCCAAACTGGCTAGCACCAAGTTAGGGGAAACAACAAAAGTTTGACCCAGGAAACTCTCTACACACCATCAGTGGCCAAAGAAGTCGACAAGTCAGATGCTCTAACAATTTCTAATCTAAACATGGGTTGAATGACTCCCATTATCGAATATCTCAAATTCGATATTCTCCTTAAAGAAGAAAGGGATGCAAGAAGACTTATAAGAGAAGCACAGAACTATACTCTTGTTCATAATATCCTCTATAGAAGAGTAGTATCTACACCCTTACTGAAGTGCGTTTTGACCTCTAAGATTAAAGAAGTCCTAGAAGAAATTCATAGTGGCATCTATAGAAATCATCTAGGAGCAAGGTCACTTCTAAGAAGGTGTTATGAGCTAGTTTTTATTGACTAACCTTACAAAGGGAAGTAGCCGACTTCGTCAAGAAGTGCCCACTCTGTCAAATGCATGTCAATTTTGATGTGGCACCACTGGAAGAGTTCATTAGTGTTACTTCACCATGGCCTTTCGCAAAATGGGGTTTGGACTTGTTCGGACTGTTTCCTCAAGCACCCAGGCAGGTGAAATACCTCATACTTTACTAAGTGGATTGAGGCAGAACCTTTGGCATCTATCACAGCTCAAAGAAATAAAAAATTCCTCTACAAAAATTCCTCAGTTCACAAACTCGACCTTCAGAAGTTTGGTGGCAAGCCTTAAAATTAAACATCAATTCACATCAGTAGAGCACCCTCAAGCAAATAGACAAGCAGAAGCTGCAAACAAAGTCATATTGACCAAGCTCAAGTGAAGACTACAAGACGTAAAAAGAGCATGTGCTGAGGAGCTCTCCCAAATTCTGTGGGCATATCGGATAACTTCCCATTCTACAACTAGAGAATTTTTGTTCCTACTTGCTTAAGGCATAAAAGCCATGATCCCTGCAGAAGTCAATGAAGAAAGCAATGAAGAATGCACAAGGATAAGATTCTACAATGAAGTAGGAAATATCCAAGCTCAAAAGGAAGAACTCGACCTCCTTCTAGAAATTCGGGCGCAATCTCGGATAAGGGAGGAAGCATTGAAACAAAGGATGTACACGAGGTACAACAAGAAAGTCATTAGAAGAAACTTTGCCATGAAAGACCTCATTCTGACCTGGAATGACATCAAGGTACAAAGGTCGGGTGAAGGAAAGTTGGCTGCAAATTGGATAGGACCTTACAAGATTATTGAAGTCTTAGGAAAAAGTTACTACAAAATCTTCGACCTACAAGGGAATGAGCTTCCTCGGTCATGACACACATGCAACATGAAGAGATACTACAACTAGAAGGCGAACCTTGCTCCCTGGTGTTCTCTTTTTTCCAACTTCATGATTTTTTCCCAAGAAGGATTTTCCTGAAGAGGGTTTTAACGAGACATCATAGCAAGGGTTAGGAGTTAAGATAGGAAAACTCTTAGTAGCAAATAACACCTGTAAATCATTTTTATTAATGATAATTAATCATTTTTTTCATTTTTGATGATTGATTGTTCTACCATACATACCAATTTAAGCTCGATAAAGCGCAAAAATTATTGTCGACCTAGATGGTCGGCAAGATAAAGCGATGAGGTCCAAATTGGTATAAGAAGTTATATAAGCAGATCATGGTCTGACATCAACAAACTAGTCATACAAAAATAAGTTAGTAAAAGAGGCAAACCTAAAATGAATTATAAAAATAACTTGATAAAACACACATAACCGACAAAAGTAACATCTTCAATTACTAAAATGTTTTTTATAAAGAAAGCAAATAAAACTGCTACTATGCAAGTCAAAATTATAAACACTTATAACACCACAAAAATAAGTGTGAAAAAGTTTTTAAAAGTATAAACTAGGGCAAAATATTATCCAAACTATGACTATTAAAAAAAGTAAATGTTCAAAGACCTACAAACCAGATCATCAAAACAAGGATAAAACTCCAAAAATAATGCTAAGTAGGAGGAGGGTCCTGCTCCTCGATAATCATATTAGCTGCCTTATCAACTCGGATTGGAGAGTCAGAAAGATTCACAGTAGTTCGAATAGAAGAGTTCAAGAGGACCTCATCAACTTAAACACCAAATGTCTTCGGGTCCTCGGTGGGAATGGTCTCAGCCACAGGAGAAAAAATCTTTTCATCAATTACGACTTTGTTGGGATCAATGGGAGAGAGGTCGACCTTGGGTGCAAGAACCCAAAACTGAGCTTTCAGATTTTCAGCTATCTCATCCATCCCTAAGGCCACTGATTGCTCCAAACAAATATGCTCTTCCCTCGACTCAGCCAATTCCTCCTTCAAATCCAGCTTCTCCCAAAAAACAAGAGTATAACTCTCCTCAGCCTTCTTTTGCAATCCCTCTACCATAGCACAAGCTGCTTCGGACTGCTTAACTCTCTTGCGAAGTTTGGAAAGATCGGAATTAAGAACGCCTTTCTCAACTTCCAACTCCGACTTGGCCTCCCAAAAAGAAGCAACCTCATCACAAAGATCGTTCAACTCTTTCTGCATAGTGCCAAGTGGAGTTGTCTCTAATTGTTTAACGAGTGCTGAACACACCCTTGCCGTGAATACCCCCTCGGGCCAATACCTCAAAGTGCCTTTGGAGAGAAACATCATCCATACTTATAGAATTGTAAGGAAGGATGTAATCTTCACAAAAGGCCACTGCGTTGAAATCCTGGTCGTAAGCACTACCAAACTCAGAAGATGGAGCTTTGCGTTTTCGAGAACCTGTGTCAGCATAGGGGGCACATGGGGAATTATCCGAGGTTTCAAAGGTGGAGGAGAAGGAAAGACAATTTTGGCCAACTGAGAAGAGGACGACTCCAACTTAAAAAGAGAAGAGAGGTCACCCGACTTACCAGCCTCTTTTAATTGGATGGCCCGAGCAGATGCATTCTTCTTCGCTTGCCGAACTCTTTGTAAGGCATCTGAACCATTGGTCATCTTCTACAAAAGACATAACACGAACAAAACCTAAGGTTACATAAGTCAGAGAAATATAAAAGAAGCATCTACAAAATGAAAAAACCAACAACCTAGTTCGCTACGGACATAGCTCGGCTTGCCTATAAAAAATTTCTTAGTGTCGAGGTGAAGAGCTCGGCCCCAACATTCCTGAAACAAGGCCACTATATATACACTCCTCTACCTCGTCCATATAGGTTTATCTCTGTCATTAAAGAAAAAAGGTCGGGCACCCTTAACATATTAAACCTTAAAGAAATAGTTCTTAAAGTAGTGAAAAGACTCATCAAAAATAGAAAAAACTTTCTGGCCTTGAATAGCTCGGAAGAAAAGCCAATGTTGTTTTTTAGAGCTGAAAGGTTTGGTAAGCTGGAAAAGATAAAAGAAAATCTTGGAAGAAAGAGAAAGATTAAGCTCCTGACTTATTAGTTGATAAACCTTCATAAAGTCCCATGAGGTCAAGTGGATCTGAGAAGGAGCTACTTTACAGATACAAATAATTTCAGTCTCAAAATTAGTAAATGAAAGTGTTATCCCAAGCCTAGTAAATAAATAGTCATACATGAAAAGAAAATAGTTTTCCAAGTTACTAAGTTGGGGGAAGCAAATTATATCCTCCAGGTCAGGAGCTACCAGCTCATACTTCTTCTTGTCCTATTGGGTTCTACAAATCCTATACTGTAAATGAAATTTTTCTATATATTCATTGTCAACTACGGGGATAGCAGACAGGATAGTAATATCTATCCAATCTAAACCAAAAGGAACTTTAGATGACATGTTGAGAACTATCGAACGATACATAATATACCTTCAAAAAAGAAAAATGAAGCTATATCACTACAAAACTCACGAACTACAAGTTGGGTATAACATTACAGCAAACAAATAAATAGCTCAAAGAGGTTGGATCGTTCTTGCGAAGTCAGAAAAGGATCCAAATATACTAGTCCCTATCACAGTAACAGTAGGGATAAAAAATGTCACCTATTCTACTAGGATTTAAAACAACACCATTATCCAGAATGAAAATGGTACCATTTGGGGGGCATAAAGTAAATCCCAAAATTCAAAACCAACAACAAAATTCATAACAAATGGGTGACCTTTAGGGATGATGAACAACAAAAGCTACTACTACAGAATAACTAGAAAATCATTGCAAACAAATACATTTCCAAGAAAGCAAGAAAAAGAACCCTCTATAAGCAGTGGCAAGAAGTCATATTTTTGAAAGAGGCCATTCTCACAAAAAGCATCAAAACAATATTATCAAGAACATAAAAGCTCTGCCAGCAATGACAATAACAAGGAAAGAAAAATCAACCTTGAGGAAGAAGAGAAGGCAAGAGAGAACGTGTGCAAACAACAATACAAATAGACGATCCCAAAACATCTAAAAGCAACACGAATGAAGATTGAAGATAGTGAAATCTTGAAACATCAAAGGAAATGGAGCCACAAAGAAAAAGAGGAAGAAAAATCTCGAGAAAAATGAAGTAAAAATATCAAAAGTGGAAATGAAAAAGAAGAAAGCGAAAAGGGATTATGTTTATATAGCCACTAGGGTCAAAACGGTAAAATTATCCCTCATTTAATGATATGCACGGTTACCAAGGTAACTAAAAAGACGCACAAACAGTTACAAAAAGACGCAACATTCAAATTCAAAAAATACGTTGAGTACCCAATTTAACCCCAAGAAGGACGGAGTACCCGATGTGAGGGAACAAAAGCTACAAGAGATCAAGACCAACTTAGAAATGCTTGAACCCGACCTAAAGAAGTTCGGACTTAAGCAGAGGCATTGTTCATATCCTGGTCCACAACCTAGAAAGGTCCAAAAGGGGTAAAGTCCAATCAACACTCTACAAGTATTGTTTAGGCCTACACGACCTCATGGAGGTTGCGCACGACGACATGGGCTCACCCCTACTTATGCAAATAAGTGACTAACTTCTACTATCTCTCCTTTTCATTTAGAAAGGAGATCTCAACAACCTCCCTACCAAAAGAGAGTAACTAACCTACCATCAAAGGTGGGACTACTCAAAAGGTGGTTATTGACTCCACCTCTACACTTATAAGTACCCTGACACTCTTAGGTATTCTTCGAATTCCAATCAACTAAAAACCTGCCTAAAACTCTTGCTAACTTAAGCATCAAAGATCCTTGCAGGTACCACCCCCATCTCCTCACAAGAAACTTGGACGGCTTCATCCTTGTAGGAAAAGACGATAGACCTTTTACTTAAAGATGTCTGGACCTCACGTTCAGGCCCAAATCACCCTGGTTCTAAGTAAGCCTCGGAACAGGGGGTTTACACCTCGAATCACAATATTCACGACTACAATAATTTATGAGGTATTGATAACCTCTTATCAGGTTAAAATAAATAAAAATTCTAAGCCCGTAAACATAAAGTCCAATTTAGTAACTAAATAAACAAAATTAAAATACATCAAATTAAATTGAACAATATAAAAATATAAACTAATAACTTCTAAATAATGCTTAGAGTAAATAGCTATTTTTAACTATGAAAGATTCAGACACTGATAAAACTGACTATGGAATAATTAAATGAGTTTTATACCCATGAAAGATGAGTTATGTTCAACAAAAATATCCAATTGTTAAATTTTTGTTGACTCTGTTTAAAAAACAAGTTAACTTTTAAAATTATTCCTACCACCAATCATCTTCAACCTTCAACCTCTTGCTATGAAAAAAAAAAAACAAAAACTTGAATACTTGGAGCATCGTACTCAAATTTCCTCATTCTTTCCATGTTCCAAATTGGATATATCAATGATTCCAACCCTAACATTCTCCACCAAAATCGACCAATTTAGAGACTACACCACCCTCAACTACTTGAAGTCATCCACATTTTCCTAATTCCCTGCATCAAGACCAGCACCACGAAGATCTTCTTTGATCCCTTCGTAGAACAAGCAGTATGGCGCAAACCTCACCCTATTACTATCCTTGATTATGGGCATGCTCCTAACTCTCAGGTAAAAATCGCTCCTTGTTGCAACGTGAATCTGAATTTGATGTGACACCATGGCAAAAACGCATTCCTCAACATCCTCGATAAGGACTGAACTGATCATAGGCCCAACGTAAACTCTACCATGTATCAACTTGTGAACGAAGTGCGTCCTCACGCAACCAATTATCCTAATCTCGCAGGAATCGAGATCAGACATTGTGAATTTTTCAACCTCTGAACCCCTAATTCACCCACCAAAAACGTACTGGATTTGTTCCTGAAACCCAGGGAATGACGTTTAGGAGGTAGGGGCTGCTTGGGTTCTTGTAGACAGTGGTGGTATTGCTGTTGTAGGCACTTGGCAATGTCTTTTTTGGTAGTAACCTTGTTCTTGAAGGAGAATTTCTTTTTAGGGAGAAGTTAGGAGGTGAGGGTTTCTAGGGTGTGTTTCAAATCGGCAATGGTTTTGAGGAAAGATCGAACGTCGTAGGAGGGAAGGAAGTAGGAGTTTTCTGCAATAAGCTTTTTGCAAATTGAAAGTTGAAGATGATTGGTGGTAGGGTTAATTTTGGAATTTAATATGCTTTTTAAACCGAGACAACAAAAGTTTAACAATTGAATATTTTTGTCAAACATAATTCATCTTTCATAGGTATAAAGTTCATTTAGTTTTTCTGTGGTCAGTTTTATCAGCGTCCGAATATTTCATAGTGAAAAACTCTAATTCTTAAACTCTTCATATCATAAACATTTGAAGTACGTATCAAATTTTTTAAGAGAAAAAATTTGTAAAAATTTAGGTAAACCTTAAATCTTAAATATTGTATAATGATTATTTACTTGAAAATAACAGTTAAAAATTATTAGATGATTTAATACTTGATATAATATGTATTTATATTTTTTTTATCAATTTTACATAAAATCATCTTTATATGAATAATTATTATATTGTGTTATAAATATCTAAAGTTGCTAATATGTGCTATAAAAGAAAAAAAAATATTATCTGTCTATCATTTAGAGGTATTCAAGTTCTTGCTATCTAATTTTTTTTAAATTAAATTTTTACAAGAATACATTTAGAATTATTTTGTTTCTTTTAACATATTTTTAAGAGTAAAATATTAGTTCTATCTCAAATAGTTGGAATAAGTATAAATATTGTCCTAATTTTTTTTATGCCTCAAATGTACTTCTTAAAATGACTCGATATTATCTCATCATTAACCTAATAAAAAATTAATAATAAAATATAACATATATATGTTGAATCTGACAAATTTCTATGATTACTTTTGTGACTAAATTTTGAAAAATATTAATATATTAAAAATGAAAGTAACATTTAGTCACTTCTAAAATATTTGAACCACGAGTAGAATGAAAAAAAAAGTTTAAAACAAAATTGATATTTATTTTAAATATATGAGATAAAAAAATTTAAATATAATTATTTTTATTTGAAATTATAATTGAGAATCATTAGATAATTTAACTAATTTTTTTGTATAAAAATAATTATATATAAATTTTTATCTTGATAAAAGTATACTTTAACTTTGTTTTTAATCTATTCTATTATATAAAAGTCGAATTTCTGCACTTAATGATGAAACTAACATAATATATTTCAAAGAGTATTTTTCGATTTAATTATTTTAACTCATTGAATACAATTTATTACAGTGACTTAATTATATCAGTTAATTAATTTGATTAATTTAAATATCAATATAATTTATTAAAATTTATATTACTTAATTAATTATACTGCATTAATTGTAATTTGTTATATTAGTTAATTGGTTTATTCATTATAAAGTCTAAAATAAAATAAATAATTTGTTGTTTATTCTAATTGAATTCAATAAATTTAAATTATATATTATATATGAATTAACGATAATTTATAAATCACTTTATATTATATATGTATTAACGAAATATTATATGTGTTAATTAAATATTATATATGTACTGTATAATAAATACAAATGTGGTTTAGTAATAGTAATATGCATTTTTTTTTTGTTTTGGGTCTTAGGCTAATCCCAAAAAATTTACCTGAACCCTATCCCAACCCGCCAAACCCAAAGCCTCCTTTCTAATTTTCTCTCTCCCAGCAAGCAAAGACGTCGTGTCAAGAAGATTTTTTTCATCACTGCTGCGACTTGACTTTGACATCTCCTTCTTCCATACATCACTGTCCACAACAAATCCAATCCAAAAGAGCTACCTTCTATAGCAAAATTTTCTTCTTCAATCTGGTTATTGTTGTTTGTGATGTCTTCCATGGAATCATCTCCATGGTTATTGATGAAACATGAGAGGTTTTTTGGACATAAAAATAACTCTATTCAATTAAAATTCAGGATGTTTCTTTTCTCATTTTTTTTTTATTTTTCATTGTTGGAGATCTTCTCCTTGAAATTTTCATTTCGAGTCTTTTTGCACTGTTTTTTTATGATTTTGTTTTTGTTGCTTTTTTTTTATAGATCCTCTTTCTTGTTCAATATTGTGATTAGGATTTGTTGTTGTTCTACACTGATTTTGTTTATTTTTTGTATTCTTTTTTTTTTTCGATCTTATTTTCATACCCTTTTTACTTTGTACATTTTGATTGGCCAATATTTATGATAATAGAACAAATGTAATAACCTGTACTATACACGTGATAAGATTAAAATTATAACTTTAAGTTGTTTTGTTAAAATTAATTTAAATTATAATAATTTGATTAATAAAAAAGTAACATGTTATGCATTTTTTGCTTTTTCTTAATCTAATGTTAAGTGTATCAACTCTAAAGTAGTTATTAATCGGTTTTAGTAATCTATTTTTTCGATAAATCAAACATATATACTTAATGTGACCATAAATAACCTAGTAATACTTAAACCTACCAACAAATTTTTATATGTTATTTTACTGTCAAGTAAGAACATATCAAAATTAGCTCGAAATGAACAACAAATTATTAGATAATTCTAATGCACAAAGTTCTCTAATAAATAATAAAAAATTTAAAATCACTAAAAAATAAGTCAACACTCTCCTTTGATGCCTGCAGAATATATACCTAAAATAATATTATATCAATATTAGTATACAAAATTATTTGATTAACGTAATTTTAAAATAATTTATCAAGAGAATAAAATAATACAGATTTTTATGATAATTTTAATATTCTCAAACTATAACTATAGAATAAGAATATATTACCATTAGCACTTAGAATTTGTCAATTTTTTTAATTAATAGTAATAAATTTTAATAAATTTGATTAAGAGATTTAGAAATTACCTTTTCATTATAAGCTCTTAAAAATTTCTCTATATACCACATTCATTATGCAATTATCTTTCAAGTGTTCGTAATCTTGCAACAACATTCGCAGACCATCTTTACTCTTTACTCTTGATAACGTAACATACAATTGACCATAGGTAAAAACTGGCCTTGGAAGGTATATTCTAACTTTTGATAGAGTTTGTTTTTGGGACTTATTTATTGTCATTGCAAATGATATAATAATTGAAAATTGTCTTCTTTAAAACTTGACTGGTAATGTTTCATTATTTGGAATTAGATTTAGTCTTGGAATAAGAACAATACTTTCATCTTTGTTACCGGTTAAAGTCTTGCATTCTATCACATGGTTTCTTATTCTTCTAACTTTCATTCTCGTTCCATTGCACAAAATATTAATTTGGTCATTCCACAGCAACAAAACAGGAGCGCCAACCTTCACGATTAATTTGTGTGGTGGTAGACCTGAACAATTTATTCTATTTAAAATCTCTGGTGAGAAAGCATCTAACTCAAATTCCATATTTCTATCCTCAGCACACACAGAGTCATAACTTAAGTAAATTCTTTCTTGTCCAGGTAACCCTGCAATTATCTTATTGTTGACATCAGTGACACAATTTAGAGTTGGTGCAAGAATTGTTCTATTATTGAAATAAATTTCAATGGATAAATTGGATAACATATCCGGATACATAAAATCAATGAGGTCATCCAAAACTTTCTCAGAGTTCTTAACCCAAATGTCAGATGGTATTAAAACAATTGATTCACCATCTGTTGTATCACCAACCAAACAATCACCAATTTTGAGTAGCCATTATGCAAAATTTTTGAGTTCTTGTATGTTATTGTTTTTACCTAGTGACAATCTCATATTTTTTGTAAGCTTTCGAACATTACAGTTATGCCACAAATATGAAGAATTAATAGAAGACTGAATTATATCTTGCCTTGAGCCTTTGGGAATCACAGGTAAAATTTATTTAAAATCTCCTCCAAAGACAACAACTTTACCTCCAAATAGAAAATGAGCATTATACGAATCTGAGCGCCTCAAGATGTCTCTGAGGCATTTTTCTAAAGCTTCGTAACAATACTTACTTATCATTAGAGCTTCATCCAACATGATTGATTTGGCCTTGGTTATTAACCTTACAAGAGGACTTTCCTGTTTAATGTTACAAAAAGAATCTTTATTTATGGTCAAAGAAATTTTAAACCTTGAATGTACAATTCTTCCATCAGGAAACAGAAGTGCTCTAATTCCACTCAAAGCAACATTTAAAATTATACCTCCTTTAAATATAATTGAGCATGATATAGTTGACTATAAGAATATTTTTTCACAATGACCTTGATTATATAAGAAGAAAAGTACACTCATATTATCACTAACAGCACCCATTATTTGATTGTATGTAAATTTCTGCTCATCAGTTAGTTTTTCTAAATACCCACTTAGTTCACTCATAAGAGTATTACCATCAAAGTTCAACTCTTTCATTATAATTCTGTCTTCTAATTTGGACACCAAATTTTTTGGAGGATATGGCATTCTACAATAATTTGACTGGAGCAACTCTTCAATTTTTATAAGTGCAATATAATTTATTTGGACTTCTGACATCATCAAATCTATATTTTTTAATTTAAAATAACATAATTAATTGAAAATTTATTAAATAAGTCTCTGGTAAAAAAATCCAAAATGCATTGTTGAATAATAAATAACACTTCTTACTTTTGGTGTAAAAAATACTTCATTAGTAACATGTCCTTTTAAAAAATAAGTAGTAATATATAATGAAAAAATTAAAAGATTTTGTATATGAATAGATAATTGTTACAAAATAAAATCTCATTATGAAATATTAAAATTTCATATACCGTAAATTATGAAGATCAACTACAATGTAATGGCCACTTTTCTCTATTTTTGACTATGATATAAGTTCTCTTTTTTTGGTCAAGAGTCTAATAACATCTAATTAAAAAAACTAAATTAAAAGTGTCAAATTAAAGACAAATAAATGAATAACATAATAAATTACTTATAAATTAAAGAGATTTTACTAATTTATATTAAACGATAAAACTAATAATATATTAATAAAATAATATACCTTAAAAAAAGTCACGATATAATTTCAAATATTTGCATAAATAAACTGTTAAAATTTATATTATCAATAAAATGATGCTATTGTATAATTTCTTGGTAAAAATTAAAATTAAAAAAATTTTGTGTAGACTAATACAAATTAACTACGTACCAAATAAGTTGGATTGTTTATTTGTTTGTTTCAATATATCAGCATGAATAAGAAAATTGAAAAGATTATCAAGAATTTTACGATTGATCTATACGTGACTCCTTCTTAAAAGTTATTCTACACACATATGCAGTCAGAAGATAAATTCTGTTTGATTCTTCAATCACAAAATTTGAGAAGACATAGACATTTCTCTCGATTAGTTCATTCTCAAACATCTTTGCCAAATAATTCTTGATTGAACAATGAATTTTATCATACTGTAAAACAAATTAAATATAAAGGCTATTAGTACTTATAAAGCTATTAAATCGCACTATCTTTGATTTGTGCAAGGATTTACTTATAAAATGAACTTAAAATATGAACAAAAAATATTTATAAATTAGACCTAGCATGACTTGAAAGAATTATGAAAAATAATCAACTAATCTTATCATCCATTAGAATTATTTCTATGTAAGCCGTCTTGCTTTTGTCAAATTTAAATGGGACTTTTCATAACCTTATAATTCTTGCCTTTATTTTAATTTCCAAACTTTTTCATCACATAATCTACCATAGGTAATACTATTGATAGAATCATAGCTAGTAGCCATTAGGTATGAAAAATAAAAAAAGAAAAAAATTAGGTACACACACACACTAATTGTACACGATAATAATTAGCCAATATTTTTAATGGAGATACTTGCTACAATTAAGTGAAAATTATGCTATTATGTTTTATTAACCTTTATGATTAATTCAATGAAGATACTTGCTCAGTATATATCACAACTAGAAAATGGATTAATACAGACAGATTTAGTCTTTATTACAGACGAATTTTAGTTACTGACGAAATTACCGACGAATTTTGTCCCTCTGTAAAAGCCCCGTCGGAAATTATTTACTGACAGATTTTTTTTCCGTCGAAAAATTACCGATGGATTTTTACTAGTTACCGACGGATTTTTCCTCTGTAAATTCTCCATCCATTTCCCGAAGGCGACGAATTTTCCATCTATAATTTAATCTTTGGAAAATCATCTCACATTCTGATTACAGACAGAAAATCCGTCTGTAAATTTGTCAGTAAGGTAAAATAGAATTTTTTTATTTTTCTAATTACAAAATAAACTTGTTTTCATACAAAATAAATATAATTTAATACAAATTTTTAACTAATTTGTATTCGAATATTTATAATATTTCAAAAAATAAACAAATTCATCGTATTATCAAACCAAAAGAAAAGTACTATAAACAAGCAAGTCAATATAATTCAAAACATAAACAAAATGTATTGATCATCAACTATAATTCCTAGTATATTGTTCAACCATACTAAAACTATCAGCTATAGTCTTCAGTGTCATCTTCATCCTCATCATCATTAGTCCTCATCCGAAGACATTGAAGGTGGTGGTGGTGGCGGTGGTAGTGGAACTGCACTAGAACTACTTGACGCTCTAACCTTCTCATAATAGCTAACATAAGCCTCAGTCCATCTCTTCTGTTTCAGCTTTTCCTTCTTGGCCTTTCCAATTGCCCATTCCAACTTTTCTAACTTCTTTTGAGTCTTTTCCAAAGGAGCCAAGCGTGTATCTAACAACTTAGTAATACACCCATCTGTTTATTGAGTAACACGCTGAAAGAGCTCTTCATTGATATTATGAATCTGTTCTTGCAAATCAGGAATAGAATTTTGATTTCTTGGTGCTCTTCCAGATACAGAATTGGCAGAAGTGGTTCCAGACTTGATAGAGCTAGAAAAGAATGACCCTTTTCCGTAAACTCGATTCTTCTTTTGCCCACCACACACTTTCTTCCAAATCAAGTCTTCATCAATTGGTTGTAGTTCCATTCCCTGTGCTTGAGCCTCGACATGTTGGGCCTGAACTTCTGCCAATGTTTTTATAAACTTCTCCTGTTGCACAATGATTATATCAATTATATTATTATTATTATTAAGACAAATAGTCATGCACATCACAGTACAGCAAATGCTGATTATAGAAAACCAAGCTGATGATTCTGTTGACTTTTGTAATTGAGATAAGCTTCTTCAACAAGGTTTTAAATTCAAATTTAAAGATCATTGTACATAAATGTATATTTTTAATTAATTATTCAATAATATATATTATAAAATTAGTTTTTTTAAGATAGCTATAAACTCCACAAAATTAGCGAATAATTAATCAATAAATTAATTTTTAATAAAAAATTAAAAATGTAAATTTTATGGTAATATGGGATAGAGCTAATTAAAACAAAAATTTTGACATTAATTTCAAAGAATTCGGCCCAAGATTTAGCCGAACCGGTCGAACCGAACCCAAACTTAGCCCGTGGGCCCAACAACCCATCAAGTTAAATGAGCTTCAGCTCATTCTTCCACCCTTGCATGCAAAGAACGCTGAGTGCTCAGCCAAGGGGGAAGAACATTCCCAACTTTCATAAAACCTTGATTTCATTCAAATCCACGTAACTTTTGATCCAGAGCTCCGATCGCTGCACCGTTTGCGACCACGCGACCATGGCGTTGAGCTCTACAAATCCCAAAACATTGTGAGGTAAGAAAGTCACGTTTTATTATTTATAGTTTTCAAAATCATTGGGCTTTGGTATTGAGATTTTGTGTAATTTCGGTGTCTAGGATCGAATTAACTTAGTGGACTTGCCGAGTCTTGTTCCAATTCTCCGTTGGTGAGGTGAGAACCCTAAAACCCTATTGAATTTTCTTGATTATATGTGTTTGTGTATTGAAAATTTAGTATATGGATGTGGTAAGGTGAATTAGGTCGGTATATATGTGAATTGGAGCTTAATTGCAAATGTTGGATGCTTGGTGAAACTTTGGAGGTTGAATTTTGGTGGTTGAACTTGTGAGCTTGCTTTGTGTGGGTTGTCTCAGGTAATACGTAAAAATTGGCCAAGTTATGATTTAGGTTTTGCGTATTTAGTATATAATGTTCTGTGAAAACTTAGGCTAGACGACCATAGGATATGTTAGAATGTAAAGGAATGATTAATGCTTAGTATCCTTGTGATGATTTGTAATATGAGTTGTGTATTTGACTGGGTGACTACTACTGATGATAATATTAGAATGTGAATTGATGAATTGATGATTAATGGCTTGATGACATGAATGTATATGTTTAGGATGGGTGAATTATGATTTTGTTGATGTATTTGAGAGATTGATGAATGACATTATTGATTTGAGATATGGTAAGCTATGGTGGTTATTGTGGTGTTGAGGAAAATATGTTGTGTTGGGATTTTTGGGTATGGTAAGTTAAATTGAAGTAGGATTTTTAAGAAAGTAGAGGTTTTGAAGTTTTGTGTAACTTTGGTTTTTGATAAAATTTCGGTGAGCCATAACTCGGTTTTTGGACCCTCAAATGATTTCAAATCTATTTTATATGAAAATTGGGTTAGTGAAGTTTACGCCATTCGAAGAACAAAAGAAAAATAATTTAAAACAAAAAAGTTATGCGCATCGGAAGTTTTGGTTTTAAAATTGGAATTCTGTAGCATTTTAGACTTGGTTAAAATTTTTGACAAAATGTACGCCCACACGTACGCGTGACTTGGGGTTTGCGTACGTGTCTAGCTGCTTGCGACGCGACCAACCCTTTCGGGTTGAGATTCACGCATACGCAGGTAGGGGCTTGCGTACGTGAGCAAAGATTTTTCACGCCCACGCGTACGCGTGACCATTGTTTTAGCAAATCTGGTTTTTGAATTTTAAACCTAATTTTAAACCTCTAAACCTCTATTTTCATTCCTTTGGTCCTAGATTTTGTTAGTAAGCCTAGTGATGAGATGGAACTAGGAAAGAGTGGTAACTTGGGGGTGAAGCAAGGTTGAAAAATAATGAATTATGTATGAAAAATGCAGAGAACTGAAGTATATGTGATGCCATGGTTGTAAAGGATGATTATGCATTGGTTATAGATGATTATGAATAATTTATAATGATAATGAAATTGAAATTGATTGTGATGTGCCTCCGGATAAGACGCAGTGGTGTTAACTACTTGCTCCGGGTAAGAGATGAGATTGCCGGGTAAGTGGTGTACGAAATTGTGATCATCAACAATGGCGCCAAAGACTTGGTGCTCTTAAACGTGAATCACACTTTGTCACAACTTCGCACAACTAACCAGCAAGTGCACTGGGTCGTCCAAGTAATAAACCTTATGTGAGTAAGGGTCGATCCCACGGAGATTGTCGGCCTGAAGCAAGCTATGGTCACCTTGTAAATCTCAGTCAGGCGGATTCAAATGGTTTTAGAGATTTGATAATTAAAAGATAAATAAAACGTAATATAAAGATAGAGATACTTATGTAATTCATTGGTGAGAATTTCAGATAAGCGTATAGAGATGTTTTTGTTCCTCCTGAACCTCTGCTTTCCTGCTGTCTTCATCCAATCCTTCATATTCCTTTCCATGGCAAGCTGTATGTTGGGCATCACCATTGTCAATGGCTACACCCCGTCCTCTCAGTGAAAATGGTCCAATGCACTGTCACTGCATGGCTAATCATCTGTCGGTTCTCGATCATACTGGAATAGGATTCAGTGATCCTTTTGCGTCTGTCACTACGCCCAACACTCGCGAGTTTGAAGCTCGTCACAGCCATCCCTTCCCAGATCCTACTCGGAATACCACAGACAAGGTTTAGACTTTCCGGATCTCAGGAATAGCCGTCCATGGATTCTAACTTATACCACGAAGATTCTAATATCTCGGACTCGGTCCCCTGTATTAGATACCTAAGAGATACTCATTCTATCTCATCTTCATGTAGAACGGAAGTGGTTGTCAGGCACGCGTTCATAGGTGAGAACGGTGATGAGCGTCACATAATCATCACATTCATCATGTTCTTGGGTGCGAATGAATATCTTAGAATAGGAATAAGCTTGAATTGAATAGAAAAACAATAGTACTTTGCATTAATTCATGAGGAACAGCAGAGCTCCACACCTTAATCTATGGTGTGTAGAAACTCTACCATTAAAAATACATAAGAAAAAGGTCCAGGCATGGCCGAATGGCCAGCCCCCATAAAGGTCTAAGATAGCATAAAACTGATCAAAGATGTCTAATACAATAGTAAAAGGTCCTATTTATGTCAGACTAGTTACTAGGGTTTACAGAAATGAGTAAATGATGCAAAAATCTACTTCCGGGGCCTACTTGGTGTGTGCTTGGGCTGAGCATTGAGCTTTACACGTGTAGAGGCTTCTCTTGGAGTTGAACTCCACTTTGCAACCTGTTTCTGGCGTTTAACTCCAGAATAGGGCAGGAAGCTGGCATTGAACGCCAGTTTGCGTCATCTAAACTCAGGCAAAGTATGAACTATTATATATTGTTGAAAAGCCCTGGATGTCTACTTTCCAACGCAATTGAGATCGTGCCATTTGGAGTTCTATAGCTCCAGAAAATTCACTTTGAGTGCAAGGAGGTCAGAATCCAACAGCATATGCAGTCCTTTGTCAGCCTCTGAATTAGATTTTTGCTCAAGTCCCTCAATTTCAGCCAGAAAATACCTAAAATCATAGAAAAATATACAAACTCATAGTAAAGTCCAGAAATGTGAATTTTGTTTAAAAACTAATAAAAATATACTAAAAACTAACTAAATCATACTAAAAACTATGTAAAAACAATGCCAAAAAGCGTATAAATTATCCGCTCATCACAACACCAAACTTATCCCAAGCAACTGAAAATCAAATAGGATAAAAAGAAGAGAATATACTATAAATTCCAAAATATCAATGAAACTTTGCTCCAATCAGATGAGCAGGACTATTAACTTTTTGCCTCTTGATAGTTTTGGCATCTCACTTTATCCATTGAAGTTCAGACTGATTAGCATCTATAGGAACTAAGAATTTAGATAGTGTTATTGATTCTCCTAGTTCAGTATTTTGATTCTTGAACACAGTTACTTTATGAGTCTTGGCCGTGGCCCTAAGCACTTTGTTTTCCAGTATTACTACCGGATACATAAATGCCACAGACACATAACTGGGTGAACCTTTTCAGATTGTAACTTAGCTTTGCTAAAGTCCCCAATTAGAGGTGTCCAGGGTTCTTAAGCACACTCTTTTTTTTGCTTTGGACCTTGACTTTAACCGCTCAGTCTCAAGTTTTCACTTGACACCTTCACGCCACAAGCACATGGTTAGGGACAGCTTGGTTTAGCCGCTTAGGCCATGATTTTATTCCTTTAGGCCCTCCTATCCATTGATGCTCAAAGCCTTGGATCCTTTTTATTATCCTTGCCTTTTGGTTTTAATGGCTATTGGCTTTTTGCTCTTGCCTTTTAGTTTTAAGAGCTTTTGGCTTTTTTCTGCTTGCTTTTTCTTTTTTTTTTTTCTTTTTTTTTCACCATTTTTCTTTTCTCTTTTTTTTTCGCAAGCTTTTATATTCACTGCTTTTTCTTGCTTCAAGAATCAATTTTATGATTTTTCATATTATCAACAACATTTCTCCTTTTTCATCATTCTTTCAAGAGCCAACATATTTAACATTCATAAACCACAATATCAAAAGACATATGCACTGTTCAAGCATTCATTCAGAAAACAAAAAGTATTGTCACCACATCAAAATAATTAAACTAATTTCAAGGATGAATTGGAAACCATGTACTTCTTGTTCTTTTGTAATTAAAACATTTTTCATTTAAGAGAGGTGATGGATTCATAGGACATTCATAGCTTTAAGGCATAGACACTTAAATACTAATGATCATGTAATCAGACATAAACATAAACATAAAGCATAGTAAACAAAAAATAGGAAAATAAGAACAAGGAGATTAAGGAATGGGTCCACCTTAGTGAGGGTGACGTCTTCCTCTTCTTGAAGAACCAATGGTGCTCTTGAGCTCCTCTATGTCTCTTCCTTGTCTTTGTTGCTCCTCCCTCATAGCTCTTTGATCTTCTCTAATCTCATGAAAGATGATGGAGTGCTCTTGGTACTCCATCCTTAGTTGTCCCATGTTGGAACTTAATTCTCCTAGGGAGGTGTTGATTTGCTTCCAATAATTCTGTGGAGGAAAGTGCATCCCCTGAGGCATCTCAGGGATTTTATGGTGAGAAATTTCCTCATGCTCTTGTTGAGGTCCATGATCTCTTGTTTGCTCCATCCTTTTCTTAGTGATGGGCTTATTCTCATCAATGAGGATGTCTCCCTCTATATCAATCCCAGCCGAATTGCAGAGGTGGCAAATGAGGTGAGGAAAGGCTAACCTTTAGAGTTCTTGAGGTATAATCTCATGAACGTCTACTTTCTCCCCAATCATGATACTATGGATCATAATGGCCCGGTCTACAGTAACTTCAGACCGGTTGCTAGTAGGAATGATTGGGCGCTGAATGAACTCCAACCATCCTCTAGCTACAGGCTTAAGGTACAGTCTTCTTAATTGAACCGGCTTGCCTCTTGAGTCAACCTTCCATTGAGCTCTTTCTACACATATGTCCATGAGGACTTGGTCCAACCTTTGATCAAAGTTGACCCTTCTGGTGTAAGGGCGTGCGTTTTCTTCCATCATTGGCAAGTTGAACGCTAGCCTTATATTTTCCGGACTGAAATCTAAGTATTTCCCCCAAACCATGGTGAGCTAATGCTTTGGATTCGGGTTCACACTTTGATCATGGTTCCTAGTGATCCATGCATTTGCATAGAACTCTTGAACCATTAAGATCCCGACTTGTTGAATGGGGTTGGTGAGAACTTCCCAACCTCTTCTTTGGATCTCAAGTCGGATCTTCGAATACTCATTCTTTTTGAGCTTGAAAGGAACCTCAGAGATCACTTTCTTCTTGGCCACAACTTCATAGAAGTGGTCTTGATGGACCTTTGAGATGAATCTCTCCATCTCCCATGACTCAGAGGTGGAAGCAATTGCCTTCCCTTTCCTCTTTCTTGAGGATTTTCTGGCCTCAGGTGCCATTGATGGTTATGGAAAAATAAAAAGCAATGATTTTTACCACACCAAACTTAAAATGTTTGCTCGTCCCCGAGCAAAAGAAGAAAGAAAGAAGGAGAAGAAGAAAAAGAATGGAGGAGAGGGAGAGGGGTGTGTATTCGGCCAAGGGAAGAAGAAAGGGTTGTGTTGTATGAAAATGAAGAAGGAATGAGGGGTTTATATAGGGGTGGGGTGGGGTTTAGGGTTCGGTCATTAGGGTTAGGTTTGGGAGGGAAAAGAGTTTGAATTTTGGAGGTAGGTGGGGTTTATGGGGAAGAGGGGATGGATGTGAGTGGTGAAGAGATGATGGGGAAGAGTGAGTGAGGTGTTTGGTGAAGGGTATTTAGGGAAGAGAGTTATGAAAAGGTGTGAAGAGGAGAGAAGAAGTGGTGGGGATCCTGTGGGGTCCACAGATCCTGTGGGGATCTTGTGGGGTCCATAGATCCAGTGGGGCCAAGGACTTAATATCCCTGCTCTAATTAGGCGTGTAAAACGCCCTTGCTGTGCAATCCTGGCATTTAACGCCAGACTACTGCTTGTTTCTGGCGTTTAACGCCAGGTAGATGCTTGCTTCTGGCGTTAAACGCCAGACAGATGCTTGTTTCTGGCGTTTAAATGCCAGAATGCTCCTCCTCCAGGGTGTGCTATTTTTAATGCTGTTTTTCATTCTGTTTTTGATTTTTCAGTAGTTTTTGTGACTCCACATGATCATCAACCTAATAAAACACGAAATAATAAAAAGAAAATAAAACAGATATGATTAAATAACATTGGGTTGCCTCCCAACAAGCGCTTCTTTAATGTCAATAGCTTGACAGTGAGCTCTCATGGAGCCTCACAGATAATCAGAGCAAGGTTGGAATCTCCCAACACCAAACTTAGAGTTTGACTGTGGGGGCTTTGGTTGACTCTGCAGTGAGAGAAGCTTTTCATGCTTCCTCTCCATGGTTACAGAAGGAGAACCTTGAGTCTTAAACACAAGGTAGTCCTCATTCAGTTGAAGGACCAACTCTCCTCTGTCCATATCAATCATAGATTTTGCTGTGGCTAGGAAGGGTCTTCCAAGGATGATGGATTCATCTTCATCCTTCCCAGTGTCTAGGATTATGAAATCAGCAGGGATGTAAAGGCCTTCAATCTTTACTAACACGTCCTCTACTTGTCCATAAGCCTATTTTCTTGAGTTGTCTGCCATCTCCAATGAGATTCTGGCAGCTTGCACCTCAAAGATTCCAAGTTTCTACATTACAGAGAGTGGCATTAAGTTTATGCCTGACCCCAGGTCACACAGAGCCTTCTCAAAGGTCATGGTGCCTATGTTACAGGGAATTAAGAATTTACCAGGATCCTGTTTCTTTTGAGGTAATTTCTGCCTATCCAATGCATTTAGTTCATTGGTGAGCAAGGGAGGTTCATCTTCCCAAGTCTCATTACCAAATAATTTGGCATTCAGCTTCATGATTGCACCAAGGTACTTAGCAACTTGCTCTTCAGTGACGTCTTCATTCTCTTCAGAAGAAGAATACTCATCAGAGCTCGTGAAGGGCAGAAGGAGGTTCAATGGAATCTCTATGGTCTCTAGATGAGCCTCAGATTCCTTTGGTTCCTCAAAGGGAAACTCCTTATTGGTCACTGAACGTCTCAGGAGGTCTTCCTCACTGGGATTCACATCCTCCTCCTCCCTTGTAGGTTCGACCATGATGGTCAAATCAATTGCCTTCTACTCTCTCTTTGAATTTTCTTCTGTATTGCTTGGGAGAGTACTAGAGGAGTTTCAGTGACCCTTTTACTTAGCTAGCCCACTTGTGCCTCCAAATTTCTAATGGAGGACCTTGTTTCATTCATGAAACTTAGAGTGGACTTAGATAGATCAAAGACTATATTTGCTAAGCTAGATGGATTCTGCTCAGAATTCTCTGTCTGTTGCTGAGTGGATGATGGAAAAGGCTTGCTATTGCTAAACCTGTTTCTTCCACCATTATTAAAGCCTTGTTGAGGCTTTTGTTAATCCTTCCATGAGAAATTTGGATGATTTCTCCATGAGGGATTATAGGTGTTTCCATAGGGTTCACCCATGTAATTCACCTCTGCTATTACAGGGTTCTCAGAATCATAAGCTTCTTCTTCAGAAGATGCCTCTATAGTACTGTTGGATGATTCCTTCAATCCATTCAGACTCTGAGAGATCATATTGACTTGCTGAGTCAATATTTTGTTCTGAGCCAATATGGCATTCAGAGTATCAATTTCAAGAACTCCCTTCCTCTGAGGCGTCCTATTACTCACAGGATTTCTTTCAGAAGTGTACATGAACTGGTTATTTGCAACCATGTCAATAAGTTCCTAAGCTTCTGCAGGCATTTTTTTAGGTGAATAGATCCACCTGCAGAATGGTCCAATGACATCTTTGATAACTCAGACAGACCATCATAGAATATATCCAGGATGGTCCATTCTGAAAGCATGTCAGAAGGACACTTTTTGGTCAGTTGCTTGTATCTCTCCCAAGCTTCATAGAGGGATTCACCGTCCTTCTGTCTGAAGGTTTGAACATCCACTCTAAGCTTACTAAGCTTTTGAGGAGGAAAGAACTTGGCTAAGAAAGCCGTGACCAGCTTATCCCAAGAGTTCAGGCTATCTTTAGGTTGAGAGTCCAACCATATTCTAGCTCTGTCTCGTACAACAAATGGGAAAAGCATAAGCCTGTAGACCTCGGGATCAACCCCATTGGTCTTAACAGTATCACAGATCTGCAAGAATTCAGTTAAGAACTGAAAAGAATCTTCAGATGGAAGTCCATGAAACTTGCAGTTCTGTTGCATCAGAGAAACTAATTGAGACTTTAGCTCAAAATTGTTTGCTCTAATGGCAGGGATTGAGATGCTTTTTCCATGTAAATTGGAATTGGGTACAGTAAAGTCACCAAGCATCTTCCTTGCATTGTTATTATTTTCGGCCATGTCTCATTCTTTTTCGAAAATTTCTGTCAGATTTTCTTCAGAGAGTTATGCTTTAGCTTCCCTTAGCTTCATCTCCAGAGTCCTTTCAGGTTCAGGATCAGCTTCAACAAGAATATTTTTATCCTTGTTCCTGTTCATATGAAAAAGAAGAGAACAGAAAATAATAGGGATCCTCTTTGCCACAGTAGAGAGGTTCCTTTATGTGAGTAGAAGAGAAGGAAAAGAATTCGAACACAGAAGGAAGGAGAGGGTTCGAATTTTTAAGAAGAAGAGAAGTGTTAGTAGATAAATAAATAATTAGAAGGAGGTGAGAGAGTAGAATTTTTGAAAATTAAATAAAATAAAATAGAAATATTTTTGTTTTTAAATTAAAATTAAGGTTAGAATTTGAAAATTTTAAAAAGAAAAAAGAAATTAAATTAAATTAAAATTTAAAACAATTAGTTAATTAAAAAGAAATTTTAAAAAAGAGGAAGGGGATTTTCGAAAATTAGAGAGAGAATTAGTTAGGTAGTTTTGAAAAAGATATGATTGAAATAGTAAACTTTTAAAATCAAACAAAAAGTCAAGTAGTTAATTGAAAAAGATTTGAAAATCAATTTTTGAAAAGATAAGAAGTTAAAAAGAAGTTAGAAAAGATTTTGAAATTGATTTTGAAAAAGAAATTTAAAAAGATTTTATTTTTGAAAATTAAAGTTGATTACTTGACTAACAAGAAACAAAAAAGATATGATTTAAAATTTAAAGATTGAACCTTTCTTACTAGGCAAGTAACAAACTTAAAATTTTTGAATCAATCACATTAATTGTTAGCATTAATTTCGAAAATATGAAATAGAAATAAGAAAAAGATTTTGAAAATCAAATTTTGAAAATTTTGAAATTATGAAAGAAAAAATGAAAAAGATTTGATTTTTGAAAAGATTTGAAAAAGATAGAATTTTTAAATTGAAAATTTGATTTGACTCATAAGAAACAACTAAATTTTAAAAAGTTTTGAAAAAGTCAAGTCAAATTTTCGAAAATTTATGAGAAAATAAGGGAAAGATATTTTTTTATTTTTAAATTTTTAATGAAGAAAGAGAAAAACAATAAAAAGACTCAATGCATGAAAGTTTTGGATCAAAACAAATGATGCATGTGCAAGAACACTATGAATGTCAAGATGAACACCAAGAACACTTTGAATGTCAAGATGAACACCAAGAACTTATTTTTGAAAATTTTTGAAGAAAAGAAGAACATGCAAGACACCAAACTTAGAAATTTTTAGTTTTTAGATACTATGAATGCAAGAATGCATATGAAAAATAAGATGCAACACACAATAAGAAAATATGAAGATCATGAAGAATGCAATGCATGAATTTTCAAAAAATGCAAGAAAGAGATAAACATGCAATTGACACCAAACTTAAAAATTGACACAAGACTCAAACAAGAAACATCAATTTTTTTTTTTGGTTTTTATGATTTTATTAAATTTTTTTGTAATTTTTCAAAAATATTTTGGAAAAGAAAAATAAGGATTTCAGAATTTTTAATGAGAATTCCAGGAATCATGCAATGTTAGTCTAAAGCTCCAGTCCAGGAATTAGACATGGCTCACTAGCCAGCCAAGCTTTCAGTGAAAGCTCCGGTCCAAAACACTAGACATGGCCAATGGCCAGCCAAGCTTTAGCAGATACAAATCAGGCATATAACAGCTGATTAGATGAGAGTCCAAGGACTCTTGCCATGATAAGTGGAAACCTCAGTCCAAAAATTTAGACATGGCTTGACAGCCAGCCAGGCTTCAACAGATCATGAAGAAACTCTAGAATTCACTCTTAAAAATTCTGAAGAACATAGAATAATTTATTTTTTATTAATTTTTTTTAAATTTTTCGAGAATAAAAAGAATAAAAACAAAAACTTAAAATTAAAATAAAATTACCTAATCTGAGCAACAAGATGAACCGTCAGTTGTCCAAACTCGAACAATCCCCGGCAACGGCACCAAAAACTTGGTGCACGAAATTGTGATCATCAACAATGGCGCCAAAGACTTGGTGCTCTCAAACGTGAATCACACTTTGTCACAGCTTCGCACAACTAACCAGCAAGTGCACTGGGTCGTCCAAGTAATAAACCTTACGTGAGTAAGGGTCGATCCCACGGAGATTGTCGTCCTGAAGCAAGCTATGGTCACCTTTTAAATCTCAGTCAGGCGGATTCAAATGGTTTTAGAGATTTGATAATTAAAAGATAAATAAAACGTAATATAAAGATAGAGATACTTATGTAATTCATTGGTGAGAATTTCAGATAAGCGTATAGAGATGCTTTTGTTCCTCCTGAACCTCTACTTTCCTGCTGTCTTCATCCAATCCTTCATATTCCTTTCCATGGCAAGCTGTATGTTGGGCATCACCATTGTCAATGGCTACATTCCATCCTCTTAGTGAAAATGGTCCAATGCGCTGTCACTGCATGGCTAATCATCTGTCGGTTCTTGATCATACTGGAATAGGATTCAGTGATCCTTTTGCGTCTGTCACTACGCCCAGCACTCGCGAGTTTGAAGCTCGTCACAGCCATCCCTTCCCAGATCCTACTCGGAATACCACAGACAAGGTTTAGACTTTCCGGATCTCAGGAATGGCCATCCATGGATTCTAACTTATACCACGAAGATTCTAATATCTCGGACTCGGTCCCCTGTATTAGATACCTAAGAGATACTCATTCTATCTCATCTTCATGTAGAACGGAAGTGGTTGTCAGGCACGCGTTCATAGGTGAGAATGGTGATGAGCGTCACATAATCATCACATTCATCATGTTCTTGGGTGCGAATGAATATCTTAGAATAGGAATAAGCTTGAATTGAATAGAAAAATAATAGTACTTTGCATTAATTCATGAGGAACAGGCGAGCTCCACACCTTAATCTATGGTGTGTAGAAACTCTACCGTTAAAAATACATAAGAACAAGGTCCAGGCATGGCCGAATGGCCAGCCCCCATAAAGGTCTAAGATAGCATAAAACTGATCAAAGATGTCTAATACAATAGTAAAAGGTCCTATTTATATCAGACTAGTTACTAGGGTTTACAGAAATGAGTAAATGATGCAGAAATCTACTTCCGGGGCTCACTTGGTGTGTGCTTGGGCTGAGCATTGAGCTTTACACGTGTAGAGGCTTCTCTTGGAGTTGAACTCCACTTTGCAACCTGTTTCTGGCGTTTAACTCTAGAATAGGGTAGGAAGCTGGCATTTAACGCCAGTTTGCGTCGTCTAAACTCAGGCAAAGTATGGACTATTATATATTGCTGAAAAGCCCTGGATGTCTACTTTCCAAAGCAATTAAGAGCGCACCATTTGGAGTTCTATAGCTCCAGAAAATTCACTTTGAGTGCAAGGAGGTCAGAATCCAACAGCATATGCAGTCCTTTGTCAGCCTCTGAATTAGATTTTTGCTCAAGTCCCTCAATTTCAGCCAGAAAATACCTAAAATCATAGAAAAACACACAAACTCATAGTAAAGTCCAGAAATGTGAATTTTGTTTAAAAACTAATAAAAATATACTAAAAACTAACTAAATCATACTAAAAACTATGTAAAAACAATGCCAAAAAGCGTATAAATTATCCGCTCATCAGTAAGATGCAGTGGTGTACCCACTTGCTCCGGGTATGAATTGAGAATGAATGGATGAATAAATGAATGGTAATGATAATGAAAGGTGTCTCTGTATGTGACTCCGGGTAAGATGCAGTGGTGTTATCCACTTGCTCCTGGAAAATTCAAGGCTTCGGGTAAGATGCAAGGGCTGTGTTCTGTTGCCGCTTGCTCCAGGCCGAGAATGTAACACTGCTTGGGTAAGAGGTTGGGGGAAATTGTCCCCTACTCTGGGTACGCGGGTAAGATGTAAGATTTGAGGCATTGTCCCACTTGCTCCGTGTTTGGTGTTCTATCCACGGTTAGCTACCAGGACATGTTGGGCTGGCTAAATAACTGACAGTTGATATCAATAGCCATAGGATAGGCATGCATCATAAGCATATTGCTTGAATTGCTTGTTCATGCTCTAATTGAAAATGCCTATGTGACTTTCATATGCTTACTTGTATACATGCTACTTGCATTACTTGTATCCTAATTGTGTTTGTTATTGTCTGCTTGCTTGTCTGTGTGATTATACTCGTGACGGAAGTTTTGGAGGAAAGAGGATGATGGAGGGTTAGGTTAAAATATTTGGTTAAGTTTAGGAATCCTTAGAAAACCACCCTTATTTATGGTTTCAGTTTTAATTCTTAAGTTTTATAATCTGAATGTCGGCGTTCTAGAATTGCCTCTGACATTCACAGGACCTTATATCTTATGTGCGTGGCACCTTTATCATGCTGAGAACCTCCGGTTCTCATTCCATACTGTGTTTTCATTTTTCAGATGCAGGTCGAGAGGCACCTCGGTAGCCGTCTGGAGTTTCTGCGGCGAAGTGGTTTACTTTGGGGTTTCCTTTTATTATTTTGATATTATTATGTATAAATTTATAGTTTTTCTACTTGTGTATAAGAATGCTTTGTTTATGTACCTCTTAGAGATTTTATGGAAAACTAGGGTTTATGTATGTGCATTTTGGGACTTGGGGATATATATATATACACACGTAAATATTCTCCGGTCAACCTTAGCTTCGCAGGCTGAGTTAGGAGCTTGTTATTTTGTACCCTTGATCTTCTACTCTTATCTTTTATATAATTATGTTAGTGGACTTTAGATTTCTTCGTACGCAAGTAACCACATTTTCTGAACGTTGCGCTTTTATATTTTGCGATTTTTGCTTTACATTTTCGTCAAGGCTCCTCGTATATTAAACCCTTTCAATTATTATACTATATATATTTTATTTTAGATGTCGTAGTGTCTCGCCACCTCTATTTTACATCCTAGATGTAAAATTCTGTGTGATAAGGTGTTACAACAACTATATTTAAATTAGTTTGGCTTATTTTTTTATTATATTATTTATCTGTGAACTAAAAATCACGATTAATATATTCTTGCATATTTAAAAATTAAAATTTTTAACTTTTTAAATAGAAAGTGATATTTCATAAACTTTTTAAGTCAGGATAATAATAATACCCAATAAATAATATTTGTATAATTATTAAATATTTAAAAATAAATAAAATTACTAGGCACTCTCTATAAGTGTTATTACTGCATAATCCACTACGTCTTTATGTAAGTTCAATTTTCTTTTATCAGATGGATTAAATTTATTAATTTGGACAATCATTTTTATTATTCACTTAATCTAATTATCCAAAAAAATATTTTATTATTTATAATTTAAATTCGAAGACTATATATTACTTGAACAGATATATAGTATTATATTTCGTGTGTGTATTATTATTATTATCATTGAAACATACCACATAAAGTTGTTATTAATTTTGAATTCTTAATCCAATTTTAATTTTTTATGCTTAAATTTTAAATGACTAAAATTATTATATATTGAATATTTTGTGTTTAACTAATTTTTTTGTTATTTATATTAAAAAATATGATTTATTAATCACTTCTAAATTTAAGTTTAAAAACCGTTGTACATAAGTATATATTTTTGATTACTTATTTAATAATATATAATATATAATATAAAAATTAGTTTACTTAAAACAGCTATATTTAAATTGATTTGACTGATATATACCTTTTTTAATTAGATTATTGATCTGTGAACTAAAAATTACTGTTAATATATTCTTACATATTTAAAAAATAAAGTTTTAACTTTTTAGGTAGAAAATGATACTTCATAAATTAATCAATATATAATCAGTATTATAAGTGAATAGATATTTAAAATTTAACATCAAGATTTGTATTATAGTTTTAAAATTTGTATTTATAACTTATTGTTGCGGAAGAAATACATTACAGATAAGTGAAGTAACAGCAATAATGTAATCCATTCCAGTCACACAATCAAAGATTGTAAGATCAAGACAAAGGATAATTTTAGTAGAAAACAGAAAAGACTTTATAATAATGAATTTGTTCTTTTTCGTGCTTCTGTCTGGCGAGTATTCTTTGTGAAACTTTTTTTATTTCTCTTTTTTCTATGAGAAATACAATTTAAGCTATTATCATTGCTGAGAATATTAACGAAGTAGTTTGTACTATACGTAATTTTTTATATATTTTAATTTAGTGATTGAACAACTATAAATAACTATTTATCTTTATAAAAGCCTTTCTTTTAAATTCATATTTAATAAACTATAAATTACATTAAAACTATATAATTTTTAAATATTATTTAAGATATACTCAATCATAATTTAAAATTATATACTATTTAATCTAAGTTAATACATAAAACTCTATACTAACGGAGAAATATGAAATTTGATGCTGTGGTTTAGAACTATTTAATTGGATTTAAATAAATTGTAATTTTAAAATTATATTTAAATTTAGAGTTTTATTTATTATTTAAATTAAATTTTATTTATTCTGAAGTTATGACTTGGTATATTTTAAATATGATATAGATAATCATTGATTTAGTTTATTAATTTTAAAAATAATTAAATTAAACTAAATCAATACAATTTTTTTCATTAATTATAAAAGTATACTACTAAAATTATATAAAACTAAATACGAGATTAGTTAATTGAATAATTATTTGTGTTTTATTTATTTTTCTTGACTTAACAGCATGGAAGAACAACAATAATACAAATTTCGACATATATAAAAATGTGCAATATATTGCTGCAAGTCAAAGAACAGTGTGTTAAGAAATTGATACCTCATCTAATATTCTCAGTTTATAATCAAGTGGAGATAAAAGTGACATTTTTATCATTGTAATTGACTCATATTTATGTAATTTTTGAAATATTAGTTTAATGACAAAATTTTTTATATATATTTCTCATTACTCATTCATAGGGAAGCAACTCTCTATGTATAACGTACACTGTGGGTTGCATGGAATTAGACAATAAAATATTCCTCCTACTTATGTAAGACTTTCTATATCAAAGATAAGATCTAAACAATTTTTAACTCTACCAACGGGTCTCTCATTGACAAAAACTTCACTGTCCGTGTTAATAAATAGTACGTATAATTAATGATTACCAGATTATTCATGCACCAATATTTAAAAAGAGTATGCTTCATTGGGAATCATTTATATAACATAGATTTATTAGAATTCTAGCATACTCCAATGTACAAAGACCCACCAATAATCTAACGTAAATCGTTTCGCAAAATAAGCTTTCGTCACACTTTAGTTCCCAAAGATCGTGCCTAACAAGAAAGTAATTTAAAAAAGATGGTAATCATTATTATATTCTTTTTTTTCCTTTAGTGTTTAACATTTAATTAAATAAAATTGAACTTTTTGTCAAGAAATTCTACTATAAATAAGAAGCAAAAAAGACAATCTTTCTCTGTTGTTGATTCGGTAGCTATTAATTTGGCACAACTTTATGAAGATGTAAACTTATCGACTGTTAAGGTGCACCCACCAAGCGGTGACACACAAAGAGGCCAAAATGTTGACCTTTTGTTGATTATGAAGGTAATCTTTCATTATATCAAGAATTTAAATTGGTAGTTTGCAAGATATATGAATTATTAGTAATACATCAACATATACATTTTCACTTTTTATAATTTTTATTAATTGTAGTTGTTAGTGCTTATGATGATTCAATGTTGGATGTAAATTTAGAAGATTATTTTGTACCATCTTCAGAAACTTTAGACGGTATGTACAAATTTTATCTATACGTTTATTTGCATCTTAGTGTATATCATGGACTAAACTGCATCGGTATGATAATTGAGTATCTAAAGAGAGTGCTTTCGGCAGGTATGTGGGTATATAGAAGATCCTATTTATCAATGGAAACACTATAAAGCATGGATGTGATCTGATGAAAGGCTTTCTAAATCCAAACGGTCATAGCAACCAAAGTTTTTATTATGTTGTATGGAAGAAAAGATCGAGCTTTCTCTACTTTTTGTGCCTCCTAATGAGCTCATTCAGTTTCATATTGAAGGAGATCAAAGAAGTATTCATTTCTTGAAAAATATAAGGACATTTAATTCAATATTTTATTTTACATCAATGGCCGAAAAAATTGACTGTGGGATGAACAATGAGACTGATCCTCCAATTTTTAAGCTTGGAGGTCAAAACTACCATAGCATTAGTAGCCTACTTCCTCCGGATAGTCTACGTCCAATATTTTTCTAGCTATATATCTATGACACAGAAAATAAGATTGATAATCAAATAGGCACACCTCGGCAATTTTTATGCAACTAGTCAAACATTTTAGTTGTTGTTTAACTGTGAGAGAGAATAACATAAATTTTATTGTATTTTTTTTTGTGTAGTTCCAATGAAGCTATAAATAAGTGGGATAGAAAAATTGTAAAAATATTAAGAAACATGCTAGACAAATATAATAGTTTGGCAAAGAGTTTTTGCTATGCAAGAGATAGGTACCAATAGAAAAATTGCACAGACATAAATCTTAAGTTGATTAGTGAAAGGGTTACAGATGGCAGAACATACAATTTTCCATCTGCATATGAAGCAACTGCATTGATTGTTGGAGATGTCAAACAACTAAGTAGAGATAGAGATATTATTATAGAGAGTCAAATTAGAAAGCTCCAATGAATTGATATTTTTCACCCATCTTATTTAGCCTTGCAATATCCATTGTTGTTCTCGTATGGGGAGGATGGGTTTCGTTTGGGTATTACAACATCAAATTCTATCTCTCCTAGACCTACAAAGAAAAACAAAACAATCACTTTGCAATAATTCTTTGCTTTTCGTCTACAGAAAAGGATGGGTGAATCTCCGTTAATTCTGAGATCAAAGAGATTATTCCAACAGTTTTTGGTGGATGCTTACACAATGGTAGAATTAGAGAGGTTAAAATTTTTTAGGTGTAAACAACCACAGTTGAGTGTTGATAAATACAAAAGTCTGCATGAAAGTCTTATAAACGGTGATGTAGATGCTGCAGGCAAAAGAATCATTCTTCCTAGTAATTTTGTCGGTAGATCTAGGTACATGATGAATAATTGTAAAGATGCATTTATAATTTGCAGATATGCAGGATATCCTAACTATTTCATCACTATGACATGTAACCATGAATGGGATGAGATAAAAAGAGAAGAGAAGTGACTCCCATTGGATTAAAGGCAGAAGACCGTCCTGATATATTGTGTCGATTTTTCAAAATCAAGCTTGATGGTTTGATTGATGACCTAAAAAAGGGAAATAATCTTTGACAAAATTACAGGATGTAAGTTTGTGTTTATACAACACCTTATTAAAATCTTATGTTATAATGTTTTACTCATTTGTCTTTTTCAATTTTCAGATGTTTGCACTATAGAGTTTCAAAAGAGAGGGCTTCCACATGCACATATCCTTTTTATTCATGAGTAATGAGTTCAAGCCACAAACACCAAATGACATAGACAAACATATAACGACTAAGATTCCTGATAAAAATGAAAGGCCAAATCTACATGGAGCTATTCAAAATTACATGGTACAAGGTTCATGTGGTCCGTACAACAAGAATCCACCTTGCATGAAGAATGAATCCTTTTCAAAGTTTTATTCCAAAGAGTTTAGGTAGCAAACACTCATTAATGAAGTCGGGTTTCCCAAATATAGGCGTACTGATAACGGTCAAACTGTGAAGAAAAGGGAATGTGTACTAGACAATAAGTTCATTGTTCTATATAATCCAGAATTGTTGCTCAAGTTCAGGTGTCACATAAATGTGGAATACACATGCCAAACAAGTTCCATTAAGTATCTATTTAAGTATGTATACAAGGGAAATGATCGTGTAACAACTACCCTATACAATGCTGGTGATTCATCGAAAGCCACACAAGTTGTTGACGAAATTAGGAATTACTACGATTGTAGGTGCATTTCGGCATGTGAGGCAGTCTGACGTTTATTTGGATACAAAATCCAAGAGAAAGAACCATTTGTGATTAGACTTCCATTCCATTTAGAGGGTGAGAAATCTGTGGTTTATAGTGAAACTTTTAATGTGAATGACATCGTCGAAAGAACAGTATTTCGTAAGTCCATGTTTTTGGGATAGATGGCAGCAAACAAGTCATATCCCCATGCTCAAAGTTTGACTTATGCTGAGTTTTCAATCAATTTTGTTTGGAAGGACGATGCTTCAAAGTGGTTTTTTCGAAAGCAAGGGTTTGCAATTGGAAGGTTGACTCATGTACCTGCAAGTAATGACGAGTTTATATTTGTAAAACCCGAGAAATTAGTAAATAATTAGCCAATAAATTAATTATTATTCTAACAAATTAGAAAATAGGATTTTATAGTTTAATAAGATAGAGAAAACTGAAATAGGAATTTTGACGCTAGTTTCAAAGAATTTGGCTCAAAATTAGGCCAAACGGGCCGAACCGAATGAACCGGACCCATAATGGGCCCAAGGCCCACTATATATAAACCCAACTTAAGTCATTCAGCCACCCAACCCCTTGCTTCATTGTGAAACACGCTGAGATTGGAGGTGGAGCACCAAACCCTCCTTTTACTATTCACTTCAACGTTCATTCGTCCATAACTTTTGATCCGGAGTTTTGATTGACAAGCCGTCAGCGGCCACGTGTTCGTCTCGAAATTCTCTATAAAACCCAGTGAGCAATTTGGTAAGGACTTTGTGTTTTCTCACCCAAATATTCTCCATTCACTTTCACTTTTTGGGATTTTGAGTATTGAAGAATTATATGATTTTAATGGTTTAGGTAAACTCTAGTAGCGGGTAATCACTGGATTTTGCCCGTTTAGCTCATGGGTAAGGTAAAAATTTGTTGAACCCTAATGAATTATTAACCTAGTGAACCCTATATTGATTATTGTGATATTATGTGGATTAGATTGTGTTTATTGTTAATTTGGGGCTCAATTGGTGGTTTGGGACGAAGTTCCAGCATTGGAGCTTGAAGCTCGTGGAATGGGAAAAATTTGAAGTGTCGTTGGCTTAGGGAGGGACCGGCCAATGTATGGTTTTGGTTTCTTGTATATAATATGTAACGTGTCGTGAAAACTTAGGCTAGTTGACCCATAGGATAAGTTGAATTGATTGTTGGTTGTTGAATTAAATTGTTGATTTGGGTTGAATATGAATTTTGGTAACTGATGTTGTAGTGAGAATATATTGATACATGATGATCTTTTTGGGTTATGTTGGCTGTGGAAGCAACCCTAGATAACTGAAGAAATATTGGAAATGTGATTTTGGAAGGGATACAAGTTCAAGTTCAAATGTAAGTTATGGTATGTAAGGTTGTTGAAAAGGTCCAAGGCAGAATTTTCTGCATAATTGGCAGTGGAATAAACCAGTTTCTGGGAGCATACCAGGCTTTATTTTTGAATGAAACTATTTTTTCATGAAACTTTAATGTGTTATGAGAATCTCATAAAAAATTCAGAATTTATTGATGAGTGGTTTGGAAGAAACAAATTTTTAAAGATTGATGAATTCTACAGGAAATTCTGTTTCTCTGCTGCAGAAGCACCAACTTCCAACCCACTTAATTTACAATTATGATAAGCTTTTGAGCTGAAACTAACGGAATTTTCAAGCCTTATGTGTCCAGAATCTTCAGTTTAAATTTCGTGTCAAAACTCTTTTTAACCAATTAGATATGTTGCAAAAAGTGTGAGTTGCTTGCTGGATTTTGAAAACAGATTTCTAAAAGGCAGGGCTATATTTCTAACCTCATAACATTTTCATGTGACATGGTAATAATCTGAAATTTAATTTTCTGGAAAGCTGGAAGAGTTTTTTTTAAGTACATGAATTTTTAAAGGCAATGGGTGCAAACTGGATTTTTAGTGGATTTAACAAATTTACTGCTCACTGCTGTTTTTCTGCAATGATAGCAAAATTTTGAAAGATTTGTACAAGTTTCAATTATGGTCGGAATGCCCCAGAACCAAGTTTTATTTTCTAAACCCGTGATTTTACAATAACTAAAGGGATTAAAGAGAGTATAATGACCAATTAAGAATGTCTACCTGGTAAATTGTTAAGGAAAGTTTGAACATTGTTAAAGTTGAGGAAACCCGTAAGGGTGGCTTTAGTGTTATTTTAGGGGAGATTATGTCCGAATTTCTATAAAAGTTCAAGGACTTAGTTAAATGAAAATGTGTAAGTTGTCTCCAAGAAGGTTTAAGGTTAATGGGTGATGCAGAGGTATGTATAATTAGACGGTGGTGCGGAGGTATGTATAGTTAGGCGGTGATGTGGAGGTATATTTTATAGTGTTGGTGATGCGGAGGCATGTTATAGAGAAAGGAAATGAGAAACCATGCATGAAAAAGATAATTGAAACTAATAAGTAAATTATGAAAAGTGTATGTTGAATGGGCCTTGTGCCAAACTGCTAATGCGAAAGTGCCCGCCTAATGGATAGCTTGAGATTGCTAATGCGGGAATGTTTGCCTAACTGATAGCACTGTTCCTTACTGTGATACACATTGAAATGTTATTATAAATGACGCCTAATTGACACGGGTAACCGTGATGCCAAGGTGTCTAATTAACACAGTAAATGGACTATATTCGGGGTTCACTCCGAGTAACGTCGGGTTGCGGGTAGACAACCGACGCATGAGCTCATGGCCTGTGCTAGAAAAGGCATGCATCATGTGCATTTGTATATTTTGTTTGAGTGTGCATTGTCTTGGCTTGCTTAATTATTTATTCACATTAATCGCTAATTGCCTACTTGTTATATATGCTTTCTGTATGTGTTTGACTTGTCTGTTTTGTTTGTCTATGTAATTTTATCGAAGTTTGAGGAACGGAGGAAAGGCGAAGAGATTGAGAGTTTTGATTAGATGTTGATCAAGTTTAGAACCTTAGAGATCTACCCTTATTTATGGTTTTAGCTTTAGTTCCTTAAGATTTATAATCTGATTGTCAACGTTCTAGGATTGCCTTTGGCTTTTCCGGGACCTTGCTTATTATATATGTGGGTACCTTAACCATACTGAGAACCCCCGGTTCTTATCCTATACAATATTGTTGTTTTTCAGATGCAGGTCGAGATGCACCTCGATGAGCGTCTGGAGTTCCCTCTACAAGCGAAGTTGGTTATCCTGTGATTACTGTATTTTGTTTTATGCTTTGTATATATGTATATAGATTCTCCACCCTTGTATTTTGTATTTTGTCCCTCCTAGAGGTTGACTTGGAGAAACAGGTGTTTTGTCATATACTTGGGGTTACTATTTTGGGTTAGTTATATATATATATATATATATATATATATATATATATATATATATATATATTTGCTTTGGCCGGTTCTAGCTTCGCGAGCCGAGTCAGAAGCTTTGCTATATGTAGCTTGGAATTCTTTTCTCATATTTATCTCTTACGTGAGTGATGCAATTTTCTGTTTAACACCTTGCTTACCTCTTCTTCACAGGATTCTAGTTAAAATTTCTTTCAACTATTATCATATATATATATATATATATATATATATATATATATATATATTTACTTTTAGAGGTCGTAATACCTTGCCACCTCAGCTTTATGACTTAAGCATAAGACTCTGTGTGGTAGAGTGTTACAATATTCAATTTTGATCTTATTTGTTTGATGATTTAAATTTAAAATCTTAGTAGCATGTACCCCTCATCCATTTTATTCGATTTATCTACACTAGAAAATAAATGTTCAAATAACATTCATGAGTTATAATCTAATGCTCTATAGATTATACAATTTTATCATTGTTCTCTATTTTTTAGAAAAAATAATTTTATATGCATGTGTAGCTACATAATAATTGAAATCGTGTAGCCTAATTCATTTAGCAACTTAGAAGTAGGATTTTAACCAACTTTTTTGCAGTAAATACCGAAGAATATTACCAACGATTTCTCTTGAATACTCAAAGAGGATGTATGAATTTTTGTGATATAAGAACACTAGGAGAAACAATTCATGATATTTATAGAGATGCATACTTCGTTCTTGGACTCTTGCAAGATGACAAAAAATTCATGGATGCAATTAAGGACATGTCTGGGATAGATGTTGGCATAAACTCTCAAATGATATTTTGTATCGAAATAGAACCATGATGAACATGAGGGGTGAGTTTTTATTAACTACAATTATAAAAGTCCTTCATTATTGATCATTTTTAGTTTGATTAAATTTTTATAGTATCGTATAATATGCAGAGTTAACCATGTCAGATGATGAGATTAAGCAGTTGTGCTTAATAGATATAGACAAGATCTTACATTCCTATAGTAAAACCTTGAAAGACTATCCTCCTATGCCTTTAGCAACTAAAGTTGATAGTTCTTTGTTAACCAAAAGGGTTATCAGGGAAGAACTAAACTTTACCAGGGATGAGTTAAAGAAAAATGCCTCAAACATGTTAGCCATCGGAATACTCGATCAGAAACATGCATTCGATAAAATTGTTACAGCTGTGTATTGTGATGAAGGGGATTTTTTCTTTGTGTATGGTTATGGGGTACTGGAAAAATATTTGTCTGGAACCTTATATTCAATGGAATTCGCTCAAGTGGTGAAATTGTGTTAAACATTGCTTTAAGTGGTATTACATCTTTACTTCTTTCCAATGGAAGAACGGCACATTCAAAGTTCAAAATACCGCTGAATATAACTGAGAATTTTGTATGTAATATCAAACCTGGTCTCCCTCAAGCAATGCTGCTGTTGAAATCCAAACTTATAATTTAGGATGAGGCTCAAATGGTTAGTAGGTACTGCTATGAAGTACTTGATAAATACTTGGGTGATATCATGAGATTTTCTCCAATGTATAACAAAGATTTTTCCTTTGGAGGAAAAATGGTTGTACTAGGTGGAGACTTTAGACAAATCCTTCCTGTTATTCCATAAGGATTGAGACAAGATATCGTTCATTCAACCGTAAATTTGGCTTACCTTTGGAAGTTTTGTCAGGTGCTCAAACTAACAAAAAATATGAGACTCTCTGTAGAGACAACTACTTCAGATCAAGATAAGACAAAGCGATTTGGTGAGTGGTTATTGAAAGTTAGTGACGGTTTAATAAGTGACAATATAGATGGTAAATCTAAGATATGTCTTCCAGAAGATATTGTTATTCCTTCTTCGAACTAAGCATTTGATGAGTTAGTTGATTTTTCTTATCCAAATATTTTGGAAAGGATTAAGTACTTTTTTCGTCCTTAAAGTTTGAGGTCAAAATCAAAATCGTCCCCGACCTTTTTTTTTATTAAAATCATCTTCAATGTTACAAAACGTTATAAATTCATCCTTTTTTAATTTTGGACTAAACTGCCCCTGGTAAAAAAAATTTAAAAGCCCCTCTTCCCTTCACCCTCATCCCACCCCACCCCTTTTTGGCTTTTTGCCCTAACTCACCCACACGAAGAAAACAAAAAACAGAGGGAGAGAAAGATAGAAAAGAAAGGGGGGACGATGACGCCGGCGTAGGTGGAGTCGTCGCTGCCACTGAGCTAGCCGAGAAGAATAGTGGTAGAGGAGAAAGAGAAGACCGAATTAGAGAGAGATTTCGAAAAGAAAGAGTTCGTAGATAAGGAGAGCTCGCTGGCATAGGTGCAGTGCTAACCTTCGTTCAGCCTCTTTGCAGTGATGCGCCTCCAATCTTCCTTCTCCTCGTGCCTTTTAGTTCTGCCTCCTCGCAGCGCCAACTTGTGTTCTTCCTTCTTGCAGCATCGTGCCTCCTGTAGTGTCGCCTCTTCATTCTACTTTCTCGTCGTGCTGCACCTCCTTTCTACCTCCATTTTTCTCTTTTCCTCTTTCGTTGAATTTATGGTTTATTTGAAAAAAATGGGTTTATTTTTGAAAAAAATTTGTTGTTGTTGGTTCTGTTGTTACAGAATTTGTGTTGTTGTTTCATTATAATTACTAATTTGTAATCGTATAATTTCTGTTGTTGCTGATTTTAGATCTGAAACTATGGTTGGTGATTGCTGAATTATTGTTTAATCTAAAACTTTTGTTCATTTATTGTGGTGGTTGCTGTTGTTGAATTGTTGCTAGTGAGTTTTTTAAGTATCAAAAAAAAAAAAAAGAAGAAGAGAGGGTTCAGGTAGAAAGAAAATGGTTGGGGATAGTGAGTGAGTGGTAGTGATTTAGGATGATGAACTGGTAATTGGGAGAACGAAGGTGTAATGGTTATGGTGGCAATGGTGATGGCGATAAGAAATGAGGGGAGAGCAGATGCGTAGTGATGGTGTTGATGATGCAGAGGTTAGTGGTGAAGGTGGGAAAGGTTTTTTTTATTTTTGTTTAAGGGCGAAATTGTCCAAAAAATGTTGTTCATGAACAAAAGGACAATTTTATAACGTTTTGTAACGTTGAGGGTGATTTTAATAAGAAAAAAGGGTCTGGGACAATTTTTATTTTGGCCTTAGACCTTAGGAATGAAAAAAGTACTTAACCCTTTTGGAAAACATGTCTTCAAAGAATTTTTTTCAAAGTAAGAACTATACTGACTCCTACGTTGGACATCGTTGAAGAGGTCAACAACTATCTGATGGCTATCATTCCTGGAGAAAAAAATTATATCTTAGTTCGGATTTAATTTGTATGAATGAAAGGAATATGGAGAGTCAACTAGATCTTATTGAATAGCATAAATTGCTCTAGTTTGCCTCCATATAAATTAATACTCACGGTTGGTGTTCCAGTAAAGTTACTGAGGAATATTGACCAATCCAGTGGTCTTTGTAATGGTAGAATGCTACAAGTTAGGAAGCTTGAAAATCATATCATAGAATGTGAAGTCTTAACGAGTAACAACGTTGGTCATATTGCTCTGATTCCAAGAATGAATATGGTATCGACAAATAAAACTATCCCATTTAAATTTTAACAAAGACAGTTTTCCATAATAGTATCTTTTGCCATGATAATTAATAAGTCTCAAGAGCAAACTTTATCTCATGTTGGATTGTACTTGTCCAAACCAGTTTTTACACATGGCCAACTATATATGGCACTTTCAAGAGTTAAGAGTAAGAGAGGTTTAAAAGTTTTACTTATGAATCACGTAAGAATGTCTGCAAATTCAACCATCAATGTTGTTTATAGATAAGTCTTTGAAAAAATAGGATTCTAATATAAATAGGATAAAGTACTAAATTGGTCCCTTACGTTTAGGCGTAATCCTGTTTTGGTCCTTAAGGTTTAAAGTGTCCTATTTAAATCTAAAAAAGTTTCATTTAGTTTCAATGTAGTCCCACCGTGAGGTCAAAGTTAATAATTAATGAAATGTCCTACATAACAGCAGTACAAGAACAAGATTGATAATCTGGAAAACAAGTACAAGCTCTAGAGGACAACATCAACCGTGAATGCATTAATGCATTTATTTATCATTCTCTTTAGTTTAATAGAAAATATTTTATTTAAATTGTAAGAAGAATGATTATTAAATATATTGATACATCCACCGTTGATTTTATGCCTCTGGAGCTTGTACTTGTTCTCCAGATTATCGATATGTTCTTATACTGCTGTCATATAGGACATTCTGTTAATTATTTAACTTTAACCTCATGGTGGGACTGTGTTGAAGCTAAATGAAATTTTTTTGATTCAAATAGGACACTTTAAACTTTAAGGACCAAAATAGGATTACGCTCAAACATAGGGGACCAATTTAGTACTTTACCTAATATAAATATTTTAATTTTATTTTAAATTTGATATTAAAATCAATGTATAATTATTTTACTTTAAAAAAACATAAAATGATAATTATTCACTATTTTTAAGTTAAAATTTAATTTTGATAATAATTTTATAAATTTTTTAAAATAATAATTATTTTATGTATTTTTTAAGTATTCAAAAATATAAAAATTTTTAACTTTTATAAATTTTTCTGTGGGTAAATCACTGAAATAAGTCAATGGGAGCTCAAAATTACACAAATCAGCCAAATGCAAAAATGGTTCATGAATCAACCAGAGACACATATCTATATAATTCGAATTAGGTTAATTCGAACTTCATCTCCATGTAATTCGAATCATACTAATTCAAATTACCTACACACGCACACACCCACTAATTCTAATTAACCTGATTCGAATTACACCCACAGAAATTCGAATCAGGGTGATTCGAATTACACACGGACGCTACACATAGTAATTCGAATTGGCCAGATTCGAATTACTCATAATTTAATTCTGCCCATTCTTTTATTAAAAAATTAATAATTGATTAAAAAAATTAATAATTTAAAAATTAAAAAATATATATTTTATTTCATGCATTAAAAAAAACTAACAAAATATTTAATTACGAGACTTCTTAAAAATATTAATGAGTTATCAATTCAAATTTCATACAATATTCTTTTGCCCATTTTTAATAACTCATGAATATTTTTTAATAAATTTTTTAATAAATTATTTAAATTATACCACAAAAAAAATATTTTATCCTAAATTAGTGGGTGTGTGCGTGTGTAGGTAATTCGAATCAGTATGATTCGAATTACATTGAAAGTGTAATTCGAATTACATAAAAATGCCTTCTTAATTGAACCTATAATAATTATTGGTTTGGTTGAATAACGTAAATTTTTTTTAGCTTGATTTATATGGATAATTTGCCCTTTTTATGTGGTGGACACAGATTCGTATACTAATTTTAAAAATAAAAAACGTTTCAAAAGTATAAGATCCATTTACAAATTTTTAAGTATAAAAACTTATAAATTGGATAAAATTATAATGACTTCAACATTAATTAAAGTTTGAATATACAATTGCATTTGACATTTTAGTAAAGAGTAGTGCTAGGGAGCCAACGGTCTAAACGTACAATGTGTACAATGGGCTAAATCTTTGGTTTATAAATAAAATGAACATCATCTATACTATCCAGAATAACCATCTGGATACCAGAGATAAATTTTGGGTTCACCAAGATTCGAACTTTTGACCTTCCGAATCTGAAACTCTAATATCATGTCCTGAAATCACTCATTCCAAAAGCGTAACTTCACAGGATAATATAACATTAATAACCATATCTCTAATACTTTCTAAACCTTTATTCTTAGGTCATTGGCTCCTTGTATTTTCTCTTTAGTAAATTCTCTTGAAATAATTTCACTTGTTAACAAAACCCTGTTTCTTAATTCTTGTTCATACAATTCGAGGATGCTTGTGGAAAACTCACTACCTAAACTATAAATGACTAAGTCCAGCCTCAACTTCAAAAGGAACTCAATAATGCCAAGACAGTAAGACACAAACAAGTCTTCTAAAACATATGCCCTGTAAGAAAGAAGAAAAATTAAATGATATGGGGATAACGGAGATGGTGAAGGGGTGTCACGTCGGCGATTAACTGAACAAACGGCGTCGACTCCTTTTTGAAATCTATAAATTTAAAATAAAAAAATATAGATAGATAATGAAAATATTAAATAATGTAAATAATAAATATATCAAAAATTTATTTTACTAAATATGTAAATAATTATTCTAATATTAAAATTTAAATAAATAATTTAAAAATATAATTTATTTTAATTTAATTAATAGTTATTCTTATTATTCAAAAAAATTATTAGTTACCTACTATAACCTATTTAAAATAAAACACTTGATATTTCACCAACCACCCCTATAGACTATAGTCCTATCCTATTTGGTTAGTCAATGCACAATCCTGGTTAAACCAGGGTTGAATAAGTAACCACGGTTGGAGAAGATAATCATAATCATAGTAGGAGAATAGTACAACTACACACGTGCGACGTTTCGCATAGGCACAAAGAACCGAATCGGAATTTACACAAAAGAAACGTTCTTTATTATTTTAAAGATTAATTAAAAACTTGACTTTCCGGTAAAGACCGGGTGATTAATTGAAAATCATTCATATCAAAAACCCAGAAATAACCATTTTTAAATTAAATAAACCCACACTTGTCCTTACCTGCCTCTTCGGGCAGCCCGTTCCCAATCTTTCCCCTTATCTGGGACGCTGCCCGAACTGCCCGATACTTGGCTGAGAAATTACGAGCATTCGGTCTTCAGTATCTGTGTTCTCTCTCTCTAACCTCTGATATTTCTATATTTTGCTGCTCTGTGTTTTCTAGTTTCTACGATCAAGATCCAACGGTCCACAATGTACGGGGCTTCTTCTCCTTCTTCTCCGAGGTTTTAGAGCTCTAACGCCTCAGATCCACGTTTTTGGTCTCTAGATCTTCCTTCCTGGTACGCTTTCAACCTTCTTCTTCCTCAATTCTTGTTAATTCTTTACGTACTATGCTTTTCTTGTGTTACTTTGAGTTCTGTCACTCTTCTTTTGGGATCTTAAGGGTTCTGTGTTGAATTCTCTGCTTTTATGATGTTTTTTGCTGAAAAGCTTCTACTTCCGGCGAGCTCTTCAGCTCAACTTTCTCGTTTAACGCAAAAAATTTACTTCTTTTACATGCCTTTTCTAATTATATTCAGTTTTGCGTAGAATTATTGCTGTGTATTGTTGTCTTAAAATTCTGGTTGTCGTTGTCCAGTTGTGTCAGAAAATAATATTCTTTGAATTAATTTTTTTTTCAATTTCTTTTGGATAAACCTATGTTATAGCTTTTTTAATAAAATACTAAACTAATAATCAGTGTTAACTGCGGTACTTGCTGAAATAAGATCTGCGCTCTTATGATTTTACGGATGATCTAACGGTAGTGATTATTTTTTCCATTTAAAAAATTTAATTTCCCCCCTATTTTTTTCTGTTTTATGTTATTTATTATTATTTTTCTACAGGATAACGTTTTCTGGCTCGAGAAGGTATTAGTTGGTCTGTTGTACGGATATGGAAGCTAAGAACAGCTCAGTGACGGTTACGCTCAATTATGGCGCGTTGACGTGCGCCGCGGAAGCGCTCGCAACTATGCTAGCTTCTGCTCTCGTCAAAGCCACGCTTTTGTCTCCGGTGAGTCCCTACCCTTCGTATTCAAAATCAACCCTCCGAAACTTATATTTCCTCTTTGAAAAGAAAAAAATTAGAAAGGAAATGAAAGTTCAAAGTTTTTACTTGTCTCAACCTTGTCAAGATCTATTCTTGTTTTGAAAGTAGTTTGTGTTTTCTACAGATGTAAGGTCTCATCAGATATGGGAAATTTTCGGTCCTTTTTGTCCATGACCTTATTATTTAACTTGCTAATTTGCGCTTCTAAGATCCACTATGACCCTACGACCTACCTATTAGAATTTTTCACACTGGTTTTACGTTTTTTCTCTTAATAAAGTATCAAGTATAATGGGAATAAATATTTCTTTCCGTTACAAGATCGTAGTCTTTATTTATGAATTATTGAAAGGTCTTATAATAGAATTATTCTAAGAAATTTATTTCGGAAACCGTTTTTTATTGTTTTTGGCACAAACTTTTTTTGTTTTTAATTTTTAGATGCTAGATAAGATAAGGATTTATATATATCTGGATATAATACTTTACTACTAGACCGGCTAATGTGCGCCGTTGGTTTGAACATTTGGGTGTCTAGAGTTGAGTTTGGTGTTTGCTAGCATGCGCACTTTGGTCGTATATATTTTTTGGGTTTTTTGTTTTTACTCCGATTCCTATAAAACAAAGGGGAATGAACATTGTTTAATATTTTCATTGTTTAATATTTTTATTATTTACCTGTATTTTTCCTAAAACAAAAGCTAAGAAAACCTTTAAATGTAAACTCACCAAAAAAAACAAAAACCTTAAAATGTAAGATTATTTGGTGGATGTTGTTCACTAATAATAACAGGGTTTTGTTGTCAGATTAAGGGGTACATGTTATTCCTAATCTTTTTTAAAGCAAGATTTCCTCGCGGAGAGTAAGGTTTTGTGAATTAAAAAAAAAGGGAGGGGTGTGAATACTATTCCGGTCAATGATAATTGTTTTGAAAGGCCACGAAGTCCCCAATAAAAAAAAATATTTTTTCCGGTTCTTCATTTTTAATTTTGTAAGACTAGATAGTCTCTGTGTAAAGATAATTATCTCTGCATTTTTTTTCAGGGTTTTGTTGTCTGTTGGGATAATTATCTTTAGTTTTTTTCCCAGAAAAAATTACAACAAAATAAGATGGTTTTGAGGAGTATGAAGTGGTGTTGTGGGATGATTAGTTTAAGTCGTGATAAACACCACGAGGAACCCCGTTGAGAACAAATAATAAAATATCTTTTTTTTGTCGTGGTGTGAGTGTGTGAGAAGAGAAAAAGTCAAAAGTCAAGGAAAGAGAGGATTGATGAGGGGTGGGGTAGCGGATTCGTAATCAGTGGTGGATTATTCGCTTGGATATGCTTTTGAGCGTAAAGCTCGTTGCAGCAACGCGTGTCGTTTTTGCATTCCCCCGTTCTTGGCATCTTGGGTGGGACAAAAAAGAGCCTGGAATCTAATGCGATGGGACATAGTCATAAACTATGCTACTTCCACTTTGTACCGTCTTAACTCTTTTAAGTCATTTCTAACTGGACTCAAATCGTGTAGCGAATAATAAAATGAACATCACCCATAATATCCAAAATAACAATAGGGTACTAGAGATAATAAATATCATAAAATCATTCATTCTAAAAGCTTAAGCTGATTTTGGATTCACTAAAGATCGAACTCTTAAGTTTTCAAATTTAGAGCTTTGATACCATGTCATAATACCACTCATCCTAGAAGCTTACGCTGATGGAAAAAGGTAACACTAATGGTTATATTTCTAATACTCCCTAAACTTCCATTGTACACATTGTATAAATATTTCATTGGTTCCTATACTTTTCCTAATAATAATAATAATAATAATAATAATAATAATAATAATAGGAGAGTTAATTATTTAAAATTCACGTTTTAATAAAAAATTTTAAACTCTATATTTTATTTTTATATTAAAGCATGGTTGTGTGTAGTTCTTAGTTTGAAGTTGTGTTGTATATACAGCGACAATCTGGCTTGGATCTTGACACAGAAAATGAGACTGGTTTTTATTCGTAAACTTGGATTAATTTTTAACAACAATTTAAAATAACATTAACTTAGTTATTTCTGCGATATTTGTACTTTGTAGTTGAAATTCACTTGACCAAGTTTCTGAAGTACCTAGCAAGATGTATTGCATCAGAATACAAATGAAGTATTTGTACTTGTTTGATTTGATCGATTTTAGGTTGATCTATCTATCTTTATGTTTGACATCTACCCTTTATATAATGATTATGGAATTTAAAATTAAATTCTTTTTAGTATTCTGAATCCACTGATGAAAGAATTTGATTATGGAATCGATGATTCAACTGGTGTAGGATCTGTATGGGCTGCTATTAACCAAAGAAGACGGTAAAGCCCCAAGTCAGGACAAACAATTTGATGCCGAGGGAGAAGATGGTAATGATGATGAAGGAGACGATGATGATGATGGAGATGGTGGATTTGGAGAGGGCGAAGAGGACTTGTCCTCTGAAGATGGTGGCGGCTATGGCAACAACTCCAACAAGAAGAGCAACTCAAAGAAGGCTCCCGAGGGTGGAGCTGGTGGCGGGGCAGCAGAAGAGAATGGAGAAGAGGAGGAAGATGAAGACGGTGAAGGTGACGGTGATGACCAAGATGAAGATGACGATGAGGATGACGATGATGACGACGAAGAAGATGAAGGTGGCGAAGAAGAGGAAGAGGAGGGTGTTGAAGAAGAAGAGAATGAAGATGAAGAAGATGAGGAAGATGAGGAAGCCCTGCAGCCCCCAAAGAAAAGGAAGAAGTAAATTTAGTCTTAGTTAAAGCCTCCTATCTGTATTATTGTGTACCAATTTGGATTCTAACTTCCATGCTTTTTTCTTCCTTTTTTTTTTTTGGTACTAAACTTCCACGTTTCAATTTTTAGTTTAAAAGGAGGCTTTTTGTAGATGTTTTAAACGCTTAATTGATATCTGTGTTTCCCATTGCGTAATTAGAATGCTACATTATCGAGCGAGCAGTGCTTAATTCAATAGAGAAAATCTATATGATATTTTACTGACTTTTCTCCCTATATCGTTGAGCTGGTATTGAAACAGTTTTATTTTCCTTCACAGAAGTTGTTTAGGACTTGGGAGTCCTGAGGCTCCTTATCTTTATCGACAGTGACTTTGTGAGGATTTAGATATTGGCGTCGAAAAATTGTTTAAAAAATCAATATTTTTCACTATCGAAGTAGAAAGTTAACTAATATTAGCTTAATGGCCAATTTAGATAAGTTTATAAGTAATTTTTTTTATTTTTAACTTATAAAAAATTATAATATTAATATTTGATACAGTTTTTAAAATTAAATTATAATATTTTAAAAATTTATTTAAGTGTTTATAAAAAAATTGATTTTTTTTATAATAAAATTTTTTTATTATTCTTCTTTTAAAATAAGTACTTTTAGAATTAAAAAATTAAATACAAAATAATTTATTTATAAATTATTTTTAATATAAATATTTATTATTTAAATTCTTTTCTCAAAAAAAATTAATTAAACTATTTATCCAAATTAAATCTAAATATAAAATAAAAGAAAAAATATTAATTAACTAATATAACCAATATTTTTCTTGCATTATTATTATCAAAAGCATAAAAGCTAGACAACCAAACTTTTTTTTAACTAAAATTCAACCAAGTCAAATTTATATAAGGATGCTTTTTATATTTTTGTTCTTTTTTCTTGTTTTTTCTCCTCCTCTTTTTTCTATTTTTTTTCTCTGGTTTGATTTATTGTTCTCTTTTTTTCTCTTTTATTATTATTATCACCATCACTATCATCATCGTTATATATATATTTTTAGTATAATATCACACTTCTTCTCTCATTTGATTTTTTTTTTTCTTCTTTCTTTTTCATTATCATGATAATCACCATCACTATCATCATTATCATTGTCATATTCTTCTTCTTAGTTCAATATCATACAATTAGTTTAACGATAACTAAAATAATAGAAATTTTTTGTTAGTGACACAAGAAATTTGTTGAAAATGACAACAAATTTTTTTATAAAAAACACAAAAAGTTTTAAAGAACCACAAATTCAAAATTTTAACTCACTCAACCAATAAAAGATATTTAAATTTTGTACAAATGACACAGAAATAGTTATACCTCTTATTCTTATGTATAATTTAATACCACTTAGTTAGTTAAATGATACGAAAATTTAGTTAAAAAATCTCCTGTGTCATGGCTAACAAATTTTAATGTCAATAAAAAATATTTTTATGTCATGGTTCAAAAATTTCGGTACCATTTCTAATAAATTTTACATAATTTAAAATTCTTTTTTCTCTTATTCTTCTTCTTTCACATTTTTATAATTCTTCTCGTTTTACCCTCTTAACAAGAACATGTGTTACGGTTAAGAAATTTTGATGTTAAAATTAAAAAACTCCATATCACAGTTAAAAAATTTTGGTGCTATTTTTAATAAATTATGCTCAATTCAAAACTTTTCTCATTGTCATTATCATCATTTTCTTTTTCACATATTTACAATTAAAATATTTCGGTGTTATTTTTTGATAAATTTTACACAATTCCAAATTCTCCATCCTTATATTCATCATCATCATCATCATCATCATCTTCTTCTTTTTCTTCTTCTTGTTTTACCTTCTTATAATTCTTTTTATTTCAGTCTCTTAACAAGAATAAAAAAAAATCAAACAAAAAAAAAAATAAAAAATGCTACAATAACTATCAAAAAAAGAGGGGGAGGGGAAATAAAAGAAATGTAGCAACAACAAGAGCAATAAAAGAATAATGGTGAGGTGGAAACGCGCGAAGTAAAAACAAAAGAACATGAAGAAGAACTGTATGATTAACGAGCAAGTTATGTGAGTGATTTTTATTGAGTTAGGGCCAACTTGGTTGAACTTGGTTGGCAAAAAATACTTGGATGTATAGCAAGACCGTCTTGATCAACTGCTACACACACATTCAAGTATTTTTGACAACCAAGTTCAACTAAGTTAGTTCACGTCTAACAAAAATCAGTTTCATTAGTGAGAGTATGTCTATATGTTTCAATTCTCCACTAACGTAAACATTTGTATCTCGCGCAGTTCTTCTTCTTCTATGGTTGCTGTTGTTGCTTGCGTTTATTTTCTTCTTCTCCTCTTCTTCGTGGTGATTTTGTTCTTTTTTTTCTTCTATGGTTGCTACTGTTGCTTGTGTTTTTTTTCCTTCTTTTTGTGGTAATTTTGTAGTATTATGTATTTTTTTATTTTTATTTTTATTCTTGTTAAAAGGGTAAAATAAGAGAAATTATAAAAAGGTAAAAAAAAAAGGAGAAGATGAATAGAAAAAAGAGATGATGATGATGATGACGATGACGAAGAAAAGGAGGAGGATGTAAAACAAGAAGAAAAAGAAGAAGATAATGATGATGTGGAGGAGGAAGAGGAAGGAGAATTTTGAATTGTGTAAAATTTATCAGAAAAATAATAGCAAAATATCTTAATTGTAACACAAAAATTTTTTATTTTGACACCAAAATTTTTTAACTGTAACATAAAAATATGATGTACTTTCTTATCGTGTGATATTTAATTAAGAAAAAGATGAGAATGATGATAGTGATGATAATAAAGGAACAAGAGAAAAGAAATATAAATCAAATGAAAAAAGAGATGGAAGAAAGAATAAAGACCCAATTCGGTCCTTGTCCATTTTCACGAAAGATAACGTGATATATGTCTAAAAAAACGGACGCGGTCCTCAGCTTTTTTATTTTGGGATAATACGATTTATCTGTTAAAAATATTGTTAAATAATAACAAAAATTAATTTTGTGGGGGGTTTTATTTGTATTTTGTGGGGGTTTTAAACTCCACAAAATTCTTTTGAACAATATAATCAATTACTACCACTACTACCACTACTTTTTTCATCCTCACTATTATCACTTCTACTTCTATTATTTTTATTGTGTAACCATACTTTATCATTATCATTATTTCCTCTATCGTCATCATCACCAATATCAATATTATCAACATTAAAGTTCTCTTCTTTCATTTTTTATTCGATGTTATTTTTTTCGGGTTAAATACGATTTTGGTCTCTAAAGTAGGGGCTAAAAATTTTTTTCGTCCTTAACCTTTTTTTACTTACAAAATCGTCCCAAAGATTTAACTTAGTTCTAAAATTGTCATTTTTACTAAATTTTTAATTTTTATTCCGAAAATAACCTTAACTAAAAAAAGAAAAAAAAAAAGAGAAAAAGGGTAACCGGGGAAGGGGGAAGGATATCACCCACCGGGGGGGAGAGAAGGGAAAGGGCCACCGCCGTTGCTCCTCGCTGCCGCCACTCCTGCTCCTCGTCGTTCGCTATTTCTCCTTGCCCTCGCCGTCGTTGTCGCCTCGCAGCGCCGCGACTTGCGCCCTAACCTCACTGCAACTCGCCCTCGCCTCGCCGCAACGCGTCTGGCCGCGCCCTCGTGTTTTTTTCATCGTCGTCCAAGAGGTGGTGGTGGTAGTCGTGTGCGAAATTTGCAACAAAGATTTTCAGAGGGATTTTCGGTAATTATATTTATGGATTTTCGGTTTTTGTAATTGAAGATGAATTTATGGATTTCTGATTATTGTAATTACATCTGAGTTTTGTTAATGAAAGAGGAAGAATTTTAGTTCTGAGTTTTGTCAATGGTTCTGAGTTTTGACAATGATGATGATGATTTTCTTGTTTTTCTGAGTTCTGAGTTCTGCATTTGGGTTCTTATTTTTCTGAGTTCTTGACGATGATGATGATGATTTTCTGGGTTCTTGTTTTAGTCCATTATTGTTATTCTTCTACTTCTAGTAGCTTTTGTTGTTGTTCTTCTTCTGATTTCATTATCCATTGTTGTTGTTGTGCTTCTGATTGTTGTTTCATTGGTGTTGCATCTGCTTCTGCTTCAACTTCTAGTTCAGCTTTAGCTTCAGCTTTAGGTTCTGTTTTTGTTGATTTTGGAGAAGAAGGGGGAAGGATATTTTCGTCCGAAGGACAATTTTAAAATTAAATTAAACCTTAGGGATGATTTGTAAACAAAAAAATTAGGGACGAAAAAAATTTTTAGCCCCTACCTTAGGTACTAAAATTGTACTTAACCCCATTTTTTTTCTTTTAAAAAGTATTGTACTACAATTATTTTTTTTACGGCATCATTTTCATCAATGATTTTTCTTCACTTAACCATTATTGGTGAAGGAATTTTTTAAAAACAAACTTATTAATAGCTTGTGGGGGTTTAAAACTTCCATAAAATATAAATAAAATCTCTACAAAACTAATTTTTATTATTATTTAATGAATTTTTTAACAGAAAAATCATATTATCTCAAAATAAAAAGGTTGAAGGTTGAAATATCCATTTTTTTTTGGTAGGAATCGCTTTATTCTTTGTGAGAATGGACAATGACCGAATTTTACTTGCGAAATAAATAATGACAACAATATCAAAAGAAAAAAAAATGAAGAAAAAGAAAGAAGAGAAGGAGTTACAAAAATGTATAAGGAAGAAGAAGAAAAAACACGCTTAAAGATGAAGAAATACATACACAATAAATAGTACATAATATAAAAAATATTTATAACAATTTGATCGAACTTGATTGGTCGCTGATGGTTTTTTGCTCAATCAAATCATGCTGTCAAAATAAAGTCCATAGTTGAAAAGGTAGTTTTCGTTGCTGAAAGGTTGTGTTTAGTTTTGGCTTTTGGGAATTCTCAATTCTTGGTCTCACCCTTTTCTCCTAATTTCGCAGCGTAATCATTAAACACTGAAATTTGTTCTCCACCCAAGAGATACAAAGAGGAAAGCAAGGAATAAGAGGGATAGAGTGGAACCTACTCTTCCTACACTCAGTAAGCAACAGAATTAGTTAGGAATAACAAGAAGGTTTTCGTAAACGGCTAAACTCAACTTCACTGTTCACTCTCGCTTCTCTCCTTTGTACCCTTCCAATCTTCCATTTTCCTCTTACTTCAACTTCCAACTTTCCCTTTAATAATTAACTAATTAATTAATTGATTGATTGATTATTAGTTAATTAATGACGGATCAAATAGTTTCTTCTCCTCTAATTCCTCCTTCATCTATCACCCACTCTTCCGCCATCGACCTTGAAGCCGGTTCCTCCGAACAAATCCAATGCCGGATTTGTCTCGAAACAGATGGTAATTTTGCCCTTTCCATTCTCTTTTTTCTGTTTAAATGTTTCTAATTTCCAGCTTAGGGATTCGATCACCTGTTCTGAGCTTGTTCCACGATTCTACTCTATTTGTGATTTTTTTCCGAGTGGATAAATGCATTTGCTTTAGTTTGAAATAAACAACATTTTATCTCAATTTGAGCTTGAACTATTTATATCGAGCTATTACTTGTATAATTCTAGCTGTAGTTCTTAGTTTTTTAGTTGTTACTCTGAATTCTTAGCTCAGTTTACTGATACTTGAATTTATTGCAATTCCCTAGTATATGAATTTGTGAATACTTATTATTTAGCTTAACATTTAGATTATCATGGTTCATGATATATCCTACCAGTTACTATCTGCCTGTTTTACAAATATATTTAGTTAATTTTACTTTTAATTCATCCCAGGCAGAGATTTCATTGCTCCTTGCAAATGCAAAGGTACATCAAAATATGTACATCGAGAGTGTTTGGATCACTGGCGTGCGGTTAAGGTATGGATGCCGTCTATATTTAAGTTTCAATGGTTTGTATACTATCGCAATATCAATCTATATACTGTTTGCATAGGGTAACAATTATGTGGTTCATAAGTGATGAATATGATTACTAGCTAAGGGTTGCCAACTTATATGTGACAATAAGCGGATGCCACTTTTATTGATATGAATACTTTTCATTCTTAGAAAGTTGTTTTCTGGTTAGGAATCTAATCATTGTAAAATTTATACACATTGTTATGAAAAGGTTTTATGTGCTTGCTTAGTTCTTGTTAGGTAGTTAGGCTTCACAATTTAGTTTTATGGCTCATGCTATATGTATCCTCTGCTTTGCAAACTTACTTTTGGAATCTCCTGCCATGTACATATTTTTGAATTCCTCAATATCAAAGTGTGCTTATCCTTGTAGTTCTGTAAGACACATTCTTCTGAGTTTATTGGTCAATTCTTGCAGGAAGGGTTTGCATTTGCTCATTGCACTACTTGCAAGGCACCTTATCATTTGCGTGTTCATGGTGCTGCAGATAGGAAATGGCGTACCTTGAAATTTCGGTTTTTTGTCACCAGAGACATTTTGTTTATATTTCTGGCAGTTCAGCTTGTAGGTGAATTGTTTCCATCTTCGTAGCCATGTTGATGCCTTTTGTAATAATTTGTTAATTGCTCAGATGTTCTGATTCTACATGGCTGCCTGTGGCTCTGTATTTCCTTTTTCTGCAGGTCATTGCTTCATTGGCATATTTGGTTTATCTAATAGATGGTTACCAGCAGTACTGGCTTCGTCTTGTTTGGGGTTTTGATAGTGAGCCAAGCTTTTACTACATATGTGGTAAATAATTATTAAGTTGTGCAGTAGTTATCCAAATGCTTATACCAAGAATTGATGTTCTTGTTTATTTTGGTGATGATGGCTTGATGTTTTTTTCCCCCTATAAAAATAATGCTGATTTATTAGTTCTTATTACGTGCTGGTTTGGTCGTTTATTTCCTTTTGGTCCTTTTGAATGTAGGAGCCCTCTTGTTTTTTGTATTGCTTGGCCTATCAGGATGCTTCATTACTTGTTATGATCGAAGAGTTCGCAATGACTTGGCACAGCCTTGTCGAGAAATCTGTCTTTGTTGCTGCCATCCTGGGTAGTTCCCACTTCCTCTGCCTTTACCTATATATTGAGTCTTGTGATGTTAAAACTTAAAACACACCATTATACACTAAACATCTGCCTGAGGCATCATAGGTTTTCTTTCAAATTCTTTATTGCAAAATCCATGGTTCAAGAGTACTGTATAAGACTTAATCGGCGCTATGTTGGATACCTTTCTTTCACTAAGAAGGAATGCTTGTAAACTATAGCTTTCTTAAAATACATATCAGTGAAGCTGTCAAGTGATGCATCCTTGGACCTGCTAAATGTAGACTGTATGCTGGGACAAGAAGTTCAGAACGGTAGTGACTGAGGCTGATTTTATTTTCGTTTCTGTCATTGCAGAGTCTGCGCAGACTGCCATTTACCGGGGACACTTTGCATGTGGACTGATTGCACTGCATGCTTTGAGAGTTGCGGAACGATGGCAACTGAATGTGGAAGTTGCATGGGAGGTGCTGGAGAAGCAGGGCTGCCATTACTATTCATAATGGCTTTGATTTTTCTCGGACTCTTTACTCTAATTGGGATATTTTACAGTGTATTAGTGGCTACCATGATAGGACAACGAATATGGCAGCGTCATTATCATATACTTGCAAAAAGGATGCTTACAAAGGTGCCATTCACTTTCTTTCTTTTTGTTTATTTTTACAGTTCAACGAACTGTCAATTATTGATACATTGCGGTTGCTAAGTCAACTTAATTACCTTACTGATATAGTAACCGAAAAGGAATGTTTTCTTTTTTAAAAAAGAGAGAAGAAACTCACTGATCTATGCAACTAGTGTAGCTACATAGGGATTTATCTCCAAATTGCTACAATATGTGGTGGTAGGCTTTTTCTCTTTGCATAGCATGTAAATCTGAGATTGTGGTTTCATATTTTATTATGGTAGGAATAGCCAATACTCTCAATGCAGATTCCTTTCTTCTTGCCTCCATTTTACATGGTGATGTAAATTTGGCAGCGACAGTTTTACAGTGCAAACTTATGACGCACAAACTGCCGAAACTTCTAGCCACTTCTAGATTCTAGTAGTGGCTTTTAATACTGGTTTTCCCATGTATGAAGTTAACTTCATTTGTAACTTTTACTTTTTTCTTCCCCTGTTCATAAGTTAACTGCATCTTTAATCCTTACTTAAAAAGTACTCCCAAATAACCAGACATCATCTTGAAATTCTTGATAAGGCAAGTTTCTGCTTATTATCGCAGGAGTATGTCGTTGAGGATATCGACGGAGAGGTGTCACGGTCTGACTGGTCTCCTCCATCTCTCCCACTGGAACATGTTCAACAGCTGAAATCACTGGGTCTTTTATGAGTTTGAATTTTGAAGATGGATCTACCTGCTCAGAAAAATGACCGTAGAGTCGAGATTGACAATGGGTTTTGGTAATTTGGTCTTCTATCAGGGTGCTACAGGATTGATCTAATGTGAATTATAGTCACTCAACTGAGTTTGGTTAGATTTGTATGGTTGTGGTGATATATTGAAATTGGAGAGCTGCTGTTCCGTCTACAAATGTAAATAAAATAATAAATAGTCGCTAGTTTTGAGATAACGCCAGTCCATCTTCATACGAAGATGTGCGGTGAAGTAACGACACATAGTCATTCATACGGCCAACTTAGTGCATGGTTGACAAAGTCACAGGGAGTAGTTGAAACTTGGGGACCGATTAAATGCTCCTTACAACTTTTGGGGTATTGAAACTCTATAAATAAAGTAAGTAACAAAGTTGTATTTTATTTGTTTTATCATTATTATTTGCATTTATTTTTGTGTTGGGCTACTGGGCTAGTTGTGGGATAAAAAAAATCTGGGCTATTATTAAATCAGATTATATTATTTTATTTTGATTTGATATTAGATTATCATAAAATAAAAAAAAAATGAAAAGAAAAAAAAATATTTTTTTAGAATTAAGATGAAAAGACTAAAATATCATTTAAAAGTAACTGAAAATTTAATTTAATTTCAAAAAAAGTAAAACAAGTTTGTAATAATTTTTAAAAGAAAAAAATAGTAAAATACTCTTTTAAGATTAGAGTTATTTAATTAATTTAAAAATAAAAAATTTATATTGAATTTAAAAAGATAAAAGCACTCTTTTTAAAGAGTAACATTAAAATTTAAAGGTCTAAAATATTTATTTAGTAGTAATGGTCTTTTCAAATGCTTTAAAAATTAGAAAATTGTCCTAAATATTAAAAAAAATAAAAATATACTATTTAAGATTAATCTTGAAAAGACTAAAATATCCTTTTAAGATTATTGTTGTTTAATTAAATTATAATGTTAAAATTCAAATTTAATTTAAAAAAGATTACGATACACTTTTAGATCATTTTAAAATGACAAAAATACTAGTTATACAATCAAGGTTGTTTTATTAATTTAAAAGAAGAAATTTGTATTTGGTTTTAATAGATCCAAATACATTATTTAGTATTCATTTTAAGGTTAAACTTACAAATTTACAAACTTCGTCCTATTTATGTCCCTAACTTTTCAAAATCATTTCAATTTTGTCTCGTCGTCAATTCTGTTAACAGATCCCTAATGGCAGGACAACATTAAGCTAATTTTAAAACGTTAGGGACTTAAATATGATATTTTAAAATAAATATAAAGGATTTTTTAATTTAAAGCAGAAGAGGTAAAATAAATATAAAGAAAATAATAAAAATTTTAACTGCAAAAAACTAATTTAAAAATAAAAATATACGGAGTATTAATTCATTAAATAATTAAAAATTTTATACACGATTGATTCACCAAACTATTAGGAAGTATTGTAAACGTAATCGTATTAAAAATAATATGACTATATTTATTTTTTAATTTATAATTAATAATTTTAAATAGTTATTTTTTTAAATCAAATAAATATAATTAATCATATAAATATAATAATATGAATATTTTTATTTTTATTAAATTAAATTAAGTTATTAATTAAATTATATTTATTTAAATTTTAATTTAAAAATTTTATAATTTTAAATTATGTGAATAAAATTAGATTAAATAAAAAAAAATATACCAGTACGATTTAGATCGTACTGTAATGAGTTTATGAAATTCTAAAATAAAATAAATCTTAAAAGATAAAAATAAAAAAATTGTGATGGAAAACAATAATTTTTTATTTTATTTCAATAAAAAAAATTAACACTAATAAAACTCTAATTAAAAAAAAACGTTGCTTAATAAGTAAAGATGGGAGATTAATATTTTATGATTATTTTATGATTTTTATTTCAAAGTATAATTTTATGTTAGTGTTAATTTTTTAAATATTAACTTTTTAAAAAAATATAATTTGTTGGCATTAATTGTTTGATGATGTTATCAATATATAATAAAAGCTCTATTAATAGAATACCTGTTAGAAAATTGTGCCAACACACATTACAATATTGGTAATGTAAAGGAGTTTTCAAAACTCCAAACATTAGGGGAGTATTGTAACATCCACCTTGAAATTTGAATGTATAGTAGTACTCTTTCGGTTCCAAGTGAATGTATAAACAAGTGTTGAAAATTCGAATATCGCTTTATGCATGCAGCAATCCATTGGCAATGGAGTTCCGTTCTGCGGCGGATTAATCCTTGAAGAGTAAATTATGATTGGATAATCACATTTTACAGTTGCGTCTTACATCCCCTAATCCTGCTCCTGCAACTCAAGTGGATGTATACTTTAATTATTAATATACTATATACTATATTTATTGTTTTGAGAGTTACCTGAAACGTTGATTTGGACCTAAACGTGAGGTCCAGACTCCTTATGAGGTAGTGTCCAACTTGTTCTCGTACCGAGGTACCGCTGTACGAGTTCCTTGTGAGGAGGTGGGAAGTGGTACCTACAAGAGACTCCGATACTTAAGTTAGCATTTTGGCAGGCTATTAGTAGATTAGAATGTGAATATACCTGAGAAGTGTCAGTGTATTTATAGTAGAGTTGATAATCACCTTTTGGAGTTGTTCCACCTTTATCGATGGATAACCGTTTTCTTTATCTTGGGAGTTTGTTGGAATCTATCTTTTAGTGAAGATAGAGATAGTGGGAGAGATTTTGGGAGACAGTTACTTATTTGGATAAGTAAAATTAGATCTTCTTATTGTGTCTGATCTCTTAGGAGGTCGGGTAGGTGGGAGATCGAACGATTTCTGTAGGTTGGGCTTTATTCATTTTGGGTCTGGCTAAATTGTGGGCCATCAGTGTATGAATAGTGCCCCTGCTTGAGGTCGAGCTTTACAAAGTCGGTCTTGAGCAATTAGATGACCAAATCGAAATGTTGAGCTGTGGAGAAGTTGTTTAGTAGTTTTGAGGTCTGAAACCAAGGAGGTCGGTCGACTTAACATGATTTGAATGATGTAACGTTTTCGTAACGTCACTCCGTAACTGTTTGTGCGCTTTTTCATGTGCTATCATTTTGTTGTAATGTAGTTGTTACTTTCTTAAAAGTTGTCGTTTGGTAACCTGATACTACAAGTCGTTTTCACATTCTGTGCGACTTGCTCTCTTTATACGATTTATTTTTGGCCAAGTCTTTTGTTTCTAGAATTAATTTGTACAACTCGTTCTTTCTGAGCTATTTAAGACTTGTAGGCTCTGTATGACTGGTTTTAGAACATGTTGCTTAACCAGAGAATATTTCTTGTCCTAGTTTCGTACAACTCGTTCAGATTGAGTTGTTTTGAGGATGCATGACTTGTTTTAATACAAATTACCTTTCTAAAACTTATTCTGATTTTGTACAACTCATTTTATACCGAGCTATTTTGTAAATTTGTTGCACGACTTTGTTTTTGGTACAAATCACTTATTTTGAGACATGATTATTTCTTGATCGGATTTCATGCAACTCGTTTAGTTTGAGTTGTTTTGCGACTTAATGATTTGTTATAATACAAATCATTTTTTGAAACTTATAGTTCTGATTTCTTACGATTTGTTTTGATACAAATCGTTTATTTTAAAACTTGTAATTTTTTTAGTATAACATCATTTAGCTTGTTCAATACGAGTAGTTTTAAGGTTTTACTATTTATTTCATTTCAAATCGTTTAATTAAAACGTGGTTATTTCTTGATCTGATCTCATACAATTCGTTCAAATTCGAGCTGTTTTTAGGACTTCATAACTTGTTTTAAGTACAACTTGTTTAGTTTGAGTCCTTTTAAAGTATCAGATTATCTTTATAGCCATCGGATTTCGTTGCTTTATCCATCGTGCCCCTGTTTGAAATCGAGCTTTATGAAGTCGGAGTCGAACAATCAAGCAGATCAGATTATCGAATGAAACCTTTCAATGATTTGTTCAGCTCGTTCATTCCAAGTTTTTTATAGATGACTTATTTTTTTATACAAGTCACTTTTTTGAAGCACAACTCGTTATATATCAAGTCGTTTTGTGCGATTCGTTTTGATAAAAATTGCTTAGATAATATGGATATTTTTTACTCAATTTCGTTCAACTCACGAGCTTGAGTTATTTTAAATCATCAAGTCGTATTATAATCATTGGATACCAATTTGAACCTCATCGCTTTATCTGAGCAACCATTAAAAAGGCCGGCTCGTGATTTTCGCGCTTTGTCGAGTATAAATTGGCGCCTTAGGTGAAAGGATTATATGCTTATTCCTCTCCTTTCTAATTTTTACAAGGGTGTTATCCTTGTGTATGATACAGTTCATTTTATCCAAGTTATTTTAATTAGAGGATTGTTTCGCTTTTGTTCAAAAAATTTACAATCCTTTCTTTCCTTTTCAACTGGTTTCTGTACGAGTCGTTTGGTTGAATGATTGTTTTTCTTGTCATTTTTGTTTTTACCCTTTTGATTTTTTACAACTCATTTTATATCAAGTTGTTTCAATTTTGTTTTAGTGATTTATTTTGATACAAATCACTTTTTAATACTTTGCCTTAATGATTTGTTTTGATACAAATCACTTTTAAAGCTTTGCTCTCAGGTTGACACAACTTGTGCTTGATACAAGTTCGTTGAAAATATGATTGACTGGTACAACTCGTTTAAACCAAGTTGTCCTTATGTTGTGATGGATACTAGAACAAGTTTTCTTTGGACAACTTGTTTTTGTGAAGTTCGTTCATTTTATACGACTTGTCTTTAATGCAGGTCGTTTATTTTTGGAACTTGTAGAGATGAGCTCGTTGGCTTGGAATTTTGTATGATTTATTTGTTACTCATGTGGGTCGAGTTGTTAAATCTTATTTATGCCTTAAGGGGCATATTTAGTTAAGTTACTTTTGCGACTTATTCTAAACACAACTTTTTCAACCCGTTTGGCCCGAGCTGATTCGAGGTGTTTTTTCCAATTTGCGTATGTAACTTCTTTCCACCAATTGGTTCCTTGTCGCTTTATCCGAGCAACCTCTATAGGGTGGGCTTGTGATTTTTGTGGTTTGTCGATCTTCAATTGGTATGTTTTAATTATAGAAAAATAATTTTCATAAGAAATTGTAGTATCTCTTTATATTGGAGGCGTGTCGCGACCTGGGCAATTCTTCACCCTTGAGGTCGACACTTTGTAGTAGCCATTTTTCTAAGACTTCAGTAATCTTGTAGGGTCCTATTCAGTTTGCTGTCAGCTTTTCTTTGTCTTACCTCGGTAGCCCGATATTATTACTTATCAGGATGAGGTCTTTTTTGGCGAGTCTTGTCGTACCTCGTAGTCATCCTTTGTCTCAAAACCTTTTTCTTATTCGAGTTTTCTCTCGGATTCCTAGAAGGAGGTCAAACTCTTCTTTTTAAGCTTGAATGTTACCAACTTCATTGTAGAATTTCTCAAAGCCTCTTCTCTTATCTGAGTTTGCTTTTAGAATTTTGAAAGTAGGTCAAGTTCTTCTTTAGTGCTCCGACTTTATTGTTGAATGTTGTCCTTGGTTATTCTTTATTTATGTTGATGGAAATCATGGCTTCTATGCCGTATGCATGTTTGAAAGTGGAATTCTTCAGTGGTAGTAAAGGAAGATTTTTCAGTAGTAGTTTGAGTCATTCCATTTGCTTATAGCATTTGTGTGAGTTCTGAAAAGTTGGTCAGTAGAAGTCAGCTCGTAACACCTTCTTGCTGGTGACTTGCCCCCAGATGAATTCCATAGATTTCATTGTGGGTTTCATCCAGAACCTTTTGTATTCTAAGTCGGGACGCAATTTGATAGAGGTGTTGAGATTTCTCTTTTATAGAGAATATTACAAACTAAGGTGTAGTGCTGAGCTTCTTTCATTAATATCCTTGCCTTCCTTTACTCTTGAGAAAGGATGTTAAATTTAGTATATTCAATGCTTGGATTATCCATCCCTAGATTGTGAAGATGTCCGTCTTGTTGGCTTCTTTTGATATTGAAGGTGACTGTGGTGTTTGTTGGACCAGGATTTTATTATTGTCCCAGGCTTTGTACTGGCTAGTTTGGAGAAGGCATTAGCTCGGCCATCCTGCTCTCAGCTTATATGCTTGACCTTTCCTTTTTCATTCTTGAGGATGATGTCTGGCCCACTTCCAGCTTTGTTTGATGATCCACCTTCCAGTCGTGGAGCTCCCTTTTTGCTCATCGGTATATTCCGCAAGGAAGTCAGCCAAGTATTGCAACTTGATGACCGTCCAAGTTTCATACTTCAGATAGAATTCAGACAACTCCACAACCCACCGTAGCATCTGCCCTACAATATCCATTTTTTTGGAAGATATGCTTCATGGTCTGGTTAGCTTGGGCTTTGATAGTGTGAGCTTGAGAGTGGGGTTACAATCTCCGGGATGCCAAGACCAAAGTATATGCAACTTGCTCAATTTTCTGATAATTGAGCTCAGCTCCATGTGGTACTTTATTAGTGAAGTAGACGAGCTTTCACTCGACGTCTTTTTCTTTAAATAGTGTAGAGGCTACTACTTTGTCGACCACAGCTAAATATAGGACAAGCTCTTCTTGCATCTTATGTCGGGTAAGAATTGGAGGCTGAGGCAAGAATTTTACGAATTCTTGGAAGACTTGCTCACATTCTTAGGTCCATGTGAAGTCATGCCTCCTTTCAAGCAGGTCGGGTTAGCTTCAATTCCCCCTTTGGGTGAGCATGAACCCCATAAATTTTTCTACTTCTACGGCAAAGGTGCACTTTATGGGATTTAGCCTCATCCTGTGCTGCCTTATTATTTGGAATACTTCTGTCAAGTCGGATAACAAGTCGTCTTCACTCTTTTCTGAGGAGACTTTAATTGTTCTGACTTCTCCAAGTCCTCTTAACGTGCTCATGCCAATTTAGAGTCCTTATAGACTTTGGTGATCTTTCTTTGTATTTGCACTCCTATCTTCTTTTTCCATCCAGCATCATTGTAGCAATGTATCTATCCAACTGGCTTTCTCAAGCCAGTTTTTCAAATCATGGCACTCATTGGTAGTGTGGTCTTAGATTCGATGGTATTTGTAGTAATCTCGGGACCTGTGTCTCTTATGGTAATGACTTTGATACCTCCTTTATGGAAGCGACTATACTGCGAGGAAGACTTACATTTATGTTGTCTCCAATTTTACTGTACTTGGTTGCGTGATTGTATTTTCTGTGCCAGCAAATCCATCAAACAAAGTCCTTCTACAGGACTTTTTGTAGATTCTGTCATTAAATCTTTAATCAAACCAGTTATTTCTTCTGTTGGAGTAGTAGGAGTCTCGTTTAATCATTTCCTTCTCACATATTTCCTCTTGCCAATTGAGATTTCTTTGAACATTCTTTTCTTCAATTGGCTTTCGAGTTCATTTTGGTTTGCTTTCTACAATGACCTTAGGACGGTGCTTTTTTCTCCCTTGTTTTGGTTGTGGTGTGCTTTTTTCCTAGATGCCATCCATCTTTATTGGTCTACAAACAACCACAAATTCAAAGACAGAATTTTTTTTATATTCATTGGTAGTGATGCAATTTATGAGTAATCAAAGAAAGATGTGCCCCGAGGATCTTTTGATTGGGTTGCATTCAAATTGGCTGATGCTCCATTTTTTGGCATAAGTTGAAAAGAAAGGTTTCATTATTTTTACCAACAATATTTTCTATTCCTCCTTCAATTACTGGCCAATATGTGATATTTTATTTATTTATTTTTCTTCATCAAACCTATGTATTTGGAACATGCAACTGCTCCATTACCATGAGTGAAATTCTTTCCAAGGTTGTAAGTCGGCATAGCACTGACGGATTCCAAGTTTGAGAAGAAGTCAAGTACTATGTCGTTGTCCATTCTATTCCACGAGGAGATTGGAATCATTAGTGTTTGCAACGACAAAGATGGCAGGAAACTCACGTTTTCTTTTCCTTTTTTTTATTTGAAGATGGTGATGAATTTGCAGTTTTCAATCCACCATGGTCAGTGTCTATGAGTGCATTATTCTAGTCTCTGTCATTTGGTATATTTAATCCAAATTAATTGCAGAAGCAGAATCATCATCCCTATTTAATATTCTCTGCTTCAAAAAAGTTTTTATGAGATTTTTGTACCTATAGAAACGGTATCCCAACTTCTTTTTAATATGCTTGCATCTTAGTCATGTCGAGTGGTTGTCTGGCCATCTTGTTGATCATCACCATTTATCAAGGGTTGAGCTCCAGGTCCCGTCAACTTATCAAGGGTTGTTCTCATGTCGAGGTGCCGCCGTCCGAGAGGAGGTGGGGGTAGTACCTGCAAGAGATTCCGATACTTAAGTTAATAAAGACTTTTGGCAAGCTCTTAGTAGATTAAAATGTGAATATACCTGAGAGGTGTTAATGTATTTACAGTAGAGTTGATAACCAAGTAGTTCTACCTTTATTGGTGGATAACCCTTACCTTTGAAATCTATCTTTTAGTAGAGATACAGATAGTTGGAGAGATTTAGAGAGACAATTACTTATTTGGATAAGTAAAATTGGATCTTCTTGTTGTGTCAGGCCTCTTAGGTCAGATAAATAGAAAATCGGATGATGTCTATAAATTAATATTTATTCATTTTAGATCTGACTAAATTGTGAGCCCATCACTTATTAAAAATAGCATTTACTTAGTCAATAATATGATCGCTGTTAGACTAAATAATGAAGCGTAATAGTCATAAAAAAATAATAAAATTTAATAGTCATAAAAAAATAATGAAGCTCAATCAATTTTTAGTTAATCAAATTTGATCCTTTAAATATGAGGTTGTAAGTTGTAAATTCAATTTAATAACTGACTTATCATTTCACAGCGAGAATAATTAAATAATTAAACCGAGTTATAATATCAAATTTGTAGTCATGGATGAAATTAATTAAAAATTAATAGTATATTTGATTTGTATTATTATTTTTTGTGCTTTGTTTTTAAAATTATAAAAAAATAAAAAATATTAAAATAAAACATAAAATAAAATTACAATCCAAATGCACTTAAAAAAAATAAAAAATGAGTACAAAATTTAATTTACAAAATTTTTTTAGATTAATTGAAATTAAAAAAAAAATAGATTTAATTTTCACTAAAGAATTTAACTAACTAATATTTTAAAGAGTACATATTAAGATTATAAATTAAAAACAAAATTAATAAAGCTACAAAAAAAATTAAATTTTTAATATATTTACTTTATATTTATTAAAAAATTTTAAAAAATTATATTAACAATAATATTATCATATATTTTTAAAATACATATTAACTAAATCTTTTATTAAACTACTCTTATCTTAACTTAGGGTAAGGTAGGGTTTAGATCTAACTCTAATCCTAATTGCGAATTGATTTTTTTTAATTAAAATTCAACTCTGCCTTATTTGCGAGTTTATAACATGTTTTGTATTATTATTTTTAGTGCTTTGTTTTTTAAATTATAAAAAAAATAAAAATAAAAAAAAACAAAATAAAATTACAATCCAAATGCACTTTTAAAAAAATGAGTACAAAATTTAATTTAAAAAATTATTTTAGATTAATTGAAATTAAAAAAATTAGATTGAATTTTCACTAAAAAATTTAACTAACTAGTATTTTAAAGAGTACATATTAAGATTACAAATTAAAAATAAAATTATTAAAGCTACAAAAAATTTAAACTTTTAATATATTTATTTTATATTTATTAAAAAATTTAAAAAATGATATTAATAATAATATTATCATATATTTTAAAAATACATATTAACTAAATCTTTTAACTACCCTTACTTTAACTTAGATATGATAGGGTGTATATCCAACTCTAATTCTAATTGCGAATTGATTTTTTTTTATTAAAATTCAATTCTGTCTTATTCGCGAAATTATAAAATGTCAACTCTAGCCGCAGATCATAAAACATACAATATTTATCTATTTGATATTTATATAACACTAAATAAATTTTATTTTTATATAAATAAAAATATAAAATTTTTAATTGAAAATCTTGGTTTAACAATTTAAAATTGTTTATATATATAGACATGCACATGGGTGCAAATTGATTGTTTTATACTCAACTCTACACTTAGTCACCAAAAAATACTCAACTCTACCCTTAACAGATCTAATTAATAACCATCCAAACATAATAGATCAAATTGAATACCTACAAACCATAAATAAGAATTTATTACTGTCATCCTTGCGAAGGAAGAGAAAAAAGTAAAAAAAAAAGTTAGAAGAGAGTAGCAACTAGACACTAGACAGTTTTGTCACGTATGAAAAGGATAATTACTTGGAAAAGAGAGAAACATTAGCATTAGCATGTGATATGCATGTGCATGTGCGTCCAAAGCTGTGGGCAGGCTGTGACAACTGACAAGTAACAACATTAATCAGCTATTCACCCACAACATTACATACCTCCTGGCCATGTTTTCATCTTTATCATGGTTTTTCTCACATTCAGCGGCGCCCCATTAACCTTAATAAAATAAATAATCTTATTTGCAGGTGTCACCTTAGTAATCTTATATCTCAATTTAACCCATAAAATAAAAAATTTTGATTAATAATAATAAATTAATTATTCTATACGTTGTATCTACACATAAAATAAGTGAAATAAAATATAAATAAAAACATGAGATGCTGTCTATTTATAAAACAAGGTGCCCCACCTTTCCAGAACACGAAAATAAAATAAGACAAAGCAAAACCAACATGAAGCAACAACTTTCACAAGTAGAACCAGTGGCCTGTCAGACTTATCCAAAACGGTTTGTCTATTGACGGTGATCAAGTTGTGTTGTATGTCATACACTCCTTTCCTTTCTCTCTTGTATATATAAAATTGTTCTTTCTTTTGATTTCCTCAAGCTTAAATCCCAACAACAAATACAAACACACATACACACAAATTCAATTTCAGATAATTAGTCACAATATCTCTCAACATGTCTGACATTGCTATGCTGGTGGCGGAGGAGTACGAGAAGAGAACCAAGATTCTGAAAAAGGATAGTCATGGTGCGGTTGGAGATGGAGATATTATCAGGGTTTCTGGTGCTTCTGTATTGGCGTCCAAGCTGAAAGAGGAGAAGAACAGGGTTCTCAAATGGTTTTCAGAGTTCGAACCCAAATCACAGTTTGGTGTGGCTGCTTCTGATAGCTTCTTCTCTGCTTGAAAATCAAAATTCACAAATTCAGTTATCCATTTCAACTAGGATTTGCAGCAAACTGTGTCTCTTTTTACTTTCGGGTCTAATCATGTACTGTACATAGCAATCTTCACAATCTAAGGATATTGTGTTTACAATCTAAGGATATCGTGTTCTCAAATTTTCAGCTAAACTCTTTCCTATCCTTAGTTAGTTTTCCACGGAATATAAGTTAACCATTGCAGATTAATATACATATAAAAATCAAAATTCCTAAATCTATATTTCTATGATCGTTGGTATATATACAAAAACACCAAATTTACATAATTAAAAAATAATAAAATAATCAATTAAAACAATACAAAGAGGTTATTTTGGTCGTGAGTGGGTAATACTTAAGGATTTTGGTACCGGAGTTACTAACTATGACCCGAAGAAGGGTTGGAACAATGGTAGGGTCAAAACCGGTGTAAGGATTAAAAGGGTAAAATACTCTCTGATGGAATGGTGCTCTAGAACTTCCAAGTCACGTCATCAATTATGTCGTTTACCATATCTGTAAAATGATTATATCTATAAACTACGTAAATTTTAAAATTTAAACAAACACTATAGATAGTAGCGATTTATGTACATATTTCTCTTTATCAAAACCATGTTATAGTGTCACAGTTTACAAATAAAAAGAAGACATTGTAATTTGTTAAAGAATAATTATTTCAATTATGTCAATTTTTGAAATGAATTTTTCTTATTTGTACGAGTAATTTAGCTATTTATCATTTAACATTAAAAAATATGTTACTTCTAAGGAAAAATAAAAATTAATATGTTGTATATAAAAATTAACATATAAAAAATGATAAAAATATATTATATATTAAAGGTTTAATTATTCTGTTGGTCCCTATAGTTTCGCAAAATTTTCAATTAGGTCCCTATACTTTTTTTCCTTTTAATTAAGTCCTTGCACCAATTTTTTTTTAATTGGGTCCTTACACTTTTTTCCTTTTATTTAGGTTCCTATACCAATTTTTTTTAGTTGGATCCTTATAAAATTAAGCCAATTACTACTAAAAAGGACTTAATTGAAAAAGCCAATGAGTTATAGCTCAAATGACATAATTTTCTCATACTCAATTAAGAGGTTGTGGGTTCGAGTCTCATATCTTTGATAAAAAAAAGGACTTAATTGAAAAAAAATTAGTGCAGGACCCAATTAAAAAGAAAAAAAAGTATAGGGATCTAATTAAAAATTTCACGAAACTATAGAGACCAACAGAGTAATTAAACATATATATATATATATATATATATATATATATATAATAAAATAATAGTTTAATATATTAACATAAATGAATATTAAATTAATTTATAAAATTTTAATAAAATATATAAACTCTATACAAAATCAGTATATAAGGATATTATTATTTTCAGAATATATATAAATTTTAGGGTTATATGTATAAAAATATTTCATTAAACATGTTATTTTTTTTAAGTGATGTTTAGTTTTTTCAATATTTTTTGCTAGTATTTTTTAAATAGTATTTTTTCTAGTACTTTTAGTACTCTTTTTATAGTGCATTATATTTTTTTACTATTAAGACTAGTTTTTTTCATTTAATTTGCTTTAGCTAATGAGATCAATAATACATATTATAAAAAGATAACAAAAATAACATAATATACAAGAACAACAATTATAAAATTGTATTATATCAAACAAAAAAAATAACAAAAAAAATAATAAAAATAATAGTTCATATGTTTTGGTAATGTGTCAATAATTAATTTGTCAATTACTCGTGATAGAGATTAATGAAACCAAAATTTTCCATCTTCAATATAAATGAAAAAATTAATCATAATAAATTTAAATAATTATGTTTATAACATACTTTCTAACATTTTAATTTTAAGAATTAATTAGTATAAGCATACTGAATTTTAATTTTAACTTTAACTTTTAGAATTTATTTATCTTATCATAACATAATTTAAAACATTCTTACCAATCTATATAGAGATAATTTTAAAGTTAGTGTATGTTATATTAGTTGGTAGCTATTTAGTCTCAAATAATAAGCATTACTTTTGTTCTTGTCCTTGACCAAATTTAAAAGGGTTCAAAAGGGATAAAGTCCAATCAACATACATTATCTAGATCGTTATTCTACCCGACTTCAAAGAGGTCGAATACGATGACACTAGCCTAATCCTACTTATTAAAATAAGTAACTAACTCCTACAATCTCCTATATTCATCTAGAAATGAGATCTCAACAATATCTTTAATAAAAGAGAGTAAACAATCCACCATCAAAGATAGGATTACTAAAGGTGGTTATTAACTATACCTCTACACTTATAAATATCATAACACCTCAAGTATTCTTCAAATTTCAATCTACTAAAAACCTGCCTAAAATCCTCACTAACTTAAGTATTGGAATCTCTTGCAGGTACCACCCCCACCTTTACCAAGACGTCGGATGGTGATACCTCAGCACTAGAACATGTTGGATGCAACCCCAAAAAGAACTTGGACCTCACGTTCAAGCCCAAAACACAGTTTTAGATAACCCCCAGAATATTGGCGCCATGCCGGGGACCTGGTAATCAACACCGTACGATGGCTGATGACGTTCCAGAAGACGGACACACGGCTTTTAATTCAGAGGCTTATGAAGAAAAGCAATACAATGATGATCGAGCACTTGTCTTACCTCCTCGGCCTGACAAAGGGAAAGGTGTTGTCGGAGAGACATACCCTGCAAATCCAGTAGGATGAAGAATAAGCTCAGAAGTCCAATAATCAGGAGGATCAGGAGAAAGAGATCCTATAAAACTCATGGGACTAGTTCATGGACATCAAGGTCAGCTAGAACAACTTGAGAATGAGTTAGAGCAACAACGTGAATCAGAACAAGCTTTCCAAAGGGAGGTACGACGACGAAGAGAATTGGAAGAAAAAATCGAGAAGATGGAATCCGACCTTAAGGTTGTGTTTGGATGCACTACAGAGACAAAGACAAAGGACAATACTACATTTTGGGTTTAGGAGACAGGGAAAAAATACACATATTTGTACATGTCTCTTAGTCAAATTTATGTATCAGCCTCCACTTGGGACATATGGGGACACGAAATTTGGAGACCATTTTAATGATATTTTTTCTGCTTTAACCCTAATATATTTTGCAAATACCAGAGCTTTTTTTTCGTTTATCAAAACCATAGCTTCATCTTCTCTTTCATTCTGCAGCTGCACAACCAACAAAGAAAAAGAAAGCCTTTCCACTCTGGAGCCATTCCTTCTTCTCCTTCTCCTTCTCCTTCTCTTTCTCCATCTCCTTCTCTCTCATCCTCATCTTTTTCCTCTTTCTCTTCCTCTATAGAACTCATGGGAATGGTTTACGGATATCAAGGTCGGCTAGAATAACTCGAGAATGAGTTAGAACAACAACGTGAATCAGAACGAGCTTTAAGAAGGGAGGTACAATGACGAAGAGGATTGGAAGAAAAAACCGAGAAGTTGGAATTTGACCTTAAGGTTGTTGTGTTTGGATGCACTACAGAGACAGTGACAAAGGACAATACCACATTTTGTAATATGTTTGGTTTAGGAGATAAGGGCAAAATACACATCTTTGTCTCTTAGTCAAATTTATGTATTAGGCTCCACTTGGGATGTGTGGGGACACAGAATTTGGAGACCATTTTGATGATTTTTTTCTTTCTTTACCCCTAATATATTTTGCAAATACTAGAGCTTATCCTTCCTTTATCAAAACCCTAGCTTCATCTTCTCCTTTATTCTGCAGCTGTGCAACCAACAAAGAAGAAGAAAAGCTTGTCCACTCTAGTGCCATTCCTCCTCCTCCTTCTTCCCACCCTTCTCATTTCTCTCTCTCTCTCTCTCTCTCTCTCTCTCTCTCTCTCTCATCTTTTCTAACGTTTATTACACGATGGGATTTGATCAAAAATATATTTTAGTTTTAAAAAAAAATCAAAAGGGTATATAATGTCTTTTGTTATGTATTTAGTAAACTGTATCTATCTTTCCAAACACAAAACAATGACATTTGACAAGTTTTTATCCACTGCTTCCAAACATAATATAGAAGCATAAAAATATTAAATACTGTCTCTGTCTCTCTGTCTTTGTATCTTTGTCTCTGTATTTTTGTCTCAGGTACAACATCCAAATATAGCCTAAAGGTAGAAAATCTCGAATTGACTAAGCAGAAACACCTTGGGAGGTGAAGATCCATTTACGGAAGAGATCATGCGAGTGAAAGTTTCCAAAAACTCTAAAAGTCCTGACATGGATCTTTATGACGGAACTACTTATCCAAGATACCACTTGAGCAACTTCAAAAGTCGCATATACTTGGCTAACGCGTTGGACGCAACTCGCTGCAAAACTTTCTCGACTATGCTAACCAAGGCGGCAATGAAATAGTTCGACAGCTTGCCACCCAGGTCGGTCACCTACTTTGGCGACTTGGTAAGGAGCTTTATTACTCGATTTTTCATTCAGAAAGACAAGATCAAACATACACCGAGCCTCTTGGGAGTAATACAAGAGGTCGGAGAATCTGTCCAAGCCTATATGAAAAGATTCAACAAAGTGTGATTGAAGATCTAGAACCTACCTACGGAAGAAATCATTATGAGGATAGTTAACAGCCTCAAAGAAGGTCCGTTCTCTCAATCTATACCAAAGAGACATCCAATATCTTTGTATAAGGTTCAAGAGCGAGCGAAGAAATATATCAACATGGAAAAAATGACAACATTAAGGGAACCCATCTCAGGACAGAGCAATCAATATTAGGCTCGAAGCAAAGAAAGAGAGTCAAAGAAAAAAGAAGAATACAACTCGAAAAAAATTTGAAGATATCATAAATATACCCTATTGCGGGGTTTCCTTGTTGACGTCTGATGAGCGGATAATTTATATGCTTTTTGGCATTATTTTTAAGTAGTTTTTAGTATGTTTTAGTCAGTTTTTAGTATATTTTTATTAGTTTTTAAATAAAAATCACATTTCTGGACTTTACTATGAGTTTGTGTATTTTTCTGTGATTTCAGGTATTTTCTGGATGAAATTGAGGGACTTGAGCAAAAATCTGATTCAGAGGCTGAAGAAGGACTGCAGATGCTGTTGGATTCTGACCTCCCTGCACTCGAAATGAATTTTCTGGAGCTACAGAAACCCAACTCTCAATTGTTTTGGAAAGTAGACATCTAGGGCTTTCCAGCAATATATAATAGTCTATACTTTGCCCGAGTTTTGACGACGCAAACTGGCGTTCAAACGCCAACTTCCTGCCCTATTATGGAGTTAAACGCAGAAACAGGTTACAAATCAGAGTTAAACGCCAGAAACAGGCTACAACCTGGCGTTTAACTCCAAAAAGAGTCTCTACACATGAAAGCTCAATGCTCAGCCCAAGCACACACCAAGTGGGCCCGGAAGTGGATTTCTGCATCAATTACTTATCTTATGTAACCCTAGCTACTAGCTTAGTATAAAAACTACTTTTAGTGATTTATTTCAGGAGGATCCTGGAGATCATATTGTACACGTTTAGGGGGCTGGCCATTCGGCCATGCCTGGACCATTACCACTTATGTATTTCAACGGTGGAGTTTCTACACCCCATAGATTAAGGTGTGGAGCTCTGCTGTTCCTCATGAATTAATGCAAAGTACTATTGTTTTTCTATTCAATTCAAGCTTATTCTTATTCCAAGATATTCACTCGCACTTCAACCTGATGAATGTGATGATCCGTGACACTCATCATCATTCTCGCCTATGAACGCATGCCGGACAACCACTTCCGTTCTATCTGCAATAGCTTGAGCATTTATCTCTTGGGCTCCTGGTTCAGATCAGAGTCTTCGTGGTATAAGCTAGAATTATTGGTGGCCATTCTTGAGATCCGGAAAGTTTAAACCTTGTGTGTGGTATTACGAGTAGGATCCGGGATGGGATGACTGTGACGAGCTTCAAACTCACGAGTGCTGGGCGTAGTGACAGACGCAAAAGGATCAACGGATCATATTCCAACATGAGTGAGAACTGACAGATGATTAGCCGTGCAGTGACAGCGCATTTGGACCATTTTCACTGAGAGGATGGGAGGTAGCCATTGACGACGGTGATGCCCAACATACAACTTGCCATGGAAAGGAGTATGAATGATTGGATGAAGGCAGTAGGAAAGCAGAGATTCAGAAGGAACAAAGCATCTCCATACGCTTATCTGAAATTCCTACCAATGAATTGCATAAGTATCTGTATCCTATTTTATATTTTATTTATATTTTAATTATCAAAATCCCATAACCATTTGAATCCGCCTGACTGAGATTTACAAGGATGACCATAGCTTGCTTCAAGCTGACAATCTCCGTGGGATCGACCCTTACTCACGTAAGGTTTATTACTTGGACGACCCAGTGCACTTGCTGGTTAGTTGTGCGAAGTTGTGAAGAAGAATTGAGGTTATGATAGTGCGTACCAAGTTTTTGGCGCCATTGAGATCACAATTTCGTGCACCAAATTTTTGGCACCGTTGCCGGGGATTGTTTGAGTTTGGACAACTGACGGTTCATCTTGTTACTCAGATTAGGTAATTTTATTTTAATTTTAAGCTTTTTGTTTTTATTATTTTTATTTTCAAAAATTTTAAAAAAAATAAATTATTCTATGGCTTCAGAATTTTTAAGAATGAATTCTAGAGTTTCATGATGATTTGTTAAAGTCTGGCTGGCTGTGAAGCCATGTCTAATCTTTTGGACCGAGGTTTTAACTCATCATCACAAGAGCTTTTTTATTCTCATCAATTCAGTTGTTGTATGCCTGATTTGTATGCTAAAGCTTGGCTGGCCATTGGCCATGTCTAGCGTTTTGGACCGAAGCTTTCACTGAAAGCTTGGCTGGCTAGTAAGCCATGTCTAATTCCTGGACTGGAGCTTTAGACTAACATTGCATGATTCCTAGAATTCTTATTAAAAATTTTGAATTCCTTTATTTTCCCTTTTCAAATTAATTTTCGAAAAATACCAAAAAAATTTAATAAAATCATAAAAACAAAAAATTTGATGTTTCTTGTTTGAGTCTTGTGTCAATTTTTAAGTTTGGTGTCAATTGCATCTTTTTAATTTTCTTTAAATTTTCGAAAACTCATGCATGGTGTTCTTCATGATCTTCAAGTTGTTCTTGATGATCTTCTTTGTTTGATCTTTGCATCTTCATGTTGTGTCTTTCCTTGTTTTTCATATGCATTTTCAATTTGTTAGTGTCTAAACATTAAAAATTTCTAAGTTTGATGTCTTGCATGTCTTTCTTTTCTTAAAAATTTTTAAAAATAAGTTCTTGGTGTTCATCTTGACATTCAAAGTGTTCTTGCATGCATTTTTTATTTTGATCTTAAATTTTCATGTTTTGCATTATTTTTATGTTTTTCTCTCTCCTTATTAAAAATTCAAAAATAAAAAATATCTTTCCCTTTTTTCACTCATAAATTTCGAAAAATTGAGTTGACTTAGTAAAAAATTTTTAAAATTTAGTTGTTTCTTATGAGTCAAGTCAAATTTTCAATTTAAAAATCTTATCTTTTCAAAAACTTTTTCAAAAATCAAATCTTTTTCATTTTTTTTCTCTTTTATGATTTTCGAAAATTTTAAAAATTGATTTTCAAAATCTTTTCTTATTTTTGTTTCATATTTTTGGATTTATTGTTAGCATTCAATTTTTAGATTAAAAAATTTCAAGTTGGTACTTGCCTATTAAGAAAAGTTTCAATCTTTAAATTTTAAAATCATATCTTTTTGTTTCTTGTTAGTCAAGTAATCAACTTTAATTTCAAAATTAAATCTTTTTAAATTTCTTCTTCAAATCTTTTTCAAAATAAATTTCAAATCACATCTTTTTCAAAATCAACTTCAAAATCTTTTCTAACTTCTTATCTTTTCAAAATTGATTTTCAAATCTTTTTCAATTAATCTCATCTTTTTGTTTGATTCTTATCTTTTTCAAAACTACCTAACTAATTTTCTCTCTCTAATTTTCGAAAACTCCTCACTTTTTTTTTCAAAATTCTTTTTAATTAACTAATTGTTTCAAATCTTAATTTTAATTTTATTTCTTCTCTTTTTAATTTTTGAACTCTAACTAATATTTGAAATAAAACAAAAATATTTTCCCTTTATTTTAAATTAAATTCGAATTCTTTTCCATCCGAAATTCGAACCCCATCTTCTTCTCTGTGTTTGAATTTTTCTCTTCTCCTTCTTCTATTCTTCTCTTCTTATACTCACATAAGGAATCTCTATACTGTAACATAGAGGATTCCATATTTTCTGTTCTCTTCTTTTTCATATGAGCAGGAACAAGGATAAAGACATTCTTATTGAAGCTGATCCTGAACTTGAAAGGACTCTTAAAATGATATTAAGAGAAGCTAAAGCACAACCCTCTGGAGAGGACCTGACAGAAATTTTCGAAAAAGAAGGAGACATGGCCGAACCCAATAACAATGGTAGAGATACAAGGAAGATGCTTGGTGACTTTATTGCACCCTGTTCTAACTTCTATGGAAGAAGCATCTCAATTCCTGCCATTGGAGCAAACAACTTTGAGCTTAAGCCTCAATTAGTTTCTCTAATGCAGCAAAATTGCAAGTTTTATGGACTTCCAATGGAAGATCCTTATCAGTTTTTAGCTGAATTCTTGCAAATCTGTGACACTGTCAAGACCAATGGAGTTGATCATGAGGTCTACAAGCTTATGCTTTTCCCTTTTGCTGTAAGAGACAGAGCTAGAACATGGTTGGATTCACAACCTAAGGAAAGCCTGAACTCTTGGGAAAAGCTGGTCAGTGCTTTCCTGGCCAAATTCTTTCCACCTCAAAAGATGAGCAAGCTTAGAGTGGAAATCCAAACCTTCAGACAGAAGGAAGGTGAGTCCCTCTATGAAGTTTGGGAAGGATATAAGCAATTGATCAAAAGGTGTCCTACTGAAATGCTTCCAGAATGGAGCATCATATCTATATTCTATGATGGTCTGTCTGAGTTGTCAAAAATGTCATTGGACCATTCTGCAGGAGGATCTCTTCATCTGAAAACCCTTGCAGAAGCTCAGGAACTCATTGAAATGGTTGCAAATAACCAGTTCATGTACACATCTGAGAGGAATCCTGTGAACAATGGGATGCCTCAGAAAAAGGAAGTTCTTGAACTTGATACTCTGAATGCCATATTGGCTCAGAACAAAATATTGACTCAGCAAGTCAATATAATTTCTCAGAGTCTGAATGGATTGCAAGCTGCATCCAACAGTACTAAAGAAGCATCTTCTGAAGAAGAAGCTTATGATCCTGAGAACCCTGTAATGGCAGAGGTGAATTACATGGGAGAACCCTATGGAAACACCTATAATCCTTCATGGAGAAATCATCCAAATTTCTCATGGAAGGACCAACAGAAGCCTCAACAAGGCTTCAACAATAATGGTGGAAGAAATAGGTTTAGCAATAGCAAGCCTTTTCCATCATCTTCTCAGCAACAGGTGGGTCAGCTGAGTAAGAAGATTACTGAAACTCCTCCCAGTACTCTCCCAAGCAATACAGAAGAAAATCCCAAGAGAGAGTGCAAGGCCATAATAATGACCAACATGGCCGAACCTGGAGAGAGTTTGGAGGACGTGAGCCCCAGTGAGAAAAGCCTCATGGGACGTCCTCTGGACAGAAAGGAATTTTCCTTTGAGGAACCAAAGGAATCTGAGGCTCATACAGAGATCATAGAGATTCCATTGAACTTCCTTCTGCCATTCATGAGCTCTGATGAATATTCTTCCTCTGAAGAGGATGAAGACATCACTGAAGAGCAAGTTGCTAAATATCTAGGAGCAATCATGAAGCTGAATGACAAGTTATTTGGTAATGAGACTTAGGAGGATAAACCCCCCCTTGTTCACCAATGAACTGAGTGCATTAATGGGGTAGACATTACCTCGGAAGAAACCGGATCCCGGAAAATTCTTCATACCTTGTACCATAGGCACCATGACCTTTGAGAAGGCTCTGTGTGACCTGGGGTCAGGGATAAACCTCATGCCACTCTCTGTAATGGAGAAACTGAAAATCTTTGAGGTATAAGCTGCAAGAATCTCACTAGAGATGGCAGAGAAAAATCAATGAAACAGGCTTATGGACTAGTAGAGGACGTGCTAGTGAAGGTTGAAGGCCTTTACATCCCTGCTGATTTCATAATCCTAGACACTGGGAAGGATGAGGATGAATCCATCATCCTTGGCAGACCCTTCCTGGCCACAGCAAAAGCTGTGATTGATGTTGACAGAAGAGAGTTGGTCCTTCAGTTGAATGAGGACTACCTTGTATTTAAGACTCAAGGTTCTCCTTCTGTAACCATGGAGAGGAAGCATGAAAAGCTTCTCTCAATACAGAGTCAAACAAAACCCCCACATTAAAACTCTAAGTTTGGTGTTGAGAGGCCACAACACTACTCTGATTATCTGTGAGGCTCCATGAGAGCTCACTGTCAAGCTATTGACATTAAAGAAGCGCTTGTTGGGGGGCAACCAATGCTATTTAATTATATCTATTTATTTTCTATTGCTATTTTATGTTTTCTCTAGGTTGATGATCATGTGAAGTCACAAAAATAACTGAAAAATAAAAAATAGAATAAAAAATAGCTCACCTTGGAGGAAGAGCTTACTAGCGTTTAAACGCCAGTAAGAGTAGCAGAAGAATGGGCGTTTAACGCTAGAAACAGGCACCAGACTGGCGTTTAACGCCAGAACAGAGCATCTACTTGGTATTTAACGCCAAGAATGGGAGAAAAGCTGGCGTTAAACGCCAGAAACAAGCAGCAACCTGGCGTTCAATGCCAGAAGTGCACTCAAGGGCGTTTTGCATGCCTAAATGGAGCAGGGATGCTAAGTCCTTGACCCCTCAGGATCTGTGGGCCCCACAGGATCCCCACCTACCCCACCTCTTCTTCTCTTCTCTTCACACCCTTTCATAACACTCTTCTCCAAATACTCTTCGCCACTCACATCCATCCACTCTTCCCCAAAAACCCCACCTACCTCCAAATTCAAAATCCTTTCCCTCCCAAACCCAACCCCTCAACACTACCTCATTTTCACACATTACAAACACTTCTTCCCCCTGGCCGAATACACTCTTCCCCTCCATCTCCTCCATTTTCTTCTTCTTCTACTATTTTCCTTCTTTTTTTGCTCGAGGACGAGCAAACATTTTAAGTTTGGTGTGGTAAAAGTGTTTCTTTTTGTTTTTCCATAACCATTAATGGCACTTAAGGCCAGAGAAACCTCAAGAAAGAGGAAAGGGAAGGCAATTGCTTCCACCTCTGAGTCATGGGAGATGGAGAGATTCATCTCAAAGGTCTATCAAGACCACTTCTATGAAGTTGTGGCAAAGAAAAAGGTGATCCCTGAGGTCCCTTTTAAGCTCAAAAAGGACGAATATCCGGAGATCCAACAAGAGATTAGAAGAAGAGGATGGGAAGTACTCTTCAATCCTATTCAACAAGTCAGAATCCTAATGGTTCAAGAGTTCTATGCAAATGCATGGATCACTAGGAACCATGATCAAAGTATGAACCCGAATCCAAAGAATTGACTTACAATGGTTCGGGGGAAATACTTAGATTTTAGTCCGAAAAATGTAAGGTTGGCGTTCAACTTGCCAATGATGCAAGAAAATGCATGGCCCTACACTAGAAGGGTCAACTTTGATCAAAGGTTGGACCAAGTCCTTATGGACATATGTGTGGAAGGAGCTCAATGGAAAGTTGACTCAAGAGGTAACCCGGTTCAATTGAGAAGACCGGACCTTAAGCCTGTAGCTAGAGGATGGTTGGAGTTCATCCAATGCTCTATCATTCCTACTAGCAACCGATCCAAAGTAACTGTGGATCGGGCCATCATGATCCATAGTATCATGATTGGGGAGGAAGTGGAAGTTCATGAGATTATACCTCAAGAACTCTACAAGGTGGCTGACAAGTCATCAACTCTGGCAAGGTTAGCCTTTCCTCACCTCATTTGTCACCTCTGCAATTCGGCTGGAATTGACATAGAGGGAGACATCTTCATTGATGAGGATAAGCCCATCACTAAGAAAAGGATGGAGCAAACAAGAGAGCCCACTCATGGACCTCAACAAGAGCATGAGGAAATTCCTCATCATGAAATGCTTGAGATGCCTCAAGGGATGCACTTTTTTCTACAAAACTATTGGGAGCAAATCAACACCTCCCTAGGAGAATTAAGTTCCAACATGGGACAACTAAGGATGGAGGACCAAGAGTACTTCATCATTCTCCATGAGATTAGAGAAGATCAAAGAGCTATGAGGGAGGAGCAACAAAGGCAAGGAAGAGACATAGAGGAGCTCAAGAACACCATTGGTTCTTCAAAAGGAAAAAGACGCCACCCTCACTAAGGTGGACCCGTTCCTTAATCTCCTTATCTATTTAATTTTTCTGTTTTCGTTCTCTATGCTTTATTTTTATTTATGTTTGTGTCTTATTACATGATCATTAGTGTCTAGTGTCTATGCCTTAAAGCTATGAGTGTCCTATGAATCCATCACCTCTCTTAAATAAAAAAAATGTTCTAAAAACAAAAGAACAAGAAGTACATGATTTCAAATTCATCCTTGAAATTAGTTTAATTATATTGACGTGGTGACAATACTTTTTGTTTTCTGAATGAATGCTTGAACAGTGCATATTTTTTATATTTTTGTTCATGAATGTTAAAACTGTTGGATCTTGAAAGAATAATGAAAAAGGAGAACTGTTATTGATGATCTGAAAAAAAATCATAAAATTGATTCTTGAAGCAAGAAAAAGCAGTGAATACAAGGCTTGCAAAAAAAAAAGAAAAAGAAAAAAAAAGAAAGAAAAATGGCAAAAATAAAAGAAAAAAAGAAAGAAAAAGAGAAAGCAAGCAGAAAAAGCCAAAAGCTCTTTAAACCAAAAGGCAAGAGCAAAAAGCCAATAACCCTTTAAACTAAAAGGCAAGGGTAAAAAGGATCCAAGGCTTTGAGCATCAGTGGATAGGAGGGCCCAAAGGAATAAAATCCTGGCCTAAGCGACTAAACAAAGCTGTCCCTAACCATGTGCTTGTGGCGTGAAGGTGTCAAATGAAAAGCTTGAGACTGAGCGGTTAAAGTCAAGGTCCAAAGCAAAAAAAAAAAAAGAGTGTGCTTAAGAACCCTGTACACCTCTAATTGGGGACTTTAGCAAAGTTAAGTCACAATCTGAAAAGGTTCACCCAGTTATGTGTCTATGGCATTTATGTATCCTGTGGTAATACTTGAAAACAAAGTGCTTAGGGCCACGACCAAGACTCATAAAGTAGATGTGTTCAAGAATCAACATACTGAACTAGGAGAATCAATAACACTATCTAAATTCTTAGTTCTTATAGATGCCAATCATTCTGAACTTCAAAGGATAAAGTGAGATGCCAAAACTGTTCAAAGGCAAAAAGCTACTAGTCCCGCTCATCTAATTGGAGCTAAGTTTCATTGATATTTTGGAATTTATATTATATTCTCTTCTTTTTATCCTATTTGATTTTCAGTTGCTTGGGGACAAGCAACAAGTTTGGTGTTGTGATGAGCAGATAATTTATACGCTTTTTGGCATTATTTTTAAGTAGTTTTTAGTATGTTTTAGTTAGTTTTTAGTATATTTTTATTAGTTTTTAAATAAAAATCACATTTCTGGACTTTACGATGAGTTTGAGTGTTTTTCTGTGATTTCAAGTATTTTTTGGCTGAAATTGAGGGACTTGAGGAAAAATCTGATTCAGAGGCTGAAGAAGGACTGCAGATGCTGTTGGATTCTGACCTCCCTACACTCGAAAAGGATTTTCTGGAGCTACAAAAACTCAATTGGTGCGCTGTCAATTGCGTTGGAAAGTAGACATCCAGGGATTTCCAGCAATATATAATAATTCATACTTTGCTCGAGTTTTGATGACACAAACTGGCGTTCAAACACCAACTTCCTGCCCTATTCTGGAGTTAAACGCTAGAAACAGGTTGCAAATCAGAGTTAAACGCCAGAAACAGGCTATAACCTGGCGTTTAACTCCAAAAAGAGTCTCTACACATGAAAGCTCAATGCTCAGCCCAAGCACACACCAAGTGGGTCCGGAAGTGGATTTTTGCATCAATTACTTATCTTATGTAACCCTAGGTACTAGCTTAGTATAAAAACTACTTTTAGTTATTTATTTCAGGAGGATCCTGGAGATCATATTGTACATATTTAGGGGGCTGGCCATTCGGCCATGCCTGGACCATTACCACTTATGTATTTTCAACGGTGGAGTTTTTACACCCCATAGATTAAGGTGTGGAGCTCTGCTGTTCCTCATGAATTAATGCAAAGTACTATTATTTTTCTATTCAATTCAAGCTTATTCTTATTCCAAGATATCCACTCCCACTTCAACTTGATGAATATGATGATCCGTGACACTCATCATCATTCTCGCCTATGAACGTGTGTTTGACAACCACTTCCGTTCTATCTGCAATAGCTTGAGCGTTTATCTCTTGGGCTCCTGGTTCAGATCAGAGTCTTCGTGGTATAAGCTAGAATTATTGGCGGCCATTCTTGAGATCTAAAAAGTCTAAACCTTGTCTGTGGTATTCCGAGTAGGATCCGGGATGGGATGACTGTGACGAGCTTCAAACTCACGAGTGCTGGGCGTAGTGACAGACGCAAAAGGATCAACAAATCCTATTCCAACATGAGTGAGAACCGACAGATGATTAGCCGTGCGGTGACAATGTATTTGGACCATTTTCACTGAGAGGACGGGAGGTAGCCATTGACGACGGTGATGTCCAACATACAACTTGCCATAGAAAGGAGTATGAATGATTGGATGAAGGTAGTAGGAAAGCAGAGATTCAGAAGGAACAAAGCATCTCCATACGCTTATCTGAAATTCCTACCAATGAATTGCATAAGTATCTCTATCCTATTTTATATTTTATTTATATTTTAATTATCAAAATCCCATAACCATTTGAATTTGCCTGACTGAGATTTACAAGGATGACCATAGCTTGCTTCAAGCCGACAATCTCCGTGGGATCGACCCTTACTCACGTAAGGTTTATTACTTGGACGACCCAGTGCACTTGCTGGTTAGTTGTGCGAAGAAGAATTGAGGTTATGATAGTGCGTACCAAGTTTTTGGCGCCATTGAGATCACAATTTCGTGCACCAACGTCTACATAGAGATCTGCACACAAAAAATTCTCTCCTAGACCAGTTAAAAAGAAAAAAAGTGGAAATTAGCCAGAATACTATGAATACTGCAAAATCTATGGCCATTTCACCAATGATTGCTATGATTTAAAGAACGTGATAAAAAAATTGGCTAAAGAAGGTCGGTTGGACAGATATCTAGCAGAAAGATTGGATGACTAAGGTAAAAGGAAAAAAGATGATGAAGACCGGAATAGGCGGGATTGGCCATAACGAACCCCTGAAAGACATATCCACATGATTGCTGGGGGATGAGTAGCAAAATTCTCTCGCAAGAGACACTTGAAAGAAGTCTACCAGGTCGGTGAAGAAGTTGAAATGTCCGACCTGCCTGCAATCACCTTCACAAAAGAAGATGCCCAAGGGGTAGCACTCGGACACGATGACCCTATCGTGATCAAGATGATCCTTGCCAATACTAACCTCTACAGAACCATATTGGATAAAGGAAGTTCAGCCGACATCCTATTCAAGCTAGCTTTTGACAAGCTAGGTTTAGAAGAAAAGGAGTTGAGGGCGTAGCCAGACACTCTCTTTGGTTTGGGAGACATGGCTATCCGACTTCTAAGCTTTATCTCACACTACAATACCTTTGGTAAGGGGTGCAAAAGCAAGGACCTTGAGCATAGATTGCATAGTAATCGATGTGGCATTGGCTTATAATACCCTGATAGGTCAGATAACGTTAAACTGACTTGCTACAGTAGTCTCCACTCTTCACCTTTGCATGAAATTTCCTACTTCTGAGGGAATAGCCACTGTAAGAGGATACCAAAAATTATCAAGGTGTTACAATAAAAGCCTAAACCTACGAGGGTGTACAAAAGAGAAAGAGATCAATACCATAGAACTCGGAGGTGTCTGATTCTGGGAGGAACTGAGACCCCAACTTGAAGGAAAAATCAAGGAGGTCCAGATTGGGGATAAGATCGGAAAGACAACAAATATAGGGGCTAACCTAGAAGAGTAGCTAAAGCAAGAGCTCATTAAGCTCCTACAAGAAAATTTTGACTTCTTTGCTTGGAAAGCCTCTGACATGCTTGGAATCCACCTCGACCTCATGAGCCACAAGCTTGCTGTTTATCTTGGGCTCATGACCTATCCAATAGAAATGACGAAAGCTCAGCCTCGAAAGAGCAGAAGTCGTGGAAGAGCAAGTCCAGGTGTTGTTAGAATTCGAGTTCATAAGGGAGGTAAAATACCCGTTATGGCTTACTAATGTTGTGGTACTCGTGAAGAAAAAGAACGGGAAATGGAAGATGTGTGTCGACTATACCGACCTCAAGAATGCTTGCCCCAAGGACCCTTACTCTTTGCCCAATATCGATGCCCTGGTTGATTCAACTTCAGGTTATAAATACCTATTTTTTACGGATGCGTACTCTAGATATAACCAAATCCGATGCACAAACTGGATCATGAGAAGACATCTTTTATCCTTCCTAGGGCAAATTACTGCTTTGTGGTAATGGCCTTTGGGTTGAAAAATGCTGGAGCTACATATCAACGATTAATGGAGGTGTACATGGACAACATGCTTGTAAAAACCAAGGAAGAAATCAGTCTACTGCCCGACCTCGCAGAGGCGTTTAATACAATAAGGCAGCATGGAATGAGATTAAATCCCACAAAGTGTACCTTTACAGTTGAAGCCAGAAAGTTTTTAGGATTCCTGCTCACTTAAAGAGACATTGAAGCTAACCCGGACAAATGTAGGACAATCATAGAGATGAAAAGTCTGACCTGTCTAAAGGAAGTTCAACAGCTAAATAGAAGGCTGGCAGCCTTGTCTAGATTCTTGGTGGAATTAGCCTTAAAATATCTATCCTTGTTTGCAATCCTTAAGAAGGGGAATCAATTCTAGTGGACTCAAGAATGTGAACGAACTTTTCAAGACTTTAAACAAATTCTTGAGCCAAACACCTATCCTTACCCGACCTGAACCTGAAGAAGGAGAAGAGCTCCTGTTCTATCTAGCCGTCGCAGACAAGACTATAGCCTTTGCCCTTGTCCGAGAAGATAAGGAGGGGAAACGACTTGTCTACTTCACGAGTAAGGCATTATAGGGGGCAGAATTAAGCTACCAAAGAATAGAAAAATTTTCCTATGCCCTCGTTTTGGCTTCTAGAGACTACGACCCTATTTCAAAGCCCACACCATTAAAATCTGAACTAACCAACCCATAAAGCATATCCTCCAAAAAATGATATTGCGGGGTGGATGTTACAATAGGCTATGAAACTATCCGAGTTTGATCTGAAGTATTAAGCTCAGATAGCTATCAAATCGCAGTACTTAGCTGACTTCTTAGCTGAATACATAGGAGAATTACAAGAAAGCTCTACAACCTGGTATCTATATGTAGACGAGTCGTCAAATAAAATTGGTAGTAGAGCAGAAATCATTCTTGAGGATAAAGAAGAGATTTGGGTAGAGCTTTCACTAAAATTTGAGTTTTCAGCCTCTAATAACTAAGCTGAATATAAAGCCATGCTCGCGGGCTTGTGACTTGCCAAAGAGATCAGGGCATCTAAAGTTATAGTGTTTAGTGACTCCCAAGTGATTATCCCTCAGATAAATGGGGATTACTAAACCAAAGATCCTAATATGAAGAGGTACTTGAAGAAAATACTAGAACAGTTAGCCCAATTTCAAGAAGTAGAAGTTAGACATATAACTTAAGAGCTCAATTGTTGAGCAGATGCCCTCTCTAAACTGGCCAATACTAAGCCATTGGGCAATAATATAAGTCTGATTCAGGAAACTCTCAACACACCATCCGTGGCCAAATAAGTTAACAAGTCGGACATACTGACAATCTCCAATCTAAACTTGGAATGGATGACTCCTATAATCGAATATCTCAATTTTGATATCCTCCCTAAAGAAGAAACGAAAGCAAGGGGACTCTTAGGAAAAGTACAGAACTACACTCTGGTCTACAACGTCTTGTATAGAAGAGGAGTATCTACATCCTTATTAAAGTGTGTTCCAACCTCGAAAACCAAAGATGTCCTAGAAGAAATTCACAGTGGCATTTGTGAAAATCATCTAGAAGTAAGGTTACTAGCAAATAAGGTGTTACGAGCTGGTTTCTATTGGCCGACCTTACATAGCAAAGTAGCTGACTTCGTCAAGAAGTGCCCACCCTATCAAATACATGCTAACTTCTATGTGGCACCACCAGAAGAGCTCATTAGCGTTACTTCACCATAATCTTTCACAAAATAGGATTTAGACTTGCTCGGGCCGTTTCTTCAAGCACACGGGCAGGTAAATACCTCATAATAGGGACTAACTACTTCACTAAGTAGATTGAGGAAGAACCTTTGGCATCCATCACAGCTCAATGAAGTCAAAAATTCCTCTACAAAAATATTGTCACCCGACTTGGAGTCCCATTCTCCATCACTACTGACAATGGTACTCAATTCACTGACTCGGCCTTTAGAAGCTTAGTGGCAAGCCTTAAGATTAAGTATCAATTCACATCAGTAGAATATCCTCAACCCAATGTACAAGCAGAAGCTACAAACAAAGTCATATTAAATGCGTTAGACTACAAGATACAAAAGAAGCATAGGCTGACGAGCTCTCCCAAGTTCAATAGGCATATCAGACAACTTCCCATTCCACAACTGGAGAATCTCCGTTCCGACTTGCTTATGGCATAGAAGCCATGATCCCCATAGAAGTCAACAAAAAAAGTCCAAGGGGTAAGATTCTACAACGACGTAGGAAACATCCAAGCTCACAAGGAAGAGCTCGACCACTTTCCAAAAGTTTGACAACAAGCTCGGATAAGGGAGGAAGCATTGAAACAACGGATGTCCATGAGGTACAACAAGAAAGTCACCAGAAGAAACTTCACCACCAACGTCCTTGTTCTGATTAGGATTGACATTGGGATACAGAGGCCAGACAAAAAAAAGTTGGTTGCAAATTGGAAAAGTCCTTACAAGATCAATGAAGTCTTGGAAAAACATTACTACAAAGTGTTTGATCTACAAGAGAACGAGCTCCCTAGGTAGTGGCACGCATGCAACATGAAGAGATACTACAGCTAGAAAGTGAACTTTACTCCTTGCTGTATTCTGATAGTTGTAAAAGGCTTAGAGAAGGGGGGTTGAATCTATGACCTTCTTTTGTGTTAATAAACTTAACCCTTTAAAACTGATTTGCTCTTTAAATCTGTTTGAACTCAGTAGCAAAAAATTTATGAGACAATTTCATTTTGTCTCATGAATATAAAAAAACAGAACAGAGTAGAGAAGAGAAAAGTTAACACCATCATGTATCCTGGTTCGGTTGCCTTGTGCTATGCAACCTACATCCAGTCTCCACCACAACAATGGTGGAATTTTCACTGTAGTTAAAGTATTACATACAGTAATTCCACAGGATTGACACAATCCTTTCACACTCAAGTTCTAACCTAACTTGACTTTGGCTATGCTAATACATAACTCTTCATTCTTAGTGCTAACCCAACTAAGAAAGGGATACCTCACAGGTACAAGATACAAGACACAGACTTACCTAAAGAAATCTGAAATAACTCTAGGCTTTTCTCTCAAGTGTATCACTCAGCCTCTTTTCACTCATTGGCTTTTACTTGAGCTCTCTCAATATGCCTTTTCACTCATGAAATTACAGAAAGATAAACATTGAAAAATAAATCACAATCTGTAAAACATGAAGGAGATTGACTCTACAACAACCTCTTTGCTATTTGATAAACCAAATTTGCATGTCTCTGATTCAGTTCTTCATTTTTGGCAGAATGCCTCTTTTGAAAGAAAGCATTGTCAAAGTAGAAGAACTTCTTCAGGGAGTTTCTTCATAGAACAAAACCTTAATACTCTGGGTTATCTCTCCTTGTCATCTGAATAAAGAAAAATCTTCTTTTATCTCCTTGCATGTTGTTGGGTTGTTCTCCCTAGGTCAAATTATTGAGCTTTGTGCTTCACCAACCCACCAGCTCACTTCTTCCCATTAATCCTCAGATTAGAAACTTTGGTTCTGACCTTCTCTTGTTGACCAAAAACCGTAGAAAAGCATAAAACAGATATCCTCAATGGTAAATCCAAATCTTGGCCATTGAGAAGATACTTGGTCCCCAAGACTCACTTGTGACCGTAGATACACAGCAGTGAAGAACAGACAACATCTTTCCCATGTATCCCAATATGGAGTAGCAGAGAGTTGAAGATGAAGAGAAGAAAAATGAGATGCATGTAGAAGGAAATAAAATCACCTTTTAGCCTCTGACCTCTTCTTGATACAGATTAATGTGGGTGATTAGACTTCTATCATTTGCTTAACCTTCTCTTTCTTGCTTCTTTGGTGAATGGCTTATGAAAGAAGCTCTCTCTCTCACCTTTGAGTTCTGACCAAAGCAGGAAAAAGTGTACGTTGCTTTTGGTGTGAGAGCAAATTGGAGTGATTAGCTTAGAGTGATGGATACGGGCTTGGATCGGGTTTGAAACAAGTTCAGCCCGTTGGTTCCTTGCTTTGTTTTCTTTGGGCTTTTATTGGTTTGTAACCCGCCAGCTTTGTTTTTGTTTTCATTCAATTTGGGCTGCAGCTGAATATTGAATTTTTGGCCTGCATCACTTTAACCAAAATAATTAAAACTAATTAGTTAATTTTCCCAATAAATTAATTTTTGTCATCATTAATTAATTTAGTTAATTTCTTAACTCAACAATCTCCCCCTTGATGACAAACATAATTAAACATTAATCAAAAGGAATTGAATTTTAGTAAAGTTAAGAAACTTCTCTTTGAATGATGTTGCTTGCTTTTGTATTTCTCCCCCTTTCTTTTTCAATGTTAGCTCCCCCTGGATTTATGCTCTTCTCTTCTTTCCTGTTTTGCATTTTACTTATAGAGAGCACCATAAAGAGTTACACAAAATTATTTTGACTAAGGAAGTTTAAATAATCATTACAAATCCAGCCCAATACTGAACATATTATGTCAGCAACAAAATTCAAATCATCAAGATTAATCAAGGGCAAATCAACAATGTATGAAAGCAAGTTCCAATTGTTATGTCATTACATTCCCTGCAGCAGCACAGTTGCAAATCAAAATTCACAGTTTAAAATTCAAAAAATTCAGTAGCAACAAAAAATAGCAATTTAGCTATTACTCCCCTTTTTGTCATCAAGGGTGGAGCTTAAGCAAGATCAATAAAAACAGCACCTTAATCCTGCAAGAAAGGTTAATGCACAGTCTAAAACACCAAATTAATTTAAAGTAAGCGCAGTAGTTGTTAAGGTATTACAGTCATCCGGAAGAAACAAACATAAGTACCAATGTATAAAAAAAAAACAGTTTTTATGAGAAAAAGGGAGCAGGCAGCAGCAGTTTCATGAGACAAATCTAGGCATCCAAACCAGTCCCCTCTGAATCAGCTTCTTCATCAGCATCAGTGGCAGGGTCTTCATCCTTTTGAAGGTTGTCAATGAATGTCATGAACACAGCCACTCTATCCCTTGATTTTTTAGAGGAAATTCTCATGCTTGCTTGCTAGCTTCCTTTGTTCCTTACTCATTGCAATCATGTGATTGGATTGGGAGACAAACTCTTGGACCACATCTTTGACAACATTCAGCAGATCAGATTTTTGTCTAGTGGAGATGGAAGTATCCTCGGTGGAAGGAGGAGGAGATTCTTCAGGAATAAAGTCATCATCTTCATCATCCAAGACCACTCTCTCTGAACGAGTAGGTCCCTTTTGCTGTTTCACTGAACCACCCCCTTTTAGATATGAATGTCTATTTTCATAATTGATGAGTGAATTTTTTGACGATTTAGAATTTCACAAATAAAATCTCGTTGCAAGTATAGTTTCTAAACCAACAATAATCCTTTCATACAAAAATTTGGTTGTCACAAGTAACAAATCGCTATAAAATAACCGAAGTATTCAAACCTCGGGTCGTTCTTCCTAGGAATTGCAATAAAGTGTTCTTGTTATTAGTTATGAAGTATTAATAAACCACTATTTTATGGTTTATCTTGTGCTAATTTGAGTAGTTTTTATCAAGCCTTTGCACACTTATTCATGCAATTTGCATGATTTTACAATTCCTTTCCAATTTTGTTGTATGATTAAAAACTTGCTTCCTAAGCCTTTAAATTGTGTATTTTAATTTCCCTTTATACCATTCGATGTCGTGATCTGTGTGTTAAGTATTTTCAGGCTGTGTAGGGCAGGAATGGCTTAGAGGATGGAGAGGAAGCGTGCAAAGATGGAAGGAACACAAGAATTGAAGGAGATAACCAGCGAGGATCGACGCGCACGCATGGCTCACGCGTGCGTGTGATTTGGAGATTTTTTACAGCGACGCGTGCGCGTACCTGACGCGCACGCGTGACATGCGAAGATGACCATCAACGCGTACGCGTGACATGCGCGACGTGCAAAAAGTGCAGAAGATGCTGGGAGCAATTTTGGGCTGAGTTTGGACCCAGTTTTCGGCCCAGAAATACAGACTAGAGCCAGGGGACAAGGAGAGACTCAACACACATTGACACATTCTCATTTGCACAGTTTTTAGTTTGGTTTTGAATCTTAGAGAAAAAAAACACTACTTCCTCTAGGGATTCTTCACATTCATAGTTTTAGAGTTTTATGCTTTTGATATGGATATTGAAAAGAGTTACTACCTCCGTTGAAGTTTCCATTATTCTAGTTTGTTTCCTTATCCCCTTACTCTTTTAATTACTTATTAACCCTGTTCAGATAAGTATGTTTATGGTTTTGGAATTTATTAATGCAAGGAATTATTTTTACCTTTAATTAATTTTCAGTTATTATTTTATTCCCTTTTATGGTTTATGAAAATGGCCTTCATATCAATGGAGTAGACTCCCAACTTGAATTAGGAGTTGATTAAAAGGAGACCCTTGAGTTGGAATACTCAAGTGTTGATTTTAATTGAAAATTGTTGGCCAATTCTCTAGTCACTAACGCTAATCCTTCCATAAGGAGAGGATTAGGACTTATGAATAAGAGTTAGCTCAATTACTTGACTTTCCTTTATTCGGTAAGGGTTAACTTAGTAAAAACAACAACATCTTACTATCATACTTGAGAAAATCCAACAAGGATAGAACTTCCGATTAATCTTCTCCCGGTCAAGGCTTTTATTTTAATTATATAAGTTCTCTCGTTAATTTTCATTGCTTTAATTCATAATTATTTTAATTTCCCGTTCTCTAACTCTAAAATTTCTCAGAAAAAATTCCTGAGTAATAAAATAGCACTCTTTTATCAACTCGTTGGGAGACGACCTGGGAATTCTACTCCCAGTATTTTATTCTTAATTTGTGACAACTCTTTTTAAATTGATAAGCGGAATTTTTGTCGGTTAAGAACTGTACTTGCAATGTTGTTTTCTCTATAAATTCTTAATCGGCAATTTTCTGCCTATCAAGTATGTTTGGGGTTTTGGATAAGAAACAAGAAGAGTAAATGGCAATGAAAATTAAATGGTAAAAAGAGGTCTTGTCAAGGTTTGGTGGTCAAGGATTTCTGTCCTTATCACTAACCACAACATGATAATTGCAAGGATCAATCCCATTAAGTCATCTTCTAATAAGTAAAGGAAAGTCAAATGAGCTATATTAATCCAAGTCCATAGGTCCTAGCTTTCCACTAATTGAATTAATGCAAGCTAGAGTCAATGGTTACCAATTATCAATCACTTGGACATTAGTGACTCAAGAATTCCTAAGTTACCTTTCCAAGCCAAGAACACAAAAATCTACTCTAACATCCTTCCAAGCATTTTATCAAACACTTGGAAGGCACAAAAGGAAAGCAAAAATCAAATTGCAAGAATTATAAATCTACAACTACCAAAAGCAAGGAATTAACAATAACAAATCAAATGAACAATAAAGGAACATGAATCATGAATTGCATTAAAAGAAAATAGAAGAAACAAAAGTGCATCAATATCAAAGTAGAGAATTACAAGAATTAAATGCTAAACTAGAGAGAGGAGATGTAGAAGAACAAGAATTACAAAAGGAAAAGTGAATCAAAGCATGGAATTAACCTAGATCTAAGAAATCCTAATCTAACCTAATCCTAATTCTAGAGAGAAAAGAGAGCTTCTCTCTCTAAAAACTAACTTTCCCTCCAAAACTAGACTAAACTAAACTCATTGGTAACTAATTTCATGTGTGTTGATTCCCCTTTAATCCTTGGGTTAAATAACATCAGAGATGAGTTGGATTTGGGCCTGGGAAGTCCAAAAATCGCCCCCAGCGGATTCACCTTAAGTTGGTCACGTGCGAGCACTAACGCGTGCGCGTACATGACGTGTACGCGTCACTTGACAAATTGCTATCCACGCGTACGCGTCATGTATGCGTACGCGTCTCCATGCGACCTCACATTCCACGCGTGCGCGTCTACTGCGCGTGCGCGTCGATATCAGCATCCCAAATCCTTGTTTCTTCATGAGCTCTCCACTTGCATGCTTTTTCTCTTCACCACTTTTGATCCATTCCTAGCCTTTCCAATCTGAATTCACTAACAAACATATCAAGGCATCTAGTGGAATCAAAAGTGAATCAAAATTAGCAATTAAGGGCCTAAAAAGCATGTTTTCACACTCAAGCACAAATAGGAGACAATCATGAAACCATGCTATTTCATTGAATAAATGTGGATAAGAGGTCATAAAATCCCCTAAATAAGTACAAGATAAACCCTAAAAATGGGGTTTATCAATAATCTTCATTGGACAAGTCAACACCAAAATGCTCAAAAACACAAGTTAGAAACATGCCATAAGGTAGTGCTTTGTCTTTCTTACTTCTAACAGAATCAAACATGTATCTAGCCATCAAATAGGAAAAAGATATTTCTGTTTTTGTGATTAGGGCATACAAAACAAGTGTGTCTGTGTAAAAAACCCTTTGATATGAACCACTTTGAGGAAGTAAGATGTGGTTGACTATTCGGTGCAACTGAGCACGTTCATATCCTAGGGCTTTGTGAGTGGGTGTGATGCCATCAATTAAGGAAACATGTTCACAAATATGAGCCAAAGCATCATTGTAAGAAATACCAACTCCCTCATCCCACTTAACAGATGTATAAGCGCATGGCCCAACATCAGTATACTTCAAAGAATCACTGATTGTTTCATCATTTAAAACAATGTCTCTGCCCTTAACATAAGAATGCACACTTCCTTCATGGTATGTCATGTTTGCATAAAACTCTTTGACCAACAGAGGATACACAGGCTTTTTTATTTTAAAAAGGTGATTCCAATCCAAAAATTCTAAATTTTTAACAAAAGGAAAGCCTTTCTTTTTCAAAGTTGGTAAATCAGCAAGAAAAGAGGGACACAGGATATGGTACTTAATAACTCCTTCATAAAAATCGTTGTTCATGGCAAATTTGAATCTATAGGGGTTATAGTTGGAGTGAGATGTCATGAAGTAGGATTTGTGAGCAAAAGAATGAATGTCTGGTTCTCTAATTGATTTGAGAGGAAGACGAGGTTTACCTCTTTGTGAACGCAATGGAACAGACCTTGGCTTAGGCTGAGTTGACTCAGGAATAGGTTCTTCAGCAGCAGGGAGTTTGCCCTTGGATGAGCTAGGTTTCGAAGAGCTTGGTTTTGAAGGCGGTGCCATTGGTGGTGGCGTTGGCTTGGCAGAGGCTGGGAATCTTGGTGTGTTCTTGGTCCGCGCCATGGGATCAGTTTGTGGTGGAGAGGTAGGAGGTGAAGGTGAGAAAGTGAAGGTTTGGTCTCTTGAACGAGTAGAGGACCTAGGTTTTGCAGGAAGCTTATGTATCTTTTCTCTAGGAGGCATTTGTACAACAGTCTTCTTCCTCATTTGGGTGGTTTCTGGCTAAGAAGAAAGAGAAGTGATAAAGGTAGTGGAGGAAACCGAAGAGTTTGAGAAGGTGTTCCGATGGTTACCTGAAACTGGAGGTCGATCTCGGACAAGATCTTCTGTACTGGTCGGGGATGACGTGTCCGGCTGGCTGATGGCGGCCGGAGCTGTTGTATCCGACTTGTTGAACTTACAGCACTGCTGATCATTGGTCACCGAAGGGTGGGGGGTACCTGCAAGAGACTCCGATGCCTAAGTTAGCATGGGTATTAAGCAGGTTTTTTAGTAGAATCAGAGTATGAGTTATACCTGGGTGCTCCAGTGTATTTATAGTAGTGTGGGCTGACCTTTCTGATACGATAAGTTAGTTATCTTATCTTATCTTATCTTATTTTGGGTGAAGTCAGCTTGTCTTCAAGGGAACCGCCTTTATCTCTATAGGCTTGGATTGCCTTTGGATCTGGGTCTTGTTCCTCTATGTGGGCCCTTTATTGGGCTTTCTTGTCGATTTGGCCGAGCTCTTTGGAAGAGGTCGGTCGCTTTATCGCCAATCATCCCGGGTCGGGTAGCTCAACCCAGGGTATGAACAGTGCCCCTGCTTGAGCTCGGTCTTCTTTTTTGAGGTCGAGTCCTTTGACTTCGATCCTTCTTTAGTGAGACCGAGTTCAAGCATTTTGTCGATTTCTTTCCTTTGTAGATTCTTTTTGAATGTAGAACGTTTTCCTCTAAAAGCGCGCGCTTTTATATCAGTGCTTTGTTTTTTGGGAATGTGAGAGCGTTTAATACCTTCATTAATTGGTATTAATTGCCCCGTTTTCTCTTGGCTTTTATTTTGAATCTCTTAATCAAAAAACCGTTTCTCTTCTTCACTCTTCTTCGTAACTTCTCCCTTTACTCTCTCATTTTCTGTTTCTTTTGTAGTTCCTTCTTGCAACGCCTGTTCTGCTACTGCTTTCTGAGGAAGAGGGGTGATTTCTAGATTCCTCCTTCTATCTTCGCAGTTTTCCGCTTCGAGGGGTGGCTTTGGTGCTTCTTCTCTTCAGCTTCCTTTTATTTTCCAGGTTTCGATTTTCTTCCTCTGTTTCTTTATATGTCTGTTTTTTGAATTTTGCTCAGAGAAAGTTTGAATCTTTTCTGCTTTTAAAGTACCCGATGTGTTCTGGAATTTCTTCGTTTTTGGTGTGAATCTTTTTCCTCTTCTTGTTGCCTGAATCTAAAAATTGGGGCTTTTGCATGTTTGCTGTTGTTTCTGCTTGTGCCTTCGATGATGGTTTTGCTTGATTCTGAAAAAGTTTGCATTTTTGGTGATTTTCTGCTGGACATTTTTGATTTTGACAATGCTTTGGCTGATAGACTGTAGGAAGGTAGTGACTTTGTGCTTTTACTTTCTTTGTTTTCGTTTGAAACCTTATTTTTTCCTTTTTTGATGAGTGCCAGGACGTAAGTTGTAGAATTTTCTTGAAACCTTGCTTTGTTACTGCCTCCAAAGGATGCCCCAGGACTTTGGTTTGAGTCTTGGAGTTTTCCTTTCCTGTTTGTTCGTCTGTCGAGTTGTTTTGCCCCTCTTCCGAGATGTTTTGTTAGTAATCCACTCTTCTTTTCTTATTGTAAGATTTAGTTGGCCTCATGTCTTCTCGCAATAACGTTGTAGAGATGTCTTCCCAGGTTCCCGAGGGCATGGCCGATTGGGTGGACTCGATGGTTCTTATGTGTGTCTCTTTGGTTGATTCCGAGTTTTGCGCACAGCTTAGGCAGTTTCATAGGGTCTGTAGTAATCCTAGTGATGAGAAGAATTATGAACTTGTCCCTCCCTCTTCTGAGGAGAGAGTTTGTTTTTCTACTCGGGTTGTTAATGATCGCCCTTTTTTCTATGCTTATGACTTCTTCTTTGGTCAGCTGGGTATCACCCTTCCTTTTACTGAATTTGAGACCGACCTGTTATGGTCCTGTAATGTTGCTCAACTTCACCCTAATTCCTGGGGTTTCATTAAAATTTTTCAATTGTTGTGTAATGGTTTTGGTATCCCTGCCTCGCAATCTCTCTTCTTCTACCTATTTGTCTTGACAAAGCCTGGAGTAGTAAAAAAGAAGGCAGCGTGGGTCTCCTTCTGATCTACCCAGGGAAAGAAGGTCTTTTCCATGTTTGATGAATCGTTTCGCGATTTTAAGAACTATTTTTTCAAGGTCCGAGCTATTGAAGGAGCTCGGCCCTTTTTCCTGGATGAGAATGATGAGCCCGCCTTTCCCTTGGAATGGCAAAAAGATGTGAAAGTGTCCAGGTATACGTGAGAAATGTTGGATGAGGCTGAGCGAGCTTTTGTGACTGTCTTGGAAGAACACTGGGGTCAATCCCCTCATCTTGATACAAAGAAATTTTTAACCAATCCCTCTCTTCTTCAAACTGAGCTGGGTATTTTGCGTTTCCTTTGTTATTTGTTTATATTGCTTGTGAATGCCTTTCCGACTTGTAGCTTAATTTCTTACTGTTGTGTCTTATTTGCAGAGGCGATGAAGAATAATGAATCCATGAAGGCTTTTAAGAGGGCACAGAAGGCGACTGCTGCCAAAAACATCTCGACTAAGGCGGCCGGGGAGGGATCTTCCCAAGTGCATGTGAAGCCGTCCATGCCGAGTTCTCCTGGGATGAAGAAGGTGATCCCTATTCCCCGAGTTCGTCTAGCTGACTCTCTTCCAACTTCTGCTACTCCTTCCAATAAGAAACAAAAAACAGTTGAGCCCTTTGACCTCGATGCTCCCGATTTTAATGCTATTGAATTTGTAGATCAGCAGATCGGCCCCTACGGCGCCCTTTCTATGGGCGATGTGTCCATCCTTCATCATTTGGAATTTATGACCCGAAACAGCATAAAGATGGTGTATATGGGGGCTGCTCTGCACCGAACTGCTCAGAACCTACCTCTCCATGCCACCAAAGCATTTATGGAAGAGGCAAAGCAAGAGTTCGACCGGATGAAGGGGCTGAAGGAGGAGCTCGAGGTGAAGTTGGCCAAGCTGGAAAAAAGATCTAGAGAACGAGAAGGTGATTTCCCTTTCTCTGGCAGCTTCTGTGCGGTTGGCCGAGGACACGGCAATGATGCATAAGGATAGTTACGTTACGTCCTATCGGGAGGTGATGCGCCTGAGGGGGGAGCTGGAGAGTTCCCGGGAAGATTATTCTGAACTTCAAGGTCATCTTGTTGGCAGCGTGACTGCTGCTTATGAGAACCTGAAGGAGCAAGTTCGGGTTATTGCTCCCGAGGCCGACCTGACCCTTTTCAGCCTGGATAATGTTGTCAAGGATGGCAAGATTGTCCCTGATGACGAGGATGATGATAATGTCGACCCTCTCCCCGTGTCCTCTGCTAAGGTGTCGACTTCTGCTGTTCCTACCGAGGTCGACCCTCCCGCCTCTGATCCTGACTGCCAGATCTTAAACCGAGATGACGGTACTGTGGATGCTGTTCCTCTCCAAACTCGCCCTCCGTCTCCTGCTAAAAAGTCTTCTGATCCTTAGCTTCATTTATTCTGGATATTTATGTAGTTGGCCCGGCTTGTGGGCTTTTTAAACTCTTTATGTTTTGTTAACTGCTGACACTTTCTTGTTGCTTGCCTAGCAACTTTTATTTTTAAAAAACAAAAGGTAGCTCGCTTAGCTTTTTAAGGTAGGTTTTGGTGGCCTCCAAGGCTTTTATAACTTTTTGTAGACTATATCATGCTTTTTGTGCTTGATTTGGTATCTCTTCTGTTTTCTGAGAATGTTTGGAACCTTGCAGCTCGACCTTTTTGGATTTGCTTTGTACTTTGGTAGCTTGAATCCTTTGTGGTTGTGGTTATATGGGTCTAACTTGTTTTTCGGTTTTTTTTCGCTCTTGCTTGTATTTCTGACGATCTATAACCAATTCCTTCAAGTTAGTCTTCCAAGTTGTTTTGGTAGTCCTGTTCCGATTTTCTCAGGGGTTACGTTTGTAACTTGCTTTGTAGTAGGGCGACTTCTTTACGTCGTCCTTTTCTAAGTTATTTTTGTAATCCTCTTTCTTGGATCTTTGTCAGATCTCTTTCAGGGATTGCTTTTATAACTTTTTAGTAGTAGGAGTCCGACTTCGTTATATCGGTCTTTTTTAAGCTATTTTTGCAAATAACTTTAGTAGTAGGAGTCCGACTTCGTTATATCGGTCTCCTTTAAGTTATTTTTGCAAATAACTTTTTAGTAGTAGGAGTCCGACTTCGTTATATCGGTCTCCTTTAAGTTACTTTTGCAAGTAACTTTTTAGTAGTAGGAGTTCAACTTCATTATATCGGTCTCCTTTAAGTTATTTTTGCAAATAACTTTTTAGTAGTAGGAGTCCGACTTCGTATGTCGGTCTCCTTTAAGTTATTTTTGTAGTCCTCTTTTTTGGACCTTTGTCAGGTCTCTTTCAGGGACTACTTGTGTAACTTTTTAGTTTTGGGCTGACTTTGTTATGTCGGGCCCTTCTAAGTTAAAGTAATCCTCTTTAATAGGGTTGGCCAGACCTCTTTCCAGGGTTTACTTATAACTTGGGTTGACTTGGTCCGACTTCTTAATGTCGGCCAGTAAGTTATTATTTTAGCAATCCGTAAGACCTCGTCAGGTTCTTTTTTAGATCACTTTCGATAACTTCTTACATTATTTTGTGTTCATCTTTGCCGATTTGTAGAAAGTGGTTGTCATCTCTAGATCGTCCTTTGGGTGAATTGCGTTTTCACCTTTATCAGACGGTTATCTTTATCGCGATCGTGCAGTGAAATTATTTTTTCACTTTCTGCCGATCTGTTGCTTTATAATCGGACGATGAATACTTTAGATTAATGCGTCTTGAAATCTTGTAGAATATCTAAAATATATATTTATTCAAAGGAAAGTGAAAATATGTACATGTGGGAATTTTTCATCCCTTTATGTCGAATAGTGTTTGAGTCTCAACTTGGTGCCTCATTAAAAAACCTTTTCAGGAAAAAGAGTGCATCCAATGATGAGATCTTTTACTTTTCTAGCTGTAGTACCTTCTTAGGTTGCAGGCGTGCCATGATCTGGGAAGTTCTCATCCATCGAGTTCGGACAGTCTGTAGTAGCCCTTTCCGAGTACTTTTACAACTCGGTAGGGTCCTTTCCAGTTTGCTGCCAACTTTCCTTCTCCTGGTCGAGTTGTTCCAATATCATTTCGGATTAGGATGAGGTCGTTCTCCGTGAAACTTCTTGGCACTACCTTTTGATTATATCTGGAAGCCATTCGACGTTTTAGTGCTTTTTCCCTGATCCGAGCTCTTTCCTGAATTTCAGGTAGTAGGTCGAGTTCTTCCTTCTGAAGTTGAGAGTTGGCCTTTTCATTGTAGTGGACTACTCTGGGTGACCCTTCCTCGATCTCTACTGGGATCATTGCCTCCACTCCGTATGCTAGTCGAAAGGGTGATTTATTTGTCGTGGAGTGTGGCGTTGTTCGATATGCCCATAGGACTTGCGGAAGTTCTTCGGCCCAAGCTCCCTTTGCATCTTGTAGTCTCCGTTTTAACCCGGCCAATATGACTTTGTTGGCAACTTTGGCCTGTCCATTGGCTTGAGGGTGTTCGACGGAGGTGAAATGATGCTTTATATTCAAGTCGGCTACTAGTCTCCTAAAGCCTGCGTTTGTGAATTGAGTGCCATTGTCTGTGGTGATGGAGTATGGAACCCCGAACCTCGTGACAATGTTCCTGTATAGGAATTTCCGACTTCTTTGAGCGGTGGCGCTGGCTAGAGGTTCTGCCTCAATCCATTTTGTAAAATAGTCTACTCCGACTATGAGGAATTTTACTTGTCCTGATCCCTGGGGAAAGGGTCCGAGAAGATCAAGTCCCCATTTTGCAAATGGCCAGGGCGAGGTTACACTAATGAGCTCTTCTGGTGGGGCGATGTGGAAGTTGGCATGTTTTTGACATGGTGGACATGTTTTTACAAATTCTATAGCTTCCTTCTGTAGGGTTGGCCAATAAAATCCCGCTTGAAGTACTTTTTTGGCAAGAGCTCGTGCTCCGAGATGATTGCCACACATGCCGCCGTGTACTTCTTCTAACACTTCCTTTGTGTTGTTGGTCGGCACGCATTTTAGTAGTGGTATTGAGATCCCTCTTTTGTACAGGATGTTGTTTATAATAGTGTAGTACTGTGCCTCCCTTTTTAATTTTTTCACCTCTTTTTCCTCTGTGGGGAGCGTCTCTGCTTTGAGGTAGTTAATTATGGGGGTCATCCATCCTTGGTCCTGACTTGTGATGGCTAGGATTTTTTCCTCTTCCGATATTGATGGGTTCTGTAGCATTTCCTGGATGAGGCTTCTATTGTTGCCCCCTGGTTTGGTGCTGGCTAGTTTTGAGATTGCGTCAGCTCGGGCATTTTGTTTGCGGGGTATGTGGTAGATTTTATATTCCCCGAGTTGTCCGAGCTGTTCCTTGGTTTTATCCAAATACTTTTTCATGGTGGGATCTTTGGCTTGATAGCTCCCTGTTATCTGTGAGGTGACTACTTGTGAATCGCTGTAAATGTTGAGTTTTTGAGCTCCAACCTCTGTAGCCAGCTTCAAACCGGCTAATAACGCTTCGTATTCCGCCTGGTTGTTTGAGGCCGGGAACCCGAACTTGAGGGAGAGCTCAACTTGGGTTCCTTGGTCGCTTTCTATTATCACGCCTGCACCGCTTCCAGTCTTATTTGAAGAACCGTCCACGTAGAGATTCCATTCTGTGGGGGTCTCCACGGCATCTGTGAATTCTGCGATAAAATCGGCTAGGTACTGTGATTTAATGGCCGTCCGAGCTTCATATTGGAGGTCGAATTCTGATAACTCGACTGCCCATTGTAAAATTCTGCCTGCTAAATCTGTTTTCTGCAATATTCCTTTTATAGGCTGGTTAGTTCGAACCTTAATGGTGTGAGCCTGGAAGTACGGGCGAAGTCGTCGAGATGTTAGAATGAGAGTATAGGCAAACTTTTCTATTTTTTGGTAGTTCAGCTCGGATCCCTGTAGTGCTTTGCTAATGAAGTAGACGAGTTGTTGCCCACTTTCGTCTTCTTTGACTAGTGCTGAGGCTATTGCCCGACTTCCTACTGCGAGATATAGTACGAGTGGTTCTCCTTCTCATGGTCGAGATAAGATAGGCGGTCGTCCTAAGAACTCCTTGAAGTCTTGGAAGGCTTGTTCGCATTCTGTCGTCTACTCGAACCATTTTCCCTTCCTTAAAGTAGCATAGAAGGGGAGAGATCTTATCGCTGCCCCTGCTAAGAATCTGGATAGGGCGGCCAATCTCCCGTTGAGTTGTTGCACTTCTTTGACACAGGTCGGGCTCTTCATGTTGAGTATGGCTTGGCATTTATCCGGGTTTGCTTCAATTCCTCTTTGTGTGAGCATGAAACCTAGGAATTTGCCTGCTTCTACCGCAAAGGTGCATTTTGCCGGATTAAGTCGCATGTCGTGCTTCCTTATGGTGTCTGGTGCACGAATTGTGAATCACACTTTTCACAACTCGTACCACTAACCAGCAAGTGCACTGGGTCGTCCAAGTAATACCTTACGTGAGTAAGGGTCGAATCCCACGAAGATTGTTAGTTTGAAGCAATCTATGGTTATCTTGTAATTCTTAGTCAGGAAGTCAATTGTATTTATCAGTTGAATTGCGAATAAACAAGAGAGCATGGGTTAAAGGTTACTTGTTATGCAGTAATGGAGAATATGTTGGAGTTTTGGAGATGCTTTGTCTTCTGAATCTCTACTTTCCTCTGTCCTCTGATTCACGCACGCACGTTCTTCTATGGCAAGCTGTGTGTTGGGGCATCACCGTTGTCAATGGTTACATCCCCTCCTCTTGTGAAAATGATTCAAATGCTCTGTCACAGTACGGCTAATCATCTGAGGTTCCCGATCGTGCTGGAATAGGATTCACCCTCCTTTTGCGTCTGTCACTACGCCCAGCACTCGCGAGTTTGAAGCTCGTCATAGTCATTCAATCCCTGAATCCTACTCGGAATACCACAGACAAGGTTTAGACTTTCCGGATTCTCATGAATGCCGCCATCAATCTAGCTTATACCACGGAGATTCTGATTAAGGACTCTAAGAGATATTCATTCAATCTGATGTAGAACGGAGGTGATTGTCAGACACACGTTCATGGATTGAGGAAGGTGATGAGTGTCACTGATCATCACCTTCTCCATAGTTAGGCGCGAATGGATATCTTAGATAGGAACACACATGTTTGAATGGAAAACAGAAATACTTGCATTAATTCATCGAGACACAGCAGAGCTCCTCACCCCCAACAATGGGGTTTAGAGACTCATGCCGTCAAAGAGTACAAAGTTTTTGATCTAAAATGTCATGAGATACAAAATAAGTCTCTAAAAGTTGTTTAAATACTAAACTAGTAGCCTAGGTTTACAAAAAGTGAGTAGACTATGACAGATGGTGCAGAGATCCACTTCTGGGGCCCACTTGGTGTGTGCTGGGGCTGAGACTTAAGCAATTCACGTGCATAAGGCCGTTTTGGGCATTCAACGCCAGGTTTGGATCCATTTCTGGCGTTGAACTCCAACTTTTTATCCTTTTCTGGCGCTGGGCGCCTGAATTGGGCAGAGAACTGGCGTTGAATGCCAGTTTACGTCATCTATCCTTGAGCAAAGTATGGACTATTATATATTGCTGGAAAGCCCTGGATGTCTACTTTCCAACTCAATTGGAAGCACACCATTTCGAGTTCTGTAGCTCCAGATAATCCATTTTGAGTGCAGGGAGGTCAGAATCCAACAGCATCAGCAGTCCTTTTTCAGCCTGAATCAGATTTTTGCTCAGCTCCCTCAATTTCAGCTAGAAAAATACCTAAAATTACAGAAAAATACACAACTCATAGTAAAGTTCAGAAATATGAATTTTTCCTAAAAACTAATGAAAATAAACTAAAAACTAACTAAAACATACTAAAAACTATATGAAATTAACCCCAAAAAGCGTATAAAATATCCGCTCATCACAACACCAAACTTAAACTGTTGCTTGTCCTCAAGCAACTAGACAAATAAAATAGAAGACTAATAGGTTGAGAAGCAATAATATCTCAGAGTTTTTGAGTGAAGCTCAGATTCTAATTAGATGAGCGGGACTAGTAGCTTTTTGCTTCCGAACAGTTTTGGCATCTCACTTTATCCATTGAAGCTCAGAGTGATTGGCATCTATAGGAACTTTAGAATTCAGATAGTGTTATTGATTCTCCTATTTCAGTATGATGATTCTTGAACACAGCTATTTCATGAGTCTTGGCCGTGGCCCTAAGCACTTTGTTTTCCAGTATTACCACCGGATACATAAATGCCACAGACACATAATTGGGTGAACCCTTTGGATTGTGACTCAGCTTTGCTAAAGTCCCCAATTAGAGGTGTCCAGAGTTCTTAAGCACACTCTTCTTTCTGCTTTTGACATTGACTTTAACCGCTCAGTCTCAAGTTTTCACTTGACACCTTCACGCCACAAGCACATGGTTAGGGACAGCTTGATTTAGCCGCTTAGGCCAGGATTTTATTCCCTTAGGCCCTCCTATCCACTGATGCTCAAAGCCTTGGGATCCTTTTTATTACCCTTGCCTTTTGATTTTAAGGGCTATTGGCTTTTTCTTTTTTTTTTCTGTTTTTTTTTGTTGCTTTTTCTTGCTTCAAGAATTATTTTTATGATTTTTCAGATCATCAATAACATGTCTCATGTTCACCATTCTTTCAAGAGCCAACATATTTAACAGTTTTAAACAACAAATTCAAAAGACATATGCACTGTTCAAGCATTCATTCAGAAGATAGAAAGTATTGCCACCACATGTAACTAATTAGAATTTCTCTTATTAAAACTCGAAATTTTATTGCTTCTTATTCAAAAGATCTACTATTTTATTCATGTTTGCTGATGATGAGAAAAATAAACTATGGCTTAATTGGAGATAAAATCAAAATAGATACTAATTACTACTATATGACTCCTAAGGTGAACTTTTATACGACACTATCACAGAGTTAAAGTAGAAATTGGAATTTAACAACCTTTGTTCTGGGAGATGGGTGTTCCTCTGATCCGTGGGGTGCTTGATTCTTCAAGAGAAAACTTCTGGCGCTTCAATTCCCTTAAGTCACGCCCTTGCTCCTCTTGTTCTTTAAACATATAGGTCAGCATTTGACTGTGTTCCTTCTGTTCTTTTATTATTTGCTCCATAGCTTCCCGTATCTTGGTGACAGACGTCTCAAGATACTCCCAGTATTCAGATTGAGGGATTTCTGGGAGAAATTCCTGTGTTTTCTTCTTGGTGGGATCCTCTTGCGCCTGTTGTTTTTCCACTGATGCTTTGGTGATTGGTTTCTCAACTGAGATATACTCAGTTATTCCCATTCTTACTTTGGCGTCCTTGCAGAGCAGAGAAATCACGTTTGGATAAGCCAACCTGGCCTCTTTAGAATTTTTGTTAGCAATTTTGTAGAATTCAGCTGAGATCAGCTGATGAACCTCCACTTCCTTTCCCATCATGATGCAATGGATCATCACTGCTCTTTTAACTGTGACTTCAGAACGGTTGCTAGTAGGGAATAGAGAATGCCCAATGAAGTCCAGCCATCCTCTGGCGACTGGTTTGAGATCCTCTCTCTTGAGTTGATTTGGGACACCCTTTGTGTTGGTGGTCCACCTGGCTCCAGGGATATATATGTCCTCTAGAATCTTATCCAGACCCTTGTCTGTTCTCATCATTCTCCTGTTGAAGGAGTCTGGATCGTCTTTCAGCTGAGGTAGCTTTAAGATCTCTCTGATCTTATCAGGGATGGTATGAACAATTTTTCCTCTGACCATGGTTCGATATTCATAGAAAGCAGTTCCAGATAGTTTTTGCTTGTCAGTCTGCCACATATTAGCATAGAACTCTTGGACCATATTCCTTCCCACTTTCATTTCAGGATTAGCTAGGACTTCCCACTTCCTGATTCAAATTTGCTCCTGGATCTCCGGATATTCATCTTCTTTAAGATCGAATCTAACTTCCGGGATCACTGATCTCAGACCCATTATTTTGTTATAATGGTCTGAATGTTCTTTAGATAAGAACTTCCCTTGATTCGAAAGTGGTTTTGGAACGCTCTCTTTCTTGCCTCTTGGAGTGGGTTGTTTTCCTTTGGGAGCCATGATCTTAGTGATCGCGGATAAACACACCAAACTTAGAGGTTTGCTTGTCCTCAAGCAAAAGAAAAGAAGGGAGAGGGATAGAAGGAGAGCAAGGTACAATTGTTGATGGGAGGGGAGGGAGGCCGAACTCAAATTTATAGGGAGGGAGGGTGGGTTTTCGAAAAAAAAGAGATAAAGATATGATAAAAAGATTTATTTGGAAAAGATAAGATAGAAGATATGATAAGAGAAGATATAGTTTAAAATTGAGAGGATATGAAAGATTTTTGAAAAAGATAGATTTAGATTTTGAAAAAGATAAAGTGGAGGTTTTGAAAAAGATATTGATGAGTTGAAAAGATAGATTTGTAAAAAAAAAGTTTTGAAAAGAGTTTGATTGAATTTGTAAAGAGGGTTTGTGCTTATGAATTAAAATACATTTGATATTTTTAAGGTAGGGTTTTTAGAAATTATGGAATTTAGAAATCAGGGTTCTTAACATGTTTATGTAAGAAATCATGAATTGAAGTATGAAAATCAAGATTTAGAATGAAAAAATTTGAAGAAGAATGAGTTTTGTCTCCTCCCTGCCATCCTGGCGTTTGAACGCCCAAACACTGCCTGTTTTGGGCGTTCAACGCCCAAATGCTGCTCTCCTGGGCGTTCAACGCCCAGCTGCTGCCATTACTGGCGTTCAACGCCCAGTGGGTGCCCATTTCTGGCGTTGAACGCCCAGATTGCTACCATTACTGGCATTCAACGCCCAGTGGATGTCCATTTTGGGCGTTGAACGCCCAAAATACACTTTTACTGGCGTTTTCTTGCCAGCGAGCTCTTTTTCTCTATTTTGTGTGCCGAGTCCTTCTGTAACTCTGTGGACTTATGCAAATGATTCCTCACCTTAGTGTCAGTGAACTTTATATAAACAAATAAAAATAAAAATAGGGCAAAATGCTTAGAGGATTGTTGCCCCATGGCTGGGTTGCCTCCCAGCAAGCGCTTCTTTATTGTCTTTAGCTGGACCTTGCTAAGCTTTTAATCTAGCTTCAGCCTTGAGCACTCTTGCTCAATGTTGCCTTCAAGATAGTGCTTGATTCTCTGTCCATTGACAATGAACGTCTTATCAGAATCGATATCTTGAAGCTCCACATAACCATATGGTGATACACTTGTAATCACGTATGGTCCCCTCCACCGGGATTTCAGTTTCCCGGGGAATAGCTTGAGTCTAGAGTTAAACAACAGAACCTTCTGTCCTGGTTCAAAGATTCTAGATGACAGCTTTCTGTCATGCCACTTTTTTTATTTCTCTTTATAAAGCTTGGCATTTTCGAAAGCTGTGAATCTGAATTCCTTTAGCTCATTTAGCTAGAGCAATCATTTTTCTCCTGCTAATTTGGCATCAAAGTTTAGGAATCTGGTTGCCCAGTAGGCCTTATGTTCCAATTCCACGGGCAGGTGACATGCCTTACCATACACGAGTTGGTATGGAGAGGTCCCTATAGGGGTCTTGAATGCTGTTCTGTAAGCCCACAGAGCATCATCCAAGCTCCGTGCCCAATCCTTTCTACAGGTATTTACTGTCCGTTCCAGGATTCTCTTTAATTCTCTGTTAGAGACTTCAGCCTGCCCATTAGTTTGTGGATGATATGGAGTAGCCACCTTGTGGCGAATCCCATACCGAACCATGGCAGAGTAAAGTTGTTTATTGCAGAAGTGAGTGCCCCCATCACTGATTAGTACTCTAGGGACACCGAACCTGCTAAAGATATGTTTCTGGAGGAACTTCAGCACCGTTTTAGTATCATTGGTGGGTGTGGCAATGGCCTCAACCCATTTTGATACATAATCAACTGCCACCAGAATATAAGTGTTTGAGTATGATGGTGGGAAAGGTCCCATGAAGTCAATTCCCCATACGTCAAACAACTCAATCTCCAAGATTCCTTATTGAGGCATGGCGTAACCATGAGGCAGATTGCCAGCTCTTTGGCAATTGTCACAGTTACGTACAAACTCTCGGAAATCTTTATAGAGTGTGGGCCAATAGAAGCCACATTGGAGGACCTTGGTGGCTGTTTGCTCACCTCCGAAATGGCCTCCATATTGTGATCCATGGCAATGCCATAGTATCCTCTGTGCTTCTTCTCTAGGCACACACCTACGGATTATTCCGTCTGCACATCTCTTAAAGAGATAGGGTTCATCCCACAAGTAGTACTTTGCATCAGTAATTAATTTCTTCTTTTGTATCCTGTTGTACTCCTTGGGTATGAACTTCGTAGCTTTATAGTTTGCAATATCGGCAAACCATGGTGTTTCCTGAATGGCAAATAAATGCTCATCCGGAAAAGTCTCAGAGATCTCAAGAGAGGGGAGGGGCGTCCCTTCTACTGGCTCTATCCGGGACAGATGATCAGCCACTTGGTTCTCTGTCCCTTTTCTGTCTCTTATTTCTATATCAAACTCTTGCAGAAGCAACACCCATCTGATGAGCCTGGGTTTTGAATCCTGCTTTGTGAGTAGATATTTAAGAGCAGCATGATCAGTATACACAATCACTTTTGATCCTACTAAGTATGATCTGAACTTGTCAATGGCGTAAACCACTGCAAGTAATTCTTTTTCTGTGGTTGTGTAATTTTTCTGGGCATCATTTAAAACACGACTAGCATAATAAATGACATGCAGAAGCTTGTCATGCCTCTGTCCCAATACTGCACCAATGGCGTGATCACTGGCATCACACATTAGCTCAAATGGTAACGTCCAGTCTGGTGCAGAAATGACTGGTGCTGTGACCAGCTTAGCTTTCAGCGTTTCGAACGCCTGCAGGCACTCTGTGTCAAACACAAATGGCGTGTCAGCAGCTAGCAGATTGCTTAGAGGTTTTGCGATTTTTGAAAAATTCTTTATAAACCTCCTATAGAATCCTGCATGCCCCAGAAAGCTTCTGATTGCCTTAACATTGGCAGGTGGTGGTAATTTTTCAATTACCTCTATTTTTGCTTGATCTACCTCTATTCCCTTGTTTGAGATTTTATGCCCAAGGACAATCCCCTCAGTCACCATGAAGTGACATTTTTCCCAGTTTAAAACAAGGTTGGTCTCTTGGCATCTTTTCAGAACAAGTTTCAGGTGATCAAGACAGGAGCTGAATGAGTCTCCATATACTGAGAAGTCATCCATGAAGACTTCCAGAAAATTTTCCACCATATCAAAGAAAATAGAGAGCATGCATCTCTGGAAGGTTGCAGGCGCATTACATAGCCCAAATGGCATTGTTTTATAAGCAAACACTCCAGATGGACATGTGAATGCTGTTTTCTCTTGATCCTGGGGATCTACTGCAATCTGGTTATAGCCTGAGTAGCCATCCAAAAAGCAGTAATAATCATGACCTGCTAGTCTTTTTAGCATCTGGTCTATGAATGGTAAAGGAAAATGATCCTTTCTGGTGGCTGTATTGAGCTTTCTGTAGTCAATACACATGCGCCACCCTGTAACTGTTCTTGTAGGAACCAGTTCATTTTTTTCATTATGAATCACTGTCATACCTCCCTTTTTTGGGACGACTTGGACAGGGCTCACCCAGGGGCTATCAGAAATAGGATAAATAATCCCAGCCTCTAGTAATTTGGTGACCTCTTTCTGCACCACTTCTTTCATGGCTGGATTTAGCCGCCTCTGTGGTTGAACCACTGGTTTGGCATTATCCTCCAATAAGATTTTGTGCATGCATCTAGCTGGGCTTATGCCCTTAAGGTCACCTATGGACCATCCAAGAGCTGTCTTGTGTGTCCTTAGCACTTGAATAAGTGCTTCCTCTTCCTGTGAATTTAAGGCAGAGCTTATGATCACTGGAAAAGTGTCACCTTCTCCCAGAAATGCATATTTCAAGGATGGTGGTAATGGCTTGAGCTCGGGTTTAGGAGGTTTTTCTTCTTCCAGAAAAATTTTCAGAGGCTCTTTCATGTCCTCTGAATCCTCTAAATCAGGCTGAACATCTTTAAAGATGTTTTCCAACTCTGATTCGAGACTCTCAGCCATGTTGATCTCTTCTACCAAAGAGTCAATAAGATCAACTTTCATGCAATCTTTTGATGTGTCAGGATGCTGCATGGCTTTGACAGCGTTCAACTTAAACTCATCATCATTGACTCTCAGGGTTATTTCCCCCTGTTGGACGTCAATGAGGGATCGTCCAGTTGCTAGGAAGGGTCTTCCTAGAATGAGAGTAGCACTCTTGTGCTCCTCCATTTTCAACACAACAAAGTCAGTGGGAAAGGCGAATGGCCCAACTCTGACAATCATGTCTTCAATCACGCCTGATGGGTATTTAGTGGAGCCATCAGCAAGTTGGAGACATATCCTGGTTGGTTTAACTTCTTCAGTTAAGCCAAGCTTTCTGATAGTGGATGCAGGTATTAGGTTGATGCTTGCCCCAAGATCGCATAAAGCTGTCTTGGTGCATTGACCTTCTAATATGCATGGTATCAGAAAACTCCCAGGGTCTTTGAGCTTCTCAGGAAAGCTTTTCAGAATGACTGCACTGCATTCTTCAGTGAGGAGAACTCTTTCTGTTTCTCTCCAATCCTTTTTATGACTCAAGATCTCTTTCATGAACTTGGCATAAGAAGGTATTTGCTCAAGTGCTTCTGCAAATGGAATCTTTATTTCAAGAGTCCTGAGGTAATCTGCAAAGCGAGCAAATTGCTTATCCTGCTCCTCTTTTCGGAGTTTTTGAGGATAAGGTATCTTGGCTTTATATTCTTCAACCTTAGTTGCTGCAAGTTTATTGCCTACAGAAGTGGTTGAAGAAGTCTTTTTAGAGGGGTTGTTATCAGCATTTGTGTGTGTCTGATCCCTCACTGGCAATTGAGTGCCAGAGTTAGAAACTGGAGTGACGTTAGATGCCAACTCCTTGTCTGTTCCTGGCGTCTGAACGCCAGAATTGTGCCCATTTTGGGCGTTCAGCGCCAGATCCTGCCCATTTTGGGCGTTCAACGCCAGATCCTTGCCCATTTCTGGTGTTGAACGCCAATCCTGCTTTGTTTCTGGCGTTGAACCCCAATTTTGGCCATGGTCTGGGCGTTCAGCGCCAGCCTTCCACCAATTTTTTGGCGTTTTAGCGCCAGAATTATTTTTCCCTGGGCTCTTACTGTCCTCAGGTGAATCTTGGGTGGTTTGCTCATTTCTAAGCTTTTTGCTGCCTTGAGGTGGGGTATTTAATGTTTTCCCACTTCTTAGTTGAACTGCTTGGCATTCTTCTGTTATTTGCCTTGACAGCTGCTGCTTTGTTTGCTTAAACTGTTCATCCATATGTATATTAGCCATTCTTATCTCTTGTAGCCTATCTTTAAATTCGGCTAGCTGCCTTGTTAGAAAGTCCAATTGCTGATTGAATTCAGCAGCTTGTTTTACAGGACTGAGTTCAGCAGTTACTGTTTTAACCTCTTCTTTCATGGAAGGGTCACTGCTTAGATACAGATGCTGATTCCTGGCAACTGTATCAATGAGCTCTTGAGCCTCTTCAATTGTCTTTCTCATATGGATAGATCCACCAGCTGAATAATCTAAAGACATCTGAGCTCCTTCTGTAAGCCCATAGTAGAAGATGTCTAACTGAACCCACTCTGAAAACATTTTAGAGGGGCATTTTCGTAGCATCTCTCTATATCTCTCCCAGGCATCATAAAGAGATTCATTATCTCCTTGTTTAAAGCCTTGGATGTCCAGCCTTAGCTGTGTCATCCTTTTTGGAGGAAAGTATTGATTTAGGAATTTTTCTGTCAGCTGTTTCCATGTCCTTATGCTGGCTTTAGGTTGGTTATTCAACCACCTCTTAGCTTGATCTTTTACAGCAAATGGAAACAGTAATAATCTGTAGACATCCTGATCTACCTCCTTATCATGTACTGTGTCAGCAATCTGTAGAAACTGTGCCAGAAACTCTGTAGGTTCTTCCTGTGGAAGACCGGAATACTGGCAACTTTGTTGCACCATGATAATGAGCTGAGGATTCAACTCAAAGTTACTGACTCCAATGGAGGGTATACAGATACTACTCCCATATGAAGCAGTAGAGGGGTTAGAATATGACCCCAGAGTCCTCCTGGACTGTTCATTTCCGCTTAGGTCCATGATGGAGAAAGGGAGATGATGTAAAATAGAAAAATATTTTTATTTATTTATTTATTTATTTATTTATTTATTTATTTATTTCGGAAACAAAATAAATCAAAATAAATAAATAAAAATGAGTGAAAGATTTTCGAAAAAGTGAGGAGGGAGAAAGTGGTTAGGAGATTTTGAAAAGGATATGATGAATTTTGAAAAAGGTTTTAAATTTTTAAATAAAAATCTGAATTTTAGAAATAGATTTCGAAAAAGATGCTTTAAAATAGAGAGAAAAGATATTTTTGAATTTTAAGAAGAGAGAGAAAAACAATAAGATAGCACAAGATTTAAAATTTTTAGATCTAATGCTCCTTGTTTTCGAAAATTTTTGGAGGAAAAACACCAAGGAACACCAAACTTAAAAATTTTAAGAAAACCAGAATAAATTTTCGAAAATTTTAAGAAAAATCAACAAGAAAACACCAAACTTAAAGTTTGGCACAGGATTTAATAGAAAAATTATATTTTTTTTTGAAAAAGATTTTAAGAAAAGGAAAATAAGGATTCTAAAATTTTAACACGACAACAATAAGAAACTCTAAACTAAAAAAGAGAAATTTTTCCTAATCTAAGCAACAAAATAAACCGTCAGTTGTTCAAACACGAACAATCCCCGGCAACGGCGCCAAAAACTTGGTGCACGAATTGTGAATCACACTTTTCACAAGTCGTACCACTAACCAGCAAGTGCACTGGGTCGTCCAAGTAATACCTTACGTGAGTAAGGGTCGAATCCCACGGAGATTGTTGGTTTGAAGCAATCTATGGTTATCTTGCAATTCTTAGTCAGGAAGTCAATTGTATTTATCAGTTGAATTGCGAATAAACAAGAGAGCATGGGTTAAAGGTTACTTGTTATGCAGTAATGGAGAATATGTTGGAGTTTTGGAGATGCTTTGTCTTCTGAATCTCTGCTTTCCTCTGTCCTCTGATTCACGCACGCACGTCCTTCTATGGCAAGCTGTGTGTTGGGGCATCACCGTTGTCAATGGTTACATCCCCTCCTCTTGTGAAAATGATCCAAATGCTCTGTCACAGCACGGCTAATCATCTGAGGTTCCCGATCGTGCTGGAATAGGATTCACCCTCCTTTTGCGTCTGTCACTACGCCCAGCACTCGCGAGTTTGAAGCTCGTCACAGTCATTCAATCCCTGAATCCTACTCGGAATACCACAGACAAGGTTTAGACTTTCCGGATTCTCATGAATGCCGCCATCAATCTAGCTTATACCACGGAGATTCTGATTAAGGACTCTGAGAGATATTCATTCAATCTGACGTAGAACGGAGGTGATTGTAAGACACACGTTCATGGATTGAGGAAGGTGATGAGTGTCACTGACCATCACCTTCTCCATAGTTAGGCGCGAATGGATATCTTAGATAGGAACACGCATGTTTGAATGGAAAACAGAAATACTTGCATTAATTCATCGAGACACAGCAGAGCTCCTCACCCCCAACAATGGGGTTTAGAGACTCATGCCGTCAAAGAGTACAAAGTTTTTGATCTAAAATGTCATGAGATACAAAATAAGTCTCTAAAAGTTGTTTAAATACTAAACTAGTAGCCTAGGTTTACAAAAAGTGAGTAGACTATGACAGATGGTGCAGAGATCCACTTTTGGGGCCCACTTGGTGTGTGCTGGGGCTGAGACTTAAGCAATTCACGTGCATAAGGCCATTTTGGGCGTTCAACACCAGGTTTGGATCCATTTCTGGCGTTGAACTCCAACTTTTAATCCTTTTCTGGCGCTGGATGCCAGAATTAGGCAGAGAACGGGCGTTGAACACCAGTTTACGTCATCTATCCTTGAGCAAAGTATGGACTATTATATATTGCTGGAAAGCCCTAGATGTCTACTTTCCAACGCAATTAGAAGCACGCCATTTCGAGTTTTGTAGCTCCAGAAAATTCACTTTGAGTGCAGGGAGGTCAGAATCCAACAACATCAGCAGTCCTTTTTCAGCCTGAATCAAATTTTTGCTCAGCTCCCTCAATTTCAGCCAGAAAATACCTGAAATTACAGAAAAACACACAACTTGTAGTAAAGTCTAGAAATATGAATTTTTCCTAAAAACTAATGAAAATAAACTAAAAACTAACTAAAACATACTAAAAACTATATGAAATTAACCCCAAAAAGCGTATAAAATATCCGCTCATCAGTGTCGAACACTTGAGCCAGGTCGGACAATAATGTTTCTTCGCATTGTGTCTTTATCAACATGTCGTCCACATAGACTTCCATGATCTTTCCAATGTGGTCTGAGAAGACTTTATTCATCAGCCTTTGATAAGTAGCTCCCGCGTTCTTGAGACCGAAGGGCATTACGATGTAGCAGTAATTTGCTTTTGGCGTTAAAAACGAGGTCTTTTCTTGATCTGGTGGATACATGGGAATTTGGTTGTATCCCGAGTATGCGTCCATAAACGAGAGGTATCTATATCCGGAGGAAGCATCTACCAGAGCGTCGATACTTGGGAGTGGGTAAGGATCTTTTGGGCAGGCTTTGTTGAGATCGGTGTAATCGGTACACATTCGCCACTTCCCATTTGATTTTTTCACCAAGACGACGTTGGCTAGCCATAATGGATACTTGACTTCTCTTATGAATCCTGCTTCCAGTAGTGCCTGTACTTGCTCTTCCACCGCTTGGGATCGCTCTGGCCCAAGTTTTCTTCGTTTCTGCTGCACCGGCCGAACTCCCGGATAGACCGCCAACTTGTGGCACATTAGCTTGGGGTCTATACCTGGCATATCTGCGGCTTTCCATGCGAAGAGATCGAAATTATCGTGTAAGAATTGTATCAGTAATTCTTTTGAGTCTCCTCTTAGGATCGTTCCGATATTACTTGTTTTGTCCGAGGTGTCTCCGATCTGAACCTTCTCTATCTCGCCTTCCGGCTGCGGACGGAGTTCTTCTCGTCGCTGAACTCCACCAAGCTCAATTGTATGAAACTCTTCTCCTCTGCCTCTGAGGTTTAGACTTTTGTTATAACAGTGGCGTGCCATCTTTTGATCTGCTTTTACCGTGGCTATCCCCTCTGTAGTTGGGAATTTCATGCATAGATGTGGAGTTGAGACTATTGCGCCGAGTTGATTGAGTGTTGTTCAACCTATTAGGGCATTGTAGGCTGAACTTACGTCGACCACGATGTAGTCTATCTTGAGGGTCCTGGATTGGTTCCCTTTTCCGAAGGTTGTGTGTAGCGATACGTATCCCAGTGGTTGTACAGGGGTATCTCCTAGTCCGAACAGACTATTCGGGTATGCTCTAAGCTCCTTTTCGTCTAAGCCGAGTTTGTCGAAGGCTGTTTTGAATAAGATGTCGGCAGAACTCCCTTGGTCTACTAATGTGCGGTGTAGGTTGGCGTTTGCCAGTATGATAGTGATGACCATGGGGTCGTCGTGTCCCGAGATGATGCCGAATGCGTCCTCTTTAGTGAATGTTATCGCAGGGATGTCGGGTGCTTCCTCCTTTCCCTCGACATGATATACTTCTTTGAGATATCTTTTTCGGGATGATTTGGAGATCCCGCCTCCTGCGAATCCCCCGTGTATCATGTGGACGTGTCTTTCTGGTGTCCGAGGTGATCGCTCAGCTCGTCCGTCATCTTCGTCCCTTCGTCTCTTTCTTTGGTCATCATCTCGGGTAGCCAGAAAGCGATATAATCTTCCTTCTCTCACCAATTTTTCTATGATATTCTTTAAGTCGAAGCACTCGTTGGTGGAGTGCCCTCGAATTCGGTGGTATTCACAATATTCCTTCCGGTTTCCTCCTCCTCTTTTGCCTTTGAGTGGCCGTGCTGGGGGAATTTTCTCCGTATGGCAGACTTCTTTGTATACGTCGACCAGGGATACCCTGAGAGGAGTGGAATTATGGTATTTTTTTATTTTCTCCCCTTGTCGATCTTCTTTCCTTTTGGATTCCTTGTCTTTGTCTCGGTAGGGGGCCCCAGATTTTGAGGTTTCTCCCAGCCGAGCATTCTCTTCCATGTTGATGTATTTTTCTGCTCGCTCCTGTACTTCGTCTAAGGAGGTAGGGTACTTCTTTGATATAGATTGGCTAAAAGGCCCCTCTTGTAGGCCATTGATGAGTCCCATGATGGCGGCCGCTGTTGGTAAACTTTGTATGTCCATGCATGTTTCGTTGAATCTTTCCATGTAGTTGCGGAGACTCTCCCGATCTCCTTGCTTGATCCCTAGTAAGCTGGGGGCGTGCTTGGCCTTATCCTTCTGGATGGAGAATCTGGCCAGGAACTCTTTGGCCAGGTCGTCAAAGTTTGGGATGGACTTTGGAGGTAAGTTGTCGAACCATCTGATTGCTGTCTTCGTGAGGGTTGTTGGAAAAGCTTTGCAGCGAACGGCATCCGAGGCGTCGGTAAGGTACATTCTGCTTCTGAAATTGCTGAGATGATAGTTGGGATCTGTGGTACCGTCGTACAAAATCATATCCGGGAGTTTGAAGTCTTTTGGAATTTTGGTTTTCATGATTTTCCTGGTGAATGGATCTTGTTCTTTGCGTGAATTTTCCTCAGGAGTAGTCCGAGGAGTTTTCGATTTGAGATCGGCTTCTAATTGCTGTAGTTTTTCTTCCAATTCTCGACGTCGTCGTACCTCTCTTTGTAGATCCTTTCCGATTTCTCGTTGTTGTTGGGTTTCTTTCTCAAGTTGTTTCAAGGGATCTTGAAGCGCCTCTATTGCTCCCGGATTTGATGAATTTCTGTCTCAGTTGGATTCTGGGGTATCTTTCAGTGTGATGTCCGCGTTTTTGTGCGGCGTTCTGTTTTCTAGATCTGAATCGTGGTCATTGTCATGGCCGTCCGCCATGGTGGTGGGATGACTTCCAGGTTCCCCGGCAACGGCACCAATGTTCCGAGGGTTACCTGAAACTAGAGGTCGATCTCGGACGAGATCTTCTGTACTGGTCAGGGATAACGTGTCCGGCTGGCTGATGGCGGCCGGAGCTGTTGTATCCGACTTGTTGAACTTACAGCACTGCTGATCCTTGGTCACCGAAGGGTGGGGGGTACCTGCAAGAGACTCCGATGCCTAAGTTAGCACGAGTATTAAGCAGGTTTTTTAGTAGAATAAGAGTATGAGTTATACCTGGGTGCTCCAGTGTATTTATAGTAGTGTGGGCTGACCTTTCTGATATGATAAGTTAGTTATCTTATCTTATCTTATCTTATTTTGGGTGAAGTCAGCTTGTCTTCAAGGGAACCGCCTTTATCTCTATAGGCTTAGATTGCCTTTGGATCTGGGTCGTGTTCCTCTATGTGGGCCCTTTATTGGGTTTTCCTGTCGATTTGGCCGAGCTCTTTGGAAGAGGTCGGGTAGTCTGACCTGAAGAGGTCGGTCGCTTTGTCGCCAATCATCCCGGGTCAAGTAGCTCGACCTAGGGTATGAACAGAAGGAGTTATGGAGGGAGAGAAGGAGTGTTGGTAACCATACCAATAAAGATTTTTCTAAAACCATACAACTACATCACCTCCTGATTTGACTTGAAATGACTTGACATCATGAGAAAAGAAAGATTTGGTTTTATTTAAAATTAAAAGGAAATCAATTTTGCAAAATTAAAAAATTAAAATCCTTTTGGACCCAAACCAAAACAAAACAAAAACAAAAATAAAATAAAGCAAACAGCCCAACAAAACAAAACAAATGTAACAATCATATTGGGCCCAGAGGTGGTTTGGATTAAGGAAACACATTAAACCACTCATGTTTAGATTTTTGAGAATGGCCCAGATGAATCTGCATGTGCAACAGGTTCAGAACACGCTAATTGAGGGAAACGTCCTTCACTTGTCCAGAATTGTCTCATCCCTATTTATGAGACAAAAACTCCAACAAACATATCAGCAACTTTCAAATAACGAATCATGGCTTAAAATCCCTAGACTAGTTCTAAGCATGCAGAATCTGTCCTCAGCAAGTGGTTTTGTGAAAATATCTGCTAATTGCTCCTCCGATTTAGCAAATTCAATGCTAATATTCCCATTTTGGACATGTTCTCTTATTTAGTGAAATTTCACTTCAATATGTTTAGTCCTAGAGTGCAAAACTGGATATTTAGAAATATTAATGGCACTCATGTTGTCACACAACAAGGAAATATTTTCAGCATTTAATTTATAATCAGCAAGCTGTGTTTTTAACCATAAAAGTTGTGAACAACATGAAGAAGCAGCTATATACTCAGCCTCTGCAGTGGATAACGCCACTGTTGGCTGCTTCTTACTTGACCAAACATTCAAGGACTTCCCAAGGAAGCAACATAAGCCTGATGTGCTTCTCCTATCAACTCTATCACCGGCAAAATTTGCATCACAATAACCAATTACAGAAAAATCATCAATCTTAGGATACCAAAGACCAAAATTGGATGTGCCATGAACATATCTAATGATCCTCTTAACTGCAGAAAGATGAGACTCTTTTGGTTTAGATTAGAATCTTGAACACATTCTAATACTTTGCACAATATCGGGTCTAGAGGATGTTAAGTACATAAGAGAACCAATCATTCCTCTATACCTAGTCTCATCTACATCTTTCTCAGTTTCTCCCTTATCTAATTTTGAATTAGGGTGCATGGGAGTTCCCATGGGTTTGGCATTTTTCATACCAAATTTCTTAACTAGTTCCTTGGCATACTTCTCTTGATGAATGAAAATACCTTTTTCAGTTTGTTTAATTTGTAGCCCAAGGAAAAAATTAAGTTCACCCATCATACTCATGTCAAATTCACTTGCCATGAGTTTTTCAAATTCAGTACAAAGGGATTCATTAGCTGATCCAAAAATAATGTCATCAACATATATTTGGACTAGAATGAAAGAATCATTAGAATTTTTGATAAATAGAGTAGTGTCTGTGGTGCCTCTTTGAAAACTGTTTTTCAAAAGAAAAGAGCTAAGTCTCTCATACCAAGCTCTAAGAGCTTGCCTCAAACCATAGAGCGCTTTTGATAATTTGAAAACATGGTTAGAAAGCTCTTTATTTTCAAAACCAGGTGTCTGTTCCACATACACTTCTCTATCTTTCACACCATTAAAAACTGCACATTTCACATCCATTTGATATAATTTAAAACCACAAAACGCAGCATAAGCTAAGAGAAGTCTTATGGATTCCATTTGGGCAACATGGGCAAAGGATTCATCAAAGTCTATTCCTTCTTCTTGGTCATATCCTTGTGCCACTAGCCTTACTTTGTTTTTTGCAATGCTCCCATCCTCTCCTAGCTTGTTCCAAAAAATCCACTTAGTTTCGGTCACTTTCTTTTCATTTGGCCTTGGAACCAATGTCCAAACTTGGTTCTTCTCAAACTCTTGAAGCTCATCTTCCATTGCCTTTACCCAAGAAGGGTCACTAAGGGCTTCCTTGACATTTTGAGGCTCCATTTGAGAGAGAAGGACAATGTTTGTTTCTTCATTTGCCTTTCTAGCAGAAGACCGAGTTCTAACCCCATGAGAGACGTCCCCAATGAAAAAATTCTCAGGATAATTCTTCAACAATCTCCATTCACGAGGTCTGGTGGACTTGGAGGCAAATTCAGTTACCAAGAGATTCTGGAAACTGGTGGTTTTAGGATTTTTTTCAGATTCATGAGACAAGATGGAATTGTCTCTTGAATTTTCAGCTACTGCAGTTTCTGGTTCAGCTTGACCAGAATTTCCACTTTCATGATTTTGCACAGTTTCATCATCCTTTTGAGCTTGATTCCCTGCATCACAGTCTTCCAAAACACTTTGCACCAAGTTAGTATCACAAAATGTAACATGTATGGACTCCTCAATAATCCTAGCATCTTGATGATAAACTCTATATGCTTTACTAGTTGTGGAATGTCCTACGAACAAGCACTCATACGACTTTGGATCAAATTTACCTAAATTATCCTTGTTATTAAGAACAAAACATTTACACCCAAAGATGTGAAAGTAGTCCAAGTTTGGTGGGTAACCTTTCCAAAGTTCATAAGGGGTTTTCTTCAAAATTTTCCTTATGATAGTTCTATTCAAAATGTGGCAAGCTGTGTTAACCGCTTCAGCCCAAAGGAATTTTGGAACATTCAACTCACAAAGCATAGCTCTTGTCATTTCTTGTATGCTTCTATTTCTTCTTTCAACAACACTATTTTGTTGTGGTGTCCTTGGACAAGAGAAGTTGTGAGATATTCCAAATTTCTCACAAAAGGATTCAAATAAATTGTTTTCAAATTTTGTTCCATGATCACTTCTTATAGAAGAGATCTTTAAATCCTTTTCATTTTGAATTTTCTTGCAAAAAGGTTCAAAGGCCAAAAAGGCTTCATTTTTATGTGCAAGAAATAAAACCCAACCAAACCTAGTATAGTCATCCATAATCACTAAACCATAATGTTTACCACCTAGGCTTTGAGTTCTTGTTGGACCAAATAAATCAATGTGTAGCAACTCAAGTGGCCTTTTAGTAAAGATGTCTTCCTTTGGTTTAAAAGAACTTTTTGTTTTTTTTTTCATTTGGAAAGCATCACAAGTGATGTCTTTGACAAACCTTATCAAAGGAAGACCTCTTACTAACCCTTTCTTTACAAGTTTGTTTATTTGAAACATACTTGCATGGCCTAATCTCTTGTGCCATAGCCACTTTTCAGATTCTTTTGAATGAAAACAGACTACATTTTGATCTTTTAGTTCATCAAGGGTAAGTCCATACAAATTATTACAACGCTTGGCAACAAAAAGTACTTCATTAGTCTTTTCATTTACCACACAACATTCAAATCTTTTGAAAGTCAATAAGTATCCTAAGTCACACAGCTAACTTATACTCAAAAGATTGTGCTTCAATCCACATACCAAAAATACATCATCAATGAAAGTAGAGTGTTCATAACCTACTTTTCCAACAGCAATAATTTTACCTTTACCATCATGTCCAAAGGTCACAAAACCTACATCATACTTGTTTAGTTTGATGAAGTAAGATGACCTTCCAGTCATGTGCCTTGAGCATCCACTATCCAATTACCACATATCCTTTTTGTTCTTAGATGCTAGGCAAATCTGCATGAAAAGCTTCAAGTAACCTTAGGTATCCAAATTAATTTGGATCCTTTGAAGTTAATCCATCTTGGTTGCCCAAGTGCATTGAAATCACAAACAACATTGTAAATTTGGTTTTCTCACAACTCTCTTTTCAATGAAACATTGTGCATATGAGTGACCAAATTTCTTGCAATTAAAACAATAATTTTCTGATGTATATTACTGAAATTTAGGTGAGTTATTTTGCTGGAAATGATTGAAGGGTTGAAATTTTCTGGTTTTTGGAGGAGGTGCATTTCTTTTGACAAACCGGTTTTTGTTATAATTGTTCCTCTTTGCAAATGCACTTTCACCAGAATTTTTGAAAAATTTTGGACTTTTCAAATATGAGGTTTTGTTGTAAAATGGTGGTTTCTTGAAAGCAGCCTCATTTTTCGAAATGTATCCCAGACCTGACCTTTTTGAAGTAGGTTCGGTTCTTGGTGAAGGCTCAGTTTCACTTGTGTAAATTTCATCAAATTTCTCCTCAAGTGTTGAAACATATCCAATACCAGATTTGTTAGGTGTGGATTTAGTATTTGATGAAGAAGCCACAAATTTCATAGAGGAATCATTAAAAAGTGCACTTTCCTTGGTTATATAACCTAAACTAGATTTTTCAAATAATGGTCTTTGGCTTGCAAGTAATTTGTCCAAGTTACTAGAACTTTGAACAAATTTTGCTAAGTCACCATTCAGCCTTTTAATCATATCATTCAATCTTTCATTTTCAGCAATTAACTCTTGAGAAGGATCCACAATGTGCTTTCCTTTTAATTTTTCAAGTTCATATTCTAGAAATCTGTTTTCTTCAATAATGTCCAAAGCACATTCAATTTTCTTCACTTTTTCTTTTAAAAAATTATTTTCAGCTTTTAACACATCTCTTTCAGATCTGCACTTATTGTACTTGTCTAGTAGTTTTGAGGTGTTTAGAGTAAAATCATCAATAATAGTATGTAAATCATCTATGGACAAATCATAGAAATTTACCTCATCAAGATTATTGTTTCTAGCCATGAAATAGTCTTTATCTTCACCTTCAAAATCTTCTTCCTCATTGGAGTCGTTCTCAGGATCCTCCCAAGCTGCCATGAGCACTCTCTTCTTTTCTTTCTTTCCTTTGTCCTCCTTCTTGAGCTTTGGACAGTTTAGCTTGAAGTGTCCAGCCTCTTTGCAATGATGATACGTCACTTTGCTCAAGTCCATCTTTTGTTCCTTTGAACTTGAGCCCTTGTACTTGCCTTTGTTCTTCATCATCTTTCTAAATCTCCTAGCAAAAAACATGAGCTCATCATCTGAAATACCATCACTAGACTCACTCTCTTTTGATTCTATTTTTGACTTGAGGGCTATTCCCTTTTTCTTTGAGTCCGGGTTTGTGTGTGTGGTTTCATAGGCAAGGAGTTTTCCTCTCAGCTCATCATAGGTTATAGGGCTTAGGTTATTGCTCTCGGTTAGGACAGTGGCAGTGGTTTCCCATTCTTTTATGAGGCTTCTAAGGAGTTTTCTCACTAGGGTTTGTTTTGAGTAGTTTGTACCCATAGCATTACGGTTGTTGATTATGATTGAGAATCTCTCAAACACTTCATCAATGCTTTCTCCATCCTTCATATTAAACATTTCGTACTCTTTTTGCAGCATATCAATCCTCGTTTCTTTGACCTGTTTAGTGCCTTCATGTGTAACCTGGAGTTTCTCCCAGATTTCTTTGGCTATCTTGCATCTAGACACCTTTCGATACTCTTCAAAGCTGATAGCACAGAGAAAAAGGCTAATGGCTTTAGCATTCAGCTCCAACTTCTTCTTATCGTCTTCATTCCACTCAGCTTCTTCTTTTGGAGTCACCACTCCATCAGCACTTATTTTTGTTGGGATCTTGGGACCGCTTACAACAATCTTCCAAATGTTGTAGTCAATGAATTGGATGAAGATCCTCATCCTCTCTTTCCAGTAGGCATAGTTCTTCCCGTCGAAGAAAGGTGGCCTGTTGTTTGACTGGCCTTCAGTGAGGGTGTAGGCAACTATGGTTGTGCCCAAGTTCTTCATCATTGGATCTTTGCTCCAAGCGGTGAAGCTTGATTCTTGAGACCAAAGCTCCTGATACCAATTGAAGGTTGTAGAAGGCTTAGAGAAGGGGGGTTGAATCTATGACCTTCTTTTGTGTTAATAAACTTAACCCTAGGCTTTTCTCTCAAGTGTATCTCTGATGAGCGGATAATTTATACGCTTTTTGGCATTGTTTTTACTTAGTTTTTAGTATGATTTAGTTGGTTTTTAGTATATTTTTATTAGTTTTTAATTAAAAAACACATTTCTGGACTTTACTATGAGTTTGTGTATTTTTCTGTGATTTCAGGTATTTTCTGGCTGAAATTGAGGGAGCTGAGCAAAAATCTGATTCAGGCTGAAAAAGGACTGCTGATGTTGTTGGATTCTGACCTCCCTGCACTCAAAGTGAATTTTCTGGAGCTACAAAACTTCAAATGGCGCGCTTTTAATTTAGTTGGAAAGTAGACATCCAGGGCTTTCCAGAAATATATAATAGTCCATACTTTACTCAAGGATAGACGACGTAAACTGGCGTTCAACGCCAGTTCCATGTTGCAGTCTGGCGTCCAGCGCCAGAAACAAGTTACAAGTTGGAGTTCAACGCCAGAAACAGGTTACAACCTGGCGTTGAACGCCCAAAACAGCCCAGGCACGTGAGAAGCTTAAGTCTCAGCCCCAGCACACACCAAGTGGGCCCCAGAAGTGGAATTCTGCGCTATCTATCATAGTTTACTCATTTTCTGTAAACCTAGGTTACTAGTTTAGTATTTAAACAACTTTTAGAGATTTATTTTGGACCTCATGACATTTTTAGATCTGAACTTTGTACTCTTTGACGGCATGAGTCTCTAAGCTCCATTGTTGGGGGTGAGGAGCTCTGCACCGTCTTGATGAATTAATGCAAGTATCTCTGTTTTCCATTCAAACATGCTTGTTCCTATCTAAGATGTTCATTCGCGCTTCACTATGAAGAAGGTGATGATCCGTGACACTCATCACCTTCCTCAATCCATGAACGTGTGCCTGACAACCACCTCCGTTCTACATTAGATTGAGTGAGTTTCTCTTAGATTTCTTAATCAGAATCTTCGTGGTATAAGCTAGAATTGATGGCGGCATTCATGAGAATCCGGAAAGTCTAAACCTTGTCTGTGGTATTCCGAGTAGGATTCAAGGATTGAATGGCTGTGATGAGTTTCAAACTCGCGATTGTTGGGCGTAGTGACAGACGCAAAAGAATCAAGGGATTCTATTCCGACATGATCGAGAACCAACAGATGATTAGCCGTGCTGTGACAGAGCATTTGGACCATTTTCACTGAGAGGACGGGAAGTAGCCATTGACAACGGTGACACCTTACATACAGCTTGCCATGGAAGGAGCCTTGCGTGTGTGAAGAGGAGTACAAGAGAAAAACTGAAATAAAGAAGACAAAGCATCTCCAAAACCCCAACATATTCTCCATTATTGAGTAACAAGTATTTGTTTTATGCCCTTTGACTTTTTACAATTAAAACTAAGAATTATTATTGATATTATATCCTGACTAAGAGTTACAAGATAACCATAGCTTGCTTCAAACCAACAATCTTGTGCCAAACTTTAAGTTTGGTGTTTTCTTGTTGATTTTTCTTTGTTTTTCGAAAATTTTAGTTTGGTTTTCTAAAAATTTTAAGTTTGGTGTTCTTTCTTCATGTTCTTGTGTTCTTGTGAGTCTTCAAAGTGTTCTTGAGTTTTCCTTGTGTCTTGATCTTAAAATTTTTAAGTTTGGTGTTCCTTGGTGTTTTTCCTCCAAAATTTTCGAAAACAAGGAGCATTAGATCTAAAAATTTTAGATCTTGTGTTCTTTTATTGTTTTTCTCTTTCCTCATTAAATTCAAAAATATCTTTTCCTTCTATTTTAAAGCAATTTTTCGAAAATCAATTTTAAAATTCAGATTTTTTTATTTCAAAATTTAAAACCCTTTTAAAAAATATATATATATATATATATATATATATATATATATAATATCATATCTTTTTCAAAACTTTCTAACCACTTTCTCCTCATTTTTTTCAAAAATCTTCACCCATTTTTATTTATTTTAATTTAATTTATTTTGTTTTCGAAATAAATAAATAATTAAATAAATAAAAATATTTCTTCTCTATTTTACATCATCTCCCTTTCTCCATCATGGATCTAAGCGGAAATGAACAGTCCAGAAGGACTCTAGGGTCATATGCTAACCCCTCTACTACTTCATATGGGAGTAGTATCTGCATACCCTCCATTGGAGTCAGTAGCTTTGAGTTGAATCCTCAGCTCATTATCATGGTGCAGCAAAGCTGCCAGTATTCTGGTCTTCCACAAGAAGAACCTACAGAGTTTCTGGCACAGTTTTTACAAATTGCTGACACAGTACATGATAAGGAAGTAGATCAGGATGTCTACAGATTATTACTGTTCCCATTTGCTGTAAAAGACCAAGCTAAGAGGTGGTTAAATAACCAACCTAAGGCTAGCATAAAGACATGGAAACAGCTGACAGAAAAATTCTTGAATCAATACTTTCCTCCAAAACGGATGACACAGCTAAGGCTAGACATCCAAGGCTTTAAACAAGGAGATAATAAATCTCTTTATGATGCCTGGGAGAGATACAGAAAGATGCTAAGAAAATGCCCCTCTGAAATATTTTCAGAGTGGGTTCAGCTAGACATCTTCTATTATGGGCTTACAGAAAGGGCTCAGCTTTCTCTAGATTACTCAGCTAGTGGATCTATCCACATGAGAAAGACAATTGAAGAAGCTCAAGAACTCATTGATACAGTTGCCAGAAATCAGCATCTGTACCTAAGCAGTGACCCTTCCATGAAAGAAGAGGTTAAAACAGTAACTGCTAAACTCAATCCTGCAGAACAAGCTGCTGAATTCAATCAGCAATTGGATTTTCTAACAAAATAGTTAGCCAAATTCAAGGAGAGACTACAAGAGACAAGGATGGCTAATATAAATATGGAAGAACAATTAAAGCAAACAAAGCAGCAGCTGTCAAAACAAATAACAGAAGAATGCCAAGCAGTTCAATTAAGAAGTGGGAAAACATTAAATACCCCACCTCAAGGCAGCAGGAAGCCAAGAAATGAGCAAACTACCCAAATTCCATCTGAGGACAGTAAGAGCCCAGGAAAAAATAATTCTGGCGCTAAAACGCCAGAAATTGGGTGGAAGGCTGGCGCTGAATGCCCAAACCATGCTCAAGACTGGCGTTCAACGCCAGAAACAAGCAAGGAACTGGCGTTAAATGCCCAAAGGAAGCACAGTTCTGGCGTTCAGACGCCAGGAACAGATGAGGAGTTGGCGTCTAACGCCACTCCAGCTTCCAACCCTGGCTTTCAATTGCCAGTGAGAGATCAGACACCTGCAAGTGCTGATAATAAATCCCTCAAGAAGGCTTCTCAACCTACCTCTGCAGGAAATAAACCTGCAGCAACTAAGGTTGAGGAATACAAAGCCAAGATGCCTTATCCTCAAAAACTCCGCAAAGAGGAGCAGGATAAGCAATTTGCCCGCTTTGTAGACTATCTCAGGACTCTTGAAATAAAGATTCCGTTTGTAGAGGCACTTGAGCAAATACCCTCTTATGCCAAGTTCATGAAAGATATCTTGAGTCATAAGAAGGATTGGAGAGAAACTGAAAGAGTTCTCCTCACTGAAGAATGCAGTGCAGTCATTCTGAAAAGCTTCCCAGAAAAGCTTAAAGATCTCGGGAGCTTTATGATACCATGCATATTAGAGGGTAACTGCACCAAGACAGCTCTTTGTGATCTTGGGGTAAGCATCAACCTAATCCCTGCATCCACTATCAGAAAGCTTGGCTTGACTGAAGAGGTCAAACCAACCCGGATCTGTCTTCAACTTGCTGATGGCTCCATTAAATACCCATCAGGCATAATTGAGGACATGATTGTCAAGGTTGGGCCATTTGCCTTCCCTACTGACTTTGTAGTGCTGGAAATGGAGGAGCACAAGAGTGCAACTCTCATTCTAGGAAGACCATTCCTAGCAACTGGACGAACCCTCATTGACGTCCAAAAAGGGGAGATAACCCTGAGAGTCAATGAGGATGAGTTTAAGTTGAATGTTGTCAAAGCTATGCAACATCCAGACACATCAGACGACTACCTGGGCGTTGATATTATTGACTCCCTGGTGGAAGAGATCCATATGACTGAGAGTCTCGAATCAGAGCTAGAGGACATTTTTAAAGATGTTCAGCCTGATCTGGAGGAACCAGAGGAAATAAAAGAACCTCTAAAAACTCCTCAGGAAGAGGAGAAACCTCCTAAACCCGAGCTCAAACCACTACCACCATCCCTGAAATATGTATTTCTAGGAGAAGGTGACACTTTTCCTGTAATCATAAGCTCTGCTTTAGGGCCACAGGAAGAGAAAGCACTAATTCAGGTGCTAAGGACACACAAGACAGCTCTTGGGTGGTCCATAAGTGATCTTAAGGGCATTAGCCTAGCCAGATGCATGCACAAGATCCTATTAGAGGATGATGCTAAGCCAGTGGTTCAACGACAGAGGCAGCTAAATCCCGCCATGAAGGAGGTGGTGCAGAAAGAGGTCACTAAGTTACTAGAGGCTGGGATTATCTATCCTATTTCTGATAGCCCCTGGGTGAGCCCTGTCCATGTTGTCCCTAAGAAGGGAGGAATGACAGTAGTTCATAATGAAAAGAATGAACTGGTTCCTACAAGAACAGTTACAGGGTGGCGTATGTGTATTGACTACAGAAGGCTCAATACAGCCACCAGGAAGGATCATTTTCCTTTACCATTCATAGACCAGATGCTAGAGAGACTAGCAGGTCATGAATATTACTGCTTTTTGGATGGCTATTCAGGTTACAACCAAATTACAATAGATCCTCAGGACCAAGAGAAAACAGCATTCACATGTCCTTCTGGAGTGTTTGCCTACAGAAGGATGCCTTTTGGTCTGTGTAATGCACCTGCAACCTTTCAGAGGTGCATGCTCTCTATCTTCTCTGATATGGTAGAGAAGTTTCTGGAAGTCTTCATGGATGACTTTTCAGTATTTGGAGACTCATTCAGCTCCTGCCTTAACCATTTAGCACTTGTTCTGAAAAGATGCCAAGAGACCAACCTAGTTTTAAACTGGGAAAAATGTCACTTTATGGTGACTGAAGGGATTGTCCTTGGGCATAAAATTTCAAACAAGGGAATAGAGGTGGATCAAGCTAAAGTTGAAGTAATTGAAAAATTACCACCACCTGCCAATGTTAAGGCAATCAGAAGCTTTCTGGGGCATGCAGGATTCTATAGGAGGTTTATAAAGGATTTTTCAAAAATTGCAAAACCTCTGAGCAATCTGCTAGCTGATGACACGCCATTTGTGTTTGACAAAAAGTGTCTGCAGGCGTTTGAGACCCTGAAAGCTAAGCTGGTCACAGCACCAGTTATTTCTGCACCAGACTGGACATTACCATTCGAACTAATGTGTGATGCCAGTGACCATACCATTGGTGCAGTATTGGGACAGAGGCATAACAAGCTTCTGCATGTCATTTATTATGCTAGCAGTATTTTAAATGATGCCCAGAAAAATTACACAACCACAGAAAAAGAATTACTTGCAGTGGTTTATGCCATTGACAAGTTTAGATCCTACTTAGTAGGATCAAAAGTGATTGTGTACACTGACCATATTGCTCTTAAATATCTACTCACAAAGCAGGATTCAAAGCCCATGCTCATAAGATGGGTGTTGCTTCTGCAAGAGTTTGATATAGAAATAAGAGACAGAAAAGGGACAGAGAATTAAGTAGCTGATCACCTGTCCTGGATAGAACCAGTAGCAGGAGCATCCCTCCCTCCTACTGAGATCTCTGAAACCTTTCCGGATGAGCAATTGTTTGCTATTCAGGAATCTCTGTGGTTTGAAGACATTACAAACTATAAGACACAAGGTTCTCCTTCTGTAACCATGGAGAGGAAGCATGAAAAGCTTCTCTCACTGCAGAGTCAACCAAAGCCCCCACAGTCAAACTCTAAGTTTGGTGTTGGGAGGCCACAACCAAACTCTAAGTTTGGTGTTGGGAGGTCCCAACCTTGCTCTGATTATCTGTGAGGCTCCATGAGAGCTCACTGTCAAGCTATTGACATTAAAGAAGCGCTTGTTGGGAGGCAACCCAATGTTATTTAATTATATCTATTTATTTTCCATTGCTATTTTATGTTTTCTTTAGGTTGATGATCATGTGAAGTCACAAAAACAAATGGAAAATCAAAAATAGAATGAAAAATAGCATGAAAAATAGCACACCCTGGAGGAAGATCATTCTGGCGTTTAAACGCCAGAAACAAGCATCTGTCTGGCGTTTAACGCCAGAAACAAGCACCAAGCTGGCGTTTAACGCCAGAAACAAGCATCAGTCTGGTGTTAAACGCCAGAAACAGGCTACATTGGGGCGTTTAACGCCAGAAACAGGCAGCAGTCTGGCGTTAAACGCCAGGATTGCACAGTAAGGGCATTTTGTACGCCTAATTGGAGCAGGGATGCTAAATCCTTGACCCCACTGGATCTGTGGACCCCACAGAATCCCCACCTACCTCACCATTCAAATTCAAACCATTTCCCTCCCAAACCCACCCATTCACACACTTCCATCTCCTCCATCTTCTCCACTTCTTTCTTCTTTTGCTCGAGGACGAGCAAACCTTTTAAGTTTGGTGTGGTAAAAGCATTGCTTTTGTTTTTCCATAATTCAGTGGTAGAGCAATTGACTACAGATCAAAGAGCTATGAGGAAAGAGCAACAAAGGCAAGGAAGAGACATAGAGGAGCTCAAGAGCACCATTGGTTCTTCAAGAAGAGGAAGACGCCACCCTCATTAAGGTGGACCCATTCCTTAATCTCCTTGTTCTTATTTTCCTGTTTTTCGTTTACTATGCTTCATGTTTAATTATGTTTGTGTCTTTACTATATGATTACTAGTATCTAAGTGTCTATGTCTTAAAGATATGAATGTCCTATGAATCCATCACCTTTCTTAAATGAAAATTGTTTTCTAAAAAAGAAAAAGAAGTACATGAATTTCAAATTTTAAAATAGTTTAATTATTTTGATGTGGTGGCAATACTCTTTATTTTCTGAATGAATGCTTGAACAGTGCATATGTCTTTTGAATTTGTTGCTTATGAATGTTAAAATTGTTGGCTCTTGAAAGAATGATGAAAAAGGAGAAATGTTATTTGATAATCTGAAAAATCATAAAAATAATTCTTGAAGCAAGAAAAAGCAGTGAAGAACAAAGCTTGCAAAAAAAATGCGAAAAAAAAAGAGAGAGCAAGAAAAAGAAAAAGCAAGCAGAAAAAGCCAAAAGCTCTTTAAACCAAAAGGCAAGAGCAAAAAGCCAATAGCCCTTAAAACCAAAAGGCAAGGGTAATAAAAAGGATCCAAGGCTTTGAGCATCAGTGGATAGGAGGGCCTAAAGGAATAAAATCCTGGCCTTAGCGGCTAAACTAAGCTGTCCCTAACCATGTGCTTGTGGCGTGAAGGTGTCAAGTGAAAACTTGAGACTGAGCGGTTAAAGTCAAGGTCCAAAGCAAAAAACAGAGTGTGCTTAAGAACCCTGGACACCTCTAATTGGGGACTTTAGCAAAGCTGAGTCACAATCTGAAAAGGTTCACCCAGTTATGTGTCTGTGGCATATATGTATCCGGTGGTAATACTGGAAAACAGAGTGCTTAGGGCCACGGCCAAGACTCATAAAGTAGCTGTGTTCAAGAATCAACATACTGAACTAGGAGAATCAATAACACTATCTGAATTCTGAGTTCCTATAGATACCAATCATTCTGAACTTCAAAGGATAAAGTGAGATGCAAAAACTGTTCAGAAGCAAAAAGCTAATAGCCCTGCTCATCTAATTAAGACTGATCTTCATAGATGTTTTTGGAATTCATTGTATATTTTCTTCTTTTTATCCTACTTTATTTTTAGTTGCTTGGGGACAAGCAACAATTTAAGTTTGGTGTTGTGATGAGCGGATAATTTATACGCTTTTTGGCATTGTTTTTACTTAGTTTTTAGTATGATTTAGTTGGTTTTTAGTATATTTTTATTAGTTTTTAATTAAAAATCACATTTCTGGACTTTACTATGAGTTTGTGTGTTTTTCTGTGATTTTAGGTATTTTCTGGCTGAAATTGAGGGAGCTGAGCAAAAATCTAATTCAGGCTGAAAAAGGACTGCTGATGTTGTTGGATTCTGACCTCCCTGCACTCAAAGTGAATTTTCTGAAGCTACAGAACCCCAAATGGTGCGCTCTCAATTGCGTTGGAAAGTAGACATCCAGGGATTTCCAGCAATATATAATAGTCCATACTTTGCTCAAGGATAGATGACGTAAACTGGCGTTCAACGCCAGTTCCATGTTGCAGTCTGGCGTCCAGCGCCAGAAACAAGTTACAAGTTGGAGTTCAACGCCAGAAACAGGTTACAACCTGGCGTTGAACGCCCAAAACAGCCCAGGCACGTGAGAAGCTTAAGTCTCAGCCCCAGCACACACCAAGTGGGCCCCAGAAGTGGATTTCTGCGCTATCTATCATAGTTTACTCATTTTCTGTAAACCTAGGTTACTAGTTTAGTATTTAAACAACTTTTAGAGATTTATTTTGGACCTCATGACATTTTTAGATCTGAACTTTGTACTCTTTGACGGCATGAGTCTCTAAGCTCCATTGTTGGGGGTGAGGAGCTCTGTAGCGTCTTGATGAATTAATGCAAGTATCTCTGTTTTCCATTCAAACACGCTTGTTCCTATCTAAGATGTTCATTCGCGCTTCACTATGAAGAAGGTGATGATCCGTGACACTCATCACCTTCCTCAATCCATGAACATGTGCCTGACAACCACCTCCGTTCTACATCAGATTGAATGAGTATCTCTTAGATTTCTTAATCAGAATCTTCGTGGTATAAGCTAGAATTGATGGCGGCATTCATGAGAATCCGGAAAGTCTAAACCTTGTCTGTGGTATTCCGAGTAGGATTCAAGGATTGAATGGCTGTGACGAGTTTCAAACTCGCAATTGTTGGGCGTAGTGACAGACGCAAAAGAATCAAGGGATTCTATTCCGACATGATCGAGAACCAACAGATGATTAGCCGTGCTGTGACAGAGCATTTGGACCATTTTCACAGAGAGGACGGGAAGTAGCCATTGACAACGATGACACCTTACATACAGCTTGCCATGGAAGGAGCCTTGCGTGTGTGAAGAGGATTACAAGAGAAAAACTGAAATAAAGAAGACAAAGCATCTCCAAAACCCCAACATATTCTCCATTATTGAGTAACAAGTATTTGTTTTATGCCCTTTGACTTTTTACAATTAAAACTAAGGATTATTATTGATATTATATCCTGACTAAGAGTTACAAGATAACCATAGCTTGCTTCAAACCAACAATCTCCGTGGGATTCGACCCTTACTCACGTAAGGTATTACTTGGACGACCCAGTGCACTTGCTGGTTAGTGGTACGAGTTGTGAAACGTGTGATTCACAATTCGTGCACCAATCTCTCAGCATCTTTTCACTCATTGGCTTTTACTTGAGCTCTCTCAATATGCCTTTTCACTCAAGAAATTACAAAAAGATAAACATTGAAAAGTAAATCACAATCTATAAAACATGAAGGAGATTGACTCTACAACAGCCTCTTTGCTATGTGATAAACTAGATTTGTATGTCTCTGATTCAGTTCTTCATTTTTGGCGGAATGCTTTTTTGAAAGAAAGCACTGTCCAAGTAGAGGAACTTTTTCAGAGAGCTTCTTCACAGAACAAAACCTCAATACTCTGGGTTATCTCTCCTTGTCTTCTGAATGAAGAAAAATCTTCTTTTATCTCCTTGCATGTTGCTGGGTTGCTCTTCCTAGGTCAACTTCTTGAGCTTTGTGCTTCACCAACCCACCAGCTCAGTTCTTCCCATTAATCCTCAGATTATAAACTTTGTTCTGACCTTCTCTTGTTGACTGAAAACCGTAGGAAAGTAGAAAACAGATATCCTCAATGGTAAACCCAGATCTTGGCCATTGAGAAGATACTTGGTCCCCAAGACTCACTTGTGACCGTAGATACACAGCAGTGAAGAACAGACAACATCTTTCCCATGTATCCCTATTTAGAGTGGCAGAGAGTTGAAGATGAAGAGAAAAAAAATGAGATGCATGTAGAAGGAAATAAAATCACCTTTAGCCTCTGACCTCTTCTTGATACAGATTGATGTGGGTGATTAGACTTCTACCATTTGCTTAACCTTCTCTTTCTTGCTTCTTTGGTGAATGGCTTATGGAAGAAGCTCACTCTCACTTTCTTTGAGTTTTGACCAAAGCAGAAAAAAGTGTACGTTGCTTTTGGTGTGAGAGCAAATTGGAGTGATTAGCTTGGAGTGATGGATACGGGTTTGGATCGGGTTTGAAACAAGTTCAGCCCGTTGGTTCCTTGCTTTGTTTTCTTTGGGCTTTTATTGGTTTGTACCCCGCCAGCTTTGTTTTTGTTTTCATTTAATTTGGGCTGCAGCTGAATATTGAATTTTTGGCTTGCATCACTTTAACCAAAATAATTAAAACTAATTAGTTAATTTGTCTAATAAATTAATGTTTGGCATCATTAATTAATTTAGTTAATTTCTTAACTCAACATACTCTTTTTTCCAACTTCACGGTTTTTTTTTAAAGAATTTTCCTAAAGGGAGTTTTAACGAGGCATCATGGCAAGGGTTAGGAGTTGAAATAGTAAAACTCTTAGTATCAAATAGCAAATGCACTTGTAAATCATTTTTTCATTAATGATATTTTTTCCGTATTATTTTCTATGATTATTCTACTATAAGCACCAATTTGAGCTCGATAAAACGCGAAAATTATTGTCCAACCTAGATGGTTGGCAAGATAGAACGATAAGATCCAAATTATTACAAGTTATATAAGTAGATCGTGGACCGGCCTCGTCAACCCACTCGTATAAAAATGAGTTGGCAGAAAAGGCCTAGCCTAAAAATGAATCTCAAAAGTAACTTGACGAAACAAACACAATTACACAACTGTCCTCATAAGGTCATATTTGAATCTTGATATTAAGAGAGCAAATTATTACCTGACCTTATAATAGCTTGTTAAAAATAAGTTGAGAAAAGGTGGGAAATTCAAATAAGTGTCCGACCTTTCTCAGGCGATACAACAAGAGCAAGTTATCCGACCTCATAAAATAGCTCGACCAAACGAGTTGTAAAGAGAGTCTGAAATAACCTGTAAAAGCATTACCAACTCTCAGTAATGTTAATCAAAGAGGATAATATCCTTAATTAATAAAATGTTTGTTAAGTTATATTTGAAAATCACAAAAAAAAAAAACAAACAAGGCCACAATTACTATATGCAAGTCAAGCAAAAGCTATAAAACACTTATAAGCCACAAAATAAGTGTGAAAAACAAAAGCTAAAATATTTCAAAAAGCCCTCAAGGAGACAAATTGCATAAACAAAAATATTCAAAAAAGCCCAAAACAGGGCAGTAAATATCCAAACTACTTAAGCTATTAGAAAAAAGTGTTCAAAAAACCACAAATGGGCCATTAAATATAAGAACAAATTTCAGAAATAAAACTAAGAGAGAGGAGGATCCTATTCATCAGTAACCATATTGGCTGCTTCGTCAGCTCGGGTGGATGAGGAAGGAATATCTTCGACAGTTGGAGTAGACGAATCTAGGAGGGTTTCATCAACTTGGGCACCAGAGGTTTTTGGGTCCTCGAAAGGGATGGTCTCAGCTTTAGGAGAAATAATTTTTCCATCAATCACAACTTTGTGAGGATCAATGGGAGTGAGATTGACCTCGGGTGCAAGAACCCAAAATTGGGCTTTCAGATTTTCAACCATCTCATCCATGCCCAGGGCTACCAATTCCTCCAAGTACCCATGTTCATCCTTCAGCCTAGCAAATTTTTCCTTCAAATCCAGCTTCTCTACAAATACGCGAGTATAACTCTCCTTAGCCTTCTTCTGTAATCCTTCTGCTATAGCATAAGCTGCCTCGAATTGCTTCACCCTCTCTCAAAGTTTGGAAAGATTGAAGTAAGATCTCCTTTCTCGGCCTTTAATTTCGACTTGGCCTCCCGAAGAAAAGCAACCTCAGCACGAAGATCGATCAACTTTTTTTGGATAGTACCAAACGGAGTTTCCTCCAGTTTAGGGGTGGAAAAAGGTCAAGCAGCCTGCCAGGGGCCTATAGCCTGGCCTGTGTTTGGCCTGGCCTGTTATAAAATAGGCACAGGTTCAGGCTCTCATAAAAGCCTTATTATGTTAATAGGTCAGGCCCAGGCTCAATAATTAGCCTTATTGGCCTGTCAGGCCTGCCTGGGCCTGTTAATACATAATTACATATATAAATAATTTTTTTATTATTAACAAAATTATGAGATATTTTAAATTTATTATATTTAATTATAAATAGTTTTGTATATTTTAAATACTTTAAAATTTAAATTTTTTATAAATATTAAATATGATATATTACATATAAATATGTTTATTAAAAAATAATAATTTTAAATAAGATTTTTATTTTTATAAAAAAAATTATCAGGCCTTTTAACAAGCTTCAGGTCAGGCCAGGCTGAATAACAGGCCAAGTTTAGTACTTTAAAAAAAGCCTAGAGTAGGCTGCAGGTCAAGCTCAAGTCAATTGACTATATGACAGGTCAGGCTTGTTAATAGCAAAGCCTGGCCTGACCTGTTTCCACCCCTACTCCAATTGCTTCAAAAGGGCATAACACACCCCTGCTGTATGAATACCCCCTTGGGCCAGTACCTCCAAGTGTCTTTTGAGGGAGACATCATCCATGCTTATAGAACTCTAAGAAAGGATATGTTCTTCACAAAAGGTGATGGCATTGAAATCCTAGTCGTAAGCACTACCAAACTCAAAAAATGGAGTTTTTCATTTTCAAGAACCCAAGTCAGTAAGGGGGGCACAGACAGAATAGTCCAAGGTAGAGGTTCTGTATTCAAAGATGGAGAAGGAGGAGGAAAGATGATTTTGGCTAACCAGAGAGAGAGAATGTAGGCGGGATGAGACCACCGTCCCTACATTACACCACAGCCACGGACACGTGGGATGAAACCTCTGTCCTTGTCTGGTGCAGGTGCCAAACCAAATACGCAAGCGGGACAAACCCATGACCTTGCCTCTCAAGCAGAACAAACCCATGAGCTTGCCTATTCAATAATCATTTTCAATCTCAAACAAGCAAGCAGGATAAGACCATTGTCCTTGCCAAATCGGTCATTTAGACCACAATCAGTCATAATCATTGACTTAATTTAGTTTCATAAATTATTGTACTTTTTAAACCTAATTCTTTACCAATTAATCAATTCTGTTATCTCGTGATGGGACATCGCCACCATCGTTACCACGGGTGGGATGAAACCACCATCCTTGCATAGTAATTTACATAATAAGCAAGCAAGATGATACCACTGTCCTTGTCAGGCAGGAAATCAGTATCACCTTTAAAACCAAATCACAATTCCATCCAGTTTTGGAAGATATGACCTAATATAATCCCATTCACTAATTAACTAATCAACCTCATTATTCCATGAGCGGGATGAAACCACCGTCCTCACCGCGATCGGGATAAACCTCCATCCCTACAACATTTTCATCCGGTTAACCAAGTTTTTATCCAGGAATTAATCAATTTATTTCATTATATCCCTCCCCAGTGTATCCAAGGCTTATATCAATTAGTTATTCGACTCCATACGGAGGTTAAGGGGGGCTATAAACATACTGAGAAGGTTAAATAGTTCAAAAACAGCATTTTAGCCAAAACTGGGTAGTTGTGCATACACAAGCCTCATGCGTACGCGCGGAACTTGTCTTTTTACAAAAAATTCACATTTGTGCGTACGCACAAATCCGGGGTCATGCGTGCGTACCCGCAGAACCTCCCTCTGCTCCAAATTCTACGAAACTTGTAATTTTCAGTTTCAAATCCCAATTTTCAAACGTTGATAACTTTTGCAACAAAATTCCTTTTTCATCCGTTCTTAGACAGTTTAAAGCCTTGATTACTAGTTTTAATTCAAGATAAGTTTCATCAAATTCTGAAATTCGAGCGCCATGTTATGACCCGTTGAAGTCCATCAAAAACCACAATTTACAAAATTTTCTGCACAATGCACTTCTATATTTTCTCAATTCTTTTCATTTCAAAACCACCCCAAAACCATTTCTAGGCACCATTTTTACACAATTATCAATCCCAAATTATTCCCTAGCCATTTAAATCCCAACGACCAAATCCAATCCATAAAAAACCTAATCAATCAATTCCAATCACATAACATAACTCATTACAATTATCCATTCATCACAACAACCACAACACATCAAATGTCCAACCAAGTATAATCATTTTCATCATTTCAACAATAAATCATAATATGACAATACCACCAACTTACCCTATTACGGCCTCTGGCCCAAGTTTCCTATCAATTGCCACAATTAGGCAATCATACCACAACATTCATATCCAATTATATATTACTCACCAAGAACCCAATTCACAACGTCATGTTAAAACGCAATCTATCATCAACATATATCATTCAGCACTATCCTAGAGAATTTAACCTAGGTTTTTACATAATTTTACATAATGCCTACCCGAAACCAAGTCCCATACCTTAATGACAGCGAATTCTCAACCTTCGAATTTCTTCTCCGCTCAATCCCGAGCTTTAACTCGCAAAATCGACCCTCAACCGATCATCCTCCAAGTTCCCACTAATCAAGCCAAGCTCCTAATTTGTACCCAGTCAACCCAAGCATACAAGCCACCCCATTCAATCTAATTTCATCAAAATCTCAATGATTTACAATAGGATTTCGCATGTAATTAGGAAAAATCAAAAGAAAAAGAATTTTTTTTTATCTTGTACCACATGTTCATGGGTCAAAATTCTGCAAGAACTCAAGGTTAAGTTTCCTCTAAACATCAAAATCATAAATCTTTCAACATTTCAAACCCAAAATGCAAAATCAGAAGAGAAACTGAAAATGGGCTAAGGATTTCAAAATTTCTTACCACAATAGTTGAATTGAATTGAAGATGGAGTCAAGACGAATGCGTAGCCACAAACAGGTCGTTGATCGGAACTTTGGATTGAGAGAAAAGTGAAATTGAATGTAAGAGTGAATAGTAAACAAGGGTTTCTCACTCTCCTTCTTTTCTCCCTACCTTGGCTCTTTCTCTCTCTCTCTCTCTCTCTCTCTCTCTCTCTCTCTCTCTTTCTCTCTCTCTCTCTCTCTCTCTCTCTCTCTCTCTCAAATGGAAAAGTGGCTAAAATTTTGTTAAATGGAAGGGTTTAAGTATCATGGGCTTGGGCTTGAGCCTAATGAGGGCCTGTTTTGATTTTTGTCCATTTGGCCAACCTAGGGCCAAAATCTTTAAGATAAGTGTTTCAATCTGTATCCTAAATATTTTTATTTTCTCCAAATTATATATTCTAAATTTTTAACCCTTATCATTCACATTTAATTTATTAATTATTTATTTATTTAGTTAATATTTTTTCCAAGTCTTACAAAAATCACAAGCTACAAAATAGTAACAATAACATGACATACAAAGTACACAAGGAGGTCGGACAATCCTCGAGGATGGGACACTGATGAGCGGATATTTTATACGCTTTTTGACATCATTTTCATATAGTTTTTAGTATGTTTTGTTTAAGTTTTATTATATTTTCATAATTTTTAGTGCAAAATTCATATTTTTGGATTTTACTTTGAGTTTGTGTGTTTTTTGGTTATTTTAGGTATTTTTTTGCTGAAATTGAGGAGTTTGAGCAAAAGTCTGATTCAGAGACAGAGAAAGGACTGCAGATGCTGTCAGGATCTGACCTCCGTGTACTCGAAGGAGATTTTCTGGAGTTACAGAAGTCCAAATGGCGCGCTCTCAATGGATATAGAAAGCTAACATTCAGGGCTTTCCAGAAATATATAATAGCTTATACTTTGCTTTGAAAATGAAGGCCCAAAACTGGCGTTTAACGCCAGCCCCAATCCTGGCGTCCAGTGCACACAGGGGAGCAGCTGGCGTCCAACACCCAAAAGGGATCCCCAAGCCAGCGTTCAATGCCCCTAAAGGGTACTAGCTTGTGGAAAACACTCAAGCTCATCCTAAACACTTACCAAGTGGGTCCAAGAAGTGGATTTTCGCCTTATCAACCTAGTTTATCCTATTTCTGTAATTCTTAGTTATTAGATTAGTATATATAGGAGAAGATCAACCATGTTTAGGATCTCTCTGGGGACTCTTGCCCACTTTTACGTTTTCCATTGTATTTTCAAACAGCATGAGTCACTAACCTCCTAAGGTTAAGGTTAGGAGCCCTGCTGAGTTTCAGGGATCAATAATATTACTGTTCTAGTTCAATATGTCTGATTCTATTCTCTTATGCATTCTCATTCTTCATCTTATAAATTGAGGGTGACCCTTGACAATCACCCTTGTTCTACATGGGTTCCGTGCGAGTCCTGACCCGGATAGTGTTGAACTAAAGCTAGAGATTACATTGCGGATTCCAATAGAGTACCTGGGCAACTTTGGATACGTGATATAAAATTCCATTGACCGTGGGTAAGTGAGGTCTCTGTGGCGTTATGGCAAGAGTCAGAGAAGCAGCACTTTCTGATCTGGAAGATCTGTCTTGTCTGTGGCACGTGGAGTAGGATCGTGAAGGGGAGTGGATTGCTTAGAGCTTCATCTTCTGCTACAGTGAGAAACCTAGAGGTGGCTTGATGAGAGGACATAAGACAACTCAACGTGGTGGATTGCTGCAGTGGATGAGGTTAACTTGATGAGATGACATGAGTTAATCACTTACGGCTGCCATTGAAGGAATAAAAAATTATTGAAGAGGACAGTAAGAAAAGTTAATCCGGAAAGACAAAGCATCTCTAAAGCCTCAACTGTTCTCATACCATTGATTTCCCATATATCTAGTAACGTTTTATTTATTTATTTATTCTATTTTATGCATTTTTCGTCACAAACTATAATTTCTATCCACCTAACTAAGATCTGCAAGGTAACCACTGCTTGCTCAAACCAACAATCTCCGTGGGATCGACCCTCACTCACCTGAGATATTACTTGGACAACTCGGTATACTTGCCGATCTATTTGTGCGAAACGTGCGGAGCCAGTATCGTGCACCAAGTTTCTGGCTCCGTTGCTAGGGATTGTTCAGATTTGACAAACAACCAGATTATCTTGTTGCTTAGATTAGGTACTTTTTATTTTTGTTTGAGTCTTTTGTTTTCTCTTTTAAAATTTTTCAAAACCCTTTTCTTTTCTTTATTCATCTTTATCTTTTGTTTGAGCCTTTTGTTCTTTTTCTTGTTAAAGTTTTGAACTTTCTTGATTTCTTTTCAAAAAAAAATCAAAAATAGTGTCTTTTGTTTGAGTCTAGTGTGAATTCTTAAGTTTGGTGTCTGTTCCGTGGGTTACCTAAAACTGGAGGTCGATCTCGGATGAGATCTTCGGTATAGGTCGGAGACGACGTGTCCGGCTAGTTGGTGGCAGCCGGAGCTGTCGTGTCCGACTCGTTGGACTTACCGCACTGCTGATCCTTGGCAACCGGAGGGTGGGGGGTACCTGCAAGAGGCTCTGATGCTTAAGTTAGCACTGGTATTAATCAGGTTTTATGTAGAATCAGAGTATGAGTTATACCTGGGTACTCCAGTGTATTTATAGTGGTTGTAGAGTGACCTTTCTAGATAAGATAAGTTAGTTACCTTATCTTATCTTTATCTTTGAGTTGAGGTCAGCTTATCTTCAAGGGAACCGCCCTTATCCCTATAGGCTTGGACGGCCTGTGGATTGGAGTCGTGTTCCTCTATTTGGGCCCTTTATTGGGCTTTCCTATCGATTTGGCCGACCTCTTCGAGAAGAGGTCGAATAGCCTGACCCGAAGAGGTCGGTCGCTTTGTCGCCAATCATCCCGGGTCGGGTAACTCGACCCACGGTATGAACAGTGCCCCTGCTTGAGCTCGGTCTTTTGTTGAGGTCGAGTCTTTGACTTCGGTCCTTCTCTGACGAAGCCGAACTCAAGCATCTTGTTGATTTCTTCCTTTTGTAGAATCTTTTGAATGTAGAACGTTTTCTCTAAAAGCGCACGCTTCTGTATTAGCGCTTTGTCCTGGGGAACGTGCGAGGGTTTAATACCCTAATTAATTAGTATTAATTGCCCCGTTTTTCCTTTGGCTCTTTATTTTGATTTTTGAAAACTCAGAAACGGTTTCTCTTCTTTTGCTCTTTCGTAACTTCTTCACCATTTTCCTCTGTTTTTCTCGTTCTCTGTTTTTCGCCTACGTTTCTTCTTTACCTGGGTTGCGGCGTCGCCTGGCGATTCTCGGGACAACTTTCATTTTTACATCTCCTTCTTTCCTTTGAAGTTCTTCTCTTCTCCAGGTGAGTTGCATTCGTACTTTCTTTCTCTTTCGCTGCTTTGGCTTTTTGTGATTAAGTTGCGATTTTGCTTTGAGGGAAGTTTGGATCTTTCTGCTTTTACTATGCCTGGCTACTGTCGTGATGCGTGCTCTGAAGTTTCTTCATCCTTTTGTATGAATCTTTTCGCCTTTCCTATTGCTTTAATGTGCTTAGGGCTTCTGCATGTTATTTTCTCGTTTGTGCTTTTGATGATAATTTGTTTGATTATGGAAAAAAGGCTGTGTCTTTGATGATTTCTATTTGGTATGCTCAGTGTTGGTGCTTGCTCTTTGCTGATGATTTTTTGCTTGATTTCGAAAAAGTTTGCGCCTTTCCGCTTGGCCATTTCTGATAAACTGTAGAAATAGTGCTTTCTTCTGATAAACTGTATGAGAGTGGACCTTTTGCATAGTCGGAATTTATTTTGTGTTCTTTCTGGATTTTATTTTGATGAGTGCTGGGATGTAGGCCATAGAAATAACTTGAAAGCCTTGCTTGTTTAATGCCTCCAAGGGATGCCCCAAGACCTTTGTCTTGAGTCTTGGGGTTTTCCCTTTTTGTTTATCCGCCCGTCGAGATGTTTTGCCCTCTGTCCGAGATGTTTTTGAGTAATCCATTCTTCTTTTCTTTTTGTAGGATTTAGTTGACCTCATGTCTTCCCGAAATAACGTTGTCGAAATGTCTTCCCAGGTTCCCGCGGGTATGGCTGATTGGGTGGACTCCATGGTTCTTATGTGTGTCTCGCTGGTTGATTATGAATTTTGTACTCAGCTTAGGCAGTTTCACAGTGTCTGTAGTAATTCTGGTGATGAGAAAAACTATGAACTTGTCCCTCCCTCTTCTGACGAGAGGGTCTGCTTTTCGACTCGAGTTGTTGATGGTCGCCCTTTCTTTTATGCTTATGATTTTTTCTTTGGTCAGCTGGGTATCACCCTTCCTTTTACCAAATTCGAAACCGACCTATTATGGTCTTGTAATGTTGCCCCTTCTCAACTTCACCCCAATTCCTGGGGTTTTATTAAAATTTTCCAATTGCTGTGCGATGGTTTTGGTATTCCTGCTTCCCAATCTCTCTTTTTCTATCTGTTTTTTTTACTAAGCCCGGTGTGGTAAAAAAGAAGTCGGCCTGGGTCTCCTTTCGTTCTACCCAGGAGAAGAAGGTTTTTTCCATGTTTGACGAGTCGTTCCATGATTTTAAAAACTACTTTCTCAAGGTCTGAGCTGTTGAAGGAGCTCGGCCCTTTTTTCTAGATGAGAATGACGAACCTGCTTTTCCCTTGGAATGGCAAAAGGATATGAGGGTCTCCAGGTATTCGTGGGAGATGTTGGATGAGGCCGAGCAAGCCTTTGTGATTATCTTGGAAGAACGCTGGGGTCAACCTCCCCATCTTGACACAAAGAAATTTCTAACCAATCCTACTCTTCTTCAAACTGAACTGGGTATCTTGTGTTTCTTTTATTATTTTGTTTATGTTGCTTGTAGCTATCCTTTCCGACTTATCCGACTTGTAGCTGAGTTTTCTGTTTTGTTTGCAGAGACAATGAAGAATAATGGATCCATGAAAGCTTATAAGAGGGTGCAGAGGGCGACTACTGCCAGAAATGTTGCTGCCCAGGCGGCTGGGGAGGGATCTTCCGAAGTGTGCGAGAAGCCATCGGTGCAGAGTTCCGCCGGGGTGAAGAAGGTGATCCCTACACCCTGAGTTCGTTTGGCAGATCCTCACGTCGACTCTGCTGCTCCTTCTGTTGCTCCTCCCAATAAAAAACAAAAGATTGCTGAGCCCTTTGACCTCGATGCTCCTGATTTTAATGCTATTGAATTCGTGGATCAACAAATCGGTCCTTATGGCACTCTCTCCATGGACGATGTGTTCATCCTCCATCACTTGGAATTCATGGCCCGAAATCATGTGAAGATGGTGTACATGTCGGCTGCCATATATCGGACTGCTCAGAATCTCCCTCTCCATGCTACTAAAGCGTTTATGGAGGAGGCAAAACAGGAGTTTGATCAGATGAAGGAGCTAAAGGAGGAGCTTGAGACGAAGGTAGCTAAGCTGGAGAAGGACTTGAAGAATGAGGAGGCGAGCTCTCAGTCATTGGCGGCTTCTTTGAGGTTGGCTGAGGACGCAGTCTTGATGCACAAGGAGAGTTACCTTTCATCTTATCGGGAAGTGATGCGCCTGAGGGGGGAGCTTGACGATGTTCGGGAAGATTATGCTGAGCTCCAAAGTCATCTCGTTGGCAGCGTGACTGCTGCTTATGAGAATTTGAGGGAGCAAGTTCAGGTCATTGCTCCCGAGGCCGACCTCACCCTTTTTAGCCTGGATAATATGGTCAGGGATGGCAAGATTGTCCCTGATGATGAGGGTGATGATGATGATGTCGTTCTTCCTGTGTCTTCTACCAAAGTGCCAACCTCTTCGGTTCCTCCCGCTGTGCCCGACCCGGATTGCCAGATCCTGAATCAGGAGGATGGAACTGTGGATGCTGTGCCGATCCAGACTCGCCCTCCTTCTCCTTGTCCTGATGCTGCCAAGAAGGCTCCTGATGCTTGTTGATCTTTTCTTTAAAATTTGTGTAGTTGGCCCGGCTTTGTGGGCTTTTCTTAGAACTCTTTTATTTATTTGCTGATACTTCTTAGTTGCTTATCTAGCAACTTTTATTTTGAAAAACAAACAATAGCTCGCTATCTTAGTAGTTTTTGGTGGCCTTTCGAGGCTTTATAACTCTGTAAAAAGTAGTTTTTTGACTAGGCATCTTTTCTGTTTTCTGCTGATGTCGAAGTCTTGCGGCTCGACCTCCTTGGGTTGTTTTGTTATGTTATTTGTAGCTTGAATCCTTTGAGGTCGTGGTTGTGGGGGTCCAACTTGTTTCTTTTGGTTTTCTTTGCTTTGTATGCTTTCTTTAACGTTGGTCCCCTTCTAAGCTATTCTCATAATCCTATGTTTTGGACCTTTGCTAGGTCTCCTTCAGGGATTACTTTTATAACTTTCCAGTTGTAGGAGTCCGACTTCGTTGGGTCGGTCTCCTTTAAGTTATTTGTAGTCCTCTTTCTTGGATCTTTGTCAGATCTCTTTCAGGGACTACTTTGATAACTTTTAAGTAGTAGGAGTCCGACTTGGTTATACCGGTCTCCTTTAAGTTATTTTTTGTAGTCCTCTTTCTTGGATCTTTGTCAGATCTCTTTCAGGGATTACTTTGATAACTTTTAAGTAGTAGGAGTCCAACTTGGTTATACCGGTCTCCTTTAAGTTATTTTTTGTAGTCCTCTTTCTTGGATCTTTGTCAGATCTCTTTCAGGGACTATTTTGATAACTTTTAAGTAATAAGAGTCCGACTTGGTTATATCGGTCTCCTTTAAGTTATTTCTGTAATCCTCTTTCTTGGACCTTTGTCAGGTCTCTTTCAGGGATTACTTTGATAACTTTTAAGTAGTAGGAGTCCGACTTGGTTATATCGGTCTCCTTTAAGTTATTTTTATAATTCTCTTTCTTGGACCTTTGTCAGGTCTCTTTCAGGGATTACTTTGATAACTTTTAAGTAGTAGGAGTCCGACTTCGTTATATCGGTCTCCTTTAAGTTATTTTTGTAGTCCTCTTTCTTGGACCTTTGTCAGGTCTCTTTCAGGGACTACTTGTATAACTTTTTCATTTCGGGCTGACTTTGTTACGTCGGGCCCTTCTAAGTTAAAGTAATCCTCTTTAATAGGGTTGGCCAGACCTCTTTCCAGGGTTTACTTATAACTTGGTTTGACTTGGTCCGACTTCTTAACGTCGGCCAGTCTTTAAGTTATTATTTTAGCAATCCGTAAGACCTCGTCAGGTTCTTTTTTTTAGATCACTTTCGATAACTTCTTACATTATTCTGTGTTCATCTTTGCCGATTTGTAGAAAGTGGTTGTCATCTCTAGATCGTCCTTTGGGTGAATCACGTTTTCACCTTTATCGGACGGTTGTCTTTATCGTGATCGTGCAATGAAAATTATTTTTCACTTTTTGCCGATCTCTTGCTTTATAATCGGACGATGAATACTTCAGAATAATGCGTCTTGAAATCTTTGTAGAATATCTAAAATATATTTTATTTAAAGGAGAAATGCAAATATATACATATGGGATTTGTCTGAGTCTCAACTTGGAGCCTCATTAAAAAACCTTTTCAGGAAAAAGAGTGCATCCAATGATGAGATCTTTTATCTTTTCTAACTGTAGTATCTTCTGAGGTTGCAGGCGTGCCATGACCTAGGAAGCTCTCATCCATCGAGTTCAGACAGTCTGTAGTAGCCCTTTTCAAGTACTTCTACCACTCGGTAGGGTCCTTTCCAGTTTGCTGCCAGCTTTCCCTCTCCTGGTCGAGTTGTTCCGATATCATTTCGGATTAGGATGAGGTCATTTTCTGCGAAACTTCTCGGCACTACCTTTTGATTATATCTGGAGGCCATTCGGCGTTTTAGAGCTTCTTCCCTGATCCGGGCTCTTTCTTGGATTTCGGGTAACAAGTCGAGCTCTTCTCTCTGAAGTTGGGAGTTTGCTCCCTCATTGTAGTGAACTACTCTGGACGACCCTTCCTCAATCTCTACTGGAATCATCGCCTCTATTTCGTATGCTAATCGGAAGGGGAATTCCTTCGTGGTGGAATGTGGCGTTGTTCGATATGCCCACAGGACCTGTGGAAGCTCTTCTGCCCAGGCTCCCTTTGCATCTTGTAATCTCCGTTTTAATCCGGCCAATATGACTTTGTTAGCAGCTTTGGCCTGCCCATTGGCTTGTGGATGTTCGACGGAGGTGTACTGGTGCTTTATATTCAAGTCGGCTACTAGTTTTCTGAAGCCTGCATCTGTGAATTGAGTGCCATTGTCTGTGGTTATTGAATATGGAACCCCGAACCTCGTGACAATGTTTCTATATAAGAATTTCCGGCTTCTTTGAGCGGTGGCATTGGCCAGGGGCTCTGCCTCGATCCACTTTGTAAAGTAATCTACCCCTACTATAAGGAATTTAACTTGTCCTGATCCCTGTGGGAATGGACCGAGAAGATTGAGTCCCCATTTTGCAAACGGCCAAGGTGAGGTCACGCTGATGAGCTCTTCTGGCGGGGCGGTGTGAAAGTTGGCATGTTTCTGACATTGTGGGCATGTCTTTACAAATTCTGTGGCTTCTTTCTCTAGAGTTGGCCAATAAAATCCCGCCCGGAGTACTTTTTTGGCGAGAGCTCGTGCTCCGAGATGATTGCCACAAATACCGCCGTGTATTTCTTCTAGCACTTCCTTTGTGTTGGAGGTTGGCACACATTTTAGTAAAGGTGTTGAGATTCCTCTTTTGTACAGGATGTTGTTTATGATGGTGTAGTACTGTGCCTCCCTTTTTAACCTCTTTGCCTCCTTTTCTTCTGTGGGGAGCGTTCCTGTTCTGAGGTAGTTGGCTATAGGGGTCATCCATCCTTGGTCCTGACTTGTTATGGTCAAGACTTTTTCTTCTTCCGAGATTGACGGGTTCTGCAACATTTCCTGGATGAGGCTTCTATTGTTGTCCCCTGGTTTGGTGCTGGCTAGTTTTGAGAGTGCGTCAGCTCGGGCATTTTGTTCACGGGGTATGTGGCAGATCTTATACTCCCCTATTTGTCCGAGCTGTTCCTTGGTTTTATCCAAATACTTTTTCATGGTGGGATCTTTGGCTTGGTAGCTCCCTGTTATTTGTGATGTAACCACTTGTGAATCGCTGTAAATGTTGAGTTTTTGAGCTCCGACTTCTTTAGCCAGCTTCAAACCAGCTAATAATGCTTCATATTCCGCCTGGTTCTTTGTGGTCGGGAACCCGAACTTGAGGGAGAGCTCAACCTGGGTTCCTTGATTGCTTTCTATTATCACGCCCGCACCGCTTCCAGTTTTATTTGAAGAACTGTCCACGTAAAGGTTCCATTCTGTGGGGGTTTCTAGGGCATCTGTGAATTCTGCGATAAAATCGGCCAGATACTGTGATTTGATGGCCGTCCGAGCTTCATATTGGAGGTCAAACTCCGACAACTCGACTGTCCATTGTAGAATTCTACCTGCTAGATCTATTTTCTACAATATTCCTTTTATGGGCTGGTTAGTTCAAACCTTAACGGTGTGAGCCTGGAAGTACGGGCGGAGTCGTCGAGACTTTAGGATAAGAGTATAGGCAAATTTTTCTATTTTCTGGTAGTTCAGCTCGGATCCCTGTAGTGCCTTGCTAATGAAGTAGACGGGTTGTTGCCCATTTTCGTCTTCTCTGACTAGTGCTGAGGCTATTGCCCGACTCCCTACTGCGAGATATAATATGAGCGGTTCTCCTTCTCGTGGTCGAGATAAGATAGGTGGCCGTTCTAAGAACTCCTTGAAGTCTTTGAATGCTTGCTTACATTCTGTCGTCCATTCGAACCGTTTTCCCTTTCTTAAAGTAGCATAGAAGGGGAGAGATCTTATCGCAGCTCCTGCTAAGAATCGGGATAGGGCGGCCAATCTTCCGTTGAGTTGTTGTACTTCTTTGACACAAGTTGGGGTCTTCATGTTGAGTATGGCTTGACATTTGTCTGGGTTTGCTTCAATTTCCCTTTGTGTGAGCATGAAGCCTAAGAATTTTCCTGCTTCTACTGCGAAGGTACATTTTGCGGGATTGAGTCGCATGTTGTGTTTCCTTATGGTGTCAAACACTTGAGCCAGGTCGGATAATAATGTATCTTCGGTTTGTGTTTTTATTAACATGTCATCCACATAGACCTCCATGATGTTTCTGATGTGATCCAAAAAAACTTTATTCATTAGTCTTTGATAAGTAGCTCCGGCGTTCTTGAGACCGAAGGGCATCACGATGTAACAGTAGTTTGCCTTTGGTGTTAAAAATGAGGTCTTTTCTTGGTCTGGTGGATACATGGGGATTTGGTTGTATCCTGAATACGCGTCCATAAACGAGAGATATTTATATCCAGAGGAAGCATCTACCAGGGCGTCAATACTTGGGAGCGGGTATGGATCTTTTGGGCAAGCTTTGTTGAGATCGGTGTAATCGGTGCACATTCGCCACTTCCCATTCGATTTTTTCACCAAGACGACGTTGGATAGCCATAGCGGGTATTTAACTTCTCTTATAAATCTGGCTTCCAGTAGTGTCTGTACTTGCTCTTCCACAGCCTGGGATCGCTCTGGCCCAAGCTTTCTTCGTCTCTGCTGTATCGGTCGAGATCCTGGATAGACCGCCAACTTGTGGCACATTAGCTTAGGGTCTATGCCTGGCATGTCCGCTGCTTTCCATGCAAAGAGGTCGACATGATCTCACAGGAATCGTATTAGCAATTCTTTTAAATCTCCTTTGAGGATCGTGCCGATATTAGTTGTTTTTTCCGAGGTGTCTCCGATCTGAATTCTTTCTATCTCGCCCTCTGGTTGGGGGCGAAGATCTTCTCGTCGTTGAACTCCGCCCAACTCGATTGCGTGGAACTCTTCTCCTTTGCCTCTGAGGTTTAGGCTTTCGTTATAACAGCGACGTGCCATCTTTTGGTCAGCTTTTAACGTGGCTATTCCTTTTGGAGTTGGGAACTTCATACATAGGTGTGGGGTTGATACTATTGCGCCGAGTTGGTTGATTGTTGTCCGACCTATAAGAGCATTGTAAGCTGAACTTACATCGACCACGATGTAGTCTATTTTGAGGGTCCTGGATTGGTCTCCTTTTCCAAAGGTTGTATGTAGTGATATATATCCTAGTGGTCGAACCGGGGTATCTCCTAACCCAAACAGACTGTTTGGATACGCCTTAAGTTCTTTTTCTTCTAAGCCGAGTTTATCAAAGGTTGTCTTGAATAATATGTCGGCAGAACTCCCTTGGTCTATTAGGGTGCGGTGTAGGTTGGCGTTTGCCAATATGATGGTGATGACCATGGGATCGTCGTGTCCTGTGATGATGCCGGACGCGTCCTCCTTAGTGAATGTTATCGCTGGGATGTTGAGTGCTTCCTCCTCTCCTTCGACATGACATACTTCTTTGAGATACCTTTTGCGGGAAGATTTGGAGATCCCTCCTGCTGCGAATCTTCCATGTATCATTTGGACGTGTCTTTCTGGTGTCCGAGGTGATCGTTCTGCTCGTTCGGTATCTTCATCCCTTCGTCTTTTTCTTTGATCATCATCTCGGGTGGCCAGGAATCGATCTAATTTTCCTTCCCTCACCAATTTTTTTTATGATATTTTTCAAGTCGAAGCATTCGTTGGTGGCGTGTCCTCTGACCCGATGATATTCACAATATTCCTTCCGATTTCCTCCTCCTCTTTTTCCTTTGAGGGGCCGTGCTGGGGGAATCTTTTCTGTATGGCAGACCTCTTTGTATATTTCGACTAGGGATGCTCTGAGGAGAGTATAATTATGGTATTTTTTAATTTTCTCCCCTTGTCGGTCTTCTTTCTTTTTATCTTTATCTCAGTAGGGGTTCCCAAATTTTGAGGTTTCTCCTAATCGAGCGTTTTCTTCCATGTTGATGTATTTTTCTGCTCGCTCCTGTACTTCGTCTAATGAGGTAGGGTACTTTTTTGATATAGATTGGCTAAATGGCCCCTCTCGTAGGCCATTGATGAGTCCCATGATGGCGGCCTCTGTTGGTAAGCCTTGTATGTCCATGCATGTTTTGTTGAATCTTTCCATATAGTTACGGAGGCTCTCCCGATCTCCTTGTTTGATCCCCAGTAGACTGGGGGTGTGCTTGGCTTTATCTTTCTGGATGGAGAATCTGGCCAGGAACTTTTTGGCCAGGTCGTCGAAGTTTGGGATGGACTTTGGAGGTAAGTTGTCGAACCATTGGATTGTTGTCTTTGTGAGAGTTGTTGGGAAAGCTTTGCAGCGAATGGCGTCTGAGGCGTCGGTAAGGTACATTCTGCTTCTGAAATTGCTGAGATGGTGGTTGGGATCTGTGGTGCCATCATATAAAGTCATATCTGGGAGTTTGAAGTCCTTTGGGATTTTGGTTTTCATGATCTCTCTGGTGAATGGATCCTGTTCTTTACGTGAGCTTTCCTCAGGAGTGATCCGAGGGGCCTTTGATTTGAGATCGGCTTCCAATTGCTGTAATTTTTCTTCCAATTCTCGACGTCGCCGTATCTCTCTTTGTAGATCCTTTCCGATTTCTCGTTGTTGTTGGGTTTCTCTTTCAAGTTGCTTCAAGCGATCTTGAAGTACTTCTATCGCCCCCGGGTTTGTTGGATTTTTGTCTCTGTTGGATTCCGGGGTGTCGTTTAGTGGGGTGTCCGCGTTTTTGTGCGGCGTTCTGTTTTCTAGATCTGAATCGTGATTATTGTCATGGTTGTCCGCCATGGTGTTGGGATGACTTCCAGGTCCCCGACAACGGCGCCAATGTTCCGTGGGTTACCTGAAATTGGAGGTCGATCTCGGACGAGATCTTCGGTACAGATCGGAGACGGCATGTCCGGCTGGCTGGTGGCGGCCGGAGCTGTCGTGTCCGACTCGTTGGACTTACCGCACTGCTGATCCTTGGCCACCGGAGGGTAGGGGGTACCTGCAAGAGACTCCGATGCTTAAGTTAGCACGGGTATTAATCAGGTTTTATGTAGAATCAGAGTATGAGTTATACCTGGGTGCTCCAGTGTATTTATAGTGGTTGTAGAGTGACCTTTCTAGATAAGATAAGTTAGTTATCTTATCTTATCTTTATCTTTGAGTTGAGGTCAGCTTATCTTCAAGGGAACCGCCCTTATCCCTATAGGCTTGGACGGCCTGTGGATTGGGGTCGTGTTCCTCTATTTGGGCCCTTTATTGGGCTTTCCTGTCGATTTGGCCGACCTCTTCGAGAAGAGGTCGAATAGCCTGACCCGAAGAGGTCGGTCGCTTTGTCGCCAATCATCCCGGGTCGGGTAACTCGACCCAGGGTATGAACAGTGTCCTTTGTGTGTTTATCTTTTCTTTAAAATTTTCAAAAATTGTCTTTGTGTTCTTTCTTAATATTCAAGTTGTTCTTGTTTCTTTTCTTGTTTTGATCTTAAAAGTTTTAAGTTTGGTGTCTTTTAGTGTTTGTTTTCTTAATTTTCAAAAATTAGTACTCTTTTGATCTAAAAATTTTAAGTTTGGTGTCTTTTGGTTGTTTTTCTCTTTCTTCATTAATTCAAAAAAAATATCTTTTTATATTTAATAAAATTTTCAAAAATTCCAAAAAAAAAAATTTTCATATTTTAATTTCAAATCATTATCTTATCTTATCTTATTTTCAAATTTCAAATCTTATCTTTCTTTTAAGTTTTAGAATTCAAAACTTTTTCAAATCTTTATCTTATCTTTTTATCTTTATTTAAACTTCAAAAATCCTATCTTATCTTATTTCAAATTCAAATTTTAAAAACCCAATTTCAAAATTTAAAAATTTCAAATTTCAATTTTCAAATTTCAAACTCAAATATTTTCAAAAATCAAATCTTTTTCAAAATTCAAAATCAAATCTTTTTCAAATCTTTTCAATTCTTATCTTATCTTGTGAACTTTTTCTTCCGATTTTAATTTCAAAATTTTAAAATCAAATCTTTTTCAAATTTTTTATCTTATTTTATTTTCAAATATTTCTTAATTAGTTACATGTTTTATCTTATTCTCTTTCTATTTTTCCTTCTCTTTTTTCTTTTTCAAAACTTCCTAACTACTTTCTCTCTCTTCTTTTTCGAAAATTTCCTCTTCTTCTCCTTCTCTATTTTCGAAAATATCTTCCCCCCCTCTCTTTATTAAATTTCGAAAACTATCCTCGTTAAAGGACATATTCTTTTCTTTTCTTCTTAATCTATCTCTCTTTAACAAAGGACATCTACTTTGACATAGAGAATCCTTTTTTTTTCTCTCTTCTTGCATTCTTTCTTCTTGTTTATGAGCAGGACCAAGGATAAAGAACCTCTCTTTGATCTTGATCCTGAACCTGAGAGGACCGTAAGGATGCTTTTACAATAAGTTAAAGCACAACACTCCGGAGGAAACGTCATAGAGCTATTCGAATAAAAAGCTGAAAACATAGATATGGCAGCTGAACAGAATAATGAAGGAGATGCGAGGAAAGTTCTTGGTGCTTCACTGCATCCACTTCTAACTTCTATGGAAGAAGTATCTCCATACCTACCATTAGAGCAAATAACTTTGAGCTAAAGCCTCAGTTAGTCTCTTTAATGCAATAGCATTGCAAATTCCATGGACTTCCACTAGAAGATCTACATCAGTTTTTATCTGAATTTTTGTAAATCTGTGACACTGTTAAGACCAATGGAGTGGATCCTGAGGTCTACAGACTTATGCTTTTCCCTTTTGCTGTTAGGGACAGAGCTAGGATATGGTTAGATTCTCAACCAAAGGAAAGCCTAGACTCTTGGAAAAAGTTGGTCAATGCTTTCTTAGCCAAGTTCTTTCCACCTCAAAAGATGAGCAAGCTCAGGGTGGAAGTTCAAACTTTCAGACAAAAAGAGGGTGAATCCCTCTATGAAGCTTGAGAGAGATACAAGCAACTGATCAGGAGGTGTCCTCCTGACATACTCTCAGAATGGTCTATCCTAGGTATTTTCTATGATGGTCTATCTGAGATATCTAAGATGTCCTTGGATCATTCTGCTGGTGGATCACTCCACCGGAAGAAAATGCCTACAGAGGCGCAGGAACTCATTGAAATGGTTGCAAACAACCAGTTCATATACACTTCTGAGAGGAATCCTGTGAACAATAGGGTAGCTTAGAAGAAAAGAGTCCTGGAAGTTGACACTCTGATGCCATACTGGCTCAGAAAAAGATATTGACCCAACAGGTCAATATGATCTCTAAGCATCTGACTGGAGTGTAGACTGCAACTAGCAGCACTCAAGACACCTCGTATGATGGAGATTCCTACGTTTCAGATCAACCCATGGTGAAAGAGGTAAATTACATGGGAGAACTCCATGGAAACACCTACAAATTCTCATGGAGAAATCATCCTAACCTCTCGTGGAAGGATCAACAAAAGCCTCAGCTAGGCTTCAACAATAATCAAGGTGGAAGAACCCAGAATAAGTTCAATAACAAACCATTATTCCCATCTTCTCAACAGCAGATGGAGACTTCTAAGAAGAGCCTTTATGACTTAGCAACCATCGTCTCTGAACTCTCTAAGACCACTCACAGTTTTATAACAGAAACCAGGTCCCCCATCAGAAATCTGGAGGTACAAGTTGGTCAGCTGAGCAAGAGAATTCCTGAGATTCCTCCTAACACTCTTCCCAGTAACACTGAAGTAAATCCAACAGAAGAGTGCAAGACCATCACTGTAGAAGCTGAGGCCAAACCTGAAGGGGATACTCTGGTATTAAACGCCGTTTAACGCCCATAGAAGCACCATTACTGGCGTTGAACGCCAGTAAGGAAGACCTTACTGGGCATTCAACGCCTAAAAAGCCACCATCACTGGCGTTAAATGCCAGTAAGAAGGTCCTTACTGGGCGTTCAATGCCCAATATAGCACAAAAGCTGGCGTTGAACGCCAGTGAAGGTATTCAAACTGTGCGTTCAATGCCCAAAGAGACACAAGTCTTGGCATTGAATGCCACAATAGGAGTAGTTGGCGACCCTAAGTCCACTGAGAACTTTCCTATTGAAGGACTGATAGAACCCGAGGTTCATGAGGAGCCCATTGAAGTTCCCTTGAATGCTTGGTTGAAGATCATAGAATCTAAAGAATACTCTTCCTCTGATGAGGAAGTGGAAACCAGGGAAGAGCAAGTTGTTCGGTACCTAGGAATTCTCATGAAGCTGAATGCCAAGTTGTTTCGCACAGAACCATTAGAGGAAGAACCTCTAGTGCTCACCAAGGAACTCAATGCATTGGTTCAGCAAAAACTACCTCAGAAGAAGCCGGATCCCGGCCGCTTCTTAATTCCTTGCACCATAGGCACCATTACCTTTGATAAGGCTCTGTATGACCTAGGGTCAAGCATAAACCTTATGCCACTCTCTGTGATGGAGAAGCTGGGAATCTTTGAGGTACAAGCTGTAAGAATCTCACTAGAGATGGCAGACAAGTCCATGAAAAAGGCTTATGGACTTGTAAAGCATGTCTTGGTGAAGGTTGAAGACCTTTACATCCTTGTTAACTTTATAATCCTAGATACTGGGGAGGAAGAGGATGAATCCATCATCCTTGGAAGACCCTTCCTAACTACAGCCAAGGCTGTGATTGATGTAGACTGAGGAGAACTAGTCCTGCGATTAGATGAGGACTATCTTGTGGTCAAGGTTCATAAACCTCATTCGACCTCAACTGAAGGAAGCACCATTCATAAACATGGAGTGCTTCAACCACTCCTCTCAGTACAGAGCCTAACAGAGCCCCCCAAACACCAATTCTAAGTTTGGTGTGGGGCAGTCATCATCAAGCTCTAAGAGGAATGACATTAAGAAAAAAGTGCCTAAGGGCTGGAGGGATAAGAAAATCCCCACTGAAGCCCTCTCACCTGGCATGAGAGTTGTCTTCACTGACAATCCAGCCATTCCACACATTATAAACAGGATCCTGTCTCTAGAGCATATGGAGCTCATCCATGAGAGCACAAGCAAGAAGTTTACTGTAAGGGATGAAATTCTGAGCCCTTTATCCATCTCCATAAGGAGCTAACTGTCAAGCTAGTGACGTTAAAGAAGCACTTGTTGGGAGGCAACCCAACCGTAATTAGTTATTTCTGTTTTTCAATAAGTTTATTTCGTTTATATCAGTTTAATTTTTATGTTTTCTTTAAGTTTGTGATCATGTACAGTAGTTAGAACAGAAATAGAAACAGTCAGAGCTAGAAACAGAACACCCTAAGGCAAGTACCTTGCTGGCGTTGAACGATAGACAAGAGGGCCAGAATGGGCGTTCAATGCCCATAAGGAGCAGTATTATTGGCGTTGAACGCCAGTCAGGGAGCACATAGCTGGCGTTGAACGTCAGCCAGGAGGCAGAGACCTGGCGTTGAACGCTAGGTAGGAATACTCCAATGGGCATTCAACGCCCAAAGAGAGGCACATTGCTGGCGTTGAACGCTAGCCAGGAGCAGGAGCTGCCGTTCAACGCCCATAAGGGGCAGGGAATTCGAATTCCCTAGCCTCTCAGGATCAGTGGGTCCCGTAGAATCTCCACCTACTCCCACCTTCTTCTCTCTCTTACTTTCACTCTTCCCCACACACTCTTCCTTATAAACCCTAACCCAATCACATCCTTATCACTTTCCAAAACCATCAAAACTTCCACCAACCCCCACCCACTTCAAATTCAAAATTTCCCTCCTAATTTCCACCCATTCATTCGAACCCAACCTATCCCACTCCTATAAATAACCCCTTCTTCCTACCCTTCGTACACACACCATCTATACACTAAAGCCCTACTTGGCCGAATCCACTATCCCTCTCTATCTCCTCTATTCTCTTCTTCTTCTACTCTTTTCTTCCTATTTTGCTCAAGGATGAGCAAAGCTTTTAAGTTTGGTGTTGGAAAAGCCTTGCTTTTTGCTTTCTATTAACACTTATGGCACCCAAAGTTGGAGAATCCTCTAGAAAGAGGAAAGGAAAAGCAGTCGCTTTCACCTCCAAATCTTGGGAGATGGAAGGATTCATCATAAAAGCTCATCAAGACCACTTCTATGGAATAGTGGCAAAGAAAAGGGTGATTCCTGAAGTCCCCTTTAGGCTAAAAAAGAATGAGTACCCAGAGATCCAAAGAGAAATTCGGAGGAGATGTTGGGAAGTCCTAACCAATCCTATCCCGGAAGTTGGGATCTTGATGGTGCAAGAGTTCTATGCTAATGCATGGGTCACTAAAAACCATGACACTAGTGTAAACCCATATCCCAAAAATTGGAGCACCATGGTCTGAGGGCGACCCTTGGATTTCAGCTCAGAGAGTGTAAGGTTGGCGCTCCACTTACCAGTAATGCAAGGAGACCCACATCCTTATACTAGAAGAGTGAATTTTCATCAGAGGCTGGACCAAGTCCTTTCAGACATTTGTGTAGAAGGAGCTCAATGAAAGAGGGATGCTCAAGGCAAGCCTATCCAACTAAGAAGGCTTAACCTCAAGCCTGTAGCTAGAAGATGGTTGGAATTCATCCAACGTTCTGTCATCCCTACTAGCAATCGGTCAGAAGTGACTATTGACAGAGCCATCATAATTCATTGCATCATGATTGGAAGTGAGGTGGAGGTACATGAGGTCATACCTCAAGAGTTGTACAAGAAAGCTAAAAAGTCTTCCACCTTAGTAAGGTTGGCATTCCCCTACCTTATCTATCATCTATGCAATTCAGATGGAATTGTCATAGAAAGAGACATCCCCATTGAAGAGGACAAGCCCATTACTAAAAGAAGGATGGAGCAAACTAGAGAGTCAGCACATGGGCCATAGACCATGTGGAGCTGCCTCAACAAAAAATCTCTTAGATGCCTCAAGGGATGCATTTTTCTCCCCAAGGCTATTGGGACCAATTGCACACTTCTCTAGGAGAATTAAGCTCTAGCATGGATCAACTAAGGATGGGACATCAAGAACATTCCACCATCCTCCATGACATAAGAGAATATCAAAGAGCCATGAAGGAAGAACAAAGAACCATGAGGGAAGAACAACAGAGGCAGGGGTGTGACATAGAAGAAATCAAGTACTCCATTGGATCCCCTAGAAGGAGTAGTAGCCGCTATCACTAAGGTGGATTCGTTCCATACTTCCCTTTGCCTACGTCATTTATCTGTTTTCCATATATTTTGTTTTATTGTCTGTTTCTAGTGCATGATCATCTTTATTTCTTAAAGCTATGAAATATTCCATATATCTCTCACCTTTCTTAAAAGAAAATTTTATTTGAAAAAGAAAAGTAAGATGCATGAATTTCGAGTTATGTATTAAGAATAGTTCAATTATTTGATGTGGTGGCATTGCTTTTATTTTCTGAATGCATGAATAAACAGTGCATATTTGATATTGGAGTTAAAGAATGTTGGCTCTTCAAAGAATGATGATAAAAGTGAAGTATTATTGGTAATCTGAAAAATTCAAAAATTGAATCTTGAAGCAAGAAAAAGCAGCAAAAAGCAATAAAAGAAAGAAAATTATTATATGCGAAAAAATTTTATGCAAAAAAAAAAGCAAGCAGAAAAAGAAAGAAACAGAAAAAATCAATAGCTCTTTAAACCAAAAGGCAAGAGCAAGAATCCAAAGCTTTGAACATTAATGGTTAGGAGGGCCTAAAAGAAATATCTTAGCTTAAACAGTTCAAATGAGCTGCTTCCCTAACTATATGCTTGTGGTGTGAAGGTGTCAAGTGAAAAGCTTGAGACTGAGCAGTTAAAGTCGTGATCCAAAGCAAAGAGTGTGCTTAAGAGCTCTGGACACAACTGGCTGGGGATTCTAGCAAAGATGAATCACAATCCGAAAGGGTTCACTCAGTTAAGTGTCAGTGGTGTTTATGTATCCGGTGGTAACACTGGAAAACAAAGCGCTTAGGGTCATGGCCAAGACTCTAAAGAAGTTGTGTTCAAAAATAAAAAAGAACTTAACTAATAGATTCAATAATATCATCTGGATTCTAAGTTTCTAAAGATGCCAACTATTCTAAACTTCAATGGAAAGTGAGATGCCAAAAGTATTCAGAAGCAAAAAGCTACTAGTCCCGCTCATTTAATTGAAACTGAGCTTAATTTAAAACTCTGAAATTCCTTTTCTTCTTTTTATCCTACTTTATTTTTGGTTGCTTTGAGACAAGCAACAGTTTAAGTTTGGTGTTCTGATGAGCGGATATTTTATACGCTTTTTAGCATTATTTTCATATCGTTTTTAGTATGTTTTGTTTAAGTTTTATTATATTTTCATAGGTTTTAGTGAAAAATTCATATTTTTAGATTCTACTTTGAGTTTGTGTGTTTTATGGTGATTTCAGGTATTTTCTGGCTAAAATTGAGGAGCTTGAGCAAAAGTCTGATTCAGAGAGACAGAGAAAGGACTCCAGATGCTGTCAGGATCTGACCTCCATGCACTCGAAGGAGCTTTTCTGGAGCTACAAAAGTCCAAATGGTGCGCTCTCAACGGCTATAGAAAGCTAACATCCAAGGCTTTCTAGAAATATATAATAGTCTATACTTTGCTTTGAAAATGAAGGCCTAAAGCTGGAATTCAACGCCAGGCACCAGCCCCATTCCTAGCGTCCAGCACCCACAGGGGAGCAGCTGGCATCCAACACCCAAAAGGGAGCCCCAAGCTAGTGTTCAATGCCCTTAAGGGGTACTAGCTCGTGGAAGACACTCAAGCTCAGGCCAAACACTCACTAAGTGGGCCCCAAAAGAGGATTTTTGCACTATCAACCTAGTTTATCCTATTTCTGTAATTCTTAGTTATTAGATTAGTATATATAGGAGAATATCAACCATGTTTAGGATCTCTTCGGGGACTCTTTCCCACTTTACATTTTCCATTGTATTTTTGAACAGCATGAGCCACTAACCTCCTAAGGTTAAGGTTAGGAGCTCTGCTGAGTTTCATGGATCAATAATATTATTGTTCTAGTTCAATATGTCTGATTCTATTCTCTTATGTATTCTCGTTCTTCATCTTATGAATTGAGGGTGACGCGTGACAATCACCCTTTTTCTACATAGGTTCCGCATGAATCCTGACCCGGATAGCATTGAACTAAAGCTAGAGATTGCATTGTGGATTCTAATAGAGTACCTGGGCAACTTTGGATACGTGACATAAAATCTCATTGACCGTGGGTAAATGAGGTCTTTGTGGCATTAAGGCTAGAGTCAGAGAAGCAACAGTTTCTGATCCGGAAGATCTGCCTTGTCTGTGGAACCTTGAGTAGGATCATGAAGGGAAGTGGATTGCTTAGAGTTTCATCTTCTGCTATAGTGAGAAACCTAGAGGTGGCTTGATGAGAGGACATGAGTCAACTCAACGTGGTGGATTGCTGCAGTGGAGGAGGTTAACTTAATGAGAGGACATGAGTTAATCACTTATGGCTGCCATTGAAGGAATCAGAAAGTTATTGAAGAGGACAGTAAGAAAAGTTAATCCGGAAAGACAAAGCATCTCCAAAGCCTCAACTATTCTCATACCATTTATTTCCCACCTATCTAGTAACATTTTATTTATTTATTCTATTTTATGCATTTTCCGTGACAAATTATAATTTCTATTTGCCTAACTAAGATCTGCAAGGTAACCACTACTTGCTCAAACCAACAATCTCCGTGGGATCGACCCTCACTCACCTTAGGTATTATTTGGATGACCCGGTATACTTGTTGGTCCATCTGTACGAAACGTGCAGAGTGAGTTTCGTGCACCAGACACTCAACCTGCTCTATGAGAATATGAAATGATGCCATTTCTCAGGATAGAAAATGGCATCATTTGGGGAAAGATAAAACCCCAAAATTTAAATCTAGAATCTACAACTTCTACAAAATTTTTTCAAACAAAATCCATAATAAATTGACAATGAACAGAAACAATAAATGAAAATCTACCACTACAAGAGCAATCAGAAGCTGATTACAACGGAAGCGAATGGAAAAATCTCTACAAGCAAGGGCCATATTTTTGAAAAGGCCATTTTTTTTAGAAGCATAAAAGCCTTATCCATCAAGAAACATCAACTAACCGTGACAATGAAGAATAATAGGGAAAGAAAAACTAACTTTGATGAGGAATAGAAGGCAAGAAAAACACAGGAAGTAGCAAAGCAAACGAACAATCCTAAAATGCCTCAAAATAGAGAAATCTTGAAGATCAACGAAAATGGAATCACAGTAAAGAAAAAGAGAAATTGAGAGAGATGAAGTAAAAACTTTAGAAGATGAAATGAAAAAGAGGAAAGAGAGAAAGAATTACGTTTATATAGCCACTAGGGGCAAATAGGTAATTTCACCCCTTATTTAATGACATGTACGATTCTAAGGTAACTGAAAGAACACGCAAACGGTTACGAAAAGATGTAACATTCATATTCAAAAAAAATATGTCGAGTACCTGACTTAATCTCAAGGAAGGCCATAAACCCGACGTGATGTAACAAAAGCTACGAGAGATCAAAGTTAACTTAAAAATGCTTGAGCTTGACCTAAAGGAGTTCAGCCTCAAGTAGGGGCACTGTTCATACCCTGACCCACAATTTAGAAGGGCCTAAAAGGATAAAATCTTCCAATCAACAGATATTATCCAGGTCGACACCTACCTGACCTCATGGAGGTTGGACATGGAGACACTAGCCTAGCCCTACTTATTAAAATAAGTAACTAACTTATACAATCTCTCATATTCATCTAGAAAAGAGATCTCAATAACCTCCCTACCAAAAGGGAGTAAACAATCCACCACCAAAGTAAGACTACTCAAGAAGTGGTTATTGACTTTATCTCTATACTTATAAATACTCTGACACCCTCAGGCATTCTTCAAATTCCAATCTACAAAAAACCTACCTAAAATCCTTGCTAACTTAAGCATCAAAATCCCTTGTAAGTTCCACCCCCTACCTTCACCAAGACGTCGGATGACGACACCTCAACACCAGAATACGTCAGACGCAACCCCAAAAAGAGCTTGGACCTTATGTTCAAGCCCAAAACACAGTTTTAGGTAATCTCCGGAACAACTTTGTTAGTAAAATGCATGTGTAAAAACAAAAAAAGAAATAGAAAGGGTTAAAAAGTTGAGTAACCCTACACATCTAAGTCTTTTTATGAACAAAGTCCAACCAAGTTAAACAATAAAACTTGGAATAGTGTGAGTTGTTCATACCCTGGCCCATAATTTAGCCAGACCCAAAATAAATAAAGCCCAATCAACACTCTAAGCTATATCACCACTTATCCGACCTCATAGAGGTCGAACACGGCGACATGGGCCTAGCCCTACTTATTTAAATAAGTAACCAATTCCTATAAAAAGGAGTAACAAACCCACCGTCAAAGTGGAACATTGGGTGGTTATTGACTCTACATCTATATTTATAAATACCCTATTTGAACTCTAATCTACTAAAAAACTGTCTAAAATCCTTACTAACTTAAGCATCAGAGTCTATTGCAAGTATCATTCCCACCTTCGTTAAGACATCGGACTATGGCACCTCGGCACTAGAAGACGTTGGATACAACCCCAATAGGAGCTTGGACCTCACATTTAGACCCAGATCACACTGTCAAGTAATCCTGAAACACTAGCCATAGCTGATTTTTGTTATGTTAGACCAACTTAGTTAGACTTGGTTAACAAAAAAATTTGGATATCTAGCATTATTCTAAAAAATTATTTTGCATAAACCATTGTAGATTACCATTGTTTTCATATTTCTTTTTTTATGTTTGTAAACTGCTATACCCTCAAGCGGATTACAATGTCTTCTTTTTATTCGTAAACCGCAATGCCCTAAAGCGGTTTTGATCCCCTGAAATATGTATGTAAACTGTTACACCCAATAACGATTTACGTTCAAATTTTAAACATCCTATGGCGGTTTACGTTCAAATTTTAAAACTTTAACATCCTATAGCAGTTTACATAGAGTACATTTAGGATTGAAATGTAATTGTTTTATAAATGTTGCAAATGCGTAATTTTAAACTCTATTTTGTTTAAATATATAAAGTGTCCTAAATTTAATTTTGATACAATTGTTAATATATAGTAATTTTATAAGTATTTTTAATTATATAACGATATGTTAATAAAAATAATTATTTTTATTTTATTATATGAATAATAAAAAGTCGAATATAATTAGACGATTGTATATATTTTACTGTTAATATTTTAAAATTAAACTCATTTAATTTTGATACATAATATAATTTTGTATTAACGACATGAATGATCATCTAAGCTAATAAATTAAGTATAACATTAGATGATTATAAAAAATATTTTATATTTTAATGTATTAAAATTAAATTCTAATAAAATAAAGGTTATTCCTATTAAATTTAAAATTTATACTCTACACGAGTTTTATTGTCTTGATCTAATGATGGTTAAAATTTTTTATTTTATTAATTTTTTATTTAGAGAAGCTTAATTTGAATTGTGCAACAAAATAGTTAAAAATAATTTATAGAGCAATTTACTCAAATAAAACAAATGAAGCAAATGTTTATCCAAATACAACAATTGAGAACTAGTTACTTACTTGTCCTATTTACATTATATGTAAACCGTGGAACCCCTTCCACTTTTTTGAAGAAACACATAAACCGTGGTAACCCTTCCATGGTTTATGAACAAGGCAAAAAACACATAAATCGTGGTACCCCTTCCACGGTTTATGAATAGTAGCCATGCATATATAATCCTCTCTTCCCCTACCACAGTTTATGAGGAGTAAAAAGTCTATATATACATGGTGAAATCAATTGTGTAGAAGAGGATTATTTTTACAATGGCAAGTGAGAAAGAGAGTTTTCTAGTGCTAGTGCGTTGCTCTGGGAAAATTCATAGAAGTAAGAAATATGATGTGATGTTCACTGACAGAGAACCCTTAAGTGTATTTATCATTTCATCAAATATCTTGTCAGATCTAAAGAATAGCATATTGCAGAATCTTGGGGTGTTTGGGAGCAAGTGGGTGAAAAAGTTATTTTATAAGATCCCTATCGTAGTTGTGTCAACCAGTGTGAAATATGATACGTTTGTGATAGCGTCTGATGAAGATTTTTTGGTTCTGTTTCATTGTTACAGGAGTTTTTCAGATGTTAGAATACACGATATGTACGCTAAGTTGGAGGTCGGTATCGACAGTTCTAGGGCATCAGTTCCGATTCCTCACTCGACTGCCATGGGTGGTGCTTCTAGTTCGATGGCTGCAGTTGCACCAGCTCATATGTACGTTGCATCTCCTTTGTTTGGGTTGATTTAGATCGTATAGTGGCAGTTGGTTTTGTACCAGTCGAGAACCGTTCAGTCCGACAGCAGACAGATCAGGTGGCTAGTGGTCCTGGCATTATTCTTGATGTTGTAGGGTTAAGGGAACCTGATCGAGTTGAGAATGCAATGCAGGATGATGACTCAGACCAGGAGCCTGTTGATATAATTGGGAACAGTGATGATGATACAAGTGCCAATCCACATACACAGCATGGCCCTTCAAGTTTCGGCATACAGCAGTACCCTCCGCACTTTTCAACTCTAAACTTGGATGCTATGGGGCAACAACCGGACGGAGATGCTGCCTTTGAGAGTTCTTCTACAGAATTTCAGATTGGGCAATCATTCCAGAATAAAGAGGAAGCTATTTTGAGTGTGAATGATTATAGCATCCGTTGAGGTGTTGAGTACAGAGTCTTAGAGTCAGATCATCTGAAGTATCATGGGAAATGCAAGGAGTTTGGCAAAGGTTGCAATTGGTTGATTCGCATTTCGCTTCGTGCATGAAAGGGCACTTGGGAGGTGAAAAGGTATAATGGTTCACACACTTGCTGGCCTACCTCGATTTCCAGTGACCACCAGCAGCTTGATTACCACGTTATCTGTGCAAGGATCTATTTGTTGGTTAGAGCGGATGCTGCAGTTATGATAAACGTCTATCATATGACTGAAGTGTTCAACGTGTACAAGGACGGGTTTGTGCCCCCCTATCCCAGAAGGACTTTGGCCGCTATATGATGGTCCCATTGTCATCCCAGACCCTAATATGAGGCGTGTAAAAGATGGATGGCCAAGATCAACCATAATCCGGGGTAGCATGGATCAGACTGCTCCTAAACAACCGAAGCACTGTGGACTCTACTGCCAGCCCGGTCATACGCGTAGGAATTGTGACCAGCGAGGACATAGTGCTGCCAGGGATGCTTAGATGCTATGATGATTTTTTTGTTGTTGTTAGGTTCATTGTATGATGTATGTTTAAGTCGTTTAATATTAGATGTTGTGCTCATCCTATCCGGTAGTATACCACATTGTACTAGTTTAATACCATCATTAATGTAATCTGCTTGACTTTATACGGTGGCGGGAGAACCCGAAACCTCTCATAGAACCATGTGAAGTGAACCGTCATCTGCTTGACTTTATTCGGTGGCGGTAGCTCGCCAAACAATTTCTGAAACCATCCCATGCTGGTCTTCTGTTGTCCATCAAATGCTCAAAGTCAATAAAGCACCCACTAATGGCCTCCCCATCAATGGACAAACCCAGCTGATATGCCACATTCTGTAGAGTGATGGTGCATTCTCCAAACGGCATGTGGATGGTGTGCGTCTCAGGACGCCACCTCTCAATGAATGCGCTAAGTAAAGGCTCATAAACCCAGAACCACTGATTGTTTAGTCTAGCCAAGTGATACAAACCCGCAGTTTCCAAATACAGTATGATCTGTTCATGTAGAGGCATATTCTGTTGTCTCCTAACACAAGAAATACACCTAGTCGGCTGCAACATGTAGAAAACAACATTATTTCGACACTCTTCCACTTTTAAAAATATAGGGTTCATTAACGGAAAGATTAATTCGACACATCAAATTTAAAAAAATTACGGTTCATTAACAAAAAAATTAATTCGACACATATCAAATTGTTACAAAATATGGTTCACTAACGAAAAAATTAATTCGCAAAAAATCAAATTTTAAAAAAATATGGTTCTTTAACGAAAAAAATTAATTCCACACATATCAAATTTTTAAAAAAATTGGTTCACTAATATAGAAATTAATTCACAAAAAATCAAATTTTAAAAAAATATGGTTCATTAACGAAAAAATTAATTCGATACTAATCAAAATTTAACGTACACATCACTACACTATAAATTACTTACGAATTACACAAAGCACACATAACATTCTAACATATAAATTAAAAAAAATTAACTCCTTACTAATGAAATTTTAACATATAAAAAACTAACCTCTTGATTGATGTTTTCAGCCACGTGACCAACGCCATTCAATCGGTACATGCGATGTTGGTCTTCCATGGCTCCACCACCTCAGAGTCTTGCTATCCCCGGATTCTGTCCTAAATACTCACCTCCAACAATTTCTAACCCCCAACAATGTAATCTGTCACTTGGTCTCACGAATTATGTATATATATATAGGGGCAAAGCTAGACAATATTTATTAGGGGACTAATATTTTTGTTTAGTTTTTTATTTTAACAAAAAAATTAAAAATAACTATATATATAATTTTTATTAAAAATAACAACTAAGACTTAAAATTTACTTTTTATAAGATAACTGAACATATTGTATATTAAAATACTTAAACACAAATATCTCAAAACTAATTTCAAATATTGTAAATATAGGTTGTTACATACTTGCTTTTAGAATATTCAAATACTATTTAATTCCTTTTTAGACGTTTTCTGCAAAATTATTAAAAAAATGTATTACGCTTCATGTAAATAATTTAAATCAAAAACATAACTTATGGAATGAAAAAATTAACAATAATATTATTAGAGCTGAAATAAATTAAAATTTGTAACTTACATAGACAATTGAGCTCGACGTTTTTTCCTTAATTCAAAGTCATCTATTATTGAATCCGTACTGAAAGTAGCTGCAATTTCTTTCTCAATGTAGATGACTAAATTATCTACAAGAAATTCATCTGTCATTTTACTCTAAAGCCTTGTTTTAACAATTTTCATTGCCGAGAAAGCTCTTTCTGTTGTTGCTGTAGATACTGGAAGAGTCAAGACATTGTGAATCAGTCTATCAACCAAATGATAAGTTCTTAATTTTCCTGTTTCTTTCAATCTTTGACATAACTTAGAAAGTGTCTCAACATCTTTTAGATGATTCGGTATATCAAATGCATAATGTTGCAATTGAGCATTCAAAAGAATCCTTTCATGATCAGAAAAATCTGAAGGATAAAACTTTTCAGCTAACTTGCATATATTCTGAATATTAAACAATTTAAAATTGTCTTTAGGGTCCAAAGCAGTACTTAAAGTCAAAAGTTCCATATTTTTCGCATTGAATCTACTATTTAACTCTTAAATTTGAGAGTCAATTGCTGCCAAAAATGCATCTACTCGATAATGATGCTCGATTGTTATCTTTAGTTGACGAGATCGACCTCTTCCAACTATGTATTGTGCACTCTTATCATGGATGTCAATTTCATGTTTCTCACAAAACTACTTAACAATCTCAAGTAAATTACACCAATCATTATTGCTCATTTTTTGAAGAAGTAGTTTTGATATGGAAACAATATGCATTGCATTCAAAATATCTTGGGATTTTTTTTGTAATGCTTGGCACAAAATATTAGTAATCCCCATAATTTCCTTCATCAAATGTATTGTAAAAACAAATTCAAATGAAGATAGCACTTTGAACTTGTGTTGATTGAAGATTCCATAGCAAATAAGTAGCATGGTAAACAATATACAGTATCATCTTCAATAGAATACTCTAACCATGAAGGGTATAATTCAAACTAAGAAGCTTGAAAACGACGACGATGACTTGTATCGCTCGAGAAAGGATAATTATCAAGTATTGGTTGATTTGGTTTAGCTCTAAGATAAGCTCGATGAATTTCATCTCTTTTACTTGGATTAAACTTCCAAATCATTGGTCAAATTTCTGGATCTCTTACCAAATGACATACTTCCATTTGTCAGGATTAAGTCGTGGGTGCTTTAACTTTGAACTAACTTGTTGAGGAACTAAAGTACTCATGTTTGATGCCTCAAGTATTGAAGAGGTTGGTGTTGATGTAACAACATTAGAAACATTTTTACTCTTTTGGCTAGTCTTTTTAAAAAAAAAGTGTCTATTGTTTTCATCTTGCTCATGATTCAACTAAATTCCTACAATTGAAAATTTTACATAGATAACAAGATAAACATTATGTAACTTAACTAAACTCAATTTATTTTATTTTTTGCAAATCAATAATATCAATGTCACAAACAATTAATAATGAAAAAAAATAAAAACAATACAAGGATAACATTATAATTACATGATTATCATCTTTAATTTTTTAAAAATATAAATTATTATTATAAGATTATAAACTAGATAAATAAATAAATAAATTATTCAAAAAAATAAATAAAAAAAATAACTTACAAAAAAAAAAAAGAAGAATGAGAGATGATAATGGAAGACCAAAGACTACTTGCTATCTTTTAAGTTGTACCGATAATAGAAATATAGAGTGATGTTTTGTTTTCTAATTGAAAGAAGAGGAAAGAATAGAAGAAGTGATTTGTTGGCTTATTGTTGCTGCCCTTTCAAATTCTTCACTTGTAATATGGATTAGGACTTTTTTTTTAACTAAGCATATGACTCATTCATAGCCTAAATAATACACTACTTTCTAATTATTTTTTGCTACACCTATTTTTTGAATGAATATTACAGACAAGGGAACAAATTTTCAAAGGGAGGGGCCATATATCTTTTTAAGGGGGCCACTCTTTTATTTTTATTAATTTTGTAAACCATTTTTTTTGGGGGACCACTGCCTCCCCTGTATCATAAGTAGCTTCGCGCCTGTATATATAGCTACTCATAAATCGTGGAAGGACTACCACGGTTTATGTCCACAATATTTTTTTTTTTTGGTATTTTATTGATATTAAAATATAAATTTATTTTTAATTATTTTTAATATATCTTTTAATTATATACAGTATTTAAAATATTTTTTTATTTTAATAATTAATAATATATATTATTTCTAAACTCATTTTTAAGAATATATGTTATGAATAAGACTGGACACGCTAACACATGATGATATTTAGGTATGTATAAACGTGTTCAGAAAAACTTTTTTTATTAGAACACAATTGAACACAAAAAAATACGTATATCGAATGAGTGTCAATGAGTATCGTATCTAAAATATATCCGAGTATCAGACATAACAAATCGAAGAAGTATCCGTATTTCATAGCTATTTTTTTGTTAATTTTTTTATAGGTTTCAAAGCATGCTCTTCTTTGTCTGATTGGGGTCGTCATTCATCCATAAAATCTAGTAATCTACAGAATTTTCAAATCAACCATAACAACTAATTAACAAGAATACATGGCCAAAGGAAAAAAAAGAAGGTTTAGCTAACATTATCATTTAATGAAACATTTTAAATATTTTCATTCAATAAATATAAAATAAATATATTAAAATTAAAATTTTTATATTTTTAATAAAAAAATTTTAATTTATAAATTTAACATATACTCTTAAAATATAAGATAGATAAATCTAAAAAATATAACCAAGATAATCAATACTTTAATATTAATGTGTAGAAGCCACTAGGCCTCCAGTTTCGATTCCCGGTAGTCTCCAAAAAAGAACTTTTTGACATAGAAATAGTCAAAATAATAGATTCTAAAAAGGTAGCTGATAGTCCAACTGATTTGTTGGTAGTAATTTTTAGGGAACTTGGCAGTATTTTAAGTGCCCTATTTACAGCTCTATGTCCTTTTCATATTGAATTTTTTCATCTATCTCTTTTTTTCTTAATATTAAAAAATTTATGGGAATAAATTTTGCATATCACTTTCAATTTATGAACAAACCTTATTTAGTGTTTATGCCATGCATAATAATGTTATTTTTTATTTGATCACCAAAACACTTGAAGTTGAATAATACTTTAAAGCAAAATACCCTATAAATCTAACATCAAATTGTGGTCGTAATTTATTATGTTGGGATATTAATTGTTGTATTGTTTTATATGTGAATTTTCTTTGTGCTGCCTTCCTTTCTATGGTTATTATCAATAAGAGAGAAATAATGGTAATGCTAGAAAAGGAAAAACTATTATTTGTATCCATACAAAAATACCCATACAAGATGGAAAGTGACTCTGTATCATGAAAGGTTGGGTCCATCTATTAAAAGTACCCAGACATCATTAACTTGTTTACTCCGTTAAATTAGAGGCCAATGTGGCACACTAAGTACTTACCTGACTTTTGATTTATACTTTTTAATTTTTTTTTAAATGTTCTAGGTAGATATGGGAAAGGGAGAGAGAAGTTAGAGTTCACTTTGTGCCATTCCATCTTCTTCTTCACAACATATCTACATGCCCTAGCAGAGAGACCTGAATCACCTATTGGGCTCTAACAAAACTGATTAGAAGGTTGAAGACAACCACTCCAAAATCTACAATCATGGAGTGATCCTTCCGTCACGTGAGTGTGTAACGACGATTGGAAGACAGTCGTCTCTCCACAGTTAGAGGTAAGCCATCTACCTATAATTTTGGTGTCCAATTTCTTATTTTAGTTACCAATTTTTCCTTTCACTAAACTCGTACACCATGAAATTGTTAATTGAAGTTAGGTTTTTTTTTCACTGATCGCATAGAGCTTGTCACTGTGGGATTGTATTTCAGTTTAAAAAATTTGGTGAAATAGTAGTTTTTTTATGATTTATTTATTTTTTGCTGGTTTATTCATTTAATCTTAATTTTGAAAATATTTAGGTGTTAAGTAATGATATAAGCTGATTATGTTTGTTGATGGTTTATTCACTTTTTGACATCTATTCTTAATTTTAAAAATATTTGGGTGTTGGATAATGTTATAAGCTTATTATGTTTTGTCAATAATTTGTTCATTTTTTGATGGTTCATTCATGTACTCTTAATTTTGAGAATATTTGAGTGTTGAATTTTGTTATAAGTTGATCATATTTTTTTGTTATTTATTTAATTTTTGATAGTTTATTCATCTACTCTTAATTTTGAGAATATTTGGGTGTTGATTTTTATTATAAGCTTATTATTTTTTTTTATGCGTTATTCACTTCTTGATGGTTTATTCATGTACTATTAATTTTGAGAAGATTTGGGTGTTGGATAATGTTATGAGTTGATTATATATTTTGATATTGACTTGTGTACTCTCAATTTTAAAAACATTTGGTGTATGATAATTGATAAACCCATATTTTATGATATAATTTGTGCTCAAATTGAGTGTTTCTATCAATTCTTCACCCACTTATTCATGTAAATTGCATGGTTTTACTTTCCCTTCCTTATATTATGATATATGTAAAAAACATGTTTCCTATGCTTTAAAAATATTAATTTTAATTACCCTTTTATTACCATTCAATGTCGTGATTTGTGTGTTAAGTATTTTCAGATCTCATAGGGCAGGAATGGCTCAAAGGACAAAAAGGAAACATACAAAAATGGAAGGAAAACACAAAAATGGAGTTTTGAAGAAAAAGGCAGCGACGCAAACGCATGGACGACGCGAACGCGTGCCTAGCGCGAAAATGCAGCGACGCAAACGCGTGGATGATGCGGACGCGCGCCTTGAGTAGAACGCAATTGACGCGTACGCGTGACCGACGCATACGCGTGACAAGGAAAACTCCCAGATGACGCGAACGCGTGACAAACGCCACGTACAGGAATCTGCAGAAAACGCCCCCAGTGATTTCTGGACCCTTTTTTCGGCCCAAATCCAAACCAGAAACACAGAATATAAGTCAGAGAATGGAGAAATCAAGAGAGAGAGAGAGAGAGAGAGAGAACAACTAAATAATTCGTAATTTTAGGTTTTAGATGTAGTTTTTAGAGAGAGAGGTTCTCTCCTCTCTCTTAGGATTAGGATTTAGGATTTCTATTATGTTTAAGCTATGATTTCTTCAATCACAGGTTCAATGTTCCTTTAATTTACTTTCTAGTTTTATTTACTTTATTACTTTAATTGATATTTATCTTCCAGATTTGGCTTATGGACCATTCATGTTATGATTTTCTTAATTAATATATTTTGAGGTATTTCAGATTTGATTTCGCTTTAATTTATTTATGAATGATTTCAATTCAAATTAGATTTATTTTCTCCTTTTGGCTTTGGTTAAGTAATTTATAATACTTGAGTTATCAACTCAGCTGTTGATTGAAATTGGAATTCTTAGCTGGTTAATTTGCACTCCAATAACTCTATTATCTCCATAGGAGTTGACTAGGACCTGAGGATCAAATTAATTTGTCCACTTGACTTTTCTTTATTTAGTAAAGGTTAATTAAAAGTGGGAGCAAAAATTCAATTCTCATCACACCTGATAAAGATAACTAGGATAGGATCTCAATTTCTTATACGTTGTCAAGAGATTTTATTATTATCAATCTATTTTCCTTGTCATTTAAATTACTTGCCCCTTATTCTCAAAAACCCAAAAATATATCTTTCTACATAACCAATAATTGATTATACTGCCCTGCAACTCCTTGAGAAGACGACCCGAGGTTTAAATACTTCGGTTACAAATTTTATTGGGTTTTGTTACTTGTGACAACCAAAGTTTTTGTATGAAAAGATTATTGCTTGGTTTAGAAACTATACTAGCAACGAGAATTTATTGTGAATTATAAACCATCAATATTCAGTTCATCAAAAATGGCGCCGTTGCCGGGGAGTTGCAACTGTGTGCCTTATTATTGGTTATTGTAAATATTTTCTTTTGCTTGTTTATTTCTTTTTATTTTCACTTTTAATTTTTATTATTTACTATGAATTCTCACCCCTATCGCTTTGAGTTTGGTTCTAATAATGTTGAAAGGAATGGAAGGTATAACAGGAACATGCATCAAGGTCAAAACAATCAGAGATGGATGGAGCCACGAGGATCTGATAAACCCTGTAGGCAACAATACCTTCCAAACTATCATGGACAACGACCATTCAATAATGCATGTCAGAACAATAGTTATGGTGGACCCCCTTGTAATTACCGACAAGCCCCATCATACGCCTATGAACCACCTCTTCAACACAGCTTTGAACCACCACACTCACAAGCCAACTACCACCATTCACTTCCATATGACCCTAACCCATATCCACCCCAATTCCAACCCAATTACTCCCAAGAACCACAACTTCCCTATGCACCACGTCCATATCCATCACTCCAAGAATCTAGGGAGCAACTCAAGGAAACATTTGAAAAATTTCACGCCACACTTCACCAATTGAATCAAGCAATAAATAGACTACCTCTCCGACGTTCGGACACTCAAGAAACCCCCATGGCTTCATGTGGGCAATCTAATGAAGAACGCAGTATGAAGGAGATACTAGAAACCCCACTGGACAGCACGGAGCATGACTTTGTACTGGAACAAGTGGAGGAGGCTGAAATTATAGAAGAAGAAGAATTGGTTGAAGACTTAGGAGACGCTGAACCTCCATGGGAATCCAGAATTATGGAGAATTCCATCAGGAAAAGTGCAGTTGATGCGGAGGAGGATAGTGCACAGCCCCCGAAGCAGGTATCCTATGAAGAACTGGACGGAATACCTCAACAAGCAAGTTTCCTTGATAATGAAGATCACGAGTCAAATTCTCCTAGCAATGAACTTGCATCTGCAAGTGAATTCTCTGAGATAGAAGAATCTTCCCCAAGTGAGTACGAAGATGATGCAGAGGTAGATTTTTCGCAACCTCCAACTTATGACTTGAGTGATGAGGAAGATATCGAAGACTTGGATCAAGATGTGGTTGAAATTGAAGAAATTTGCAACTAAGTGGAGGAATTCATAGAAGAACACGAGGGAGTAGAGCTTGCAAAACCACTGGAAACACCTATCCCAAGGCCATTACCACCCAATACTAAATTCAAGTGGGTAAAATCCTTAGCTTTTATCTTTACTTTTCCACTTGAATATGGTTTACTTGAAACAGATGGTCAGCTTAGAGCTCTTTGCGGCTTTAAGAGTAAAAAGAAAATGGTTCGCGCTCAAGGCTGGTATGCAAGATTCAATAAGGTTCCACGCTTCAATCTGAAGTGTAAGGATTGGTTTCGAGTTCGATTGAATGGGTCTCAGAGAATGATTGGCCATCTTGGTGAGAATGCAACTTCCAAACCGCCCGGCTAGAAAAATATAAATCAAGACGAAGGCGGATATAAAAGCAAGGTTTGGGATCCTGGAATCTATCCTGACATTCAACACCCCGGGAACCTGAGAACCTGTTTGAATTTACTCAAAGGCTTTACATGCCTAGTTTGGGACTCCGGAGGCTGTTGGCATTCCAAACAGTGGTGGAGATTTTTGGATGAATTCAAGCACAAGCCACCATAACAAAGGACTCCCCAAATGTCTAACTTAAGGACTTTAACTGAAAGTGATAGGTGGGAGACAACCCACCATGGTATGATCGTTCCTTTTTCAATTTTATTTCGTTTTGTTTATTTATATTTTATTTTATTTTCATTGAACCTAGAATTACTCATAGCATCTACATTAGCATTACATATTGCATATTGCATACTGCATAATTGCATAAAGAAAATCAAAATCACCCCACGCGAGCGCGCAGGCCACGCGTGAGCGTTGACTGGAAATCGGCGTAAAGATCCAATGCCTAGAAAGTTGGGCTGGAATCGTGCGGCTGGTGTGCCTTTAGCACAAACTAGCCCACGCGTTCGCGTCCCTGACGCGAACGCGTCACTGCACTACGCACATCCCACGCGAAAGCGTGAGCGACGCATCCGCGTCGCGTGGATTTTATGGACCCCATTGGAAACAGAGAGTTGCACAAAAACGACGCTGGAACTGTGCGTTTAGCACAATTTTCAGCGACGCGTTTGCGTGTTTCACGCGTACGCGTCCCTTACCTTTTACCCAATTCACGCGATCGCGTCAATAACGCGTTCGCGTCAACACCCTTTTCACCCAAATCACGCGATCGCGTACTCCACGCATTCGTGTGAATTCAAAAACACTAACCCCCATCACTCGAAACCCCCCACCCCCTCTGCAACTTCTCTTCTCCCACCCCCCCCCCAACCACCACCTCTCCCAGCCACCTAGACCCGCCGTCGCACCACCATCCCACCAGCCGGACCGCCGCTGACGCCACCCCCCTTTTTCTCCCCCTCCCCTTCTTCCCCTCCTCTTCTCCCCTTTCCTCCTCCCTCCACAACCACCAAACCTTACTGCCGCCGCCCTATCACCGAGCCACCACCACCACGCCACCACCAGCCACCACAACCCAATCCTCACCCCCTTCTCTCTTCCCCCCCCCCCAACCTTAACTACCCACAACCACCAAACCGCCCCTGCCTCCACCTCGGACCGCCACCACGCCGCCACCCATTGCCGCTGCGTCACCAACACCACCACCATCTCTCTGAGCCTACTTTCTGTTTCTACACACCAGGTTCCACCAAACACCGATTTTATTTTCCAATTAGTCAGTTAGTTGCATACTTTACAGTTTTTGTTCGAAATAGGATAGTTAGAGATGCATGATTGTAGTGGATTTTAGGTGGTTAGGTAGCTAGGATGTGGTTAGTGGATTTAGGCCTGATAATTGCACCGTTTGTGCTAACTGTTTTTATCTAATTCGCAATTCTAACTTTGCTGTGATGATTCTGTTCATGTGTTATTCTTCATATTTGATGTTGCTGTTGAACTGTTCTTTACTATTCTTATTAATTGTTAATCTTTTCAGCACTATTTAATTTCATATGAACTGATTTTTCTTACTGTTTACTACCCGGGAACATCCAATTTTAGCCGGAATGCTGCCTAATTTTCTACAAATTTATTGTTTAATCTACTCCATTCATGTATTGGTTTGAAAACTCCTTATTTTGCATTTCTTGGCTACAACCAAACCAATTCATGAATGCACAGGCTAGCATCCTTATTCCTTTTTGTTCCCCGAGTACTAAATTACTTATTGATGATTTTATTCTCATTTTACACTTACTCTATCTTTAGGAATCATCATCAATAAAATGCATTCCTTACTTGAATATGAGTTGATTGTTCTTCAAGTTTGTGAATTTCTTGGTAACTAGGAAAACCATTCTCATGCCACTCACTTTAACTTCCTTTTTAACTCCTAACCAGTTTAGCTTTCTAACTTCTCTTTTTGGTTTTTACCTAACTACTTTAACTTTCTAACCCAAGGCATGATTACTGTTTTTCCAAATTTACTTGAATTCCACTTCTATTATATTTTGGATTGTGATTTTTACTCTCAGACTTTTAACTCGAATTCAATCCAAAATGTTCATATATTTAACTCATTTCCTGCTTATATTGCTCTTTTGCCTTTATGCTTACATTGACAAAACCCTACTTGCCTACTTGTTTTCCTGCTTTGGTTCTTCAATTATATCTTGGAATTTCTGCTTTTTAGGATGTCTGATCCTAAAAACAAAGGAAAAGACAAGGCAACTACAGGCAAACGAAAAAGAGGAGAATCTTCTACCTCTATCCTAGATCTCCTTCACGATGATTCCTGGCGGGAGAAGAACTTTACCCCGCAGGAAAAGGCCGACCAGCTCCTCACTGCCACAGATCAAGTCAAATTCGTAAACAGATACTGTGAGCTAAAGTATTCAGTGTTTGCCACTGCCAGGAACCTCTACCTGGAGAGAACTCTTAAAATTCCAAAAGAACTCACCCAGTACACTTTCGACCAGATAAAACAAAGAGGCTGGTTCTTCATGGAAAGGAACTTGACAGAGGTCAATGCATCCTGGGTCAGAGAATTTTACTGTAACTATTTCAAGACCTCCCTGGATGCAGTGCACTTCAGAGGGAAACAGATTTTAGTCACTGAGGAAGCTATTGAGGATATCCTCCGGCTCCTGCCTAAGTCAGATCAACCTGACGGTTACCAAAAGGCTGAAGAGGATATGAGATACATGAGATTTGACTGGGATGCAGTCAAGCAGAGAATAGCCCTTGATCCTACTGCCCCATGGGTCATGGGAAAGAATACAGTGATACCTAAGGGAATCAAGCTGATATATTTGAATGATGAGGCTCGGCTTTGGCAGCAGATCCTGAGCAACTACGTGATGTCGAGCACTCATGAGACAGAGGTGTCCGCTGCTATGATCACCCTCATCTGGTGTGTGATGGAGGGTAAGGACCTGTATCTTCCACGTTTCATCAGGTATTATATGGCCAGGGTCCATGTCAGAGGCACTCTCCCTTTCCCTTATCTGATCACCCAGCTAGGCCGCCGAGCTGACGTGCCTTGGGAGCTTGCTGATGAGAAGCCAATTGCTGCAGACTGCAAGAAGATCATTCCTCACAGCAGAAAGTTTCTGGCATTAGGGTATAGACCTCCTTTTCTCACTGCCTCCGGTGAGGCAGCCACATCTTCAGTTGTCCCTTCTGCATCCACTGCTGCACCAGCTCCATCCACCGCACCTCCACCTGCCTCAGAGCCCATCTATCATCTTGTGCACTGACTCTTCGCACACTGGGATCACATGGAGCGTCGCAACAAGCGACGCTATGAACACCTAAAGTTGATGATCCGATCCGGCAGCGACATTCCCTCTGAGCCTGACACCGCTTCTAAGCCATCTGATGCGGAGGCAGATGATCATGCGGAGGAGGCACATGCCCAGGATGCGCAGGGAGGACCGGAGCAGGCTGCACCACACCATGAGGAGCCACATCAGATACAGCCGGCTGATCCCGAGATCCCTCTACAGTCAGAGCCCCCACTGCAGCAGCCTATCCTTTCGGAGATGACACTTCTCACACCCAACTTGAATGAGCATCGAGGACGATGCTATCATTTAAGTGTGGGGAGGTCGCCATCTCTAGCGTACTTTATTTTGGTGAACCACTCTTCAGACACTCTTTTTTTATCCTATTTTGCTTATTTTTCTATATTTTTATCTTTATTTTTATTTTTATCTTATCCTGTCTTCCAGTACTTGCACATTTTCTCTGTATTTTCACTATATTCCCACATTTTGCACTTTAGTTTATATATTTATCTTAGATATTTAGTTTAGTCTAGTTGCAATTTTAGTTATTAAGTTGTGATATAGAATATATGGATTAATGCATACGATAACTTGGATTAATTGAAAATAAAAAAGAGTAAACTAAAGACTTTAGTATAACGGAATCACAACAATCCACACACTGTATATATATAGCAATAAATGATTGGTTAATTTACACAATATTTTTCAAGAAAGAACACTAAGATTTTAAGAGCCACCCTAAGATTCACAGTGAGAATAATGGGAACCTTTGATTTCTACTTGCATGACATACATAACTGATATATGATTTTTGAGCCAGAGAACACACAACCTGTGAGTTTTTGAACCTATTTGTATGGTTACATTATTTAACCATAATTATTTCATTCTTGTGTGTTCGTCCTTCTTTTTTATTCTGGTAATCTTTACTTTGTTTTAATCTATATGTCTAATATAGAATATAGATACATACCAAGAGATGATTGAGGCCATCATTTAAATTTTTCCTCACTTATCCCAAATAAGCTTACCTTTTATGTCACCCTTGTTAGTCCCCTTGAGCTTTTAATCCCCTCTTGTTCTATAACCACATTACTAGCCTTAAGCAGAAAAACAAATTAAAAATCCCAAGTTGAATTCTTGGTTAGCTTAAGATAGAGATTGTGTATCCACTAAGTGTGGGAAAACACGGAAACATGGGTTGATAGGAAGGGATTAATTCAATAAGATAATAAGGATTTTGGGAGCATGCTCATGTAAAATCAAATTAAACCAAAACACCATGTGCATTGATATATGCTTATGTTAAAAAAAATCCTTTTTATAATATAAATAGATAAATAAGGGGACAAAATTACCCCAATAATAAGTTTAGTAGAGAGATCAATGCACATGGAAGTAAAATCAAAAACAAATTTGGTACATGAGTATGTGACACAAGTGGGAAAAATTGGGAAGACCAGGATAGTTTTGAATTTTTATAAAGTATGTATATGTTAGGTGAGACCTTAGACTAATTAAGGATTCAACTTATAGCTCACGTAGCCTTATATATATACCCCTACCTTTACCTTGGCCCCATTACAACCTTTAAAAGACCTCATGATCTTTGTATGTCTGTATTCAATATTTGTTGATTGGTTAGATGAAGAACAAAGTTTTAGAAAGCAAGAATAGAAAAGAGTAGAGTGATTAACCCCAAACACTGAGTGACTAGAGAGTAAACACAAATCCAGTGAGGGTTCAATAGCTCATCACCATATATCTCTGTTTAAATATTTAATTATCTTGCAAGCTTATGAAATATTTTAACCCAACTCAATTGTGACAGTGCTTTAACATGATTTAGGTTTGGCTATACATATATAATTCCTTGAAAATATGAATTAGATTAACCACATGTAAGCTCTATATATATATAGGTGGGTGATAATTAAAATTGCATGATTCATGTAGGTAGATTGCATTTAGAATAGATTGCATTACATGAGATTCCACCATTCTAACTTTACCCTTTCTCTTGGATTTAGCATGAGGACATGATATTGTTTAAGTGTGGGGAGGTTGATAAACCCATATTTTATGATATAATTTGTGCTCAAATTGAGTGTTTCTATCAATTCTTCACCCACTTATTCATGTAAATTGCATGGTTTTACTTTTCCTTCCTTATATTATGATATATGTGAAAAACATATTTCCTATGCTTTAAAATTATTTATTTTAATCACCCTTTTATTACCATTCGATGCCGTAATTTGTGTGTTAAGTATTTTCAGATCTCATAGGGCAGGAATGGCTCAAAGGACAAAAAGAAAACATACAAAAATAGAAGAAAAACACAAAAATGGATTTTTGAAGAAAAGGGCAGCGACGCGAACGCATGGATGACGCAAATGCGTGCCTAGCTCGAAAATGCAGCGACGCAAACGCGTGGATGACGCGGACGCGTGCCTTGAGCAGAACGCAATTGACACGTACGCGTGATCGACGCGTACACGTGACAAGGAAAACTCCCAGATGACGCGAACGTGTGATCCACGCGAACGCGTGACAGACGCCACGTACAGGAATCTGCAGAAAACGCTCCCAGTGATTTCTGGACCCTTTTTTCGGCCCAAATCCAAACCAGAAACACAGAATATAAGTCAAAGAATGGAGGAATCAAAAGAGAGAGAGAGAACAACTGAATAATTCGTAATTTTAGGTTTTAGATGTAGTTTTTAGAGAGAGAGGTTCTCTCCTCTCTCTTAGGATTAGGATTTAGGATTTCTATTATGTTTAAGCTATGATCTCTTCAATCACAGGTTCAATGTTCCTTTAATTTACTTTCTAGTTTTATTTACTTCATTACTTTAATTGATATTTATCTTCCAGATTTGGCTTATGGACCATTCATGTTATGATTTTCTTAATTAATATATTTTGAGGTATTTCAGATTTGATTTCGCTTTAATTTATTTATGAATGATTTCAATTCAAATTAGATTTATTTTTCTCTTTTGGCTTTGGTTAAGTAATTTATAACACTTGAGTTATCAACTCAGCTGTTGATTGAAATTGGAATTCTTAGCTGGTTAATTTGCACTCCAATAACTCTAGTCTCTCCATAGGAGTTGACTAGAACCTGAGGATCAAATTAATTTGTCCACTTGACTTTTCTTTATTTAGTAAGGGTTAATTAAAAGTGGGAGCAAAAATTTAATTCTCATCACACCTGATAAAGATAACTAGGATAGGATCTCAATTTCTTATACGTTGCCAAGAGATTTTATTATTATCAATCTATTTTCCTTGTCATTTAAATTACTTGCCCCTTATTCTCAAAAACCCAAAAATATATCTTTCTACATAACCAATAATAGATCATACTGCCCTGCAACTCCTTGAGAAGACGACCCGAGGTTTAAATACTTTGGTTGCAAACTTTATTGGGTTTTGTTACTTGTGACAACCAAAATTTTTGTATGAAAGGATTATTGCTTGGTTTAAAAACTATACTAGCAACGAGAATTTATTGTGAATTCTAGACTATCAATATTCAGTTCATCAATAATATTATAGATTGAATATATTTTTTGATGGTTTATTCATGTATTCTTAATTTTGAGAATATTTGGGTGTTGAGTAATGTTAGAAGATATGGTTATATTTTTTATTTTTGGTTATTCATAGAAATGGCCACCACCACACCTATCACGTTAGTGATACACCATAAAAGAAGACTTGAAAGGGGATCAAATGGCAAGTCGTGTTATGTACAAAGTGAAACTACTCAAAGACATTGGATATCCAATTATCTCCGATTTCTGTTTGTGACAGCCTGGAATGAAAATTGATGGTGGCTTAAGACTTCTACGATTTGACATGGATATTGTTAGAATGGACATAAAATTAAATTATACCCAGAGCACCTCATCAGCCAAGCAGATGTTATAGATATAAATGACAAAGTTGGTGTAGGAGCAGCTGATGAGGTTGATGTTACTCCATCAAAGACGAGAGTAAAAACTTGTGCTTGGAGAACTCCAACTCCAAAGAAGGTAAAAAGTCCTAGAAGAGTTCTTCAATTGGGAGGAGTACAAACTGAGGCCCAAAGTGTAGAGGGCTAGAGGCAGCCAATGTTACAGATAAGGCCCAATCAGATGCCACTCCAAATCCATTAGCCTCGACTACTATACCTAAACCTAACAAGCAGAATTTTGAGGACTCTATGAATTGAAAACAGCCACCAATTGTCACCTCCCAATCTCCAAAAACACCTTTCCAACCCCCTGAACCAAATGTGTAGCCCCCTACACAACCTGTATCTAAAGAATCTGCTACACCAAACATACTTCTAACAACATCTATCCCCCCTGACCATGGCAACTTAGGAGAAAATTCTTTACAGTTTGACACTAACAACAATGCCTAGCCAAAGTCCTCGACATACATAGAACCACCCTCTAACTTTGAAAATCCACAAGACGAATTGCTCACCCAATATGTTCTTTACCACAGAATCAATCCCTCTCCCAAACCATGCCTGAACCACAGCTAACACCCCTTCTACCAATCAATCTGTCACAGTCAATGCTCTAGAAACACATAATAACAACATAGAGGAGGCTATTAGAGGCACTAAAAGGAAACATATAAGGAGGTCTACTAAGAGACCCCCTCCAGTTGGACAAACATTTATCCATAATGCGGATCCGAATCAACCTCCATTGGTATTCATTTTATTTGATAGAGGAAAATACTCAAATGATGAATCTGGTGTCCATTGTTATGAGTTAGAGGACCTTCATAGCATTGCAAGTGATGAAGTGTCCATTGCAACTATTGGAAGCCCTTTCTATAAGGTAATGAAAATGGGAATGTGTACGAGGTTCAAAGGTTACCTGTGAAGGTAAGTGTGGATTTGGACATAAGGACTTGTTCATGCATGTTGTGGCAGCTTACTCGGCTTCTATATAGGGATGCTTGTACTGCCATTTCATACCAAAATCGCAGGGCCAAAGAGTTTGTGCACAATTGGCTTACTATGGGAGCATACAACGTAGTATATCAGTGGACCGTTCAACCTGTCCTAAACCAGGAATACTGGGAGAAGAGAAATCACCATCCATTGTTGCCTCCTATGTATAAAAAACTTACTAAGAGACCTACCAAAAAGAGAGACGCTCATAGAGATGGTCCTAGAGAGAATCCTGATCCCCATAGAAAAAAGAGAAGATATGATCTCATTAAATGTAAATATTGTCTGAAGGTATAATTTAACATTTCATGTCTCATTTTGTTTACTTTATGCATATTGGTTGTCTTTTTAAAAAATTAAAATTATTGAAATTGCTCATGTGCTCTCAGACTAGTCATAACAGCAGAGGATGTAACGAAAAAAAATTATATCTAGCAAAAAAGTTACAGCAGGTAGTGGTAGTCAGCATCATGGTGCAGCAGCAACAACTGAAGGTATGGTTGTTGATGATCTTGATGAGGATGCTGTTAGGGAGCAAGAGATGGATTAGGAAGAGACTTTGGAGGCTACAGATACTGAAGCATCAGCTTCAGATTCACCTAATATAAATTTTTTTGTATTCACTCACTTCTTCTAATGATTGGCATGAAATCAATTTATCCTGCACTAAAGATTTGACTTAATGCAATTAGCTTACATTGGTGAATGTTGATGTGGTGAACTCTGTGAACCCTACCCAAGAATCTATGGCAGTAAGACATCCACCTTCTAGGTCTTCTACTGCACATTTGCCACCTAAGCCTATCATGAAGCCACCATATCCGAGCGACCAATTAAGAGGAGAAACACTAAGAGGCCACCACCATCACAACCTTTTTCCTCAGACCTATCCCACCACAACCTACTCTCGTAAGGCCTACCAAGTCAATTAAGAGGTTTATTATAGTATATAAAATGAACGTCTTTTATTTAATTCTGTTTTCAGGTCACATTTTTGTTATTTAGTATACAATATCAGATTTTCGGCTATATTTGTCAATTCACGACATTCATATGTCTTGTTTTGTCAAACACAAATTACATCCAAGGTTAGAAATATCAATTATATCAACAATTACGGGCAATGTCATAACACAACTTGACTTTTTTATAGCAATGAAGATGTTAACAGAATTTTAAAGTTCATCGTCATTGAAACCAAATAGTCACAAAAAGGCTCCAAAACAAGATGCATCATACGCACAATTACATATTGATTAATTAGAATAAATTAAAGCCTACACAAAGCAACAAACTAAAGAAAATTGTTATAAGTCATGACCTAATAGCTCTAATTTCATCGTGGAGCTTTCCCATCTTTAACAAGATCTTCAAACTATTCTCTCGAATCTTTCTTCTTTGTCCAGTAACATTGACCTCATGCATAGCACAACAACTATCTTGATTTTTTTTTCTAACAAGGGTTCTTGCCAATTCCTCTCAGTCTCTATCAATCTCATCCACCCGTACAAAATATTTGTAACCCATTGTCTGCAGTGTAAAACATAGTAATAAGGAATCATTCCCAAAAAAAAAAAAAACCCTAAACATAAGCACAAAAACAAAAACTTACTTTCCATAGAAGATACCTAACGAATCATCTCCTAGGATTTGTCAAAGTTTCAGATTGTAACAACACAACATCCTGCCCACAAAAGCATCTCTCAAATAGAGTCTTCTCTTCACCCTTTTTGGAAGACGAAGTCCCCTCTCCGCTGATACTTGCATTTGAAGAACAATGGTTATCTCTGTTTTGCCTAGACATTCTAGAATTTTCAATTTTAAATTTAGGAAACAATTGAGGATAAGGATAAATTTAAAAAATGAGTGATATTATAACGGTAACAAGATACTTGGACACGTCATATTGCTTTTTTATAGTTAGGTAGGCATTTAACGTGCTAGATTGGTCTCTAATTTAATGGAATAAACGAGTTAATGATATTCGGATACTTTTAATAGACAGACCTAATTTTTCATAAGTATAGAATCACTTTTTGTCTTGTATAAGTACTTTTGTCAGTATTTAATTTATAAAATTTATGGATATAAATAATAATTTTTTCGCTAAAAAAAATTATTAAAATTTATTTTATTTAATATTTATTAATTTTAATAACAATTAGTTAATGTTAAATAAGATAAATTTTAATTTTTTGTTTGCTATCAAATATTTTTGCAAAAATTAAATTGCGTTTTCTGAACACACGCTTCAGTCGTGAGTCGGGATTGGTCGTCATTTTAATTTGTTATTATCATCATATATAGTCGCTTTTTTTTTTCTTTTCAGATAAGGGATAAATGATGAAAATGAATTTATTTCTGCACTGTGAAGTTTGGAGCCATAGCTTTGGTCTTTGGACATCAATTCCCTTGTCTTTTTTCTTTTTCTATATATATGCATCAATGCATGGTATGGTGTAGTATGCATGGTTTGATGCTTCAATTTGCACCGGCTCATTTAATGATGTAGATACTGTATACATGACTAAGCCAACATGTAATTAATGTAACATAAGAAAATCAACAACCCTAAAAATTAATTTTCTCTTTAGTATAATGAAATTGTTAATTATATGTTGGATTCAGCTAGTAACTTAAATTCTCTTTTTATTAGAGGATTTAGTTAACAACTTAACATAGGGCACATGTTTAGGTTACCAATAAAAAAGTTTTTATAAAAAATATATAAAATTTAATTTTCTAATATATTTATTAAAGTAAAAGATTAAAAAACTTCTACTTATGATAATATTAATATGTGTACTTAGAATATATGTTAATTACATTATTAATTAAATTAGAATTTAACTAATATGTTAAAATTATTAATTAAAAAATTTATAAAAAATGTAAAATTTAAATTTTAAATATATTTGTTGTGTATTTATTAAAATAAAAAAGTTAAGAATTTATACCTTACTAATAATAACCTTAACATAGCTAAAGTGCTAAACCCATGAAAGTATTAGTATTTTAATTATTTTTATTGAAACTTGTAACTATTATCCTTATAGTGCTTATACTTATTTAAAAAAACTCATTATTTACTTAGTTGGAACTTGGAAAAGCTAAAAATGAAGCTAAAGCAATCCCAAAAGGAGAGGGAAATGAACGTGGCCCGGCACTGAAAATTAAAATATAAGCAGTTGGAGAAAGTTAGAATCATCAATTATGAATACCTTAGCAAGGGAATATGATGATTGACTCTTTTTTTTTTTTTTTTTTGGCGTCTTATTGATTCTTAAGTAGTCTTAAAGTGTCCGGAGAAAAAAAAATGAATAAAAGTATCTTTAATATAGAATTTTTCTTTATCTCTACTAAACATTTTCAAATTTTTCGAGAAGTTGATCCCACAATTTAGTAGCTAAATCTTTCTTTTATCTAATTTAAGTTTAGGGTTGTATTTGCCTTTATTTGGTGGTGGAAAGAAAATGTAAAGTGGGCGTTGTTGAATTGTGATTGGATTGTAGGTAAAACATGTTCTAAATGCTTTACCAATTTATTTTGTCTCATAATTATAGTGATTAGTAGAATTTTTATATAAATGATATTGACAATATATAGTTTCTTCAGCGTATAGCGGCAAGAAAGTAGTTAGGCATTAAAAAGCATGCATTTCAGAGTTTAAAGTATGGACCAACCACCCAATTCAAGGCAAAGAGAGAGTAGGAGCTCAATGCAAGTATACTTGGCTACTTTTGTTTAAAATGGAAGCTATACTTCAACTCTTGTTTCCCTAAATTTGTATTATTTGTTTCCTCTCATTTCTTGAAATGATGAGTGATCTTTTAATACAATGACCGATTAAAATATGTCTTTAAAATATAAGTTAGTGAAATTTTTATTTCCATATATATTCATTATTTATTAATTTTTTTGCTATTTTGTATTCTAAAATATGCCTTTTAAGAAGAGTATGTAATAAAAAAATTTAATATTCTTAAAATATATTCCTAAAATATATATTAGCAAAATCTTATAAAACAAAATTATGAAAGTTATTCAAATTTAAGTTTATGGTAATATGGAAATAAATAAAGAAAATTTCATATAACTCAGTTCAGGAAATTTTTTTGGTGAAAAAATTAGGTAAAAAATAAATATTTTTACTAATTTTTTTTAAAAAATATATGCATTGCCACAAATTAATTTTAATACGTTAATATTGGATTAAATAGTGTAATGTACTAGTACGAAATAGGTATTAGTAGTCGTGAATAACGTTTATTTCTCATTTTACAAAAAAAAAAAAAATATTAACCATTTATGAAGAAAGAAGTCTCTGGATTTTTTTTGTAAATAAAATAAAAAAATTATTTAATTTCCCAAATCAGATATTTTAGGTTTATTTTTCGGAATACGATTTTTTTTTGTACTAAAGGCAAGTTCGCCGCACCTCCAGCGAACTCTATATAAAACATGGAGTTCGACGCATTCCTGGCGAACTCTATGTTAGGTTTCCAAAATAAAAGCATGCCTGTTGGAGAGCGGATCGGATAGGCACAATATAGGTCACATACTCAAATCCGGCCAGTCTGAGATATGGTCTAATCTGCTACGGCGGCCGTGTTATCGATTTTCGCCTGGTGCGCAAGATCTGAAGCGCCTACCAAACGGAAATAAGAAATTTAAAAAACTGAACACATAAAATAACAAATTTACTGTTTATTAATTACAATAAAATAAAAAATAATGAAAAAAATGTACGACTAGATCAAACCTGATAGCAATGTGCTCAACGTGATCCAATCTATACATCTTATCCTCATAATCCAATAACTGCTGTTTCATCTAAACACAATCTAGTAAAATGAAATTACACACTGAACTCAGTTCTTTTTACTTTAACTAAATTATTTAAAAAATATTTAAATTCAAAATATCTTATAAATTTACTAATTTTAATTCTGCCCCAACTAACTGACGCCATCAATTAATTCATTAATTAATAACTAACTGAACCCTAAATTTAACTATTCAAGTTTTTTTCTAGTCTAACTTAACCTAATTAATTATTCTACTAATTACTTTCTAATTCATAACTTAAACTAATTATTATGACTAAACTAACTAACAATTTATTTTGTTATACTAATTAACATGTTATAGGCAACAAACAGTAACTAAACTTAAAAATAACAATATAAAAAATCTATTTTATTAAAATCAGTTAACAGTAAGTCTAACTAATATTTAAACAGTAAATTTGTAACTCTAGGTAACATGCAACCTATAACTATAATTCTAGGTAACATGTAATTTATAATTAGTAATTTTTTTTAACATGTAAACAATAACTCTAACTAAGCTAAAAAAAAATAATTTTAACTAAGCTAAAAAAAAGAAAATGGTCCCACTAGGTATATATAGTGCGCTGAACTCATCGCCAGTGGTACGGCGAACTTCATGATAATTCGTCATGAATCTGAGCTCCATTTAAAAGTTTACTGTTGGTCAATGAATTGCTACATGTATAAAGCGAAATTCAAATTTTTAACACTTGTTTAAGCGAACGAGTAAGTTGACTACTCGATCAGCTCAAGTTGGTTAATTGAAATCATATTTATGCCCATGCATTTTTGCTCTAGCATGTGCCTGTGGGCTGAGAACTGAGCACTCATCACATTAAAACAGAAACGTAGTTCTGACACATGAATATGATACAACATTACCAGCATTAAATGCCAGGGCCCAGGTGGCTCTTTTTCGTGCACAACAAGTCCTTTAACTTCTTCACCTACCCATGACAAAAAAATAATACAAAAAAGAAAAACTTATTCACCTACCCATCTGTTTTTTTACCTTTTAGAGTTGAGTACCAAAAATTAATTTCAAAATATTTAGACGTTGATAAAAAAAATAAAAGAAAATGATAATTAATTTTAAAAATTTAATTTTAATATATTATCAATATAAAGTAATTTTACATATACATTTAATTATATAATACAAAAATAATTATTTTTCATATTAACTGCGTGAATGATTATCTAAAAAAACAGATGTAATTGTACAATTATATAAAATATTTTATACTATCAATATATTAAAATTAAACTCTAATTTTAATATATAAACTTTGGACTAACCATCAATAATTTATTATTTAAAAGTTGTTTTAAATTTATTAAAATTTGACTATTTTTACAAACATCGTATACCTAAAATTGTCTGAAATCCGTTTTAGAATTGACTCTATTTTTTATTAGGGTATCATTACAGTCTTTCCTATCCTGTTCCTATTCCTATCAATATCCATCTACTACTTATTGGAGATAGACAGATAGTGTCCTCTTTAAGAAGAAAGCAATTTCTTTTATTAGTTGAGTTTTCTCTCCAAGACTCCAACAATATAGTGAGAGGCGGCTTCTCACCAAAAATATCTGCTCATTTAGATATTTATATCAGTCGTTTACTCCAAGACAAAAAAAAGTTTTTAACATGTTCATCATTAATCTATCAAGATTAGAGTTCATATCATCACTTAATAATTTAAACCGAAATTCCAATAATTCAAATATTTAGCAATGATTATGAATTATTGAATGCAAAATGCTACATGTCAATAAATATTATTATTTTTATTTAATAATAATTTATATTTATATTTACAAAACAAATTATATATAAAAAAATATATAATTTATATTTATATTTATCAAAATTTATATACATAAATTAATACAATTTGTATTTACATTTTTAAAATTTATACATAAATTAATAGAATTTATCTGTTAAAGTTAATTATATTTTTTATTTAATATTTTTATTATTTACCTATATTTTTCTATGGCCGAAATTATCCAAAATTGATGCCCCAAAAGTTTCTCTTATGAATTATGCAAGCATAGGATGAGTAGGAACATTGAATCAGAAGGACAAATAGCATATACATATTCAGATCAGAGAAATAAGAATCCCAAAAAGGGTACTAACTACTAACTATAAGTAATTAGAATAACCAAATCCGTCTGTACATTTGAGATACCTTGAATTTATTAAACCTTAAAAACAAATTTAATTTCTACAAAATATGAATGATCAGAGATATCTATGCAATGTACGATTACTACCCCTCAGTGAAGATAAAAAAAGAATAAGCTGATCATCATTGCCTTCATAATACTCTACCTCAGTAATATTGTTCTGATGATGATTATGGTTATTATTCTGATACTTTGCAACAACATAATCAGGTAACAGCTTGATCCTGCAAAGAGGGCAAGTAGCAAAAGATTGTTGCAACCACTTGTCCAAACAATCCCTATGAAAAGCGTGGTGACACTTGAGGTTCCTCAATTGATCACCTTCATGGAACTCATTCAAGCACACTCTGCATTCAACAGGATCCAGTTGCTGCATCATGCTCTTGGTGTAGAGAATTGTGGGGTTCTTCTCTTCAATGAATCTGAGATACTGAGTGGTGGTGATTGTGGTGCTGCTGCGTTTGTCTGATTTGAGGTACTGAATAAGAAGGACAAGTTCTATGAGCATGTATGCTAATAGCACTATTGCTTTAGCGTACAGCTGATACAACACTTCTGATATTCCTGTCATGCCTCTGCTTTCTTTTTTTGTTTATGTTTCTGTTATTGCTTTCTCTTTTTTTCTCTGAAATTGCAATCAATGGAGTCAGGTTCAGTATAATAGTACGTTAGCAATAACTTCTTATACTGCTCTCTGCACCTTCTAAATTCTAATTCTATGGACCTTTTTTTTTTTTTTTCCTTATGGATGTATCTATAAATAGTATTCATTTCAATGTCTAAATATGGAGTACAAAGTAGTGTAGAACTAGCAATTATTGAAAATAATTTACTTTTTTTATTTAAAAAAAAAAGAAGTCCGAAATTCTCTAAAAATGATTTTTCCTTTTTGAAGTTAGAAAACTATTCTACTAAAGTTAGTAAAACAAACAATCTCCGGCATAGTTTGGCCAATGATCCTTTCAAAAAAATAATATTATATGCATTACTTTTATCAATTTAATTTTGATATACTATTAGTGTAAAATATTTTAGGTATGTATTCAATTACCAATCTTATTACATATCTAAGTTTTTTTTATAACCAAGTCTAACTAAATTAGTCAAACCCAACAAAAATCAATTTCATTAGTGAGAGCGTGAATACACGCTCCAACTCCCAGCCATTAACGTAAACGCGAATGCTCATATCCTTCTTCTTCTCGTTCATCATTTTTCTTCGCATTTTTCCTCTTTCTTCTTCACGTTTCTTCTTCTTCGCGTTTTTTTTTCCATCGTCATTCTTTTATTGGTGCTATTGTTGCTGTATTTTTTTTTTCTCCTTTTCTTTCTAGTAATTTTGTAGCATTGATTTTTTTTAATTCCTCTTAAGAGAGTAAAACAAGAAGAATTATGAAAAAATAAAATAAGGAGAAGATGAAAAAAATATGAAAAAGAAAAAGAAGAAGAAGAAGAAACAACAGAAAATGAAGAGGAGGAAGAAGAAGACTTTGAATTATTCAGAATTTATCAAAGCAAATAATTCCGAAATTTCATAGCAATAACATAAATTTCTTAATTTTTATACGAAAATCTTGCTACAAAAACACAAAATTGTCTCATTTAATACTGCATTTTTTTTCTTCTTTTAACTCTTCTTTAATGCAGCAACAACATGGGTGAAGAAGAGGCGCGTGAATTTAAAACTATTGATAACAACTTGGTTGGATTTGGTTATGTATTTTACTTAGTTGTAGAGCTAATGTCTTCAATTATATAATAACTATGTTTTATATGGATTATATGAATGATTATACAAAAGAACAAATATAATTGGACGACTATATAAAATGTTTTAGGGTCTAGGTTTAGGATTTTACACTTTCGATTAAGGATGGCAAAAAAACCTGCAATAGCAGATATCCGCAAAGATTATCCTTGACGAAGAGGCTAACGGTAACTTATAAAATTCCTATGAGGTGAGACCGATCCCGCGAAATTTTTTTTACTTAAAATGTCTTTTTATATATAAGTTGTGTAAATAATACTAGAGTTTTTTTTTTATTTAACTAACATGTATTTTAAGAATACATATTAAAATTACTAATTAAATATATTTTTATAAAAATCTAATATGTTTAAAAGAATAAAATTTAAAAAATTTAACTGATAATAAACTTAAGGATTAAGTATAATTTTTGTCCTTAAGGTAGGGGTTAAAATTTTTTTCGTTCCCAACCTTTTTTTGCTTACAAAATCGTCCCTAAGATTTAACTTAGTTTTAAAAACGGGTTAAGGGAGAAAGGGGGAAGAGAATCACGCTTCGGAGGGAGGGAGGGTTTCAGGGAAGAAGAAGGGAAAGGGAAGGTGGGGAAGGAAAGGGGAAGGAAATCCGCCGCCGTTGCTCCTCGTCGTTCGGTCCTCGCCGCTGGATCTCACCGTCAGATTTCGCTGCTGCTCCTCTTTCTCGCTCGACGTCGATGCCAGCAGATCCGCGAGGTTGGACGTCGCGCACCGCTTGCCGTTTCTGCTCCTCCTCCTCGCTTGATCGCCGGTCGTCGATGCTCATCGCCGGTCGCCGCTGCTCCTTGTCCTCCTTGTCGGTTGTTGTTGTTCTGATTCCATTATCCATTGTTATTGTTGTTCTTCTGATTCTGGTTGTTGTTTTATTGTTGTTTTTCTACTTCTACTTCTGTTTCTGGTTCTGCTTTTGTTGCTGCTCTAATTCCATTATTCATTATTATTGTTGTTCTTGACTTTTGATTGTTGTTGTTTCATTGTTGTTAATTCTACTTTTGCTTCTTTTTCTATTTTTGCTTCTATCTCTGTTTTTGTTTCTATCTCTACTTCTGCTTTTGGTTGAATTTAGAGAAGAAGAAAAAGAATATTTTGATCCAAAGAATGATTTTAAAATTGAGTTAAACTTTAGGGACGATTTTATAAAAAAAATTAAAAACAAAAAAAAAATTAACTCTTATTTTAGAAACCAAAATCATACTTAACCATAAACTTAACATATATGATATATCTTTATTCATGTCCTCGTGTTACCTATTTTTCTTTTTAACGAAAATCAATTGATTAGTGGCAACTAGCAAGTAGTGTAATTACTAATTTGTATAGAAATTTGGGTCTTTTGGCTAAGATCAAGTGTAGCAGCTGTTCATATCAGATTTTTTTTTTTTTTTTTTTAGGACAGTCTGTTCTTATCAGTTTAACAGAAATTGATGAGTGGAGAGCTGAAAGCTCCAACGGCGGAGGCGGTCAACCTCAACCATGAGCTTTGGGCTCCACCTCATTTACGAGCCTAGCGGGCAATGCTTTCACTTCCCTTTCCCTTTATACTTTACCCAATGTTTTGTTTTGTTCTTTTATTTTTTTTACTGTCCAAAAAGATAACGCTACCTGTATTTATTTTTTGGACAAAGTATATTTCTATTTATTAAAATTTGTTAAAAAAATTTAAAATGTCTTTAAATTTTATGTTATTTTAATTTTGTTTTTAAAATTTTTAATTTGTATGAAATATATCTTGACAGTTAAATTTTTAAAAAAATTAAAATTAATCCAATAATAATATATGATATCTATGTATGATTTATTTGTATTAAAAATTATTCTTATAAAATTATTGCTGAATTAATTTTAAATATTTTAAAAAATTAACCGTCAAAGATATATTTAATATCATTCAAAAATTTATAAGACAAAATTAAAATAAAATAATACTTAAAAATATTTTTAAAATTTTTAACAAACTTAAAAAATAAAAATTCAGTTATACTACACATACAAATTTTTTTGGCTTACAAGTCTTACAAGTTGGGTCTAACCCAACAAAAACTATGGTCATCCACAGACCACAGAAGCGTGTAAACACGCGCATCACGTTTTCAAAGCGCTCATTTACCATTATGAACGACTTTTTTTCTTCTTCCTTGATGAAAATCATAACTGTCATTTTTTTCGCGTTTTTTTCTCCTCCTCCTCTTCTTCCTTCTTTTCCTTCTTCTTTGTGTTTTTTCTCTTTTTTCTTCGCGTGTTTCATCTTCATCGTCGTGTTTTTCCTCCTTCTTCTTTTGATTTTGCAACATTATGTATTTTTTTTCTTTGTTTGATTTTTTTCTCCCAAAAAGAATTATGAGAATATGGAATAAGAAGATGAAGAAGAAGAAGCAGCAGAAGATGAGGAGGAAGAGGAAGAGTTTTAAATTATGCAGAACTTATCAGAATAAAAATACACCCAAAATTTAAAAATACACCCAAATATCTTCGTATTACACTCAAATATCTTTGTTTCACACCCAAATTTGCTGTAAATACAGAAATGAGTTATGCTACGTATACACTAAAATCAGTCACCAAAGTCAGCCACCGTATAAAATACATACTGGAATACAAATATACATTGAAAATAAATTAAACCACACATGTATTTATCTACAAATACATTGGTGGCTGATTTTAGTGTACAAATAACATTTTTGTACAGAAAAATATTTCCTCTAATATTGCATTTTTTTTCTTCTTCTTTTTCTTATTTCTTTCTTTCTTTTAGTTAAATGAATGTAAGTTCATCCTCTTCCAAGTAATTTTGTAGCATTATATGTTTCTTCTTCTTCTTTATTTGATTTTTTCGTTTTTATTTTTGTTAAGAGAGTAAAATAAGAAGAAAATTGTGAAGGTAAAACAAAAAAGAAAAGATGAATAAGAAAAAAAAGAAGATGGTGATGATGATGAAAACAAAAAAGAAGAAACAGCAGAAGATGAGGAGGAAGAAGAGTTCTGAATTATACAGAACTTATCAGACACCCAAAATTTAAAAATACACCAAATATCTTCGTTTTACACCCAAATTTGCTGCAAATATAGAAATGGGTTATACTACGTGTACACTAAAATCAACCACCAAAATCAGCCACCAGTATAAAATACATACTGGAATACAAATATACATTGAAAATAAATTAAACCACACATGTATTTATACACAAATACATTGGTTGCTGATTTTAGTGTACAAATAGCATTTTTGTACAAAAAAATATTTCCTCTGATGCTGCATTTTGTTTTTCTTCTTCTTTTCCTTATTTCTTTCTTTCTTTTAGTTAAATGAATGTAAATTCATTCTCTTCCAAATAATTTTATAGCATTATGTGTTTCTTCTTCTTCTTTGTTTGATTTTTTTATTTTTATTCTTGTTAAGAGAGTAAAACAAGAAGAAACTTGAGAAGGTAAAATAAAAAAAAAGATGAATAAGAAAAAAAGAAGAAGAAGATGGTGATGATGATGAAAAAAAGAAGAAGCAGCAGGAGAAGATGAGGAGGAAGAAGAGGAAGAGTTTTGAATTATGCAAAACTTATCAGAATAAAAATACACACAAATATCTTCGTTTTAAACCACAAATATTTTCGTATTACACCTAAATTTGCTCCAAATAATACAAAAAAATGTTTCCTCTAATGTTGCATTTTTTTCTTCTGAATTGAACCACACTTCAGCCACTTGATTGGATTCAAAAACAATAATCAATTTCGTTTTGATTCAGTTAACAATCTGAACTTGAATTATTCGTTATATTCAACAACAAGATAACTGATGATGGAGGAGAAAGAAAAAAAGAAAGGAGGAGAAAGAAATCCAATTAAAAAAGGAGGAAGAGGTGTTGTTGATGACAACGATAACAGAAAAGAAAAATAATGAAAAAGAAGAAGAAGAATGTGCAGCAACACGAAGAAGAAGAACGTGCACACATTGATTAAAAAAACTGTTAAATTAGGAGGCGCATAAAATCGATAAGATAGAAAAGGGGCGTCTGGTGTAAAATAAAATTTATGGACTTATGACTTATACGAGTAAAAAGCTTGTATGTGAAGAATAATTTGTAAAAATTATCCTTTTCTTTCTTTGGGTTCTGACTGACTGATTCTTTAGTTTAGGTTTCATCTCTTCAAAACAAAAAATTCTCTCGTAAATTTAGTAGAAGAAAAATAATGTAAGGATTACTTTTAAAATCTTAGTAATATGTTTTCTAAGATCACATTTTTAAAATATCATAAAAAATATTTTATCATAATTATTGAAAAATAATTCTTACATTAAAAATAAAAAATATTGTTATTAAAATATATTCTTAAAATATAAGTTAACTAAATTCTTAATTTTAAAAATTTGATTAACACTCTTATGACACCTTTTAAGAAAACTAAAAAAAAGTTTTTATTTTTATATTTTTACTACATCTTTAATATATTAAGTGTATTAAAAATAAAGACAGATTACATTCTTTTCAAATGATTAAGAGTGTATTTGGCTTAGCGTTTGAAATATCAAATCGTACGTTTAATTTTTTTGAAAGTTTTATTTTTTAGTTTGGCTATTTTTTCTTCTTCTAAACATAAACGTGATCCTGCTGTCCAACCCAAGTTTAGTCAGAGTTAAAAATTATAGTTTTTGCGTTTACATTCTCACGTTAGATTGAAATTTATTTTCTATCTACCAATTTTATCCTTTATTATTGATATGATTAATTTTGTTGATTTTTTTTATAATATTTTTTCTCTAAGTACCCTCTCATATGGATATTATTATTCTTTATAGAATTCTTATTATTTTTTGTTTATATAAATTTTTTACCTCTTATTTTTTTGTATGGAATAATAATAATAAAATTATAGCGTACTAAAAAAGAATACTAAGAGTACTAAAAATATCTATATAAAACATGATAAAAAAAACTTTTAGATTTATTTCCATCACTATCAAGATAAATATTTAAATTTTATTAATTTTAGTACTCACTTTTATAATTGTAATTCTTGTGTACTATATTTTAGTGTAATTTTTTTATAATATAAATTATAATCTCATTAAAAAAGACAAATTAAATAAAAAATTAATCATAGGTAATAATAAAATCATAAACGTTAGATTCCAAAATAATATTAAGAATAAGATTATTGAGAGTACTAGAATAAGAGTCGATGTAAAAGAATACTAAATTAACATTTTGATGTTAATACTTAAAATTTAAGAAAAACATAATATATATATATATATATATATATATATATATATATATATATATATATATATATATATATATATATATATTTTGTTCGGTAGGTCGGTTGCTGAACGGTTCGGGTTGTGATCCGGGATGATGGTAGGGGCTCGTCAAGTCGTGGACTGCCGGTCAGCGGTACGCGAGGTCCCGAGTACTTCGCGTGAGAGGGGGGTGCCACCTGCAAAGACACTCCGACGCTCTTGTCAGTAAGGTGTGCAGGCGGAAAGGGTGATAGAGTATGTGACGTACCTCTGGGGAAGAGTAAATCTTCCCCTTATATATTGTCAGAGGTGGGCCCTGTGAAGGCAGGCCCACTATTTCCGAGACGTTCCCTTCACAGCTATTGGTGAGCTGTCACGGACGCGTGTCCGGGTTGGTGACGGAGCGTCCTAACCCCTGACTGTTCGGGTCGGGTGGAGCTCGGGTCGGCCCAAGCCAGCGGAAGGTTTGGGCCGGGCCGTAACAGTGCCCCCACGCGCCAGTGGTAGCCGTGAGGACTATTGGTGGCGCGTTTGTCTTCTTTCTCCACACGTCATCAGATCGGCCGCCCGTGGGGGGACGTGCTCCCTGCGCGCGTGTCTTTTGGTTACTGAGGTAACCGCTCATCGCTTCGTTCTCCGTGCTGAGCATTGAATGCTCATAATGGGTTGGAAAACCCCGTATGCAAAGACCATTTTGCCCTCAGTCTTTCGCGCTTCCTGGGAGGCAGTTTTAAATAGTTTATCTCCCATTTTTTCTTCTTTTTTACGCTCTTGCCTCTCCCATTTCCTTGCTATCTCCTTCTTCTTCCCTCAAAAGTTCCAGAGTGTCACTGCAATTTCTACGAACATCTTTCTCTTGTCCTTCCAGTCTTTAACAAAATCCAGGTAATCCTCAGACCTTCCTCTTCTTCGTTCTGTCATTGTATGCTTGCTGTTTGTGTGTGTTTGTTTTTGCTACCTTTTTGGGTTTTGTTGCTACATGGCTTTCTGATGATAGGTAGAGTACTAGGGGAGGGGTATCATTCCTGGGTAGGTTTTTAGGTGGCTTGCTTGGTTCATATTTGATTTTAACTGCTCAGTAGGACGAACATAGTTTCTGGGTGTTTTCCGGGCTCCCGATCTCGTAGACTAACGGAATGGTACCCCGCTGTAGGTATGCCTCGTGTTGTCTCCCGGGCTTCCCCTTCCGCGGCGAGCTATGATCCGTACGCTTGGGTAACCTCGGATGTAAAGGATTCGCCAAACCAGATGGATCTGGCGGAGTTGACGGAGTTCCGGCAGGCCGGGTACTTGTGCGGGGGAACAGACGAAGAGGCCAATTATGAGACCTTCGTGCCTGCCCCCCATGAGCGGCTGTACGAGGTCAATCTTCATTCTCCCCGGATTGCCGACTGGATTTGGTTTTACAAATCCATGTTCACCCAGGTTGGGGTTTGCCTTCCATTTTTCGAATTCCAGATGTCGCTCTTAAATCGGATATCCGTGTCTCCGTCACAGCTCCATCCAAACAGTTGGGCTTCTATCTGCTGTTTTGAGATGGTTTGTGAGTATCTCGAGCTGCCGGTATCGGTGGATGTCTTCCTTTTCTTCTTCAACCTTACCAACCCTTCCAAACAAGGGAAAGTGAGGAAAGGGTTCCTTTCTTTCCGGTCTGCCCAGGGTAGGAGAATATTTGGTCTGTTTGAGGACTCCTACCATGGGTTTAAAGATAAGTTTTTCAAAGTCCGTCCCGTTAGAGGTCGCCATCCCTTTTGGTTATCCTTAGAGGGGGAGCGTCTCATCCCCACTTACTGGAGCTTTGGGGCGGGGTCGAATCCTTTTATTAAGGTAACATATAAGAGGATGTCCTCGGTAGATAAGCAAATAGCCGATGTGCTATTCGCTCTTTTTGAAAAGAACCCTGTGAATCCTCATCTCCTTATGGGTGAACGGGAGGCCGCCAGGAGCTATATCCGTGAGTCGTCTTGTTTTCTATTTTTGTGTTGTTTATTATTGTTTACTTTACGCGATCTAACGGCTGATGTGTTTGTTTGTTTGCCGCAGTGGAAATGTCTGCTACAGTGACGGGTCTCGAGAACCTGATGAAGACCTTCTTCGAAAAAAGCGATGACGAGAAAGCTGAGGAGAAGGATGCCGGAAAATCGGTTGGACCTTCTGGGGAGAAGGAGGACCAGACTGAGCCTCCTCCCCAGGATACCGATATGTCCGGTGTGAACCCAGAGGGGGTGCAAGCTTCTCCTCATCCCGAGGTCATCGTTGGCGGTCATTCGCCCTCTGCTCCTCAGGTGGATGACGATGTGGAACTCATCCACACCCCTAAGAGGCGGAGGGCGTCTTCGAGCCCGGAGGGGGCTCTTACCATCATGGAGAGGAATTTCGATGCCACAACTTTTATTGACTCGCAGCTGATCCCTGGGACAGAGGAGCATTTCCACGGGACTGACCTAGCCGGGCAGGCGAGATGGATGTATCGGACTTTGCTCCGGGGGGCCGTGATAGCTCGAAAGGCTGAGTTCGAGTTGTCGGGAATGCAGGCCCTCCGGAGGAAGCTCGAGTCTTCTGTCAAAGCAAACAATGACTTCAAGGCACAGGTTGAGCTGCTCCAGGGTCAGCTGTCTGAGATGGGGGAGAAGCTCAAGGCATCCGAGGAAAGGACGACGTCTGCCGAGGAAAAATTGAAGGCTTCCGACGAGACGGTGGCCCGTTTGGCCGAGCGAGAGATGAACTTGGAGAGCCAGCTGAACGCCGCCCAGGGGCGTGTGGCGGCCTTGGAAAAGGAGCGGGACCAAGCCGTGTCGTCGGCTAAAGCCGCTAAAGTTGAGGTCAAGGAGCTCAGGAAGAAGCTGAAAGCGACCAAAGAGCAAGGGAAGAACGCGATCTCTATGACTGAGGATGCCCTGAAGGCTCAGGTGAAGATCATGGCACCCGATTTCGACACATCGGCTATTGGGGTCTTCAAAACGATCCAAGACGGCAAGATTGTTGACATGCCTAGGAAGTGACCTCTTGTAACTTAAACATTTTGATGTAGATTTGTTGAATGTTTGTTGCGTGTTTTGTAATTTGATACTTCGTAACATTTGTGATAGGTTAGTTGTTTGGCCGAGTGGCCGTTACTATCTTTCGCCTTGCTCGTCGTATTATTTTTGTTACCGCCTTTTCGTGGTGAGCTTATTGCTTGTGCCCGTTTTGTTGTTTTTACGTTGGTAACGATTCGGACAGATTTGGTCGTGTTGTCGCCGTGTTAATTATGGCTATGGTCCATTTGGCTCTCGGGGTGATCAGTCACGGGCTGCCGTTTTAGGACGCAATCGTGTGAAATGCGTATTGGGAAGCAACAGATAAGTAGGAGAATGTTTTGACAAGTGAGAATTAATCATCAGCTAGGCAAGCTTGTTAATATGGCAAGTATTCAATAAGAGTAAATAGCTAAAAAGTGACTAAAAATTAACATGTGAACAGAGCAAGCATACATAAGTCCGTTAGGCCTCCGGGTCGGTTTACCCGAGTCAGGAGTAGAACCTTCTCAGGTTACCTGCATTCCATGTTCTAGGAATTTCTTTGCCGTCAAGTCTCTCGAGCTTGTAGGCACCCTTGCCAAGCACCTCTCTAATTCTGTAGGGACCTTCCCAATTTGCCGCTAGCTTTCCTTCCCCAGGAGTCGGCAGACCGACGTCGTTGCGTCACAGGACGAGGTCTCTTTCCCCAAAATCCCTCCTGAGGACTTTAGCGTTGTAGCGCAGGGCTATTCTTTGTTTCAATGCTGTTTCTGACAAATGGGCCATCTCCCTCGTCTCCTCAACCAGGTCCTTTTCTACCGCTTCGTCCACACCTGCGAGCAGTAGCCGCGGGCTCGGTTCGCCGATTTCGACGGGTATCACGGTGTCGACCCCGTACGTTAGGCGAAAAGGGGTTTCCCCCGTAGTGCTTTGCTCGGTTGTTCGGTAGGACCACAGGACCGAAGCGAGCTCGTCGGCCCATGCGCCTTTCTTGTTGTCTAGGCGTTTCTTGAGGCCAAGTAAGATGACCTTGTTTGCGGACTCTACCTGTCCGTTCGTCTGGGGGTGTTCAACTGAGGAAAATTTTTGCTTTACCCCTAGGCCGGTGAGGAACTCCGTGAATTTCTTGTCAGTGAATTGTGTTCCATTATCCGAGATGACGACCTCCGGGATGCCGAACCGGGTTATCACCTGTCTCCACATGAACTTCCTGCAATTAGAGGAAGATATGCTGGCCAGCGGCTCAGCCTCTATCCATTTGGTGTAGTAATTGATGGCCACTATGAGATATTTGACCTGTCCTGGGCCAACCGGGAAGGGTCCTAGAAGGTCGACTCCCCATTGAGCGAAAGGTCGTGTAGTCGTCAGAAGGCTCAGCTCGGAGGCCGACGCCTTGTGGAAATTGGCGTTTTGTTGACACTTTACGCACTTTCTAACGAATTCCCTGGAGTCCTTCATCATTGATGGCCAGTAGTATCCAGCTCGAATGAGCTTCCTCGCTAGGGCTTTGCCCCCGATATGGTGGCCGCAACATCCCTCGTGGACTTCTCTAAGTACGTAGTCCGTCTGGTCGGGGTGCAAGCACTTCAATAGGGGCTGGCTGAGCCCCTTTCTGAACAGTTGCCCTTGTATGATTGCATATCTGGCCACCTCCCTTCTCAATGTTTTGGCCGCCTTCTCATCGTCAGGCAACTTGCCGAATTCCAGGAAGTTTATGATGGGGTCCAACCACGAGGGGCTTGACTCCGTCAGATGGAGGGCGACCGTTGGCTCCTTCACCATGCCCTGGATGAGAGACCGGTTACCCGCTCTTGGCTTCGTGCTCGCTAGTTTGGACAGGAGGTCCGCCCGTGTGTTCCTTTCTCTTGGGACGTGTTGGATCGTGACCTCTTGGAACTGACTTGTCATTTCTTTAACCTTTTCCAAGTATTTTTGCAGGAGGGGGTCCCGGGCTTGGTAGCTTCCGTTTACTTGCGAGGTGACGACCTGTGAGTCACTGCATACTTCGATCTTCGTTGCTCCGACTTCCCGAGCTAGTATTAGTCCGCTTAGGAGAGCTTCATATTCCGCCTGATTGTTCGACACAGGGAACTCGAACTTGGTCGATTGCTCGTAGATGACTCCTGCCGGGCTTTCTAAGATGACCCCGGCTCCCCCGGACGTTTGGTTGGAGGCCCCGTCCACGTGGAGCCTCCACCGTGTGCCCGTTTCCTCGGGGGGATCACCCGTGACCTCAACCAAAAAGTCTGCCATTGCCTGGGCCTTGATTGCATGCCGGGGCTCATACTGCAAGTCATATTGGGAGAGCTCGATGGCCCAGGTCATCATCCTACCAGCCGAATCAGGTTTTTGGAGTACTTGGCGAATTGCCTAGTCCGTCCTCACGACTATACGGTGACCCTGGAAGTATTGCCTTAACCTTCGGGAGGAAGTTAGGAGTGTCAACGCCAGTTTTTCCAGTTTGTTGTACCTCAGCTCGGCTCCTTGTAGAGCCCTACTCACGAAGTAGATCGGCTGCTGAGCTTTCCCTTCTTCTCTTACAAGCACCGCTGCAAGCGCTTCCTCTGTTACTGCCAGGTAGAGGTAGAGTGATTCTCCGGCCTTGGGCTTCCTGAGCACCGGAGGCGCTGCTAGGATCTCCTTGAAGTGGTTGAATGCCTCCTCGCACGCCGGGGTCCATTCGAATGCTATTCCCTTTTTCATCAGATTGAAGAAGGGCAGAGCTTTTGCTGCCGATGCACCGAGGAAACGGGATAATGCCGTCAGTCTCCCCGCCAATCGTTGGACATCTTTGATACAACCCGGGCTCTTCATCTGGAGAATCTCTTGGCACTTCTCGGGGTTGGCTTCTACTCCTCTTTGGGTGATCATGAATCCCAGGAACTTTCCGGCCTCCATGGCAAAGGCGCATTTGAGCGGGTTAAGCCTCATGCCGTGTTACCAGAGGGACGCAAATACGCCCCCCAGGTCGCTCAGGAGATCGTCTGGTCGTGTGGTTTTTGCGAAAATGTCGTCCACGTAGACTTCCACTGTCTTGCTTATAAGCTCACTGAATATCTTGTTCATCAATCTCTGGTATGTGGCGCCAGCATTTTTCAGACCAAATGGCAGTACTTTGTAGCAATAGGTCCCTCCTGGCGTTATGAACGCCGTTTTTTCCTCGTCGGGTCGGTGCATCGGTATCTGGTTGTACCCAGAATAGGCATCCATGAAGCTCAGATACCGGTACCCCGCCGCTGCGTCGACGAGTGCGTCAATGTTGGGCAGGGGGTAGCAGTCCTTAGGACATGCCTTATTGAGGTCAGAGTAGTCTACACACATTCTCCACCTCCCATTGTGTTTCTTCACCAAAACTACGTTCGACAGCCAGGTCGAGTAGTCCAATTCCCGGATGAACCCTGCTTCAAGGAGGCTGGCCGCCTGCCTGGCCACCTCCTCTGCCCTTTCCTGTGACATCTTTCTCTTCCTCTGGGCCACTGGCTTGGCTTCTGGTTTGACGGCCAGATGGTGTGACATGAGCTGGGGATCTATCCCTGGCATGTCGGCTGGCGTCCAAGCGAAGATGTCGGCATTGGCTCTGATCATCTACATCAGAGGCTCCTTTAATTCATGGGGAAGGTTTCTATTTATGAACGTGAACTTCTCGTCCCCATCACCAACCCTAAATTTTTCCAAATCCCCTTCTGGCTCAGGTCTGGGCTTATCTTCTATCCTGGCGTCTAGGTCGGCGAGGAAAACTCCTGAAGCTTCTTTGGACTTTTTCCTGAGAGAGAGGCTGGCGTGGTCGCAGGCGACCACCGTTTCCAAGTCTCCTCTGATGGATCCTACGGATCCGTCATCAGCAACAAACTTCATCACGAGCAGCTTCGTACTAATGGCAGCCCCCAGGTCGTTGATGGTTTTCCTCCCCAAGATAATGTTGTAAGCTGTGGAATCTCGTAAGATTACAAAATCGGCCATCACAGTCCTTCGCCTTTGCGCTTGCCCCACGGAGGTCGGGAGCGAGATGATTCCATCCGGCTTGATGAAGTGGTCTCCCAATCCTACCACACCGTGCTGGTGGGTCGCCAGATCGGCATCTCGTAGTCCCAGGGCATCAAAAACGTTTCGAAACATGATGTTCGAGTCTGCCCCCGTATCCACCAGGATCCGCTTGACGAGGCCGGTTCCGACCCTGGCCGTGATGACCATGGGGGACTTTCCGGCATCTCGTCGAACCATTGGTCTTCGGGGCCGAAGGAGATGGATGGGAGTCCCCGGGAACTTCTGGCAGACGAGGAGGAGACCGCGAGGACCTTGGCATCTTTTTTCTGTGCCGATTTCGACCTTGGGGCGGACTTTCTCGCTGTTACTACGTTCACCACCGTGAGACCGTGGTCGTCCCCCTCTGGTTCTCGGCGTTGTCTTGCCGCCCGGGAGCTGTCCTCGCCTTCGTGATCGCGATTGCGTCTCCTCGGCTCCCTTATAAGATGGGAGAAGTCGGCAAGTTTTCCGTCCCTGATTGCCTGCTCCAGGGCGTCTTTTAGGTCGAAGCAGTCTTGGGTTTTGTGTCCGTATCCCTTATGATATTCGCAGTAGAGGCTCTTGTCTCCCCCCGTCCTGCCCTTCAGAGGTCGGGGTTTCGTCAGTATCCCCTTCTCTGCTATCTGTTGGTAGACTTCCGTGATCGGTGCCGTGAGGGGGGTGTAATTGGTGAATTTCCCGACTCGGGGGAATGGCTTCGAGGCTTTTCTTGGGCCGCCGTCCCTGGCGTGTTCCCTTGGTTTTTCTCTGCCTTCGTAGTGCCGGGCTTGATTGTAGGCAGGCTGCTGTTTATTGGCAGCCACGACCCGGCTTACTTCCTCGTCGTTGATATACTCCTTAGCCACGCACTGGATCTCCTGCATTGTCCAGACTGGCTTTGTAGTAAGGTGCTTCCTGAAGCCCTCATTCATAGACAGTAACTGATCCCTGCATGGCGCCGGTCCCTCTGCGTCGAATCCTCATCGCTGCGACGCGCTACTACCCAGGCAACATCTCCCAGCGCCACCGCATCACCGTTCTCCTCCATTCCCCTCCGCATCCAATCCTGATTGCGGCGACGCGTGCGGCTCTCCATGCAACACCTTTCGCCGCGCCGCTGGATCCTTGACGTCCAGTCGTCCATCGTGGCTAATTGCCAGACCTGCGAACTGATACAGCCACAAAAGAAACATCTACCAATGTAGAAAAGAACCATTCGAATGAGCCACAAAGAAACATCTGATTCCATCTCAGACAAGCATCGAGTAACCAAAAAAAAAAAAAAACAGCATGGTTCTTCTGCGTCTTTTATAGCGTAGGACTTCTGATCGACATTCGGCAGTTGGCCTAGCGTTGCAATGGCATTGATTTGGAGAGCCGTTTGCGGTGTTGTTGTCGCAGCGAGTTTCACATGTCCTTCGAGGCGGAGGAGACACTGTTGCTTCACGCGAGGTAGTACTCACCAGCAGTCTCGAGGTGTGCGGCATAACGACACGGTGGTGGGGTGGCGCAGCGGCTGAGCCAAGTGAAGACAACGGTGTACGACACTGCTATGGGAGTGGGAAGGAAGAGGAAGAGTGTCTACAATGACGGGCTCTGGAGACTTGTTGTTGACATCGTCTTCAACGGGAGGAGACGCAGCTCCTTGCTGCAACGGAGAGTGATCGACACTGGTTAGAAGGCAGTGCAATAACGAGATTAGAGCGGAAGAGGAAGGAGAGGGTGAACAACGTGAGTGGTAGTGGGAGAGGAATGGTAAGGTTGTGGGATATTTTTTTATGTTATTGGGCCTTTTGTTGCAACCCATTGTGTAGTTGGCTGGCTAGTTGGTTACTTATCGGAGTTTATATATATATATATATACCAAATTGGTACCCAAAAAATTCTGACGCTAACAAAATAATACTTGATTTTTGTTATTGACAAAATGATCCTTGAAAGATTTTAAAATTTGACAAAAGTAACCAACCATCAATTGAGTTACCTGGAGTTAACGTTTAGGAGTGACGTGTCAGTCAAACCTTGATCACCCCCACCACCTCAAACTTTTTGCAACTTCCAACCTTGAAAGGCTAAAACCCACTTCCATCCTCGTTCGTTCACCCAAACTCAATCAATCCCTTCCTCAAAAATCAAACTACCCCTATTGTGTTTTATTATTTCCTTAATCTTCTCTCCTTAATTCTAACAAATTTAAGAACCATAGAAATATGGAGTCCATGTTCTTTTCAAATTCCTCACCTTAACAACACCAACACCAATACCTTAACAAATCCTTTAAACGAGCGTCCATACAATCATATGCAAAGATCTCAACTTTACCCTTCGACTCTCTAATGGGACCACCGCTAATTTCTCCACCGTGATCCCTAACCTCGCCCTCAAATCTGCCATCCTTAGCCACGCAGAAGGTTCCACTTAGAATTTCGATAGGAATCCGCAGCAGCAGTAATAACAATAATCAGTTTCAAAGTCTAAAGAATCAAAATCAAAACTTTCTGTGTAACCAGAGATAGTATGGAGGGAAATGCTTGAGAGCCTTCAAATGAGGATGAGATGCGGTAGATCTTGAAGGTGAAGAGGATCAAGACGAGACCAAGGATGTTGAAGATTATAGAAACGTAACCGAGGAGGATGAAATCGCAACTGAACTCGCTAGCCTGAGCAATGAAACGGATTGTAAAAGGAAAATCCATGAGTGCGAGGGTAATTCGGAGAAAGCGGTGATAGAAGGCAAGAACGGAGTGAAGTGCAACCAAGAAGCAAGTCTGAGTCTGCATCTGGGGCACCTTGTACCGCCGAAGGAAATCGGGATGAGTGACAAAAGAGAAGAAGGAAAATTGAAATTGGGGTATTTTTAAAATTATAAAAATTAAAAGTGGATCATTTTTGTAAATAATTGTTAAACTGACACGTCCCCCTTAAACTTTAACTACAGGTAATTCAATTGACGGTTAGTCACTTTTATCAAATTTTAAAATCGTTCGAGAATCATTTTGTCAATAACAAAAATCACATACAATTTTATCACCGCAGAATCTTTCGATTTAGTATTACCCGATCTATATATATATATAGCAAACCCTAAACCCTAAAGATTAGGATTATTAGGATATTTAAAGCAAGCGAAATAAAGATTATGCAAACTCAAGTATGTTGAAACCCAAGAGAGAAAAAGAATTAATTAATTAAATAAGTGCACATTACTTACCAAAGATATATAAGAAAATAACATCAGAATTTAATAAATTTTAATTCTAATTCTAATCTCTTGTGGTAGAATAGCAAAAAGTTGGCTCATGTTTGTCAAATACATCATTTCAAAATTGAAAAACTTGATAACATAGCTAAACAAATACACAGGAGAACGGGATCAAATCAAATAAAAATCTATACCTGGGGATTATTTTATCAAGGGATTACTATGGCTGAATCAAAGGCCGCGGCATGATTGATTGGTCTCCTCATCAGTATATACAGTAAAGTACATCATCATCAAAATTTGTATTGAGATCTCTTAAATATTTTTTGTTCATGATGGGGCGTCTCCTATCAGTCTTGGATGAAGTTGTTTAGCAAATTTAGAATGTTGCAGTTAGATACACTCCCTTCTAATCCCGGGGACCAGGGTGCCATAATGCCATTTCATAGATTTCCCCCCAACTATTTGCCAGCTCAACACCAGCCATCAATAAATTAAGAATCCAAATTTATTTCAGAGATCAATTTTGATTACAGTTTTACTATTGCTATTCTCACATAGAATGTTGATGATTACCATAGTACACCATTCCAGGTGGTTGAAGTGGTTGGAAACCATGTGGTGCTGGGGCTTGCTGAGGCATATGTACGGGAAGATGCTGAGTTATAGGTGCTGGGGGTTGCTGACTTATTTGCAGTGTCTGATGCGACATAGGAACCATTGACCCCATCATATGGGGTGGGGGTGGTCCTGGTGGCAATGGTGGGACGCTACCATAGGCATAAGGAGGAGCGACAATGCCTACTGTTGACTGCAAATATTGCTGGGAGGGGGGATTTTGTATCATCTGATATTGACCTTGTGATGCGGTAGCTGGATTTAGGGTGGTGGGTTGTGGTACCACAACTGAAGGATATGACTGAGTTTGAGTGGCGAGTAACTGTTGTGAGGTCATAAATACATTTCGATCTGATGTAGGTATTGATTTCTCAGGTGGAGTGGACTCGGAAGCTAGACCAGCATTTTTGGCCTCTTCTGCTGCAAATGATGAGAGTACAGAACTCATGATCAATTGAGAGGATGAAGAAGCTGCTAGCTTATCGGCAACCTCAGCAGCAATCGCAGCAGCTGACCTCTTAGTTGCTGCTTCTAATTTTACATTTGCATTGGTAACTGAAGTCATTGCAGTTGATGCTTTATATAAAATATCTTCATTGTCAAGTCGCTTTCGCATGGAGCTAGCCTCTTCTACCTGTGCTTGTGCTACCTAAAAGTCATTTAATGAGACATACGAGCATAAAGTTCAAATTTGCAAGTATCATCATTAGCAGCAAAAACATCTTCAAGTTTCGAATCGAAAGCATACTGAAATTAGAATGGAATTCAATGCTCAACACTTGCACATTTTTCTTTAATGATACCACCAAACTTTTACTTTTTAAATAAGCTGGAAACACTTGAGATTTACTAAAATTATGCAAGCACACTAGTTTTGTTAACTACTGAACTCCCGTATGCTGAACTTTTTAATCAGGCAAATGCCTCTGCTAACCAGTTTAAATTTGCTCAAGAAACATATATTTTGAAATTCAATATAATTGGTTTAGGTCCAAGAAAATTTAGTGTTGCCTTTTCCATCTGAACTTTTTAAGGGATACCAAATACTGCCTAAGAAAATGCATTTGTTATGACTTACGGGAGTTACATTAACTTAATGGAAGTTCATCCATTCATTGCATTTTATTCTACTAAATCTTTTGAAGCTTACACTAATTATGATTACATTATTGAATTCAACATGATGCCCCATAAAATCTTAAGATTATGTGGTAGAAACACAGAAGTAACTAAACGGTAACAAACCTAGATAGATGACAAATAAATAACACTTACTACCAATACAAAGCTAGTCCAAATAGGACAGTTTTCTGAGTTAAACAATCATGATATATACCTGAATTTGAGTTCGAACATTCTCCAGTTCAGATTCCTGAAAATGTATACAGAGGATTGCAAGATGTATCAGGAACTGAAAATATCAATGTGAAACCTAGTAACAGCAGAATTTGAGCACAAACTATTGAGAATATGAAGTGATAACTTGCCTGCTCATGCAAAGCTTCTTTCAACTGAGATACAAGTGCTGCTCTACTTGCTTCAATTAATTTAAGACTTTCAACACACTGTTTCAAAATATTTTCTTGCTGCTCTAGTTCCTTAGACAAAGTTTCTCGCTTGGGATCCTTTGCTGAAAAGAGAAAACAACATAAGAACCCTGGATTTCAAAACTCAGTTGTTACGTCTGTTCTGTAGATAGCTTACCAACAGCACATGCAGTGTCAACATCTTTTTCCATCTTTCTCACACGATGAACAGCAGACTTGCATTTACTCATCTCTGCGTCTTCATCAGGTGGTTCATTGAGCACCATATCAAATGCTGAGACTATTTTTTCTGCTGTACCTCCAATGGACAATTTCTGAATTCCATAAAATTACGTCAGTTGCAACTTAGTTTGAAGGAAGCAACAATGTAGAAAGCATAAAATGCTATAGTATAAATTTGGGGAAGGGGAGCCACAAAGGTACTCAGCCTCACCGTTCTAATGGAGCGAGAATCCCTTTTCACAATTTTCACATTACGGGATCGCTTTTTGTTGATTTCCAATGGTGGAGGTGCATCTTCTCCAAGTACTACAGCTTTAAGGTTGTGTGCCTGAGATCTGAACACTCTCCTTTGCTCCCATATGTCAAGCTAAAGTTAGGCAAGCACCAAGTAAAATACAATGAAATCAATATCTCAGTATGTAAACCATTTGTGAATATTCTATGCGAAGTTCAAAACTCATGCATGAAGAATATGGAGTAAAACACTTCATGACCATATCACCCCGTACTTTTTCATCCATTTTGATTGGGAAAGGTTGTATTCACAAGTACAAACTTCCAATGCAGGAATAGGGACTTACCACCCTAGATGCCACCTGCTTTGCTTGATCATCACCTTTCTCAAGAACATCTTTAAGTGCTGCAGGAATAACCTTCCAAAACTCAGTTACAAATTCATTTCCTTTGCGTTTGCTGTTCTGCAGGATGTCATTTGCAAGATACAGAAGAGGAACCCTCTGAGCTGTCTCTGAATTGAAGAATTGTTTATTCCATGTTTCTACAACCAGTTCTGCTTTGCTCCGGTGAAATATACACCAATGTGATAAAGCTATAGATGGAGTTAATGATAACAAATTATCTTGAACCTATAACCAAAACATGTACTTCATAGAACTAACTGAATCTAAATATGCGGTTAAATTGACCTTCGCAAGACAAAAAGAAAAGCCATGAAAAACACTAATTCAAACACTCACTCCAAGTTACACCACCAAGCACTTACATGTTGATGTTGATCTTAAAACTGAAATAAGTATGGCAACAATTATTATATAGGTATATAGGAACAAAGATAAATCTTCCATAAACTAGGGATGCTGCAGCGCTTTACCCTTTTCAGGAAACAACTGTGTCACTAGAGTGCAGGTCCTAAATAGAAAATACACAAGCCAAAAAAGGAACATGATTAAATATATATGGGCAAGAAGAATATAGATGCCGTCAGAAAATTCAAGATCAAATTTTTCAATGCCCCAAAACCAGAATGGACTTAATTCAACTTAACAAAGCTGATGCAAAACTGAGAGCTTCATAAATATATAAAAAGAAGTGAATATCCATCGATACAGTGATTGCAAAATTAAAATTGGAACGTTCATTAACTTCTAGTTACATATAGATAACACGAAACATTGAAACAAATCTACATTTTAAATAATACTTTCCATAGCTTTCTACTTGCAGTTTCCCCACACAAGAACTCATCCAGAAAGAGTCATACAGTCATGATATTCTCCGTAAACCGCAAAATTCAAATCTGACTTGGCAAAGTAATTCAGAATTCATATGGTTGAAAAGCGAATTCAATCAAGAAACATCAACCAAGCACAATGAAAGAAGAAAAAAAAGGATACTTTCAATACATTGCTGGGTGCTGTTAAGCTTGGACAGCTTGTCAGCGAGTATCTGCTCGCTGAAGACGCTATTCATAGCTCCCCTGCTAACCAACCTGCGGTACAAAAAAGAAAAATGACATTAAACGAAACCCTAGAAACAAAAACCAATTTAACGAATATAAAGGCGAAAATTTAAAAATTTAAAAACACTAAAACCCTAAAACAGAATTAAAATTGAAAAACCCAAAATGGGGGGAAACTGAAAAGTGGAAGAAACAAAAGCAGAAGCAAGTTTGAAAAAAACGGAAGCAATAAGAAAAGAGATTCAAATTGAGCTAAAGCAAGAGTGGAGAATTAAATCCAAATGAAACGGTTCATATGAAGAATTGAGTAAATGCAGAATAAGGGGAAGAAAGAGGAATTGAGCTGAGATACCAAGCAAGAGCAGCAATGCAAAATGAATCCGAAGAGGTTGTAACGCGGCGTAAAAGGTGAAGGCTTGACTCTTGAGAGTGAATGAAGGAAGCAGGGAGGGAGGCAGGGAAGGAAGGAATGTGCCTTAAAAGAATAGAAGAGAAGAGAAGAGAAGAGTGTGTTTTATTTATTTAAAAAGAAGAAAAATGTTTACGTTTTTAGGATTTATGTTTTGTCCATTTGGCGCAAACTGTGGAACAAGTTTGTCTTAAAACGGCGCACCTTAGTTCAGAGTACTTAGATACGCACTCATCTAAAATCACCGACTCTTCCTACAAAATCAACCATTTTCCTCTATCACCAGAAATCAGGAACGTTTCTTCTTCAATCCGATGGAAAGATAAAAGAAAAATATATGTATTTTTTATTAAATTCATTAATTTAAAAATATAAATAAAAAAAAAGACAATTATCATAAGTTTTATAATAAGCTTTTTCTTTTTCAATAAACAACGATGAATGGATACAAATACAGTCAAATTCTCTTTGATCATTAATTATTAATCTGACTAATTTCTTTGTTTATTACCAGGTCAACCTATTCGTTTTCTTAATATGGATTTTTCTTCTACGAGACAATCAAACATAAATACTATTGCGTGTAAAATTAAACAATTTAATTAGCAGGAATTAAAAAAACAATTATTTCTTATATAAAATTAATTTTATAAATTTAATTTTAATAAAAAAATGAATTGGTATTAATGTGATTTATATTTGTGATTTTTTATCAAAATAAATTATAATAAATAAATATTATTTAAAATTACGTTTATACAAAAATTATTAAAAAAGATATAAATTTATATTATTCAAAGCTATATTATTTTAATGCTTTTTGACTATAATTTTTTTTAAAATAATTTAAATTTATGTGTTAAAATTTAGTACTCTTGGTTATAATTTTTTAGTACTCCTCTTTAGTATTTTTTTTGTATTTAATTATATTTTTCTAATGGAATTCATATCATAGAAATTAACAATAATAAAGAAAATATATACTAATTTTAAAACACATAGTAAAAAACTACAAAGTCAAACAAAAAATATGTATTAATAAAAATGATTAAAAAATTTATATAAACAATAAGTACTAAAAATTCTATTAAAAAAATATAATAATATACATCAGTCAACATCAAAAAAGTTCTAAACAAAAATATCCATATTATTAAAAAAATAAATAAATAATTGATAAAAAACAAAACTTAATAAAGAGTACTAATAATAATATTAAAACTTACTTATTTGTAAAGCATAGCCATAAAAAAATTCAAGAATTCTGATAATTATTTTTTGGTATTTCTTATTATAAATGAAATTGAATAACAAAATTAGTAAAAAAAATAAATTTTCCAATCTATCAATTCAACGCAAAAGCTAAACGATACGAGTTTAAACCTAAAATCATGTTCGGGTTTAGAAAAAAAAAAAAAAAAAAGGTGGCCAAACAAAAATAGTGACGTTCAAAAAAATTGAATATGCTTCCAACGCATTTGGCCATTTACCAAACACGCTCTTAATCATTTCTCTTTGTTTTCTCTTAATTCTTTTTTTTCATTTTTTTGGTTTTATATTAACGACAATATCTTTTTTAACAAAGTCCTTTGGGGACTAAGCCAAATATTTTCAAATGTTTAAACCTATTCTAAACTAAAAATTTTACAACGATCAAAGTAGAACATTTTGAAAATATTTACACATCAAAAGAAGATATGAGGAAAAAAGGCAAAATTTCATGAATATAGCTTTACAAAAGTATCTTATTCGTCGCTACCAAATATAACACTACAAAGTACTAGTAATTTTGTGAGTGACCTCTTGCTGTATGTATGATAAGGGCTAAGGCTACATAATTCTATGTTTATCAGATTCGCCTGTTCCAAATTTCCTGACGTAAATAATCTTTCCCAAGTCCAAGCACACAATTAATGCATTCAGGTAATTATTCAAAATTCAATTCCAAGGAAAAAGCAAAGCAAATTCTTATGGAAGTTCATTCGATTTGGCCAAGGATACCTTACAAAGTTCATTAGTGTGACATTTGGACAAATTTAGGTTTCGAGTTTCAACCCATTCAAATATAAATTACCATATACTTACCATTGGTATAACAACAACAACATACCTACAGTTCCAAGATGAGCATTTACGAAACACATGTTAACTAAAAAAATGGTAAGAAATAAAAAAAAATCATAAAAGCTGACAGCGAAGAATCATTGCACTAAATCCCTACTTCTTGATGCTTCTGCCCCGTGCCGCAAGTTTTGCTGCAACTTTCTCTTCAGATAAAGGTAGATAGTAAATTCGAGGAGTTGCTCTGGTTTTGCGAAACAGATCATCCAGTGTGACCATAGGTTGGTCAACATCCTCTGGAAGGGGTGGTGGGGGTGGTAGCTGTTCTCTTGCTGCTGGAGGGGTTTTTGACTGTGGTGTTGGTGGAGGAGGGAAGGTTGGAGCAGGTGGCTGCTCTCTGCAGCGACGAACGGCAGGCTCTGGCTGTAAGGAAATGGGTGTCGGTGTTACGGGAGGAACTGCTGAACCATCATTGACAGAGGCAACCGGAACAGGAGGAGGTTCTAACTTCATTTTCACTTCTTGCGGATCGACATACTCCGCAACCAAAAGGCGTCCACCATTTGGAGGCCATTGCAGATTATACACAGCATTGCGTGTCTCAGTGGCTTCTTCAACAGATGAGTACTACATCACAACACAAAATATTGATTACATTTATATGATGACTAATAACCATAACATCGCAAGGGAACCTCCATGTCAGGAAGATGAGTATGATTATGAATAAAATCTTACAGTGACATAGCAATGGGTCTTTATTTGGTCCATCCAGAAACTGACAACATTCCCAGTTTTACCAAGAAGTTCTTGCACCGCTTTTAGAGTAAAAGGGCGTAGGAATTGATCAATCCTGAGGGAATTAGTTGGTGCCCTTTGTGATGGTGGAACTGCCATAGATCAAAGCAACACAACTTAGGCTAGGAAAGAGCCGGAACACTATATCTAATGGTATGACAACAAAGCTAAATCCAAAAGATACAGAGGGACACAAAAACAGAAACAAATAATACTAGTTAATGTTTGGAACCATAAACATAAATCAGTAAGGTCATTTATGCTAAAATGAAAACTCAAGAACTGAAATTTATGTTAATGCGTATCCCATAGGCCTGAGCTGTGGTTTGATAACTGTGCATAACTAAACTTTGAGTGTATTGATTCCTTTTTCATTTCACTTATTTGGATTACAAGAAGGGTTTAAAATTGATATTAATTAACTCAGCACCAAAAGTAAAAGCACCAGCTCTTCTCAGTTAATAATCCAATTACAATGAATATCAACTTACCAATACGCTCCTTGAGTGAATCATCCTTCCCTGAGGAATCAGATCTGGAGAGGATGTGCTTCAAAGTAGCTGGCTCATCCTTTGGTGCAGTAACAGGCCTGCTGAGCGCAAGACTTTGTGGATCTGAGCTTTTAACTGTTTCAGAGTTCCAACTTCGTTGCCGCTTGGCACGCTCATTAATCTCATCTGATGATTGTTCTGTGATGCAATTTCCATATTAGAACTGAGAATATATAAAAATGCTACCATAAACTGATAACAGCAACATGCACAGAGTGCAGCATAGATTGAACATGGATCTCACATTCAATTATCTCTATCAAAAGACAGGATTCCTCCACCACTTTTCCAAAGAAATTTTGTATTTTTTCCAAAAGCTAGGGAAAAAAAATAGAAGAATGTTATTCACAAAGGAACACAGGTTGAAGTTATATTCAGTTCTCAAATTTCAAACGGAAAACTAAGACTGCTATGACTGAGAAAATTGATTTTTATATTTCTGTTATATTAGCATGGCAGATTGGCAGGTGCCCCATTTGTGCAGTTTATGTTGAAAATTCCAAACAATCTTTGATTAACTTAACTGTTAATGGTGATGATCCAAAAGTGGATTTTGTGAAATACTTTTCATATAAATAGTTATTCACAACATAGTTTTAAATATTTTTTATAGCATTGGTTTTTAATAAACAATTTCCAAATAAGTAATTCTACACAGTATAGTAGAGACTCCTCACTCCATGAAGGGTTGTGTTAAGCTTGTGACAGCCAACGTAAAATTCTGTCGCATCCCAATCCATGGGACATGACATAATGACGTCTTTGATCGATGTAGCCGACCCCACTTAGTGGGAAAAGGCTTTGTTAAGTATAGTAGAGAGTCCATGGATAATCTCCATTCTCACATGAAACTGAACCACCACTAAATAATATCGAGCTTCTCCATGGTTAGAAAATGCAGAAAACATTCAGAACACTCAACGATGTAATACAAAGAATCTAAAACACTTGGTCAAAGTTCAACAGATCATCATGGGGATTAAAAACAAAAAAGAAAAATTACCATGAAATTTTCGTTTCTCGACAAGAGAAACTGGAGGAGTATGATTGTCTTGGCTGGTATCATCACCTTTTTCTAAAGATGGACCATCTCCCTCAACTAAAGTACTACCTTCCACCTTCACATTAGGAACTTCAAAATGCTCTCCCTTGTCTTTTAGTTCATCATCATCAGACTTAGAATCAACTTGTTTAATCTCTGGCAAATCCTCCTCCATGGAGTCATCACCAGAGCTTCTATCGAAGTTTAATTTCTCTGGATACCCAACATCTTCATTATTGCTATTGATCTTGTTCAACTCTGGACTTTTGTTATTATCCTCATCAGATGCCTTTTTCTCATGTAGCTCTCCAACATCCATTGGTTGTATTTCGTCATAAACAGCAACATCATATCTGGATGATGGTTCTTCCACCATATCTGGCCTAACAATCTCTTGTTCTAATTTAACATTTTCAGCAATTATATTATCCTTTAGTTCATTCTTTTGATTAATTGACACGGAATTAGTAGAAATAGAATCAGATTTTACTTGAGACCCTAAACTAGAGCTGACCTCAGATACCTGATTTTCTGGAACTGAATAGTTGGCCATGAGATCCTCGCCGGGAGGTTTTAGGTCACACTCCAGCTGGGGCTTCGAGTCCTGATTATCCAGCTGCGAGTTTGAGTCCTTATTATCCAGATGTTCTTTTGACTCATTATTCTCCTGGTTGGTTACCGAGTCACCATAGTCCTTCTGTTGTTCTGCACTATATGAATCGCGACTGCTGACTACTACTTCTGTTGAAACACTCTCAGTGACCGTAGTGGTGGGTATCTCCATGGTAGGTGCATGAACAATTTCTGAGGACTCCACATTTGTAGAATTTATATCGACAGATGAATCCATGTGTTCAACTTCTTCATTCACAGCAGGTGCAGTACTATTAATGTCAAATGGGACAGCAACATTGTCCAGCTTGTCACTCTTGTTGGCATCATTATCCACAACCTCTGAAATATTTTCAGCACCAACGGTTTCAACTGGTTTAGTTAAACTGGAAGTGCCCTCTTCAGCCATTTCAACTGTTTCATCATTTATAATCGTATCAACAACTTCAGCAACTACAGGCTCCGTCTGCGAATCTTTTAGCACAGAAAGATCACTGTTGAAACCATTTGCCTCATCCTTCTCTGAAGCCTCGGCAGTCTCCCTTTCAACGCGAAGGGCTTCATCCAAACGTTTGATCAAATCATCCTTCAAACCTTTGGTCGGTAGTTTCCTTCTCTTCAACTCCTCTTTCAGCTCCGTAACCTTCCACTTGTCAATTGGTCGATTGGCAAGAATTGGATATTTCGATGACATTATAACCAAATCAACTAAGCTTCCCTAACCTGGAGTGGCAAACTATATTCCACAAACAATCAACAAAGGAAACAAATAAAACGTCAATCAAAAGATTATATTACCAATTCCATTTATTTTCATCTCATTACAAATTGAATTGAATATGATAGTGGTGGTGGTGGTGGCGATGATGATCATTATAGGGGCCTTCTGGGGCACTTCAAAATAAGATTAAAATTGAAATATGTTGCACACATTTTGTAAGCAAATAATAATTATAAAAATAGATTCGAACATGAAAAAGTACTCACATGAAAGTTTGTCCTGCTTAATGCGCGAAACCCTAATTGCAGAAGAGAAGAGGGAGAATTAGAGAAGCAGCAACGTTGAAATGAAAGAGAGAAAGAGAAGCTACCCCCAAAACAAAAATGAACGAGTGGATTTCGCAATCTACACTCTCACTATACTCTTCGCCCCTTCGCTCCCAGCTCGTTAATTTTTTCCCATTCCCTGAAACACAAAAAAAAAAAAAGCAACACCAACAAAGTAATGGATAAAACTGAAATTCAATCCCAAAGAATGTTTTGTCCAGGTGAGGGAGACAATCATAAAATAACGGAATTGAAAAAAGCGCGAGATTGATTTTTTTTTTCCTTCTTTTTTCTTTCTGGTTGCTGTTCGTTGCTTGTGTAATTGTGTTCTAGGGCTCTTGTGTTGGGCGTTGTACTTGTACTTGTAATAAGTCACGGTTTTTTGCGGTTTTTGTTCCACCCCTTTGTTTTATCCAGACATGAGGACGAAAATCTCCCGTAATACCGATACTGCCCTCTGTGACACGGGGCTGCGAGTGCATTTGTTGGCTTCTTGCCGTTACTAATGTGGATAAGTGGATTGGCAAAAATAACTTCCCATCTCTCATCTTTCATTTCTAATGATTCAATCTCCATAGAAAAGTAACTATCCATATATAGCTGATTTATCCATTGGCCAATGTTACTGTGTAGATGGCCAAAAATTTTTACATGTATATATTTGAAGTGTTAAAATAAAATTGGAATTTGCCTGTAGTGATGAGACCCACTTTGATGAGCAAAATCTGCAAATTATTATAGTTAGACCCACTAGCTGAATTATTGCAGCGAAAAATAGGATGCATGTAAAAAATAGGGCAAAAAACTAGAATAAGCCAAGAGAAGTTACAAATTACCTAAATAAGCCAAAGTGAAATTCGTTTCAGCAATGAGCCAAACCATATATTTATATAATTCGAACCAATGTGGTTCGAATTCGAATCATTAATAATTCGAACCAGCTTGGTTCGAATTACACGCAAACACAAGCACACACATAATTCGAACCAGCTTGGTTCGAATTACACACAAACACACACACACTAATTCGAACCAGCTTGATTCGAATTACACACAATAATTTATGGTATAATTTGAATTATGCTGTTAAAAAATTAATAATTTATTAAAAAAATTTATTAAAAAAATTAATAATTTAAAAATTAAAAAATATATATTTTTATTTCATACGTTAAAAAAAACTAACAAAATATTTAATTACGATACTTCTTTAAAATATTAATGAGCTATCAATTCGAATTCCATACAATACTTTTCTGTCCATTTTTAATAGTTCATGAATATTTTTTAATAAATTTTTTAAATTATACTACAAAAAATATTTTATCCTATGCAAAACAATTTTTAAAAAATGGCTTAACAAATGTTAGGAGTACTATAAAAATTTGTAATGTTATAATAACTTAGGTAAATACATGCATGTACTCAAATTTTAAATAAAATACTCTACATAGTCAATAATAATTTAGAAATAAAAGAAAATATTTTATTTCATACAAAATAATTAAAAAATATATTTTATTCTATAAAAAATAATTTTAAAAATAGCTTAAAAGATGTTATGAGTACTATAAAAGTTTGTAATATTCTAGTGATTTAGGTAAATACATGATAAAAATATTTTTTCTTTAATTTCTAAATTATTAGTGACTATGTGGAGTATTTCTTTAATGTCCTAAGTCATCAGGACATTACAAATTTTTATAGTACTTCTAACATCTTTTAAGCCATTTTTTTAAATTATTTTGCATAGAATAAAATATTTTTTGTGGTATAATTTAAATAAATTTATTAAAAAATATTCATGAGCTATCAAGAATGGGCAGAAGAGTATTGTATAGAATTCGAATTGCTTACCATATAATTTGAATCAGAGTAATTCGAACTTCGCTACGCGTAATTCGAATCATGTAATATCTCACCATATAATTTAAATAATTTTATTAAAAAATTATCATGAATATTTTTTAATAAATTTATTTAAATTATACCATAAAAAAATATTTTATTCTATGCAAAATAATTTAAAAAATAGCTTAAAAGATGTTAGAAGTACTATAAAAATATTAAAGAAATACTCCACATAGTCACTAATAATTTAGAAATTAAAGAAAAAATATTTTTATCATGTATTTATCTAAATCACTAGAATATTACAAACTTTTATAGTACTCATAACATCTTTTAAGCTATTTTTTAAAATTATTTTTTATAGAATAAAATATATTTTTTAATTATTTTGTATGAAATAAAATATTTTCTTTTATTTCTAAATTATTATTGACTATGTAGAGTATTTTATTTAAAATTTGAGTACATGCATGTATTTACCTAAGTTATTATAACATTACAAATTTTTATAGTACTCCTAACATTTTTTAAGCCATTTTTTTAAAATTGTTTTGCATAGGATAAAATATTTTTTGTAGTATAATTTAAAAAATTTATTAAAAAATATTCATGAACTATTAAAAATGGACAGAAAAGTATTGTATGGAATTCGAATTGATAGCTCATTAATATTTTAAAGAAGTATCGTAATTAAATATTTTGTTAGTTTTTTTTAACGTATGAAATAAAAATATATATTTTTTAATTTTTAAATTATTAATTTTTTTAATAAATTATTAATTTTTTAACAGCATAATTCGAATTATACCATAAATTATTGTGTGTGTAATTCGAACCAAGCTGGTTCGAATTATATAAAGGGAAGTTCTATGGGGTTCGAATTATATAAAGGGAAGTTCTATGGTGGCTTAGAAAGTAGTGGCTAAGAATGGCCAAGAGTTGACTAGCCTATCAAAAGAGGACAAGTGATGATACAATGAATTGAAGGTGAATCTACAACAGTCTAGCTTTCTGCAAGTCTACCATGCTCCATATGCTTTTAAATTTTCCAAAATGCTTCCTAAGTGGTTCGAACCCTTACCCTAAGGGTTACAAGAAAGATAATTTACCACTAGACTAAGATGCTACAAATTATAATATATATATATATATATATATATAACAATATTTTATTTTACTTATATTCAACTTATTTTAATTTTAAAGTCACCCATTTTAAAATTAATTATATTTTATTTAACTATAAATTTTATTAAATATATACAAATTAAAAAGATAAACAAAAAATTTTATTAATCACAATTCATTTTTTTTCTTTTATAATTATATGATATCTATATTTTATATTTTAATATATATTTTATATTAATAAATGATTTTAGTATATACTTAATATAATTGTTTAAAATAATATAATTTTAATTTTTCTTTTTATAAATTAGAATTCGAATTTTTTATTTCAATAAAATTTTTATGCTTTTGAAAGTGCATCTTCTAAAACATATTTCTCCACTATATAATCTCCTGATTGGTTGTGTATTTTAACACACAAAAGAAAGAGAATGACTAACTTTGTATCGAGAAGGATGATCATCCAAGAGCCCTTCCAATATTATATTGTGTTTCGTGGAAGAATCCTAATTTAAAAATGATTTTTTATTTATTAGAATTAAATTATAAATTTTTTTTAAATAGATTATTTTTTTTCACAAAAGATAGCTAATTTTAGTAAATGGAGAAGAAGTTTTGTTTCACAAATTTATAATCATTTATATTGGACCAGTATTAGGAAAAGAAAAAATAGAAACTATAATAATTTATTAAAGTTTGTCCACTTACTTGCAAGGTCCAAACATAAAAAATATTTTTTGGGCAACGTAATTACAAGTCTACCTTGCATTACAAGAACACAAAGAACAAAATTTAAAGACTCAAAGAACTCAAGAACATGAAAAGTACCAAACTTAAAATTTTTAGAAAACCAATTTTTTTTTTCGATAATCAAAAGAAATCCACATCAGCTTAATGGACATCAGAACTGAACCGGTGTAAGGTTATTGGGTCATTGGTTCAATCAGTGAGTCACTGGTCGAACCGAAACAATTATATAAAATTTAATTATTTTTTATTATAAGTACTTTTATTTTATTTTTATAAAAATAATTATCATTTTCAAATTTTAATACTTTATTAATTAGTTTATATTTATTGTATTATTATATTATTATAGGTGAAAACTCATGTACAGTTGTTTTCATGTGAAGTTGATATTTAAGAACCGTTAGATAATTTGACAAATTTGACTACATATCATCTAAAATTTTTCAACTATTAATTTCATATGAAAACAATTGCATGTGAGTCTTTACCTATTATTATATACTACAAGTATTTATTAAAAAAATAATATTAATAGATATCATATAATTATAAAAAAAAAATAAATTGTGATTAATAAAATTTTTTGTTTATCTTTTTAATTTGTATATATTTAATAAAATTTATAGTTAAATAAAATATAATTAATTTTAAAATGGGTGACTTTAAAATTAAAATAAATTGAATATAATAAAATAAAATATATATATATATATATATTATAATTTGTATATATACTAATAAGAAGCATCTTAGTCTAGTGGTAAATTTGAAAGCATATAGAGCATGGTAGACTTGCAAAAAGTTAGATCGTTGTAGATTCACCTTCAATCCATTGTATCATCACTTGTCCTCTTTTGATAGGCTAGTCAACTCTTAGCCATTCTTAGCCACTACTTTCTATGCCACCATAGAATTTCCCTTATATAAATATATGGTTTGGCTCATTGCTGAAACGAATTTCACTTTGGCTTATTTAGGTAATTTGCAACTTCTCTTGGCTTATTCTAGTTTTTTGCCCTAAAAAATATTAACTAATTTACTGTTTTTGTCTCCTTTAAATTAGATAAATGGATTTGATTAGTATTAATATTTTTTTTTTTTGGTGTTAGACCATAACATTAGTTAAATTCTGGACTTGAGCTTGAGGTTATACTTTCTATGTTAGTATAAAACTTTTTTTTTGTTTAAAAATTATTATTTGTATTGATTTTGTTAAACAAAATTTTATTATATAATATTTTTACTATTCTTATTTATATGGTAATTATGAATATTTACAAAATACTATTACCTTTAAAAAAAAGTTCTGAACAAAATTTTTTAATTATATATATAATAAAATTAGATTGATTTATCAAAGACAAATTTTTTATAATTTCAAATAATATAAATTTAATTTATCCTGAGTGACAAAAAATAAAATGAGAAGCATTTTACATTATTTTTTTTAAAAAAATAATGGTACAAATATACTATAACTTTAAAATATTTTTTGTTACATAAATTTAATGTGATAATAAGAAAAATTTAAAAGATGATAGAAATAGTCATGAAATAATATAATGTCTATTCTCTTTTACATGACTTATTATAATTTTCTTCAATTAAATGCTAATATATATTTTGATATTTTCTTCAATTAAATGCTAATATATATTTCTATATCAAAAGAGTTATTACTATCTTTTTTAAATTTTTTTCTCTACTATTACATTAAATTTATGCACGAAGAAAAAAATAATTTTATTAAAAAAATTTACCAAACGCATAGTATTTTTTGTTACACATGATAAATTAAATTTATATTATTCAAATTGATAAAAACGAACGTTAGCTCCGTCTTCAACTTTCCCTTTCTTCTTTAGTTTATTTAATTACCTCATCTCACCTGTGAGTGAAATATCTTGGAGAATCCTTCTCTTTTTTTGTCCGCTTATGTCCTTCACTTTGGACAATATTTATTTATTCCTCTTCTGATGAATAAAATAAATTAGATGTCTTTGAGAAAAAAAAAAAAAAAAAAACGAAATTTCTAAAAAATTAATATAATTTTATTAATTAATAATAACTTTTAAACATAAAATTTTTTATCACGGCAACAAAAAATTGAACTAACGTAGAAGGTTAGTCTCCAAATTCAATCGAAAAATTTTAGTAACCGGCCTAACACAAAAATTTCATTAAAAATTAATTAGAACTATTAAACTTTTGTTTTTACAAACGGGGCCTAAGGCCCAAAAGAAAAAAAGCTAAACAATTATAGAACCGGGTAATAAGACCGCTCTTGCATCATTAACCAAAAATTATCTCATTTCTCTAAGAATGTTATCTAAAAAATGAATGCCGATTGAATATTTAGGGCTTGTTTGGGTGAGCTTTTAAAAAAAGATCTTTTTTTGAATTATTTTTTTTTAAAAGATCTTATAGAGAAGTAAAAGTAATTTTATGTTTGGATATCTCATGTAAAAAGGTCTTTTTATCAATCAATTATGTTTGGGTATAACAATATAAAAGTACTTTTTTGTTTATTTATTACATGAAAAACATCTTTTTTTTAAAGAAAAAAGATCTTTTAAAAAAAGATGTAAATTACAGCTTCTCAAAAAAGATCTTTTTTTGATTTTACTAGTGCTTTTACTTTTACTACTAAAAATTTGCCAAACACGTTAAAAAATAAAAAAAGATCTTTTTTCATTGAAAAAAGATCTTTTTTTAACAAAATAATGACGCCCAAACATACACTTAATACTTTCTTTAGATAGCCAATCAGCTACTTAGTTCCCTTCTCTATAGATATGTGAAAGTGTTATCTGCTGATTGTCTTCGAACAGAGTTTTTATACTTCTAACAAGAGAAGTTGTTTGCTATTTTCGCCACTTTTTCTTTCTTAGCACTTGTCAAACTGGCCTTGAATCTGTTTTTACTGTTATCCTTCTAAACTCCAAGTCTTTCACCAATTTTATGTTTTGATAGACTCTACATAACTCAGCTTCAAAAGCAGAGCAATGTCCAATATTCATGATGAATCCTGCTACCCATCTTTTCTCTTCATTTCTAATCACGTCACCACATCCATGATCTCCAGTGTTGTCAGCAAAGATTCCATTCGTATTGAACTTGACCCACCCTCAGGGGAAGGCGTCCAAGCTATAAGGATCTCTGTTCTTTTTCTTTGCTTCCCAAAAATTCTATTTTTATCAAATGTCTTTTCATTCTCAACAACATATTACCTAATAAAAGTCACTGGATTTTGTGGACGCTTACTAGCATAGGTGACGATTTTTTGATTACGCAATTTCTATAGCCACCAGCAAAATGGCAAAGATTGAGATCTAGTTATGCTTGTTCTGGTGTCCTATATAATAATCCAAATTTTTAAAAATTAAATAGTGAATTATTCATGTTTTATTATTTTATTTAAAAAATTATTTTTCTAAAAGTAATTAAATTAAATTTTATGATATTTTAAGTTTAAAATCTATTAGAATTTTTAAATCATTTTTATGATACTACTACTACTATTATTATTATTATTATTTGGTTTCAAGCAACCAGCGGAAACCATTGAATGGAACAAAGGAAAAAGAAAGTTAAACATGGTTTATATATATACACATAACCATTCATTACATTAATTGGTCATTTCTAAATCATTCATCATCATCACCACCGAATCATGCACAAAAGGAAAAGAAAATTAGGAAACGTGGCTTAGTGCATAAAAATATATATGTATAAGCATATCAAATGCTTTCTTTCATTAATTGGCCATGCCACCAAATAAGATTTACATCATAAATCCCCATTAATCATAACATTCACTTATCCTTTTCATTTGTTCATTTTTGTCACGGACAAGAAAAACAAAGAAAGACCGAGAGAGAGAATGTGAGCTTTCATAGAATCGTGACCCTCACCAGAGCTTTTGACTTCGATTTTTTAAAATTCGTTACTCTAATAAAAAATCTAATCTGATAAAAATGTTCGTATCCTTCTTTTTTATATATTGGCGTTATTTTTATCCGGTAGAAGTTGATAGTGACGTAGCTCCTCTTTTCCTTGAGTTCGGCCAATTGAAGTTCTAGGAGGCACAGATGATTTCTGACGTTTTTCTCTTCAGTAGCTTGGTCAAAAAATTTCTCCAAAATTTTCGTTAATTTTGATTTCGTACGGAGGTAGGGAGTTCATTTTTAAAACTACAAGTTTTTAATTTATGAATGCTCAAAAGCTTAATGAGTAATTGAAAATAATTTATAACTGTTTAGACTAGTTGAATGATGAATTTGTGTTGGATTTGTGACTGTGAAAATAACTGAATTTGATGAATATGTGTTTGGTTCCTTAAATGTTTGAGGATGCTAAAAATTCTGATTTCTAGCTGATTGTAATGAGAATTGTCGAAACTGTGGCTGTGTCTGCTGATGAGAATTATGAATTATTGTAAGAACCGCGACTAATTACCTATTTAATTAAGTAATTAATATTGCCCAAATTAGGTTTCAGAAATTAGAGTGAGAACTAGAGGATGTAAATATGATTTTTGGACTCAGTAGGTTTTTCTGAGTCAGAAAATGTGTTTTCTGCGAAAAACCGCGAAAAATCGCGAACTAACGGTTGAACCGATTGAACCGGTTTAAGTCTGCCCGGTACTGTGTGAGAAAAATTTAAAACAGTCAAAAACCTTAGAAAAATATTAGAAGTCAAAAACCGGGCGTTAATTTTAAAGGTTTGGCCCAAAGTCGGGCTAAACGGGTTAAAAAGCTAACGGGTTGGATTGGGCCCAAGCCCAACATATATAAAGCCACTTAAGTGGCAAACTCAGCCATTTTCACCCCTTTCTAGTAGCAGCAACGTGAAAGAGAAGAGATGAGAGGTGAGGGTTCATTCACTATTCATCTTCTCCTTCTTTCTCTTATAACTTGAGCTACGAAGCTCCGATTCGCGTGCCGTCAGTTGCTACGCGAAACTCTCATCGAGCTCTTAAATTTAATCTAAACAAAGTGGTAAGGGATTTCCAATTTCTTGCCCAGTTTTTCCTTCCATTACAGATTCGATTTTTTGCTATGGTGAATGAATAGTTCTTGTGATTTTGATTATTTAGGTACACTCTAATACTTGATTATTATTGGATTTTGTCCCAATCATCATTGGGTAAGGTGAGCCTACTTGATCTCTTGTGATTTTGTGTATATATGAAACCCTAGGTTGAATTATTGTAAATTATATGTGATATTAGCTTGAGTATTGGAGCTTGTGGTGATTGTTGATGCTTGTTGAAGATTCTTGGTGGCTTAGATTGTGATTGAAAGCTTGCTTGTACTCATTTGGGGTTTTGGTGCATATAGAGAATCGGCCAAGGTATGGTTTTGGTTTCCTCTATGTAGTATACATGGACACTTAGGCTAGTGACCTATAGGATATGTTGGATTTATATGGTTGTTGATGATAGTTGGTTGAAGTTGTATGCTAAATTGATGTTGTTTGGTTGAGAAATGACGATGTTGATTTGAGATGTTTGATGATTTGAATGATTGTATATGGTGGGATATTGATATAAGTGTGAATGAAATTGATGATGAGAATTGATAGGAATAAATTGATGGTTGGTAAATGTGTTGGTGGAACAATTGAGCTTAGTGTCACATATTTTGTGTTTGATGATTGAGAATGGTGTAATATGATTTAAAAGGGTAGATTGTGCGTGAAATTTTGGTATTGATCTAGTTAGATGTGGCTTGTGAATTTGGTAAATTTGGGTACATATGAAAATTGGGTAAAAAGAGAATTTTTGTGAACTTTGTTCGATCATAACTTTTGCCTCAGCTTTCAAAATTGATTGAAATTTGTTTAGAATTAAAGATCTTTGAAAACCCTTTAAATCGATATAAAATTTGTAAAAATTAGAATTTTGTAGAGGAAGTTATGATCATTCAAAGTCGGTGTTAAAAATCTAAAATTCTGCAAGGTTGCAAAATTTCATGATTTCTGATATGTGCGAGAGCACACCCTGCAAAAATTTTGACCTGTGCGCACACACAGGCAGGAAAATGCGTTCTGTTTGCAGTGCTAGCACAGCTTGTGCGTGCACATATCTAAGGAAGAATTTCAACCTGTGCGGACGCACACGTTGGGAAGGCCAGTCTGTTAGGGGCGCTGGCACAGGTTGTGCGAGTGAACAAATTCTGTAAGTTTTGCCACCTGTGCATACGCATACTCCTGTGCGTACGCACACATTTTAAAATCTCCTAGGCGTGCGCACGCACACACCCCTGTGCGGCCGCAGACGTCCTGTTTCTCAAATTTTACTGGTTTTTCAACTATTCTGCCTTCCCAACAAGATTGTAAGCTTCTATAACACCATTTTAAGACTTTTGGGCCTAGTTTTGAGTATTAGAATATGGGATATAACTTAAGGGTTCTAGTAGAAGATTTTATGATAAATTAGAAAACGAAGACCTAGGTTTCTAGCATGCTGAGAATGGTTTGACGTTAGGTGAAGGATGATTGATATATGAGATAAGGAATGATGAACTGTTGATATTTGGAAACTAAATTATGAATGGGTAGTAGTTGAGATGAGTCGCAGACTCTGAATGAGATGATGGATCCATGTATACTGAAAATGTTTTCTGAAAACCACTGAAATATTGTTTTACTGAGAATATAAGACGCTATGCGCCCGGCAGGGACGGCGGTTGGATCCCGCCTGTCGAGGTAGCGGCGGCAGCGTAAGGGGGTGGTTCGTCCCGCTTGTGTTGAGATGTGAGGTCTGAGGCAAGAGTATCCCGCTCGCATCCCTTCGGATCTATAGGCGTGCAGGCGCCGGTACCTGTACAGTGATCCAGGCACTATATCTCGGGGGTTCCCATATGAAAAATCCGAAGGGCGACGTCTCCATGGAGATGTGTCGGGTTGGCAGTTGAACCAACAATGTGATATCACAGCCAGTAGGGCAGGCATTCATCATATGCATTTTCTATCTGTTTGTTTGCTTTGCCGACTTGTAATTGTATGCCTAGTTGAATAACATGCCTATTTGCTTACTTGATCTATTTGCCTTGTATGCTTTTACTTGTGAATTACTTATACTGCTATTATTTGTGCTTTCTACTGGAATTGAGGAGGTTCGGAAGGCGGTGGCGATGTGATCGCATGGAGGATAGGTTGGTAAAGGCTGTGGGATAGCGGTGTTTGGTTAGAATAGTATTTCCCCTAAGATAGAGTACCTTGTTTAGTTATGTTAAGGTTTCATATAATTATGCTTATTTGTTTTAAAATGCTTTAAGTTGAATCTTGTGATGGATATGGAGCTTAGGATTGCCTTTGGCATCCCGGGGTCTTATATCCTACATCACTGAGCACTGTTACCATACTGAGAACCTTTGGTTCTCATACCATATTTCTGTTATGTTTTTCAGATGCAGGTCGCAACCCACCTCGGTGAGTTGCTTTGGATGGTGACAGAAGCGGAGGATCTTGGATTCTTTTAGAGTCTTTTTCGTTTATTTTGTGTATACATCTCTCCTTTTGTATTTTGTTTTGCCTAGAGGCTTACATTTGAGAGAACAAAACTTGTATAAGCTGTTTTTAAACTGTCAGATTTCTGTATGGTTCTGTATAACTGTATGTGGCTAGTCGGCTTAAACTTCGCGAGCCGTGGCTAGTTTCCTATGATATTATATATTTATTTCTTATTATATCTTATCTGTTTCTTGTACCTTAAGCTAGTAGCTTCGTTAGTATGTTTTGCGCTTTTCAAATCTATGATTTTGAGCTATATCCTTCATCGGGCTTCTAGATTATACTATTCTTTCTATATATATATATATATTATGTATGAGCTTAGAACTGTCGTAATCTCCAATTAACTTTCGCTTTATGACGCGAGGTAAAGCTTAAGCTAATTACGGTGTTATATTTAGTGGTATCAGAGCGGTTCATCCTCGTGAGCCTGAGGGATGGACCGATTGTGCTTCATTGCATACTCTGGGTCATTTTTCTTTCATGTTATTTAGGTTATCTACTTGATATTTCATAGCATGCTTGTTTGTGAGTACCTTTTTGGGATAATTAAAGCACTAGACTTTGATATTGAGACTAATCACCTTGATATCGACCGTTTGGTGTAGATAGGAACCCTAATGGCTACTCGCGGACAAGGTCGGTCAGGTATACGGAGAGATTATGAGGTTAACCCGTCGATGGATAATCACGCTGAACTCGTGGCGGCGATGACTAACTTGTCTAACACGATTCAAGCGGGCACTATTATGGCTACTCATGCTTTGTGGCGGATAAGGCCATCAGTTGGAAACAAAAATGTAGAGGGTGCGGAGGACAGCTTAGGTGGTGTTCCAAGAACTCTAGCTGCTTTTCTGAAAGTTGACCCGCCGGCTTTCAATGGATCGACAAATCCTGCTGAAGCATACAACTGGTTCAAAGCTGTGGAGGGTGCATTACAGACTCAGCAAGTCCCGAATAATCGGTTCGTGGAATATGTGGCTTATCAATTAGTGGGAGAAGCTCAGCATTGGTGGCAAAGGGAGTGTCAATTTTTGCAACTACAAAATATGAATATTCCGTGGGAGCTGTTTCGGACTGCCTTCTACAAGAAGTATTTTCTTGAATCGGTAAGGGAGGCCAGAGAGTTAGAGCTTATGCAGCTGAATAAAGGTTCAATGTATGTGGATGAGTATACGAGTAAGTTCGAGGAGCTCTGTAGGTTCTCAAAGGTATGTCGAGGAGCCCCTGAGTCCTATGAGGGTTGAAAGTGTGAAAGGTACCAAGGAGGTCTGAGTGAAAATATTATGAATGATGTGACTCCATTAGAGATTAGAATATTTTCTGAATTAGTGGACAAGGCAACAACTGTTGAAGATTATGTCAAGGAGGCGGTTTTGATGAGAGATGAGCATGGCGGTACTAGTAGCAGTGGTCGTGAGAAGTATGTCCCATCAAGAGGCCAGAACTTCAAGAACGGTAGACATGCCCCTCAGCAATCCCAAGTTCAAGGACATATCGGAGGTATTAACCGACCAGTATCACCGGGTGAGAGGAGGAGGTAAGCAGGAATGGGATCAACAAGAGGACTTAAAGTGCCCGAGGTGTGGAAGATACCATCCGAAAAAGTCGTGCATGGCTGGGTTCAGTGGATGTTACCGCTGCGGATTGCCAGGGCATATCTCTAGGCGTTGTCTTTACAAAAAGGACCAAGGTGCAGACCGGTCCCAGTGACATGGTTAAGTATCTCCAACTTGAGGTAACGATAAACTGGATAACCGAATTTTAATCACATTATAGTGGGTTGTAATTTGACTTTTCTTAATAACTTGTGACGAAGACAAGGATTTAGAACTAGGAAGATTAGATTAAACGTCAGGCTTAGGACCAGAGTTTAGCTTAGTTTTATTTTATGGGACGTTGCCGTTAAGGCTGGTCAAACTTAGCGTCAGAAGAACTAATGGGAAAGGATAAGTCTGGTGGGCGCAACCAAGCGATTTGAGTTATTAATGACAAACAAATAGAGCGACACTGTGGAAGGGGTGAGGAAGCATTGACACGGTAGAATTATGAAAGGTGAAATGCTGTAACAACTTGAGTCAGGATTGGCAATATTAAGTAGCAGAACACTTCAAGGAAAGAGGGATAGTGTAGCTAAGGGTTATATACGCTTGGTGGTGAATGCAACTCTACGGGGATTACCGATGGTTGAACAAAGTGACTGTGAAGAGCCAGTATCTGCTGCCGAGGATAGATAACTTAATGGATCAATTGCGAGGAGCTAGAGTGAAGGAGGATAGTAATGGGAGACCAAACGTGAGAGAGATTACAAACAAATGCTTGTGATTTGATCTATCTTTCTTTTGTAATCCGCGTTGAAGAACCTTATTATGTGACCTTTCTTGATAATTAAATTGGACGTTTCCAAAATCAAACCCTGCTTGCATGTATCCTTTCACGAAACTCGTACTCCTTGACCTGAGACTAAATCTGCTTTGACCTAATCAAGTGTGAGGGACATTACTATTGAGATAAATCATCAGCAGAGACATATTATTCAATGTGTCTTATTATTTCTTTCAAAGATCTTTTTTTTTTTTGGAATTTCTTTTCCTGAGGTGCACTCTAGTTCTATTTTTGGTGCATTTTCTCATTTCTACAACCCTATCTGATCACAGTACAATGCATCTTTTCAATTCCTTACGAATACCCTTCAAAGTTAATTGTTCTATTTTAAGCTGGTATTCTTTCGGACAATTTGAATTCATTTCGACATCGCATGCAATCCTTAGACGCAACCATTGATATGTTAGTTTCATAGGACACGAATTATGGTATGTAAGGTTGTTGAAAAAGTTCAAGGCAAAAATTCTGTATAATTGACAGTATAGTAAATCAGTTTCTGGGAATAGTCCCAGTCATAATTTTGAATGAAACTATTTTTCCATGAAACTTTAAGGTGTTTTGAGCGTTTCATAAAAAATTCAGAGTTTATTGATAACTAGTTTGAGAGAAACGAATTTTTGAAGATGGATGGTTTCTGCAGAAAATTCTATTTCTTTACTGCAGAAGCACCAACTACCAAGTCACAACTGAAACCAACGGCCATTTCAAGCTTTGTGTCTCCACAACTGAAACCAACCGCGAAAATCAACATGTGAAGTTGACACTACGTGACGAGCTGTAATTTGGACGCGTGCAAGTAACCTTTAACCAAAGCGATGGGGTTGATGAAACAACTCTGACGCAGCCAAATGTATCCCATTTTCTATTGGGGAAAGAAGGTTAATTAAGTGTGATTAGGCGATTAAGCTTAGAACGTTGATGGGCTGAACTTTTGACATGTTGATGGCCAGGAGTGATATGCCATGCCAAAAAATTTACTAACCTTATAATCATATTGCAATTATTCGTATGGACCACGAATACACCAAGAATATAAATAATAATCTATTACTAAACATTTTACTAACCTTATAATTATATTATAATTCAGTGGTAAAGCCTTAAATTCTCAATTAATTTTAACATGTATTTAACTACTTTTTGAATTAAAATCCCTGTAACGGGTACTTCAGAGTTCCATTATATTAACTCTTCCTAGCACTTCAATAAATATCTGTTATAATATATACTTATTATTTTTCAAGAAAATAACTCGCTCTAATCATTATATATTTTTTAATTAATTACTGTTTATTTATTTATTAATCAATAATTTATTAATTTATTTTTAAATAATAATTTATTATTTTAAAAAACTATTACTCAAATAGATAAATAAAAAGAAAAATAAATATTTATTACAATAAATTTATTTGAATAATAATTTATTACTTTTGCTGAGTTATGGCTCAAATAAATCAATTATAATAAAAATGTCTTTTTCATTTTTTAATTTATTTGGTAATAATCTTTCAAGAGAAATAAATTATTATTCAAGTAAATTTAATATAATAAAAAATTATTTTATTTATTTATTTATTTGAATAATAATCTTTTTGAAATAATAAATTATTACTCAACGATAAATAAATAAATGAATTTATAAATGAATGGTAACTAATTCAAAAAACATATAATGAGTAATGATCGTTGTTTTTTTTTTTTTTTAAATAACAACTACATCTTACTATAGATATTTATTTTATATTGTTTCATGAATGGTAATTAATTCAAACGTCTATAATATATTACATTTTTTTTGGTAAGATAATTCTTTAATAATACATGGTTCCGTCCTATCTAACCATGTTTTTGGTATGGCATTCTAATTTATGAAAGTTATCAAAAAGGAAGACATGCCATATCACTGTTGGCCCATCAGTGTGTCAAAAGTTCAGCCCATAACCTTCCTAAGCTTAATCACCTAATCACACTTAATTAACCTCCTTCCCCCAGCAGAAAATGAGATACATCCGTAACAGTTGTTTTCTCAAACCCATGACCGTAGCTAAAGATTACTTCCATGCGTCCAAATCACAGCTCGCCATGTAGTGTCAACTTGACATGTTGACTTCTACAGTTCGCACCACAGATTCACCCTAAGGTTAATTGGTGATGCGGAGGTATGTGTAATTAAGCGGTGATGTGGAGGTACGTTTAATAATGTAGGTCATAGGGAAGTACTAGGGGTGTACATGGGTCGGGCCACACCGGGTTTGGCCTAACCCAGATCCGACCCGAAATATAGACCGGGCTTAATTTTTAGATCCTAACCCGACCCTAAACCCGATGAAACCTATGCATCTTCGGGCTGGGTGAAAATTGGGTAAAAATCGGGTGAAAATCGGGTCTTTAGCATGTAAAAATCACCTAATCTTCAACCATGATTTCACAATTCACATAGTAAAATTCACTTAGAAAAATATAACAAGAACCAACTATTCTCTAAAATTAAAGCATAACCACAATCAATACTAATATTGTCTAATAACACCAAATATTTAAATCAATATAAATAACATAATATTATGCATTAGTCTAAAGTCTTATGCATTTTAAACATAAAACATTAACTTATAGTCTTATAATGACTAATAACACAAAATATTAAGGTTTATAATACTTAAATTTCACATAAGAATAGTCATCATCCATCACTAATAACACAAAATATTAATTGTGTACGATGACCGGGCCATCGGGCCGAGTTTAGGTGACCCGAGCTATGGCCCAGACCCGACCCGAAATAATGACTGGGTCTATTTTTGAGACCCTTACCCGGCCCTAGACCCAATGAAATCACACCAAATTAGCCCCTAAAAGGTTTGGGTCCGGGCTGGGTCTTCGGGCCGGGCCAGGCCATGAACACCCCTAGGAAGTACGTGTATATAATTGGTGATGTGGAGGCATAATAAAGAGAAAGAAAATGAGAAGCTATGTATAAAAGAGATAACTGAAACGGATAATGAATCGTGAAAATTGTATGTTGAATGGGATTTGTGCCAAAGTGTTAATGTGGAAGTGCCTGCCTGACTGATAGCCTAAGATTGCTAATGCGGGAATGTCTGCCTAACTGATAGCATATGGAATGTGAATGGGCCTTGTGCCAAATTGATAATGGAAAAGGGCCCGCCTAATTAATAGCATGAGATTGCTAATGCGGGAATGTTTGTCTAACTGATAGCCTATTTCTACCGTGATGCCAAGATATCCTAACTGACATACCCATGATGATACTTGTGCCTGACTGACACAGTAAAGAAACCATATTCAAGGTTCGCCCCGAGTAACGTTGCGTTGTGGATAGACAACCGACGCGTGAGCTCATGGCCTGCTTAGGACAAACATGCATCATATTGTTTGCGTATTTGTGTTTAGTTGTGTTTTGCTTGTTGTATTTTCTCTATGATTATCCTGGTTGTCTTATTCTGCGTTGCTTGTGTTCAATTGGGTCTCTGGTACTATTAGTTTATGTATTAAAGTGATTAATAATTAGTGTTGTGAATGGGTTTTGTTTTAAGTTCAGAAATTTTAAAGAAAGCAATTAATTGCAAGGTTCTGAAAACCGAACCGGTCATCGAACCGTTCTCGTTACTGGTTCACTGGTTCATAGGTTCAACCGGTTCGACTGTAGTTGAACCGAAAAAACTGTTTTGTAATAAAATAATAATTAAAATATAAATAAATACATTAAAACATAATTATAGTTTAATATAAACTTTAAAATATCATCCAAAATAAAACCAAAATATTATGATCTCATTCAAATACAAACTCAAGTCAAATAACAAAAACAACCAACTAAACATAAAATGCCAACGTCCAAGTTTGTCATCAATCATATTTATTCATATTCACAATTTTATCACATTCATTTATATTCATAATCCCTTGCCTTATTCAACAGCACAAAAATTGAATTCAGTTAACCATTTATCCACTTGAAATGAAAATGGCAAATAAAACACCTGCTCTGAGAACATCAACAACAGCATCCTCTGCTGATTTTGCATACTTCTGATATTCATGTGGCCACTACATGTTACTATTTAATATTAGGAAGGGTACTAGTTATGCCCAATAGAATTACTTAGTCTTTTAAGAATATAGATAAGAGACTTTTATCAATGTATTAAAGCTTAAAGGAATTAATGAATTGATATTGAACTTGGTTCAATTTGGAGTTTCTCTCCCTAATTCATAGAATGAGTTCTAACATTGGTGCTCTCGCTGAGAGGTTTCTTCCATTTTTCATGGGAAAACAAATAACTCAACAATCTGAAAATACATTTCCAATATACAATAGGAAAGATGGTTATGGATGGACACCTGAGGAGCAGAGATTCATAGAGGTGGAAAGAGGTTTGAAAGGGAAAGCTCTAAAATGGTTTCAGTTATGGAAGGCGCTCAATCCATTTGCCAATTTGGAAACATTCGAAATTGCTGCTGGAAAATTGAGTGGGAAGAGATTAAAGCTAGACTAAGGCAACAACGGCAACCAAATCTCAGCTATCAACAGAACAAGACTCGCAGCAACATCAACAGAAATTCAAGAAAAAAGAGAGGCCAAAATCGATGCAAATTCAGATTCAACAAGCAATTTAGCAAGCAATTACAAACAAAGCCAGCAAAACCAGCAACTACAAATCAAAGCCATTAGCAAATTTGAACAAAAAAATTAGGAGCCATCAGCAAAACCAGCAATTAGAAAACAAAGTCAGCAATTACAAAACACTAAACCTTCACCCAGCAATTACAAACAAAGCTAGCAAAACTAACATAACCAGCAACTACAAATCAAAGCAAAACCAGCAACTACAACACAATGAAAAATAGATATGAAATTAAAAAGAGCCCCACAACACAATGAACAATAACAAGTTAGGAGCCATCAGCAATTAAAAACAGGACCCACAACACAATGATTAACCATGTTCTTAACCTAAAGCAGGAGCCATCAGCAATTAAAAACAGGACCAAAACAGAGTAACAATTACAATTTTCCAGCATATTAGGTCTTCTGGACCAAAACAGAGTAACAGTTAGAATTACAAAATAGCAAAACACTAAAACAGTAATATTAGCCTATTAGGTGTTCTGGAATCTGGATACAAATCACATAACAGAGACAGTTTCTAGCATTATCAACCAACCCAAACATACATGCAAGGAAGACCATAGATACAAGGAATTGAAGAACAAAGAACGAATTTCCACAGCAATCAGAACCATACATACAAGGAAGACCGAAGAACAAAGAACGAAGAATGAAGATTGAAGTCCGAAGAACGAAGACTGAAGACCGAAGAAGAAGAAGAACCAAACTTCAAGCCAAGACCCAAGAAGAATTGAAGCAATATGGATCAAAAATTGAAGAATAAGCTCAGAGAAGATGAAGACGAAGAGCACTCACCTGGGTTCGAGAAGCCAGCGAAGACGAAGAAACCTGTTGACTTACTGGCTCCTGAGGACTTGAGGACGGCGACGGCGCTGACGACCTCTGAACGGCGGCGATAATGGAGGGCTACGATTCAGGGTTCCTAGGGCTAGGGTTCAGCGACGATGGAGTCCTTGGAGTGAGCTGTGAGGTGATTAGGTGAATCTGAATGAATGGGGAAAGGGGGGTTGGAGAACGAGTGTTATCGGGTTTTCTTGTTTTCTTTTTTTTTTTTTAAAAAGTAAAAAACGGCATCGCTTTAAAGGAACCGGCCGGTTACCGTTTCGGCCCAACCGGCCAGTTTTCGGCCGGTTTGCCAGTTTTTGAACGGTTTTTTCCCAAGCGGTTATAGGAGGAGGACCGAACCGTTTGCATCATCGGTTCTCGGTTGAACCGGTCCGACCGATCGGTTCGGTCCGGTTTTCAGAACATTGATTAATTGTCTAAAGTAAAATTAAAAAATATTTTCAAAGGCTTGATAAAAGAATAGTTTTATCGAGTAAAGTAAATTATTGGCATTTCGTTCATTACCTTTACGGCATTCACTTTCCCTATTGAACATGCGAGGATGACGTTCTCACCCCCCTACAGATTTTCCTTTCAGCAACAGATTCAGGAATCCTTGGCGCGGAGCTGCAACGACTGAACATCGAAGCTATATGTGTAAATATGTATCTGTATTTCTGTAGTTGGTTTAGCCTTAGACTTTTCCTTCGCCATTTATTGGCTTTGATTTTTAGAGGGGTAGGACTTGTATTTGAGAATCTTGGAATAAGTCTATGTATATATTGCTATGTGAGTATATATATTTTTGTGATTAAGAGTCTTAAAGTAAAGACATTTTGTTTTCTTGATTAAAATTCAATTCGTATTCGCGAAGGCACAATATTAAATAAAGATAACATAAAATAAAAAGAGTTAGAGGTAAGTAACGCCTAAGATTTTAGTACGATCATGACGTGCTAAAAGATAGGGTGTTACACCGAAGCTCAGTGGACAGATGATGCGTGAGCATCTTTCCTATCTTTTCCAAGTAAATTTGCATTTAAATTGTTAAGTTTTATCAAGAATTTACTATCTTTCAGCCATTATGGATGCTACTTTGAGTCTTGTGCAATTTTGTTTATTATAGGTAGCATTCGGATGGATTTGATGGAGTTTCTGCAGAGAAAGAGAAGAAACCAAGGAGCTGACCAGCGAGGAGCGACGCGTACGCGTGCCTGACGTGTACGCATGATTTGGAGCTGTCCATGGCAACGCGTGCGCGTACCTAACGCGTACGCGTGAAAAGCGAAACTGCACAGCGACGCGTGCGCGTACCTGACGCGTACACGTGACACGCGAAGAAGACCAACGACGCGTATGCGTGACTGACGCATACGCGTGACATGCGCGACATGTAGAATTCGCAGAAAATGCTGGCGGCAATTTCAGGCCAAGTTTCGACCCAGTTTTCAGCCCTGAAAGCACAGATCAGAGGCTGTAGAGTGAAGGAATCAAGTGGTCCCCATCCATCAAATTGAAGACTTGCTGATTGCCATAATTAATTCTGATTTAAATTTAAATATTATTTTAAAATAGGAAAAGATATTATTTTAGTTTTAGAAGATAGATTTTAAATTAATTAGGATTAGTTATAAAAGGAAATTCCAACAGGTGGATTCCAGCACAACATTATTCCCATTTACAATTTACAATCCTTATTTTTACTCTAAACCATGAGCAACTAAACCTCCACTGTTAAGGTTAGAAGCTCTGTCTATTTGTATGGATTGATTTTATTGCTTTTTCTATTTTAATTCATGTATGGATTTATAATTTAAGAATTATTTTCGATCTTTATCTTATGAATTTGGGTGGAACGGAAGTATGACCCTCTTTCTAATTGAGTTCTTGTATAACTTGGAAAAGCTCTTTACTTGAACAACAGCTTGAAAATATATTCTCCTAAATTTTAATTTTCTGGATTTAACGGGATACGTGACATATAATCCTTTTATTTTTTGGGTAATTAGGATTTTTGTGGCATATAAACTGGAATTTGATCATCACCCTCTAATTGGAATTAATTGACCAAAGAATTGGCAGTTGATGAAAATTAGAGGAGACTAGAAAGGTCTAAGGAATTAGGGTCTAGTCACATATAGTTTGCCATGAATTAAATCATGCATAATTAAAATAGTTAGTAAGAAAAGTTAATCCAGAAAAATAGATAACTCTGAAACCTTAACTGCCTTCTCCATACTTTACTCCCAACCCATTTACTTTACTATTTTAGTTTCTGCACGATTGTTTAATGCTCTTTGAATATTCAAACACTCTTTTCTGTTTGCCTAACTAAGTAAATCAATTAACCATTGTTGCTTAGTCCTTCAATCCTCGTGGGATCGACCCTCACTCACCTGAGGTATTACTTGGTATGACCCGGTGCACTTGCCGGTTAGTTTGTGGACTTTGAATTCCGCACCAAGTTTTTGTTGCCGTTGACGCTTCGCTTAGAAGTTTTCTGTTTATTCTTATGGCACCAAAGGGAGGCGAATCATCTTCACAGGAGGAGCACAACCTGAAGAATAAAATGACCGCTAGGATAACTAAGGTAGTTGAGTTCCTTTCATTTTATATTCCTTCCCGCTTTTATTATATTATGTTCCGGTTTTCGGCTATTTTGCTTTGTTTGTTGTATGATCCTTTATTAGTTAGAATCCTAGGTCTAGTTTAGTTTTCTCTTAATTACTTTAATTCCGAAAAGATGTCTCATGTATTACTCACTGAGGTTGAATTCAAATAAAAAATACAGAAGTGATGTATTGCATGAGAAAGTGAGTTTATATTGAAGAATAGTCTTATTTACTTAGATGTGGTGGTACTTTCTATGATTCTGAATGCATGACATGAACAGTGCATATTTAAATTTGAATAAAAGAATATTGATATACAAGGAATGGGAAGTTAGAGAATTATTATGATTTCTCTGAAATTAATGAAAGTTTAATCCTTGAAGCAAAAGAAACAACAAAAGAAAAATAAAAGCAAGGTCCAAGGCTCTGAGCATCAATGACTAGAGAGGTCAGACATGATTAAAAGCTCAAAGAGTTGTTTCCCTAGTCACATGCTTGTGGTGTTTCTGTGTCAAGTAATCCTTGAGACAAAAAATTTAGAGTCGAGATCAATTGCAGAGTACGCCAAAGGCTTTGAGCACCACTGTCTGGGAGTAACTGAAAATATATATATATAATACTAATAAAAATAATAAAATTTAGAACTTAAAGAGAGTTCCCCAGTTAAGTGCTTGTGGTGTTTCTGTGTCAAGTAAAGTTTGAGACAAAACATTTAAAGTCACGACTAGGCTCAAGGTGCAAAGTACCAAAGAAAAGAAAAAGCTGTGTTCAAGGGTTAAATTGAGTTACAAAAGATCAGAGAATTCATAATATTATCCGGATTCTAATTCCGAATGACAGTAACATTCTTCTGATTCAAAGGAGAGTGAGATGCCAAAACTATTCAGGATTGCAGTTGTAAACCCCCACTATAAGAAGAGACATGATCTTAATTGAACTCTCACTCTCATACAAATTCACATTCTAAGACTATATTAGTTTGGTTGCTTGAGGACAAGCAACAATTCAAGTTTGGTGTTGTGAGGCGTGAGCAACTTTCCTATCTTTTTCTAGTAAATTTGCATTTAAATTGTTAAGTTTTATCAAGAATTTATTATCTTTCAGCCACTATGGATGCTACTTTGAGTCCTGTGCAATTTTTTTTATTTTAGGTAGCATTCGGATGGATTTGATGGATTTTCTACAGAGAAAGAGAAGAAACCAAGGAGCTGACTAGCGAGGAGCGATGCGTACACGTGCCTGACGCGTTCGCGTGATTTGGAGCTGTCCATGGTACGCTGACGATCGAATTTCTGCCAGTAAAGAATTTTATAAAAATATAATCGTGTTGTAAGTATAGTTTCTAAACCAAAAGAGAATCCTTTCATACAAAAGTTTAGTTGTCACAAGTAACAAAACCCAATAAAATTTATAACCGCAGTATTGAAACCTCAGGTCGTATCTCAAGGAATTGCAGGGAAATATGAATTATTAGTTATGCGTTTTCTGGGGAATGTTGAGTTTGGGCAATGGGCAAATAAATAATTATAAATTAAAGCAATGAAAATTAACAAGAGATTTTATGTAATCAAAATAAAAAGCCTTGAATGAAAGAATGATTAATTGGAAGAAAATAAATTATTAATTAGAAAAACTCTTGGAAAGGTATGAGAACTGGAAATCCCATCCTAGTTATCTTTATTAGGTGTGATGAGAATTGTTATTGCTCCCACTTAGTTAACCCTTACTAAATAAAGGAAAGTTAAGTGGACTAATCAATTTGATTCCTCAAGTCCTAATCAACTCCTGCGGAAAGACTAGCTTTAGAGGGATCCAAATCAATCAGCAATTTCTAATTTTCAATCAACTACCGAGTTTGACAACTCAAGTGTCACCAATCACTTAACCAAAGCCAAAAGGGGAGAAAATCTACTCGAATAAAAATGCCTTCAGATTGGAAGCAACAGTAACATAAATAAAAGAAAGAAATCTTAAATCTGAAATACCTCGAATTGTATTGAATCAAATTAAACATAGAAATCCATAAACCAATTTGGAAAAATAAACAAACTAAAGTAATAAAATAAATAAAAGTAGAAGAGAACATAAATTAAAGGAACATTGAACCTGGAATGAAGAAAATGAAGGAATCCTAATCCTAAAAATCTAAATCCTAAATCCTAAATCCTAAGAGAGAGGAGAGAACCTCTCTCTCTAGAAAAATACATCTAAAACCTAAAATTATGAATAATGAATGTTGTGTTGTGATTGTTATTGATTCCCCCATTCTCTGGCTTATATTCTGTATTTCTGGACTTGGATTTGGGCCAAAAAAGGGTCCAGAAATCGCTGGGGGCGACTTTTGCAATTTTCTGCACGTGGCGTCTGTCACGCGTGCACGTGGGTCACGCATTCGCGTCATTTGGAGTTTTTCCTTGTCACACGTGCGCGTCAGTCACGCGTACGCGTCAGTTGTGTTCTGCTCTAGGCACGTGTCCACGTCGTCCACGCGTACGCGTCACTGCCATTTCGCGCTAGACACGCGTCCGTGTCGTCTACGTGTGCGCGTCGCTGCCCTTTTCTTCAAAACTCCATTTTTGTGCTTTCCTTCCATTTTTGTATGTTTCCTTTCTGTCCTCTAAGCCATTCCTGCCCTATGAAGCCTGAAATCACTTAACGCACATATCACAACATCGAATGGTAATAAGAGAGGATTAATATTAGCAAATATAAAGCCAAAGAAGTATGTTTTCAATCATAGCACAAAATCAGGAAGGAAAATGTAAAACATGCAAATTGTATGAATAAGTAGGTAAAGAATTGATATAAACCACTCAATTGAGCATAAGATAAACCGTAAAATAGTGGTTTATCAACCTCTCCACACTTAAACATTAGCATGTCCTCATGCTAAGCTCAAGAGAAGCTATAAGAGAGTGAAGGGGAATGGAAGAAAGTATGAAATGCAACCTATCTATATGAATTCAGCTACATGCTAAGATGTTTCTACCTACTTGGTTAAAAGTAAATAAATCTTTTAAGAACAAACATGAACTGGATTTCACTAATTCAAATCACAAAATAAAGTACAAGTAAACTTACAAAAGAAAATAGCTCGTGAAAGCCGGGAACAAAGAATCGAGCATCGAACCCTCACCGGAAGTGTATACACTCTAATCACTCAAGTGTTTAAGGTTCGACTCTCTCAATTCTCTACTAACCTTGCTTTCTAAGGCTTGCTTTTCTTCTACCAATCAACAAAAATTTAATGCATAAATACACATATCAAGAGGTCTTTTAAGGGTTGTAATGGGGTTAGGGTCAAGGTAGGATTGTATTTGGCCAAGTGGGCTAAAATCTGAATCCTTAATTAACTTAAACTTTCCACCTAACTTAGGACAATCCATGTAATCACAATACAAAATCTAACTATCCATTAACCATGTTTTCTACATATTCATGCATCCTAATTTCGAGTACAGTACATATGCATTGCTTTCATCATTTACTTTGGGGGCATTTTGTCCCCTTTTTATTATTTGCTCTTTTTCTTTTCTTTTTCTCTTTTTCTTCTTTATATATATATATATATATATATATCTTTTTTCTTTTGTTTTTCTCAATGCATATGATTAAATTATTGAATGCATGAACATGTCCTAAACATTTCTTTCACATTTTCATAAAGATATATAACACCCAATTCTTAAACCAAACATTTTCAAACCCACTTTTCCCCACACTTAATTCATGAGCACTCTCACTAGTCTAAGCTAACCAAGGATTCAAATTAAGGACATTATTGTTTTCCGCTTAGAGTTAATGATGTGCTAAAGTAAAGAATAAAAGGGGTAAAATAGGCTCAACATTGGTTTGCAAAGGATAATGAAAGGGTAAGGCCATATGGGTATGTAAGCTCAGTGAAACAAAGGCCTCAATCATATAAGTGCATGCATACATCAAACCATGGAAATATAGAATTAAGCAAGACAAAGATCACAATTTTAGAGAGAAAAACACACACCAAAAAATAAAATATTGATTGATAAAATGCAACCAATCAAATAAGCTCAAAAATCTCACAGGTTTTGTGTGTTCGAGCTCTAAACCATGTTTCAGTATAATATTTCTTCAAACAAGTTTAATAAAAAGTTTTAATTTAAATTAATGAAATACTCTAAAAAGTTTCTTGAAAAAGTAAATATTACTTTAACTAAGTGGTGGTAAAATATGCACAAAATCAAATAAATATGCAATCAAACATACAAATGCAATGACTAACAAGGAAAATAAACCATTGGTGTTGAGATAGAAGAGTGACTAACCCATGGAGATCGGTATCGACCTCCCCACACTTAAAGATTGCACCGTCCTTGGTGCATGCTAAGATGTGCAAGTGGACGGGTTGCTCCAACTGATGCTTTTCTCCATAGATTGTGCAGATGGACTTGTCTGTCACCCCATTGAGACGCTTCTCGTTTCCCTTCTCGGTGGCCATCCTGAAAGAAGAGGAAAGAGAAGAAAAGTAACCCAGAAATAAAGATAAGAAAATAAATAAAGTATGGATGGGTTAATACCAAATAATGAGGGTCTCAATTACATGGTAGCTACAACATGCAAGTGAGAAAATAGTAGAAGCAAATGGCATATCAATAGTGCAAAAATTGCAACAATGGAGAAAAGGCAGTATAAATTCATGTCAATGCAAAAGGAACACAGGTATCATAAAAATTGGCATTTGACAAATAAATAATATCACCCAACAATGTAAACAAGTCACTAAGCACCAAAATAATACCAGAAAAGATACAACAGTTGAAAAAAAAAATTTAACACCAATGAAAAAATAATAAATTTAGAAAAAAAAATAAAAATATGCACAAAATTAAAAATGCAATGAATGAAAGTATGCAAATAAATTAAATAAAATAGAATGAAAGTGAAGAGGGATGAAAAGTTAGAGGGATGAAGAAGAAGAAAGTAAGAAATGAGGAAGAAAGAAGGATAGAAGATAGAATAAAAGGGAGGAAAATTAAAAACGGGGCGCGACACGTGCGCGCAGGGCACGCGTGCGCGCAGGGCACGCGTGCGCGTGAAAACTGCATTAACCATGTGACGCGTACGCGTGGGTGGTTTGAATTTGAAAATGGCGCGCACACGTCAGGGACGCATACGCGTGGGTGATTTTGTGCCTTGGGCACAGTGCCCGCACCAGGCCAGCACAACTTTCGGCCTGACACCTCTTTACGCCGATTTGTAGGGTCACGCGTACGCGTGGAAGGCTGATTTTGCAATTGACGCGGATGCGTCAGGGACGCGTTCGCGTGGGCGTGTTTGTGCCTGGGGCACGCCTCCAGCCACGCTCCCGCGCAACTCTCTGTAAGGTTTAGCGTCGCATGTGACGCGTGCGCGTGGTTTACATGCACGCATGGGAGGCACTTTTTTTATGCAGTATGCCGGATGAAAAATGCAGATGTTGATGCAGATATTATAAATGAACACTAAAAAAAATAGAATAAAATAAAATTAAGAATAAAACTAAATAAAATAAAACTAAGACTGAAAAAGAACGACCATACCATGGTGAGTTGTCTCCCACCTAGCACTTTTAGTTAAAGTCCTTAAGTTGGACATTCGATGAGCTCCCTGTTTATGATGGATTGTGCTTGAACTCATCCAGGAATCTCCACCAACGTTTTCAATTCCAATATCCTCCAGGGTCCCAAACAAGGCAAGTAAAGCCTTTGAGCAAGTAAAAGCAGGTTTTTAGGCTCCAGGGGTGTTGATTGTCAGAATAAATTCCAGGATCCCAAACCTTGCCTTTGGACCCATCTTTGTCTTGATCTACATTTTTCCAGCCGAGCAGTATGGAATTTGAATTCTCACTAAGATTACCAAACATCTTCTGAGACCCATTCAATCGAACTCGAAATCAATCCTTGTACCTCAAATTGAAGCGTGGAGCTTTATTGAATCTTGCATACCAGCTCTGAGTGCGAGCCATTTCTCTCTTACTCTTAAAGCCGCAAAGAGCTCTAAGCTGGCCATCTGTTTCAAGCTAACCATATTCAAGTGGAAAAGTAAAAATAAAGGCTAAAGATTTTACCCACATGAAGTTTGTATTGGGTGGTAATGGCTTTGAGATAGGTGTTTCTAGTGGTTTTGCAAACTCCACTCCCTTGTATTCTTCTATGAATTCCTCCACTTCTTTGCAAACTTCTTCAACTGCAACCACGTTTTGATCAAAGTCTTCGATATCTTCCTCATCACTCAAGTTATAAATTGGGGGTTGAAAAAAGTCTACCTCCGCATCATCTTTGTATTCACTTGGGGAAGATTCTTCAATCTCAAAGAATTCACTTGCGGATGCAAGTTCATTACTAGGAGAGCTTAATTCATGATGATCATTACCAAGGAAACTTGCTTCTTGAGCTGTTCCGTCCAGTTCTTTATAAGATATATGCTTCTGGGGCTGTGCACTATCCTCCTTAGCATCAATTGAAAACTGCTCGGCGGAATTCTCCACAATTCGTGATTCCCATGGAGGTTCAGCATCTCCTAAGTCTTCAACCAATTCTTCTTCTTTGATAATTACGGCTTCCTCCACTTGTTCCAGTACAAAGTCATGCTCCGTACTGTCCATTGGAGTTTCTAGTATCTCCTTCATGCTACGTTCTTCATTAGATTGTCCACATGAAGTCATGGGGGTTCCTTGAGTGTCCGAACGTCGGGAAGCTAATCGATTGATCGCTTGATCCAATTGGTGAAGGGTTGCATGAAATTTATTCACTGTTTCCTTGAGACGTTTCTGTGATTCTCGGGTTGATGGGTATGGACATGGTGCATATGGAAGTGGTGGTTCTTAGGGGTAATTGGATTGGGATTGGGGTGGATAAGGGTTAGGGTCATATGGAGTTGAATGGTTGTGGGTGGCTTGTGAGTATGGTGGTTCAAAGCTATGTTGAGGAGGTGGTTTATAGGCATATGATGGAGCTTGTTGGTAACTACAAGGGGGTCCACCATATCTATTATCCTGGTACGCACCTCGGGATGGCTCTTGACCATAGTATACTGGTGGAGGTTGGTTGTCACAAAGAGGTCCACCATAACTATTGTCTTGGCATGCATTGTAAGATGGTCGTTGTCCATGGTATCTTGGAAGGTGTTGTTGCCGAAACGGTTGATCAGATCCTCGTGGCTCCTTCCAACTTTGATTGTTCCGACCTTGATGCATGTTCCTGTTATAGCTTCCATTCCTTCCAACAACATTAAAACCAAACTCAAAGCGACGGGGGTGAGAACTCATAGTAGCTAATAAAAATTAAAAACAAAAATAGAAATAAATAAGCAAGCAAAAAAAAATATTTACAATAACCAATAATAAGGCACACGTTTGCAATTCCCTGGCAACGGCACCATTTTGACGATCGAATTTCTGCTGGTAAAGAATTTTATAAAATTATAATCGCGTTGTAAGTATAGTTTCTAAACCAACAGAGAATCCTTTCGTACAAAAGTTTGGTTGTCACAAGTAACAAAACCCAATAAAATTTATAACCGAAGTATTAAAACCTCGGGTCATATCTCAAGGAATTGTAGGGAAGTATGAATTATTAGTTATGCGTTTTCTGGGGAATGTTGAGTTTGGGCAATGGGCAAATAAATAATTATAAATTAAAGCAATGAAAATTAACAAGAGATTTTATGTAATCAAAATAAAAAGCCTTGAATGAAAGAATGATTAATTGGAAGAAAATAAATTATTAATTAGAAAAACTCTTGGCAAGGTATGAGAACTGAAAATCCCATCCTAGTTATCCTTATCAAGTGTGATGAGAATTGTTATTGCTCCCACTTAGTTAACCCTTACTAAATAAAGAAAAGTCAAGTGGACTAATCAGTTTGATTCCTCAATTCCTAGTCAATTCATGCGGAAAGACTAGCTTTAGAGGGATCCAAATCAATCAACAATTTCCAATTTTCAATCAACTGCTGAGTTTGACAACTCAAGTGTCACCAATCACTTAACCAAAGCCAAAATGGGAGAAAATCTACTCAAATAAAAATGCCTTCAGATTGGAAGCAGCAGTAACATAAATAAAAGAAAGAAATCTTAAATCTGAAATACCTCGAATTGTATTGAATCAAATTAAACATAGGAATCCATAAACCAATTTGGGAAAATAAACAAACTAAAGTAATAAAATAAATAAAAGTAGAAGAGAACATAAATTAAAGGAACATTGAACCTGGAATGAAGAAAACGAAGGAATCCTAATCCTAAAAATCTAAATCCTAAATCCTAAGAGAGAGGAGAGAACCTGGAATCCTAAAAATCCTGGAATCCTAATCCTAACAATCTAAGAGAGAGGAGAGAACCTCTCTCTCTAGAAAACTACATCTAAAACCTAAAATTATGAATAATGAATGTTGTGTTGTGATTGTTATTGATTCCCCCATTCTCTGACTTATATTCTGTGTTTCTGGACTTGGATTTGGGCCGAAAAAGGGTCCAGAAATCGATGGGAGCGACTTCTGCAATTTTCTGCACGTGGCGTCTGTCACGCATGCGCGTGGGTCACGCATTCGCGTCATTTGGAGTTTTTCCTTGTTACACGTGCGCGTCAGTCACGCGTACGCGTCAGTTGTGTTCTGCTCTAGGCACGCGTCTGCATCGTCCACGCGTACGCGTCACTGCCATTTCGCGCTAGACACGCGTCCGCGTCGTCTACGCGTCCGCGTCGCTGCCCTTTTCTTCAAAACTCCATTTTTGTGCTTTTTTTCCATTTTTGTATGTTTTCTTTCTGTCGTCTAAGCCATTCCTGCCCTATGAAGCCTGAAATCACTTAACGCACATATCACGGCATCAAATGGTAATAAGAGAGGATTAATATTAGCAAATATAAGGCCAAAGAAGCATGTTTTCAATCATAGCACAAAATCAGGAAGGAAAACGTAAAACATGCGAATTGTATGAATAAGTAGGTAAAGAATTGATATAAACCACTCAATTGAGCATAAGGTAAACCATAAAATAGTGGTTTATCATACGCGCACGGGTGAAAAGCGAAATTGCACAGCGACGCGTGCGCGTACCTGACGCGTACGCGTGACACGCGAAGAAGACCAACGACGTGTACGCGTGACTGACGCATACGCGTGACATGCGCGATATGCAGAATTCGCAGAAAATGCTGGGGGTGATTTCAGGCCAAGTTTCGACCCAGTTTTCAGCCCAGAAATCACATATCAGAGGCTGTAGAGTGAATGAATCAAGTGGTCCCCATCCATCAAATTGAAGACTTGCTGATTGCCATAATTAATTCTGATTTAAATTTAAATATTATTTTAAAATAGGAAAAGATATTATTTTAGTTTTAGAAGATAGATTTTAAATTAATTAGGATTAGTTATAAAAGGGAATTCCAACAGGGGGATTCCAGCACAACATTATTCCCATTTACAATTTACAATCCTTATTTTCACTCTGAACCATGAGCAACTAAACCTCCACTATTAAGGTTAGGATCTCTGTCTATTTGTATGGATTGATTTTATTGCTTTTTCTATTTTAATTCATGTATGGATTTATAATTTAAGAATTGTTTTCGATCTTTATCTTATGAATTTGGGTGGAACGGAAGTATGACCCTCTTTCTAATTGAGTTCTTGTATAACTTGGAAAAGCTCTTTACTTGAACAACAGCTTGAAAACATATTCTCCTAAATTTTTATTATTTGGATTTAATGGGATACGTGACATATAATCCTTTTATTTTTTGGATAATTAGGATTTTTGTGGCATATAAACTGGAATTTGATCATCACCCTCTAATTGGAATTAATTGACCAAGGAATTGGCAGTTGATGAAAATTAGAAGAGACTAGAAAGGTCTAAGGAATTAGGGTCTAGTCACATATAGTTTGCCATGAATTAAATCCTGCATAATTAAAATAGTTAGTAAGAAAAGTTAATCCGGAAAAATAGATAACTCTGAAACCTTAACTGCCTTCTCCATACTTTACTCCCAACCCATTTACTTTACTATTTTAGTTTTTGCACGATTGTTTAATGCTCTTTGAATATTCAAACACTCTTTTCTGTTTGCCTAACTAAGTAAATCAATTAACCATTGTTACTTAGTCCTTCAATCCTCGCAGGATCAACCCTCACTCACCTGAGGTATTACTTGGTACGACCCGGTGCACTTGCCGGTTAGTTTGTGGACTTTGAATTCCGCACCAACAGATTCCACCTTAGCCAATATTCAATGGGAGCTCTAAGGAATTCCTAAATCTTGGAGGGATCAAGGAGTTGTGTCCAAATTTGGGACGCTACAGGGCAGTCTCTAAGAACGTGGATTATGGTTTTCAGGGGTTCCATGACACCGGTAACAATCAGGTGAGCTTCCAAAGATCCTTCTTCTTCTATCTGCTGTCATGATTCTTTTATGTATGATTTTTCAAAGAAAATATTTTATCCTCGGTGGTCCATTCCAAGACCAAATTAGGTTCCAAACTTGATCTTGTGTGCTGTTCAGGGGGGATTAGATAATAGTAGGCAATGCGAATAGAAAAATTACCATCATGAGTGAGCGTCCACATTATGGAATCACTTCCCCTTTCATCTCTTTGGAAGAGGGGAGGGGGAAACTGTATGTATTTTCTTAGTCTCTGTATGTCCTAAGTGCTTTCCCTAGTCATGAATTCTTTAACTCTCATACCTTCCTGAATAGAATCCTGATTCAGGGTTTTGATTAGAGGGGTTCCCCTCTGATTCACACGTCTTTCCAGAATCTGATGGTTCTTCCATCCCTAGAGAAAATCTTATATTTTTTCTGACCTCTTCTGCAATCTTAACCAAGCTCCTCCAAAATTGTGAATTAGTCGAAGCGCTTCTCATTTCATAGATTAAATTTAGGTTCCTTCCATACTTACTATACAAGACATTTGTCCATAGACTATCTTGCTCATTGAACAACCTCCACAAAACTTTCATGAGGAAAGCCTAATTCATTTCCACAATTCATCTAAATCCAAGTCTTTCCTCTCCTTTGGCTTTGTATATAGTATCCCACTTTATCATATGTATCTTTCTCAAGTTACCTCCCTCTCCCCATATAAATTTCTTCTGTAGTTTTTCTATCTCCATGCAGACCCCTTTAGGAATTTGCATATGCATCATATCAAAGTTCAAAGACAGGGCTATCATTGACTGTGCTAGCGTGACTCGTCCTACAAAGGAGAGAAAAGAAGCCTTCCAGCCATTTAACTTCTTCATTCTTTCCAGCATACCTTTAAAGTTGTCCTTGCCCTTTTTGTTATTTGTAATCATAGCACCCAAATATTTTTCAAGGCATGGCACCTCTTTATATCCACTCTTCTGGACTAGTTTTCCTCTGAGGTTCTGTTCCACGTTCCTAGAGAATAATATAGACGTTTTTTATGCATTTATCCTTAGCCCCGATACATCACAAAATGCTGCTAAAGTTTCATTGATCACTTTCATTTGTGCCTTCAAAGCTTTAGCAAAAATAAGAAGGTCATCAATGAAAAGTAGGTGGGCTATCGGTGGTCCATCTCTTCCAGCAACCGGTGCGGAATTTATAACCACAAACTAACCGACAAGTGCACCGGGTCGTACCAAGTAATACCTCAGGTGAGTGAGGGTCGATCCCACGAGAATTGATGGATCAAGCAATAATGATTGAGTGATTGGCTTAGTCAGACAAATAGAAAATGGTGTTTCAGAGTTCAAAAGCATTAAACAGTAGATTCAAAATATCAAAAGGCAGGCAGTAAATAAGTTGAGAATAATATATGGAGAAACAGTTAAGGCTTCAGAGTTATCTATTTTTCTGATTGACTTTTCTTACTAACTATTTTAATCATGCAAGATTTAATTCATGGCAAACCATATGTGACTAAACCCTAATTCCTTAGACCTTTTTAGTCTCCTCTAACTCTCATCAACTGCCAATTCCTTGGTCAATTAATTTCAATTAGAGGGTGAAGTTCAATTCTAGTTATATGCCACAGAGATCCTAATTACCCAAATATAAGAGGATTATATGTCACGTATCCCGTTAAATGCAGATAATTAGAAATTTAGGAGAATGCGTTTTCAAGCTGTTGTTCAAGTAAAGAGCTTTTCCAAGTTATACAAGAACTCAATTAGAAAGAGGGTCATACTTCCGTTCCACCCAATTTCATAAAATAAGGAACGAAAATAATTCTTGAATTATATGAATCAATACATGAATTAAAATAGAAAAATAATAGAATCAATCCATACAATAGACAGAGCTCCTAACCTTAACAGTGGAGGTTTAGTTGCTCATGGTTCAGAGTGGAAACTAGGATTCTCTCTTAAACTGTAAATTTGGAATGAGGTGGAATAATCCCCGAAGAGAAGTTTCTTTTTTCTTTTATATCTAATCCTAATTAATTTAAACTATAATTTCTAAAACTAAATAATATCTTTTTCCTATTTTTGATTGAATTAAAGTTCAATCAGAATAAATAAAGATCTCGCGTGGCTTGTGCAACGGCGTGGGGACCACTTGATTGAAGGAGAGCTTGCGCCTAACTTCGCATGAAGTTGCGCCTTACTTGAGGTGGGCAGCGTGTGTTGGTATGGAATGCTTGAGCATTGGTGCCTTACTTGAGTAAATCATGCGCCTAACTTGAAGGAATTAACTACTCTTGCGTGTTGTTGTTGTGTCTTGTGCCTAACTTGAGAAATCTCAAGTTAGGCGCAGCCTTGGCAGCCTCCAGGGAGTGTTGTTAGTGAAACTGGTGCCTAACTTGACAATTTGGGCGCCTAACTTGGAATGTGGCCTAATCCTTGTGCATGCTTATTAATGTCTTGCGCCTAACTTGAGAAATCTCAAGTTAGGCGCAGCCTTGGCAGTGTGGTTGGAGAAGAAGTATAGACTATTATACATTGTTGGAAAGCTCTGAAAGTTAGCTTTCCAACGCCACTAAAATCACGTCCATTGGACCTCTGTAGCTCGAGATATTTAGGTTTGAGTGCAGAGAGGTCAGGGTTGACAGCATCATTCGCCTTCTCTTTTTCTGCGGAAACTCCATCAAATCCAGCCGAATGCTACCTAAAATAAACAGAATTGCACACGACTCAAAGTAGCATCCATAGTGGTTAAAAGATAATTAATTCTTGATTAAACTCGATAAATTGAATGCAAATTCACTAGGAAAAGATAGGAAAGATGCTCACGCATCAACAACCATAGGTTTCCAACTTCCTTCAATAACTCTATCCTCTATAAGATGGGAGAGCTTGTCCATAGTGATCACAAATAGGTAAGGAGATATGGGGTCTCCCTGCTTCACTCCTCGTGTTGGCTGGAACTCTTTCGATGTGCATCCATTCTAGAAGACTTTAAAGGAGACAGTTGAGACACAGTTCATGATAATTCTCTTTGCATGTCCTCCCACCCCAAACTCTTCCAAAACTTTCTCAATAAATTTTCACCCTAGTATGTCATAAGTCTTTTCAAAATCTATTTTGATGGCCATAAACTTCCTCTTCCCCTTCATCCTCTTCATGTCACGTTTGATCTCCTTAGCAATAATAATGTTATCATGTATGACTGTTCCAAATACAAAACTAGACTGGTAGGGAGATATTCGGTCAGCAAGCATCGGTTTGATTCTAGCCACCAAAATCTTTGTGATACATTTGTACACCACATTACATAATGCAATAGGGCAAAATTGAGTGATAAATTCTGGTTGTTCCACTTTGGGGATAAGGGCTAAGAGAGTGTTGGTTAATGTCTCTGATTTCTTTTGAATTTCTCCACAAAAACTCAAGATATCTGCAAAAATTCTCCTTAACTGTATCCCAATACTCCTTGAAAAAGAATGCTGAAACTCCATCTTTCCCCGGTGCTTTAAACGATCCAATGTGAAACAGAGCCTGCTGAATTTCAGTCTCCAAAGGAGTTTCTTGAAAGGAGTTGTTATCAATCACCTCTAAAGGAGGGTATGTGGTTCACGTAAATAAAGCATGAGAGTTGTCTTTATCTTCTAGGTATAGATCTTTGTTGCGAAGCTTTAGGATTCTATTTTTTCTCCTTCTAATCATAGTCTTCGTGTGAAAAAATCTCGTATTTCGGTTCCATCAATAAAAAATTGCTGCCTTGATTTCTGCATCCACATAATTTCCTCTTGGTTCAGAATCTCTTCTAAATCTGCTAAGAGCTCCTTTTCTAATCGCTGAAGAAAACTGTTTCTTCCATATGCGTAATTCCTTTGAATACCTTCCAGCCCGTTCAGAATCCTTCTTTTCTTTCTGAGAACATTACCAAAGACCTCTGTTCCAAATTTTAAGCTTTTGGGTGAGAGTTTTCAAGTTATGGTAAAAATGGTTATTTTAGTTTCAACTCCTTTGAATGAACTCACTAAATTTTGGATGTGTAGCCCACATGGTTTCAAAACGAAAAAGCTTTTCCCTCTATCAATTCGATTCAATCTTAAAACTGCCAATAAAGGGTGATGGTCTGAATGCACTCTTGGAAGGATTTTCACTCTAGCATCACCAAATTTTGTTATCCACTCTGCATTAGCTAAAGCTCTATCCAACCTTTTGAAAACTCTATCCAGTCTTTCCCTTTGCCCCCTTTCCAGGTATACTTCGATCCTACAAAGCCAAGATCCATGAGCTTGCATTTGTTTATCCATTCTCTAAACTTTCGACAAGCATGATCATCAATTCTAGTCCCTCCCTTCTTTTCCCCCACTTCAGCAATTTCGTTAAAATCTCCCAATAGCATCCAAGGATCCTGAGTTCCATCAGCATATTTTTTAATTTTGTCAAAAACTCCTTTTTGATACTCTCCTAGGGCCGAGACAGTCGTTAGAGTCCATTTTCTAAGTTTGGTGTTTGTTAATTCTAAGTGAATATATTGGTGAAATAGTTTTAGAGGCTTAATTTTAAAATGGGGTTATTCCATAACACCCAGATGCTCCTTGAAAAACCTATAGCCTCTTCTACAATAAAAAATTAAAAACTAATGGATTTAATTAAAATGAGACACAAACTTTGAAACTTTTTGCTAGTGTCAGTATTTTTTTCTACAACAATTCAGATGCATGGGGCGAAAAAAAAAAGAAAGAGATGAATGAGATTTTTCTCGCTTTTGGCACAGCGGCCCTCAGCGGGAGGCCCATACGACGGGCTATTAGCTCAGTGATAGAGCGCGCCCCTGATAATTGCGTCGTTGTGCCTGGACTGTGAGGACTCTCAGCCACATGGATAGTTCAATGTGCTCATCGGCGCTTGACCCTAAGATGTGGATCATCCAAAGCACATTAGCATGGCGTACTTTTCCTGTTTGAACCGGGGTTTGAAACCAAACTTCTCCTCAAGAGGATAGATGGAGCGATTCAGGTGAGATCCACTTTTTTTTTTTACTATATAGGATTTCGATACATTTCGAAATAGAAAAATTTTTAATGAAGCGGGTGCTATTCGAGAACAACTAGGCGATATGGATTTGACAATTCTTATAAATTCTTCATTAGTAGAGTGGAAAGAATTAGGAGAAAGAAGATCTACGGACAATAAAAATGAATAAGAGGCTCGAAAAATTGGAAGAAGAAAAAATTTTTTGGTTATAATAATTTGTTCATTAATGCGGGTTCCATTATTATAGACAAAGTCCAATCTCACTAATATATATAAAAATTTTGGATATCTACACAGTAACACTGACCTTATCGATTTTATGAAAAATTGCTTTAATGACAGTAATAATAGTCATATATAGCTGATTTTTGTCAACGTCAATGATGTATTGATCTTTATTATTGTAGTTAATTTGTTCCGATATGGCGTATTTTACAATTTTTTTTTCCAAGTTGTTTTTCATTGGAATTTTCTTAAAATAAATAATTTAAATATTTTATTTATAGATATAAATAATTAGTAGTATATTTACTAGTTTTTATTTTTTCTTTTACATAATTCGTTTACATGATAAAATCAAAATTGATAAATGTTACAAACTACCTATATCCGATAATAAAATATTTAAATTATTTATTAAAACAAAAAATCCGTTTTTCATTTGTCTTTCCCACCGTCATACTGCTTTCTCCATTAGCTGTAAATGTTAGCACAAATTCACAGAATACTTTGGTACAAAGCTAAAGCGATTGCAGGAAGAATGCAAAATTTAGAAAAGAATTTATACCGGGCCCTCTGTCTTAGTAATCACTATAACTCCATATGTAAGTTTTTTAAGTAAAATAATCATAAATCTTACCCTAAGAGTGTATATAGAATGAAGACGTTGACCTAAAAAGAAAGAATTAATATAAAATGAACGCTTTGGACTCTAAAAACTCTCATAACTATAAAGAACTAGGATAACAAACAAATTTACACGTTCAAAATCGAAACCTAATATGGTCATACGTTCATATTTAAAATACAATATAAATAATTATGTTACCAAAGGAAATGGCAAGTATAGGCCACAGATGATGATAGTACACATCTTTTGTCAGCCAAAGTGCTTTGCTGCAAAACCATTCTTTTTGCTTGCACACCTCCAGCTTATTCTGATTCCGCGGCATGGTCATAGGTCTCAGCAATATCGTATTAAGAGACTCAAAATGCATCTACTCACTTTCCTCATCACTATTTACCAAGTTCAAATGGTTCATATTTTTTTCAAGAGGTGGAAGGCCATCTTCAGAATCAGAGGAGCCTTTATCCTCACTCTCAACTATGTGCATGCAACAGCAGAAGATACGGAACTCATTAATCCAGACATAATTTCCGATGTTACCATACATATACAACAATATTTATTATATATAAAATAAAATAAAAACCAGTACTAACACAGTATAATTAGTTAAAAGTATCAGAAGTCAGAAGCGGATTTATGGCTTCATGCATTACTTTTGAAGAACCAATGTAAAAGACATTGAAACTGAGAAGAAAGTAACTTTCTATTCAATCTGCCCCAGAAAAGTTGATGTTATGACATAGACATATGAAACCAAAATGATAAACAATTTAAACATAAAGAATATGAAGCAAAAGGTTATATTATGAGCACTGTGGATTTGCATCAGCTGTGTACTTATATTCACTAGTTCTGTTCCCTTATTTGGATCAACAATGCCAGGGTCAGAGCATACCTTCCTCATTAAACATACAGATATACTGCTAAAGTAGATTTAACAGATGGAATTTTAATCGTGATAGCCAACAACCTGAAGGCAGAGTAGTTGAATTCAGATCCTCATAACTAATATGAGGTTTAGAGATCAGATGTACGTCTTACTCCCATTGCTAGAAACAATGACTCCCAGAATGAGACAAGGCAGAAAAATTATGATTACACCGGCTAACCCTCCTTATTGAACATTAACTAATTATGGCCTTTATTTTTTTGGGGTTAAAAAGAAAAGGCATACCTTTAGTATCAGCAGGGGCCCTTGGAATCTGACTCTCTTGTGACAGCCAAGCATTTTGAACAGCAATAATATCAACACTATTTTGGCATTTGGAGTACGCCTTCAGTAATTCCCTGGATTGATTGATTAATAATAGATATTTATGAATACCAAGGAGCTTATGAAGCTACATGCAACCAATGTCAAATTAATATCAAAAGTAAATAACATCTTGATAAAACATAATTACATAATAACCATAATAAATTGTCAATCATACCGGTTCAGGGACAAAAAAGCATGGCCCCATTTGAACTTGTCAAGCAACAGATCTGCTGATTCATCTTCCCCACTGCAAGGCAAAGAAAAAATTTTGAATTAATGTTTAGTTCTTAATAACCAAGCAAAATAGGAGGAAAACTAATATAACGGTAAAGGTATGCCTCCTGCAAAGTGCAAAGTCAATTTATTAAGCTAAGACCATGCAATAGCAATCTCGTAGCAAATAAGCCCACACAGACAGTTCCTGACAAGATATCCATATTTTTCTTTTGGGTTAAGAGGAGAGAGAGAGAGAGAGAAGGGGGGGGGGGGGGCAGGGTTGAAAAAACACCAAAAAGAAAGATATTATCTAAATCACGGATAAGGATATTTGGTACCATATTATTAAAGCAGCAGATAAGGCCTCTACACATGATAGCTGACATGGCCGACCATAATTTACTGGATTTGCTGCTACAAGCCATGGCACTGCCATAAACAGAAAATATTAGAAAGTAATCATTACAACCCCACACCGGTAATAGTTGAGAGGCAACTTATAAACAGGTAAGAAAGATTAAATGAATTTGTGCTAGAAGAAAATTTTAAACGTCATGGAGAACTATAGCAGTATTTGAGTCAAGCTCAGATGTTCCAATACATAGTATATTTGAACAGAGTAGCATACACAAACAAGCATTGATAGCCAAGATCACTAAGCAAATGTAAATATAGTCATGTCAGTAGATAAGTTCATACAGAGGCGAGGAGCAGTGCACCGCAGCCTCACAAAAGGCACATCATCTAAGCGTGCCCAAGAGCAATCCACAACAGCCAATCCTTTCAGCTTTATTAAAGAGGAATCTTCTCTTGAGACACATTGCTTTCCAACAGGACTGTCAAACCATAATTACAAGAGATAATCACTAATCATATTCATGCTAACATGTTATGAACTTATGATATAAATAACATGAAAATAAATAATGTTCTAGCAACAATAACATTCTTCAGACATATAGTGGGAAAACAAAAGAAAGTTAATGAGGAAGTACCTTAAAACAATGCCTCCAAATCCATTACTAACTCGTAACTCCTGAAACAACTCATTCAAAGCTAGGTGTCAGGACTACTCAGCATACACACTAAAGTATTTTTATATATGCATGCTCATGGCTATCCATATAAATTTGTATGTACACGTAATCATATCATATTTAGAAAGTAATCAAAGAATGAAGGGAAGAAAAAAGAAAGTATAAGAAAAAGAGAACAAGTACTTGCCTTTAACATACCCAGTCTTGATAACTTGCGACCTGTGCATCTTTTGATATCACATTGCCCAAAATCCTGAGTCGACAACATGAGAACCAATCACATAAAGAATTTAAAGTTCCATCATTACAAATAATCAAATATGCAAATTGAGATTTATATACTTCACAAATAGGAACATTCCCCGTACATGTCACTAATTAACCACAGAAACAAGCATTTGAATTGAGATGAACATAGGAATAAATTGGGAGAATGCATACCCACATTGCAAGCTTTATTTTGGGTTTCGTCATCTCCTGCTCCTGCTGCTCCTCCACCTCAACTGTTTCTGCAACTAAAAAACATGCAGAGTTTCATTCATAGGGAGGATAACAGATGGGGCTTCATGCCCCTTTGATTATCAGAAAAAGAGAAAAAAAAAATTAAAGATATCACGCACTTGAAAACAAGGAAGATATTGGATTCCATTGAGAAATAAAATAAGTAGAAATGGAATGTATAGGCAGTTAGGCACCTTGAACAGAAGAGGACTGAGCATCATCGTCTCTGAAATAGATCGAGGCAACAAAAACCGCGTCAATTACGAACACCGAAAAGAAAAAGAAAAAGGAAAGAGAGATGAGAAAGATGAAGTTACAGTAAGAGTTGATGGTCTCGAGACGAGTGAGGGTGATGGTTGCGTTGATTTTTGAATCTCCTGTTTCTGTTATTGCCCCCCATTTCACCTCACTTCAGCTGGGAAACCCGGCGCCGCGGCGTTTCGCGGTGTTCTGGTGCTTCTGCTATTCCATAGCTTCTTTACTTAAATACAAGGTTTTGAGAATTGGACCGGTCATCAAATTACTCTAGACACTGGTTTATTGGTTTATTAGTCCAATCGGTTCAACTGTAGTTTAACCGAAAAAATTATTTTAGAATAAAATAATAAATAAATTATAAATAAACATCCTAAAATATAATTATAATCTAATATAAATCTTAAAATACTTTTCAAATTTAAAACACTAGATGAAATATCCCTCTTTTCAACTTTTAGTGGCTTAAATTTCTTGCCGTGGTTTCTATAAATTCATTGACTAGAGATAAATAATCAACCATGTATATGAAAGTGTGATATACCAAGTAACAGAGAACCAATTTAGAAAGGGTGATAGAACGGAGGTTGAGAAAAGAGACACAAGTAACAGAGAACCAATTTGGATTTATGACAGACAGATCTACCACTGAAGCGATATACCTATTAAGAAGGATGATGGAGAGGTATCGTAGTAATAAAAGGGATTTACATATGGTGTTTATTGATTTGGAAAAAGCGTATGATAGGGTACCAAGGGAGGTCTTATGGAAGGTTTTAGAAAAGAGGAGAGTAAGGATCGCATATATTCGAGCAATTAAAGACATGTATGATGGGGCCACAACTAGTGTGAAGACTCAAGGTGGTGTGACAGAGGAATTTCCTATTGGTATAGGATTACACCAGGGATCATCCTTAAGTCCATACCTTTTCACATTAGTCTTAGAAGTACTCACAGAGCACATCCAAGAGCCTGTGCCATGATGCATGCTTTTTGCCGATGATATCATCCTTATGGGAGAGTCAAGGGAAGACCTAAATAAGAAGTTGGAGTTATGGAGAGAAGCTCTAGAAGTGTATGGTCTGTGCATAAGCCGTAGCAAGACGGAATATATGGAATGTAAGTTCAGTCTGAGAAGGGAAAACCCCAATATAGAGGTGAAGATTGGAGAAAACATCCTACGAAAAGTTAAAAGTTTTAAGTATCTTGGGTGCATCATACAGGATAATGGAGAGATTGAACATGATGTAAATCATAGGATCCAAGCAGGTTGGTCAAAATGGCAGAGTGCATCTGGTTTTATATGCGACAAAAAAGTGTCTTTAAAACTAAAAGGTAAATTCTATCGCACCGCTATAAGACCGGCTATGCTGTATGGTACGGAGTGTTGGGCGGCTAAAGGGGAGCACGAACATAAGCTGAGTGTGGCAGAGATGAAGATGTTGAGATGGATGAGTGGTCATACGCGATTGGATAAAATAAGAAATGAAGATATAAGGGAGAGAGTCGGAGTAGCACCCATTGTGGAAAAGATGGTTGAATCGCGTCTCAGGTGGTTTGGACATGTGAGAAGAAGACCGATAGAACATCCAGTCAGGAGGGTGGATGAGATGGAAGATGGACAAAGGGCGAAAGGCAGAGGAAGACCTAAGAAGACCATCCATGAGGTGGTCAAACGAGATCTACATGTAAATGGTCTCTCTGTAGACATGATACATGACAGAGCACAATGGCGTCGTTTGATTCATGTAGCCGACCCCACTTAGTGGGACAAGACTTTGTTGTTGTTTGTTGTTGTATATGAAAGTGTGTGGTTTTGGGTGTAGCTAACTCAACCCACTTTTTGTCTCATGACAACACTGTCATTCAGACAAAAATATCTCTTTCGTCTCTTTCCTAATGCAAAGAATAAAAAAAGATCAAACAAATTGAACAAACCTTGTACATATTAATGGTGAATCCATCTCCTTAATATTACAAATAATTGGAGTTCATCGCATAAATACATTAATATTACAAAATATACTAATATACTTGACAAATAGGTAAGACATGACACAATAGTGCCTTTTGATCTATTTTAGAATACCTCAAGCAACATGTAGAGATGAATTAATAACATAGAAATGGAAAAGACAACTGAAGGTTCAAATAATCATTGAATATAATGCATAGTTTTTGATTGCGGATGGCGGCTCATGGCGGTGAGCCAAAAATCCGCCATAAAGTTATAGTGGATGGCGTTGCGGAAAATGGCGGATTACCTAAAAAATACACATATTTGTACAAAAAAACATACAGAAAAATTACAAAGATAATAAACTATAAAATCTATCTATATAAGCAACTTTCTAGTCATAAAATATCCAATTAATATAGCAAATATAGTAGCAAATTTAGCAAATAAACATAACATCAAGTTCAAATCATAACTCAAAAGTCATAAGCAAACCATAAAATAGAAGACATAAAACATAAAATAGAAGACATAAAACATCAAGGGCTTGTCTAGAAGTGGGCATAGTGAACTGAATGGAACAAAACTGAAAGAAGAGAAGTTTAACACTGATTATTGATAAAGAAGGGGCAGTAGGGAAGAGAGAAAAGAAAAAAATAGGAGCAGAGAAGATGAAACACGTTGTACGAACCAGCAATGATGAACAGGTGATGAGCAGCAATGATGAGAGAACAGAAGTGATGAGAGAACAGAGACGGGCGGTGCGGCGGGCGGCTAGATGAGCGGCGGCGATGGATGGCAGGTGCAGAAATCTGGGTCGCAGAGATGAGAGAACAGAGACGAAGAGAGGGTTTTTTTTGAAAAAGAGGCAGAGGAGGGAGTTTTTGAATGAGGGGCTGATTATTAGGGTTAGTGGTTAGTGGGATCTAACTTAGGTTTCTTAAATTACCCAAACCACCTTCAGATTTTTTTGGAAAACCCGAAAACCCCCGCTATTTCTGCCATACAGATCGCGTTCCGCCATGGCGCCACCGCAATTGCGACCGCCATGGCGCCCCACGTTACAACCCATCGCGGCGCCCAGTAAATGGCGGCAGGGTCAAAACCCGCCACGCCATACCATTATGGTGCCGCCATAACTGCCATTTAAAAACACTGGTACAATGCAAAGCTACTTATTCACATTGAGATCTCACATTATACAAGCAACTTTCATGACTTAAGTTTGCACATTTTCAACAAACAATTGTAACCAGTGTTATTTTTTCCTTTTACGATGATATGTACAAGTCACTTATAGTACAAAACTACAAACTAACTGAAAACATATATGAGCCTGGATGCATGATTATATAGTGTAGTGAGGTGAACTTTTTGTCTCTGTTGTTAACATGAGATTATGCAATGCTCCCCCTGTGGATGTAAAGTAATTACAAACCGTGTTCAATATCATGAGACCTAACTGAATATAAAGTAATTACAAGCAGCAGCACAGCAACTGGGTACCCAATGCCCAGCAACTGGCCAGTTTAAAGCACATTAACACCTGACTATAAAATTTTAACAAATAATCATTCAATGATTTCAACAAAAACACCAAGCAGCAGCAGGACAGCAGAGCCACAAAACACACAATAGCACACTAGAACCCAGAACCCACAGCAGCAGCACACCAAAGCCAGAGCAAATCAATGATTTGAACAAAAACACAAAACCCTATAATCATTCAATGATTTGTTAATTTCAGAACACAGAGCAGGGAATAAAACGAAAAATGAAGAACAAGTGCACACCAAAGCCACTAACCTTCGAGAGGCCGACGAGACGACGGCAACGGCGACAGGACGACGGCGAGCAAGACGAATCCGATGAAGGATGGGCGCCGAGCGAGGAAAAAGACAGAAAACCGGAGGTTCGACTTGGATAACGCCAATAGTACAAAGAGAGACTCCTTGAATGGCCACGGACGGCAGTAGTGGGTCACTCAGTTCGGCGGCGGTGGAGGCTAGATAGGTTTTCCTTTTTATTTTCTTTGGGTGAAGAAATGAATGAAAGTAAGAAAGGAACGAAAGAGAGGCAACGCGTTCTTCTTCTTTCTTTTTTTTCCCCTTAGAAAACGACGTAGTATTAGGCAAATGGCCGGTTATCAGTCCGTTCCAACCGGTCGATTCTTGACTGGCTCAGTAGTTTCTCTCCGATTCTATCATGAGCGGTTTTTAGTGATGGACCGAACTGTTTACAGCACCGGTTTCCGGTCAGACCGGTTCAACCAGACAATTCGGTCTGGTTTTCAGAACCATGCTTAAATCTCAGCGTGCAGGGGTGCATCCCACCAGGGGCAGTTCAGTCTTTGCACTCTGGCTCGGCTGACGTCTAGTTTCATTCTTGGTAGTCGGTATGCTTCTACTATGATTATAATTAATTTAAGGTGTAAATAACTTTTTTCGGCCTCTGACCTTTTACCCGAGGGACGACACGCATCTTGATTTTTCTGCTATTTAATCCAGACTCTTATCCATGCAAAGGAATATACACATCGACTCTTATCACCGGATGCCAATGGGCTGCCCATGTGACGTGTCCGTTATTGTCTGACATGTCATGGCACAGTACCAGGTGGTAGAACGAAGTTGTGAATGGGACTAAAACCTCCCTGTGAATAGTGAAGAGTTATAGGAGCCAACTGATTTGTTGAAGTCTGATGCTCCTAGAATTGTGAAGCCTGTAAGTCGACCAAGGATGAAGAGAAGAGAAGCTGCTCAACCTCCTCCACCAGCCAATGAAGACAAAGTGAGGAGAATCTTTCAAGTTACCTGCAGCAAGTGTGGAAAGAAGGGTCACTACTACAAACCTACAAGGAAGCTCCTAAAAATTCTAATTGATAGCCAAAAAGAAGAAAGTAAAAGAGAAACAATTTAGCACTTGTAGTTGTTAGCCCAGACCAACCTAATGTTGATATTTCCATATCAACTGATGCTCCTCCATCTCAGGTACAAAATTCTACACCTTACTTACTCTTAATATGCAAATCTGTTTCTCAAAGTAGTAGTGTGACACTATGTGGATGTTGTTTCAGGGAGGAGCACAAGTGCCTAGCCAAATGACTCTGAGCCTCACAAGCCAACACCAGATGAGAAAATGGTAAGAATTGGCTGTTTATATTGTGATCTGATTAGGGTATAGGTATCTGAGTATTTTCATACTTTGACCAATTTTTTTTGGGCTGACATAGGCTAAGGCTAGGAAGAATAAGAAGAAGATGCCAAAGAGGCCCAATGCCCCCACAAAATGCACAAGAGGAAATTCCAGTCACTCAGTCTGCTCCCACGGTGGTAAGTTCCTATTATATTGTCAACTTAAACGGATATATTGTTCTGTAGGTAATTCAAAAATAAACTCATCAATAACTGTTCTTGTTAATGTATAGGAACCTTAACATAAACATGCATCACCATCCCAGCCAACTCATAGGTTCAAGCCCAAGTAAAGGATTTTTAGGCCAGCAGCTCCTTTGAATTTTAAACCATCAACAACTCATGGATCTACTAAGCTTGCACCAACTCATGGACCAACCGTGGTTCAGCCTACATCAACTAAGGGTTCCCAGTCCACCACAAACCAACCTGCACCAAACAAACCTGAAGCAATATCCAAGGAAACATTAGCTGCAGTAAGTGGAGGGACCTCCTCAAGACTATTCAAGTTCATTCCAACACCAACTTTTAGGCCACCTAAACAGATGTAGTTTTTTAGGATGATTATCTTTTAAGACATGGATTCAGTTACTTTATGTTTGTGCTATGTTTGTGTTTTTCTTTTGCTAATATTAAACTTGTAAAATTTGTGACAGCCTGTGAAGTCATATGTAGTTCATTTTGGTTAGTACCTCACATGGTTTGTGAGTAACACTTGGAAACTTTTATGTTATTTTGAAATGATCATCTAGCACAATTGTGTCACTTTGTTAAAGCCTTGCTGTTAACAATTAAAACCTTCTAAATTGATACCTACTTCCTCAAATGTGACAGGATGACTATATAATTAGAAATTGTCAATTAATCCAGGAACATAGTTGATCACAATGACATAGCCAAAGCTACTTATGTATACTCAAGTAGCACTAATTACAAACTATTAACAAAACAGTACTAACAAAGCACTGAGAAATCTTTCTAACATCATCAACTAGCAACTAAACTAAACCTCATTGCTAATACAAAGCATATGAAAATAACCCCAACCACTTTGCACATGTGAACACCACCACTAAAATGTTCAACATTCTTGTATTCAACAATCTTCAACTCTAGCTTTGCAATCCTTTCTTCCATCTTTTTCATTAGGTCTACAACTTCATGTTTTGTGGACACTTCATCAACATTGAAGGATGCAATATACTTATCCAGCCAAGCAAAATTTTGCAATGTGGCGCTTTAGTCTACAAGATACTTGCTATTAAACTCCATATAACACCAAATCTTTCACAAACATCAACTATAACATAGAACTTACCTTAAGAACAACAAAAATAAAGCCTCCTTGGATTCTGCAAAGTGCCGAATTCAAATAAGATGGCGTAAGTGCCACAATTGCACATAGGCAAAACAAAATTTTTCTTCCACCTTTTTGCCGCTCCTTCTAGGCTGCTTCCACCAGAACTCATCCTTGTGCTCCAACTCTCCTCACACCCATCATTTCTTTTCTCGCGACTACATGAAGAACCACTATTTACAGTGTTCATACCTGCTGTTGAAGTGCCCATGACTACAACTAAACCTTAGCCTTTTAATCTGGAGAGGAACACATTTGAAATCCTAAGCGACGACATTTGAAATCCTAATTCGCACACACACCTCTAAGATACATTCTGAGTTGAGTGTCGAAGTGTCATTGCAGGTACCACCCCACGCCACTCTAGAATAGGGGTGGAAGCAGGGAAGCCCGCACCGCCCCACTCCGCCAGAAGCCCGCCCTTTGGCGGGCTGGCCCGTCCCGCCCCACCTAGTGAGGCGGTCCTAGAATCCCACCCCGCCCCGCCTAACTGCGGGCTGGCGGGCTAAGCCCGCCAAAGCTCCTCTTTTTTTTACTATTAACTACTAAATAATATATATAATTTCACAACCATATTAATAAATTTATAATTTTTAAAGGCATAAAAAAATTATATTTTTTATATTCAAAAAATTAAAGTCTTTGTAATTCTAAATATTTAATAAACATAATTATAAACCAAATTTTCATCCAAATTATAATTATAAATATTCTCTCCAAAGCAAAATAAACATAATCCAAAACATAATTATAAATATTGTCTCGAAAACAATATAAACATATTCCAAAACACTCAATTTTCATCTTCATACTCTTGTAAGTTGGGTTGGAGGAAGTTGGATTTTGGCAAAAAAATTGCAAAAATACCCCCTTACAAAAAAAACTAAGCCCGGCGGAGAAGCTCGCCCTGCCCTGCCAAATCCCGCCAAAGCTCGCAGTTTAAGCGATGCGGGTTAGGCTTGCTCTTTGGCGGTCCCAATTTTTCAGTCCGTCCCGTCTTTTTTGGTGGGTTATGCGGGCCTGCCTGGCGGATTTAGGCCCATTTGCCACCCCTACTCCAAAAGTTCGATCTCGTCACTCCCTTGGCTGGTGAGTCCCCGATCCATCTCACAACCCATACCAGCAACTTCTTGTACATTGGCACCGTCTGTGGGGACTTGTCAAGTCTTGGCGATATGACGGAGAATTTCGAGGAGCAATCTTCAAGCCATCACCATGAGTCAGACCCAAACAATCCAATGTCCGAACTGTGGAGCAACGTCCCCCCGACCCTTGGGAGGATAACCAACACCGTGCACCGCCCAACCAACCCCTGTCAGGCAATGACCAAAAGAAGACGATCACCACCTTGATAAGGCCCGAGCGCCTGATAGCTTAGGAGAGAAAGCAATTCAGATAATCCAAGAGCTCTACCAAAGAGTAAAATCCTTGAGGGCCGAGTCGCGTCCAAAGAGCGATACCAGCCAGAACACGTAAGCCAAGCAACCTCCAAGAGCTGATCACGGCGAGAAACCAAGAACAAAAGGTCACCTGAACGGTGACACAAGAAACGGTAAAACTGCAGCGTTTCCCGAGAGCCAGAGCGTCGACGCGATGACGATGACAGAAGACACCGACGGGATTCCAAGCGAACAAGAAGCGAGCACATGATAATAGGAGTCACCCTGTTCATCGAGAGAATCCTGAAGGCCAAGCTACCAAAGGGTTTCGACAAGCCGACTGACATGAAGTACGATGGGACCATTGTTGTCAAACTCTCGAGTTAACTCGTAAACTCGTTTTACGAGTTTAGATATGGAAACGAGTTAACTCGGACATAGACTCTATCCTGAGTAAACTCGGCTAGACTTGGCTAGACTCGGTCAAACTCGGACAAACTCGTGAGTTTAGGACTGAGTTAGCGAGTTTGTGTTTTTCTTCATTTTTTCTCAAAAAAACGTCATTTTGAAACCAAAATAACACTTTTTTTATTAGGGTTATGATAACACTCCCAAAGAATGAAAGAAAGCTCACTAACAACTCACTCATCTGCATTGTTTCTCTCAAGTCTCACTTTCTCCATGTTCTGCCGCAGTCGCTGTTCCCCGTCGAGCTGCCGATGTTCGCCTGTATCTACTACCTCTGCTCTGATTTGCACCATTGTCTTTGTGAATTTTATCTATGTTGTCCTCTGCTTTGTATTTCTTCACATCTCCACTATCCGCAACTCCATCATGCTATCACCGTTCACGAGTTCGACTACTTCTCCTACAGTCCTATCTCTGCTCTGGTTTGCACCGTCGTGAAATCCATGACTTTGTCGCCGTCGATTCGTGCTACTGCTGCACCCTTATCACCGCTGCCTGCTGCACCCTTGTCTTCGATCTGCTGTTGCTGGGACTTTGCCCCTTCTTTTCTTCTGTATCCTCTATTTTTTGTATGCCTTTTGCCCCTTTTTTGAGCATTTGCTTCTTGATTTAGTTTTTTTTTTATTTTTAAATTTTATTGCTTCTAAGTTTAGCCTATTGCTTATCGTTTATTTTAGATGGCTAGATGGTTCATTCATTCATGGCTAATTAGTAATTAATTATTTTGATTAGAGTTAATTTGATTATTTGATATTGTTCAATGTTCAATTAAAGATTTAGTATTACAAATTTAGAATTTTTAATTTTGTGTGTTTTATGTTGTATTTGTATAAGAATAATTATAGAGGATTTGAATGTGTATTTTAAAATATTTGTTATAATGTATGCTACTATTTTAATTTATTATGTGTTTTAAGATTGATATTATTAATTTTGAAGGGTTAGAATTGAGTAAATATACATTATGTATGTATGTATATATATATATATATATATATATATATATCATAACAGGTGAACTCGTACGAGTCTACGAGTTAACTCGCGAGTCGAGTCTAGGTCAGCTCCACTAGTTTACTTAGACTCGTGAGTTCGACAACCTTGCTTATACCAGTCTATCATTACTACCACTATACTTAGCTTCATCTAGCACATGATCTACATCACTTGAACTGATTTCAATCCTATTACCTTCTTTAAATTCGCTAATCGCATAGATCTCATAGTATTTCATAGAACCTGTCACTAATAACCTACTCATTCTTCATCACATTTTAACTCTCTAAAACTTAACTTCACTTCCATTCATGGTTCTTTGAACCATATATTGGCATATTCCATGTACGCTAATTGCTTTAGCTCACTACTATCTCTTGTAAAGATTATTGATCAAAGTCAAAATGTAAGTCTTCCACAACCATTCCACCTAGGGGTATTGGTATGCGAAATTGTTACTCAGGTTAGGTAACATTTTGTTGTTCGTTCTCTCCCTGGCAATGGCGCCAATAAACTGATGCACAATACCATGGTCCAAACATAACTTCACAACTTCGCACAACTAACCAGCAAGTGCACTGGGTCGTCCAAGTAATAAAACCTTACGTGAGTAAGGGTCGATCCCACAGAGATTGTTGGTATGAAGCAAGCTATGGTCATCTTGTAAATCTCAGTTAGGCAAATATCAAATGGTTATGGAGTTTTCGAATAATAATAATAAATAAACAGAAAATAAAGATACAGATACTTATGTAAATCATTGGTGAGAATTTCAGATAAGCGTATAGAGATGCTTTCGTTCCTCTGAACCTCTGCTTTCCTGCTGTCTTCATCCAATCATTCCTACTCCTTTCCATGGCAAGCTTTCTGTAAGGCATCACCGTTGTCAATGGCTACATCCCATCCTCTCTGTGAAAAAGGTCCAAATGCTCTGTCACGGCACGGCTAATCATCTGGAGGTTCTCGATCATACTGGAATAGGAGTCACCCTCTTTTTGCGTCTGTCACTACGCCCAGCACTCGTGAGTTTTATGCTCGTCACAGCCATCCCTTCCCAGATCCTACTCGGAATACCACAGACAAGGTTTAGACTTTCCGGATCTCAGGAATGGCCATCCATGGGTTCTAACTTATACCACGAAGATTCTAATATCTCGGACTCGGTCCTCTGTATTAGATATCTAAGAGATACTCATTCTAGCTTGTTTGCATGTAGAACGGAAGTGTTTGTCAGGCACGCGTTCATAAGTGAGAATGATGATGGGCGTCACATAATCATCACATTCATCATGTTCTTGGGTGCGAATGGATATCTTAGAAGCGGAATAAGTTGAATTGAATAGAAAAACAGTAGTACTTTGCATTAAATCATGAGGAACAGCAGAGCTCCACACCTTAATCTATAGAGTGTAGAAACTCTACCGTTGAAAATACATAAGTGATGAAGGTTCAGGTATGGCCGAATGGCCAGCCCCCAAACGTGATCAATATGATCCAAAGTTGACTAAAAATCATAAGATGTAAATACAATAGTAAAAAGTCCTATTTATACTAAACTAGCTACTAGGGTTTACAGAAGTAAGTAATTGATGCATAAATCCACTTCCGGGGCCCACTTAGTGTGTGCTTGGGCTGAGCTTGAAGTTTACACGTGCAGAGGCTTCTTTTGGAGTTGAACTCCAAGTTGAAACGTGTTTTTGGCGTTCAACTCTGGTTCGTGACGTGTTTCTGGCGTTTAACTCTAGACTACAGCGTAGAACTGATGTTCAACGCCCTTTTGCGTCATCTAAACTCGAGAAAAGTATAGACTATTATATATTGTTGGAAAGCCCTGGATATCTACTTTCCAACGCAATTGGAAGCGCGCCATTTGGAGTTCTGTAGCTCCAGAAAATTCACTTCGAGTGCAGGGAGGTCAGAATCCAACAGCATCAGCAGTCCTTCTTCAACCTCTGAATCTGATTTTTGCTCAAGTCCCTCAATTTCAGCCAGAAAATACCTAAAATCACAGAAAAATACACAAACTCATAGTAAATTCCAAAAATGTGAATTTAACATAAAAACTAATAAAAACATCCCTAAAAGTAACTAGATCCTACTAAAAACATACTAAAAATAATGCCAAAAAGCGTATAAATTATCCGCTCATCACAACACCAAACTTAAATTGTTGCTTGTCCCCAAGCAACTGAAAATCAAATAGGATAAAAAGAAGAGAATATACTATAAATTCCAAACTATCAATGAAACATAGCTCCAATCAGATGAGCGGGACTTGTAGCTTTTTGCCTCTTGAATAGTTTTGGCATCTCACTTTATCCATTGAAGTTCAGAATGATTGGCATCTATAGGAACTCAGAGTTCAGATAGTGTTAGTGATTCTCCTAGTTCAGTATGTTGATTCTTGAACACAGCTACTTTATGAGTCTTGGCCGTGGCCCTAAGCACTTTGTTTTCCAGTATTATCACCGGATACATAAATGCCACAGACACATAACTGGGTGAACCTTTTCAGATTGTGACTCAGCTTTGCTAAAGTCCCCAATTAGAGGTGTCCATGGTTCTTAAGCACACTCTTCTTTTGCTTTGGACCTTGACTTTAACCGCTCAGTCTCAAGTTTTCACTTGACACCTTCACGCCACAAGCACATGGTTAGGGACAGCTTGGTTTAGCCGCTTAGGCCAGGATTTTATTCCTTTAGGCCCTCCTATCCACTGATGCTCAAAGCCTTGTGATCCTTTTTATTTACCCTTGCCTTTTGGTTTTAAGGGCTATTGGCTTTTTGCTCTTGCCTTTTGGTTTTAAGAGCTTTTGGCTTTTTCTGCTTGCTTTTTCTCTCTTTTTTTTCTATTTTTTTTCGCTATTTTTTTTTCTGCAAGCTTTTGTATTCACTGCTTTTTCTTGCTTCAAGAATCATTTTTATGATATTTCAGATTATCAAATAACATGTCTCTTTGTCATCATTCTTTCAAGAGCCAACATATTTAACATTCTTGAACAACAACTTTAAAAGACATATGCACTGTTCAAGCATTCATTCAGAAAACAAAAAGCATTGTCACCACATCAATATAATTAAACTAAGTTCAAGCATAAATTCAAAACTCATGTACTTCTTGTTCTTTTGAATTAAAATATTTTTTATTTAAGAGAGGTGATGGATTCATAGGACATTCATAACTTTAAGACATAGTTACTAAATACTAATGATCATGTAATAAGACACAAAAACATTTAACATGAAAATGAAAAACAAAAAATTTAAGAACAAGGAATGAGTCCACCTTAGTGATGGTGGCGTTTCCTTCTTGAGGAATCAATGATGTCCTTGAGCTCTTCTATGTCTCTTCCTTGTCTTTGTTGCTCCTCCCTCATTGCTCTTTGATCTTCTCTAATTCCATGGAGGATGATGGAGTGCTCTTGGTGCTCCTATCCTTAGTTGTTCCCAATAATTATGTGGAGGAAAATGTATCCCCTGAGGTATCTCAGGAATCTCTTGATTTGCAGTCAAATGTTCTACCACTGAGCTATAGACCCTTGATGGAAGCTTTTGTCTTCCCTTTCCTCTTTCTAGAGGTTTCTCTGGCCTTAGGTTCCATCAATGGTTATGAAAAAACAAAAAAGAACTATGCTTTTACCACACCAAACTTAGGATGTTGCTCGCCCTCGAGCAAAAGAAGAAAGAATAGAAGAAGAAGAAATGGATGTGAGTGGTGAAGGGGTGATGGGGAAGAGAGATATAGGATTATGAGGAGGGAAGGTGAGTGGAGGTATGTGGGGAACCTGTGGGGTCCACAGATCCTGAGGTGTCAAAGATTTACATCCCTGCACCAATTATGCATGTAAAATGCCTTTGCATGCATTTCTGGCGTTTAAACGCCAAATTGGTGCTTGTTCTGGGCGTTCAGTGCCCAGATGCAGCATATTTCTGGCGTTGAACGCCAGTTCTATGCTTGTTTCTGGCGTTCAGCACCAGCTTTCCTCAGTGTGCATTCCTGGCGTCTGAACGCCAGGATGCTGCTTGTTTTGGGCATTCAACGCCAGATCCATGCTCTGTTCTGGCGTTGAACGCCAGCCAGATGCTCCTTACTGGCGTTTAAACGCCAGTAAGTCCTTCCTCCAGGGTGTAATTTTTCTTCTGCTGTTTTTGATTCTATTTTTAATTTTTTGATTTATTTTGTGACTCCACATGATCATGAACCTAATAAAACATGAAAGAACAATAAAAATAAAAAAAATTAGATAAATAAAAATTGGGTTGCCTCCCAACAAGCGCTTCTTTAATGTCAATAGCTTGACAGTGAGCTCTCATGGAGCCTCACAGATAATCAGAGCAAGGTTGGGACCTCCCAACACCAAACTTAGAGTTTGGTTGTGGGGGTTCAACACCAAACTTAGAGTTTGGTTGTGGCCTCCCAACACCAAACTTAGAGTTTGACTTTGGGGGCTCTGTATGACTCTGTTTTGAGAGAAGCTTACTGTGCCTCTTTTCCATGTTTACAGAAGGATGACCTTGAGTTTTTAACATAAGGGAGTCCTCACTCAATTGAAGGACTAGTTCACCTCTGTCAACATCAATTACAGCTTTAGCTGTGGCTAGGAAGGGTCTTCCAAGGATGATGGATTCATCCTCATCCTTCCCAGTATCTAGGATTATGAAATCAGCAGGGATGTAAAGGCCTTCAACCTTTACTAACATGTCCTCTACTTGTCCATAAGCCTCTTTTCTTGAGTTATCTACCATCTCTAATGAGATTCTAGCAGCTTGTACCTCAAAGATTCCCAGTTTCTCCATTACAGAGAGTGGCATGAGGTTTATCCCTAACCCAAGGTCACATAGAGCCTTCTTAAAGGTCATGGTGCCTATGGTACAAGATATTAGGAACTTTCCAGGATCCTGTTTCTTCTGAGGCAAGCTCAGTTGATCTAATGCATTTAGTTTATTGGTGAACAAGGGAGGTTCATCTCCCCAAGTCTCATTACCAAATAAATTGGCATTCAGCTTCATGATTGCACCAAGGAACTTGGCTACTTGCTCTTCAGTAACATCCTCATTCTTTTCAGAAGAGGAATACTCATCATAGCTCATGAAGGGCGTAAGGAGGTTTAATGGAATCTCTATGGTCTCTAGATGAGCCTCAGATTCCTTTGGTTTCTCAGAGGGAAACTCCTTATTGATCACTGGACGTCCCAGGAGGTCTTCCTCCTTGGGATTCACGTCCTCCCCTTCCTCCTTGAATTCGGCCATGATGGTTATGTCAATGGCCTTGCACTCTCTCTTTGGATTCTCTTCTGTATTGCTTGGGAGAGTACTAGGAGGAGTTTCAGTGATCTTCTTACTCAGCTGGCCTACTTGTGCCTCCAAGTTTCTAATGGAGGACCTTGTTTTATTCATGAAACTCAGAGTGACCTTAGATAGATCAGAAACTAAATTTGCTAAGCTAGATGGATTCTGCTCAGAATTCTCTGTCTGTTGCTGAGTGGATGATGGAAAAGGTTTACTACTGTTAAACCTATTTCTTCCACCATTATTAAAGCCTTGTTGAGGCTTTTGTTGATCCTTCCATGAGAAATTTGGGTGATTTCTCCATGAGGGGTTATAGGTGTTTCCATAAGGTTCACCCATATAATTTACCTCTGCTATTGCAGAGCTCTCAGGATCATAAGCTTCTTCTTCAGAAGATACCTCTTGAGTACTGTTGGATGCAGCTTGCACTCCATTCAGACTCTAAGAAATCATATTGACCTGTTGAGTCAATATTTTATTCTGAGCCAATATGGCATTCAGAGTATCAATTTCAAGAACTCCCTTCTTCTGAGGCGTCCCATTACTCACAGGATTCCTCTCAGAAGTGTACATGAACTGGTTATTAGCAACCATGTCAATAAGTTCTTGAGCTTCTGCAGGCGTTTTCTTTAGGTGGATGGATCTACCTGCAGAAGTATCCAATGACATCTTAGCTAATTCAGACAGACCATCATAGAATATATCCAGGATGGTCCATTCTGAAAGCATGTCAGAAGGACACTTTTTGGTCAGTTGCTTGTATCTCTCCCAAGCTTCATAGAGGGATTTACCTTCCTTCTGTCTGAAGGTTTGGACATCCACTCTAAGCTTACTCAGCTTTTGAGGAGGAAAGAACTTGGCTAAGAAAGCCGTGACCAGCTTATCCCAAGAGTTCAGGCTGTCTTTAGGTTGAGAATCCAACCATATTCTAGCTCTGTCTCTTACAGCAAAAGGGAAAAGCATGAGCCTGTAGACTTCAGGATCTACTCCATTAGTCTTAACAGTATCACAGATCTGCAAGAATTCAGTTAAGAACTGAAAGGGATCTTTAGATGGAAGTCCATGAAACTTGCAGTTTTGTTGCATCAGAGAAACTAGTTGAGGTTTCAGCTCAAAATTGTTTGCTCCAATGGTAGGGATGGAGATGCTTCTTCCATGTAAATTGGAATTAGGTGCAGTAAAGTCACCAAGCATCCTCCTTGCATTATTATTATTTTTCGGCTGCCATCTCCTCTTCTTTTTCGAAAATTTCTGTAAGGTTGTCTCTGGATTGTTGTATTTTAGCTTCTCTTAGTTTCCTCTTCAGAGTCCTTTCAGGTTCTGGATCAGCTTCAACAAGAATGTTCTTGTCCTTACTCCTGTTCATATGAAAAAGAAGGGAACAGAAAAATAATAATAGGGATCCTTTTTTTCCACAGTATAGAGGTTCCCTTGTTGTTAGTAGAAGAAGAAAGGGAATAAGAGTGAAGAAGAATGGATAATCCAAACACAAGGGTGAGGATAGTAGCAGTGATTTGAGATGAAGAGAAGTGTTAGTAAATGAATAAATAAATAGAATAAGATGAGAGAGAGAGAGAGAGGTTTTTGAAAATAAATTTTGAAAAGGAGTTAATGATTTTTGAAAATTAAAGGAAGAATACAATTAAAATTAAAATTTAAAATAATTAATTAATTAAAAAGAATTTTTGAAAAAGAGGGAGAAATTTTCGAAAATTAGAGAGGGAAAAGTAGTTAGGTGGTTTTGAAAAAGATATGATTGAAATTTAAAAAGATATGATTGAAACAAAAAGATAAGATTTGAAAATCAATTTTAAAAAAAAAAGATAAGAAGATAAGAAGTTAGAAAAGATATTTTAAAATCAAATTTTTGAAATAGATATGATTTAAAAAGATATGATTAAAATTAGTTTTGAAAAAGATTTGAATTTTAAAATCAAAATTAATGACTTGACTCACAAGTAATCACAAGATATGATTCTAGAACTTAAAGTTTGAATCTTTCTTAACAAGCAAGTAACAAACTTGAAATTTTTGAATCAAAACATTAATTGTTGATAATATTTTCGAAAATTATGAGATAAAATTAGGAAAAAGATTTTTGAAAAAGATTTTTAAAATTTTCGAAAATATTAGAAAGAAATTTTGAAAAAGATTTGATTTTTGAAAAAGATTTTGAAAAAGATAAGATTTTTAAATTGAAAATTTGATTTGACTCATAAGAAACAACTAGATTTTAAAATTTTTTGAAAAAGTCAACTCAAATTTTCGAATTTTATGAGTGAAAAAGGGGAAGATATTTTTTTTATTTTTGAATTTTTAATGATGAAAGAGAAAAACATCAAAAAGACTCAATGCATGAAAATTTTGGATCAAAACATGTGATGCATGCAAGAACACTATGAATGTCAAGATGAACACCAAGAACACTTTGAAGATCAAGATGAACATCAAGACTTATTTTTGAAAAATTTTTTAAGAAAAGAAAAACATGCAAGACACCAAACTTAAAGATTTTTAATTTTTAGACACTAAGAATTCAAGAATGCATATGAAAAACAAGAAAACACGTAAAACAAGAAAATATGAAGATCAAACAAGAAGACTGGCCAAGAACAACTTGAAGATCATGATGAATGCAATGCATGAATGCAATTTTCGAAAAATGCAAGATGAATATGCAATTGACACCAAGCTTAAAAATTGACTCAAGACTCAAACAAGAAACACAAAAAATATTTTTGATTTTATGATTTTGTAAATTTTTTTTTTTTTGTATTTTTCGAAAATTAATTGGGAAAAACGAAAAAAAAAGAGAATAAATTTATTCATTATAAAAATTTTTTTTTGAAAAGAAAAAGAAAAGAAAGTTACCTAATTTGAGCAACATGATGAACCGTCAGTTGTCCAAACTCGAACAATCCTTGGCAACGGCACCAAAAACTTGGTATGCGAAATTGTTACTCAGGTTAGGTAACATTTTATTGTTCGTTCTCTCCCTGGCAATGGCGCCAACAAACTGGTGCACAATACCATGGTCCAAACATAACTTCACAACTTTGCACAACTAACCAGCAAGTGCACTAGGTCGTCCAAGTAATAAAACCTTACGTGAGTAAGGGTCGATCCCACGGAGATTGTTGGTATGAAGCAAGCTATGGTCATCTTGTAAATCTCAGTCAGGCGAATATCAAATGGTTATGGAGTTTTCGAATAATAATAATAAATAAACAGAAAATAAAGATAGAGATACTTATGTAAATCATTGGTGAGAATTTCAGATAAGCGTATAGAGATGCTTTCGTTCCTCTGAACCTCTGCTTTCCTGCTGTCTTCATCCAATCATTCCTACTTCTTTCCATGGCAAGCTTTCTGTAAGGCATCACCGTTGTCAATGGCTACATCCCATCCTCTCTGTGAAAAAGGTCCAAATGCTCTGTCACGGCACGACTAATCATCTGAAGGTTCTCGATCATACTGGAATAGGAGTCACCCTCCTTTTGCGTCTGTCACTACGCCCAGCACTCGCGAGTTTTAAGCTCGTCACAGCCATCCCTTCCCAGATCCTACTCGGAATACCACAGACAAGGTTTAGACTTTCCAGATCTCAGGAATGGCCATCCATGGGTTCTAACTTATACCACGAAGATTCTAATATCTCGGACTCGGTCCTCTGTATTAGATATCTAAGAGATACTCATTCTAGCTTGTTTGCATGTAGAACGGAAGTGTTTGTCAGGCACGCGTTCATAAGTGAGAATGATGATGGGCGTCACATAATCATCACATTCATCATGTTCTTGGGTGCGAATGGATATCTTAGAAGCGGAATAAGTTGAATTGAATAGAAAAACAGTAGTACTTTGCATTAAATCATGAGGAACAGCAGAGCTCCACACCTTAATCTATGGAGTGCAGAAACTCTACCGTTGAAAATACATAAGTGATGAAGGTTCAGACATGGCCGAATGGCCAGCCCCCAAACGTGATCAATATGATCCAAAGTTGACTAAAAATCATAAGATGTAAATACAATAGTAAAAAGTCCTATTTATACTAAACTAGCTACTAGGGTTTACAGAAGTAAGTAATTAATGCATAAATCCACTTCCGGGGCCCACTTGGTGTGTGCTTGGGCTGAGCTTGAAGTTTACACATGCAGAGGCTTCTTTTGGAGTTGAACGCCAAGTTGTAACGTGTTTTTGGCGTTCAACTTTGGTTCGTGACGTGTTTCTGGCGTTTAACTCTAGACTGCAGCGTAGAACTGGCGTTCAACGCCCTTTTGCGTCGGCTACACTCGGGCAAAGTATAGACTATTATATATTGTTGGAAAGCCCTGGATGTCTACTTTCCAACGCAATTGGAAGCGCGCCATTTGGAGTTATGTAGCTCCAGAAAATCTACTTCGAGTGCAGGGAGGTCAGAATCCAACAACATCAGCAGTCCTTCTTCAACCTCTGAATCTGATTTTTGCTCAAGTCCCTCAATTTCAGCCAAAAAATACCTGAAATCATAGAAAAACACACAAACTCATAGTGAAGTCCAGAAATGTGAATTTAACATAAAAACTAATAAAAACATCCCTAAAAGTAACTAGATCCTACTAAAAACATACTAAAAACAATGCCAAAAAGCGTATAAATTATCCGCTCATCAGGTATTCATGGATCAGATCATATCTGCAGATCCGCAGTCTTTATTTACATCCGATCCGCAAATTGCGGATATGATCCGATGATCGAATCAGATAGAATCCAATCTGCACTCTAATAGGATCGAATCGTAAATATCAAGTCTGTATCCACAAATTCGATTTGATGATCTGCATATCCGCACATTAATAAATAAATAAATAAATAATAAATATATGTGTTAGTTTTACATCAGAACCCTAATTTTCCTTTTCATTTTCGTTTTTCGATGTTGGGTCCTTCTTGTAACACCCTCACCATCAGAAGTCACGCTTGCGGCTGCGCTACTCTGATAGCAAGAAGTACTACGACTACTTTACATATTAAATATTTAAATAGGAGCCTGTGACTAAACACCGTATCGCTAATCACTTTATAAACCGGAATTACATACTTCATCTAAAATAAACAAGCAGGCATAGATTCATATACAAGAATTTTTACATAATATATATATAACATAAATTGTAAAAACAAAGATGAGGGAAGAAAATAGTCTAATTAATACAACAACATATAAACCAAACGCAGTATAACTCTTCTTAGTGCTTCTTCATTCAGTTCCTGAAAAGTAAAGCTGTAGAGGGGTGAGAACCTAACCACACGGTCTCACCATGAAGTTTCAAAGTTGTCATAAGAAGATATTTACTAGGAAAACCGTTTTCAAGCTCAGTGATTATCATTGCCTTATGAATCTTCTAAAAACCAATAGGTAATCGTTCAAAACCTTTTCAAAGAAACAATATTTAATCTTTCAGAAATCCGAAACCTTTCCTTTCTTATAAGAAAATCTTAATAAGAAACCAATCACGCAATCAAACAACACAATCATTAATTCAGCACCAAAGTTCAATCTCAAATGTAGCACGCCAGGACAAACACAGGCAAGGCAGACAAGGAAAGCACAAGTAGGCAGCAGTTACAGCAAATAGTTCAAGTAGCAGTTACGAACAGTTTAGCAACTAGGCAAACCAAAACAAGTTCAAACTCAAGCAAAGCATACAAATGCATATGATGCATGCCTGTCCTATGGCTGATGAGGCTCATCTGTCGATTATCCAGCCAACCCGACAAGTCTGAATTGTACTTAGACTGTCCCCCGACATGCATCCCCAAGAGTCTATGCATAGATTTTTCTCAAATAATCAATATTACTCAATGGGGGTAACATTCCCGGGAATTTATATAGTGCCCGGTCACACACTTACGTCGTAGGGTCAACAGAGTATCGAGTTTTCAACCTGGTACACGTGGTGACAAGCCACGGCACTTAATCCAGGGAACCTCGTATCTCAGATATTTCAAATTCATAAGCCATATAAACAATTCATTCATCATTCATCAATATCTAAGCCATTTTCAATATCAACATCATTCATTAATCCATATCCCATTTCCAAATTCATTCAAAAATCATATTTCAAATCAATCCTCATCATCCTTCTTTCCGTTAATCAACAATCTCATTCCAAAACATAATTCTTACTTTTCTAAATAAATCAATCTTAAATAAATAACGTTTAAGAACTAAATCCTTTTAAACAATTACTTCAAACAAAACTTCCAATTTTATAAAATTTCGGCAGCATCACCTCTGAAACTTGGATTCTGCCACCCTTTTCGGGTCCCAACCAAACCAAACCAAACACCTGTTAATCAGTCAAATCACTCCCAATAACAATTTTCACAACAACCACACTCAACACAAGGAGATTGCGAAACCCAGAATCCAATCAACCAGTCCTATAAATCACAATCTAGATCAATCTCATTCAACAGCATTAATCAATAATTAAGAACTCTCGATTTTCTCAAACAGTTTCAAACCAAACCGTTCCTCAAACCCTGTTCGAACCATTTCCAAAATAGTAAATTATTCTCAATAAACAAACCGTTTTCAAATATCAGGTCCTTTCCAAATTCGTTTTAAAATCAAATTGTATTTATCAAATCGGGTTCAATATCAAATCAAATTTCAAAACTAAACCTTTCCTAAAATCGAATCATTTCCAAAGTTAAAACTAAATGCCATTATTAAATATCTTTCAACAACTCTAGAAAAACTATGTTAACAACATCAATCAACTAATCAAAATATTCAACTTTCTCAATCGATCAATCAATCAATACAACTAATAACCTCATTCATCCAAAACAACTCAATTCAATTCATAAGACTTACGAAATCACCAAAAATGTATTTTTTATGCATTAATATCGATTTATAACAACTCTGGAAAGTAAACAAGTTTAAGAAAAGCGCCCCTACCTCAATTAGTCGCAAGTTGCATAATTAAACCCATTAAATCCTTATTCTCATGTCAATCAGCAGCAACCGCAGCCTCAACCTCAGCTCCACGGTAGGTATTTGCACCCACAGCAGTAACTTAAATTCACCAACGTGCAGTGACTGGATCTCGATCCTATCGCATTAACGTCGCAAGAATCTTAACAATATACAATAGAACAGCGACTGACAAAGTTAAACTGAATCAGGGAATAGCTTACCATACTGAAGAGGTGCGACTAAATCGAGCAGCCACAATAACAACACTTGCTGCAACAATGGAACAGCTCAAAGCAAGGGGGCAGTAGCGGAATGATGGCTCTGACAGTGGCGTACGACGGAGCAACTCACGATAAATAATCCCTAGCACAAACAATCTCAGCAACAATTCTTATAGTAACCAGGATTTGACCGACAATGAGAAAAAACCAGAATAGGGCTAAAGCTTACCAAGGAGATGGCGGCTCCAACGATGGCAAAACGGCGACGGAGCACAGCTCCTTGAATGGCAGGAGAAGAGGCTCACAACGACTAACCCTCAGCGTGGCGCTCTTCCTCTTGATGGCGATGCACACCTGCGGCTCCATGGATAGCGACGGAGCTTCGGCAGCACAACCCCTAACTCGCGACAGTGGCGGCGACGGTTGGACAGAACTCCCCTTCCTCGCGCAGCTCTCTCTCTCGACGTCACCTCCCTCTCGCGCGAACTCTCCTCTTGGTGGAGCTAACGGCGATGACGACCCAAAAGTGACGGTGACGGCTCGGTGACCCAGTGGCGACGGTGACGAGGCTTGGCGGCGGTGACGCATGATGGCGGTGCGAACAACTCCTCACCCAACGCTCTCTTCCTCTCTCTTGGATCTCTCTCTCTCTCTCTTGCCAACAGCGGCGGCGGCGGTGGCAGTGACACCCACCGCGCCGCCTTCCTCTCCTTCCCCTTTCCCCCTTTCCTGCGTCTCACTTCCCCTCTCTCTTCCCTTTCTTTCTTCTTTCTTTCTTTTTTGTTTTAACTGCTGCTGGGTCTGGTCAAGAGAAGGGGAACATTGGCTGTGGTTAGGGTTAGGTTAGAAGGGGTTAGGGTTTTGGGGTTTAATTTGGGAATTAGGATTTAATTTGGGACAAAAGTGAAATTAAGAATTTTGGGTAAATTGGGGTTTAGTCAATTTTAATAAAATTAAAGTATATTATAAAAATTTGAAATCTAATTTGATCTCTTAAAATTACTTTTAAAATACTACTTAATTATCAATTTACTAATTAGCTTCTAATCATATATTCTAATTTAAAATTAGAAATAACATAATTTATTTTCTGTTTATAAAAATTAAAATATTAAATTCTAGAATCTCTATTATTTAACTAGATTGTATAAAATTCTTATTCTTTTGTAACTGTTAAGCTGTATAATTTTAAATATAGAAAATTATTCAATAACTATAAAATTAAGTAAAATTTCTAATTTAATTGTCAAAACTTGATTTAATTAGCTTTAATAAAATAATTTTTGGAAATAAAATTTCTAATAAATAAATGAATTGAAATTAATTTATAATAAGATTTATTTGAAAATCTTGGGTCTTACATCCTACCCACCTTATAAAAATTTTCGTCTTCGAAAATTGATACGAAATGAAAGAGATTTTCATATTATTTTACTCTGGAACTTATTTAAAGAAATGGCAACAAGTCCTCAAAAAACACACACACACACACACACACACACACACACACACACACACACACACACATATATATATAGTTTCAAATACCAGGATTTTCATATGGCATAAAAATATAAAGGATATAAGTATGACGTGAAATAGAAGTTATAAGATAGGCTTGATGTACAAGATGATATGTTTCAGATATGTGATGGTAAAGCAATGCGGCAAAAGGTTATAAAACAAGCTGGGGTTAAAACGATGTGCTTAACATCCGTATACTAATCTCATACCAACTTCAAAGACTCAACTATTCAAACTTCAACATAACTTATCTCTACTATTCTTAACCGTACTTCATTGAGCAACTCATCCGAAGGTTCTCAACTTTGTTAAATACTTTGCAAATCTTATTATTGGTCATAAGTCCCACATCAATAGAACTCTCACGTAAAACAAGGTTTCACAACTCCCTGTGATGTCGTATACTTACGAGTTTCATCTTTTGCATTCACCAAACATGTCCTAAAGGACTAAGGCGTCGTTTACTAAGTCTAACGGTCGCACAAGATACCAAAACTAATCTCGAGTACACTCAGAAGGATAATAGACCATAGAAAAGAAAGAAAAGCGACAAGGATCGTGTTCGCAAGAATTTGAAAGAATAAATCCAATTGCAGATAAACAAGGATGCTCAAACAATGGAGTCAGAAAAAGAGAGGGAGGAACGATATATCAAATTGAATGGCATAATTTAGAACACATAAGCCAATACAATATAATAAAAAGGGACACTTTACATTTTCAAAGATTTAAGGGTCGGTATCATACCTAAAACAATTCCAATGTTATGTCAAAGAGTGCAAGATTTCATAAAGAGAAGTATAATGACAAGGATAGACATTCTGAAAGATTCAAACGGTAGTTTAACGAATAAGAGGCAGACGCATTGAGAGTTTAAAGAACTTCAATGGAAACAATGAGAGAAAAATTTTGCATTTGTCAGAATTAAAGTCAAGCTGAATCAAAGTATAAGATTTACAAGAGGAAAATGATCAAAGTCAATGGCGTCGTTTACCAAATTCAAGAGAATGTTTAAGAACATAACCGAATAACATGTCCAAAGAGAAACGGAAAAATATAAGGAGGAATTATTTTACCTTTGAAAAAGAAAAGATATGAATTAATCATTTTTTTTTGAAGAACCAAGAAGGATATAAATGGTTGTGTTACAGCAAAACATATTCAAGTTGAAATAAGTTATGTGAGGGTTGTAAAATGAATGGTTATTTGGAACAAGAACAAAAATCCTTCTTCAAGGGTCTTGGAAGATATTTGGGTACACAACTAACAAGATACGCATAAAAACGGCAACAAAGTTGGTAAGAATTAAGTTACATTTAAGTAAAGAATCAAAAGTGAAATCTTTTATAAATTAGTAAAAGAGGAGACGTATATTGCAAATATGTTGGTTTAAACCATATAAAGAAATTTTGAAGTTCATGTAAAGAAGTGCATGTAAAAGTAAAATGATTCTCATAAAAAATTTAAAAATTGATTCTGAATAAAATTAGACAAAGGACGCATCAATCAACTTCTTCAAAAAGATCCAAACAAAATCTCAAAAGAATGTCATAAGGTATGGTGTAGCAAAACAAGTTCGAAGCTTATCGAGGAATTATGTTTGTCATGTATAGAAACACAAAATTAAAAGTCGTGATATCAAGAATCTACAAGATAGCTAATGAATACGGTTAGAGTAGAATACACATAAAATGTAAAATATGAAACTAAAGAATAAAATCATCTTAAGAAAGAATCTAATTCAGAAAATTTTGATAGAAAGAATAAAAGAAAAGATAATATATTGATCGAAACAAGTTCCGACTGAAATAGAATACAAAGTCCAGAAATAAAGACAGCTCAGGTCAATGACAAAATTTTTAAAAATTTTGAGATCATTCTTTATACTGAAACAAATTCAAGCTTGAATCAAAGGGTATAAAATTCATAAAGAGAAATAAGTGATGCATTGCAAACAGACAGATTTCCGCTAAATAAGGAAGTTTTTCAAAACTTCATTTAAAATAGCGTATGCTAATTTTAAAATAACTTTGTCAAATGAAAATCAACTAAAAAGAGGCAAAAATCTTCCTTTTGAAGAATACTTAAATACATAATCAAATAAAGATATTCATAAAAACTGTAAAAAAAAAAAGTTAGAAAATCAAATTGTATTTAAAATAAATGTATTGCCATAAATCAGTGAATGAACAAGCAAGATTTTAGAAATAATTAGTTTTAAACTGTATAAGGAACTTTCAAGTTTATATAGAGAAGTATATATATATATATATATAAATTCAAAGGTGGTTTTGTCAAGACTTGAAAAGTGGCTGTAATTATCGTCAAAAAAAGAGAAAAACTAAATCACAATATGTTTACAAAAGACTCGGAATAAAAACTTAAAAAGGTATACTGCATCAAAACATATTCAAAAGTATATCAAAGAATACATGACTCAAGAGGAAGTGTCTAAATAAAGAAGGTAAATACACCAAGGATTTTAAGTAGACATATGTAGTTAGGATTAAACAAGAGTGCATGTGAACAGGAGAGCAGGATTGGAAAATAATCCGATTACTTTCCAAGAAAAGATTCGCAAAGAAAAACCTTAAAAAAAATACCACAGGAACAAGATACATGATATTTGCAAAGTTCAAGATTCCTAACCGAATAGCCTCAATAATTAACTCCTGACGTTCCCAAAATCCGCGATTCGCATTTTCTATAACTCGCATAATGTCTATGATAACCCATTGGTGCTTGCATATACATAATTCACTAGTGTTAAGCTGGCCAAACTTAATACCAGAAATTATGCAATGCAAGACCTATGACATTAATCAATAGACTGTCATGTGCATAAAGCTCTAATTCTCGTTATCCGAATAAGACCTACTACATGACAGACGCTCAAAGTATGTAATTGAAGTATAATCGGTCCATTCCTCAGGCTCTACAGGAAAGACCGCTCTGATACCATAATGTAACACCCTCACTATCAGAAGTCACGCTTCCGGCTGCGCTACTCTGATAGCAAGAAGTACTACGACTACTTTACATATTAAATATTTAAATAGGAGCCTGTGACTAAACACCGTATCGCTAATCACTTTATAAACTGGAATTACATACTTCATCTAAAATAAACAAGCAGGCATAGATTCATATACAAGACTTTTTACATAATATATATATATATATATATATATATATATAGAAAACATACAACTCCTATCCCTCTTACAAAATTGTAATAACAAAGACGAAGGAAGAAAATAGTCTAATTAATACAACAACATATAAACCAAACGCAGTATAACTCTTCTTAGTGCTTCTTCATTCAGTTCCTGAAAAGTAAAGCTGTAGAGGGGTGAAAACCTAACCACACGGTCTCACCATGAAGTTTCAAAGTTGTCATAAGAAGATATTTACTAGGAAAATCGTTTTCAAGCTCAGTGATTATCATTGCCTTATGAATCTTCTAAAAACCAATAGGTAATCGTTCAAAACCTTTTCAAAGAAACAATATTTAATCTTTCAGAAATCCGAAACCTTTCCTTTCTTATAAGAAAATCTTAATAAGAAACCAATCACGCAATCAAACAACACAATTATTAATTCAGCACCAAAGTTCAATCTCAAATGTAGCACGCCAGGACAAACACAGGCAAGGCAGACAAGGAAAGCACAAGTAGGCAGCAGTTACAGCAAATAGTTCAAGTAGCAGTTACGAACAATTTAGCAACTAGGAAAACCAAAACAAGTTCAAACTCAAGCAAAGCATACAAATGCATATGATGCATGCCTGTCCTATGGCTGATGAGGCTCATCTGTCGGTTATCCAGCCAACCCGACAAGTCTGAATTGTACTTAGACTGTCCCCCGACGTGCATCCCCAAGAGTCTATGCATAGATTTTTCTCAAATAATCAATATTACTCAATGGGGGTAACATTCCCGGGAATTTATATAGTGCCCGGTCACACACTTACGTCGTAGGGTCAACAGAGTATTGAGTTTTCAACCTGGTACACGTGGTGACAAGCCACGGTACTTAATCCAGGGAACCTCGTATCTCAGATATTTCAAATTCATAAGCCATATAAACAATTCATTCATCATTCATCAATATCTAAGCCATTTTCAATATCAACATCATTCATCAATCCATATCCCATTTCCAAATTCATTCAAAAATCATATTTCAAATCAATCCTCATCATCCTTCTTTCCGTTAATCAACAATCTCATTCCAAAACATAATTCTTACTTTTCTAAATAAATCAATCTTAAATAAATAACGTTTAAGAACTAAATCCTTTTAAACAATTACTTCAAACAAAACTTCCAATTTTATAAAATTTCGGCAGCATCTCCTCTGAAACTTGGATTCTACCACCCTTTTCGGGTCCCAACCAAACCAAACCAAACACCTGTTAATCAGTCAAATCACTCCCAATAACAATTTTCACAACAACCACACTCAACACAAGGAGATTGCGAAACCCAGAATCCAATCAACCAGTCCTATAAATCACAATCTAGATCAATCTCATTCAACAGCATTAATCAATAATTAAGAACTCTCGGTTTTCTCAAACAGTTTCAAACCAAACTGTTCCTCAAACCCTGTTCGAACCATTTCCAAAATAGTAAATTATTCTCAATAAACAAACCGTTTTCAAATGTCAGGTCCTTTCCAAATTCGTTTTAAAATCAAATTGTATTTATCAAATCGGGTTCAATATCAAATCAAATTTCAAAACTAAACCTTTCCTAAAATCGAATCATTTCCAAAGTTAAAACTAAATGCCATTATTAAATATCTTTCAACAACTCTAGAAAAACTACGTTAACAACATCAATCAACTAATCAAAATATTCAACTTTCTCAATCGATCAATCAATCAATACAACTAATAACCTCATTCATCCAAAATAACTCAATTCAATTCATAAGACTTACGAAATCACCAAAAATGTATTTTTTACGCATTAATATCGATTTATAACAACTCTGGAAAGTAAACAAGTTTAAGAAACGCGCCCCTACCTCAATTAGTTGCAAGTTGCATAATTAAACCCATTAAATCCTTATTCTCATGTTAATCAGCAGCAACCGCAGCCTCAACCTCAGCTCCACGGTAGGTATTTGCACCCACAGCAGTAACTTAAATTCACCAACGTGCAGTGACTGGATCTCGATCCTATCGCATTAACGTCGCAAGAATCTTAACAATATATAATAGAACAGCGACTGACAAAGTTAAACTGAATCAGGGAATAGCTTACCATACTAAAGAGGTGCGACTAAATCGAGCAGCCAAAATAACAACACTTGCTGCAACAATGGAACGGCTCAAAGCAAGGGGACAGCAGCGGAATAATGGCTCTGACAGTGGCGTACGACGGAGCAACTCACGATAAATAATCCCTAGCACAAACAATCTCAGCAACAATTCTTATAGTAACCAGGATTTGACCGACAATGAGGAAAAACCAGAACAGGGCTAAAGCTTACCAAGGAGATGGCGGCTCCAACGATGGCAAAATGGCGACGGAGCACAGCTCCTTGAATGGCAGGAGAAGAGGCTCACAGCGACTAACCCTCAGCATGGCGCTCTTCCTCTTGATGGCGATGCACACCTGCGGCTCCATGGATAGTGACGGAGCTTCGGCGGCACAACCCCTAACTCGCGACAGTGGCGGCGACGGTTGGACAGAACTCCCCTTCCTCGCGCAGCTCTCTCTCTCGACGTCACCTCCCTCTCGCGCGAACTCTCCTCTCGGTGGAGCTAACGGCGATGACGACCCAAAAGTGACGGTGACGGCTCGGTGACCCAGTGGCGACGGTGACGAGGCTTGGCGGCGGTGACGCATGATGGCGGTGCGAACAGCTCCTCACCCAACGCTCTCTTCCTTTCTCTCGGATCTCTCTCTCTCTCTCTTGCCAACAGCGGCGGCGGCGGTGGCAGTGACACCCACCGCGCCGCCTTTCTCTCCTTTCCCTTTCCCTCTTTCCTGCGTCTCACTTCCCCTCTCTCTTCCCTTTCTTTCTTCTTTCTTTCTTTTTTTGTTTTAACTACTGCTGGGTCTGGTCAAGAGAAGGGGAACATTGGCTGTGGTTAGGAATAGGTTAGAAGAGGTTAGGGTTTTGGGGTTTAATTTGGGAATTAGGATTTAATTTGGGACAAAAGTAAAATTAAGAATTTTGGGTAAATTGGGGTTTGGTCAATTTTAATAAAATTAAAGTATATTATAAAAATTTGAAATCTAATTTGATCTCTTAAAATTACTTTAAAAATACTACTTAATTATCAATTTACTAATTAGCTTCTAATCATATATTCTAATTTAAAATTAGAAATAACATAATTTATTTTCTGTTTATAAAAATTAAAATATTAAATTCTAGAATCTCTATTATTTAACTAGATTGTATAAAATTTTTATTATTTTGTAACTGTTAAGCTGTATAATTTTAAATATAGAAAATTATTCAATAACTATAAAATTAAGTAAAATTTCTAATTTAATTGTCAAAACTTGATTTAATTAGCTTTAATAAAATAATTTTTGGAAATAAAATTTCTAATAAATAAATGAATTGAAATTAATTTATAATAAGATTTATTTGAAAATCTTGGGTCTTACACTGCTTTCACCCACACCCAGTGACCCCATCCGGCCATCCCTCTTCTTTGACCACCACTGGAGACTTATCATCGAAGATTGCTCATCATTCATCCTCGCATTCGTCCTCTCTTCATCGTGTTCGTCCTCTCTTTGCTGGCTCAGTGGTTTAGTCACTGTGGTTTTGTTGCTGTTAGTGTTGCCTCGCTGATAAATCTATATTTTAGTATTATTTTTGGCTTGAAAAGAGTAAATATTATCAACTTACCTTGCATTTATTCCTTGAAATTGCATGTTTTTGTGAATCTCTTCCTAATTGTGTTTGATTGTGAAAAACATATTTTTAACTTAGAATTGCCAATTTTTAATTCACTTTTCTTCCATTCGATTCCTTGATATATTTGTTTGAGTGATTTAAGGTTTTGAAGATAAGGATCGCTTGAAGAAGTGGGAGAAAAGCATGCAAAGTGGAAGAATTTAAGAAATGAAGGATTTGCAAAGCTGTCAATCCTGACCTCTTCGTACTAAATTGATCATAACTTGAGCTATAGAGGTCCAAATGAGGTGGTTTCAGTGGCATTAGAAAATTAACATCCGGAGATTAAAAATGATATTCATATATCTATAGTGGACATTGAGTTGAGTGCGCTTATGCACACAATGTGTGCGTACGCACGCATCTGAGCGCATGCCTCATTTAAGTGTACACGTGACCAACGATTTCTAGTCCATTTTGGGCCCAGTCCAACTCATTTTTGATGCTATTGAATCAAGGATTAAAAGGAGATGAACCAGGAGGTGATAGTTTAGGTTTTTAGCATGTTTTAGATTAGATTTCTAGAGAGAGAAGCTCTCTCTTCTCTCTAAAATTTAGGGTTTTAGATTTAGTTCTCTCCATAGATTTAGGTTTTGATCTTGCTGTGATTTAGTTTCATCTACAATTTCTTGTTCTAGCATCTTAATTCTCTTATTGCTACTTGCTTATTTCTCTAGTTTATTTCTTTCATGTTTATAAACTCTTGTTAATTTTGATTCCATTTAATGCAATTTACCATGCTTTTCCTTTTATGCATACCAAGTGTTTGATAACATGCCTCTTTTAGTTTTAGTGTAGTTTTTCGCACTCTTGGCTTAGGATTAAGGACTTAGGTGACCTTAAGTCATTGATGTCCAATATTGATTGGTGATTTAGGGTTGTTAGTTGATTTTATTTCCACTAACACTAGTCTTTCACTAAGCTAATTAGTGATCTGGCTAGGATTTATGGATTGAGATCAATTATGCCTATTTGACTTATTCTCGATGTTAGGGTTGACTAAGTGGGATTAACTTTTCATAATTGCCATTTTTGTGGTCAATGACTAGGATAGAAAACCTTGACTCTCATCCATTGCCAAGAGGTTCCTTTAGCATTTTGATTTCTTTAATTGCTTTAGTTTAATTGCTTTTGATATTTAGTTATTGTTTGCTTCTTTAATTTCTTGCTATTTACATTTCTTGTTTATTTCAACCAAAACCCCTGATTTTCTCATAGCCAATAATTGAGCACTTGATTACAATTACTAGGGAGAACGACTCAAGATTAACACTCCCAGTTATTTTGGTTTGTATTGTGACACTCTTATTTTAAACTTTGATTGAGAATTAATTGTTGGTCTAGACTATGCTTGCAACAAAATTTTATTGAGAAATTCTAAACTGACGCTAATCCTCACATCACTCGCCGTCATCCATTCTCGCGGCCTCACATCTTCCGTTTCATCTCCGTCCTTTGTTCTCGCTACCCATGTTAATCCTCAAATCTCTGCCTCTCTACATTGCCTCACCAAATCGCATTCTACTTCACTTTTTGGTTTCTGAGTTCATGTTCTTCGCGTTCTACTTCACTTTTTGGGTTTTAAGTTCCTGTTCTTTGCTTTCTAGTTTTTAAGTTTCTGATTTCTGCGTTTTGCTTTGATTTCTAGTTTCTGTGTTCTTGTTCTTCCCGTTCCTATTCTTTGTGTTCTGTTTCGCTTTTCTCACAACTAGTTATTTTTGTAATTTTCTATTAATTTTTGTTAATTTTCTTTTTTTTTTTAATTTTTATATTTTCTATTTTCGGATATATTCGATATATGATCTGATTCTATCCGCAAATGTGTAGTGTGGTCAGATATGAGCCTAAAATGTGCGGATATGAGATTCAATCTGATAATTTTAGTATAGATCGGATAGAGATTTTATCCATATCCAATCCGATCCGATCTGTGAACATCCTTAGTTTCCACCTAAATATTCTAGCTCATGTCTAGTGTCAATAAATTTTCTACCATGGGTGGAGTTCTGTTGTGAATTCAGATTTTCCATAACTACACCATAAAGAAATAAATAAATGTAAAAAATAAATTCCTATTCAAATATTAGGAAAAAAACCAAATGAAGAAATGACCAAAAAATCCACTTGCAAACCATAAATGATTTGGTGATTGAAGGAAGAATGAAGAGAGACTTACACATTCTCGTACCTTCAAACGCCAATGACACCTCCAGCAACGACAATCACAATGGAGAAGTGAGAGCCATTACAAAAAAAAAATAATGAGTAGTGTCAGATTTACCATTAGATTTAGTGACGGCTGTTACCGTTTGATTTATCATTGGATTTAGTGATGGCTGTTACTGTCGAATTTTTTTCTGCCACTAAATCCAACGGTAATTAGTGGCGCAAAATCTTATTTACAAGCGCCAAATTTACTAACAGATGATTCTAACATTTTAGTGAAATACAGCGTTTAGACATTTTATTGGCGAAAAATTTTCGCTGATAAATTTGACGGTAAAATTGGAAAAAAATTCAAACGTGAAACTCTTGCCCTTCACTTATATGAAGACAATCTTTCTCTCTCTCTTCTCTCTCTTCTCGTCTTCTCTCTCGTCTCTGGTTTACATCTCCTTTGTTGAGGTTGCCGTCATCGCCACCACCACTAGGAGCTTCCGCTGTTGCCGCCACAGCATGTTGTCTTCACTGTTGTTGGAGTTGTCGCTCTACCACCGCTATTGGTGTTCATGGCCGTTGGTGGTGGTCACGTTGTCACTGTCACTACCGCCTCTCATCATCGCCACACTTTCACCATCCTGCAGCCATCATCAGAGGTAATTTTGGGATAGTTTTTATTTTTCATATTTTTTTTGTGTGTTTAGGGTTTTGTTATGTATTTTATTAAATTATTGATTAAATTAGTATAATGAAGTTTGTGATTAGGATTTGTTATGTTAATTTAATGTAAATAATAATTAAAGAAAGTTAGGGTATGTTAAGTAGGGTGAGATTAAGAGTGCTTGAGCTGTTGGAAGATTTTATTTAGTTTGTTGAATTAGTTTCACCTTGTGAATTCAATAAGTTGTCTTTTGTATTAGGACGGTGCTACTTTTGTCTAAGATCAATTAGAGTTCGCTTCTTCTGTAATATGTGCATTTGTGTTCCAGGTTGGTATTCTATCTCTAAATATAATGAATTATTTAAGTTTTATGCCAGACTTACTTTTCCTAGGATAGTGTTTTAGGACGAAAGTGGGAGAATGTCGCGTAGATGCACCTTCTCAAAACCATTGTTTGCTGAAAAATTGTGGAGTTATAAGGGGTCACGCACTAGAACGATTATGATTTAATGTGTTATTGAATGTGTGTTTGTTCTAATTTATGCCTGCAGCTATTTTCTATGTGAAAACTGTTAAATGTATTTGATGAATGTCTCTGAATTAAGGAAAAGTTCTGTTGAAATTTTATTTAAATTGTTTAAAATATATTTGGTTCGTGAGAAAATGATAATCAGATTTGATGGGAGATTCTAATTATAGGAGACACCCTACCGAATTTTCTAAAAATTTTAATAAGTTGTGTTGTTAGTTGAATTCTAGGGTGTTTGTTGCAAGATGATTTCAAATCATCGTATGTGGATGTATGATAGGGATAACAGTGGATGGAAAATTTCAAAACCTAAATTCTTTGAGGGGGTTGATGCATTTTTTGCGTATGTCTTCAACATGTAACTGTTTAGGTTTCAAGGGATATCTAGGTGTCCGCACTATAAGTGTTGGCTGACTAAGTGGTTAACCTTCGGATATAACACTTCACCTCTACCGTAATGGTTTCAATGATGGGTATTGGATGTGGACAAAACATGGAGAAGTAGATGAGCAGAGAATTAACCAATCTGCCTCTAATTTCAATAGGTCTAGGGATCGATCAACGAGGGTTTGGGTGGTTAGAGATCAACTAAACATGGAAGAAATTAATTGGGAGGTTAACTAAGAGAGATACAACGAGATGGTATTTGATGCAATAGGTGTTACGTATATGGAATATGCTGAACAAGAGCCTAACCTGGAGGCAAAGAGCTTTTATTATATATTAGTCATTTGAAATTATCTGCATGTGTTAGAATCATGAGTATTAAGTCTGAGTCAAATCACACCCAAGAGCCTTTTGATAATTAGACTAACCTTTGTAACAAATCAGTACTTGTTAGGACTAATGGCATCCCCCAGAGCCACTACGGAGCAAAGAAGTTAGTTTCAAAGTTAGGTCTAAATTCAGTGAAAATTGATTGTTGTTTGAATGGTTGTATGATGTATTACAAGGGGATATAGATCTAACTGCTTGTAGATTTCGTGATGCACCGAAGTTTCAAGTCGAGAGAGAACAAATTGGTAAATGGTGGTTAAAAAGAGGTCCAAATAAATGAATGCACTATTTGACCTTAATCCCTAGGCTAAAACGACTGTATACATCCATGAGTTCTGCCCCTCACATGACGTAGCATAGTAACAACAGGAGAGATGATGGTTTTTTGACACACTCGTTACATAGAGATGCTTGGTAGTACTTTTGTCAGCTAGCTCAGAAATGTTAGATTAGCTTTGTGCTCTAACGGGTTTGCTCTGAACTCTAACTTCAGTAACACGTACTCTTATTGGCCTGTTGTGGTGACTCTTTATAATCTACCTCCCAAAATGTGCATGAAGCACCCCGTATATGTTCCTAATTTGTATTATACTTGGTCCAAACAATCCAAAGGCCAAAATAGATATATTTTTGCAATCTTTGGTGGATGAGTTGATGGAGTTATAGGTTCATGGTATAGAAACGTATCATATTTGAACGAAGATAAATTTCCAACTACATATTGTGTTGATATAAATCATTATTAACTTTTCTATATACGGAATGTTATCAAGTTGGTCCATTCAAGGCAGAATATCGTGTCCCATCTGTATAGAGGATACAAAGAGATTTTGGCTGACAAATGTGCGTAAGAATTCATGGTTTGTTTGTCATCGAAGGTTCTTCGATATTATTCATGCGTTTCAGCACAACAAAGACTCGTTTAAGAAGAATAAAAGTAAACAAGAAGAAGCACCCATGAGATTGACTGATTTGCAAGTTTGGCATCATATCAGTAGGATTCCAAGGATCGTCGATAATGTGGTAGGTTTGAGACCTCCCGGATATGAAAAGGAGCATAATTGGACGAAGCAGAGTATATTTTGAGAGTTGTCTTATTAGAAAGTAAATTTGTTCGATATTGTCTTGACGTGATGCACATTGAAAAGCATGTATTTGATAATATCATGCATACGGTAATGGACAATAAGAGGACAAAGGATAACGATAAGACAAGGTTAGACTTGGTGGACATTTACAAATGGCTAGATTTGAACTTAAAGAGACTTAAGAACAGCCAGTTGGCTAAACCAAAGGCAGTGTTTGCTCTAACAAAGGACCAGAGACAAAATATTTGTAGGTGGATTAGAGGATTGAGGTTTTCCGATGGTTACACCTCTAATTTGGGTAGGTGTGCAAACGTCTCACAAGGTAGACTTGTTGGGTTGAAGAGTCAATATTGTTATGTATTTATGGAGTCATTGCTTTCTATCGTGTTTAGAGAACTTTCTACCAATATCTAGAAATTTCTCACAGAAATAAGTGAGTTTTTTAGGAAGTTACGTGCTACGAAACTTAACGTAAATAATCTCACAGTCATGGAGAAAAACATTCCGATCATACTTTGTAAGTTAGAGAAGATATTCCCTCTCGAATATTTTGACATCATGGAACACTTAGCAATCCACCTGTCGTATAAAGTAAGAGTATGTGGACCAGTCCAATTTAGGTGGATGTATCCATTTGAGAGGATGATTAGATCATTCAAGCACACCGTGAAGAACAGAGCTTGGATTGAGGGTAGTATCTGCAAAGTATTTCTAGCTAAAGAAACATCTGCATTTTGCTCCTTCTATTTTGAGGCTCATGTTGAGTCACGTAGAATAAGAGTTGGAAGGAATGATGAGAGGGGAGAATCCTCATTAGGTGGAACAACGTATCCAATATTTTTTCCGGAAGGAGTTGCAATGGACACGGGTAGTGAATATTAGTTAGAGAAAAAGAAAATTGATATCGCACATCTGCATGTGTTGCTTAACTGTGACCAGGTTTTACCCTACCTGATGTAAGTTTTCAAGTCTTCGTAATTATTGCATTTAATAACATGCTATGTTAGTCATCTAATCAAAACTTCAGTACGCTAAAATTTTTTTATTCATCCTATTGTATCATATGTTATTCCAAGAAATATATTCTGATACATCACTGAATAATTTTTCACATTAGTTCAGAAAGTACATCAGAGTGCATCTAGCTGATACAATAAATTAGGAACTAGTTTCACTTAGTTGGGACCCAATGAATAAAGGCATAAGCTACCCAATATACAATGTTAATGGATATCGGTTCTATTCTTTACAATGGTCGGTTAGAAGAAAAACAGATAACACTATAGTCTGAGTTCGTGGTGATTTAGGCAGTGGTCATTCTGATTGGTATCATGTGTTGCACAATATAATTCAATTAGAGTATTTTTATCGCACTATGTACAAGATGTGCATGTTTAAATGTGAATGGTATGATCCAAGTTCATGACAAAGAACACTAAAGCACAAGGAGTACAATATTACTAAAGAAATGTGACCAGGAAATATAGGCACTACAGTCCTTTTATTCTACCTCAAAATGCACAATGGGTATATTATTTGCCGTATCCAGGGTCACAAGTCTAGTTGAGTGGTTGTGGTTAAGACTAAGCTAAGAGATCGCATCAAGTCTGATGGGACAGAGGATCAGGAACCTTTCCAAATTGATGACCCGACTCTTTTGAAAATGGTGGTTGATACTGGTGATCGGCCGTTATGGATGATGACATCATTACTCTTAGGGTAGATGACAACACACTACCACTGGACAATGGCGATCTTCAAGAAGAAGATGGGGTTGATGGAGATGAAGAAGAAGATGATTTCAATGATCAGAAAATTACCTCGGAAGAGGAGGATTATGAACCAAAGGAAGAAGATGATGAATCTGAATAAGGTTAATGAGTATAGTTTTATCTTATGTATTTCTTTATCAAACTTTCATTTCGTGTTTGATTCTGTATATTTGATATTTTATATCATATAAATTATTGTTTTCAGATAAGATACTAATTCATTCTTTACTAATTGAGAGTTGACTATCAATTATTAACTATTGGGGTCCATTATAAATTGAAAAAGAAAAATTTTAAAAAATAGAATCTATCATCGGATTTACCGACAGAATTTTTCAATGACAGTGATCATCCAGGTTAATTTAAAAAAAAAAGACGTCACTGTTGGATTTATCGTCAAAAATACAGTGGCGCGAAACCTTAACTCATGGTGCCAATGTTACTGCCAGATTTTTTCCAGCATATTACGCCGCTAATTCTACTGTAAGTTACCATAAGAACAAAAAATCCGATGATAACCAGTTATCGACGAGGTTTATATCGTCAGATATAGGTCGTCGCATAATCTGACAGTAACCATATTACCATTGGATTATTTTCGTTATTCCGCCGGTAAATTCAACGATAATCAGTATTTTTCCTGTAGTGAGCGTGGAGTATAGAATGAGTCGTGAAGTTGATTCTCCCATAATACAAGGTGAAATGAAGAAGGGAGGAAGAAAGAATTTTTTTTTGTTGAAGTGTGAAAAAGATGAAAAAGAGAGCTATTTTATCATTCCAGAAAAAAAAGAGAAGAGTAACATTTCGAAATTTAGCAATTAGTTATAGTATATTCAATTTAAAATCAGAATATTCAGTTAATCCAAATGTCACGGTAAAAGTATAATTAAAAAGTTTTAAATGGTTTAAAAACTTAAATGAAAGAAAAAATTATAAAAATTTAATTATAAATTTAGTAAAATTATAAGAACTAATAAAATAACCACGCCTATTTTAATTCTTAACAAATTTTAATTATTAAATTAGTTCATAATTTCTTATTTTATTAGAGACTTTAGTTCTCATATCAAATTTTTGTAAAAATTTAAACGAATAAATATTGATTATTATTTAATAAAAACATAAAATCTTTTATATAGATAAATAATTTTATATAATAACCCATTTATCTAATAAAATAGAAACTTAATAATTGATTTGGTAAATAAAATTTAAGTGATTTTTAATCTATCTTCTCATAAATAGAGAGTTGACTACCTTCTATTACTTATTTAACAATTATTAGAGAAACTGAATTGTATTATTATGGATAACATTAACTATATCTTTTACCTTGGTTTTAATAACCAAATAAATCAATCATGGTAAAAAATTTTCTATAAATTCTACAAACTTTAAAAAAATTATTTTGCAATTCTTTTTTTAAATTACCCAATTTTTTATATTTGTTTTGGCTAAAAAAAAGTTGAAAAAAAGTTTTAAAAAGAATTCAAAAAAAAAAAAAAAAACTAAGAGTTTACAATTTTTTCCAATTTTCGCCATAAATTTCTCTTTTCAAGCTCTTATATATTTTGACCTCAATTTTATATTCTCTTTATATTTTGTTTTCAATGAGGTCCAAAAGAGTATGAAGTTTTTTATTGCAAGTTTCGATGATCTTTTTTTCCTTTCATTTCATTTCGGCTTTTTTTTTAACCTTTCTTTTCAACTTTTTATTTAGTTTTTTAACTGGCACATATTAAAAAAAATTAGGTCGTTTGAAAAATTAAAAACTTGCGAAATGAAACTTTACTTTTTTAAAAATCATAGTTGACTCATTTAGTTATTAGGATTAAGGTCAAAGATATAATTAATGTTAATCATAATGACAATTCAATTTCTGCAATAACTATTAAACAAGTTATAAAGCATAACTAAGCCCTTATTACGAAGAAGTATGTTAAAAATCACCTAAAATTTATATGGTTAAAATTTCCAACTAAAAGCGGATTTGGTTATTACTCCAAAAATTATATATTATATATTATGTAGATTATTTTATTTTTAGTTTTGAGTAAACTACCATTTTCACATACGAATGTTCAAAATGTTAACAAACTTAACCACGAAAAAATGAAATTGACTTTACACCCATAAAAGATGGATTTTCAGTGACAAAACTATCCGAACCCTAAATAATTATTTAAAACTCTTAAACTACCATTCTTAACCTAACATAACCTAACCTAACCTCATCCCTAATATCCAATTTTTTACTGGTTACCACCACCTAGATCTTTTCTTGTCTAACTCTTATCCCTATCTACCAGAACTGTCATGGCTGTAACCACCACTACCTCCTCCTCCTTCTCCTCTTTACCAGCCTACCTAAATGTTGTGGACAACATAAGATAAAACTATTAAACCTAAAACAAACTTCGTCGATGCATACTAAAAATCAACAAATAAATATGTCACTTTACCAACATTTCATCGTGTAAATTAAGCACAACACTAATGAATGGAGTATACTGATTCCAAATTTTCAAAAAGAACATGTTTGAACAACATCCACCTAATAAGAAGCACAATCTTAATAGAGAGAAAAAGAAAATTATGAACCACATATGAGCTTTTCAGATGAATTTACAATAACAATGACAAGTTCTAACTTTCAATTAACAAATATCTGTACACTTTCATATTGAATTTTAAAACCAATCTATAAGCAAATCAACAATCCAAAAAATGCAACAACAAAAAAATACACAAAACTCACGAGGAAGAAACACCATGAATAAGCTTGTGAATAGTGTATCTAATACAAGGTGCACAATCATTCAATTCATTATCACCCTTTTCAGCTTCTTTCTCCTTAAGCGCATCGTAAGCACTCTGAACAATCTTCAGTCTCGTCACCAGCTGTTTTGTGGCTGCTTCCCTAACAGGCTCCGACGCAACTGCGAGAAGATCTACTATTACTGGTTTCAAGTGAGTCCACTAGATGAGCCTATGCTATAGAAGTCGAAGGTGCTCGAACTTGGTGTCTGCATTGTATAATGCTTCTCCTTGTCAAGTTTTAGAGTGTGATGGTGTGGTGGTAACAAGAAGGAGGCGATGGCGGAAGCGACAATGATGATGAACAATAGATATGGGAATGAGAATCAGACGAGGAATAATTTGGGTGGTGGTGGTAAAAAAATGGTAAATTGGGATGGTAGGTGAATAAAGGTTAGGAATTGAGAACTGGGGATGAGATATGTTGGGTTAAGAGGGGTAGTTTAAAAATTTTGAATAATTATTTAGGATTTGAGTAGTTTTGTTGTCAAAATCCATATTTTATCAGTACAAAGTCAATTTTGTTTTCTCATGAATAAATTTGTCAACATTCTGAATAATCGTGGGTAGAAATAGTAGTTTACTCTTTAGTTTTCAATAATATTTTTTAAATTAAGAGTAATTACCCAAATCAGTCCTTAAGGATATTTTAGTCCCCAAGAAAAATCAATTGGCAAAAACTTCCCATTGTTTTACTCTAGTAGACAAATCAGTTTCCAATTCATTTTCTGGAAGAGTAATTATCCAAATCAGATCTCAAAGATTTTAAAAGCGAACATTCTAGTCCCCAAAAAAATTAATACGCAGACTAATCCCAACACTTTTCTCCCCAGACATAGGGGTGGCAGGAGCACCTGAACCCGCAGGTACCCAATCCGTACCAACCTGGTTGGGGCGGGTTTTGATCGGGGCGGGTGGTTGAGCAAGGCAAGCCGGGGTTGGGGTCAGGGTAAACCCTCCCCTCGCCGAGTCGCTGCCATCCTACTGAATCCCTCGTCGTGTCGCCGCACTGCCGAACCTACTCGTTGTCGCTGCACTATCGAACATACTCGTTGTCGCTGCGCTGTCGATCCCGTGGCCCTTTTGTCGCTATGCTACGCTGCCCTCTTTGTCGTTGTCTTCCTCCTCTGGTAACTGGTAAGTTCCTCCTGTCTCTGTTCACATTATGAATGTGTGAAAAAAATTGCACTAAATGTTTGAATCTGAATGTCCCCCTTTCTCTGACATTATGCTCTCTCTGTTTTTTCTTGGAAGTTCTTGATCGATTTGTTCTTCAATTCATATATATATTGATATTTAGTTATTTTTTGTTTATTTTTAATTTCAAGTTTGATTATTTATTTTTGCTTGATCAGGTAGCTTCAATTATATGCTTTCCATTTTTTATCATGATCATCATAGTTCTTGTTAGAGTTTGACTGGAGATTGTTCATTTATCATATTTTTTTACATTAAAATTTGTTTTATGTTTTTTTTTATTATTTCCTCTGGTTGTGATTGAAATTTTGTGTTTGGTCAAATAATTTCTGTTCTGTTTCAGATCTTGTTGAGAGAAGATAAGAAAAAGAAAGGTGGCTTTGATTTCTGTTCTTGTTCTGTTTCACTAAATGAATGCATACATGTAGAAGAAACTGTGTTGCGTTGGGTTGACTCTTTATTGAAATCTGATTAACTGATTATTTATTTTAGTGGATCATATTCTTTTTTGAGTTTGTATTTAGTGGACCATATAATTAAAATTTGAGTAACTGATTATTCATTTTAATGATACAGCAAATCTAATTAACTGATTATACAAGATTGAGAAACTGAGAAGCATGGCTTTTGTTACATGACTGAAACTACTGCATTTTTCTTGTCATGCTTCAATCAGTAGCTTTCTTAAGTAATTTATATGATGATCTTCTTTATACAATATTATCATATGATCCTGTAAGCTTTTTATGTGCAAGACATAAATTTCTTTATAGGTGCTAGCATTTGTTACTTTATATCATTTGTTACTTTATATATATATATACACTAGTACTCAATGACAATTATATTTTAATCAATACAAAAAAAGGACCATTATATTTTATTTATGCTCTCTAGCTATCTGATCTCTTTATTATCCTCCACACTTATATATCTCTAGTTTATATGCTTTGTGTTTTCAATGTAGGTTTTTAATATAATTTCATGGCTAGTAATGCTAGAGAAGACACACAAAGCAATAATGTTGCTCCTACCGATAATGAAATTAAAGTTAAGAGTAATGTTAATCCAACTTCAGAAATTCCACAAGCAATGGATAATAATGCCTCAAATCCAGAAGGATCAACTCCTATTGAAGGTGATAATAAGGCTAATGTTAAGAGTGCTTAATTGGGAGTATTTTGATCGTTTAAAAGTTGATGGTGAATGGAAGGAAAAATGCAAATTTTGCAAGAGTGTGCTTAATTCAAATCTGAAGAATTGTACCAAGTCATTGAGAAACCATGTGGACCGATATTGTAAGAGAATAAAAGTGGCAAACTCAAGGCAATCATCAATTGTTGAATCACTAGCAAAACAAGTACAATGCAAAAAGTAAATGAAGATGACTTTGTGTTTGACCCTTCAAAGACAAGAAAGTGTGTCGCCGAAATAATTATCCTACATGAGTATCCTCTGAGTTGTGTGGCCCACCATAGACTGAGGCGAGCATTTGCATCAATGCAACCAACATTTAAAATGCCTAGTCGCAACATGGTTAGGAAAGACATCATGAAGATGTTTGGGGATGAGAAGCTGAAGTTAACTCTTCAACTGGATGAAAATGATAGTAGAGTTGCAATAATTAGTGACATGTGGACTTCCAATTAAGAAAAAGGTTACATGGTTGTCACTACTCACTATATCGATAGTTCGTGGAAGTTGCAAAAGTGCCTATTGAGGTACTTCAAAAACTTCATAAACTTTTATACATTGTGTTATCTTTGTATGTTGAGCTTCGTTAATCTAAAATGCATGCATGTTTGTTTTATTTTTCAGCTTTTGTTATGTTCCTTGTCCCTATACAACTGAAGTTCTTACTCAAACATTGATGAAAATATTGTTAGAATGGAACGTTGATAGAAAACTGTCTACTATTATATTAGATAATTGTTCTACTAATGATGCTATGCTAGATGAACTGTTGGGGCATCTAGATTCTTCATTCTTGATGTTGAAGGGTAAATTATTGCATATGCGTTGTTGTGCTCATATATTGAATTTGATTGTGAATGATGGTTTGAGTATAGTTAAGAAAAGTATTGAAAAGATTCGTAGTAGTGTATTGTATTGGACTGCAACGTATAAAAGGAACAAAACTTTTGTGAGTTGGTGTGCTAAAACAGCGATTCCATTTACCAACACTACAAGATAGGCGCAAATTCACGGCGATTTTTTCATGATTAGCAGCGGTTTAAAACCGCTGCAAAATCAAAGGCCGGTGGCTAACCAGACCGCCCTGGTTATGGGCGTGGGGATTGGGTTCGGCGGCGGTTTCCAGCAACCGTTGGTATCACCGCCGCTATATCCGTATTTCGTGCATGCGGTCAAAAAACCGCCACAAAATGGGAGTGCCACAATTACCATCATGTTTACCGGCAGTTTTAAAACCGCTGCGAATGAATTCAATTGTTTCAAATTTGTGCATATTTTGCGACAGTTTTAAAACCGCCGCAATATGGGACTGGGTTTCGAGCAACGTTACAGGTGGTTACAAACCGCCACAATCCCCTACACACTTTTCATATTTAGACAATTTTCGGCGGTTTAAAACTGCCGCTAAGTTAAGAAAAATAAAAAAAAAAGCTGAATTTGGGTTTTTGTTTAGAAAATCACGTAATTTTTTTAAAAATATTATCGATTTTTTTTTTGCTTTTTGGATTTATAATTATTTTAAGAGTTATTACTTTCAACCTTAGAATCTAAACTTGTGGCAAAAACCAAAAAATTATCTGCAAACCAAAATATATTTATGAAAATATCAACAAAATAAATCTCTTGCAAAGAGTTGCATAGTCTACCTTAAAAAAACGTTTGCATCAATCCAAAATATCTTCAATCCTAAAATACTATTTTTCACTCTATCATTCCACTGAACTCATCCCTGTAGCAATCTTTCGTGGCAGCTCCTAACCCTGCCATTGAAATAGATAAATCAAAGCACTCTCCATCGCCTTTCTCTTTTTCTTCTCTGCTACTGCTTCATCCTTCATCGCCTTCCTTTTCAACTTCTCGGCTTCCAGCTCTGCCTGTAGTTCATTTAGCTTCGTCTGGGTCTACTCTACTTGGAGTCCATTGACCGATGGATGCAAATTCAGACCGACGAGTTGACTAGCGGTCGGTTCGAAACCCACACCACGACTCTACCCGGTTACTCTCTTCCAAAAACTTGAGTAATGGAATCATTTTGAGACAACACTCTAGAAGACTCATCCTGTTGCTCAATCTCCTCAAGTCTTTTCTACAAACATACAACAATATGGATCTGATTCAAATACATTCAACTTAATTTAAACAAAAAATGAGGGGTGTTTTGGGAACACCAAAAGTATAAAGTATGCATAGGGATATATATATCTGAAGTGAGAGCAGAGAATACTTATTACTGGATTGGATTCCAGTTCTGTCACAAAATCAAGTTGAGAAACTACAAGACAACCAAGTACGCTAAAGTTTTCATCTGTTAGAACTCCCTGGATTCTTGTAGTTCCACTATTCTTTCTCTTTTACTAAACTTAATAAATATTACACGCTCTCAAAACTCTTTTCATTTAAATAAATAAAAAAATAAAATGGGCAATGAAATAATTAGAACTATTAAAACATCAGTATTTATAAAATACTTAATAAAATTTCAATAAAATAAATAGCCTTTTTATCTCTCTTTTCTTTTTATTATTACTATTCTCATAATAAAAATCAAGTAATTTATCCCGTCTGCTTAATATCAAATTAGAGATGTTGGAACCAAAAACTTATTTGTAAAAATTGAATGAAAAAAAAACAAAAAACTTATTTGCAGCTCAGCATACAAGGAAGGGGCAACTAAAAAGCATCAATAAACTATTAACCCATTTGAGATCATAATTTTGAAGATTAATTATAATAAGTTGAATTTACACCAATTGCTCTTGCCTCATCATTGATATAAGAGCCATCCTTTTTTTGTGAACTTTGATCCATAACTCTCCTCTACCGACTCTCCTTCCTTCTTGTTCTGATTGTAACAACAAAGTTTGATCCATTACCGTATTTCACACAATCAAAGAGAATATAGACATAGGGATAGTCCAAAGAGTGAATAAAAAAGTAAAGTACAAGACCGAAGAGTGAATAAAAAAGTACAGTACCTCTTCTTCCCTTTGCTGTGCGAGACTTTTTGAACCGCCAGTGTTGGTATATAGTTATTTTGATCGATTTATCGCATTTTTTCTACACTTCTCCTATTGGTCCATCAGAGATAAAGGGGGATTAGAAAGTGATTTAAAAAGATTCAATGCAAAGGTGATTGTATTGTTGTGTACCAATGATATACTGTTTTTACTCGCGTCTCAGCTTCGGTGCGATAGTCAAGGAACCATCTTCAATGCTCTCGATAAATTCCCGGCGGACGGTTCTCGATATTTTGTTCAATCGTTGATGTTGGCTTGTAACAAGCATCATATAACCTCAACCTTGTATCCTTCCATGACTTTCCCATACTTTTCAAAATATTTTTCTTTATAGTTCCTTCACTATCTTCATCAAAGTGAAAAATTTGCTGCATTGATAATACAATTTGTTAATAATTGTAACAAATAAGAAGATTTAATTCAACACGGATATAAACTTTTACCTTGACACATTCGTTATAAACCTTATCTTTAGTGGTAATCTGATGCCAACTTTCCTCACGGATAGGAAAATTTCCGTAGTCAGATCCTAGCATACCAAGAACGCCACTCAACAGTCCAGCTTCCTCTCTAATTGCTTGCTTTTCGTTGTTGAACTTGAGCATGATCCTTCTACCGTTGGACCATTCCATAGCCTCCCTCACACTTATTTTTGCCGGCTTGATTGTGCCATCAGAATCTATAAGCCAAATATAATACCTTATATGTGTCTCCATTGTGGATAGTATGCACGAAGACTAATAAATAACATAGAGTCTAGCGTAAATTGATCAAAGAAAATCTAATAGATATGTTACCGATGATCTTAACCGTCCAATACTCTATAGTCTTTCGTCCTTTATGACTCTGAGCTTTAGAAGCAACAAAGAGGTCGTCAACTTCTTGATCAAGAGAATCGACCTCATTTGCATTAGTGTCCAAGTGTACGTGGCCTAGCTCCGAGTTCTGAATGCTATTTGTGCTCGTCTATGGAGCAGGCCTTGGTTCACTGCGCAGTAGACGGAACGAGCGTGAGGTTGCAGGGACGCTATCATTGCTGGCCGGGGGAATTTGAGAGTCATCTTGGTGGAAAGCCAAAGCCGGAGGCGGAGCCATTTGAGGTTGCTGACATCATGGTCCTAATTTTGGTTTTTTCGTGTAACGACCTTTCCTAGCCATCTTAAATTCCTAAGAAAATGATGCAGAAAAAAATCATCACATTATTTCCAACAACACATAATGCTGGTAAATTATGTTTATACAAATTAACCAAAAAAACACAACTATACAATGCAAGGAGTTAATCAGCACAACACATAGTCATGAGCTAAAATACTCTTTATGTTAGTTATAAAGGAAACAAAATGGAAACAATGAGGAAAAAGAAGCATATCAACCCAAATAAGCATATAACCGTGTATAAATTGGTTCATAATTAGACTATTTTTCAGTATCTTAGAGAGTTCATTTTGCTAGTAAGTTATTAGTTGTCATGCATTTCCTCCATGGTAGGCAGTGGGCACCTCACATTTTTTCCCCGCTATTCTTAATCATCCCCACAATTGATTTGGGTTTTGAAACCTACTTAAGATGATTTTAGGAAAATGACAGAAGGACAAGTAATTGCAAATTGACCAAATATACAATTAAAGAAATAGATAGGTGAGGTTGCTTTTCCGTTACATAGGAGATTATTAATTGGGGTGTGATTTCATCAAAACTGTGTGTCTGTGTTGGTGAAGTTAATGGAGTGGGATTTGACAAAAAAAATGAGACTTGATTATTTGGAAGGTTCTTAATAGCATAGGTTATTATAATAGGAATTTGATAAAAAAAAACCTCAACTATATAAATATTACTAATTTTGTTCATATTTCAGAGGAGCATCGTACAAAGATGTATATATGCACAAAGTTCATTGACTGTAACTACACAAACCATAATCACATTTTAACATCACAAATTGAAAGAAATATTAGTCCTTATTGGAGAAGAGAGGATAGGCCAACAGCAGGCCGAAATCGACGATGACCATGCGGGCAGAGACGGCGACGCGACAAGCAGCTTGTAGAGACCGAGACGGCGATGCAAGATGAGCAGTCTTCGTCAGATACAGCAAGGACAGGCGAGAGCGCAAGAGGTGAGAGCTTCTCTGGGTGAAAGGTTGGTTCACTGGATTCACGGCTGAGTTAGGGATGCGGTAGAGGAGAGTGTATAAGGCTATTGTTATTAAGTTTGTTAGTGTTTTAGTGTTATTAATAATAATAATAATAATAATAATAATAATAATAAATTATTATTATTATTATTATTATTATTATGTTATTATTATTATTATTATTATTATTATTATTATTATTATTATTATTATTATTATTATTATTATTATTATTGAGATAATATAAGACACAGTCTTAATTGTGTTTAAGTGAAAACAAGCCCCAGTCTTGTTGAAGCTGCTATGGGAAGAACTGCTCAGGGAACAAAGGTCTTAGCAGGAAATTTTTTTGTAAATAAATCTAGGATTGGTGGAATACTTGCAGATGAGTATAAAAAAACTTAAAGATTAATTAGTTAAGTAACTATTAATATAGCTGGTGTTATATTGATAACTTCCATTTCGTAAAAGTAGTAGGGTAAACCATTGGTGCCACCAATCTTGACCATTTTTTTTTATTTTTTTCATCAATTTAGAATTGAAAGTATTTTCTTCCTTTTTTTGGTGAATTTTGTAACTAAAAAAGTTCTAAAGAGGCTACCCTGACAATGGAAGGAATCACTCTGAATAATGCAGTTACTTGAAACGGTGGAAAGGGTTGGAAGAGTATAAAAAGTTAATCACTCTGAATTATTCTTGATTATTGTTATTCTTGGCTAGACATACTTAACATGTTGGAGCTTGGATTTGCTGCATTCCTCTTCGTCTGTGGATGCTATGTCTTTGTGCATGGAAAGAACAACTACTTTGTGTACCTATTCCTTCAGACCATAACCTTCTCAATTGTTGGATTTGGCTACGTTGGTACCATTGTCTAAGCCAATGTTTCCAGTTACTTAAAGTTTCATCCGTGTCAGTGTCAATATCTTTGTAGTTTAATTCCTCTCAGTAACATTATATAAAAGGGGCCGAATGATTTCTTGAAGCAACAAATTAAAGTTGTACCAAAAAATCTTCGCCGACTTTAGAGCAAAATCTCCATCATTTTTTTCATGTGGAGCAAGAGAGGTTTGTTCTTCCCAAGATTTTCTTGCCTTTCGGTGAAGAATTGAAGTTCCAAACAAATTCAAAGGCAAAGATCACAATGTGCCTTTTGAAATTGCCATCACAGCAGGCTTAAAGACAAGCAAGAAGATTGTACCATTATATATGGTCTTAAATTTACAGTCAGCAAGTTAGATAATGTTTTTTCTTTTGTTTGCATAGGTTTTAAATGTTTTTGTGAGATTTTTACAGTTATTTATTTTACTTGGTTCCTCTATTTTTTTTTATTTATCCATAGTTCAAGCCAAATAAATGTATTGGATAAAACATGAATTTTATTTAGTTCATGATGTTTTCCATTTTTGTTTCTTTCTCTTGAGGAATAATTTTTTGTTGATGTTATATGTATTGATATGTGGGGCAATCCTAGTGAGAACATGGACTAGTAAATAGTCCAGAGTGGATAAATGTTACATAATGATTCACCTTTATTAAGAATAAAACTTAATTCTTATGCTGTCAGCAAACTTAATTTCCAAAACCTTAACATGTTCACATTTGACACCATCAATTTAATTATTCAACAGACATAACATAAGGCTAAAAGCAATAATAATAATAATAATAATAATAATAATAATGATGATGATGATGATGATGATGATGATGATGATGATGATGATGATGATAATAGTGTTTCACCAAATTGCAGAAATAAGAAAGATGGGAGACCAATAGCCTTCAATGTAGCATAATAACAATTCCTCATAAGATACTGAACAGTTATAAAGTCAAGACAAATTCAACAAATACGTCTCGGCTATCCTATACAACCTAGACCCAAATTCTTCATCTAAACTACTGCACTATCCTTAAGGTTTCAAGTATCGTTTAGCCCACATAGCCAAGTGTCACGCATTCTTCTTCCCAGGAGACATTCCACTATAAGGTTATTCATTCTCTTCTGGCATCTTATTGAGGTCATATGACAGCATAGAAGCCTTTCGTCCAGCAGAATCAGCCTCATCAGAACTATCGGAGGAGACAACGTCCTCTTCCTCCATTGAATCTGGAACCACCTCCCCCGGTTTTTTAGATTCCTTTTGAATCTTGTCTCGAGACATTCCTGAGAGTTGCATGATAGCCAAACAAGCTCAGAATAGAAGAAATTAGTGTGTGAACATAATCAGATTACATAAACATCGTAAATGTCGAGTCTTTCTTACTGTCTCATAGTCGTTCAAGGCCATGTTCTATGAGTTTGAATTCCTCCCGTGCTGCAATATCCAGTTCAACGACAAGAGAGTTTTCATAGCGTGCCTGCACAATATACCATAATTAATGTATAAATACTGTCTGGAAAAAAATTCATATTCTAAGCTTGATATATATCTTGACATGGAAAAGAATCAATGATTGATACTAATAATAAGAATAAGAATAAGAATAAGAAGGAAAACACACAGAAATCAATTATCAAATACAAAGATATTATTCTCTGATATTGCTCAAAGGTTTAAGAAACTTCTCAGTGATAACTACATAGTTTTAAAAGCCTTTAAGATACAAGAACAATGTCATACTCCAAGGTTGGATTGAATATGTAATTCTAAGTAGCTATGAAGTAAGAGTCACTGCTTGCTATGTTGAATAAACAAAAGATAAATTACAATAAACTTTAATTATAAAAAAAGGCACAACAAACAATTAGGTCCTGTCTTGAGTCAAAATATAACTCTTTCTTGATGTGAAGAAGTACGTATTGATTTTTCCTATCATCAACCCACTAAAGCCCCTTCGCAAGGATATATTGCTAATCTTTCACAATTCAATATGATTAAAAAAGTCACCGTCAATGAAAAATGGGGAGCTCACTTTAAGCAATCGCACATCATGCCAACACAAGCAATTTAAATAGAGTATATTTATAACCCCCCAGATTTGTAGAGGGTAGAGACATGAAGGCACTTTAAAGGAGTAAAGACTAGTCATTCTTGAGTGCCACAAAAGGATCTCTATTTTATGCCATTAAGTTTCTTCTAGCAAGGGAAAATAGAGTTTATCTTGTTCTACAAAATACAATTAAATTATCCCGAATCAATGGTGATTCGGCTTGTATTTTTATTATCAATATTTGTTGTTCTTTTTGCACGTAAACATAGATAAATGAATCTAATGTATTAATTTTACAAAACTGAAATTAGAATTTAACTATATAGTTAAATAACTGTTATATATGTTAGATAAATACAAAAGAAAAACATGAATATTTACTTTCACATCATCAAGTATTTTCTGTGAGAACCACATGTCCGTACTTGTTATAAACTCAAACCCAAATTTAGCCTTGTACCTTCGGTCCCATTGATGCAATTCCTACAATTTTAACATAACCACCTAAAATGGATTTCATCCAAAAATATGAAAAAAGGAATTCAAAATTAAATTGGACAGCAGCAATCAAACCCTCATCATTGAAGCAGGCGCATAACGAATGGCATTAGTGAGGTGTATGTCTCTAAAGAAGGCATCCAGCCATGATTGTATACATGACCCCTTAAACCACAGCTGTCTTGCAAAGGATGTTGCATGGTCCAATGAAGAGAAGGGAGATGCATCTATCATCTTCTTTGTGAACCTGTAGCTTTTGCAAACCAAAAAGAAGTCTCAGCTCTCCAATTTTCCTGATAGGCCACAGACATAGAAAGAATGTACAAGGATAGAAGATAACATCAGCAAAGGTGTAACTGATATTAAATTATTGTGCTATAACTCTTTAAATTTATATTTTTTACCAAAATTTAGCTAAAAGAGCTTTCTATGAAAGAAAAAATTTTTATGTATCTAAAATATATTGATCAATTCAATCTATTGTCTAATGACGTGACTAAAATACAATCCACTGTACATCATTATTGAAGCATGATAGTAATATATATGCAGAATCTCCTATGAATACGAGCTACATGCATGATGGAGAAATGTATTTATGAATCGGCGGCCTCATCACAATCTTCAAGGCCGTCATTAGTGGATTCTTCTAAATCGCCGTCTTTTGTCAACCGTAGGCTTTCAACATTAAATACAGGCAAGCTAGTCATACAAGGCTAGGGATGAAAGTCGATCTCACAATGTTCATAATCTTCACCCATGTCAAACAAATCTCTTGGCTTCACATGGACTACTACACTCCATCCGTTGTCAACCTCATCGTCCACGTAGAACACAAGACGCGCCTCAGATGCTAAAATGCATGGCTCGTCATCTTCTTGGTCACTGGTGTGAATCGGAGTGGCAAAGTTGACACAGGTGTGACGAAAAATGTCTTGTCGTATACCTCTGCTCGACGTGGTGTCCGTCCAAAGACACTTGAACAAGACTACCGTGAATTGACCACTGTAATTTAGCTCAATGATGTCTACTAATCTACCATAATACGAGACACCGCCAACGACAACATTGCTATCCCGTCTGCTTGCATAACTTCTAGTATCTGAAGTGACATAAACCCCGCTATTCTGTGTTTTCATCCTTTCCTCCCTCGACATGGTTCTAAATTTAAATCCATTGACGTTGTAAGCCTTAAAGCATCTGGCCTGAGCGATGGGACCACAAGTAAGCCACTGCAACTCGTTTGAATGACTAGTGCTTCCAAATGGGACCTGGCATGGAACAATTAGACGCAAGATAGCATCAAAGGGTAGTAGGATCCTGAGATATAAGGGATTACCTCATGCCTGAACCAGTTGGAAAATTCTCTATGCACAACACTATCTATATGAGATTGGGACCTTGTTTTATTTTGCAGCTTTCTCTTTGTGATGGATCTGAACTCACTGTGCACACAGAAGGTTGATTCAATGTCAATACTCTCAAGACTATATTGGCTCACTCCATACTTTTAGAACTCACTCTATACTTACTCCAAGAATTTCTCTACAGCAATGCAATTGATTAGTACATGACGATGTGCTTGAAGGCTTTCGATTGCTGTTAAAGAAAAAAATGCAGCAGCTCCGACCACCTTTCCAACCTCCGGGAACATGCTGGTGATCGCTCGGTGCAGCTTCGCTCGGTCAATCATCAACGCGCGTCGGTCGGTTGATCTTGGTCTCGACATTATCTAGGTACCTTGAACAGAATGTGAGAATCTCATTGGATAAGTAGCCCTCTGCAATTGTGCCTTCCGGTTGTGCCCTATTATGCACGTAATGCTTGAGACAACATAAGTACCTTCGAGAACATAACAAGTAAACTACTAGGTTTAGGCTATCTTACTATGACAGGTCAAAAATGCTTATTCATATGATTACCTTTCAATTGGGGACATCTACCGGTAATGCACTGGGCCACTAAGGCTTACCTCCTCGACCAGATGCATCGTTAGATGAACCGTGACTGTGAAGAAGGAAGGTGGATAAATCATCTCCAAGATGGACCACACAATCCTGAAGGAGAGGAAGTCACTGAGGCTCAATGGATTTATTGCATACTTATCGGAAAAGGAGGAGAACTCTACCAAGACGGCGGACACTAGGATGGGCATTACATATTTTGATGCAATTGGCAATAGATGTTCCATTAGAATGTGACAGTCATGACTCTTCAAGCCCAAAAACTTGCGCTGTTTTAAATTAACACAGCGAGAAATGTTGCTAGAGTACCCGACTGGAAAGACCACATTCTTGATGGTCCTCAGAAGGACATCCTTCTATGGATTGGACATGGTAAAGACTAAAGACTGCAGAGGGATACTTTCCACCTTTAAGTGGCCACATATCATGCCTGATTCCCATCAACTGGAGGTCTTTTTGAGCTTTTAGGTGGCCTTTGGATTTACCACTCACATTCAACATGGTGAATACAATGTTGTCACACACCTTCTTCTTTATGTGCATCACATTAAGGTTGTAACGTAATTTGTTGCTCTCCCAGTATAGGAGATCAAATAATATACTCCTCTTTTTCTAAGGAGACTCGTCTTGTACCACGGTCTGCTGTCCGCGCCTTCTTTTACCACCCACCACCTGCACCTTGCCAAGTGAGACGTGCAAATCCTCTAACTGCCTCAAGATATCCTTGCCAGTCAATTTGAGAGGTGGGGATCTATCCTCTACCTTACCATCAAATCTACTCCGGTCTTGTCTATATCTATGATCATGATTCAAGAAGCGACGATGACCCATGAAACACTTTTTTTGACTGAAGGTGAGATGCTTAGTCTCGGTGTCCAAATTACACGTGGGACAAGCTCTACCACCGTACGTATTCCAGCCAGATAAATTACCCAAGCCCAGAAAATCGCTAATAGTCCACAGCAACGCAGTATGCATCTTGAAGGTTTTCCTCTCTCTAGCGTCGTACGTATCAACACCAGCCCACAACTGCTTCAACTCTTCGATCAAGGGTTGTAGATAGACATCTATGTCATTGGTAGGCATTTTAGGACTGAGAATAATAATGGAGAGAATATAGTTGGTTTGTTTCATGCAAATCCAGGGGGGATAAGTTGTACGAAATAAGAATCACTGGCCATATTGAGTACTTTGAATTGATGTTTCCATAAGGATTGAAGCCATCACTAGCCAGGGCTAAGCGAACACTGCGCGAATCACCAGAAAAGTCAGTATATCTCCTATCAAATGCTTTCCATGCCTCGCCGTCCTTGGGATGCCTCAAAGAACCGTCAGAGTTGGTTCCTCTCTTGTGCTACAACATGTCCACGGATGTCTTGCTGGACATGAATAACCGCTGAAACCATGGAATCAGAGGAAAGTAACAGAGAATCTTCGCCGCTTGAGATTTCCCATTCTTCTTGACAACGATGTTGATCCTTACTAAAGAATTCTTCCGGATCTTTTGCTTTCATCTGGATGCTCCACACCGTTTGCATCTAGATAGGTCTTGGTCGGAGCCCTGATATAGCATGCAGTCATTTGGACATGCATCTATCTTCTTGTACTCAATACCAAGCTTCTTTATGATCCTCTTGGCATTGTGCAAGGTCTTTAAAATCTTTGCATGCTTAAAGGCATCCCCCAATAGCTCTAGAGTCAAACTGAAAGCCTTGTCCCTCACTCTACACATGCACTTTATATGGTATAGCCTCACCAAGAAGGACAACTTCGAGAATCTTGAGCATCCCAGATATAATTCCTGCTCGCCATCCTCAAGCAAGTCATGAAAGGCACAAGCCTCGTTGCTAGGTTCGTCAGATAAGTACGGCAACCCCTCCACACCATCTCCGTCCACTTCATTCATCGAGTCTTCGTCGTCACCCTACAGTCTCGAGAAGTTGAATGCCTCGTGGACCATTTCACACATTTGATCTCCTGAGTTTCCAGTGGGTTCTACTTCTCTACCGTTGGAGCTCTCGCCTACAATCGTCTCACCGTGATGTAACCAAAAAGTATAGTTAGGGGGAAAGGGTTTCATCAGAAGATGATCGTATGCATCCTCTCTAGTTTGGAAAAATCAGAACCCACACAAAGGGCATGGACAATGTATCATCCCATTGGATGATGCAATGGCAAATGCGAAGTCAAGGAATCTATTCAGACCACCCCTATATTCTGCACTACCTCGTGGTTTTGTAATCCAGCTCTTATCAATATCTAATTTAATGAAATAGCACAAACAAATAAATAAACAGTAAATAAAGACATAAAACTAAAAAAAGTAATAAAAATGGGCTGTGTGTCAAGAGAACCAATAACAGTTTATCACAATTATGAGATGGGATAGTAACATACGAGTTAAACTCGACAATTTATTACAAGCAAAACCATGTAGGGAGTGACGGAATAACTCAAAACAAAAACAGAAATAAAGTTACTTGCATCCCGAATAACATGTAGCACACAAAAGGTATTGGGAAAGAGGCTTACTCGTTGCAAAATTCTGTACTTTTTTAAAAAAATACTGGTAGAAAGAATTATTGGTTCCAAGTCTAAAAAATAAAAAGATAAAGAAAAGCTTCCTTAAAAAATGAAAAAGAAAACAGGAATAAATGTTATGATTAAAAAATAATTAAAACAAAAAATATAACTAAACAATCATAATGTACAAAGAATAGAATCTTCAAAATATCTTAAAAAATGAAAAAGAAAACATGATTGAAAGTTAGATTTAAAAAATAATTAAAACAAAAAATATAAAAAAACAATTATAATAGATAGAGAATAAAATCTTGAAATTGTAGATATATTATTTTAGACACGCTTTTAAGAAAGTCATATTATAGTTTTCCTGTCATGTCTTTTACCATGTAAGTACAAATAATTGGTTCAGTGAAAAAAAACATAAAAAATAAGAATAAAAAAGGCAGGGCAAGAAGAGTCAGACAAAATAAAAAGGAACCAAAAATGCTAGCAGGTGAAATATTTTTTGCTTCATAAGTTGTAGCCCCAACAAAAAAAAAAACTATTAGTCAACTATTTTATATTCATTGTTCTTCTTCTCAACACATAGATAGACTATAATTATTTTTATTATATATTCAGAGGAGATGAATAATAATAATAAAAATAGAAATTATATATTTATTTACTGATATATCTAAGTTGTGGACTCTAGATTATATTCTAAGGATCGACTAAAGAAAAATCCAATATTTTCTTTAATTCTAAAAAAAAAAGAATGACAAACAAAAAAATTTAAACTTAAAAATCTGAATTCTAAGAAATAACAGAAAAAATGGCATGGCTATGAATGCATGAAACCAGAACTTGTTACAAATGGACATAGTACAGTGAATTATTGGGGTACCTTTATTTGGATTTGAACCATGGAAGGAAGATGCTATAACAATAATAATTATAGTAATAATAATAAAGCATATAATTGAGTTCTTTTGAAATTTTGGCTTCATTTGCAATGAAACAGGAAACTATATTAACCAAAAAAGAAAAAGAAAGAGGAAACTTTCGTCAGGGCAAAGAAATTGAAGTCAATTAAGTAAATGTTAAATTAAATTAAACACGCAAAGTCTATAATAACTCCATTATTATTCATACTTGTAAAAACATCAAAATCCTCTCTTCTGTACAACAATTTCTCTACCAATAATGAATATATAATCCAGCTAAGCTAGCTAGCTGCACAAATTAATTAAGTACTATTTTCTAATTTCACATAAATAATAATACAAATGCAACTTTTATATTCTATACCATTTTGTTGAACATAACAGTTACCAATCTGACAAATAGAAAATGGGATAAAGGGTCATGTGTCTATATGTTTATTAGAACTTAGAAATTCCTCTTGATTTTAACATTTTATTCATCAATTAGATGATAACATGCATGAATGCTGCAACACATGGAATAGAACTAGGTTCACAATGTATAGAAAGTATAATCAATAAGCTTTCATAAATTCAATGAACCGGACACAATAAACCAAATACTCTGATAATGCATCTATCTCAGGAACTAAGCAGCAAGTAGAAAAAAAATTGTACAGTGACATGTACAAGTTTCAAAGAGATTCAACTAAGCAAGCAAATTTAAAATTGTTCCATCAAAGCCATTTGGATGGATCAAAGTTATCAGATATAAATTTTGCTAAAATAAAATGATCTTTTCTAGCAAATTTGTTTAAAAAACAAACCAATGTGTAAAGCACAAATAACCCACCAGTAACACAACATATGAAAAATAAAAATACTAACGTTCAATTGTCACTTGGAAGAGTCAACAACAAAGTGCTAATTCTTGTAAAAATTGGCTTGATTAGATATGTATTCTCTATATACCCTTCATCCTTTATCCTTAAAGCTTTATTAGAGTTTCAGTCTTTTTAACTCTCACCCTTCCCATTTAACGTCCCCATCAAAATCTATAATTTTCTTAACTTGTGCTAATAACGAATAAAAAATCCAGGTCACCAACCCAATAATCCCCAATATACTATATTATCAACTATCCAACAATACCCAAAACTCCCAGAATATTGCTTATAACACTTTAATAATACTGATAATATGGCCAAGTTGTAGTGTTGAGAAGTTGCCAATGCTGAATATTACTTATAACACTTTAATAATATTATAGTTTGTATCAGTCTTAATTCCTTCTTATTATTTTCCTTTTCCTAACTAAGAATGATTAATTTTGCTACTCACATAGGTAAAAGATGAATAGAACAATAATAATAAATCAAAATCATCATACTCAAAACAAATAACAAAGTTGAAAGAAAAATAACCTTGATCAGAGTGTGGTCTAGAAGCTTCTCTGCTGCAAGTAATTTTGCAATTCTTATCAACGGCAAAAACAGAAACACACTTTGACAATTTCTTTGCGTAGTACTTAGCAACCGACACCAAACGACGTCGCTTCCTGCACCAGAACCTTCTTCGTTGAAGAGCCTCTAAACACTTTCAGGTTGAAATCAATCTGCATTAAAATAGCGTAATTTCAGTCCCAAAAACTCTCTCTAGAGTGTAATTGTATAGTGGCTACAAATTTCCAAGCTCAGAAGTAGAACATAGATGCTAGTAGCATACAAAGAGCACAATGGGGATCAGCATGAACACCTTACCATTTTTTGTTTTGATCTACAAATTTTCTATCCTGTCTTCTTTTTTGTTCATTTTTTATGCAGAAAAATAGCAGTAAACGAACTTATAAGACAAGCAAGATTGTCACAAAAAAATAAGACATGCAAGATGAATGAAGTGTATGGGATCTATTCTTTTGAGAATTACAGCAACCAGGTCCCATAACTTGATTTTGCCAATGGATAACAATGCCATATAATACAAATTACCTGAACCAAAAGAATAAATACTAGCAACAAATAGTTTAACCTGTATAAGAAGGTACAAAGGTTACTAACGTCGTGATGCAATGCTATTCCCATCAAATAATGAAAGTTGAAATTAAAAATCAGAGGGAAAATAGCAGACTAAGACTTGAAAAGTAACTTGAGATGATGTTGATAGAAATTTAATCATGTAAAACACAAGAACAAATCATATAGGAATCAACTTGCCACATATGGTAAAAGGAACCGAGAATGCAACAGCATGATTTACTTTCTTCTTGGATTTAGATACATAGAATACATAATATGTGAGGATAGATACTATGGCAATCCTTTTAACAAATGACACTAAGAACTTAAAAAAAGGTGAAGAAAGCAAGAAAAGATTAACTGTAAAGGGCCTAGTAAGTTCATGGTGAGTGATATAAGTAGCAAGTGTGATTATTGATCCACCAGATTACTACTTTTGATAGACTAAAGCAAGGCAATGACCATAATCAACTTAAATTTAAGCTAGAAGGATACCTAACCTATTAGGGAATGATTAATTATTCTAAGATCACTACAACTTGTCACAGTAAGCATAGTAGCAACCAAACAACAGCACTTAGCATAAAATGAACCAAATTGGTTTGGAGTAGAGTAACACCACAATGGTAGCAGCATAACAATTGGTAAGCAACACATCAATAACAACTCAGCATTGTGAGGAACATAATTATGCAATTAATAAATGAACACCAAAGATAACAAATCAGCACCATGAGAAGTGGTCCAATAGCAATAGCAAATAAGCAATAGCAGAATAAGCACAATGACCAGAAAATGGCAACAATCAGCATCAAAATTTGTAAGTGATTCCCCTAACACACATCATTAGATCAGCAACTATTAAACTGAACAATCTCAACAATTCCAAGCTCAGAGGCAGAACATAGCTGCTAGTAGCATACCAAGAGCATAATGGAGATCAGCATGAACACCTTAGCGTTTTTTTGTTTTGTTTTGATCTATACATGCTCCTAAGTCCCTCTTGTTTAATGATTCCAATTCCAAAAATAGGGAGCACGATCCATGACCAATTCATTCCTATAATAATGATAATAACCCTTTTTCCATTTATCTACTCTAACTATCACTTTCAATACAAAGCACCCCATTAAATAAAAAAAAGTGGAAGCTTCAAATCCCTAACTCTAAACAGCATCAATTAACCACATTTAACGGAAGATATAGACAAATTCTTTTTCAAATTTCTGAACTAAGAATGAAAACAAGAAGGAAAGATCAAAGTGTCAGAATGTACCACTGACAGGGGAGAGGCTGCGATAGCTCAGAATGGCACACGATGGAGGATGGTGTAACAGTTTCACGCACGATCAAGGTGATGGGAGACTTCGACGCCGTTGGGAGAAGCATGGATGGCAGCTGCGCGACTTGACAACCCAAACAGAGGCGCAGGGTGGAGCAGAGGTTAGGGATGTCGCACACCTTGGATGAGGGAGTATGGGTTTTAGGAACTGTGGATGAGGCAAAGGCTCGACGGTGGCCAGAGGACGATGGATCGGCAGCAGTGGCACGGTAGAGCAGCGACGGCAGTGTTCGCGCGCTTCCAAGGTCTCTTCGCGGGTTTCTGCAAATTTGGGGAGGAAACAATTAAAGGTTATAAGATAAAAAGGGGTAAAACAGAAATTAAGTTATGAGTAGATCCTCACCTAGCAGCGTTTCACTAAGCAATCGCCGCTAATGTTGCGCACATGAAGGGATCCTTCTTCGGTAGCCTTGTTTTGCAGCGGCAAGGTGAAAGGCCCCCAATTTTCTGCCGCCATTCTCCGTTCCTGTTGTAGTGTAAGAAATTGGTTCTTGATTGTCCGACTAGGTGAAACTCAACTTATTTGATGTTAGAAACTGTATTATTGTATAGAGCTATCTTTCCTAGGTTAAGACAGAAGGAACCCCAATATAAAACTGTGCCAAGTAATGAGGAGTGGGAACTTGCCAAGGAAATATATGATAGATTGAAGTTGTTTTATGATGTAACTCAACTGTTTTCTAGTTCTAAATTTCCAACTATCAATCTTTACTTTACTCTGGTTTGTAAAATAAAAGTCTCATTGGATGAATGACAATTTTCTAGTAATTCTTTAATTGCTAATATGGCATCTAGCATGAAGAAGAAATTTGAGAAGTATTGGGATGAGATTTATGGCATTATGGGTGTTGCTGCTGTTTTAGATCCTAGGTACAAGATGGTTGGGGTTGGAGTTGAGTTTCAATTTGAAAAAATGTATCCAGATCCAATAGAATATTCCAAGCAAGTTGACAGAATTCATCAGTTGTGTAATGAGTTGGTTAATGAATACAATCAAAAAATGAGTTCTGATGTGTCACATGTTGGTACAAAAGAAGTTGATGAAAGTGGAAATATAAGCATATTTGGGGGTGATGATTATATGGTGTATCTTAAAAGAAGAAAAATGACAAGGGGTTCATGTGTAAATGTTGAGTTTGATCATTATTCTGAGGAGGAAATTCATCCTCCAAATGATCCTAACTTTAATATTTTGAAATGGTGGAAGAACAATCAAATGAAATTTAAAGTTTTACAAAAATAGCCAAGGATATATATGCCATTCCGATATCCACTGTTGCTTCTGAATATGCTTTTAGTACAAGTGGTCGTGTAATTTCTCCTCTTCGCAGAAAGCTCAAAGAAAGCATAATTGAAGCTTTGATGTGTGGCCAAAGTTGCTTGTTGGCAGCTTTAGGGAATAAAGGTGATATATTACTTAATATTTTATTTATGTTAATTTTTTACATAATAGTAATTAATTTATTAATTGCTATCTCTTTTGATTTTTAGGTTTGAATCTTGACCTTCAAACCTTTAATGATGATAAAGATATGGAAAGTGATCAAGAATAAGGATTGAAGACTTTTTTATATTTTAATCAAGGTTTTGAGAACCAGACTGGTCATCAATCGCTCTAGTCACTAGTTCACTGGTTCGACCGGTCCAATCATAGTTTAACCGAAAAAATCATTTTAGAATAAAATAATAAATAAATTATAAATATTCATCATAAAATATAATTATAACTTTTGGTGAAGATTTTCCTACCAATCTGGTTCAGTCAACAAGCAAAAAACTAATAAGATGTAAAACTGATTTCACTCCAAAATGGCTCCTGCTTCTAAACTAACATCAAGTACCAAACTAACAAGCACCAAAATAACATAAAGTGAAATGGCTTCTGCTTCGCATTTGCCCAATCTAAAATTCCAAATATATTTCTCAATTGATTTAGTGCAGCAATCTGAAATAAGTTGTAAACATATTAATGAGTGTTTACACTGATCAAGTTTCCATCTCAAACTAATAACAAATTTTAAAGTAATGAATATCATGATTTTTAGCACAAAGTTATGTGGCTTTGCTTGACTAAATGCTAATTCATAAAAACAAGAGACTAAACAGAGCCAAGAATCAAGAACAATCAGCATCCAGCAACAAACATTACAAAACAGGCATAAAGTAACCACACTAAACTTGAAATCAATAAAGATAAATAAAAATAAAAAATTTCAATAATGATTTGATTTCTATGTTTTGCAACAGCAAGAAAATTTCAACAAAAATGTTAGAAATTGAAAAAATAGCATCAGCACAAAATCAATGAGCAGAAGCACAAAATTTTAGTAATTATTTGATTTTCCTGTTTAGTAGCAGCAACCAAATTTCAACAAAAACTATAGAAATTTAAAAACAGCAACAGCACAAAATCAATGAGCAGAAGTACAAAATTCCAGTAATTATTTGATTTTTCTATTTAGCAGCAGCAATCAAATTTCAACAAAAATTACAGAAATTAAAAACACAGCAGCAGCACACAATCAATGAGCAAAAGCACAAAATTTCAGTAATTATTTGATTTTTCTGTTTAGCAGCAGCAACCAAATTTCAACAAAAACTTCAGAAATTAGAAACACAACAGCAGCACACAATCAATTAGTAGAAGCACAAATTTTCAGTAATTATTAGATTTTCTTGTTTAGCAACAGCAACCAAATTTAAAAAAAAGGACAGAAATTAACAACACAGCAACAACACAAAATCAATGAGTAGCAGCACAAAATTTAAATAATGATTTCCTTTCCATTAATCGATTCACAACTCATAAGAGAACATTCAGACTAAACAGATTGATAAAAGGAAGAAGTGAAGAATCGGAGAAGTGAAAGCAGTGACACTAACCTACGACAGAAAGAAATACGGCGAATGTCGAGATGATGGCGAGCTATTCCAAGCCTCGAACAGAGAAGCCATGGACAATGGGGACGACGTGCCGATCTACAGCCAACAAGTAAGGGCTTGGGTTCGGAAAGGGGGAAAGAGGAAGCCACGGAGGCGTCAACAACATGGATGATTGTAAGGCCCACATTGGTTGGGGAGGGGAACGAAGCATGCCTTATAAGAGTGTGGATACCTCTCCCTAGCATGACGCATTTTGACGAGTGAGTGTGGGGGGCTTCGGCTAGCATCCCTATCATCAAAGGCAAAAACGTGAGGCCTTGTGTGCCAAAGCAGACAATATCGTGCTAGTGGGTGGTCTGGGCTGTTACAACGGCGGTATTGCGGCAGAAGCGTTAAGGAGGAAGCTAGGGTTTTGGGCTTCAGATGGGGGTGAGGGAGAGTGTCTGAGGAGTGAGTGTGTTTGAGTCTGTGTGAGATTCGTGAGTGAGGGGTGTTGGGGGAAGGGGTGGGTCATGGGTGAGTATGACTGGGTGGGTTTAAAAAAAACCAAAACGGCGTCGTTTACATAGAACCGGCCAGTTTTCGGGCCGGTCCAACTGGACGGTTCAACGGTTTTGAAGCGGTTTGTGATTGAGCGGTTATAGGTAGTGGACCAGACCATTTTCTTTGTCGGTTCCCAGTTGAACCGGTTCGATCGGCCAGTCTGGTCCGGTTTTCAAAACATTAATTTTAATGATGTAATTTCTTTATGTTTGTATTTTAATTTAGTTATTTGACATTGTATGAACTTTTTTTAATTTCAAGTTATTTGACATTGTATGAATCTTATGTTTGTATTTTAATTTAGTTATGAATTTTAAGTTTTTATCTTAATTTATATATGAATGTGTAAAAATTAAAATGTCATTTAATATTTATAGGGGCGGGTGGGTACCTGTGGGGGCGGGTTAGGGTAGAGTAGCCTACTACCCGCGAGTAGGGGTGGGACGGGTAGTAGTGGAGTGCAAGGAGGGCAGGGCGGGGTCAGGTAGGGCAAAAACCCGCCCCTACCCGCCCCACTGCCATCCCTAGCCAGACATAACATTCTCTCATCCATTTTTCGGCATGACATACTAAATTCTTCAAGTATTTATTAGAAAAAGAATATTAGTAGATATTATAATCAAATTAACTTTTAAAGTTAAGTTAAACCTATTTGATTTCTAATATGGTATTTTTTCAAAAAAAAATATTATTGAACTATCCTCACTACATACACAATAACATAATTCCAAATCCAACGAAAAGAGATGTACGAAATTTCATATTCTCTTAAATTAAAAGTATATTATTGTGGTTTGTTTAGTTTCATTTCTTGTTGTTTGTACATTTTATTTTATTATGTTGAATATTCTCTAACTCCAAGCTAGATATGTCTTTTATTAAGAAGTGGTCCAAACATTGATTATATACATTTGTATGCACTATGTAAGATTTTAAGCAGATATGCTCATACAATCATCATCACCGAATGCGCATTCAGTGACATTCATTAGTATCAATTACACCACATAAATAAAATTATTATTATTATTATTATTATTATTATTATTATTATTATTATTATTATTATTATTATTATTATTATTATTATTATTATTATTATTATTATTATTATTATTATTATTATTTACACAATGTACAAGAAGCTGTTGGTATGGGTTGTGAGATGGATTGGGGAGTCACAGGCTAATAGGGTGATGAGATTGAACTTCTGGAGCGATAGGGGGTGATACCTGCAAAGACACTCCGACGCTCAAGTCAGAATAGATCTTAGAGGTGTGTGTGGGAATTAGGAGTGTGTAACGTACTAGAGGGAGCCCCTGACTCCCTTTGTATAGGTTGTTAACTAATCTTATCTTATTGCTTAAGATAAGGAAGTACTTGAATTTGAATGTTAGTTAGAGGTTTGTGGCTACTAGATCGGTCTAGGCCGATGACCTATCCCGAGTAACCAGGTCGTAGCTGCTCTGATTTGGGACCCGAGAATCAGGTTCAGAACAATTTTTCTAGAGCGGGAGAGTATGCTTGCTTTGTCTCGTCGCTGGATAAGCTCGTTTCTCCGTTGTGATGGGGTCTCACGGGCCTTACACCGTGGAAAGTGTGGCGTGATTGTTGCATTTCCTGGAAACATCGGGAACCACAAAACTCCTCATGGTCTGCCGTCCCGTCTCTTGCGCGTTGCTTTTCCCTCTGTTCGTTACGGGTTCAAGGTTTCATAATGACACTTAATGGGGGGGAGAGAGGTTTGTTCTTTTCCTTTTTTACCCTTTAGTCTTTTGCTATTTGAAATGCTTGGGGTTTTCTTTTCATTTCCTTTGTCTTCCTAACATAATTGTCCGTTTTTTCTTCTTCTTCATTTCCTTTTATTGCTTCCATGTGAACACTCTGCATCCTTCTTTTAGTGTTGTGTTTGGATGGTTTGTTGGTTATTTAGAGGGCTCGCAGTGTTTGATTCTTCTTTCACTTGTTGCCACTTTCTAAAATCAGGTTGGTGCCTCTTTCTTCCTTCTTCCTTTGTTTCTTGTTTATTCTATTTCTGTGTTTTTCTTCCTGCTTGCATTGTCCCTTTTGGTTTGTTTGCTTCGGGATATTGCATTTAGGTGTAGTCTTTAGACTTTCAATGGGGTTTTGGTAGTCATTTGATATGGGTAGCAGATTTTCTTATTTATGTGTTTCTGGGTAGTGGGCTGATAGTGGTGCATGATTAGAATTTTACCAATTTTGAAAACTCAATTACGTCGTAAGTATAGTCTAAACCTACAACCAACTCACAATCAAAGTTTAGAAGGTTGTCACAAAAATGAATTCAATAACTGGGAGTTGAATCTCGGGTCGTTCTCCTTTGGACTTGTAGTTGAGTGTTCATCATTAGTTATGAAATTTGGTAGTTTTGAATATGAATGCAGAAAAGGTAAGACAACTAGAAATTAAAGTGCAATCAACAATAAAATGGCAATGAGTAAAAGCAATAAGCAAGTAAACAACTATCTAGTAAGCATGCAATTGAGATGACAACAATTAAAAAGCAACTGCACTAGGAAGAAATGGAATCGAACTAAAGGATTAAGATAATTAAATCGATAAAAGAGATGGTAATTAAATATTTAAAAGGCCTTGGCTAGGATTGAGAGTTTAGACTTTCTATCCTTATTATCAATCACAAACATGGCAATTATTAGGAGTTATTCCAACTTCGTTATCCCCTAACATCAGAGGAAAATCAAGTAGTCATAATTGATCTTAATCCACAAATCCTAATCAACTTACCAATCAAATTTGGTAAAAGATTAGCGTTAGTAAAAACCAAATCAACTAACAACCCTCAATTACCAACCAATATTGGACATTGATAACTGAAGAATCCCTAATAACTCAACCCCAAGCCAAAAGTTCAAAAATCTACTCTGTATCTAAAGTAAGCAATTCATCGAACACTTGGTGAGCAATAAGAGAAAATATCATGAGATTGTGAAAATTAATCAAAATTAAATCTAATTACTATCAAATATTAACAATAACAACTTAATTAACACATATAGAACATAAAACATCACTACATTAATAGAAATTCAAAATTAACAAGGTTCAGGAACTAAGAAAAATAACAAAGTGACTAAAGGAAAATTCTATGGAAAATTAAAGTAAGAGAATAACAAAATTAAAGCAAAACTATAGTTAAGCAAGTTTGGAATTCAAAATTGAGAACAAAATAGATAAGAACTCTAGAAAAACCTAGAGAGAACCTAGAGTTTCTCTCACTAGAATAGGGTAGAATTAGGCCCAAAAAGTTGCACCAAAATCGATGTCATGTGCTTTCATTAATGAGGCACACGCTTCTTGTCATGCGTACGCATGCACCATGCGTACACCCGAATTGAGGGTGATGCATACGCATGATGGCCAAAACTCCTAATCTTCAATTCTTCATATTTTTTCACTTTTACATGTTTTTGCCTTATCTTCTAAGTCATTCTTGTCCTGTTAAACTTGAATTCACTCAACAAACACATCACAATATTGAATGGGATAACATTGAGTTAAAATTGACAGTTTATTGGCCCAAAAAGCATGCTTTTAACACTTAAGCATAATTTAGGAAGAAATCATAATAGCATACATTCTTGGTGAATAAGTACAAGATAAGTTGATAAACTCTGCGTTTCTATTCAAATATTATCATAAAATAGGAATTTATCTGTGCACCTATTTGGATATAGGTATGGTGCGACAGAGGGGAATCCAGGTCCTATCTTCTCGGCAGGGGGCGTGCTGAATTATTACCATTGGATAATGTTCGATGTCTTAGGCATGCATTCTCGACTGGATGAAGGGTCCTTCAAAGGGTTCGTGATGAAAGGGCCGTGTTGGGAGGTGGTGAGATGACGGGTCAGTATGAATTGGTGCTTGTCAACAAGAACGAGAGGGTTTGCTACCTCAACTTGCATCCCCCTCGTGTCCCGGATTGGATTTGGGTGCATGAGCCCTTGTTCCCTATGTTAGGGATTCGGCTACCCTTTTCCAAATTTCAGATGGCTCTCTTGAATCGGGTTTCGGTGACGCCATCTCAGTTGCACCCGAATAGCTGGGTGACTATCCGGACATTCGATATGGTGTGTGCTTTCTTGGAGTTACCAGCTCAGGTTGAGGTCTTTCTATTCTTTTTTCTGTGCACCATTACGCACAAGGAGGGAAAACATAGGAAAGGGTACATCTCTTTCCAGGCCCAGACGAACCGCTGAATCTTCAACTTGTTCGAAGAATCGTTTCACAGTTTTAAGACAGAGTATTTCAAGGTCCGTCCTGTCGAGGGTTGTCACCCTTTTTGGCTTTTGCCAGAGGGAAAGCGTCGGATTTCCCCGTATTAGAACTTCGGGGCCGAGGCTTCCTATATGTCGAGGGTGACCTATGAGGGGTTGTCATCCAAAGACAAGGAAATTCTCGATGTCTTGTTGGCTCTTTTTAGGGATCGTTCTTTGAATCCTCGTGACATGATAGGGGATCCCGAGGCGGGTAGGTCTTATGTTGGTAGGTTCTTGTTTATTTTTCATGCTTAAGTATTTGCCTTCCGATCATGTAACTTATTCATTTTCTTGTTTCCTTTGTTTTGTAGTTGGAATGGCTAATGGGTTGACGACATTGTAGTGCTTGAAGGCTGCTTTTGTGGAGACTCTAGAGGCTGGAGTCGAGGGGTCCTCTCAATCAACCCTTCTGGCAGCTTCTGTCCTGAGCTCTCAGATGGTCTCGCAAGAGATCGCTGATAAACCACTATTTCATGGTTTATCTTGTGCTCAATTGAGTGGTTTTTATCAACTCTTTATCCACTTATTCATACTAATCGCATGTTTTACATTTTCCTTCCTGATTTTGTGCTATGATTGAAAACATGTTTCTTTGACCTTAATTTTATTAATTTTGATCCTCTCTTATTACCATTCGATGCTGATATATGTGTTAAGTGATTTCAAAGATTAATCGCCCAAAAGGGGGTTACCAGGGATGACGAGCTTCAGAAGATCTCGATTTCAAAGCCTAATCGAAAATGTAAGAGGCCAGAAGGGGTGACCACGAGGGGGTTAGTACGGGTGTGGTTAACCTTGTGTGATGGACAAGTCCTTCGACACTCCCGATTTTATTAACCGTCATTTGCTACCCGGTACTGATGAGTTCTTCAAAGATTGTGACCTTTCAGGCCAGGCCAAGTCAGTCTACTGTGCCCTTCTTTGATCTGCTACTATTATCTGGAAAGTTGAGCCTGCGCTTTCGCAAACTTTTCGTCTGCATGGGAAGCTTCGACAGGCTCAGGCGAACTTGGGCATTCTGAAAAGGCAGCTGGAGGCAGCTAAGGTTGCTCGGGTGAAGGCGGCCAAGGATGCTGAGGATGCAGGTGCCGAGATCCTAAGATTATCAAAGCAGGAGACTGAGCTGTCGATTCAGGTTGCTAGGCCCAGAAGCTGGCTGCCGATGCTAAAACCGTAGCTGCTGTTGCCCGTTTGGAGGCAGAGGCACCAAAGGCTAAGGTGGAGAGCTTGAAGAAGTGGAATGCTAGCCTTCTGGCCAATTCCCGGGTGGTCGTCTCAGCTTCCGAGGAGGCTCTGGAGGCGCAAGTTTTGGTTTTGGCTTCGGACATGAATGTGTTCGTCATGGGCCCTTTCAAACTGTGAAGGACGGCTAGATCGTTGATTTGTAATTTGTGCATGAATAGTGGGCCTTTTGGTGGGCCGTTTTCAAGACTTATGTTTATTTTTGTGGATATCTGTTTGTATTGGTCTCAGGGGTGATCGGGTCCTATGGGTAGCCATTTACTCATTTTGTTTGTGTCGTCGGTTTGGTGAGAACGCGAGAAAAAATGTCTTTGAAAAGAAAATATAAGAATGATTTTTATTGAGGATTGGGCCTTGTTAAAACCTCGTGTTGTGGGTAGGAAAGAGTGCCCGACAAAGAAAACAAAGATAATGATAAATGGAAAATGAAAAATAAAGAAAGATCATAAAAATGGCAAAATAACCTTAATCTTGCTAAAGTTATCATCTCGGTGGTAGGTTCTTATGTGTAGTAGCACCGTATGTTCGCGGCATTCGATGACCTCAATAACTCGGTCCCGTTGAGTCATTCGAGCTTGTAGGCTCCTTTTCCGATTTCGGACTTGAGCCGGTAGGGACCCTCCCAGTTAGGTGTGAGCTCTCCTTCTTCTAGGGTGGGGGGACCGATATCATTGTATCATAAGACAAGATCTCCTGGTTTGAAGTCCCATTTTACCATGCCGCGATTGTACCTTAGTGTTATCCTTTGTTTTAGGGCTAGCTTCCGTAGGTGTGCTATGCTCTTGACTTCGTCTGTGAGGTCCTGCTCCGCATCCTCATCGTGTCCTCCCACAGTTCTCCATGGATTGGGATCCCCGACCTCTACCAGAATGACGGCCTCTAGACCGTATGTTAACCGAAAGGGGGTCTCCCCGGTTGAGGTTTGAGGGGACGTTTAGTATGACCAAAGGACGAATCCCAACTCGTCAGCCCATAGGCCCTTGGCCTCGTCTAGTCATTTTTTTGGGCTTTTCATAGTGATTTTGTTGGTCGCTTCTACTTGGTCGTTGGTTTGTGGATGTTCCACCGAGCTGAACTGCTGGGAGACGCCAAGTCCTTCTAAAAACTCCTTAAATCGTTTTCCATGAACTGGGACCCATTGTCTGATATTACAACCTCAGGATTCCAAAGCGAGTTATGACCTTCCTCCAGAAGAACTTTTGGCATTAAGCAGTCGTGATGGTGGCCAGTGCCTCGGCCTCAACTCACTTTGTGTGTAATAATCGATGGCGACTATAAGGTATCGGAGCTGCCTAGGAGCCGTGAGGAAGAGTCCTACGAGGTCAATTTCCCGGGTTCTGAAAGGTCGGTCTGATGTTATCACGCTAAGTTGGTGGGAGACAACTTAGTGAAAGTCGATATGAGCTTGGCATTTTTTGCAGTTTTTGACCAGTTGCAGGGAATCTTTGACGATGGTGGGGCAGAAGTATCCAACTTGAAAAACTTTTTAGGCCAGGTTTTTCCACCGACATGGTAGCCGCAGCACCCTTCGTGAATCTCACAAAGTATGTAGTCAGTGTCGCTAGGTTCTATACATTTGAGGAGGGGTTGAGACATTTCTCGTTTATATAGTTGCCCTGCTGGTGTGGTGTACTTTACAACTTCCTACTTACGCGCTTTGCTTCCTTTGGGTTTTTGGGTAGGCTCCCGTCGGTGAGGTACCGAAGGATTAGGAAGGTCCAAGAGTGCTGACTGGATATGGCAAGGTTTGCCGTAGTCGTGATCGTGACGAATGGCATCTTAATGACTTCATGGATTAGCGATCGGTTCGCTGGGGGCGACTTGGTGCATGCGAGTTTAGAAAGTAGGGCGGCCTACACGTTCTGTTCTTTGGGAATATTCCGGGTGGTCACTTCGTCAAACTCGAAGGTTAGCTCCTTGACTTTGGTTAAGTACTGTTGTAATAGGGGGTCCCGTGTTTAGTAATCCCTGTTTATTTGGGAGCTAACTATCTGGGAGTCGATGTAGACTTCTAGTGTTTTTGCACCGACCTCTTTGGCTAACGTTAATCCGACTATGAGGGCTTTGTATTTGGCTTGGTTGTTGGAGATCGAGAACTCTATCGAATGGATTGTTTGATAGCGAACCCGTTTTCGTTTTCCAGTATTATTCCTGCTCCCCCTAAGCTGGTTTTAACGAGTCGTCAACGTGGAGTTTCAATGCTTCTGTGGGTTCGCTTCCTAGGGTCATTTTAGCTATGAAGTTCGTCATAGCCTGGGCCTTGATTAAGTTCTTGGGATCGAATACGATCTCGTATTATGATAACTCGACCGACCAAGCGAGCATCCATCCTGGGAGATTCGGATTCGGTAGCACTTGCCTAACAATTTGGTTTGTTCGGACCGTGATGGGGTGGCCTTGGAAATACTGTCGAAGGCGCCGGGATGACGTGAGCAATGTGAAGGCGAGTCTCTTGAGTCTGGAGTAGTATGTCCTTGCGTTTCAGAGGACCTTACTTATGAGGTATATAGGACTTTGTGTCTTTTGCTCGTCTTCTTGGATGAGCGCCGCCGCTAGCGCTTCCTCTATTATTGATAGGCAGACGTAGAGTGTGTCTTCCATTCTTAGTTTTGAGAGTACGGGAGGCTTCACTAGTACCTTTTTGAAGTGTTGGAAGACTTCTTCACATTTGAGTTCCCGTTTAAAACTTATACCCTTTTTCATGAGTTTGAAGAAATGGATGACTTTTTGGGCTGAGGCCCCGAGGAAATGTGAGAGAGCGGCGAGTCGCCTAGTTAGTCTTTGAACATCTTTGAGATTTGTGGGGTTACTCATCTTGAGAATGGCCTTACACTTTTCCAGATTTGCTTTTACTCCCCGTTGCATGATCATGAAGCCTAGGAACTTCCCGGCTTCCATGCCGAAGGTGTACTTCGTCAGGTTAAGGTGCATTTGGTGCTTTCTCATGGTGTCTAGAATGAGTTTGAGGTCGTTAATAAGCTCCTCACTTGTTTGTGTCTTGGCTAGCATGTCGTCAATATAGACCTCCAGTTTTGTCTCAAAAAGGTCTTTGAAAATTTTTTGTGACGAGCCTTCAGTAGGTGGCCTCACTGTTCTTTAACCCGAAGGGCATGACTGTGTAGCAGTACGTGCCATCGGGGATTACGAACGTGGTTTTCTCTTCGTCTGGTCGGTGCATGGGTATCTGGTTGTACCCGGAGTAAGCGTCCATAAAGTTGAGGTACTGGTGTCTCGAGGCGGGCTCTACTTGTCTGTCGGTCGACGGACATTTTCGTTCTTTTTTGCACTACTGACTTGGCTTTGGGATCTACGGCCAAACGGTGAGACGTTAGGTTAGGGTCTATTCCCAGCTTGCCAGCTAGATTGAATGCAAATAGGTCTCTATTTTGCTTCAGAAGTTCCACAAGGTCACTTTTTAGATTAAGGGAAAGGTTTTTGTTGACGAATGTGAAATTATCTTTGGTCCACCTTATCTGCAGGTTTTCCATGTCTCCCTTTGGTTCTGGTCTGGGTTGATTGTCCTAGCATACGTCTAGGTTGGCGAGGAAGATTTCTATCGCATCTCGGGACCTCTTTTGGAGGGCCACCTTGGTGTTGTCACATTTAGTCACGACTTCTTGGTTCCTATGTAACGTTCCTACGGTGCCGTTGTCGGCTTGGAACTTCATGATTAGGAACTTGGTGAATATGGCGACAGATAGGTCGTTGATTGTTTTCCTTCACAGGATGATGTTGTAGGTCGTGGAGTCCTTTAGGACCATGAACTCAGAGAGTACGGTCTTCCTTTGGTTTCTATTTTTGATCGTGACCTAATTTGAGGAAATTATTTCTGAGTCCGGTTATTCTATTGTAATGACTTTGCAGATTCTTGTTTTGGATTCCTAGCTTGTCAAAGGCTCCTCTAAAGAGGATGTTGGAGTCGGCTCCGGTGTCTACTAGTATCAGTTTTACTAGTCCGGTTCCGACCCTAGCCGAGATGATGAATGGGGCATCTTCCATTGAGGTGCCGTTATGGCAATCATTGGGGGAGAACATTATCGCTGCCGAGAAGGGAGTGGTTTGTACTTCGCTTTTCACGGCAGTCGGAGATCCTTTTTAGCGCTGATTTGGATTTTTCCGGCGCGTCTTTCCCAGTGATGATATTTACTATTACGGTGGGGTTGGTTTTCGAGCTTTCCTGTTGCGCTTGCCTCACCATCCTGGGATTGTGTCCTTCCTGTTCTGGCAAACTTGGGGAGTTTTAGTCTCGGATGGCTTGTTCGAGGACATCTTTCAGATCAAAGCAGTCTTGAGTCTTGTATCCGTATCCTCCGTGATAGTCGGAGTACTAGCTTTTGTTACCGACTATCCTTTCCTTCAATTGTCGTGCCTTCGGGAGAATGTCCCACTCTTCTATGTTGTGATAGATCTCGGTGATATAGGGCTGGTAGTGGGGTGTAGTTCGTGAACTTTCCCACCCTGGACGGCTGGAGGGGCCATGGATTTGAAGTGCTCTTTTGGGGTGTCTTTAGGCGGCAGGTTACTTCGAGGTGCCATACCATCGTGCTGCCGTTTATTAGCGGCCACAACTTAGCTTGCCTCCTCATCTTTTATGTATTCTCTTGCAATGTTTTGGATTTCATGCATGGTTCAGACCGGTTTGGTGGTGAGGTGCTTTCATGAGGCCATTGGTCAAGCAAAGGCTGGCCACAGAGTCCGAGAGCCCGTTGACCATTAGGTATTCGTCATTGAACCTGTCGAGGTATTTCCTTGTGGGTTCGTCTTACCTTTGTGTAATTTCGAGCATACTGATCGGGTGCTTTGCTTTGGCAATCCTGGTAGTGAATTGCGCCATGAACTTCCTGGAGACATTGTCAAAATTGGCTATCAAGCCGTTAGAGAGGGCGTTGAACCACTTGATGGCGGGGCTGTCTAAGGTTACCGGAAAGGCCCTGCATAGAACCGCATCGACGGCTCCCTCCATGGTCATTTTAAACTCAAAGGCCATGAAATGTTCTTATGGGTCCTTCGTCCCATATTTAGTTCTACTTAACTTTTGTTGGTAAGATTTTAAAACTCCCTTCCCATTCTACAGCCCTTAAAAAATTGAAATTTTACATTTGAGTATTGAGTAGATTTTTGTGTTTCGATTTATTAGGTGGTATCTAAGGTTGGACTATTGGTGGTTTGTGCCCCGAAACACCATCGGAGAAGGTAAGAAAACTCTTTACCTTTGTTAATTTGTGAATTTGATAAACTCTAGGTTGATTCATGGTGATTTATATGATTTTAGCTTGAATGGAGTAATTTGTGGAGTTGTCTTAGCTATTTGGAATTACTACCTAATAATTAGGCCCTAAGACTAATAGAGAAGAGTTAGTGACTTAAATATGTGAATTTCTGTATGAATTTAGAAGATAGAGACTTAGGTTTCTGGAGTACTGAGGATGTAATTAGTTGAGTGAGATGGCGGAGTACTGTAATGATGACTAATGTGATAAGTTGTGGAATTATGGACTGATGATGTCTAAGACGAACCAATAGGACATGCATTCATCATATGCATCTTCTACCTGCTTGTTTGCTTTGCTTAATTTCTGTTATGCCTAAATGAACCACATGTTTACTTGTTAATTGTTCTACTTGCTGTACATGTACTTTACTTGTCTGTATTACTTGTGCTTTCTGCTGGGATTGAGGAGGTTCGGTAGACGGTGGCGATGGGATCGCGTTGGGGTTAGACTGGCGAAGGCTGTAGGACAGCGGCGATAATGTTAAATTAGAAATCTCTTAAGTTAGATGACCTATTTAAGGATTTATTTAATTATTCTATAAGTTTGAATCCATGCTTGATGTGAAGTTCTAGGATTGCCTCTGGCGTCCCGAAATCTTATATCTTACATTACTGGGCACTGTTACTATACTGAGAATCTCCTGTTCTTATACCATATTCTGTTATTATTTTTCAGATGCAGGTCGTAACCCACCTCGGTGAGTTGCCCGATGGTGACAGAGCGGAGGATTTTTTGCTATCTATTTTGTATTTTGATTATTATGTTGTAGTTCTCTCACTTTTGTACTTTATACTTTGTTGCCGTAGAGGCTAAACTTAAGAGAGACAGGTTGTTTATGTTTGTACCTTTATAAATATTCTGTTATGTCTGTATATAAGTAGTCGGCCTAAACTCCGCGGGTTGCGACTAGTACTCTTTTGGCTATATTACATATGTATATCTATATATCATGTGATCTTTTGTATCATTATCGTGTGTACCTTATCCCTTATACTTTTAGTTATCGTGTGGACGCTTCGAGCTTTTCTATCTCTGTTTTGAGCTTTAATTTTTCATCGGGCTTCTAGAAATTATTAATTTTTTCTAAATATAATATTAAATGAGCCTTAGAACTGTAGTGACACTTTTTTATCCTTTACTTTACGGCGCGAGATAAAACATAGGGTAATATGGTGTTACAAAAGGTATATAGCTCTTAATTAAATTATAAATAGCTTATTATCTCCATTAATTCTATTTTAATTATTTTTACATACTAATCTCTGTTGATACGGTATCAAATGGAAATAGTTTAGACACAAAAAAATGGAAATAGTTTAATATAAAAAACCGCAATTTATTTCAATTTTTTAATATAATTTATTAAGATTTAATTATTCTGTTGGTTCTTATAGTTTTGCGAAATTTTTAATTAGGTTTTTATATTTTTTTTTTCTTTTAATTGGTCCCTGCACCAAATTGTTTTTTTAATTAAGTCTCTCTTGATAGTATTCGCTTAATTGTATAGGGACTCAACTAAAAAAAATTAATGCAAGTACTCAAATAAAAAAAAAGTATAGGAACTCAATTAAAAAAATTTTGGTATAAGAACTCAATTAAAAAAAAATATAAGAACCTAATTAAAAATTTTGTAAAACTATAAGGAGCAATTGAATAATTGAATAATTGAACCATTTATTAATTATGATTTTCCTCCTCATTATATTAAAATCGAGCTAAGCCTCAGAGTGGTCCCTGAAGTTACACTCGTGCTTCACAGTAGTCCCTAAAATTATTAATTACCCAAATTGGTACCTGAAGTTAAACGCCGGGACTCAGTGTTGTCCTTCCGGCACATTTCCTCCAGGTGGCGTCATCGGAAAGCTGATGTGGCTAATTTGGTGACACGCGGGCAAGGCTAAAACGACGTAGTTTTGTTGGTGGCGCGTAAATGGCCGAAAACGACGTCGTTTCACTCCAAAAGTTGGTTTTGAAGACTCCCCATCAAACGTTAACGTAACGCATTGTCTTCTCTCCCTCAAAATACAACACAAACCCCTGTTCCCCTTTATTCGTCAATGGCGGTGGTTGGATTGTGGTAACTGTTGCGATTTCTGTGGAGCACGACTGCTATATAGGATCGGATATCATCATCTGCCTCAAACAAAGACTGTATCGAAGGCCCGTCTCTCTGAAAAAGGTAAGGAAAAAAGGAAAAATATAATGTGATATAAGGAATGCTCTGTTTTTTGTTAAGGTTGTTAGTTTAATCTCTTCAGTAGTTAGAAACGATTTTTTGGAGTGTTATCTGCGGGTATGCATGTTTGTGTTTCGCAATATTTGGCTAGGGTTTGATCGCAACTAGTTTTCAGAGTGGTTAGGCTAATGAAGGTGTTGACTGTATGAGGGATGTTTGTCATGGGAAAATGCTATTTCTTATCTATTATGCTCTGCTGCATTTACAGTTAATGTGGTTTCCAACTTGTTAATATGGTTGAAGATGATGAGGTTGATCATGAAATTTTGTTTCTAAATTGCAGATGGAAGATCCTTGGATTACCATCATATTTCACCATGGAGGCTTATTCGTCACAGAGCGTGATGGAACTGTGAATTACAGTGGTGGACAGATTTTTGAGTTGCCGAGAGTTGACGTAGACACTGTGGATGTATTTTTTATCCGAGACTACTATAAGACACTTGGGTATGACAATGTGACTCACTGTTGGTGGCTGGTGCCTAATAGGCCATTGCAAAGAGGGCTTAGAGCTTTGACACATGACAAAGAGCTCATGGAGATGTGTTATGCTGGTCAGACCAACAAGGGAGTTGTCCATGTGTATTATGAACATGGGATCTCTGAACCTGTGTTTGATGAGAAAACAGGACTAGCATCATCCAAAGGCAAGGAGTTGATAGTGCTACCAGACCCTATTCCACATACATACCCCAGCATCAATGTGACAGCCAACACAATTTCCACCACATCACCACCAATTCGAACCTCAGAAGCAATGAACACCACAATTCCTACTCCAACAACAATCCCCCCAACTATGCCTACTGGTAAAGGTATTTCAGGACCAAAGCATAAGAGTCACACTACTGCTCCTTCTGTTAGTTATTCCAAATCACCACCCAAAGAAATGGCAGCACCCACAGCTGCTGCTCCCAGTGTTAAGCCCACCCCACCACCAAAAACAATGGCCAAACCCATAGTTGCCACTACTTCTAAGCCCAACCCACGACCAAAGAGACTGGGCCAGTCCACTGCTGCTCCTACTACGAAGCCCAACCCACCACCAAAGTCAACGGCCCAGCCCACTTCAAAACCTGTAACAAGATCAACATCACAAAAATCAAGGAGGTCTGATATACCAAAGAAAGGCCCTCAGAAAGTAAAGAATGCAGCATTACATGCTAGGAGGCCTTTAACAAGATCAGCCACAACTGGAACTTTTGGAAGAGCATCTGTTAAGGGAAAGGATCCTGAGACTGTGTTTGTTAGCTTGTCTAGTGAGGAAGAATCTTCAGACTCCCATGACAGTTATGACAGTGTAGAGGACGAACCGTATAGGCCTGCTGCTGATGATGTCTCTAGTGAGGAAGAAGAAGTGGTTGGGCAGAGATCAACTGGAAAGAAGAGTGATACTAAAGAAGTTAATGAAAAGAGTTCAGTTATACTTGAGGATGATGGGATTGTGTGTGCAGAGTCAGGGTCTGAAGATGATGAATTCTTCTTTGGCCCGATTCCGAAGGTTGGTGAAACGGGAGCATATTATGATGCTCAAGATGGAGCTTATGATGAATCTGATGGTGGAGAGTCTTGGCACTCTGAGGAAATGAAGACTCCACCGAACTCTGAGGATGAGTTAGACGAGGTTGAGTCAGATGAGGTGTTTCCGGTATTTAGGGAAGGAGGAAGGTTTGGTGAGCTTAAACTAAAGGTTGGGATGAAATTTAATTCTAAGATGGAATTCAAGGAAGCTGTTCGTGAGTACTGTATCCAGGAGGGAAGGCGGATCTGGTGGAAGAAGAATGACAATTTAAGGATGAGGGCTATTTGTAAGGGAGAGGAGTGTGGCTGGGTAGTATATGCTTCCATGGACAGTGAGGGTAACTGCTGGCAGATCAAGACATTTATGGACGATCACACTTGTCCTAGAGAGACTAAGAACAGGCTAGCTAACAGGAAGTGGCTGGGTTCAAACTGGTTAGGAAATTAAGAAAATATCCCAACCTTAGACATTGTGAAGCTGCCCAGTACTTTAAGAGCAAGTGCGACTTGGACCTCAACAAGTCTTCACTGACAAGGGCTCTAGGGGATGCTAGGGCCATAGTTTATGGAGATGCTGCTGCCCAGTATGGTATGGTTAGGGATTACGGGTTGACATTACTGAAAACTAATCCTGGCTCCACTGTGAGTATTGGGGTTACACCTCATCCCAATCCTGATGAAGATCCAACCTTTGATAGGATGTACATTTGCCTTGATGGGTGTAGAAGAGGGTTCAAGGCTGGCTGCAGACCACTTATAGGGTTGGATGGAGCATTTCTAAAAACAAAACATGGTGGTCAAATCCTCTCTGCAATTGGTCAAGACGCAAACAATCACATTTATGTGATTGCTTATGCAATAGTGTCCATCGAAAACACGGAGAATTGGCGATGGTTTCTGGAATTGCTGCACCAAGACTTGGGTGACTACAAGCAACATGGTTGGTGTTTTATTTCAGACATGCAAAAGGTATGCATATCTATTGCTAGTTATCCTAACTAACAGTTGTCATTCTTAGATATACCTGTTGCTTAGTAGTGAATAATAGTAGTATAAATTGAATAATTGTTGTGTAAATTAAATAATTGATGAATTGAATATCTGCTGGTTTATAAATACAAATATGTTTACTTAGATTGAGTAATTGTTGAATGCTGCATAGTTGATGGTTGCATTATAGGGGGTAGTATCTATGTACTCAGCTAAGCTAAGGACATTGTTGTGTGAATTAAATAATTGTTGAATTGAATATCTGCTGGTTTATAAATACAAATCTGTTTACTTAGATTGAGTAATTGTTGAATGCTGCATAGTTGATGGTTGCATTATAGGGGGTAGTCTCTGTGTACTCAGCTAAGCTAAGGACCAAGTTGATGTCACTTACACAACTTTAGGGACCACTATGAGTTCATTAAAATAACATTAGGGACCATTTTGAGGCTCGATTTGAAACTTTGTGACTGGCTTTTGCAGGGTCTAATTCATGCAGTTCAGGATGTGTTCCCAAATGTCCATCACAGATTCTGTGTATGGCATTTATGGAGGAACTTCAACAAACAGTGGAAGGATAATCAGCTTAGAGGTTTGCTTTGGGAGTGTGCAAGGTCTACGACTCAAGAGGGATTTGTGGAAGGGATGAAAAAATTGGAAAAGCTAAATAAGGATGCTTGGAGTTATCTATGCAAATGGCCAAAGAATTCATGCAGCAGGGCATTCTTCAGCATTGCACCAAAAATGGACAATATCTGCAATAATGCATGTGAGGTTTTCAACTCGCGGATCAAGGACCCTAGAGCCAAGCCTATTATCACACTGCTGGAGGAGGTCAGGATGTACATCATGAGATCTATAGCCAGGAACAAGGTGAAGTTGAGGAACAATGACGGGATTCTACCTCCAATACAGAGAAGTAGGTTGGAAAAGATAAGAAAGGAATAAAAAAAATGGGTTCCCATGTGGTCTGGTGATGCAGATTACGAAATATTTGAAGTTCATGAGTGGCCTACAAATATGGCTGTGGACTTAGGCAAGAGATCATGCACCTGTGGTTTTTGGCAACTAAGTGGTATGAATTTTTTATGCATATTTTTTAATTTTTTTATCTTCGATTTGCAGTTCGAATTATGTTTATGTATGGCTGTGATGTTCTATGTAGGGATGCCATGTGTGCATGCATGTGCCGCTTTGGCCAGGGCTGGTAGAAGGCCAGATGAATTCTGTCATAGCTGGTTGACCATGGAAGCATACAACAACACCTATGACTTCCATATAAATCCAATTCCTGGCCAGGCACTGTGGGAAAAATCACCTTATAATAGACCTCAAGCACCAAAGTTCAAGAAGAAGCCAGGGCCAATCAAGAAGAAAAGAAGAAAGGATGCTGATGAGGAGTCAAGTAAAGGCAAGAAGCAGAAGACCTCAATGAAAAGAGTTCATAAAAAAGGACATTGTCGCTATTGTGGTGAATCTGGTCACACAAAGAGGAACTGTCATAAGAGGGCCGTTGATGAAGAATCAGCTGCTGTGGCGGCGGCTGCTGCTGCTGCTAATTCTAATGCTAATGGAGGTGAGGTCAACAATTCTGCTCCAACTGCTGCTGTAAATGGTGGTGATGCCCCAGCTGTGTCACAGGATCAGGTTGAGATTCAGGTTGATCTTAGTCAGCCTATTATGTCAGAAACTGATGACTCGCAACAGGTGGATAATATTATTTACCCATATATATACATGTATTGTGGTCATACATTAATTTTTCTTAGTCACTTTAAATTTTTGGTGTTTCATACATAGGTGCAACAACCTGCTGTTCGGCCATCCAAACTGCCTCCTAAGAGAAAGTTGTCCACACCCAGTGCTACCACCCAACCATCCAGCACCCCATCTGCAAGCATTCCATCTCCTCCATCTGCAAGTACTCCATCTGCAATCACTCCATCTGCAAGCACTCTCCCAACAAGCAGTCAGCCTGCAAGCACTGAAACAGCAACGGATCTACCAGCAATGCGATTTGTGCCTAATCCGGGATTCAAGCCACCCAGAACCAAGAATTAGTGACTTAGTTTTTTGTATTTAGGGACAGTATGGTGTCTTTATTTCTCTGTTTTGCTGAAGTAATGTACTGTGTATGCTTTCTTGCTTACAATTCCAGTGTTGGAGATTGAAAACTTATGACACTTATGTTTTGAAAACTCTGATATAGTTGGTGACTATTGTTCTGGCTTTATAATGCCTTATTTTGGATGTAATCACTACAATATGAAATATGAATTATGACTTTCTTGAAGAGATCTGTGACAGATTTTTGGTTTTATTTTGCACTCTCATATGCAATTAAGATGCTTTCCAAACACTATAAACTCCTATTTTATTGACAACATATGCAAGCACACTAGTCTCAATCACTTTAATTTTTATTTCTTTTAAACAAACTAACAGGTACAACTACAGCAACAACATGCATAATTCATGTGTTTCTTCCCAGATACAATTGGCCAAACTGCCTATCTAACTTTAAGATAAGAATAGCTACTGTAACCAGCAGCATAAATACAAACACCAAAACTCCACCCACTTTTAGAACCCTAACTTCAGACTCTAATCTTCCAAGTTTCCAAGCAAACTTCATCTTCCATTCTTCATTGTCAATTGAAGGGCTTGCTCTACCATCACATGTGATCACATCTTCTTCAAGAATTTTATCAATCCACATAAACAAACCACACCACTTCTTGCCTACAGTCTGCACCAAGGTAAAAGAATCAACCAAATTTATATCCAAAATTACAGCAAACAACAACAACAACAACCACTTACATTGTAGTTTGGACAACCCACGAAGGGTCTCCCTGGATTAGAATCCGTCATTGACCATCGCAGCACTGGTCTCAAACCGCATCTGCACCATTCTGGCAAACGCGAATCCCTATTCCTGTTCATTCTTCTCATGATGCTTCCAAACGATCGTGGGTTGTTCGAACTTCCAGCAGCATTGCTCGCGCTAGCCATTGTCGTCTGGGTATCAAGATGCTGCAGAGAAACCAACGGAAGAGACCAGAAGAGAAGAGAAGGGCACTGGAGGTTGATCTTCAGATTTGGGAATTAGGGATTTTAAACTTCGAATTAGGGACCAAATTGAGTCAATAAAATTCGTTCTTCCACCTCAGCTAGCCGTTAGCCTTGCCCGCGTGTCACCAAATTAGCCACATCAGCTTTCCGATGACGCCACCTGGAGGAAATGTGCCGGAAGGACAACACTGAGTTCCGGCGTTTAACTTCAGGTACCAATTTGGATAATTAATAATTTTAGGGACTACTAGAAAACGCGAGTGTAACTTCAGGGACCACTCTGAGACTTAGCTCTATTAAAATCACATAATAAGCACCTGAAAAGTTTGGGGGAAAACTGCAAAATTGTGTTGTATTCCTATTCCGGTTGCAGTAAGAATCGACAGCAGACTGCAGTAGTAGAGGAACACGGCAATCGCCAATCAATCAATCAATCCACAAACACACTCTTATCGATCTCCAATTCAACGCCCTTTCCAGACTCATCTAACCCAGCTCCTCTAATCTGGTTCAGTCATTTCCTCGTATACCTGGGGCGCATTCTCGTTTTCAATCCTCTCAGAGCCACCCACGCCTCACTGCCATGTTGCGGAGGTACGCCTCTTCAAATCCAACGAACTCACCATTTTTATTCTTGTTTTTGTATTTCTTTCTTACCCGCTCTTTTGATTTCATTGGCCGTGGTTTCAACCTTGAATGCATTGTCTCGTGCGAGTTGCAGGTCGCTTTTGGAAATATCTTCTCGCCAAACGCTCAGAAGGAGCCCTAGATATGTTGCAAATCAGGTGCCTGTGTTCTGTTCAAGCTTTATTTTCGATGCCATTCTTGGAATTCAGTTTCATATATATGTTTTTATAATTTGGGCACTGGAATTGGTTGGTTCTGTCCCATATGCTAGTAGTCTTGTCATTTTGGATTTTAATTTTCAACCATTGGGTCTTACACTTATAATAATTTACCTAGAACAGGCATTGGATCATGGATTGATTATTAACTTAAGAAAAACATTTGGTCAATAAACATGCTAATTCACTTTCATAAGTATGTCATATTCTCATTACTTCTACTTTAACTACATTCAACAGGACCAAATAATTTTTAATATCATCCTTATTTCCTATTTATTTTATTGTCCATGCTTAACACACAGTCAGCCACCACCAAATGTAACTTGAAAAATATTACATGAACCGTCTAATGCTAGACATTGGAGCGATTAGGATTTCTCAAATTTGTAAAATGTGGAATTGGTTACAGGTAGAAATTAGGATAGTTGAAAGCTCATTAAGTATGATGAGGGGTTTGGAAGCGATACTGCGATAGGCTGGGGTCTAAGGCTCAGTCAGGTAGCTTTTAGGGTACTCTTAGGATGTTTTCGTTTGATGGTTTCTGGGGTAATAGAGGATCCTTAACTATATCTGTACTTGAAGCAAAAAGAACATTTAAACCATGTTTATTATATTATTTTCCTAATTTATCTTCAAAAATCTCTTCATTTAATTCAGCAGATACCTTCACATCTATCATCACAAAAGAAATTATCAACTGCATCTAAACCAGATCCTGCCCCTGCTCCTGGCTCTACAGGCAAACCACCAGAGTCTAGTGGTTCTCCATCAAAGTTTCTCATTGGAACTGTTGCTTTAGGTGCTGCTTTTCTAGCAGCTTACCAAACTGGTTATTTAGATAAATATCTTAAAATAGAGCAGCTTGGTGCTCATGAGGAAGCTCAGATCAACGATACCAATGGAGACTCACAAAATGTACAACCTTCAGTGGACCAGTTCATTTCACCTCATAGGGAGACATCTAACAATGAAAATCTTGTGTCAGAGCATGCAGAGCAGAAGGTTGATAATCATTTTCCACAGCTAGAAAATGCGAAAGAAGATAAAGGTGATAAGCCAATTCAAGAGCAAGACAAATCCGATATAGCCGTAGATGTTACTGCTCCTACCAAAGAAAACCTGTGGCCTGAACATCCTCAAGGCAATCTAACATCTGATGATCAAAGTAAAGCATCTGTAGTGCAATCTGAAGGGAGTTTTGGCATAAGAAGCACAGATACTGTTACTGCCCCTAGATTGGAACAGGGAATACAACACACATCCACATCCACACAGACTAGTACAGCTCTGGATGAAAATGGGATGACAAACATTCAACCAAAACAACAAGAAGTGGAGGAGAGAAGAGAGGTACTTATGACTTTTCCGTAGCTTAATATTGAGGTTTAATCACTATAAAAACTACAGCCTTCTTAGTAATAATCACAGTTTCACTATGAGAGTATAATGTGTGCCTATGAAATGATTCAGTTAACAGCTAACATTACCCAAGGATTTTCCTTGTTTCCTTAAATGAATATTGACATCAACATTGCTTTTAAAACATCTTTCCTTTATTACTCTATTATAGAATGCATTGGATAAAGATAGGGAACATCAACCTGGTCTCCTTGAGGAATATCATTTAAGGAATGGAAGAAACCATACTTACGGCCATTTTTCTGTAGAAAAAGAGGTAATTTAAATCTCACATTTAGATTTTCCCCCCTTTTCTGGGTGCTATATTTATTTTTTGATATGGCGCATGGGTTAAAGATAATGTGTTTACATACCAGGCACTTAATGGTGCGACAAAGGGATTGCAAGGTGGATATATTTCTGAGGATGGGAAACTGATTCTTGATTTCATACAAGCCATTCATGCTGCGGAAAAAAGGCAGGCTGACTTAGATTCACATGTTTTTAATGAAGAGAAGAAAGTGTTGAAGGTTTGGGCTATATCATGGATCATTTCTATGACTTACTGTCTAATCTCTGAAATCTTCCCTGTATTTGTGTCTTTTGCTTTTTATTGTTTAGTATGATGATGAACTTTTTTATATTAACTTCTGCATATCATGCTGTTCTTGTTAGGAAAAATATGAAAAGAAGTTGAAAGAGGCAGCTGCCAGGGAACTTATGCTTGCTGAAGAGGCTGCATTGTTGGACAAGGTGAACACGTTTTTCTCTTCTCTAGTCCATGGGTTGGAATGAGTAAGCCTGCCCCAAGTTTCCTAAACAAGAGCTAGTCAACAGTCATGTATAATGGATTAAGTGTTTGTTTCGATGTATGCACTTTTTATTCAACACATTTACTTAGTCTTGTTTGTGAATATGACAATTGGGTAAAGTACTATTTTGGTCCCCAATGTTTGGGTCAAATCCTAATTTAGTCCCTAACGTTTCAAATGTCCTATTTCTATCCCAAAAAGTTTTAAACGGATTCAATGTTGTCCTACCATTAAATTTGACACGAATAATTAACAGTGAGTGATGTGGACATTAATGTTATTGTTTACTCATATCTTCTTCCGTATCAGAAAAGCATTACCAAAACCTTTTTATAACATTTTCTCTTCTCGATTTCCTTCTTGTAAATAAACCCTAAATCCTAATCATCAATGCTTCAAAATCAAAGGAAAAGCTTTTACGTTGATTATCATTGGTGGGTTGATTTACTTTCTTGTCTCTTCAATACACTAATTGTTCATATCAAATTTAATGATGGGACAACATTGAACTCGTTTGGAAATTTTTGGGATTGAAATAGGACGTCTGAAACATTTTGGGACTGAAATAAAACGATTGAAACGTTAGGGACCAAAATTAGGATTTGGCCAAAACATTGGAGACCAAAATAATACTTTACCCTATGACAATTTAAGCAATACCATGCTATCCTGGGTTTGACTCAATAGTATGGCAGGTCTAATAATAGTACTTTTTAAGAAAAAACACAGAAGGAAAGTCACTTCTAGGCTTTCAGCTATTTGGTTTATAAGCTTATTCAAACAAGCTGCACAAATATTTTTTCTTTTATAAAAATATAATGAAAGGTAAAATATTAAAAGTACTTTTCTTGCAAAAAGGCATTAAAAGGTGGATCCATATTCTCATAGTAATGATTGGAATCAAATTCGACTCTTCATTTTGTCAGGTTTGTTTTGTTATTTTGATATGGTACGTTAAATAACACCACAATATACATCTGACTGTTCTAATTGGCTGTTAACATAATAAGTTTATGAAATTCGATCAAATCAATTCCAAATTGAGGGATTTCAATGCCTCAAGGTCCCCTCAATTTGGAGTTGATTTGATCTAATTGCATAAACTTATTGCGTTAGCCAAGTGTGTGTTGTGGTTAGTGTGGTGTCACATTAGCAAATTTTGACGCTATTAGCAAGGGAAGTGGCAGAAGGACTAATGTGACTAACTTAAAATCTTTGAAAGATAAATTTGATTAAAAAAATATTTCGGGGATCAATTTGGAGAACGAGTGATCTTTCAGGACAAATTTGACCATTTACTCGTTTCTTTTTAGTGCTTTAAAATGTGCATTTTGAGCAGTAAGATAAGTTAGAATATCTGTAACATCTCAGAGCACAACAAATGACTCTTTAATGTATAAGCTATATAGTCAAATGGTACAAAAGTTAAAATTCCAACTTTTGACTTCCAAAAAAGTTAAGAAAAGTTCATGAGTGGTGATATCTAGATTGGCCCCAAGTCATTATCTTTCCTCTGTTCTTTTCTTTTCTCGTTTTAAATTAATAACAATGACTATTATTTATTTATTTATTTATTTGCAGGAGCTAAAAAGAGAAAGAGCAAAAGCGGTCCTTGCTATGAAGTCACTTCAAGAAAAGATGGAGGAAAAACTGAAGACAGAACTTGAACAGAAGGTACACATTTAGACTTTTGTTGGTAATATAACTGTATAAGTACTGTCTCCCCCCCCCCCCCCCCCTTCCCCTTTTCCTTTTCTCTCTTTCTACTATCTTTTTACTCTTATTATTATTCTTATAAACTAGATGATATTTGTTAAAAACTTAAAATCTAAACTCAAGTTTGTCTTTGGAAATTGCAGGAAGTTGAAACAGAAATCAAGCTGAATAAAGCTCAGGAATTGTCTAAGGCAGAGTTAAATGCAGCCATAGCAAAAGAGAAGGCAGCCCAAATTGAAAGAATGGCTGAAGCAAATATTAATGTGAGCCTTCTTTTTAAGTTAAGGAAACTAGATTTAAATAAGTTAAACTTTTTAAGAATTTACTTCAATTAATTTATGAAGCGGATATGAACTCGTGTGGAGGCTCATGGAAAAATAATAGCCATATAGCTTCTTATAAGTTCGATTAAAATTTTCTGGAGTAAGTTCTGTCATCAAATTCCAGAAATTAGTGTAACATGTAAAGTGACATCAAGTTGCGGCTAAAGCCGTTTTATGCCTATTTAAAACAGTTCATAATCTATTTTTCACCATTCTTTGCAAATCAATGCTGCCTGGTCATTTACATGGTAGGTTCTTTCACTAAACATATATGAAATCTGACTAGATTAGAAATTTCTTGCACTCCAATTCTCTAGATCAATGCCTTATGTATGGCATTTTATGCTCGATCTGAAGAAGCTCGTCAAAGTCATGCTGCTCAGCATTTTGCATTGGTAAGTTTTCCCAGTTTTCTCATTCTGATTCTATCTACTATATTTAGTATAAAGGAATTTAATGGCTAAATATTTGTTTATGTTCTATTTATTTATTTTGCATTCTGTTCATCAGCTTTTCGCCATTTCTTTGATTGTGCATGAATCCTGCAGGGAGCTCTTGCACTGGAAGATGCACTTTCCAAAGGATTGCCAATTCAGACAGAAATAGCATCGTTGCAGTCTTCTCTTGAAGACACGGATAAAGATTCAATTTTGAATTTAGTGCTATCATCCCTTCCAGAAGAGACTCGAAACAATGGCACAGAAACACCACTGCAGTTAAAGCAGAAGGCAAGTTGTGTTTCCTCTTGTTGGCTTTTCTTTGATCACTTGTATTATATGAAATTTGTTATTTTTTTCTTTCGTTGATTATTCTTCTTCTTTAATATTTTATAGTAGTTATTATTTTGGACCTTGCATATCTTTTACTTGAGATGATCTGCTGAAAGTTTAATACTCTATATGCTTATGTCATATGTGGATTTGACATTCAGCATTTATACAAAACACTACTAGGATTGAGTACAAAGAAAGTTCTTGAATTATTGAACAGTGTAATTATATGAACTGCATTTGTCTGTTACCATGTGAATTCTGAAAGAAAACACATAATTTTGGATGCCTTAGATATTGTGCCTATTCTGTTGCAGTTTGATTCCTTAAAAGGGACATTACGACACTTCAGCTTCTTCCCACCAGGAGGTGGTGGTATATTGGCCCATTCTTTGGCACATATGGCATCTTGGTTGAAGGTATGTAGATAACTGACATATTTAAAGCTGTGCTTCATGTGAAAATGGTTGTGGGTCAGTTGACTATTTGGACAAAATTTTTGTTTTGCCTTCTGATAATTCACTAGTTTTATTTCTTTTTGGCACTGGTTTATATTCAGGTTAAGGAAGCTGACCAATCTGGCGAAGGGATTGAATCTGTGATTAATAAAGTTGAGAATTACTTGGCTGAAGGAAAACTTGTTGAAGCAGCCGAATTACTAGAAGAGAGTGTAAGAGGCACCCAAGCTGCAGAAGTTGTTGAAGGTTGGGTGAGGCAAGCAAGAAACAGGGCTATTTCTGAGCAAGCTGTTGTTTTCCTTCAATCCTATGCTAATTCTATTAGCTTTACATAGTTCTCAATTTTTGAATATTTACATATGCCATGTTGATTTAGTACCCAAGTCTGCAGAGTGAGTTTATACATAGTTCGAGGATGCCACCGGGAGGTTCCTGAATTGTTGACCCAAAGGGATAACATTCTTGTTTATGTTCCATAGCTGCTGAAATTTGTAGCCCCAATTTCAGTCTGTATAATTTCCGTTTCCTTACCCCAAAATGACAGAAATCTTGCATTGGTCACATGGAAATTTTAATAATATACCTCAGGCTACCAGGACAAGGTTGGATGCCAAATATGTGTATCTTGATTTGAATTTCATGCATTCTTCTCAATGATTTCTAGAGTGATAATACCTAGTTGGCTAGTCAGCTATTCCTTCAGTTACATATTGAATCCAATGCACGAGTTAACGAGTGGTGTATATAATAGCTGAATTCCACTTATGTCACAACTCACAAGGTATCAATATCATTGTTGTCAAGCTATCCGAATGAAATGAAAGTATAATTTTTATACAGCGTTTTGTATTTTTCCTTGAAAGCAGAGTTTAAGAAAACATATTTGTTATCATTACATAACCAGATTTGATCGTGCCAGTCTAAACCTGTGTCCCAAAATCGTTCCTTTATTTTACATTACCAGTATTCAATGCTAAGTTTGTTTACTGTTACTAAGAAATTTCTAATTTTTTTTCAATGGTATCTCTTAATCCAATAAACTAAGTAGTTACTCTATGCACAAGAGATTGAAATTCTCAACACTAGTTCACTCCACTAATTTAAGTTGTTTATTTATTATTTCAGCTAACGAGATTTTCATTTTTGTATTTCATAGCCTTATTTATTTGGGCTAAATAATAATAATAGAGGAATGAAAAGTACTGTTTTCGGCTGATAGTGTGCAATACTAGATTCAGCTTAATTATTCAAACTATTATTTTTTCGAACTTTTATATATGCCCTCTGATTAATTGTGTAAGTCCAAAAGATGGCCAAAAACTCGCATGTATTAAAAAACGATTGCATTTTATTCAAACAAAGCATGTGATTATCTTATTTATAAGAATCAGTGTAAGCAAGTTAATTTCATCGTCACATGACCTGCACGGCCCAAAAAAGTTTTATTGTGCAAATGATAGAACGTGAACACGATTATTGTATTATTAGCCCCTCAAACGACAAGAGTAACGACTAACGTGTCTACAATCTCAATCATGATTGGTAGCATATCAACTTCTCTATGGAATAGTTTATTTGAGTAGAAAACCGTAGGTAGTGAATTAAAGAAAGAAAGTGAATGAAATATAGGATTAGTGAAAGGAGAAGATGTTCCTTGTGTAACGGTAAATCCTACTATTGAGGTTAACTTATTATGAATTAAAGCTGTATTAGGAAGCTGATATGGATGCTGATGTAGGGATAGCAACATGCAATTTACTTGTAGATATCCAATCAGACCCAATTCAATTAGGTAGAGTTGTCAATTTGATCCATAACAAATAGAGTAGGATGTGAGTATGATTCTCATACAGGTCAAATATGGTGCGGATTAAATTTTAATTTTTGATAATATGCACATTTTATCTGCAGGTATCCAGTTTATTCTAATCCAGTCAGGTAAGATTGTCAATTCGATTTGCAGTGGTAGAATACGGGTGCATAGAATACGGGTGCAGGTATAATTTTTGTACGGATCAGATAAGGTACGAGTTTTGCAGTGGTAGAATACGGGTGCAGGTATAATTTTTGTATGGGTCAGATAAGGTGCGAGTTGAGTCTCAATTATACCTGACCAACCCAAAACCTATATATCTATATATTATATATTTATATAAAATATATTTCAAGTAAATTTTAAACTAAAAATCTCTCGCTAAATATAAAAAATTTTTAATCATTAAAAAATTATTAAATAATAATTTAATATATATTTTTTTACATAAAAATTAATTTTATTTTAAATTATTATTAAATTATATAATAATATTATATCTTTTTAATAATCTACAAATAAAATCAAATACCCAGAAATTAAAAATAGATAAAATTAACGTTAAAATATTTTTAATCTATAAATAAAATAAAATTTAATTTATATAAAAATTTTAACAACAAATAAAATTAAGATTAAATCCACCTTATACTGATGCGGTGTAGAGTCCCGATCATAAAAGGGGCACAGCTACAAATAACATGACTCGTTACTTGCCCCTTGATTTGATTGCATATTATATTGATATCCAATTCCAACCTCATTTTTTGCCAGTTGCTATTCTAGCTGGTCCAAATAATAATTAATAAATTAATAATACCTTTTCAACCTCACATTTGTCTAACTCTCGCAACTAATAATGAGAACATTTTTTATGCTATCAATTGTAGTTGTGTAGGTACTATAATATAATTAGTGTTTGAAGTAAGTCAAGTGAATTTATAAATCAGTCTAAATTTAATTCGTTAATAATTTAATAAACTAAATTTATAAGTTAATGAATTAAATTTGAGTTTAAAATTAGATTATTTAAACTTAAAATTAAGTTCATAAATTAAATAAAACAAATTTAAATTTAAATAAATTTAATTTATTAATTTATGAGGTGACTCAATTATATATATATAATAATATAGATTAAATATATATAAAATATGCGTATTAATAATTTAATATATATATATATATAATAGTAATATAATTATATATATATTATTATTTTTAATTATTTAAAATTTTATTATTATTTTTATATATAATTTTAATGTAAAATATAAATAAAAAATTTATAATCGATAGATTAATAATATATAAATTTGATTTTTTTAATATTTTTTAATATATATAAATTATAATTTATTGATATAGAATTATAGATTATATTTTTATTATTTGAGCCAACTTGTAAGATTGAGTCATTTTGTGAGCTTTTGTGGAATCGAGCTTGAACTTATAAAATATGCTCAATTATTAATGAGTCGAACCGTAAGCCAAACTTAATTTTCGTGAGTCGAACTTAAGCTTAGTCTAATTCAAATAATCGACTCAGCTCCACTCATTTCTAGCCTTAAATATAACTACTACTATACTAATACTAATGTAGTACTGTTTTGTTGTGATCAACAGTCGCACTCTGTTATTGTCAATTTAACGGAACGGCTATTAATACACTAACATGTTTATTTTACATTTTTGGGGAAATGGCCCTTCATTTTACTGAACAATTTCCATGTTTATTTAGGAAACCCATGTGATGCATTATTAGAGTTTGGTTCCAGTTAATTATTTGTCTTTTTTTGTAAACCGTTGTTGTTGTTATTAATCGTTAGTTTAAGATTTTATGGGAATTGTTTAAAATCATGTATAACATTGTTAAATAAATAAACCATCAACGTTATATAAGAGGGAAGCGACTCGTTATTAACTTTCAAACTTGAAAGAAATTCCCTGACAAACATTATGACGCTACAATTATACTCTTTTAATTCATTTTTTGTGTAACTATTATTTTGATGTGCAAGTTGTGTTGTGTTAATGGATATTTAGTTGGCAGTTTTACGGTTAATGAATGTAGCTGTCAAGTGGTAAGAGTCTTGCTGTTGGTACTTGTCGGTGGATGCGGATGATGTCCAATCACGGCAGCACCAAAAACAACCGCTACTCTCTTTCTTTTACTCACGGTTCCATGAAAAAAGAAAATCAAAGCAAAACGTAAGACCCAAACAAAACAACACCATTTTTATTTTTTAAAAAGCTTGAGTAATAATATTTGTTATTCTTGTTGCTAGCAAAGTGTGTTGTTGCATCTTCTCTTTATTTATTTTTTGCTTTTGATGTTCCCTTCTATTCTACGAAACCCCATACATTAGAATTTGATAGTTGCATCAACATCATCCCCATTATACCCCCCTCATCTCTTTCAGTTTCCCAATTCCCAATACCATTCCTCAGTTTCTTCTCTCACTCACTTTCATGCACTCATCTTCCCACCATTCGTGCATTTCCTTGTAAGCTCTTTGATCTCTCATCCACTAACATTCTATAAAGCATTTTACTTTTCATCTGGGGTTGTTGATCTCCCATCATTTTCTGCATGACTTGTCCAATTTGGGTCTAAATTTGTCAGATTTATGAGCTTCCTTCAGTGTTGCATAATTGCATTATTGCTTTGCTTATGTAGTGTTATAATTCACGGTTGTATCTGTGATCTATATTCTGCCCATGACTTTGTTGAAGCTTTAATTTGATGGTAGGTTCTCTTTTCAGCTGCTGGGGGATTTGAATGAGGTTCTGAGTGTGTCTCCAGTGCAGATCTGGGGCTGATCTGATTGGCAGTGATACTGAATTGAAGTCAAGCTGGCGACCACAGTGACTTGGAGGGTTCCTGCCAGCAATGGCAGTTCCCATGGTTCAAATGATATGGTACTTCCAATAATTTTCATGTTTTCTCCATGTTTGTGCCTTCAGCTATCAGATTCATATCATGAATTCATCATACTCCTACACAATAATAGTAGTTATTATAGCTAGAAGGGTCTACTGGTCAAGTATTTATCATAGATAGTTCTGTTTAACGGTGCAAATAACCTTTATATTGTTGTGTGGTTCTTTGCCAACATGTCATAATGCTGTATGATTTTACTTCCTATCAGATTTCCATCTGTTGTGCTTCAATAAGATCCCATCCTAAGTGATTAAAGATCAAGAAGAAATTATTTCATTTGTTTATATATTCCGAAATTTTACATTTTCTTGTTAATATAATCGAGCTTATTACTGAATTTTACACTGTGCCTTGGCATTATGAATAGGGAGAAGAAACAAAAG